>NC_082666.1:121554055-122783886 GCF_025265405.1 Mesoplodon densirostris
ATTATTCCATTTATATGAAATGTCCAGTATAGGCAAATCCATAGAAATAGAAAGTAGATTAATATTTGCCTAGGGATAGTGGAGATTGAGCAGAATGGGGAGGGACTGCTAATGGGTATAAGGTTTTTTTCCAGGGTTATAAAAATATTCTAAGGTTATATCTTGATGACTGGACAACTATGTAGATATACTTAAACCACTGAATTGTACACTTACGTTGGCTGAATTTTATAGTGTATAAATCAAATCCCAATAAGTCTGTTTTAAAAGGAAGAAGAATCCACTGGTTAAGTTTAAAAAAAGCTATTTTTGCAAAATGATAGAATTCAAAGGCATAAAAGCTTCTGATATGAATCACATTTATGAAGTTTATCAGTGAGGTATGGCCATAAGGTAAATCAAATGAAATCTTAAATCTGACTCTAAGGTGATTCTGAGTGTCTCTGCAAATGAAATTCTGGGAATCCATTAATGTTCTCCCTGGAGGAGAGTAAAAAGGAAAGGTGCGGGTGTGACTGCAATTGCTGAGACCTGATTTCAACTTATTTACACGACTTCAAGATAATAACCCATAGATTTTGGGGAAAAGGCTAAGACTTAGTTATGACAACTCAAGTCGCTGAGAACATCTTTCATCCCCAATAGACCCTTCATCAGACATCAACGGGTCCATAGTAAAGCCACTGAGAGGACAGCTGGCACAGTCTTTCTGTGGTGGTAACATCAAGGGCATCAACCAAAGGTTATATGTGCGGGATGCTGGAATATTATCGGATGTTATACAACTGATCAGCACCCTGGGGCATTTGGCTGGGTCTCGTGGTCTCAGCACTAAAAGTATTCAGTTATCACAAGACAGAAATGAATATGCCTGAGTACAAAAGGAATATTAATACCAATTGAATAACCTATGTATTCATATTAATGACTCAAAATTTTCAGGAAAATATTAAGATTAAACAAAATGTGACATTGTAATAAATGTATATACTCGAAGCAATAAAAATCCTAAATATTAACAAAATGCCTCAAAGAAATAGTATAGGCTCTACTAGAGAAATAATTTCTCTTTCAAATACCATGTTTTCAGTTCTTAAAATATGGATGAGTGAATAAAAGGAGTAAATGATAAGTATTCTTATGTGTGAATAAATTAATAGATAACGCATTCTTATTAAACTCCCTGACTCCAAACCACTTGGACTTATTAAAGAAACAAGTGTTTTAGGCTATTGTCTGCTTCAACACTGAATAGTGACCCAACCGATTAATGCTTGTGGAAAACCTACCCTTAAGTAGTTTTTATAAAATGAATTAGTGCTTCTGAAATTATAGAACATGTACTTCAGCATCTCAGAAAACTTTTGATGGCTAATCAATGGTTAAATACCATTCTATTTCCAATCCTCGGAGCTATCTCATTAATATAATGAAACTGAGACACCACAGCTTCAGGGCCTACCTTCCCTGTGATTCTAAGATTAATGTGCAGAGCAGAGCCCTTCAGAACAAGAAGCACAGAGCAGGAACGTACTGCAATTTATCAGCTCAATGGATTGATAATGAATTCAATTCAACAATTTTTTGAATGCCTACTATGTGCCAGACACAGGATTGTTCTAAAGGATATAGAGAAATGTAAATCATAAATACTCTATTCAATATAGTGAGTGGGTTAGATTTAAAAGATAAATTTAACTTTGAGTAATATAAATACTAAAAGAGGACTAAAATAAAATGTACATGTTTGAAAAATCAGGGAAGCTTTCAATCAGAAAATTATCTTTGACAGAAGATTAGAATAATACCATCTTTTAAGTATTTGTGTGACAAGCATATCACATCTATTTTCTCATTTAACCCTAGAAATAACACTCTAAGGTAGGTATGAAAATCTCCATTTTACAAATGAGAAAACCGAAGTTCCAAGACATTACTGAATTTCTCAAGTTCACGCGTGGTCAATAAATAGAATCTGAGTTCACCCCCAAATCTATCTAGTTCCCAAGGTTTAACCAGGTCGGTATAATGGCTTTAAAAACACAGAAAATTGAAACAAACAGAACTGTTGTCAAATTTCCTCAGACGTGGAGGATTAAAGTGCAAAGGTATATGAACCAAAGACCACAGGGATGTTGGTCGACTGTCAGTAATCCACACAAGCACAGTAGCAGAGAATATTAGAGTGCTCAAGGACGAAAGAGAGCTTTGAATGCCACTTTGGACCTTTTCGGTGAAAAATGCAAAACCACTGAAGACTTTTAAAAAGGGAGTAAAATCACCAGAACTCTTATTCTAAAAGATTGTCCAGATAACAGACTATAGAAAAGATTATATACTGAACAATAATATCCATAAAGAACACCCACTCCCCAATTAAAATTATTAGTGGTAATTAGAAGCAGATTGTTTATTGAAAATGTTGACTATGGGTAAAAAGAGGAAGTTTGGAAAGCATTTGATGTGAATGAGCATTTTATCGAGTGAAACTCTGAGAAATAAGAAGGTGTAAAGAAATATTTATAAAATTCTGCCAGACTCACCGTTTTGTGGTGCTTATCCATACTGGACTCAGAAGAGCCAATAATTTCTCTGTCCACAAAGATATTTTTCTCTCCAAGTGATGCTGTTTTCTTGAAGGACACAAACATTTTCTTTGAATATCTTCAATGGACACTTTATAATATATTCATTGCAGATTTTAGATCTATTAAGCATATTTTTCTCATTTCATCTTCAGATCATTGTTCATAATCCATTATTTGTTGAAAACTTCCCAAACTAGGGATTGTGTTGAGTCCTGGGTACAGAAAGAAAAATAACAAAGGTTATACAGCATACCAAGGGACATGGACCTGTAAACAAAGCACGACAATATGTTGTATTATGAGTGTATAATAGACACATATAAAAATCACTATATATCTCCATCAGGATCTCACTATAACCATTTCAAATATTTATAACAGAGAAAATGTAAGTAGCTCAGAAGAGGCAGGATCTGAGCAGCTAAAGAGTGAACAATAAGATAACCTAGAGATTTTCCAAAGCAGACAGCCTCGACCAATCACAGATGGGAGAAACAAGGAGAGGAAGTGATTGTAGTGGGTTGAATGGTAGCCCTCCCCCAAAATATGTCCACATCCTAATACCTGGAGCCAGTGAATATTATCTTATTTGGAAAAAAAGGTCTTTGCAGATGTAATTAAAGATCCTGAGATGAGATTATCTTGAACTAATCAGGTGGACCCTAAATCCAAAAACATTTTCTTCCAAGAGACAACAGTAGAAGATGCAGAAAGAGAAGAGAAGACGACCACGTAAAGACAGAGGCATAGATTGGAGTCATGTTGCCATAAGCCAAGGAGCACCTGGAACCACCAGAAGCTGGAAGAGACAAGGAAGAATTCTCTTCAAGAACTGTTGGAAGGAGCTTATCCCTACTGAAACCTTAATTTCAGACCTCTGGCCACCAGAACTGGGAGAGAATAAACTTCTATTGTTGGGAATCACCAAATTTGTAGTAATGTGTTACAGCAGCCCCAGGAAACTCATACCATGTTGTTACCAGAGCTAGGGTTCCCCACTTGGAGCTGGAACAGAAGCAAGCATGTCCAGAGGGAGGAATGTCAGAAGGACCATACTCACTACTAGAAAAGTCACTCCACGAAGGGAGGGAAGGGAAGAGCCCATCCCCCATCTCCTGCCAGTGATGCCAGCCATAAGCTTCAGCTGCTACAGGAGCTTGCAGAATGCAGCCTGGAAAAGCTAGTCCCCCACCACGCAGAGCAGAACCAGCAAAAGGACAAAGAATATTTCTACGAGCCTCAGTGTCAGCTCCCATAGCATGCTATGGGAGCACAATGGATAAGTAAAGCTTGCTATATCAAGACATTTTCAGAGAAGGTGAAGTTTAAGCTTAATCAAGATGAATGATTAGAAATTCATCAGGCAGTGGAGGAAAGGTATTGAATGGGAAGAAAAAACATGCGCACAATGAAGTTCAGAACCCTAGGCAGTCTTCCTGTCCTCCACTTTTGTCCTTCTGGTCCCCCATGTGGAAAACAAATATGGACTGGGTCTAATTGTTAGGGGCAGGCCACGTAATTAGTCTAGGGTCTAATCTGAAGACTGAGCCGTTTTAGTTTCAGGACAGAGAGAGAACAGGAAATCCCACTGGGGAATCCAAGCTCGAGTCATACACTCCCAATCAGTTTTAACAGAGAGGGCTGGGTTAAGTCCTGTGGCAAGGCTGTGTTAGGTAATAGCTGATCCACAGTAGAACAGTATTTTGATTCCTATTTGGTTTTCCACCTTGTGTATATATCTTAAACATTGTGTATAGGGAACCCCAGTGGAGCTGAAGTGAGGAGTAAGATTTTCAATCCTCTGCCCTATTCCCCAAAAGCGAGGTTAGTTTTTAGTTCATTTGATCCATTCAAATGTAAATGTTCATTACTCAGTTGACGTACCTTTCTAAAATTTAAAGTAAGTATGGGCGTGAGATAGAGGTTTGGAAATATTCAGATAGGAATTTAAAACAAGGCATTGGATGATACCATCTAGGTAGAAGGTAGATGAGGGCTTAGGGCAGGGCTCTAGGGAACCTCCCAGTGAGAGGCATATTGCTGTTGCTCTTGAGATATTCTACCACTATTTATCGGACACCTGCAACTATGTGGGCCCTCTCCCCTTACCTCAGGCCTGAGCCAAAGTTATTAATAGAAGCTTAATTTTAAACCATTAGATAACCCTTTACTGCAGTATCTATTCTACAGGGTACTGGAAGGGATTGGTCAGAAAATGACACTGCACAGCCATCGCAGCTCGGTAACCTTTTTTTTAGTCACCAATTCTACCTGGATTTCAACAAGAGAGATGAAGAAAAAGGTGCAATTATCTCCCTTGATTTACACTTCCTGAAAATATAACTCAATCTTTAAAGCCTGCACTCTTTTATTTCTTGCTTATTTGATCCTTTAAATCCTGTTCAAACGAACATATAGTGATATTTTCTTATTTTAGCTCTCTTCTGAAGCGACCTTGAAAGGCTAAAGAAGATCTTACAACACTTTCTTTTCTTGGGGTCTTGGTAAAAGAGGATGAAAATGCTGACTTGTCAGCTAAACAGCATCGGATGGTTACAAATGAATGCAGCCCTTCTCAGGGGACAAGACTGTATCCAGGCAGAGGCTGGCAGCCCTACAGCACAGCACATAAATGAGTGATGCACTGCAGATGAAATGGGAATCAACCTGTTTTCTGGGCAGCAAGCCCGTTCAAGGAAGAAAGTGTGTTCTTTCCTGGAAGCGCACCATCCTCCTTGTCTGCATTCCCCAAATGCCTTTCATTTCTTCAAGAAAATATCAAATAAAGGACTGGCCTCAACGAAGAAGCCACTGTCCTACAGCAGGGGACTTTGACCTCTCCAAGCAGTTATCAAACTGCATTTTCTGAAGACAGAATCAGCTCCAATGATTTAGACATATTGGGAATGTTTGTTTCTTTACTGATTCATTTCAAAAGATGTTTATAAAACATCCCAAGTAAATCTGACTGAGAACATTTATGTCTATTTTCTAGCATTTGGAATGTTGATGGTAGCTTTAAAATCTGTAATTTTGTAATAATGAAGATCTTAAAGACAAAAAAGGTTTTAGAGCACTTTGAGTCTAGTGACGTAATCTATCCCTACCAGGAAATTTCCTTTACAGCATTCCAGGAGGTTATTTTCCTTTGCAGTGTTCCTGGAAAATTCTGCTTTGTCCAGGGACACCAAGCCTACCCACTGTAAGAGAGCTCATCTCTTTGATTCAAAGTTCTAACTAACAGAGTTCCCCCTGATAGGAAGCCAACATGTACATTACCTATCTTCCCCCATCCTGCCACTCTATGAAACCTACCTGCTCTTCCACAGGAGAGTTTTCACATATTTCAAGGCTGCTTCTGATTGGCTGCCACCAAAATAGTGGCGCCCATGTTGCGGTCCTTTTCCTCACGCAGGTGGTCTAGAGCCCCAGGCCCTTCAGGAGTCTTGCCTCTGGGGCTGCGTGAGGCTCACTCCGGCGCTCAGGGGTGGCTGGCGGTGCAGGAGTCCGGGGGTCTGTTCAAGAAGTTCTCCCCCGGGCTTCCCCGGTGGCGCAGTGGTTGAGAGTCCGCCTGCCGATGCAGGGGACTCGGGTCCGTGCCCCGGTCCGGGAAGACGCCACATGCCGCGGAGCGGCTGGGCCCGTGAGCCATGGCCGCTGAGCCTGCGCGTCCGGAGCCTGTGCTCCGCAACGGGAGAGGCCACAACAGTGAGAGGCCCGCGTACCGCAAAAGAAAAAAAAAAAAAGTTCTCCCCCAAAAGGGGTATGAAGATAGAATTGCCAGAGCTCTTCCACTGTGGCAAGGCAGGAAGCTTTCTCCCGACCATCTACTGTGGCCTCAACCCACGGCCGACTTGTTGCCTCTTGCGGGCCATCTGCCGGCGCAGCTGCGCCCCTTTACCTTCAAAGCGATTGCGCAGGTGGGAGGGGCCATTGTGCCTGCGCAGAGGGCTCCAGCAGCTGATCAGCATTTCTTTGCTGATGGGCCGACCTGCGGCTTCACAGCGCAGTACTCTATGCCCTTCCGAGCAGCAGTGGGCGGACGCTTGCGCATGAGCATCCAGACTCGTCGGCACTAAAGCCCTGAGATCATGAGGTCGAACGAGTTTTTCTTAAACTGAATGCTCCACGCCTATGAACGAGTTCTTCTTATACGGAATGCTCCAGGCCTATGACTTCTACTACCTGTTCCAGCGTTATGGCTGTTGATCCGGCTGGGTGGATCTGATGAGCTAAGCAATCTCATGTCCGGGTATGATTTCATCCACAAGATGACTGGAGAAGACGTATTTGGAATCACTGTTCCCCTAATTACAAGTGGATCAAAACCATGAAAGTCATCTGAAAGTGCTGTTTGGCTACACAGAGTTAAGATACCTCCTTTGAATTGTATCAGTTGTCAGGCAGCAAGATGATTCAATAGAAACGTACCAAAAGCCCTTCACTTTTCCACCCCTTCCAGAGATTAATGACATAATGCAGCATCATGTCACAGAGCCAGAAAATCGGCGTCCTCAGAAACGACTTGCTGCAGAAGTAACAAAGTTTGTTCGTGGACCAGAAGGGCTGGATTCTGTGAAAAAGTATACACAAGCCCTTTGCCATAGTAGCATAAATGCACTGGAGGTTACGTCTGATCAAGAGTTGTTTAAAGAAACTTCATTTTCTGAAGTAGTTCTTAACCTTGCAACAAGTGTCCTAAATATAAGCTGCAAAACAAATACCATTCTGCATGGTCCACGAGGTGGAGTTGGTATTAATCACAGACAAGCAACCTGAGAGTGCTAGTTGTTGGGCCACATATACTTGAGAATGGACTTTCATTCTTAATAATGGAAAAGGAATTTCTACACTATAAACCGGCTTCAGCTATGATGAGAAACCCTGGTGGTTCAAACAAACATCCATCATTCATTCTCAAGATATAAGAAGGAACTTATACGTTCGCTTATGCTAATCAGAACAACAAAGAATGGAGTATACTCTAGGCTTCACACTGTAAGTAATTTCATTATTTATGTAAGCTGGTTTATACATAAGGTGTTTGTGTGATGATGAAATATTTTATTTCCTGATCTGCAAACACCAACAACCATGATTTCCTGGGTTAATCTTTTTTAAAAATTATACTTTATGAAAAAATTAAATTATGTCTTTTCTATCCTAAAAAAAAAACAATGCTTCTCATTTTACAGAAGCACAGCATCCATACTTGCACATGTATTATGAAGGATATGCCTGCAGTGAAACTGACCAGTACAGCACCCTCACTACAATACTGCACTTGTGCAATAAATGTTAGCATCTCCTTGATAATAACCTCTGAAATTTGAGTAGCACTTGATAATTTCAAGGGACTTTTTGACGTACTCTCTTAATTAAATAACTCCACAAAGTGAGGAGGAGGGTGTTATGATCTTCATTTCTCAGTTGAGGATATCTGTTCATTCCACAAATATGTATTACATGTGTGACATGTGCCATACACTGTTCTAAGCGTTCAGATTGACACTGAGAAAGCAAGACATCTATTCAAGCTCATGCAGCTTCTAAGGGGGAGATTCAGGACCTTACATGCAGATCTTCATATCAAATCTCATGGTCTTTCTATCACATAAGTTATCATATCTCTTCAGAGGTGGCAGAAGAGAGGGCTCCATGGTCCTGGGCAGTGAGGGTTTAGTGACAAACAACTCTATTTATTGGTACAAAAGCATCCAGTCGGCTTTTTAGTAGCCCACTCTTAAATAAGAATTTACAGTCAACAATTACCACATATTTGAGGAAAATTGTATTATAAAAGACAGAAATCACATAAAGTAACAGGAAAGAAAGAGAGCTAGTACAGGAAGAAAAAAAGTTTTTAAACCTATATTAATACCTTCCAAGAGATAAAAGATATTACATCCATGAAGCAAAAACAGGATGCTTCAAAAAAAAACATTAAGAGAACAGCCAGAAAGAGATGTTAAGAATTAAAAATGAGGAAAAAACCCCATAAATTTGAAGAAAGCTCCCAGAATGTAGAACCAAAATATAAAGAGTTAGAAAATGGAGAGAAAAGATAAGAAAATTGGACAACTTTTCCAGAATGTCCAACATACACACATAGGAGTCACAGAAAAAGTGGACAGAGAAAATAGAAGGTAAGAAATTATCCACAAGATAACTGGAGAAAGTTTCTCAGACTTGTAGGATGTGAGTTTCCAGATTGGAAGAGCCCTTTTCGTGCTCAGCACGATAGATGAAAATAGACCTACACTAGAACCCCTGAAAAATTTCAGAAGGCTGGAGATTAAGAAAAGATTCTAAAACTTCCAGAAAGAAAACTGGTTTCTTGCAAAGGATCAAGAATCAGATAGTGTCAGATTACCCAGTAGCAACAATAGAAGTCAGAGGACCATGGAACAATGCTTTCAAAAAGAAATTACTTTCAACCTAGAATTTTAGTCAACCAACTTTCAATGGAATAAAAGGGGAGAAAAAAAGACACTCTCAGATACTTTTTAAAAAAGGTACAAAATCTGCAAAGTAGGGTGTTCAACACAGCAGCTGTGTGTGTCACTCCACATTGGAGCATGTCAAAAAAAACTCTGGGATATTTATTTTTTAAAAAGATATTTTAAAATACCTAATGAATCTGAACATATTGGGAGATTTACATCACTGAGAGAGAATTTGGGTATAACTTAATGATAGGTGCATACAAACTAAATCAAACGGTGAAAAGACAATTATTAACTCCAGGAAGAACAAAAATATATCAATGAGAAACAGAAAGAAACTATGGTATATATACAGGGCTCAGCTATAACGTATGTTTTACAATGTGAAGATAAAATGTTTATGTCACCCAGTGGTTCCCAGAGTGTGGTCCCTCGGCTGGTCCAACAACATCATGACATCACCTAGAAATCTGTTTGGAATGCAAATTCTCTGGATCCTCCCTTACTGAATCAGAGGGGAGTAGGACCCACGAATCTGTATTTACACAAGCTATCAAAGTGATTCTAAGGCACTCTAAAGTTTGAGAAGCGTTGATCTGACCAAAGTTATAAAATCTAAACTAGAGAGAGTGACAGGCTTTTGACATGTATGTGATGAGGATGGGCAGAGGAGAAATTCAGTAACTAATGCTTAAACCAAGCATTAAGAAAAACCAAGAAATGCAATCTAAGCATGGTATTTAGAAGTAGAAAGGGCGAGAGAGCACCCTTATTTCAGTCGATAAAATAAAAACAAAATTATATAAGAAGCACTGACCTGCTCAGTCCAACTGACCTGATGTTCTCAGGCCCACCAAAATTAAGGATGTTTTCTCTTTGTAAATTATAAAGAGTTCCTAATCCACGAAAGAGAACTTGCTTATAGGTAGTAAAGATGTATGCTATGTTTATACATCTTACTTTAAAAATCACTCAGACGTCATAAACCATGGACCTTATATTGCAAAATATTCAGTTATAAATTGGTATTACTTTGCTATCCTGTAGATGAGGTTTTTCATTGAACACCAACATATGGGGAAAAGCATGGCACCATGACTTTCGTTACTGAGCATGGTATGATGTGGCATGTTACATATATGTGGGATTAAATGAAATTAAAGAGGTTATATATATATTTATAATATATGTGTATGTGTTATATATACATATTTATTTATTTATTTAACCTTTATAACAATTTTAGGAAAAATGTGGTCATCTCTCATTTAGAGATGAGGAAATCCCGGCATCAAGAATCATTGAAAATGTTTAACATCACACAAGTGGTGGATGTGCCTTCCATGACCCCCTGTTAAACTAGATTTAGTTTGTAATTATTTGTACTGCAACTAGTCAGATGGGGCAGCATCTGCAGACAACTACAAGACGCAGAGGACCCCATCTTTCTGTTTTGATACAAGGAGCTCAATAAGTTAAAACAAGCAAGTGGCTCTGTAATTTTCTATGTAATCCTTAACAAACAAAGTAATTTATTAATCACCAAAATGTCACAGGCAGTTTACTAGCCAGTGAAGATATCTTCTTTTCCTAAAAAAATCAGGCATAACTCTAGACATATGGAGTGAATGTGGGAAAATCTGATCCTTTAACCTTATTTGCCTTAGAATTCTCCTTCAGGTTCCTACTGGCAGTGTGAACACGGACCTCCCGGACTCTGTATTAAAGCCCTCCAGGGCCCGCCTTATTTCCTGTCCTGTTTAGCATACAGTCTTGACTCTAAATCATGCACCACGGTCAGGAATCAGCCTTGGTTATAAGAACTGACTGACCAGGGAAGACAAGGAGGGAGATTGTGTAGACACTCAAGCTGACTGCTGTATTTTTCTTTTTAAAATAAGTATCACTTGCATCCTTTACATCCTCCTCACGTTCAAGCCTCGTTCTGGATCTTACAAATGTCATGTCAAAGACGAGCAGCCCAGGCCCTGACTTTTGAGATAATCTTACATCCTTAGCAGATACAGGCTCCCAGCCTCTGCCCTGCAGCCCCTGTGACTGCTTCCACTCAAGCTGCTTCCATTTGGATGCTGGGTTTCTTTTGTTCAGAGCACTCCACCCTCACGCTGACTTAGTTCAACTGCACGTCCACCCTGAAACCATTTCACTCAGGGAATCGGGGGGCAGACACACCTAATTTCACAGATGAGCAGGCCCCTGAAATAAGCTCAGCAGCCATGCAGAATGATTACTAATGATGACGTAACCGATTTCGAAGTGAAACTGACTTGATGTTTGGGGGTCTGCTGAAAATAAGGATGTTTTCTCTTTAGGGTCTGAGTATAGTTTGGTTCTTTCTATTGAGGTGAGAAAGAAATTGCAGAATTCCCAAAGATAAACTCACTAAAATGATCCATAAAAGCAGTGTCCAAAACTATCCAAATCATTTCCAGCTTATCTCCCATCTTCTGCATGAAGGAAAGACCCAGGCATTTCCCCAGAGGCCCAGGCCCCATCATTGGCTCAGATGGCTAGTGACCAGGCAGACAGCAGACCTTGCTGGCCTGACCTGGCATCCGTTCCAATAGGGGACAAGTCACACCATGACAATGGGAATCAAGTGCCCCTTCTATTACTTCTCTCATCAAAGAAATGTGTCTTCTCAATAAGACAAGTTTCTATTCTTTTTTGAAACCTTTCTTATTGTGAAATGTAAAATATAGCACACCTACAGAAAAATGCATAAAATATAAATGTGCAGTTTAATGAATTATTGTAAAGCAAACATCCCTAAAACCACCTCTGAGGACAAAAAAGGAATATCCTTGCATTCCAAAAGCACTCAACATATCATTCCTAATTAAAACTCTCTCCTATATCCTGGAATAACCTGACCTGACTTTTCTGATGATCATTTCCTTGCTTTTTGTTATACTTTTAATAGTAATGTATGAACTTCCAAATAATGTGGTTTAGTTTTGCTTATTTTTAGCTTTATATAAATGGAATTGTACAGTATTTATTTTTAGTTTGGCTTCTTTTACACATTATTATACATATGTTTTCATTATTATATTTTTGAGATCTCTTTACACACTTGACTAATGAATGCATAGCAGACATTTATTCATTTTAATTGATGTATACTGTTTCTGTTGATGAGCATGTGTTTTTTTCTCATTTGGGCCATTATGAATAACACTGTTGAGAATATTTTTCTACATATTCCAGTTCACTCTGAAAGTCATTAATAGACATAAAAAATGAGCAAGTCTGAATTCAAAGCCAAAAGAGACTTTTAAAAGGGAATTTTCAGATCCTAATACATTTTTTCTCTTTTGTTGCAAATGTATGTTAATCCTGAAAAGGAATGCACAGACCCTATTAACTTACTATTCTGTTTGTCCCGCCTCCTTTCTGTGAGCTAGAAAAAATATTTTCATGACAGTTAGGGGAATTGGGGGTCCTAAAAGCCTTTTTTCCAAGGGACTCTCATAACACCTGAGTTCTAGAACAGCTGTGCCACTATTTGCCAGTGATAAGACCTAGGGAAAGTGACTGGACTTCACTGAGCTTTGACTTTTCTTTTATGTCAAATTCAAAGGGGAATCAATTGTTATTATGCATATATTATGTTATGTCGAAGGCATTTTGCCATCTGTGTAGCTAACTAGCTTATTAAAGCACTTCAAAAACTTTGTGAAATAGCTATTACTATCCACATTTTCTACTTTACTCTTTCTATCATCTCCCAGAGTTGTTTTAGAGAATAAATAAAAGAATATATGTTAAGTGCTTAGCACAGAGTTGAAATTCAGCACATGTACATTACAATTGATTTTGTCTCATCACAGTTTGTGCGTTTTTTTATGTTTCCAGACAGTAAATGCATTGTACACATACCTGGCCAAATCTGGTTTTGTCATCGTCTTTACTTATGTCTGATCCTTTTATTTTGATTTGTTTCAGCCTAGAGTTAAGTGTGGGAACAAGAAAACAATAGAAAGCACAATTAATATAGAATCTAAACTGAGTTTTCACCCAAACTTATTAACTTTCTTTAAAATATCTTCTTTAAAATTAACTTTCACTGATTAAAACAGTAAAAAACTGGAATCCAGATTTTAAAAGTAGCTATTATTTAAATAGGCCCCACGTCCCTGGAAAGTACTGCTTAGGACTACGTATCCATCAGGTTACTAAGAAAAATAAAGAGAAAAATGTGAGTATATTTATGGCTCCATTTAACATCTATTTTTTCTTCCATGCTTCAGGTTTGGAGCTTTAGCACATTATTTCACTGTGATAGGAAAATAAAGCAACTTCTGTGACCCTAGTTTACAAGGCTCATCTTGACACAGGATTAGGGAGGGAGGCACTCAGTCACTGTGAATCCATGTCTTAGAATAGGAGGAAGCTGTCAAAGAAGAGAAATGAAATCATTACAGAGCAGGTTTTCTTCCCCCCACCCATCCCTGCTGGTTTCCAGCTGTTCCTCCGCTCTAATCTTTTGATGGCCAACGAGATAATGCATCTTGCTAATAAGATGAAGACTCCTTGGGTATCATGGCTGCCGATTCAAAATCAGAGGGAAAAGAAGTGTATGAGAGCCATTATGCAGGAAAACTATTTACAAGCTGTGTATAATGCGCTGTGTGAAACAATATTAGCAAGCATGGTTCAACGGTCAAATCGTGGAATTATTGAATAGATTTTACCTCCACCACTCAGCATTCTAGATAATGCATAATTATTGTTTTAAAAAAAGAGAACAAATAACATCTATCCTCCAGGTGCCCATCCACCCTCTGGTATGGCAGTTTCTTGAATCTGATTGATTTTGCTGTTTTTTTTTTTTCACTACAAATTTAGTATCTTGATGCCAGTCCCATGGGCAGTTATGTCAGAATCTTTAGCTCATGTCTGTCTGAAAGACCGATTCCTGAGTGTTCTTTAACATAATGTGAGAGCCTGCGGTAGAGACAAGAACCAAGAGGAGCAGTGGGGATGGTGTTCCAGGATCTGAGCGAAAAGAGCACATCAGCAGAATCGAACACTAAGCTTCCACCATTTGCACCTGGCTATGTACCAAGCCAGCCCTCGCATCATCAATGCAACTTTATTTCCCAACCCTGGAATTAGATACGATACAATATAGTCCCTAATAAAGGACTTGTCTGTGGCAGCAGTGAATATAAATAATGGGGTTGAATGGATGATATGGCGTATGTAGTCTCTCTTATTTGTTTCTGGCTGCATTGTGACTAAGTCATCCATAGTACAGTTTAAGATTGGCTAAAGAATTTTACTAAATTCTCAACAGTTCACTAAGAAAATGGTATGGGAGTTTCAAGAGGAAGTTAACTATGACACCAATGAAATTTTGATTACAAATTGGAAGGTTCAAAATAATGTTCATGGCAACAAGCCAGCTTTGGATTATCAATATACCTGTATCTCTTTTGAGATTCCTAATGGACTCAGAAACCAGAATACACCTTCTTCAAGGGGGAAAAACAATAAACAAGAGAAAATAACCCCTGGAAACTAGCTGAGCAATTTTAGGAAACCTCGGTCTTTTGTATAATCAGACACCAAGCAATTTCAATACTGCAGCTCTGAGTCCAGAAGCCAAAATATATCACTGTCTTCTAAGGAACATGACTTTCATGTGTTTTAACCTAGCTGAGGGTAAGAAATAATCTCCATAGCAATAGCTGCAATTATTTAAGTACTTCCTTCTTGCCAAGCACTGTACCAGGGGATTCACAGGCCTAACAGCCAAGCGTCTCCACAACTTTGGAGTAAAATACTACCATGTCCATTTCATGTCCTCCAAACTGAGGTCCAGAGAGGTCGAATAACTTACTGAGATCACACAGTTGATAAGTGACAGAATGGCGTTAAAAAATCAAATTCTGCCTCATTCCAAATCCTATTTTATTTATGTTCGTTATGCTAGTTCAACTTCTCTTTCTCTGGAGAATTCATTCATTCCTTCCTCCATGCAGAAATTAGTCGCTGCCTAATATATATGTATCAGACACTGCTCTAAATGCTAGAAAGACAGTAGTGAATGAAGCAAAATCCTTTCTCACATTTTAGTAATCCATCTATAAGGAAATATAAAATAGGGTATGGGGTGATACTAATGGAATACTACTATAAATAAAATAGTCAGGAAAGGCCTCTCCAAAGACATAGCATTGAGCTGATACGAATAAGGAGAGGAAGCAAGATAAGTAAATATCAGGGGGAAGAGCTCTCCAGGCAAAGGAGAAAGGAAGTGCAAATGTCCTGAGAGAGAAGTATGCTTCCTATAGTGAAGGAATGGCAAGGCTGGAATTGCTGGAGCCAAGTAAGCAAGTTAAGAGTGGTAGAAAATGAGAACAAAGGGAGCAGTAAGGACCAACCCTGCAGGTTCTCACTGGCTCAGTGAGGACTGTGGATTTTATTCTAATTGTGAGGAGAAGCCATTGGAGGGTTGATAGTACAGGAATGACATGATCTTATTTTCCTTTAAAAATGCTTATCTTGGCTGCTGTGAGAAGAATCAGCTTTAGGGGTATAGGTTAAGAATGAAAGCAAGGGGAAGAGTTAGATGGCTGTCTTAGGACAGTCTTAAGACATTCGTATTCATGAATTGTAAGAATTAACATTGTGAAGATGTTAATAATACCTAAAATGATCTACAGATTCAGTGCAATCTCAAAGTTCCTATGACCTTTTTTGCAGAATTGGAAAAGTTGATGGTTGTATTTATACAGAATTGCCAAGGGCCCTGAATGTTGAAAAAGAATAACAAAGGTCCGATTTCAAAACTTGGTGCAAAGGTATAGTAATCAAAACAGTGTAGTACTGGCATAAGGATAGCCATGCAGACCAATAGAATAAAATTGAGAATTCAAAAATAACTTGTACATGTACTGCCAATTAATTTGCAGTAAGGGTGCCAAGGCCATTCAATGAGGAGAGAATAGTCTCTTCAAAAAATGGTGCTGGGACAACTGGATATCCACACGCAAAAGAATGAATCTGAACATTACTTAACACTACATACAAAAATTAATTCAGAATGGAACAACCTAAATATAAGAGCTAAAGCCATTAAACTCTTAGAAAAAAACATAGGGTAAATCTTCATGACCTTGGATTTGGCAATGAATTCTTAGGTATGGCCCCAAAAGCACAAGGAACAAAAGAGAAAGTAGATATATTAGACTTCATCAAAATTAAAAACTTTTCAAATCAAAGGACCTTATCAAGAAAGTGAAATAACTCACAGAATGGAAAAAAATGTTGGCAAATCATATATTTGATAAAGATCTTGTACCCAAAATATATAAAGAATTTTTACAACTCCACAAGAAAAAAAATACAATTTTTAAGATGGGCAAAAAACTGAAATGGACATTTCTCCAAATGGCCAACAAACACATGAAAAGATGCTCAGCATAAACAGTCATTAGGAAAATGCAAATCAAAACCACTATGAAGTACCACTTCTCATCCACTAGGATGGCGACACTCAAGAAAGTGAAAAATAGCAAGTCTTGGTGAGGATGTGGAGAAATTGAAACCCTTATATATCACTAGTGGGAAGGCAATGGTTTAGCCACTGTGGAAAACAGTTTGGTGGCGCCTCAAAGAGTTAAACAGAATTATTAAGTGACCCTACAATTCTGCTCTTGGGTAGGTACCCAAAATAATTGAAAATAGCTGCTCAAACAATATTATCTTTTATATAATATTATATACTATCTTTTCTATCATCAGAATCCTGGCACAAGTAAAATCTAAAAAAAGACATAATGCTGTGAGAGATCTTTGTAAACTATAACATTGTCTTCCAGAACAAAGTTAAATAATATCATGAATTTTCTAATGCCTGACTCTAGAAAAAACTTAACATGATAAAAATTCTCAGAAGATACACTTACATTTTTCTCCACATGGAGAATCTCCCTTCCATACTCTTTGGTTGCAGCTAAGCCAGCTCCTTCGTAGTCACAAGCATGCTGGACAGCCTTAGAAATGGCCCTACCAAGTAGAGCTCACTCTCAAACACATACACATCTATGATAGAAAAATGATTCATGAAGGAAATTGTCTCTGGATTCCTCTCTAGTGCTCACTGGTGCTTTCTGCACCAGTGTCTCTCAGATTTTTTTTTCTCTCTCTCTCTCTCCCTTCCTCCCTCTCTCATACATGTGCACACACACACACACACACACACACACACACACAATCTCCTTCTAGTCTTCCTCCCTCCTTTAAAGATCCTTCTTGGGAACTCTACTCAGTACTCTGTAATGACCTATATGGGAAAAAATCTAAAAATGAGTGGATATATGTATATGTATAACTGATTCATTTTGCTGTACACCTGAAACTAACACAATATTGTAAATCAACTATACTGCAATAAAAATTTGTTTTAAAAATTAAGCATAATGCAACGAAAGATCATTTTTTTAGGAGGAAAAAAAATGACCTAATAAAAAAGAAGCAAAAGAGAATATTTTTTCTAAAAGCCCATCCTGTTGGCCTCTGCTTAAGATCCTACCCATGTGTTAAGTCACATTTATTCCTCTAAGTTCCTTGAAGCCTTTCTTGATTGTCCCAACCTTGTTGGCCTCTCCCTTCCTTTAACCCTAACAGCAGTTACAATCGTATTCTGCATTTCCACCAATAGTGGGATTTCCTTCTCAATAACACTCCCACCCGTGTTCTTTTGTGCACTATTGTTCCATCTTTTGAGTGATTCTTCATCCATAACATCTTCACCTACAAAGTCTCTGCTCTGCAGAATATTGTCAAAATTAAAGATAATAAAATGGTTTTCAATGAGTATCACATCTGCCAAACAGAAAGAGTTAAGTAAGTAATTCCTCTTCACTCCCTCTCTTTTGTATCTCCAACGGCCAGCAGAGCTCTTGGGTAAAGATTAAATGTGTCAATAAACAGGATAAAGAGTATTGATTGATTCTACCCATTTCATAATCTGATCTTTTCTATTCCCTTTGGCATTATAGAGTTTTTCAAAGCTATGGAGAAAGAACCCAGTGTTCTTTATACTCCACCCCTCAATTAATTTCCCCTCACTATTGTCCTGCTTAATTATATAGGGCCTGTTTAGGCCCATCTCCTGTGATTAGCTGATTCAAAGGCTTGTTTGTGGATTTCATTTAAATTTCAACTTTTAGGGCTAATTGATAATGTCATTAAAGTAACCAGTTCAGGAAAGCTGCCAATGTGTATACTATGAATTCATCACTGGTGAAAGGCCTTATTCTGCCAAGCATGCACAGAATGTATAAAATATTCAGAATGGAAGCTGAGTTGCTCACGCAGCAGAAAATATCCCAGCAGATCTGCAGCTCCGCACAGAACAGCAGGCAAAGACTTGAGCCCAGAAAACTATCACACAGGCCTAGTATTTCTATTTATGGTAAAAGAGGAGAAGAAACTCTTGGCTGGGCTTAAATCATGACCTGAAATCTAGGTACAGTGAGAAGCTCGTGAGTGAACGTGAGCATCTTACTCACTAATGTGGTGAGAGCATGACAACCACCCTGCAGTCCCTGAGCCCCCCAGACTTGATGACTCTGTTCTCAGAGGGAGGGACGTCAAGGTACCCTATGTCACCCCCAATCTCAGCCACTCACAGCAACCAGCCATTCTAATGGTCTGCATGTCCTATGGCCAAGCCATGTAGATCACAATCTTTACACAACAGAATATTAAACTAGTGACCTTCTCATGCCTTGTGGTCATTTTCTCCAAAAATGCAGCGCTGGCTACTGAGAAGCTCATGCTTTCAAACAGGAAGAGCTTTTCTCAAGGTCACATATAAGTGGGTGGTAAAGGTGTTGGAAAACCCATTGCATTGAAGCAACTAACATAATTAAAGCATCTGTGAGCTGTGATTTCTGCAGTACATACTGGAAAACCTTCCTCCCCTCCTTCTAAAGTAGAATTCCTTCCTGTCGGAAACTCCTGAAAGTGAACAACCGAATTTTACTCTTTCATTGGAAATAAGGATCAGAATTGCAGTCGCACGTAGGATAGGTGATCCAGTAACTTACATTTGCACCAGAAAAAAAAAAAAAATCACAAAGCCCCTCCCCCCAGATCATGAGCTTCTTCATGCAATCAAGAAGCTGTAATGGTAGATGACATGCATTGATTCTTCATCTATTACTAGTCAAAGACAGCACTCATTAATTATAGCACACCACAACTTAGAAATGCAATAGGCAGAGAGAGACAAAAGCAAATGTGGCTTCTAGAAACAGCAATTTCTATTTAAGAGTTTTAATTTCCACTCTTTTAAACTCTTTAAATTATAAGATGCACAGGATAACCAATGAACAAACGGACTTTGAAGATTCTGGTTGAAGGTAAAAATGGAGCCCACCTTTTTAACACTCCCTGCCTCTCAAATCTTACTAATATGATAAAAGGAATGTAAAAAAGGTATCAAAATCTATACCTGTAGGTCCTAAACCCAGGCGACAGTGTTCACATGTGCAAAAATCTTCAACAAAACACTAATGGCCCTTAAATATATGAATTTTTTTGAATAATATTTTCTTTATTTACAAGTTAGAATCAACAGACAAAGAAAAGACAATCCAGGGGACCAAATGGGGAGATGACTGAAACCCCCAGGGGCCCCACATGGAGCAGAAGGGAAGACAGAGTAGAAAAAAAAAGTCAACGTAAAAAAAGAACGCCTTCCTCCCTCCCCATGGAGGCTGAGGGGACCACGGCCCCACCCTGCCTCAGCCTTACCTAGTTTAAAATAAATTAGAACAAACAACCTTTTTGTTGTTAAACAACCTGAGATATAATTTTTTAAATACCAAACAGACTGCATGCAAATTATAACTCATGAATGGCAAAAGTCAGAAAAATGGGCACTGCCATGATATGAGAATATAAATTGACACAATCTTTCTTTAGCACAATTTGAATATATATGTATTCAATAAACATCTTTAAAATGGGCACATCTCTTTTACAGTCCCATGACTAGGGAATGATTCTAATAAAATAAGTACAAATATATCCAAAGATGTAGTCAAAGCCTTTCAATTATAGTACTGTTTAAAATTGCAAAAGATCACATACACACACACAAATGTTAACTATATGAGGTGATGTATGTGTTAACTAACCTTCTTGTGTTAATCATTTTGCAGTAATACATATATCAAATCACCACATTGTACAACATAAACTTATACAATGTTATATGCCAGTCATATTTTAATAAAGCTGGAAAAAATTTTTCAGTTAAAAAAATTTAAGTAAAATGGCAAAAAATTAGAAATAATCTAAATGTTCAAGCTTAGGGCCTGATAAAAGTCATGAAGTTATATGTAGTCCATAAAAAGTATATGATAAAAATATTGTAATAATAGAAAATGTATTTTATGAGAAAATTGCATATTTAAAAATTGTAAGTAAGAGTAAGAGATACAAACTATTAGGTATAAAATAAGCTACAAGGATATATTATGCAACATGAGGAATACAGTCAATATTTTATAATAACTATAAATGGAGTATAACCTTTAAAAATTGTGAATCACTATATTGTACACATGTAACATAATGTACAACTGTACTTCAGAAAAAAATTAAAATAAAAAATAAAAACTGTAGATGTGTTGTAATTTAATTCTGTTACTATGCACTTATTCATTCAATCACAAATTTACAGCCTTGCAAAATTTGCATTTTCATGGAAATCTATGTATCTTATATCTAACAACATATATATTTAGAGGGCTACTGATCAAAATGGTAATAGTGATTATCTCAAGCTGACTGAATCTTCTGTGAAAATAAAATAATTTTAAATGACACATAGGAAGTAATAATGACAAGGTTGAATTAAGTCAAATTACCAGTTACTTCAGAGGATTTTAAACACTAGTGATTGAACCCAAACTTTGCTTTGAAATAAGCTTCCATACATAGTCTACAATTAAATTAACAGTTTATTTTGCATAATTATTTTGACTGAATTAATACTTTGTTTAAAACTTTTCCCCCACAAATGGGTTTGAATAAAAAATAAGGAGAACTTGATCAAAAATGGTGGTGAGATAGGTTAAAATAAATTTGTATTGGAGATGCATGTTTTTCTCCCGGCAACTCTCTCTCCCTTTTCTATGCAATGATTCCTCAGTACAGTAACCAAATGCAAAACGCATTTCCCACAAATTCAATTGAGATTCAAGGGATATTCCTTACAGATATATGTAAATAACATTAAAATTTTCTTTTAAAATGAACAACAATAATAGAGTCTTCAAATTTTAAAAAGATACAGATTCAGTCCCACTCTCACTTATAGAGTACTTATTCATGGATGATTAGAAAAATGACAGCTTGTGCCCTCGGAGCCTTTTGTATAAATATCACTTATTCTAGATTGCTATCCTTGCATTTTCTCCCAAGCTGCTTAAAAGACTTTGTATTTAACATCATTTCTATACCCTTCCTTCACTCACTTATCCTGATTTAGTTGGAATACATCTCAAGGAATGTATGTATTCTGGGTTCTAATTTCAGTACCATCAGCTGGATTTTCACCTTCAAACCCCTTATTTAACCTCTTAGGAGAGGGTACACATGTATCTGAGAACTATTAAAGTATTGTTAAATAGTATGGTTCATTTCCATAATGTGTGTCAGACTAATTTTTAATTCAGGAAAAAAACATGGTTACCATAATGCTGAAGTTCATTTTTTTAAATCTATAAGACAAAGTTAACAACAGTCCTTTTTCAAACAGGGATCTTCCAAAATAGTTAATGAACATATACTGTATTATTTTTCAAAGCTAAGCACTCCTACATGCAACATGAGGGTTACATAGAAGCAAATTGCATCATACCTGCTTTCAAGTTGGAGAAAGAAAATAAAGCACAAAAAAGGAGACCTAATATTTACTCACGTGTTATGACATTGTGTAATGTGAGACACACCACCCCAGAATCCCTGTAAGGACTACATTTACACCTGTTTTGCAGATTGAGAAATCGTAGCACAGAAAAAATGATAACTGGCATGCCCAAGGCCCCAAGAGAGTGATCAGTAAAACATTCTTACAAATAAAGAAGGACAGAAAATATTTTAAAATTTAGAATTAATACCTACCTTATATCAAGTCTGCCAGTTACTATTAAATACTCCAATATGAAATTGCTGGGGTGTTTCTTCCATCCTCTGATTTTCCTTAAATTGGTAGTATTGGACTTATGTATCCATGCTTCAGCTGGCCACTCATCTAATCCCTTTGTTGCTAGAAAGCCCTCTCACCTGTGAAAATAAGATTATTATAGAATGACAATTATCCCCTTTTCCTCCATTTCCATTATCATTCCCTACCTCTGCATTTCAAAGATTTTGCAGCAAATCTTGAAAAAAATGACCATCTGGCCATCTTTATTCAATCCTTGACAGGCTTCTGAGATATCAATAAAAAGTAAAAGGCATTTCACTCATTAGCTATATTGAAATTTAAAAAGTGCTTGTGCAACTGCATTTATATTCATGTATGTGGATGTATGTACGTATCAGTCTTTTTGGAAACAGGCATCTAACAAGTTTGGACAGAGGAATCTGAAGCCATGTGATTTGGGCATTCATCTTTCAACCTACAATTTTCAGTGAGAGATCCTAAGTTTTATAGTGATTTTACCCAGACTCCTCTCCACCTCTCAAAAATAAGAGACAAACCATGAAAATGTCCCTGACATCAGGGAAGATCTTTATTTAGGACTTGGTTTCTTGAATGCCTACTCTTTTCTCAAAACCTCCCCCATCCCAATTTACCTGATTGTGTTTTTCTCCATCTGCCAATCGTGATGATGCCCTCCTCACAAGCCCCCAGTTCACACCCACACCCTACTAGGGAGGCTCTGCTTTCTTTATTAGGCTGACTCCCTTTCCACATCCTTTCATTCTCCCGAAAAACTCAGACAAGGATCAGACACATTTACTTCATGGCTGCCGTACTTCCTCTATCCTACTAGTCTCTCTCTCTTGTTCTTTTGTTGTTGTTGTTGTTTGTTTTTTTGTTTTTCCAACAAGTCACTCGGTTTATTGCACACAACACAGGTTAGTCAAAGTAGTGAACATCCAAAGGGGATAACGAACCACACCAAGGAGAAGTAAGAAATGTCTCAGCACCAGCAGCAATCTCTGGTCCAGCAGCGGGTCTCGAGACAAGCATGAGTGGGCAGTTGCCTTCTGCTCCCACAGATCCTCCAGCATCATCAGCCTGGAACAGCACTCAGCTGGGTGGAGTCGGGTCCTCCAGCAAAGAACCTTCAAGTTGCTGGGTTCAGTGGTGTCATTTGAAGGAGTCTGCCAGTAGGATATAAAGGTTACACCCAGGGGGTGTCTCTTATTGTCTCTTTTTTTTTTTTTTTTTTTTTTTTTTAGCGGTACGCAGGCCTCTCACTGTTGTGGCCTCTCCCGTTGCGGAGCACAGGCTCCAGATGCGCAGGCTCAGCGGCCATGGCTCACGGGCCCAACTGCTCCGCAGCATGTGGGATCCTCCCGGACCGGGGCACGAACCCGCGTCCCCTGCATCGGCAGGAGGACTCCCAGCCACTGCATCACCAGGGAAGCCCTCTTATTGTCTCTTATAGTCTCTCTTAATAGTGCCCAAATCACATGGCATCAAACTCTTCTGTACAAACTAGTTAGGATACCTGTTTCCAAAAAGACTGATACATACATACATAAACACATACATACATACATACCTTAATCTCTCTCTCTGCCTCTCACGCCCAGTTACATCTTCAAATTCCCTCATCTATTGCTTCTTTCCCATCAGTGTTTATGATCTCTCCTTTCCTTCACAGCCATACTTTTTTTAAAAAAAGCATCCTGAGACTCAGGGTCCTCAGATTTCATTCACTCCTCAACCCATTATAAACTGGCCTCTTCTACCACAATCCACTGGAAACTGCTCCTGACTGGGTTGCCAGAAATCTAGTAAAATTCAGTGACTAAGTTCATCTGCACTATCTAATTCTTTGACCATATCATTTATCTTTAAAAATATGTGCAATAATTTTTTAATATTAAAAGTCAGCAATTTTCAAAGACTGAATTCACTTATTCTTGTATGTGGCTGGATGTTGTGTTTTAGGGATGGACAAATGTTTCATTAAGGAATTGAATAAAGACATGGGTATTTCATAGACTATTGCCAATTTAATGTTTGCACCATTATATCAGCAGTAAGCACTATTTATTTTATATTGTTATAATCATATTTTAAAATAATTTTTCAGTTCCATTTGAGAGTAAGTAATGCAAAATTAGACAATCTTGAGACATTGTAATTCCTACATTTTTTATTAATTCCAATCTAGAGAAAATTTGCTTTTCTAACCCAATAGAAAATATAAGTATTAATAAAATTTTTATACAACACTAGATTCAAATGTATTTTACATATCACATGAAACACTGTAATGGAACCACATGTGATAAATTGTTATCATTATACAGTATGTTACAAAATTTTTAATTCCATCATATAAATTATCACATCTCATTTACCATATCTTAAAACAATACCTATATCCATATATTATTTTTGTTATTCTTGCTCAAATTTTTAATGCTAGACAATCAAATGAAAAACAAAATTATCAAAATGTTGTTCAATGTGTTTGACTCTTCTCAGCTAAGACTATACCTTAAACTATTATAGCCAGAAAATAGCATCTATAGAGTTTACCACCAGTATTTCTCTTTTAACATCTTTATTGGAGTATAATTGCTTTACAATAGTGTGTTAGTTTCTGCTTTATAACAAAGTGAATCAGCGATACATATACATATATCCTCATATCTCCTCCCTCTTGTGTCTCCCTCCCACCATCCCTACCCCAACCCCTAGCTGGTCACAAAGCACCGAGCTGATCTCCCTGTGCTATGCGACTGCTTCCCACTAGCTATCTAGTTTATATTTGGTAGAATATGTAAGTCCATGCCACTCTCTCACTTTGTCCCAGCTTACCCTTCCCCCTACCTGTGTCCTCAAGTCCACTCTCTACACCTGCGTTTTTATTCCTGTCCTGGCCTTGGTTCTTCATAACCATTTTTTGTTTTTCTCTTTCTGACTTACTTCACTCTGGATGACAGACTCTAGGTCCATCCACCTCACTACAAAAAACTCAATTTCATTTCTTTTTATGGCTGAGTAATATTCCATTGTATATATGTGCCATATCTTCTTTATCCATTCACCTGTTGATGGACACTTAGGTTGCTTCCATGTCCTGGCTATTGTAAATAGAGCTGCAATGAACATTGTGGTACATGACTCTTTTTGAATTATGGTTTTCTCAGAGTATATGCCCAGTAGTGGGATTCCTGGGTCATATGGTAGTTCTATTTTTAGTTTTTTAAGGAACCTCCATACTGTCCTCCATAGTGGTTGTATCAATTTACATTCCCACCAACAGTGCAAGAGGGTTCCCTTTTCTCCACACCCTCTCCAGCATTTATTGTTTGTAGATTTTTTCATGATGGGCATTCTGACTGCTGTGAGGTGATACCTCATTGTAGTTTCGATTTGCATTTCTCTAATGGTTAGTGATGTTGAGCATCCTTTCATGGTTTGTTGGCAATCTATATATCTTCTTTGGAGAAATGTCTATTTAGGTCTTCTGCCCATTTTTGGATTGGGTTGTTTGTTTTTTTGATATTGAGCTGCTTGTATATTTTGGAGATTAATCCTTTGTCAGTTGCTTCATTTGCAAATATTTTCTCCCATTCTGAGGGTTTTCTTTTCATCTTCTTTATGGTTTTCCTTGCTGTGCAAAAGCTTTGAAGTTTCTTTAGGTCCCATTTACTTTTTGTTTTTATTTCTATTTCTCTAGGAGGTAGGTCAAAAAGGATCTTGCTGTGATTTATATTATAGAGTGTTCTGCCTATATTTTCCTCTAAGTTTTATAGTGTCTGAACTTACATTTAGGTCGTTAATCCATTTTGAGTTTATTTTTGTGTATGGTGTTAGGGAGTGTTCTAAGTTCTTTCTTTTACATGTAGCTGTCCAGTTTTCCCAGCACCACTTATTGAAGAGGCTGTCTTTTCTCCATTGTACATTCTTGCCTCCTTTATCAAAAATAAGGTGACCATATGTGCGTGGGTTTATCTCTGGGCTTTCTATCCTGTTCCGTTGATTTATATTTCTGTTTTTCTTCCAGTACCATACTGTCTTGATTACTGCAGCTTTGTATTACAGTCTGAAGTCCAGAAGCCTGATTCCTGCACGTCCGTATTTCTTTCTCAAGATTGCTTTGACTATTCGGGGTCTTTTGTGTTTCCACACAAATTGTGAAATTTTTTGTTCTAGTTATGTGAAAAACGCCAGTGGTAGTTTCATAGGGATTGCAATGAATCTGTAGATTGCTTTGGGTAGTATAGTCATTTTCACAATGTTGATTCCTCCAATCAAAGAACATAGTATATCTCTCCATCTATTTGTATCATCTTTAATTTCTTTCATCAGTGTCTTATAGTTTTTGGCACACAGGTATTTTGTCTCCTTAGGTAGGTTTATTCCTAGGTATTTTATTCTTTTTGTTGCAATGGTAAATAGGAGTGTTTCCTTAATTTCTCTTTCAGATTTGTCATCATTAATGTATAGGAATGCAAGAGATTTCTGTGCATTAATTTTGTATCCTGCTACTTTACCAAATTCATTGATTAGCTCTAGTAGTTTTCAGGTAGAGACTTTAGGATTCTCTCTATATAGTACCATGTCATCTACAAACAGTGACAGCTTTACTTCTTTTCTGATTTGTATTCCTTTATTTCCTTTTTTTCTCAGATTCCTGTGGCTAAAACTTCCAAAACTATGTGGAAAAATAGTGGTGAGAGTGGGCAACCTTGTCTTGTTCCTGCTTTTAGTGGAAGTGGTTTCAGTTTTTCACCATTGAGAACGATGTTGGCTGCAGGTTTGTAATATATGGCCTTTATTAAGTTGAAGTAAGTTCCCTCTATGCTTATTTTCTGGACGGTTTTTATCATAAATGAGTGCTGAGTTTTGTCGAAAGCTTTTTTCTGCATCTATTGAGATGATCATATGGTTTTTCTCCTTCAATTTGTTACTGTGGTTTATCACACTGATTGATTTGCATATATTGAAGTATCCTTGCATTCCTGGGATAAACCCTACTTGATCATGGTGTATGATCCTTTTAATGTGCTGTTAGGATTCTGTTTGCTAGTATTCTGTTGAGGATTTTTTTTTTTTTTTTTTTTTTTTTTTGTGGTACGCGGGCCTCTCACTGTTGTGGCCTCTCCCATTGTGGAGCACAGGCTCCGGACACACAGGCTCAGCGGCCACGGCTCACGAGCCCAGCCGCTCCGCGGCATGTGGGATCTTCCCAGACCAGGGCACACACCCATGTCCCCTGCATAGGCAGGCTGACTCTCAACCACTGTGCCACCAGGGAAGCCCCCATATATTGGAGTATAGTTGATTACCAATGTTGTTAGTTTCAGGTGTACAGCAAAGTGATTCAGTTATACATATACATGTATCCATTCTTTTTTTTTAACATCTTTATTAGAGTATAATTGCTTTACAATGGTGTGTTGGTTTTCTGCTTTATAAAAAAGTGAATCAGCTATACGTATACATATATCCCCATATCTCCTCCCTCTAGCATCTCCCTCCCACCCTCCCTATCCCACCTCTCTAGGTGGTCACAAAGCACCGAGCTGATCTCCCTGTGCTATGCAGCTGTTTCCCACTAGCTATCTATTTTACATTTAGTAGTGTATATATGTCCATGTCACTCTCTCACTTCATCTATTCAAAGTCTTTTTCCCATTTAGGTTGTTACATAATATTGAGCAGAGTTCCCTGTGCTATACAGTAGGTCCTTGTTGGTTATCCATTTTAAATATGGCAGTGTGTACATGTCAATCCCAAACTCCCTAACTATCCCTCCCCGCCACCATTCCCCCACTCCTGTAGCCATAGTTTCGTTCTCTAAGTTTGTGAGTCTGTTTCTGTTTTGTAAATAAGCTCATTTGTATCAATTTTTTTTTAGATTCCACACATAAGTGATATCATAAAATATTTCTCCTTCTCTGACTCACTTCACTCAGTACAACAATCTCTAGGTCCATCCATGTTGCTGCAAATGTCACTAGCTATTTATATATAATTTTTAATCTGAAATAAAATAGTCTTCAAGTGCCTGGTGCTTCATAGGGCCCTGAGATGATTAGAGCCTGAGAGAAGAAGCAGCAAACAGGAGGGGATTATGTAACAAATCCTCCTGGATGGAGTGCAGTGCTAGAAGTGAACTAAGGACATTCTCCTCAGGAGAAGGAGAAAACCAGAAGCAAAGATTTGCAGGGAGATAAATTTCCATAGCCTCCGTGTTCTCTGTTTTCTTTTCCACACAATGGTTTACATCCCTTAAAACATGCCACTCAGTCTCAGAGGCATTCCTGAAGCACTAACGCTTAATGAACTTAGCTGTGACTCATTCCAATAGCTCCCAGAGTAAAAGGTTCTCTGGAAAATGTTAGATGCTTTCTGAAAGGGACACTTTCTGAAAAATGAAGTAAGTTAGAACATAGCTAACAGAATCACACTTGTTACCATAGTTAAGAATTTACATAATACATATAGGTGCCATTTAGTGTAGCAAAGAAGTCTATTATAGATATTAAAAGTGCATGCTTTGGAGCTGGATAACTCTTGTGCAAATACACACCTTGCCAGTGACTGGATTTGTGAAGGTGGCAGGTATTTCTCCTTTCTGGCCCTCAGTTTTCTCATCTAAACACTGTAGATCATAGTCCTACATTGTTGGGTTTTTCCAAATATTCAGTTTATTATTACACAGAAAGCCATTGGTAAGTGCTTGACACAAAGTAAGTGTGTAATAAATGTTAAGTATAATGATTATAATGTGTAAAGAACTGAGGAAAGAGCTGAAAGAGTACAAGATTTATATGGCTTAATTCTCATTCTCAAGGAATGAATTTAAACAAAATTCAAAAGAAAGGGTAATTAGTTCTTAATGGGCCTTTATCAGTTAGTTTCTGCTGTGTAACAAATCATCCCCCAAATTTATAAAATCACCCCACATTGCACCTGTATCACGGCTCCTCATTCCTCTCTACCTTTCCACTCTTCTCCCACCCCAAGTACATATCAATGTGTCTTTTTCCAGCCTCTAATTCCAAATGCAGCTATGCCCCTACATTTTCTTAGATAAAAAACCATCATAATTTTCAGCACAAAGGATCTTCAGTTTAACAAGTTCCACTCTTCTGAGACAGCAGTTGTGTGTTTTTAATCCTGTTATTAGATAGAGTTTTTACTATTTTGTAAGCATTGTTCTATTTTAATAAAAGGAAAGTCAGCAGTGGCACCAAAGTTGTAGAGCCAAAAAAAAAAAAAAGCACTATAACTGGATTTAACACGCTGATATTTTAAAAACCATATAAAAATCATGTCCTGAAACCCAAACCGTCCTCCTCGCTGATCTAAGTAAATAAAAAGTAAATAGTCCTATTCCTAAATGCTCCTCAAAAGGCCTAGCATAAGAGAATGTGAGACTAGTGCCACTCTGAATAACAGCCCTAAAAGATGACCTCTGAGGACTCAGGGGATCCACAAATACAAACATCCATGCTTATGAAATTCCTACGAAAATATCAATATTGAGAATATTAAAATTTGAGTTGACTCCCATGACATTTTTTAAGCTTTTTTGAGATATAACTAGTATACAAAAAATTGCACATAATTGATGTATCTAATCTGGTGAGTTTGGACATATGTATATACCCTTATTAACATCACCACAATCCAGGTAATAAACATTCCCACCACCTCCAAATGTTTCCTTGTGTCCCTATGGGGTTTTGTTTGTTTTATTTTGTTTTATTTATTTTTTTGTGTGTGATAAGAACACAACATGAGATCTACCTGCTTAACAAATTTTTAAGAACACAATACCTTATTGCTAACTATAGGCACTATGGATGGAAAACAGTATGGAGATTCCTCAGAAAATTAAAAATAAAACTACCATATGATCCAGCAATCCCAATTCTGGGTGTATATCCAAAAGAATTGAAATCAGGATCTCCAAGAGATATCCGTACTCCCATGTTCACTGCAGCATTATTCACAATAGCAAAGACATGAAAGCAACTTAAATGTCCATCAACAGACAAATGATAAAGAAGATGTGGTACATACAGACAATGGAATATTATTATTCACAAATTCTGCCATTTGTGACAATAGGGATGAACCTGGAAGATATAATGCTAAGTGAAATGAGTCAGTCACAGAAGGACAAACACTGCATGATTTCTCTTATATGGGGTATCTAAAATAGTCAAAGATATAGAAGTAGACAAAAGAATAGTGGTTACTATTCTTTTGGGGGATAGGGGAAGGGGGAACTTGGTGTTCAATGGCTATAAAGTTCCAGTTATACAAGATGAGTACATTTCAGAGATCTGCTCTATGATATTGTCCTATGACACTTTTCATGATCACATCTTCACTACTGGCTTTGACATATTAACTGACCCCTAGAAGGATGATCCAACATTCAATTATTTATGAATACTTTGTTACAGTATCAGGTAGGTAATAATTGTATTTCTAAAACAAGCTTGAAATAAATGGGATTTAACTCCTCATTACTTAAGCCGATCGGGTAAATTTACTAGGCAATGAAACCTGCATTAATCTTTTCTAAATTTTTATTTTTTAAAAACTCTGAGACATCCAGCAATCAATAAAAGTAGACTCAATTATCTTTTTATCTCCTTGTATGTTCAGGAAATGAATCAGCAGCCCCAGCAGTGAGAGGCTGCTCTATTTTATTATGAATCATGATGCAAGCAGTAAAATGTCTGAGAGATGTGGGGAGTTAAGCTGCTAAAGTCTCATTTAAAATGGAGCAGACAGGGAATTCCCGGGTGGTCCAGTGGTAAAGAGTCCACCTTACAATGTAGGGGATGCGGGTTCGATCCCTTGGAGCAACAAAGCCTACACGCTACAACTACTGAGCTCATGCACCTCAATGAGAGAGCCCATGTGCTTCAAACTACAGAGCCCATGCACTCTGGAGCGCAAGCACCACAAGTAGAGAGAGAAAACCCTGCATGCCACAGCTAAAGAGAAGCCCGCGAGCCAAAACAAAGAGCTCACACACCACAATGAAAAAGATACCGCATGCCGGGGCTTCCCTGGTGGCGCAGTGGTTGAGAGTCCGCCTGCGGATGCAGGGGACACGGGTTCGTGCCCTGGTCCGGGAAAATCCCACATGCCGCCGAGCGGCTGGGCCCGTGAGCCCTGGTCGCGGGGTCTGCACATCCGGAGCCTGTGCTCCGCAATGGGGAGAGGCCACAACAGTGAGAGGCGGCCTGCGTACCGCAAAAAAAAAAAAAAACAAACAAAGATACCACAGGCCTCAACAAAGATCCTGAGCACTGCAACTAAGACCTGCCACAGCCAAAAAAATAAAAAAGAAAATACACAATGAAATAAAATAAATAACATTACAAAAAAGAAAATATAAAGATAATTTTAAAATTAAAAAAATAAAAATAAAATGGAGCAGACAAACAATCATGGCAATTAGTATTTGTGTAATATCTTACTTTTCTCAGGCATTTTCACAACCACTACCATATTTAAATCATCACAGAACACCTGAGACAGGTATTTCCATCTTGAAGAATTCAAGGTACAAAAAGATTAAATGGAGACTCTGGTAGGGCTTGCGCCAAGGAGTACTTCCCAGAAATTCTGCTACCACTGTCGTCGTCCCCATGGTGAAACACAGCCACCCCTGCCTCTGCAGGAGACACTCCAACACTAGCAGCCCTGTTGCTGACAGGGCCATGGCACTGCAGCCAGTGTCAGGCCTGGGCCTCTGAGGTGGGAGACCCAAGTTCAGGACATTGGTCCACCAGGGACCTCCCGGCCCCACGTAATATCAATCGGAGAGAGCTTTCCCAGAGATTTCCATCTCAACACTAAGACCCAGCTCTACTCAACACCGAGCAAGCTACAGTACTGGATACCCTATGCCAAACAATTAGCAAGACAGGAACACAACCACACCCCTTAGCAGAGAGGCTGCCTAAAATCATAATAAGTTCACAGACACCTCAAAACACACCACCGATGCAGTCCTGCCCACCAGAAAGACAAGATACAGCCTCATCCAGCAGAACACAGGCACCAGTCCCCTCCACCAGGAAGCCTACACAACCCACTGAACCAACCTTAGCCACTGAGGGCAGACACCAAAAACAACGGGAATTACAAACCTGCAGCCTGCAAAAAAGAGACCCCAAACACAGTAAGTTACACAAAATGAGAAGACAGAAAAACACACAGCAGATGAAGGAGCAAGGTAAAAACCCACCGGACGAAACAAATGAACAGGAAATAAGCAGTCTACCTGAAAAAGAATTCAGAGTAATGATACTAAAGATGATCCAAAATCTTGGAAATAGGATCGAGAAAATAAAAGAAACATTTAACAAGGAGCTAGAAGAACTAAAGGGCAAACAAACTATGATGAACAACATAAAAAATGAAATTAAAAATTCTCTAGAAGGAATCAATAGAAGAATAACTGAGGCAGAAGAATGGATAAGTGACATGGAAGATAAAATAGTGGAAATAACTACTGCAGAGCAGAATAAAGAAAAAAGAATGAAAAGAAATGAGGACAGTCTCAGAGACCTCTGGGACAACATTAAATGCTCCAACATTCGAATTATAGGGGTCCCAGAAGAAGAAGAGGAAAAGAAAGGGACTGAGAAAATATCTGAAGATTATAGTTGAAAACTTCCCTAATATGGGAAAGGAAATAGTCAATCAAGTCCAGGAAGTGCAGAGAATCCCATACAGGATAAATCCAAGGAGAAACACATCAAGACACATATTAACCAAACTATCAAAAATTAAATTCAAAGAAAAAATATTAAAAGCAGCAAGGGAAAAGCAACAAATAATATACAAGGGAATCCCCATAAGATTAAGAGCTGATCTTTCAGAAAAACTAAGCAAGCCAGAAGGGAGTAGCAGGACATATTTAAAGTGATGAAAGGGAAGAAACTACAACCAAGATTACTCGACCCAGCAAGGATCTCATTCAGATTTGATGGAGATATTAAAACATTTACAGAAAAGCAAAAGCTAAGAGAATTCAGCACCACCAAACCATCTTTACAACAAAGGCTAAAGGAACTTCTTTAGGCAGAAATACAACAGAAGGAAAAGAACTACAATAACAAACCCAAAACAGTTAAGAAAATGGTAATAGGCCAAACGTAAGGTAGATAGCTAGTGGGAAGCAGCCGCATAGCACAAGGAGATCAGCTCGGTGCTTTGTGACCGCCTGGAGGGGTGGGATAGGGAGGGTGGGAGGGAGGCGCAAAAGGGAGGGGATATGGGAACATATGTATATGTATAACTGATTAAATTTGTTATAAAGCAAAAAATATATATATATATTTCTCTGAGAAATATGATGCCATTGTGAAATTAAACTTCTAAAATTTCTCCTTAAAAAAAAAAAAAAGAAAATGGTAATAGGAACATACATATTGAAAACTACCTTAAATGTAAATGGATTAAATGCTCCAACCAAAAGACTTAGACTGGCTGAAAAACAAGACCTGTATATATGCTGTCCACGAGAAAACCACTTCAGACTAGGGACACATACATACTGAAAGTTAGGGGATGGAAAAAGATATTCCATGCAAATGGAAATCAAAAGAAAGCTAGAGTAGCAATTCTCATATCAGACAAAATAGACTTCAAAATAAAGACAGTTACAAAAGACAAAAAAGGACACTACACAGTGATCAAGGGATCAATCCAAGAAGAAGATATAACAATTGTAAATATTTATGCACCCAACATAGGAGCACCTCAATACACAAGGCAAACGTTAACAGCCATAAAAGGGGAAATCGACAGTAACACAATCATAGTAGGGGACTTTAATACCCCACTTTCATCAATCATCCAAAATGAAAATAAATAAGGAAACACAAGCTTTAAATGTTACATTAAACAAGATAGACTTAATTGATATTTATAGGACATTCCATCCAAAAACAGCAGATTACACTTTCTTCTCAAGTGCTCATGAAATATTTTCCTGGATAGATCATATCTTGGGTCACAAATCAAGCCTTGGTAAATTTAAGAAAATTGAAATCGTATAAAGTATCTTTTCCGACCACAACGTTATGAGACTAGATATCGATTACAGGAAAAAATCTGTAAAAAATACAAACACATGGAGGCTAAACAATACACTACTAAATAAGCAAGAGATCTCTGAAGAAATCAAAAACTACCTAGAAACAAATGACAATGAAAACACAATGACCCAAATCCAATGGGATTGAGCAAAAACAGTTCTAAGAGGGAAGTTTATAGCAATACAATCCTATCCCAAGAAACAAGAAACATCTCAAATAAAGAACCTAACCTTACACCTAAAGCAATTAGAGGAAGAACAACAAAAATCCCCAAAGTTAGCAGATGGAAAGAAATCATAAAGATCAGATCAAAAATAAATGAAAAAGAATTGAAGGAAACAATAGCAAAGATCAATAAAACTAAAAGCTAGTTCTTTGAGAAAATAAACAAAATTGATAAACCATTAGCCAGACTCATCACGAAAAAAAAGGACAAGACTCAGATCAATAGAATTAGAAATGAAACAGGAGAATAACAAGTGACACTGTAGAAATACAAAGGATCATGAGAGATTACTACAAGCAATAGTGATGAAAGAAATTAAAGATGATACAAACAGATGGAGAGATATACCATGTTCTTGGATTGGAAGAATCAACATTGTGAAAATTACTATACTATCCAAAGCAATCTACACATTCAATGCAATCCCTATCAAACTACCACTGGCATTTTTCACAAAACTAGAACAAAAATTTTCACAGTTTGTATGTAAACACAAAAGACCCTGAATAGCCAAAGCAATCTTGAAAAAGAAAAATGAGCTGGAGGAATCATGTGCCCTGACATCAGACTATACTACAAAGCTACAGTAATCAAGAGAGTATGGTACTGGCACAAAAACAGAAACATAGATCAATGGAACAGGATAGAAAGCACAGAGATAAACCCACGCACATATTGTCACCTTATCTTTGATAAAGGAGGCAAGAATATACAGTAGAGAAAAGACAGCCTCTTCAATAAGTGGTGCTGGGAAAACTGGACAGCTACATGTAAACGAATGATATCAGAACACTCCCTAACACCATACAGAAAAATAAACTCAAAATGGATTAAGGACCTAAGTGTAAGGCCAGACACTATCAAACTCAGAGGAAAACATAGGCAGAACACTCTATCACATAAATCACAGCAAGATCCTTTTTGACCCACCTCCTAGAGAAATGGAAATAAAAACAAAAATAAACAAATGGGACCCAATGAAACTTCAAAGCTTTTGCACAGCAAAGGAAACCATAAACACGGCCAAAAGACAACCCTCAGAGTGGGAGAAAATATTTGCAAATGAAGCAACTGGCAAAGGATTAATCTTCAAAATATGCAAGCAGTTCATGCAGCTCAATATCATAAAACAAACAACCCAATCCAACAATGGGCAGACCTAAATAGACATTTCTCCAAAGAAGATATACAGATTGCCAACAAACACATGAAAGGATGCTCAACATCACTAAACATTGGAGAAATGCAAATCAAAAGCACAATGAGGTATCACCTAACACTGGTTAGAATGGCCTTGATCAAAAAATCTACAAACAATAAATGCTGGAGGGGGTGTGGAGAAAAGGGAACCCTCTTGCACTGTTGGTGGGAATGTAAATGGATACAACCACTATGGAGGACAGTATGGCGTTTCCTTAAAAAACCAAAAATAGAACTACCATATGTCCCAGCAATCCCACCACTGGGCACATACCCTGAGAAAACCATAATTCAAAAAGAGTCATGTACCACAATGTTCATTGCAGCTCTATTTACAATAGCCAGGACATGGAAGCAACCTAACTGTCCACTGACAGATGAATGGATAAAGAAGATGTGGCACATATATATAATGGAATATTATTCAGCCATAAAAAGAAACGAAATTCAGTTATTTGTAGTGAGGTGGATGGACCTAGAGACTGTCATGCAGAGTGAAGTTAAGTCAAAAAGAGAAAAACAGGGCCTCCCTGGTGGCGCAAGTGGTTAAGAGTCCGCCTGTCGATGCAGGGGATACGGGTTCGTGCCCCGGTCTGGGAGGATACCATATGCCGCGGAGCGGCTGGGCCCGTGAGCCATGGCCGCTGGGCCTGCGCATCCGGAGCCTGTGCTCCGCAACGGGAGAGGCCACAACAGTGAGAGGCCCACATACCGCAAAAAGGAAAAAAAAAAAAAAAAGAGAAAAACAAATATCGTATGCTTACACATATATATGGAATAAAAAACAAGATTGTGCTGAAAAACCTAGGCACAGGACGGGAATAAAGATGCAGACATAGAGAATGGACTTGAAGACATGGCAAGGGGGAAGGGTAAGATGGAACAAAGTGAGAGAGTGGCATGGACATACATATACTACCAAATGTAATATAGATAGCTAGTGGGAAGCAGACGCATAGCTCAGGGAGATCACCTTGGTGCTTTGTGTCCACCTAGAGGGGTGGGAGGGAGATGCAAGAGGGAGGAGATATGGGGATATATGTATATGTATAGATGATTCACTTTGTTATACAGCAGAAACTAACACACCATTGTAACACAATTATACTCTAGTAAAGATGTTTTAAAAAAAGATTAAATGACTTTATAAAAGACACACAGAGACCCCTGGCAGACTCCTGGTTCCAAACTTAAAGTTCTTCACCATTTTACTGTTTCATGGCAGAATCCATAAAGTTACTATTGCATTTTGTCTCTTCCTAATGAAATATGTTCTCACAAATGGTTATCAGAAATGCAATCTCCTTGCAAACATTACCTTTCTTGATGGTTTTTAATTCTTAATCATACAACTTGCCATAATTATATTTGACCAGATATAATTAATTTCCCTAACAAATTAAGAATAATGGGTTTTTATAAATGCTGTTGGGTATTTTAAAATCATAAATTTTAGGCAATTATAACTAAGATTAACTAATTCTCTGCAATATCAATTATCACAAATACATGAAAGCATTCTCAGTTACTCACTCAGATCATCATGATTAATTTTTTAAATCTAAAATTGTTTCTTCCTTTCTCTGAGCACACTTCAGATTACATCACCTTAATCAGGGAATACAAACGAAAATGAATATTGGCTTAAGAGAAAATATAATTAGGATAAAAGACATAATTTATATGTCATATATACAAATACCTTTTGCTACTTTATTCCAACTGAGTTAATAATCAAAGTTTGATGGACAGAAATAAACAAGTTATTCAAATAATATATACAAACATACATATATATACATAACAAATATATGTGGTGGATACACACACACACACATAAATGAGTTCATTCTAAAATTTCCAATGACAACCACAAAGGGTTTATTTTAGTCTTCCCCCTTTCTGCATCTGACAGGGAGAAATCTAGCTCACATTGTCCTCAATATATTTATTTGATGGCCCAGTCATAAAATACACAGAAAGTAGTTTACTATAGTTAACCCATAGCACTTCAAACAAACAAAGTTACTAGCTCAATATTTATTTATACCTTTAAAAAAAATCTTTAGTCTGAGGGCACAGAGTCAAAACACTGAATTTATCAAGTTAAGTTTCCTCTCCATTCAATGTAGCAATGTTATTCATTGAAATACTTTTACACTCAAGTTTACGGGTTCATTTTTATTTTCCGGTTATTTTGAGTATGTACAACATTATCACGGTTCCAAGAAGTCAAAACTATCTGATAGGCACACGTAGAAAAGGGTCATCCTCACCACTTCCACCTCATTCCCATTCTCCCCTGTAGGTTGCCAATCATTATTTTCTAGTTAACTTTTTCCACAAGTTTTTTGTAAAACAGATAAATCTATAGTTATATTTTCCTTTTTTTTCTAAACCAAAAGTTTGAGTACTATAAATACTTTTCTTCACTCTGTTTCTTAGAAATCACTTTATATCTGATCATAGAGATCTTCATCATTCTTTTATAGTAGCTGCAAAGTACTATGTCCTACCACACTACTCTTCTATGTATGGCCATTCAAGATGTTTCAGTATAGTAAATCACAAAAAAGAAGTACTGAAACACATATCCTTGTGCAACTGTAATTTTACATTTTTGGAGATACATCTTTAGGATAAACTCCTAGAAATAGTATTTCTGGGTCAAAATGTAAAATGCATATGTAGATTTCTTAAGTATTGTCATAGTCCCCTCCATAAGGATTGTACCGGTTTGCAGCCCTATCAGCGATGTACGAAGGTGCCTAGTTTCCCACATCCTCACCAAAACCTTGGTTAAATTCTTATCTTACACTTCTGAAGGTCAGAAGTCCAAAACTGGCCTTCACAGAGCTTAAATCAAAGTGTAGGGAGGGCTGTGTTCATTCTGGAAGCTCAAGGGGAAAATCCATGTCCTTGCCTTTCTCAGCTTCTAGAGATCTCCTGAATTCCTTGGAGCATGCATGGCCCTCTTCCTCCATCGTAGAGGCCAGCAACATCACACCTCTCTTCCTTCTTCTGCCCTCACATCTCTCTCTTTATAACTGCAGCCACTTTTTAAAAAATAACTTTTATTGGAGTACAGTTGATTTACAATGTTGTGTTAGTTTCAGGTGTACAGAAAAGTGAATCAATTATACATATACATATATCCACTCTTTTTTCGATTCTTTTCCCATATAGGTTATTCCAGAGTATTGAGTAGAGTTTCCTGTGCTATACAGTAGGTCCTTATTAGTTATCTATTTTATATATAGTCGTGTGTATATGTCAATCCTAATCTCCCAGTTTATCCCTCTTCTCCCTTTCCCCCCGGTAACCATAATTTTGTTTTCTACATCTGTGACTCTATTTCTATTTTGTAAATAAGTTTATTTGTACGATTACTTTTTTAGATTCTACATGTAAGCAATATCATATGACATTTGTCTTTCTATTTATGGCTTACTTCACTTAGTATCATAATCTCTAGTAAATCCATGTTCCTGCACATGGCATTGTTTCATTCTTTTTATGGCTGAGCAATATTCCATTGTATATATGTACCACATCTTCTTTATCCACTCCTCCGTCACTTCCATGTCTTGGCTATTGTAAATAGCGAACTGCAGCCACTTTTAAGGACTCGTGATTACAGAGTGCCCACTCAGATAATCCAGGATAACTTCTCCATCTCAAATGTCTTACACTTATCACATCTGCAAAGTCTCTTTTGTCAAGTAAAGTAGAATATTCAGATTCTTGGTGATTAGGGCATGGACACGTTTACAGGCCATTATTTTTCCTACCACATATATTTTATCATTCAGTGTTGAAATTTCTCTTTCAGAGGGTGATTTTGTCTGTGTTTCATCTAAATCCCTCTTGCTCCTTGCTTCCTTTTGATGGAATCTCTTAAGGCCTCCATTACCCACTTTCTACACCCACAGGCTGGAAGGTTAGCATCTCTGTTGCAAGTTGGAGTTTATTCTTCTCAGAGGTTACTTGTAGTTCATGATATTCTCTGTCTCCTACTAAAGAAATGCTGAAACCATAAGTCAATGTATGGTTTTATTATACTTCTTGTTGAATTTTATGTTTTGGAGGGATTATGCATAAGAGATTTGGATTCAGTTAGATGCAAAGTTGAAGGTTTTATGACTGTTAAGGTATGAAGGGTATCTCTAAAGCTTCTCTTAGGGCTTTGATACTGTTACTACAAATGCATTTTGAAAATGAGAATACCACCTATTAACTCTGATCACCAAAGATGTCAGTGAAGAATAAAATTCAAAAGCATTTTGAAAAATGGCAGGAATAAACTATGATTGCAGTCAGGCAATGAGAACTAGTAACTACAATGAACTACAGGATGATAAACAAACACCCCACTGGAAAACAAGGCTCCTAATTAATTATGTTGGTCATTTAACACCTTCTCCCTACAAGCTAGCTTTCATCTGCAGCTGCTATAATCAATAGTGCTTTGTTGCTGGCAAACATTGCTCTCTTATAGCTAGTAAAATAGGAACATAAATATTTAAAATCTCTCAATATCTGTGTTTGAAAGTCTCACTGCCTATGCTCAGCTCTTTTTATTTGCAAACATATTCTCTCGCATCAGTTTACACATGCTTTCTCCCTTCTAGAAAAAAGGTTTCATTATTTTATCTCTTAAGACCAGAAATGATCAATGGGCCCAGTTTCATTAACCAAATGGAAACCACTGTATAAAAAATTGAAAGGAATTTTAAACAAGCTGGTTTTGTCTTTTTTTTTTTTTTTTTTGCGGTACGCGGGCTTCCCACCACTGTGGCCTCTCCCGTTGCGGAGCACAGGCTCCGGACGCGCAGGCCCAGTGGCCATGGCTCACGGGCCCAGCCTCTCCACGACATGTGGGATCCTCCCGGACAGGGGCACGAACCCGTGTCCCCTGCATTGGCAGGTGGACTCTCAACCACTGCGCCACCAGGGAAGCCCCTGGTTTTGTAATTTTTTTAAGTAAATTTTTTATTTATGTATTTATTTATTTTTATCTTTGGCTGTGTTGGGTCTTTGTTGCAGTGTGTGGGCTTCTCATTGCGGTGGCTTCTCTTGTTGCGGAGCTCGGGCTCTAGGTGCATGGGCTTCAGTACTTGTGGCACACGGGCTCAGTAGTTGTGCCCGCAGGCTCTAGAGCACAGGCTCAGTACTTGTGCCATACGGGCTTAGTTGCTCCGAGGCATGTGGGATCTTCCCAGACCAGGGATCGAACCCATATCCCCTGCGTTGGCAGGTGGATTCTTAACCACTGCACCACCAGGGAAGTCCCAGTTTTGTAATATATTTATTAACTGTATTTTTTAAAGCAATATGTTCAAATCAAATGACACCAAAGGATACACCATGAAAAGCAGGTCTCTGTACAACCTTAAACCCTTAGTTCCTCAGTTCTCAAAAGTAACTCATTTTACTCTTTTCTTATTTATTCTTTCTACTACAATGACATATAGACACATTGCCCTTTATAATACACAAATGAGAGCAAATTATACTCTCAAATTTTCATTTTTTTACTTAACTGTGAACCTTGTGATCTTTTCTTATCACCTTACCAATATACAAATCTGTCTCATATCTTTTCACAGCTGCATGGTATCACTCGGTATGAATAATAAATAATTTATTTGAACACCTCCCTACTAATGAATTTATATAATTAAGTTTTAAATTTTAATTCCTATTGTTATGCACATTTATTTAGAACATTTATTTTCTGCAAGACAAGTGTTTTCATTTCAAAAAGTAATAATAAATACTTAGAGTATAAAATGGAATCTGGTTAGCAAATAAATTATAAAACATAGGAGCAGTTTCCCACATGAAAAGAGCTTAGAAGTTAGCACTCCCATCCTTACAAGAAGCTGAACAAACTGGAAATCACTGGACCCACCAGAGACCAGAGATCTGTCAACTTAAAGAAAAATGTACAACATGGGAGTTGCGAGTTTAAGTTTTATTTAGGGTCTTATTGAGGACTATAGACCAGGAGATGGCCACTCAGTAGCTCTGAGGAACTGCTCCAAAGAGATAGGGGTGGTAGGGGAAGAGCCAGTATATATTGATATATGAATTTTTTGGCTTGGAAATACATGTAGTCAAGCACACATCTCAGTAAAAGATTATTGCCAATCACAAAGAACCGGTATCTCAAGTTAATTATTTTAGTGCTTTTCTGTGTATGGGAAGATGCAAGAATCTGGGGTCATGGAAATTCTTCTTGAAATATGCATTCTAACTATCTAGGGGGCCATTTATCCAAAGTCCAGAATGCCTCCCCTCTTTTTTCTATCCTCAATTCCCCTCAGGGCCCACTAGAAGACTGAGATTCAGTCATAAAATTGTAGAATGGTTCCCCTGCCCCCCAACTTACCACCACATTAATGGGAACCCAATATAATAATAGTAGATGACAGCTGGAAAAGCTGCAAAGCACATACTCTATTTAAAGAAGAGTCCTTCAGGATACACAAAGAAAAACAAGGGAAAAAAAGAAACAAAAGACTTGGAAGAACTCGGAACCTCTAGCACCTATACCTACAGCAAACTTTAAACACAGCCCAACTCTTAGGCAGATTAACACAAAACCTCAGACTAAAGGATTATTTATCTCAGTTCCCAATACCCAATGTCTGGCTTCCAAGAAAAAAAGTATAAGACATGCTAAAGAAATTGAATCAATAATTGAAACCGAGCAAGACTCTATGGGGCCCAGTGGGTACAAAAGCCTTTTTGCATTCCCCATTTCTCGTTTGTAGAAAAAGGCTTTATTCTTTAGGTTTTCCTTGAGTTCCAAAGACAAAGCTCAAGCAGTTATTAATGAGGGAAATGAAGGAATGCAGAAACAAAGGAAAAGCAGTCACACAAGAAAAGTAATGATAGCTTAAGCAATAGTTCAGTGACAAAACAGAGTCCTAGTTCCTCCTCAAGGGATATACATAACAATCTGACACATACCTTTAGGGTGCTCTGCAGAAAATAAGACCCCCACCCAAGTGGAGGATGGTGACTACATGCTGACCACAAGCATGTAGACCTTAGACTGGTTGGAACCAGAAGGCTGATGATTAAGATTCTTGAAACATCACGCTGTCACTTCATCACCAACTAATTAGAAGAAAGTCCACTCTCTGATCACACACCTTGGAACCCTCACCACAATGTTGCCTTTTAAAACCCTTCCCTGAAAGCCTCAGGGAGTTTGGGTCTTTTGGCACTAACTGACCGTTCTCCTTGCTTGGCACCCTGCAATAAATGTTATATTTTCCTTCACCACAACCCAATGTCAGCAAATTGCCTTTGCTGTGCATCAGGCAAGGAGATTCTAGTTTTCCTCTCTACAAAAACAAAAAGGCACAAAATAACCTTCCCTGCTGTGATTTCCATAGACAGATGCTTCTCTGGGAACCCTTTCCCCACCTCCACCCACACACTCGCCCCATATAGCTACATGTTTCATTTCAGAACATCTTGCTTCCTCCACATGCTTCAGTGCTTTCCTACCAGTATAGAATTATTAACTCCAAGAATAAAGTACACAAAAAGGGGGTGGATAATGGGAGCAGAGTGTGTGACATGGTGCTCCATAGTGTGAAACATGGGGTCTAGTAGTAGGTTTCCTTCTCCACCAACCACCAGGGCATCAGCATCACCTGATGATGACTTTTCTGACTTTGTCATATAGGAAGATGAGGAGAGAGTAGAAGACACTGAGCCACCAGGTAGGTTTGAGACGATACATCCTCAAGGCAACACCCACTCCAGGGCAGCAGAAAAGGAAAGCAGCAAGGGCCATCTCTTCAAAGAGGCCAAATCCCCTGCTGGAAGACTGAACTCCTCCTGGTCTTGCAGATCACCAAGTTGGCTCATTGTGCCACCAAGATACTGACAAAGAAGGCTGTGTGGCAGGTAAAAGCCAAGATTTTCCTCTGCTTGTAGGTCCACTACTTTCCGCAGCTGTCCTCAACTTCATTGATCCAGTGGTCATCTCAGTCCACTCAGACCCAGCAGGTGAATTGGGAGGAAGCTCTTCTCAGCCTAGGATCACAAAGTAAGTGAAGAAGCCCTCCCAGGGCCTGGATCACACCAATCTGTCCATAGGCCATGCAGATCAGCTGCTTATTCACATGTTTGTCCATTTTGGGGTTTTCGAGCTGTCTCTTCATCATGATGTCACTCTGAGCTAGCTCATAAGCCAGAGAGGTGGCTGGAACCATGTCCATGCCCTAGTTAATGCAGAGGATGGTGATGGTCCTCAAGGGTAGTGGAATGTTTGTAATAATGAATATCAGGAAGGGGGTGTTCCAGATAATAAATATCTGGAATGTTCTGGCTATGGTGTAGGCAATAGATTTCTTCAAGTTATCAAAGATTAGACGACCTTCCTCTACTCCAGTCACAGTTGAGGCAAAATTCCATTCCAAGAGAATCATGTCAGTAGCTTACATAGACACTTCTGAGCCTGCAATTCCCATAGCAACCTCAGTGTCCACCTTCTTCAAAGCTGAGTCATTGCCACCATTACCAGTTACAGCCATGAGAGTCCCCTCTCTCTGGCAGTCTTCCTGAACGATCAGCTTCTGCTGAGGAGAGGACCTGGGAAACACAATCTCAGTATGGAACTTCAAAATGTCATCCAGCTGCTGGAAAGTCAAGTCCTTCAGATCACTTCCACGTACCATGCAGGCATTGGCATTTCTTGGGTTCACCTGGCTCACTGGGATGATGAGGTAGGCAGCAATGTCTTCTACGGTTTCCTTGTCTTCTGAGAGGATGCCAACACCTTCGGCAATGGTTTTGGCTGTGATTGGATGGTCTTTGGTAACAAATTAATAATCTTACAAAAAACGAAAAGAAGCATTGACTGAGATGGTTTCACTGGATGTTGCACACCCCAAACTGAATAAATACAGAGGAAACACGCATAAGCAGAGCATAGTCAAAATGCTGAAAAACAAAGAAATAATGAATTCTTTAAAAAGTTGGAGAAAGGGATATATTATGTACATGGGAACACAAATTCAAAGGGCCATTCTCATCAGAAACTAAATGGGCATGTAGTATTATTTCAATATGGATTTAATTTGCATTTCCTACTGATTGATGGTATTGAGCATATAGCTATGAGCTGATTACCTATTCATATATCTTCTTTTATAAATTCTTTGAATCTTTTCCCCATTTTTATTGAGTTTATTGTCTTATCTTTGAGAATGAAGAGTTCTATATATCTTCTGGATGCAAGTCCTTTGCTAGATACTATGTATTATTATTATTATATATATATATATATATATATATATTTTTTTTTTTTTTTTTTTTTTTTTTTTTGCGGTACGCGGGCCTCTCACTGTTGTGACCTCTCCCATTGCAGAGCACAGGCTCTGGACGCTCAGGCTCAGCGGCCATGGCTCACGGGCCTAGCCACTCCGCAGCACGTGGGATCTTCCCGGACCGGGGCACGAACCCATGTCCCCTGCATCGGCAGGCAGACTCTCAACCATTGCACCACCAGGGAAGCCCAATACTATGTATTATTAAAATAGTTTCTCCAAGTCACTGATTTGCTTTATCATTTAATTGTGTCTTTGTAAGAGAAGTTTATAGTTTTTGTGATGTTAAAATTATTAATTCCCTTTCCTGGTTTAGACCTATTTTGTTCTATCTAAATATTTGCCTGTCCCAATGTTGTAAAGATTTTCTCTTATTTCTTCTGGAAAAAACTATAGTTTTAGTTTTTATGATAAATTATAATATTTAGGCAAATAATCCATTTTAAGTAATTTTATGTGGCATGAGGAAATGGTCAAGGTTCATTTTGGTTCATCATCATTTTTTGAAAAAACGCTACTTTCCCAACTAAATTATCTTGGCTCTTTTGTCAAAAAGCTATTGGCCATATTTCTAGGTTCTCTCTTATGTGTGTTTATTGATCTATATGTCAATCCAAAGTTAGCAGAAAGAAAGAAATCATAAAGATCAGATCAGAAATAAATGAAAAAGAAATGAAGAAAATGATAGGAAAGATTAACAAAACTAAAAGCTGGCTCTTTGAGAAGATAAACAAAATTGATAAACAATAGTCAGACTCATCAAGAAAAAAAGGGAGAAGGCTCAAATCAATAGAATTAGAAATGAAAAAGGAGAAGTAACAACTGACACTGCAGAAATACAAAGGATCATGAGAGATTACTACAGGCAACTATATTCCAATAAAATGGACAACCTGGAAGAAATGGACACATTCTTAGAAAAGCACAACCTTCCAAAACTGAACCAGGAAGAAATAGAATATATGAACAGACCAATCACAGGCACTGAAATTGAAACTGTGATTAAAAATCTTCCAACAAACAAAAGCCCAGGACCAGATGGCTTCACAGGCAAACTCTACCAAACATTTAGAGAAGAGATAACACCTATCCTTCTCAAACTCTTCCAAAATATAGCAGAGGAAGGAACACTTCCAACTCATTCTACAACACCACCATCACCCTGATACCAAAACCAGACAAAGATGTCACAAAGAAAGAACACTACAGGCCAATATCACTGATGAACATAGATGCAAAAATCCTCAACAAAATACTACAAACAGAATCCAAGAGCACATTAAAAGGATCATACACCATGACCAAGTGGAGTTTATCCCAGGAATGCAAGGATCTTCAATATACGCAAATCAATCAATGTGATACACCATATTAACAAACTGAAGGAGAAAAACCATATGATCATCTCAATAGATGCAGAGAAAGCTTTCGACAAAATTCAACACCCATTTATGATAAAAACCCTCCAGAAAGGAGGCATAGAGGGAACATTCCTCAACATAATAAAGGCCATATATGACAAACCCACAGCCAACATCGTCCTCAATGGTGAAAAACTGAAACCATTTCCACTAAGACCAGGAACAAGACAAGGTTGCCCACTCTCACCACTATTATTCAACATAGTTTTGGAAGTTTTAGCCACAGCAGTCAGAGAAGAACAAGAAAAAAAAGGAACGCAAATTGGAAAAGAAGAAGTAAAGCTGTCACTGTTTGCAGTTGACATGATACTATACATAGAGAATCCTAAAGATACTACCAGAAAACTACTAGAGCTAATCAATGAATTTGGTAAACTAGCAGGATACAAAATTAATGCAGAGAAATCTCTTGCATTCCTATACACTGATGTTGAAAAATCTGAAAGTGAAATTAAGAAAACACTCCCACTTACCACTGCAACAAAAAGAATCAAATATCTAGGAATAAACCTACCTAAGGAGACAAAAGACCTGTATGCAGAAAATTATAAGACACTGATGAAAGAAATTAAAGATGATACAAATAAATGGAGAGATATACCATGTTTGGATTGGAAGAATCAACATTGTGAAAATGACTATACTATCCAAAGCAATCTACAGATTCAATGCAATCCCTATCAAACTACCACTGGCATTTTTCACAGAACCAGAAGAAAAATTTTCACAATTTGTATGTAAACACAAAAGACCCCGAATAGCCAAAGCAATCTTGAGAAAGAAAAATGAGCTGGAGGAATCAGGCTCCCTGACATCAGACTATACTACAAAGCTACAGTGATCAAGACAGTATGGTACTGGCATAAAAACAGAAATATAGATCAATGGAACAGGATAGAAAGCACAGAGATAAACCCACGCACATATTGTCACCTTATCTTTGATAAAGGAGGCAAGAATATACAGTAGAGAAAAGACAGCCTCTTCAATAAGTGGTGCTGGGAAAACTGGACAGCTACATGTAAAAGAATGAAATCAGAACACTCCCTAACACCATACAGAAAAATAAACTCAAAATGGATTAAGGACCTAAATATAAGGCCAGACACTGTCAAACTCAGAGGAAAACATAGGCAGAACACTCTATGACATAAATCACAGCAAGATCCTTTTTGACCCACCTCCTAGAAAAATGGAAATAAAAACAAAAAGAAACAAATGGGACCTAATGGAACATAAAAGCTTTTGCACAGTAAAGGAAACCATAAACAAGACCAAAAGACAATACTCAGAATGGGAGAAAATATTTGTAAATGAAGCAACTGACAAAGGATTGATCTCCAAAATTTACAAGCAGCTCATGCAGCTCAATATCAAAAAAACAAACATCCAATCTGAAAATGGGCAGAAAACCTAAATAGACATTTCTCCAAAGAAGATATACAGATTGCCAACAAACACATGAAAGAATGCTCAACATCATTAATCATTAGAGAAATGCAAACCAAAACTTCAGTGAGATATCATCTCACACCAGTCAGAATGGCCATCATCAAAAAATCTACAAACAGTAAATGCTGGAGAGGGTGTGGAGAAAAGGGAACCCTCCTGCACTGTTGGTGGGAATGTAAGTTGATACAGCCACTATGGAGAACAGTATGGAGATTCCTTAAAAAACTAAAAATAGAACTACCATATGACCTAGCAATCCCACTACTGGGCATATACCCTGAGAAAACCATAATTCAAAAAGAGTCATGTACCAAAATGTTCATTGCAGCTCTATTTACACTAGCTAGGACATAGAAGCAACCTAAGTGTCCATCAACAGTTGAATGGATAAAGAAGATGTGGCACATATATACAATGGGCTATTACTCAGCCGTAAAAAAAAATGAAATTGAGTTATTTGTATTGAAGTGGATGGACCTAGAGTCTGTCATACAGAGTGAAGTAAGTCAAAAAGAGAAAAACAAATACCGTATGCTAACACATATATATGGAGTCTGAAAAAAAAAACAAAAAAGGTCGTGAAGAACCTACGGGCAAGACGGGAATAAAGACACAGTCCTACTCGAGAATGGCCTTGAGGATATGGGGAGCGGGAAGGGTAAGAGGTGACAAAGCGAGAGAGAGGCATGGACATATATACACTACCAAACGTAAGGTCGATAACTAGTGGGAAGCAGCCGCATAGCACAGGGAGATCAGCTCGGTGCTTTGTGACCACCTAGAGGGGTGGGATAGGGAGGGTGGGAAGGAGGGAGATGCAAGATGGAAGAGATATGGGGATATATGTGTATGTATAACTGATTCACTTTGTTATAAAGCAGAAACTAACACCGTTGTAAAGCAATTATACTCCAATAAAGTTAACAAACAAAAAAATTGGCAGTTTGGTTTTTTGTTCACGTTGTATCTTTTGTCCAGAATTTGCCCCAGAACTGCAACCCAACTGCGCATGAATGCAGTTCTTTTCAGTTCCATATGGTTTCTTTGTATTTTGTTGCTCAAGGAGAAGTCTGTCCAGGTGCTAGCATTGTCACACTGCAGCAAAGGGTCTTGGGTCCCAACCTGTCTCAGCTTTCATCACAGCTCTGCTTTTCCCTCAACCAAACCTGATGTCCTTCTCCTGTCCACAGGTGCTGATCCCAAGAACACTCCTTAGCAAATACAGCACATGCTAATCCTGGGGAAACCAATCTTAGAGTGGAAATGGAAAGAGGTCTAGGACTGAGCCTTAATTAGTCCAAATATTTAGTCCCCCTTAAGGGAAGAAGAACCATAAAGAAGATAGAGACAACAGAACCAAAGGAATACAAGTAGAAGTAGGCAAGAATGGTTGTCACAGATGCAAAGAAGAAGTTAAAGTATCAATTAAAACGTGAACTGAAAAATAATATTTATCTGGCTTAGAGATTTTGGGGTTTTTTTCATAACCGTTTGGAAAACTGTGGGCTGAGGAGGGAATGGGATGTGCAGGGAAAAAAAAGATGGTCAATGTAGGCAATTCCCCTGAGAAATTTTTCTTTGAGTAGAAGGAGAGAAATAAGGCTGATGGTGGTTGGCAGAGGTCAGGAAGGTTGTTTCGGTTCTTAAGAGGAGAGAGATTTATGTTTGTTCACTTATTCATAGAAAGGAATCAGTTGAATAGAAGTTAAACTTTTAGAAGTGGTATAGAGAGGACAATATAATAAGTTGTTATATTGGGGATGCTTGAAAGATAAAAATGAAACAAAGAAGGTAAATACAATGATGGTGCTGACTTCAGAATTCAGTGGAGTGAGGAGTGGAGTGACAGCAAGATAGGACTCTCCGAAGTCATTTTTTTTTTTTAATCAAACTTCTGTGTATGTAATAGTCATTAGGGGACTTGTTGAAAATGGAGAGTCTAGGATTATTCTCAGAGATTGGATTCAGTAGTAATGCACTGGAGCCCAGAAATCTGTATTTATAAAGCTCTCAAGTGATTCTGCACCAATAGTCATGGATCATGTGAGGAGAACATGGGCATTGGAGGTGCAACTCATGAGTGTCTTGATGGCTCTCTATTGAAGTAGAAAGAGATAATGCATGCGTGTGAGGAAGAAATCAAAATATTATCAGCACCAGAGCCACCCTTGGGTGGACAATAGAGTTTTCTTAGGAAATTAGCTCCCTAAGGAAGTAGAAGGTAAAGCCCACAGGCCTTGAGAACTGGAAATAGAATGGAATAAAGAGAGAAAGAAAAAGGTACATTGATATGCCAGAGCAATGACCAAGAAAGGGAGGAAGTGGGTGGGAAGAGACAGTGTGACTTTTCAAGTGGTAAGCACTTAGGGAAAATGTGGCCACTGAAAAATTAAGGAACAGTGATGGAAAGGCTTTTAAGATCTGAGCTGTTAGTTGATTCTAATTTGTTTGTGTTGTTGCTGCTATGAAAATACCCTCTCACTCTCCAGACCTTCTTTAAAACCTGACTTATCTACAAGAGATATAATGGTGATTAAAGGAATGAGTAGCTGAAGTGAAGTGTGAGCTCCTCTCCCGGGTTTCTCCATGATGTCTGGGGGGTCAGACCATGATTTGAGTCGATGGTCAGTGGTCTACAGGCCAAGAAAATGAAGTCAAGTAGCAGTTACTCCATGGAAACAACTCAGGTGTCATTGAAAGATAATCTTGCTTTTTCCACAATATTAGAAAGGTAATAAATCGATTACATATTTCTTCATCCATTCGACAAATGTGGACTCTAAGTCAATGATGTCCTGTATGTAATAGATTTTAAGAGTGCAAAAGTAGCCACGGTCCCTGTCCTCAAGCATTTTGCAGTATGGTAAGGAAGATAAAAGTAAATTTAATAATCCCACAAATATAATTGCAACTTTTTGAGGTCCTGGAGAGATAAGATGCATGCCACTGTAAGAGTCATTAATAAGGGAAAGTAATTTAAGGTGGGAGGTGAGATAAATTTTCCAGAAAATTAACTGGATGTTGAAGGATGAGTAAGAGTTAATGGGCTTAATAATATCTTATCACAGTGTCATCAAGAAGATTAACTCAAACACTGTATGAAAAGCCTCAGGACATGGCACATTTCCTTGATTTTGAGACGGTATGAATAAAAAGACATTTATTTAACAACAGCTTTGTGGGGGATAAAGAATCATGACTACTTAGATGTACACATTTAGTGTAAGGTGCTGCTTCACTTCTGAAATATTAAAAGGTTAACCCCCTGGAGACTGAGGCACAGTATTCTTTATATTCCAAGCCTAGCACAGTGCCTGCCACCTAGGAGATACTCAACAAACGTTTGTAAAATAAATTACTATCTGCCCCTCTTCTGCCTCTCTTTCATCCTTCTTTTCTCTCAGGAGTTACTATCATTTCTCTTGTCAGGTACGCTGATATTTAAAGATGTATGTATTTCTCCTTCACAGAGTATTTTTGTTTTGAAAGATGCTATGAACAAGATAATGATCACACTTAAGAAATGAATGCTTAATAATGGAACTTTAGGCATTTCTACCCAGGTGTTTGAGGTGAGGGCCTTCCCAGAGATCTTTGAATCTGGACATGTAAAAAGAAACTTGTATTAAGGCACAATGACAGAATGTTGTTTGTTTGTTTTAATAATTTACTTAACACCATAATAGTTCATGTTTTGAACAAGTCTCTGTCCAATACAGGTGGACAGGGTCGTGCTCTGTTCCACACAGTCATGCAGGGATCTCATTCCATCTTTTGTGGCTCTTCCCTCTTCTGGGTTCTTGCAGTCCTCTCTATTCAGGAATAGGATGTAGAAAGACGGCGTGATATTTATGGTGGAGATATTTAAGGGCCAGGCTGGGCCCTTTAGAAGCCTCTGACTGCCAGTCAGCAAGAAATTGTGGCCCTAAGTCTTACAATGACAAAGAAATAAATTCTGCAACAACATGAGTGAGCTCAGAAGTAGATGTCTCACCAGTTGAGCCTTCAGATGAAAACACAGTCCAACTCACACTTGGATTGCAGCCAGGTGAGACCCTGAGCTGAAGATCCAGTTAAGCCAAACCTGGATTCCTAAACCACAGAGACTGTGAGATCGTAAATGTGCGTGGGTTAAGCAGCCAAGTTTGTGGTAGTTTGTTATGTACAAATAGGAAATCAACAGAGGAACATCATTTGTTCCTCTGCCTGAGCTGTGCAGCTACAACACGGATTGGTAATCCAAAGCCTTAAAACTTGACTGTTCAAGATGGATTTGGAAATGGACAGCACACACATCAACCTAAGTGTCAATTTTGTTTCCCAATCCTCTAGAAAGGGACCTCCCTGTATGTGCTATGCTAATCACCCTCCCACACTGATAATGTTTTCTTCTTGTCAGATTTACTAGGTAAACACTCCGCTTTCTTATCTGTGCCATTACTGAAATAAATTTACAATCCTTATTGGATTGTAAATTTATAATTCATTCCAAACTTGACACAGATGAATCATGAAAAAAGAAGATGGTAAAATGAACAGAACTAAGCACAACAATTCTTATGCAAATTCCTAAGGAGCAGAACAGCATGGGGCCTTGTGGCTGCCAACCCCATACACCCTCGGCTGCTGGGCTGAGGAGCACTTGGCTCCAGTCTCCTCTCCCTGGCCAGAATATCAGGTCCTTGGAGAATAAAGAAATGCTCAGAAGCAGCCCTGAGTAGAGCTTTGAACTGCTGGACTCTTCAGCCACCCGGAACAACTGACAGATGGAGCAGTTATGGAGCCAGGTGGTGAGGCTGAGTTGCAATCTAGCTGCCCGCCCATCAGCCCATCCTTCTGTTGCTCTGGGATGTCCCACAGGAACCCATGCGGCAGCAGGGAATTGAAAGGATGGGAAACACCTTAGCAATAGTTTCTAAGCAGCCCACAAAGCACAGTCAGCATTTGGGAATATAACCGACTATCTTCCTTGCTTTGAAAAATATATATATATCAGGTCTTTCCCATAATAGGGAGAGGGAGCCTCCTCGGACTGTGGTGGAGGAGCTGGCCATATGCTGGCCTCATCCTATAGGCAGGATTATATAAACTCCCCACAGAGGCCCATCAAATCTCCATCCCATCCAAATAAAAGGAATTGAAATAGCTTTCATGCATCTCTCTGCTCAAAAAACAAAGAATTTTGGTAGCTAGTCAACATCATCTAATCCATCTCTATCAACACAAATCCCAGCTTTAGTTTTTCTCACTCACCAAAACATAAATCCAATCTTTTTTTTTCTATACATTATACCTCATTCTTTCACTTTCCCTCATCTTCAAGTTTGCAAAGAGTAGAAATTCCCACACACACCTGCCATTTGCAAATATATATTCCTAGAATGGAAAGGCAAAATTTAAAGAGTGGAAACACATATTAAAAAGTTCAACCTGGGCCTCCCTGGTGGCGCAAGTGGTTGAGAGTCCGCCTGCCGATGCGGGGGATGCGGGTTCGTGCCCCGGTCTGGGAGGATCCCATATGCCGCGGAGCGGCTGGGCCCGTGAGCCATGGCCGCTGAGCCTGCGCGTCCGGAGCCTGTGCTCCGCAACGGGGGAGGCCACAACAGTGAGAGGCCCGCATACCGAAAAAAAAAAAAAAAAAAAAAAAAAAAAGTTCAACCTGAGAAAAAAATACCTGCCAATGTACCAGTGCAGATAAACTGGGTATAAAAAACTAAAAATAGTTCCTGAGGGGAAAAAAATCACCCCCATCAGCAAATATTCATTGAGCACCCACTATATTCAAGACATTAAGCTTGATGTTAAAGAAAATATAAATGTCTTAAAATTACTATTTCCTTCCCTAAATGTTTACCATTTGTTTGGGGAGATAAGGGAAAGAGATTAGAATGACACCATAGTATACATTGTAGAATGTCACCCTCATTTCACACTTATAATCATTTTCTATAAAATGAAAAAAACACCTTTTCCAGGGGCTGATGCAGTACAGGTATAGCTCTGAGATACTGCAGGTTCAAGCAAATAACCCAAAAAAGCGAGTCGCCTGAATTTTTTGGTTTCCCAATGCATATAAAAGTTATGTTTACACTATAATGTAGTCAATTAAGTATTCATTAGTATTATGTCTAAAATATATATACATAGCTTAATTTAAAAATACTTTATTGCTAAAAACTGCTAACCATCGTCTGAGCCTTCAGCTAGTTGTAATCTTTTTCAATAGTGACATCAAAGGTCACTGATCACACATCACCATAGCAAACGTAATAATAAAGGAAAAGTTTGACATATTGAGAGAGTTACCAAAATGCGAAACAGAGACATGAAGTGAACAAACGTTGGAAAAATGACACTGACAGACTTGCTCAATTCAAGGTTGCCACAAACCTTCAATTTGTAAAAAAAAAAAATGCAGTACCTATGAAGCACAATAAAGCAAAGTCTAATAAAACAAAGTATGCCTGCACAGGAATATTTTTCTCCTTTAAGACAGAAGGAGGGTATGAGCCAGCAACCCCTACCTACTTAGGTAGGAGGCGGTAGTTATATAGATGGGCTTGTTACAAACTGCCTGAGTTCAGATCTCATTTTCATGACTAACAAGCTATATAACTTTGCAAAAACTGCTCTGGTTTCCTAATCTATCAAATGGAGATTCTGAGAGTACCTAACGCCAATGACTTTTTGAGCATTCAATGAGTTACCTCCCCTAAAACACTCATCAAACAAGGGCTAAATAAATACTGAGTTTGAATCCCTCTGAACACCCTATATTTCCCTGCATAAACAGTTGTCCAAGAATCCAACCTAGAACCCTCCAAGCAAGAAAGATTGAGAACATGCCGTGGGGCCTGGTTCTGAGCAGTAGTTCTAATAACAGCACAGGGTGCTAGAAACTCCCAGCTGCTACAGGTCAGTTGCTTCAGAACCAAAACTGATTCTGAGCAAGCCAAGTTTTATAGATCTAATTAGAAAGCGTGGCTTTATAGCCCCAAAGAGTGTGGAAGGTTCATATGTGTGTGTGTCTGTTAGGTTTTTACAGCAGACATAAAACTTAACTGAAAATCTTTCTTCAGCATCCAAAGTAGCTCTCTGCTCCTTATTTCACCTAAACATTTAGTCTACTTTTAAAGAACTAGATTCTAAACATTTTCCTTGTTTTGTATTTTGAACACTTCTAATTACGTGTCTCCACGTTCTGTCTTGGTTTGGTTTGGTTTTTGTTGGTTGGTTTTTTGGATTATGAGCAAATGCAGTCCTTGACTTTCACAGATGCTCCCTAATGTGTTATGATTTCTACTAACTCTAGTAGCAGTTGTGGGTGAAAATCTTTAAGGATTAAGTAACACATTCAGACCACTGATACTTAGATTGAATAAAAGAAGGCTTTGATACATTGTGCATATTATAAACCCTAAGCTAAATATCAAATGATTCGCAGAAGGGACGAGGAAAGAGGGCATGGGGTATAGACACAATAAGCATACTGCCTCAACTAAAAATGAAAATAATATTTCTCATTTGTTAATTTATCAATAAAAGACTCATAACCACATTCATATGTAAATCAACCTTAGTAATGTGTTCAGCTTATTACTCTGCATTGAAAAGGAAATAATTACCTTAAAAGTATATTTTTTAAAGATACATATTAGTTAAGATAATCTTTGAAATCATGTTTGCTCGGATAAGACATGTAATTGTTACAGGAAAGGGGTTGCTGGTCCACGAAGTATAATGCCTATGATGACTGCTCTGTGCTAGGCTTTATACACATGATTTCAATTAATTGCCCCTATTTAGGAAGTAGATCATATTAGTTCCAGTTTTTAGATAATCTTACTGGGGCTTATAAAAGTAATTTCTCCAAAACCCACATCAAGCAAGAAGCAGCACGAAGATTCAAGCCCAAGTGCTGCTGATGATAAGGCCTTCCCATTCGCCCCTGCTGCCTGCTGTCTCCCGAGAACATATGAAAATGAGAAGCATTCCTGGGAGCAGGCACATGCTCTGTGCTCCATGCTCCCTAATGAAACCCAACTGCCTATCTCAGCCTAAGACCTTATCCCCAGACAACTCGCTTTTCCTGTTATTGCCACCATTAAGACTTACCTCCATCATTACTTATGAGGCTAAAAAAAGTGGGGATTCTGGAAAATGTTCTAATTCATTATAAGCTCCTAAATAGAATTCATATAGCAAAAAAAATTGTACATGTATTAATATATATGAACATGTAAGCTTGTAAGCATATAAAAACATAATCATAGATAAAAGTCTACAATTAGTTATTTTTTCCCTACCTCACTGAAAGGTAACTCTGAAAGACACTGCTACAAATACAGAAGTGAACATATTTATTATCTTAATCTCAGAGCAGTGAAACTCATAGGTAATTAAAAGTGAAAAACACAAAAACCTTGGACTCCATATCAAACTTTCAATAACCAAAGTTTCTGTAATTTACTTTCTTCCACTCAACCCTATGGAAAATACTGCATTTTGTTTTGGTTTGGTTTTTATTTGTATTTTGGATTATGAAGAAATGCAGTCCTTGACTTTCTGGAGCAGAAGAAGACATAATTGTTGATAATGAAAGGTTTTTCACTAATATTTATTTCCAAGAAAATCATAATGTCAAGAAAATGAACAAATTAGTGCTTTATTGAAAGAAAAAAAACATACTTAAATGGTTAAAAACTGAAAGATGGTTAAGCAAATTTAAACAAATGTTATTGTCACTGAGAATGTTAGTAAGATGAAATATAGTACCTGAAAAATATATATAATGGAAAGCAGGGAGCATAAAAAATAGGTGATGATTAAAATCAGTGTTGCACTCTTGTCTACAGTAGTTAAACAGTCAATAATTCTCTAAATCAATGAAATGAGCCCCCTTTTCAGTGTTTTAAAAAATTTTGATACAGTCTAAATTTAGTCTTATTTTTGAAAACTCCCTAGACTCTTCCACAAATATAAATCTAACAGCAAAGGAGAGTAAGCACCCATCCCTGGGTGGGGGGAAAAAAAAGGAAAACAGTTAACCACAAGTGTAAAGTGTTCTGAAGCCTCATGGTTTATCTTAAAATTTGTGCAAAATTTTTTTTTATTCTATAATATATCTGTGTTTGTTGTAAAGTTTTAAAAAAAGTCTTATACTTCCCGGTTAACTTCTCTTATCTCATACACACGTTCACACTCACGCATACATGTCCAAATATAATCAATAGTCAGGACGGAAACAACCTGTTTACCATGTTGTTTTAGATGCTCCCTGACCTTCTACTACAAAGTCACAGGGGTAAGCCTGAGATCTTAGCTAATGTTGGGACTCAGATCAAATTCTTCCCCCTCCAATAAGCACTCACTGGTTTAATGGAACTAATGTCCTTAGCACAGGATGATAGGTGGTGTCTAGTCTGAAGTTTTGGAAATGTTACTCAATTCCCACCCCACTCCAGCTTGAGAGAATGAAAGTCTCAATACACACCCAACACCTGGGCACTACACTACAACATCTTTGCTAACTCCAACAAATACTTAACCACACCTAACTCTATGTCCAGTTTTGGCATAATTTCTGGGAGTATAAGAGCAGTACCATGTATTGGGGGTTAGTCTTTAACAAGATTGCTATGGGAGGGGTTACCTTCTGCTTAAATTCTATTTTCTTTCTTCAGACAACATAGCACCAATTCAATATAGTTTCATAGTCAGGACAATGTGAGTAGGATAGGGGTCCTTCTTAGATCTTTCCATTTGTCCTCAACCTTTTAAAGAACATGACATACTGTGAGACAGGAAGCAATAGGGAGAGAAAGAAAGGGAAGACCTGATGTCATTAAAGATCACACACAGAGAGACATTAACCCACCATTTTCTTTGTCAAAGAGAAAAAAGCAGAGAGACAGAGAAAGACAGGGACACGGACACAGAGAGAAAGGCCTCTGTATCCTACTCAATACAAATCCTTTATAAATATCCATGGATTTTACTACAGCAATGAAGACAATAGGGTGTTGGTGATGCAAAGAGAGACTCTAGAAACAGACTCACACATACATAGCCACTTTATTTTTTAACAAAGATAATACTGCAATGCAGTCAGAAAGGAATGGTCTTTTTGATAAATGATATTGGGAGATCGGATGTCCATGTGAAAAACTGTTCAACATTATCCCTAACTCATCTATTTAAAAATAATCAATATAGTCTGTAGATCTAAATGTGACTAGTAAAACAATAAAGCTTCTAGAGAAAACATGGGAATAATATCGTTATGACTTGACAGAGGTAGGACTTCAGAAATGTCAAAGAAGGACCTCTGAAAATCCCTTCTCCTATAAAAGCAATGACAACATTGGCAAAAATTTTGAAAACAGATTTTTCATAACTCTGGAAATTTGAGACTTTATTCAATTAAATTAGCTGCACCTTGGTAAGAATAATGAGTTTGTGGCATTTTAACTGGCCCTATTCCCATACCCTCTTTTTTATTTCATGGTAGCCTTGAAAACCAGCACCTTCACAAGCATAACAGGTATGAAAATCAACATCACAGCTACCACCAGAGGGAACAGATTAGGTTTACAGCTCTTCAAAAGCCCTAATTTCAAATAAATTAGAAAACAGTAATTGAAAGAAATTTGGAGAGTTCAAAAACAGGTGGAAATTAAACAATACTCTCCTAAATAACCAATGGGTCAAAGAAAAATTCACAAGGAAATTAGAAAGCACTTTGTCAAGAATGAAAATGAATACTAATGGGATGCAGCTAGAGCAGTGCTTAGAGAGAAATTTGTATCTATAAATATATACTGTAAAAAAAGAAGAAAGATCTCACCTTAATAACTTAACTTTCCACCTGATTCATTTTGTTATAAAGCAGAAACTAACACACCATTGTAAAGCAATTATACTCCAGTAAAGATGTTAAAAAAAAGAAACAGTAAGAGAAAAATAATGAAAAGCAATCAGAAGGAAGGAAACAAACATTAGAGTGAAAATGTCTGAAATACAGAATAAATAAACAATAGAGAATCGATGAAATCAAAAAGTTGGCTCTTCAAGAAGATCAACAAAATTGACAAACCTTTAGATATACTGATTAATAATAATTATTTTTAAAAAACAGAGAAGATTCAAACCACTAAAATCCGGAATGAAAGAGAAAATATCACTACAACCTCACAGAAATAAAATGAATAACAAATGTCTAAAGAAGAATGATCACCAATCCTTCACAAACTTTTGCAAAGAAAACAATAGAGAAGGGAACACTTTCTAATTCATACCATGTGATCAGTATTACCCTGATAGAAAAACCAGCCAAAGGCATCACAAGAAAAAGAAAACTACAGACCAATAATCCTTAGAGATGCATAATTATTTATTCATAAATATTTATTCTTTATTCTCAATAAAGAAACAACTAGCAAACTAAATTCAGCAACATAGTAAAGAGATTAAAAACAATTGCAATGGTGATATTTATTCTAGGAATGCAAGGTTAGTGTAACATACAAAAGTTAATCAATGTAATATACCATATCAATAATGATGTATAAAAAAATCATTTGACAAAGTCCAACACACTTCCATCTTAGAAACAAACTAGGAATAGAAGGAAACTTACTCAAACTGATAAAAAGCATCTACAAAAAAACTCACAACTAAGATCATACTTAATGGAGAAAGACTGGATGTTTTTTCTCTAAGATCAGGAACAAGCCAAGGATGTTTGCTCTTGTCACCTCTATTCAACATTGTACTACAGATTTTGGCCAGGGAAATTAGGAAAGAAAAGGCATCCATATTTCAAAGGTAGAAATAAAATTATTTCTATTTGCAGATAACATGATCTTACATACAAAAAAATCCTAAATAATCAATTAAAAAAACTACTAGAACTAATAAATTCAGCAAAGTTGCAAAATACAATTTTGATATACAAAATCAATTGTTTCTATATACTAGCAATCTGAAAATGAGATTAAGAAAGGAATTCCATTTGTAATAGCATCAATAAGAATAATATAGTTAGGAATAAAATTAACAAAAGGAGTGTAAGATTTATACATTGAAAAGTACAAAGCATTGTTGAAAGAAACTTTAAAATATCTAAATAAAAAGAATGACATCCATGTTCATGGGTTAGAATAGTAAATACTGTTATGATGGCATTAATCTTTAAATTGATCTACAGATTCAACTCAATTTCTATCAAAATCCCAACTGGCTTCTTTGAAGAAATTGGCAATTCAGAATTCAAAGAGTTATGCAACCATTGCCCATTATTTAATTTTGATTATACTAATATGCACCCAAAGAGAAATATAAGAATTTTAATAACAGCCCTATTCATAATAGCCTCAAAATGGAGACAACCCAAAAATATATTGAGTAAAATGTATAAATAAATTTCGGAATACTTATTTAATGGAATGTAAATGAATGAACCACTAATAAATACAGCAACCTGGATAAACCTCACAAACATAATGTTGAACAAAGAAGCCCATTACCAAAGAGAACATAGTTCCAAATCAGACAAACCTAACAGTAATAGAAAATGGGATAGTGTTACCCTTAAAAGGAGTTGTGACTAAGAGGAGATGCAAGGAGAGCATCTCATGTGCTGGGATGGTCTAGTTATTTCTCAAGGTATGTGTTTACTTTGTGAAAATTAATTAAGCTGTATACTTATGACTGCTGTACTTTAATGTTTGTATGTTACACTTCAATAAAAAGTTTGACATAAAAATTTATGTAATCATTACACAAGTGTGTCATGTATCACACATACTTTAGAAAGGTATTCAAGCTTTTGTCAATTTATTTCTAAAGACAGAAATTATTTAGGTCATGTTCTCTGAATATAAAATAGAATAGAATAGATCTGAATTAATAATAATAAAAGTTTCCTAAAATTTAAATCCACCTAAAAATTGAAATGCACTACTGTAACTTTTAGATGAAAGTGAAAATTAAATCAACTTTTTTTTTTTTTTTTTTTTTTTTTTTTTTGCGGTACGTGGGCCCCTCACTGTTGTGGCCTCTCCCATTGCGGAGCACAGGCTCTGGACGCACAGGCTCAGCGGCCATGGCTCACGGGCCCAGCCGCTCCACAGCATGTGGGATCTTCCCAGACCGGGGCATGAACCCGCATCCCCTGCATCGGCAGGCAAACTCTCAACCACTGCGCCACCAGGGAAGCCCTAAATCAACTTTTACAGAAAGTATAGAGAATGGCATAAAACACTGACATAGCAAAACCCATGGAGATGTGGCCAAAATTGTCTGTCGAGTGAAATCATGATCTTGACTTATTTCATAATTGTAAAAGAAAAAAATAAATTTAAAAACTAAGATTTAACTCAAGGATTTATTTTAAAATAAAACAGTAAAGAAAGCTTAATTCAAATAGGAGGTAAGCAATACTGAAGATAAAAGTAGAAATTACTGAATTTGGAAATAGAAGAAATAATTAGCCCCCAATTTTTTAAACTAATAACCATTTAAAAAGCAAAAAGAGAAAAAGAAAGAGAACGGGATCATGTGTCCCCTAGACACCCTTCTTCTTTCTCTGCCCCTTCCCAGTGAGAAAGGTGGCATCAACCAGTGATCTGCATAATGGTTGGGCCATGTCTGTAAAATGGTCCCCAAATGCATTAGGCGTCATATCTCTTGGTTTATAACTGCTTACTTATAAATCCATACACTGTTATCTCAGAAATCTACTACCCACATGATACTAGACCTCTAACAAATTAAACAGAAGAAGCAGTTCTGTCCTGAATCCTATTTACCACAGTTATAAAAGTCAAGTCTAAATATTTGAACTAAATGTCTCTAATAGCAACTAAGTCAGCTAAATACGGTGGTACTGTTGAACAGTGATCTTAGACCAGAGTCAAAAAACTTGGGACAGAGGTCTTTTCCACTGTTTACTTCTGATCATGGACAAATCACTGTAATATCATTCTAGTTCCACTTCAGGGACCTTGAGGTCCACCTTCCATAGAAAGATGGGGTGGTTTTCCATTTGGGAATAACAACTTTAACTATCATAGTAGAACAGCATACTATCTCTCTGTCAAGCATTCATAATTCATCAATTTTCCCAGCCTAGAACCATGGAATATCACAAATGCAGGACAGAGAGTATTACCATATTTTGTCCACTGTTTACCTTTTTCAAAACCCAGCTTGGATTAACAATCTCCAAATAAGACAGCCTAAAGGATGTGCTATCTATATACCACTCTAGATATTTTAAGTAAATAAGAGTTATAGCAAGTTAGAGCATAAAATATGACATACTTAGATCGCACTAACTTAGCTTATTGACTAATAATCATTTTCACCATATTATTTGCAACTAATTTGGGAATCTTGTCATATGCCTTAGGTTTGAACAGGAAATAGACCTATGGAAATAACTTTACACCCATTTAGAGGTATCATTGGGACATTTTCATCATGCTACTTGATGTCTCCTGAATGAAGTTTCACATGATAAATGCCTTTTGGAACTAGTAAAACTTTGGTCTCCTTTGAGGTATAGATATCTAACACGTGTGTCTTCCTATTGTATGTTAAGAATTATGTAAAAAAATTTCTTCCATGGATCCTCAACAGTGGACTCCATATAATATAGTTATCTAATATAATGACTAGCCCTTAGTGGGAATTATCCAAGTATTCTTTTTCTACATTGCTGCCTTCACATTTCAGAAAAACTTTACAAGGCTTTTCTGAGATGAGGCAACTGAGGTTCAAAGAAGTTCAAGAACTTGGCCAGGTTGTATAGCATAAATGGCGGCGCTGGGACTTGACTGGGACTATTTGTCTGTTAAGTCCCTGCTGTTGACCACTGCTTTAGAACCATATCCCTAGAGTGAAATCATTATGTTCCATATGGTATTTCTTATAATGACCTCAACGGCCAATGATAAAAATGTGTCAACAATGGAAAAAGTTATCTGCAAACCAGAAGCCTAAATCATTACTTGTAACACAACTTTAATTTTTTATATTGAATTCTTCTTTTGTGCTTTCCACTAGTAAATTACTGGGAATACAAAAGATGGGTGTTCTTTTTCAAAGCTACAAATGCTTCCTTAGTAAATAAAAGAAGTCACATTTTCAAAATTCTGTATTTTATCTTTTATGTAGATCACAGCTCTTGCACAGACTATTCAAGGGTTTTCTTACTAATGAAAATTAAAGTACACTTGTGGATTCTAGAAGTTTCTCCTTAAAGAGACTGTCACCTTTTGTTTAATTTTGCAGTTCTGTGGAAATAACTTAGTTTTTTTCCCTACTTGCAAAGGGAATTTTTTCACCCAAAACCTGTTGGAAATATTAAATAGGTTATATTGCCATCAAAGAAAAGCTTATTACTTATTCACATAGTATTTTCCAATTGTGTCAAATTGAAAAGTGGCATTAAGTGAGTGACCACAAGATACCTTAAAGGCTAAGGAAGGATTAAACTAAAGGCTAAAGCCTGAGACAGGTTTATGTAGACTGTAGTGTCCTTTCGTGGAGCTTAATGTCTTTTCGCCTATCTATAGAGGATATCAGAGGGTCACATTTCTTTGATGAAATAAGACCAGTCAACGTAGTTGGGTTCGTATTTAAGGTAAGTTGAATTAAAGAAGACAGTTGCTGAAACAGTTGTCAGATGTGTTTTTCAACCTACAGTCAGAGAATTTTCAGCAGTTGAAAGACAGAAAGTCTTTGGGTGGTTCTTCCTTGAGGAATGTCAAAACCAGGAAGTCTTCACAGAGGGTGTAAGTATACAGATCTACACATTGATTAGTCCCAACTAAGGCTACTTACTCTTAGTAAAATGTTTGCACATATAAAATGAAAGGACAATTTTATTTGAAAAGAAATACGGTTCTATATAGATCTAATGAAAAATAAACAAGTAAGGAAGTTATCTTATAGAAACACTGTAAACAGCAAAAAAAAAAAAAAAAACTGTGACACAGATTATTTCCCTTTTTGATTTTGGTAGCCAGGGCCTTTGAGCCAAAGTCAATGCCCAGTCAAACATTAATACCCTGACCAACATACCTATTTTCTGCTTTTAAATCAGAGACCTGCTACGTACCAGCTATATAAGTTTTGACAATTTATATAGTTGTTCTAACCATCCATTTCTTTATCTATAAAACAGGGATTACAATAACTCCTAGCTATGTTGTGAAGATTCAATAAGAAAAGCCATGTAAAACATTTATTTCCCCACACCTGGTACATTGTACTCAATATTTTAAATATATTTTATTTTAATAATCTCATTTTATAGTTGTCTTTTACTATAAGCTACTTCTACTTTTTTAAATACTACATTTAAAATACTTATTGAATGTTACCACAATAAACACTAGATACTAGACACTGTTCAAACTCCTTTGATGTCTTCATCACTTCACTATACTGAAACTCCATCAATAATAATCTAATTAGTCATGAAGAATAACTTTGTTAGCTGTGAAATTTGGTTCAAATTTCACAGCCCCCAAAAAAAGGACCCCAAAAGTAAAATCATGTAAGCCATGTAATTCTCAACATCTGATAGATAGAAGTCATAAAATTTACCATTTCTCAAGTTTGTGGTAAACAAAAAAGGCATTCTATATATAAAAGTACTTTCGGAGTATTATTATTTTCTTGTTTCATATGGATGATAGTATTAAAAATTATTAGAGCAAAATTAATCTTTCTATATAAGTAAAGAAACCTAAGTAAATAAAAGCTAGGAATTGAATGAATTTAGCCAAATAAGAAGATAAAAAGCTAGGACAGGACATTCTTCAATCACTGGAGAGACCAAAAACACTCAAAAGCATAACTGCAGTAGAATCACTATATTTGGTCCACCTTCCAAAAACCTGAGGCCAAGACATCAACGTTGGTGGATTGAGAATTCCATGTTTGGTGAGGGTATGGGATGGGAATACCTCACTCTTGGTTGTATATGTCACGGTCCACAGATGTAATATCTTGAGCTCAAATCACTTTTACAAGTATAACCCCATGGAATTCACATTCATTATTTTTTAGAAGATGGTACAAATTCTTTAGCATTCTATACTTTCTTACTTTAAACAACTTGATGACTTTGTCAGATGCATTAGGCACTGGTTAATGGCAATGCATAAGATCTCATTCCAGCAAGTAGCCAGATGGTAAAAAGAATAATCCCATTCAATCAACACAGCACTGCAAATTAGCAAATTTAATCATTAGCACAGCACTAATGATTTTATTGATTAAACTCTTATAACAATAGCTTACTATGTGCCAGGTACCACTTCTGAGTGCTTCCTATATATTTGCTATTAACTTTGACAATCATAATCCTGTGAGTAGATACCATTATTATCTCTCATCTTATGGATCAGGAAACCGAGGCACAGAGAGGTTACATGACTTTTCCAAATCACACTCCTGTAAGGAGCAGAGTTGGAATTTGAAGCCAGGAAAACTTGATCCAATCCACACTCTCCACCACTACCCTCTAGTGCCACATATGTATTAGTGCGTGAGATGCAAAGTGAAAATTGAACGAAGTTGCTTCATCAGTCTTCCCTGTTTTAAATCTGGTTGCTATGTCCTTTTCTCGTTTTTTATCCATGTAACTAATTCCTTTTTCAGTTTAAATTGATGCTTTACTCTCAGGTAGAAATAATCATTCTTCCCTCTGTGTACCCACATAACTTGTACATTCCTATTATTACAGCACTTTTTAGAGTGGATCTTAATATTAGTTTGCCTCTTTCTCTCCCTACTTAACATAAGCTTCCTTAATGGTAGAAACTGTAACTTTATGCTCCCAATGTGTCGCATGGAGGAAGGGAGGAAGGCAAGAGAAAGGATGGGAGGACGAAGGAAGGGAGAGAGGAAGAAGAGAGAGGAGTAAGAAGAGGATGGACCTGACACTTCTTTATTTCTTTTCTGCATATTAAACAGGGTAGTGCTTTAATATGCATAATATTCAGGACCCCTCTCCATTTAGATAACTTGGATGGTGAAGGGTCTGATATAGTCCTGTAAATTTGTCACCAAAGCGTGAAAATATTTTTAAAGTAAAAAAAAAAATGTGATCTGGAAGAAAGAGGACGAAGAGAATAAGATAAGGGAGGAAGCAAAGGAGTCTTGAGGATTCTTCAAAACTGCTTAGATACAGGAAAGAAAGCCAGCTCCCTCTCTCCTCCACTCTTGTCCAAAGGAGACACTTAGCTGATTAAAACAGGAACTGGTTCACTTCCAAAAGCCTGCATCACCATCTATTTATTAAATTTATCCTGGGTACAGATTGAGGCAAGCGAACATTTCACTTGTTCAAATACCTCATGCCTTGGAGACAGGCTTCAGTTGCAAATAGTTTCACCCTCTGGCTGACTACAGCTGTGATCCCTCTGCCCTTCTTCACCTGTCTTGCTCTTTTCTTCCCATTTGCAGCTTTCACGGATGTGATCAACAAGATCATACAATACAGCCTTAAATTTTCATTTTCTCTGGACTCAGTACCATCGTCTGTTCCCCAAACAAAAATTCTGGTTACCTCTACTTCTAAAGTTCTTAACCAGTGGTGCTGGAAAATTCTTTAATTTCTTCTTCAACTGCACCATCCTGTAGCTGCCCCACCCAGGATGGTATATGTGCACTTTTTAACTTGTTCCTGTTTTCCCTTGTAGCTGTATATGTAAATATAGTATATTTATATTTTCTACTTTGAGAGTTTCTTTAACAAGGCCAAAGGTTTGTTTAACTTTCTTATAAATATCATCAGTGCCTGAGATGGATTGGTTTGGAGGCACCCAAAACCATTACTGGGCTGAGCCAGGAGGAGACCCCAATTCCCAGCAAAGAGCCTATGTCATGGACCTGGCAATACATAGTCTCAATGTATTTGTAAATAATGAAATGATGAAAGTTATTTAGGACTGCAGTATATTTCATCCATTAATCTAATAGTCTTTTTTAAAACCAGTCCCTGCTTTGGTCTCCCTGGAATAGAAAAGCCATCTGTACCAACCCCGAACAATTTATTAAAGATTTAAAAAGAAAAATGTAGAGGGGGAGGGGTATGTTCTCATTGGTGATATCCCTTGTTTCCATTCTTCTGGTCCATTTTTACTACATTTTTTCCTTGTATGATTTTCTATTTTTCCAGGTTTAGATGCCTCATGAGCTGGACTTTGTAATAAAGTCCAATGTTTTCCTCCTTTCCATACTTTATATTAAAATGATGGGCTTAACAACATGGGTTTAGACTTAGGAAGCCTGAGTTCAATGGCTAGCTGTACCACTGAGTTGCTTGGTGAACTCAATCAAGTAACTTCACCTCTCTAAGCCTCAGCTTTCTCATTCACAAAATGGGAATAATACCTACTTTTCGAAGTTGTGTGAATATATTCAAAATCTCTGAAGCTGGGCAACACTCTCTCAATGAAAGCTGCTACAAAAGGGAACATGTTCCTCGGGGAATTTTTTTTTTTTTTTTTTTTTTTTTTTTTTTGCTGTACGCGGGCTTCTCACCGTTGTGGCCTCTCCCGCCGCAGAGCACAGGCTCCAGACGCGCAGGCCCAGCGGCCACGGCCCACGGGCCCAGCCGCTCCGCGGCACGCGGGATCCTCCCGGACCGGGGCACGAACCCGTGTCCCCTGCATCGGCAGGCGGACTCTCGACCACTGCGCCACCAGGGAAGCCCTCGGGGAATTTTTGAAACAATCTTTTTTCTCCACGATAACTGCTTTGACATCTCTGAAGTTCACTGGAGGAGAGAGAGAAAGGATGTTGGGTGCTGAATATCAGAGCAGTCTGCTGATCTGATAGGAGCCCAGTTTGCGATAATTTATCCCTCTGGATTGTCCAGGGTAGTCCTTTCCTGCAGCAGGTCAACTGGGCTGAGCTGGGGGAGACTTGGCCAAAGTGCATGCCTTGGGGGTCAGAGGCAGGCTGGTGAACTGAGAGGCAAAGTGGACTTTTTCAGTGAGGCTTTGTCAATTTCCGGTTGTTATGGAACACTTGCTCAAGCTGGCTTAGGGCAGTATGCTGGGCCAAACACTTCAGGGAAGCAGGGGGGGAAACCAAAAAAAAATTTTTTTTTGCCTTAATATCAAGCTAGCCTTAAATGCATCACAGTCTTAGCTTTTTTTTTTTTTTTTTTTTTTTTTTTTTTTTTTTTTTCGGTATGCGGGCCTCTCACTGCTGTGGCCTCCCCCGTTGCGGAGCACAGGCTCCGGACGCGCAGGCTCAGCGGCCATGGCTCACGGGCCCAGCCGCTCCGCGGCACATGGGATCCTCCCAGACCGGGGCACGAACCCGCATCCCCTGCATCGGCAGGCGGACTCTCAACCACTTGCGCCACCAGGGAGGCCCACAGTCTTAGCTTTTTAAATTTATTTTCAGCATCTTTAGGGCCCTAGAATTTTTATTAAAATAAAAGTTCCACCCTCTCCAACATCTGTTCTATATGTTTCTTACAACACCAGAAAGTTTCTTTTAGTCAGAATGTACTGAAAACAACACAGATAGTTGAAGGTGATCCCCCCCCTGGTCTTGCGTGCACTGGGCCTTGATGTCTGACACTGGATGCCTATGGAGGATTGAGTCAGTGCCTCCACTTTACTGCATCTGCTTAGAATTGTGGCTATTTTCACTTAATCCTTGGCTGGATAGAAAGTACCTTGAAAGCGAGGTTCATTTCTAATTTATTTCACCAGCATTCACAGTCTCTTCACAATACCATGCATAGAGCAGATACAGCGAGTGCTTGTGAATGAATTTTAGTGGCTCAGAACCCACAGTGAGATGTCAGCCTGACCAGACTTACTTGCCCATTATTTAAAATCATGTTGGCAATTTCTGTTTTCTTAGGGGAAATTGCAAAACTATGCGGTTGCATTCGTTTCCTCCACCTAATTCCCTTGATTCTGCTAAGAGGGAAAAAAATCCCATTTGGCCTCTTCAATAAGCGTTCTAGTGCCCAGTGTAATGAATTTTGTTAATTATGAGCTTTGGGGTCAGAAGGCAGATTACAAAGGGAGCGCTGTGTGAATTTATGCTACTGACATAATCATCTAAAACTTGGCTTTCTCATCTTGAAAATGAGGATAACAGTAGTGCCTTCAACACAAATTGATAGGAAGTATTAAACATGTAACACACACACACATTAGGAGCTCAGTAAATATGAGTTTGCTTTTCTCTGATTTTTTTAGCTCCATTAAGTATGGGAAGAAATGTTCGAATTCTCTAGCAATCAGACAAATCCAAAATAAAAGAACCCTTTAGGTCCACCATGTAATACTAAATGTTGGCAAGGAGTGTTCAGACAGGAATCTTCTAGGCTGCAAAGGAGAGAATAAACTGGAGCAGCCATTTGGGAAAGCACTCTGTCAACCCTTGTGAAATTAAGTATATGTACACTGTATATACACACAACCAGACATCTCAGCCTTGGGACTATATCCCAGAGAAATTCTCATATAAATCCATAAAGAAATTAAAATGAGAAGAATTATTGCAGAGTTGTTGATTATACTGGGAGTTGAAGATAATCCAGGTGCCCATAACGAAATAAAATGTGGTAGATGCATTTAACATTCCATGCAACTGTTAAATGATACAAACTAGATGTATACACAGTGAATGTAGTTTATTGCAAGAAAAAGAAACTGATAGGTATCCCTTACGTAAACTGGAGACACATGAAAAACAACATTAAATATTTTATGAGTGCATATAAATTCAAGGCCATATATCAAAGTCCTTGGAGCATGTGCCCATGGGGAGGAAATGAGAGAATGGATTTAATGGCAAAGGGGAGAAAAATCTAAAGGTGCCTTATGCAGACCAGTGATAATGACAGTATGCCATAAACTGAAGGAAATGATTAATTCAACCCTCTGCACCTGAAGTCTAAAAAAATTAAAAAATGGAAAGAATAAAAATTTAAAAATGTGTTTGTGTGTGTGTGCACATGTGCACACATGTGTGCTGAAAGATGCATGGAAATATACACAACAATCTCAATTAGGGTTATCTTAAGATTGGGGATTAACCAGGAGAGGGGGAAGGGGGAGTTTTTATTCTATACTTTCTGCATTATTTGAATCTTTGCCTTGTGTATGTACAACATCTTTTTGAATAAAACTTCCAATTTCATCTCTAATCACTTATTTTTCACATTGGTATCAGAATCTTTCTAAAATGCTCAGGTGATCCTGTTAAGTTTCCACTTAGGAGCCTTCCAGTGGCTCCCATTTTTTTATGAACAACTTTCAAACTCCTAATCCTGAATGGAAGGCCCTTTACAATCTGGTAGATATTCTCTAAACTTGAGTTGATCTAAGCCCATAAGCCCTTTACTTCTGAAAAATTAGACTACTCAACTGTTTCCACACTGCCAGGTACCATTATATTCTACATGTTGACTCATGCTGTGTTCTCTCCTCGGAATGTTATCCCCTAATTTACTGTCCGTTGAATCCCTACCTATCAGTCAAGGCCCACATCATAGTTTCTCTTTTCTGGATTTCTCTCTGGCTCCCTGCTTTCCCGACCACACCTTACTACCTCCTCCATTTATTTTCCTGTCACATTTTAAACAAACTTCAACTAAAGTCCAGTCAACTCGGTGACCTTGAGCTGTTTGTTGCCATGTCTGTCTCCCTGGCTAGAATTGAGGTTGTTTTTCCTCTAAATGTTGAAATGTCAGGAACCTGCATAATGTCTGGTGCATACACAGTGTGTACCATAACTGTTGAACTAAACTAGAAATTGTCTTCTCAGACTATGCCTTTAAATGAACTGTTAAATCATCAGTCTGAGCCAAGAATAGAGAAGAAGCAAAGGTTCTTTCCGAAGTTTAAACGGCAAAAGACTCTGATGAAGCTGTCAGTTCAGGAAAAGAAAGTGTAGACCCATTTCTCCCTGTTCCTCTCCTCTAAGTTCAACTAAAAAAAATCCTGGAAATAATCTGATAGACAATCATAAAAAAAAAAAAAAAAAACAGAAAACCTCTGAAAGGTGGCCAGGAGGGCAGACTAACTGAGGACCTTAGGACTTAAGAAAGGGCATGGTAGTGAGTTCCTTGGGTTTTCTTTTTATCTGCCATTTATCTCAGACAGTGAATCTGAGAAACCCTAGATACCTCACCCTCAGATCCTAAAAAAGGCAGAGCCCTAGGTCCATTCTTTCTTAAAACTAAAGTGTTATCAGTATTACAGCCCACAAAGCAGACCAGGATGTGTGTTCTAAATTAAACAGGGTAACTTTCTGCTAAAATAAAAGACATAAATATCAAGAACCAGGAAAATCACAACTTTGAGGAGAAAAGACAATAACAGACATGAACCCTGAGATGGCAGAGATGCTGAAATTGACTGGCAGGGGTTTTAAAGGATCCATTGTAAAAATACTTCAACAAAAAATTACATATTCCCTTGCAACCAGTAAATGAGGAGAAAATCTCAAGACAAAAAAATAAAAGTTATAAAAGGGAACCAAAATGGAAGTTGCAGACCTGAAAAATACTGTAGTAGTTTTTCTTAAAAACTTCACTGGATGGACCCAAAAGTAAGATGGAAATGTTAAGGAAGAATCACTGAACTTGAGCACAAATCAACAGAATTTACCTGACTGGAACAGAAGAAAGAAGGTAGACCACCAAAAAAGCAACAAACAAAACAAAACAAAACAAAAACAGAGGCTCCGAAACCTGAGGGACAGTAACAAGAGATTTAACATTTATGTCATTAGAGTTCCAGAATGACAGGGGGAAAATGTGAAGCTGAAAAAATATTCACAGAAATAATAGCTGAACATTTCCCAAATTTGTAAAAACGCTAAACCTACAAATTCAAGAAACTGAGCAATCCCCAAACAGTATTCACTCAAAGAAATCCATGTCAAGATACATTATAATCAAACTTCTAAAAACTGAAGACAAAGAAAAAAATCTTGAAAACAGATAGAAATTAAGGACACATATAGGGGAACCCTGATTTGAATGGCAGTAGTTTTCTCATCTGAAACCATGGAGCCAACAGGAAGCAGGACAACATTTTTAAAACACTGACAGAAAGAACTGCTACCTTTAAATTCTATATCCAGCAAAAATATTCTTCAGTAATCAAGGGGAAATAAAGACATTCTCAAAGGAGAGAAAGCTAAGAGAATTTGTCATCACCAAACAAAGAAGAATGATTATAGGAAGTTCTCCAAACAGAAAGGAAGTATAACAGAGGAGACATGGAAATCTATAAAGGCAGAAAGATCAAAAGAATGGGTCAAAATAGGGCTCAGTAAAATAGGCTACCCTTCTCCTCATGAGTTTTTAAAACTATATTGGATGGTTGAAGAAAAATATAGTATCACCCAATGTGGCACTCAGTGTATGAAGAGGAAATACCAAAAATGCTATATTTTTAAAGTAGAGATGGTAAAGGTACCTAAATGAAAATATGATTTCTACACTTCACTTGAAGTGGTAAAACTTCATTACCAGTAGACTGTGACATATACAGTTATATATGTATATTGTATATGTATATGTATAACATATACAGTTATATATGTATATTGTAATATCTAGAGCAATCACTAAGAAAATTATGCAAAGAGGTACATTCGGGCCTCCCTGGTGGCGCAGTGGTTGAGAGTCCGCCTGCCGATGCAGGGGATACGGGTTCGTGCCCCGGTCTGGGAGGATCCCATGTGCCGCGGGGCGGCTGGGCCCGTGGGCCATGGCCGCTGAGCCTGCGCGTCCGGAGCCTGCGCGTCCGGAGCCTGTGCTCCGCAACGGGGGAGGCCACAACAGTGAGAGGCCCGCATACCACAAAAAAAAAGAAAAAAAAAAAAAAAAAGAGGTACATTCACAATCATGACAAATAAAGTGGATTCTAAGAATAAAAGTTCGGGCTTCCCTGGCAGCGTAGTGGTTGAGAATCTGCCTGCTAATGCAGGGGACACAGGTTCGAGCCCTGGTCTGGGAAGATCCCACATGCCACGGAGCAACTAGGCCCGTGAGCCACAACTACTGAGCCTGCGCGTCTGGAGCCTGTGCTCCGCAACAAGAGAGTCCACGACAGTGAAAGGCCTGCGCACCACGATGAAGAGTGGCCCCCGCTTGCCACAACTAGAGAAAGCTCTTGCACAGAAACGAAGACCCAACACAGCCAAAAATAAAAATAAATAAATTAAAAGAAGGCTCAACATTTTTTTTATAAATGTATTTAAAAAATTAATTAATTAAATAAATTAAAATAAAAGTTCAAGAAACTCAAAGGAGGACAAGAAAAGATCAGAGAAATGAGAAACAGAGGAAACAAACAGAAAACAAAAGATAAAATGGCAGACTTAAGCCCTAGCATATCATAACTTTAACAGTAAATGGTTTAAATATACCAGAGATTGTCAGAGTGGATTATAAAAAGCATGACTGAACTATATGCTGTGTAAAAGAAACTCACTTCAAATATGACATAGTAGGTTGGAAGTAAAAGGATGGGAAAAGATATATCATGCAAGCATCAAAGAAAAGCAGAAGAGGTTATGTTCGTATCAGATAAAGTAGACCTCAGAGCAAAGAAAATTACTGGAGACAAAGAGGGTCATTACACAATAATAAATGGGTCAATTCACTTAGCAATCCTCAATGTGTATACACCAAACAACAGAGCATCAAAATCCATGAGGCAAAAACAAATAGAACTGAAAGAAAAAGACTGATGTAGTTTCTCAACTGATGAGTGGGGATCAAATCTTTATTTTTATTTATTTATTTATTTATTTTTGGCTGCTTTGGGCCTTCATTGCCACTTGTGGGCTTTCTCTAGTTGTGGCGAGCAGGGGCTACTCTTTATTGTGGCTTCTCTTATTGCGGAGCTTGGGCTCTAGGCACACAGGCTTCAGTAGTTGTGGCACACGGGCTCAGTAGTTGTGGCACATGGGCTTCATTGCTCCGTGGCATGTGGGATCTTCCCAGACCAGGGCTCGAACCTGTGTCCCCTGCGTTGGCAGGCAGATTCTTAACCACTGCGCCACCAAGGAAGTCCCAGGATCAAATCTTAAAAAGAGTAAAGGAAGCCTACAACAATCTCTCACAAGCTTCTCCTTGACAAGCAGTCTTCTGTATTAAGTGCAAAACTGTGCTTGTAAGGATCTGCTATATTCCTGCATCAGATTAAAAAAAAAAGTAATTCCTCTTAATTGGGAGAGATCTTTTTTGTAATGATAGATATCTCTTATGCCAGATATTGGTATTTTACAAAGAACTGCACTGTATTAATATTCCAATAAGTGGGTTATAAATATTGGTTGGTAACTCAAGAGCACTGCCACTTTAAGGAAAAGAAAAATCACGGCCAAAGGAGAAATGTTATACAAACTCACTTCATTTCTAGCGTGCACTCAAGTATCTGGATACCTATTTCTTTGCCTCAGCCCATCCCCTGGTCTGATCTGGCTGCTCCCAAGAGCTAGCTGTCATGAAATGATATTCCCTGGCCCAGCCTCTATTGTTCTTTGACAAGAGCTTTACTTGATTTATTGGTTGCAGTTTCTACCACTCATAATCAACACAGACTTCTACTTTTGGCTAAGATGTGATAACAGGGACCCGATTTACCCGGCCATCTGAAACAACATCACACACACATACACACTTGCACACAAACACAACATATATATATACGTATATATGTATACATATATATATATATATATATATATATATATATGAAACAAAACGTTTCAAAACACTGTACAAAAGGCAAAGAAGGATAGGGACCTCTGGGAGATGGGGAACAGAGGAGATGAGCCCTACTGTTGCCCTAGCTTCCTGCCTCCAGAGTCTCCAGGCCACAGTGCAGGGAGGGGGAATCCAGGCAGAGACCTGCAGACTCCCTGAGTTGAGCAGATAGAACTAGGAGTCTGGGAGCATAAGGCAACCAGAATTCCTGGGATATAACACCAATGAGAAGACTCTGTAGAGAGTACCAAAATTCTCTACACAGAGAGAACCCCAGAGATCTCCAGAGCATCCTGCTGGATCCATCACTCCAATGCATGCATGTGAGGAAATTACCCAAGGCCAGGAGAAAGAACTATCTGAAGGATTAGAGGAAGCAGTACCCAGTAGCCATACAGGTCTGGGGATCGTTTCTGTTCTCACCGGACAGACTGGAAAATCTTATCATTCATGGGGCATTGCACAGAGTACTCAGAATCATTTTGCCTCAGGAGTGGGGAATGGTGCTGTTCTGATCCCATCTGAAAAGCAAGACTCCAAAAGAATAAACTGTTCCCAAGTATCTTAACTGCATGCCAAAATAAAGGCAAAGAGTATTTAAAGCAATACAAAAATGTCCAGCACCCAACAAGGTAAAATTTGCAATGTGCACACCCAGTCAAAGATCACCAGACATGCAACGAAGTGGAAATGTATGACCCTTAGCGAGATAGCTAAGCATACCACCTCTCCCCACCTTACCACACAAGCCTTTCCCACTTAATCATGACAACTAGCAATGATTGCATTTCAAAGTAAATTATTAAATGGGTGTTTACGAGATATGACTTCAATATTTGATTGGGTTTGGTTTGGTTTTTTATGATTTAACTTCTTCTCTTTAGGACAACAAGATCCCAATACTTTCTCAAGGCCAGTGGTTGCTGTCAACTCTACTTCAGCATTTTAAAAATAAATGCAAACACATATTGTCCCCCCAGTGGACTGAAGGTCAAAGTCTTGTTCTTGTCAAGTCCTAATCAGAAGATCTCAGCTCTGAGAAGTGAAAATTATGATATGCTTGAGAAGTTCTGAAACAGCAGCTTTTTGTATTTGAAGAATGCGTGTATGTAAGCACAATTTGAATGAGGCAAACAGTTGAAATTTGCCTGTGATTATGCTTACTTCGCCCAGCTGTTGAGAATGGCCAAGTGGAAAGTCAATGCTGACCTTGCGTTCTGAAGATTGACAGTGTCAATAATCAGATTACCTCCTGCACAAATTGTTTTTGCTGAAACCAGTTCTCCAGCATACGCATAAAGGAAATACTAGGTCTTACATTGGCCCATGACTTGAAAGTCCTCTGTGACCACTTAATTTACCTCTTTGATTATGATATAAGATGTCAGTTTTTCACTCACTCTCTGCATGACCTTGAGCAGGTCATAAAATATCTTTGGGCTTGTGTGAATAGATGCAAAGATGGAATTGAATCTATTTTCCATTCATCTCTCTCAGAGAGAATAAAATAAGATTGTGTGCTCAGAGCTTTCTTTTGCCAGAAAGGCCTTTGACAGATATATAATGCATTATTGTTTTTGGAACCGACCCCAGCCTGCTGCCTGAATAATGGGGGTGCTCAATCAATACCCTTGGTTGATAGATTGGTTCAGCAAATGAAAGTGTCCATATGAGAAATCTACAATCAGAAATATCCCCAATAAAACAGATTCAGCAGAACATCCACTGAGTGTGCAGATATAAGGGCCTTCTCTCTTCTGAGTCAAATGAGAGACACTGAAAGGACAAAGTAAGGTACAGAATGTCTAAAATCCAAGTAGTGCCTACAAAAGATGTGAATCTAGTGACACAGAGCACCCAAAGAAATCGGTGACACTAAGAGGTATTTATGGAGTATGCAAAATTCCATTTACTGGGAAGAATCTAGAACTTCATAAAAGATAGAATATACATGGAATACCTCTGTCAGCTGACTCTTCCAAACTCAGGAATTACTACACACTTGGCACATGGTGGTTTGTCCGAGTAGCTGTTTTGCCCAGAAAAATATGATACAGAATCTGGCTAAAGTCAGAGTCTGGGAAATTGTTCCAGCAAAACACAGTCCTTTTCTCTCTCTGTATGACTCTAATGAGCCACAGCTCAGTAAGCCCTGCATGCTAAGGAAGCTAAAGTTCTGATCATTTTAAACTTAAAAGTGTGAGAGAGATTTTTAGAAAGTCATTGCCTGGGTGGTATTGTTAACTCCACTTGAGTTAGGAAAAAACTCATTTTTGTCACACTATGGTATCATGCCTATCTTGCACTATTTTAGAAATACCTGTACCCCCAAATCCCTGTCCCCTACCAGAGCACACCCCACCACCATCCTGTGTACCCCTGCCACAGTGCTTGTGGTTATCTACTGGTATTATTACTTGGGAACTTTTGGCGCTATGTATAATAACATTTCCAATCATCTAAACTGCACGATCTAGAAGGAATTACATATTAAAGGCTAAAGTCAAGAGAAATCATTTTATTTGATTAGCTTAGAACCATCCTTTTCACTTAACAGATAGGAGCTTGGAAATAATGAGAACATCCAACAAGACTGAGAATGAAAAATCAGCATTCAGTCTTCAAGCATCGTATGTGAAAAGGATGAGTATTCTAAAAGGACATGGGGGAAAAATGGAAGAATAGAAGCAGATAGACAAATTCATTTTGCTTTATAATCCTAAGACTTAAATACAGTTTAATTTGTGTAGATATAACCTGATTTAGACAACAAGGAACCAGAGAATCACAGGCTGTCTCAACTAGAGTGGATATTTGGAAAGCACTCTGTATCATAATCTGAGATATATTAGACAAGACAGCCCCTTGGCTAGGAGAGAAGTGCCATTTGATTGTAAATATAGGCCTACCAGAACCACACATGCATGCTCAAGCTGTCCTCCAAGCCATCGGAAGCAATGTCTGCAGATATCTGGAGGACTATTAGAAACAGGAACACATGTTCCTTGTCAAAAACTATTAAAACTCTCCAAGAAGTGGGTAGGCCCAGAGGCCGACCTCATAGTATAGGAGATAAAGAATGGAGTGATGCCATTCAAGTGGGGAGAAAACTCTCAGGCAGACTGACTTGGATAAATGATTTTAACTGTGCTTCCAAAACAACAGGAATGCCTTAAGTGGGTGCTGTCAGCATCTAGGGACAAGCAATACTGCACTTGCATTAATCAATCTAGCCCCAATCCCACTACAGACATGATTCATAAGATTGTGAGCAGCATTATAGAAAAGTAGCATGATACAGTGAAAAGGGCACTCTCCTAGGAGTTTGGAGCACTAGGAAATACCTGCAAACATTACTGAGCACCTGCTATTTAGCAGATACTGTGCTAAGCACTTTAAGAGCAGTAGCTGTTCAATCCTCCCAGCACCTTCTGTGATAGGCAGTGGTGGGTTGGAGCCAGCTTGTACCAGTTTATGAGAGCATCTCTGCTGTTTGCATCTCTTCCCAAGTCCATGTTCAGTGACATCACACTGCTAGCTTGAAATTAGCCACAGTGGGACCATCTATCTACTTAAGCGCAATCAGCAAAGACAACAATTCAGTTCTGTTTTTTGTTTTGTTTTTTGTTTAACATCTTTATTGGAGTATAATGGCTTTACAATGGTGTGTTAGTTTCTGCTGTATAACAAAGTGAATCAGCTATACGTATACATATATCACCATATCTCTTCCCTCTTGCATCTCCCCGCCTCCCACCCTCCCTATCCCACCCCTCTAGGTGGTCACAAAGCACCGAGCTGATCTCCCTGTGCTATGTGGCTGCTTCCCACTAGCTATCGGTTTTACATTTGGTAGTATATATATGTCCATGCCGCTCTCTCACTTTGTCCCAGCTTACCCTTCCCCCTCCCCGTGTTTGGGTTTTGTTTTTGTTTAACTGGTGTTAAACATTAACCAGCATGCTACTGGTGACAAGTACCATTATTACTCCTTCTTTATGAATAAGGACACAGTCGGTGAGACACGAGAAAACGTCCCCAAAACCATACAGTTGGGTAGTGTTGGAGCTTAAGCTCAATCTCAAGTTGATTTGGTTCCACAGCCCATGCCTATAACCCGTATGTGCTCAGAAGATCCCTGGGCCAGTGCCAAGTCTGATGACTTGACATCTCCAAACTTCTTTGAACTCCAGCCTCCTGCTAAGTAAACTGGGTGGTTTAAATGGAAAGATCAGTGGTTTTATCCAATTCCTCTAGCCTACTTGTGTGGTGATCATGCACATGAATTCACAAGCCATCATTTAAAACCTTTCTAGAGGGAGAGACTCAATGTTGTCGACCTCATTTAAAATTTCTCCAGGGCTTCCCTGGTGGCACAGTGGTTGAGAGTCCGCCTGCCGATGCAGGGGACACGGGTTCGTGCCCCGGTCCGGGAAGATCCCGCATGCCGCGGAGCGGCTGGGCCCGTGAGCCATGGCCGCTGAGCCTGTGCGTCTGGAGCCTGTGCTCCGCAACAGGAGAAACCACAAGAGTGAGAGGCCTGTGCACCGCAAAAAAACAAAAAACAAACCAAAAAAAAAAAAAAAACAGAGGAGAAGAAAGCACTGAGACTGTCTGCCAGGAAAGTCAAGGGAGGGCCCCCCAGCTTACACAGATCCAGATACGTAGCAGGGATCAGAGGGCCATGACATAAATGGCTGGCACCTAGATGTCAAAAGGACATCTTCCTCTTCTCAAGTGCCTAGAAGAGACAGAGTCAATAACACTCTGTGACCTCTAAGAGCCTGAGCCATTGAGGACTTTGGCTTTGAGGACTCAGAGCCATTGAGGACTCTGAGCACTTTCAGAGGCATTATGCACATTGTAGAGTGTACCTTTTTATAGGCTGTTTCCTGTTCATGAAATATCCTTCTCCCATCCTGAATGAACAGTGCTTCTAAGGAATGCTGAATGTGGTACAGATCTCTGTGTTACACTGGGTAGACGTTTGAGTCAAGAAACGTCCACTTCTGTCCTGTTCCTCCACCCCTATTACAAACATCCTGGGTACCAAAGGGGTAACTTCGCCAAGAATGAGATCTCCCATAATAATTTGCTGAATAAATAGTTAAAACTTGATCATCATTATGACCAGTATTTCTAAGATTTTATAGACTGCAAGGCATTTTCACTTACTTATGTGGCTTGTTCCTCACAATCTTGTCAAGGGTAAAGGGTGCTTGATTTTACATTAGAATTGGCATTCCCTCTCTGCCACTTAGTATTTGGCTTTAGGCAAGCCACTTAATCTCTGTTTTTGATCTGTGAAACTAGGATAATTATGCCTTTTTCACCCGATTCTGATGAGACTTAAATAAGAAAATGTATTAAAAACTTTCTGTAAACAAAAAGCATGTTACAACTACAAGCAAATATTTTGCAAATGTAGAAACTGAAGCTTGAAAAGATTAGTAACATGCACAACACCAAGAGTGACTCCTAAGGTAAACTATGGATTTGGGGAGATAATGGTGTGTCAATGAAGGTTCATCACCTGTAACACATGTACCACTCTGGTGGAGGATGTTTACAGTGAAAGAGGCTATATATGTATATGGGAAATCTCTGTATCTTCCTCTTAATTTTTCTGTGAACTTAAAACTACTCTAGGGGAGGGATAAATTGGGAGATTGGGATTGACATATACACACTACTATATATGAAATACATAAGTAATAAGCACCTACTGTATAGCACAGGGAACTCTACTCAATCCTCTGTAATGGCCTATATGGGAAAAGAATCTTTTAAAAGAGTGGATATATGTTTATGTATAACTGATTCACTTTGCTGAACACCTAAAACTAACACAACATTGTAGATCAACTATATTCCAATAAATTTTTTTTAAATTACTCTAAACAATTAGGTCTAAAAAAAGCAATTAGTGATTTTTTGAACATTACACATCTAGTAAGTTCTAGACCCAGGTCTCTGATGGCATATTCTAATACTAGCATATTCTGATACCACATCCAGGACTCATTCTTCTCATTGCTCTAGGTGATCCCAATCTTAGAAATTCCATAATTTATATTCTGCTTAGATTTTAACACAATACAATAGGCGTCTGATACAGTGGTGGTCACAAAATCTATAGGCACTAAATAACTACTATGTCTGCTTGAGTGATTACCTGGAACTTAATAATGGAATAGAACACATCTTTCTACCAACTTTACAAGTCATTCCATACTGAAAGGAAGTATTGTACAATGGATATGAACTAGAATTCTAAAATCAAACAATCCCAAATTTAAATCCAGCCTCTGTCATCTATTACTTATGTGACCTTGAATAAGTTACCTAATATCTATGAACCTATATAGTTCCTTATCTATAAAAGGTGGATAATAATATTTCATGAAATTGCTAAGACACCTGAAAATATATTGTAGAAAAAGAATTGAGTACCAGGCTTAGCTTATTTTATACACTCAATAAATATTCACTTTTCTATTATTTTATGCTAAATTTCGGTACCAATTTCTTCTTTTCTGTGTTATTGAGTTAATTTTATTAAGGAAGTTAAATACCAGTACAATTTGGTATTATGAAAGAAACATCTATTCCACATACTGAGAACAAAGGTTTGCTTAGAAGGCAAGAGAAGAAAAGGAAGAATGCGAAGAAATTTCCCCCTTGCCTGGTGGCTCCAAGAGATGTTTTGGTTGTTTCTTTGTGGGTTTTTTTTGTAAGAAATTAAAAATTTTTTTAAATGTTAAAGCATGAAAAAGTCAAATTTCTCCTGCAAGATCCATAAGTGAATAAATGGAATTCCTTCTACCAGTCCTGTTCATAAACCTAGAGTACCAATTACAGCATGCCCTGATTAAAAACATACTAGCCTCTAAGACAGAAAATATTTGACTTGTTCAAATGTCAAGAGACAAATGAAAGTACTTAACAGAGAAATAATTAACGGGGATCATTGAGTTGGCCAGAAGATTTTTAGAAGATTAGGACTCATTTTTAACTACTAAGGCTGAAAAAGAGGAACTAAAAAAATTATACCCCTGACTGACCTTAAGGACCTTCTGCTTAATTCATTTTTGTCACTTACTCCCAAGGGTCTCCACCTCCAAGCTTTCAGGACAAGGGCAATTTTCTGTTAGAATCCATCTAGAAAAAAAAAAATACTTTGTTGCTGGGTTGTGTCTTGCCTGTCATGGTGTGGGGGCTAGTTTTCCTGCCAGGGGTCAGCAAACACCTGAAAAGACAAGTGTGTTTGGAAGAGTTAACATCCCATGTTATTAAGCTGGAAGTTATTTCCTCTACTGAACTTTGCACATCATGAGAATAAAAGTCAGCCAATGACTCAAAATAAACTTTTCCAAACACTCTTTTTCTCCTTACTGTCCCTGCTGGGGAATTTTATTCCTCTGCAACCTGACCTTCTTGTTCAAAGCTTCCAATCAATTCCCCAGCTAAGTGCTGTCTCTCTGGAACTGAGATCACCGCTGAAATTTCAAATATTGACATTTTTGAACACCTGGGTGAGAAGCTCCTGGGGAGATAAGACAGGGAAATAATAGAGTAGGCTCATCAGTGTACTGCAAACCTTTGGCATTCAGGAGGTGGGCTCACAATGAATCAAAAGGATTAACAGCTTAATACTTTTGGCCAAGGTTCCTAGTGCCAACCCAAATATACTTCTCTCATTGTGACGTGTCCAGGTAGAGTGAAACTTTCTCATTCTCCAAAGACTTTATATTCTTCTGCCTTCATAACCAGAGATAGGCAATCTTGAACTGTGGCTGAGGTTCTGCTTTTCAAGCTAGAAAATCTTCAATGACAGATTTAATGTTTTTGGAGTTTCTCTAATGTTTGTGTCACAAAGTTCTGAAGGGACTGTGTCTACTCCAGGGAGGAAAAAAAATAGGGCAGGCCCCTAGAAATCCCAGTGGCATGAGAATCAAAGGAGCCTCCTTGCAGAAACAGTGATGAAAAATTCAAGTCAGATAAACACAAGTGTCAAAGGCAATTCTCTCCTGGACACGTAGCATGTGGAGCATTTTATTTCAGAGAAAAGCAGAGCACGCTTCTACCAGACAGGATAAGAAACTGGAAAAACTGACCATACAGCAAGAGCACTTCCTTCCTGAAGGGAAGAGCAGCACACTTACAAATAACCAAGAGGGTAAGAAGAAAAAATCACGTAAGCAAAATTCAGCAAGCAAGATGGAACCCGAACAAAGAGAATGCAGTGAGGCCACATGCAGGTTTTGAGTCAGGAGCCATTCTCACCAGGTAAGATAAGCTCATTTAAGGTGAAACAAGGGAAGATATGGAAACAAGCTAAGTGTCCATCCGCAGATGAATGGATAAAGAAAATGTGTTTGTGTGTATACATACACACACACACACACACACACACACACACACACATATACTGGATATGTATATATACTGAAAAAATAATAAAAATTTTTAACAATAAAAACACTTTAAAAGATGGACGAGGGAGCTCTGAGGCAGAATTCAGCCCCCAGAAAAGATGGGTAAACAGAAAGTGAGAAGGTCATGGCTGTTAGTCAACTCTCAGGGATTCAAAATGAGGTTGCATTTTCCAAAGGGAACCATTCAAGGAACCAGGTTGTCAAGAACTCTTCAAGAAAACTAGTCCAAAAAGAGTGGACATATGTATATTTATAACTGATTCACTTTGCTGTACACCTGAAACTAACACAACATTGTAAACCAACTATACTCCAATAAAAAATTTTTTTAAAGAAAAGAAAAGAAATCTAGTCCGGGGCTTCCCTGGTGACACAGTGGTTAAGAATCCGCCTGCCAATGCAGGGGACACAGGTTCGAGCCCTGGTCTGGGAAGATCCCACATGCCATGGAGCAACTAAGCCTGCGTGCCACAACTACTGAGCCTGCACTCTAGAGCCCGTGAGCCACAACTACTGAGCCCATGCACTGCAACTACTGAAGCCTGCACACATAGAGCCTGTGCTCTACAACAAGAGAAGCCACTGCAGTGAGAAGCCCTTGCACTGCAACAAAGAGAAACTAGAGAAAGCCTGCACGCAGCAACAAAGACCCAACACAGACAAAAATAAATAAAATAAATAAATTTAAAAAAATAAAAAAGAGGGCTTCCCTGGTGGCACAGTGGTTGAGTGTCCGCCTGCCGATGCAGGGGACACAGGTTCGTGTCATGTGGAAGATCCCACATGCCATGGAGTGGCTGGGCCCGTGAGCCATGGCCGCTGAGCCTGCGCATCTGGAGCCTGTGCTCCGCAACGGGAGAGGCCACAACAGTGAGAGGCCTGCGTACCGCAAAAATAAATAAATAAAAATTAAAAAGAAATAAAAAGAAAGAAACCTAGTCCATACATGGTGAAGGTAGATTAAATCAGTTAAGTTTCAGTTTTCCTATGGACACCAAATTCCAAATTCATCATCAAGTCTATTACACTAGGAATGCTGGAAATTACTGCTGGAAGAGTGAAGGAAGCTGGACTAATTAGGCTACTTCTAAATAATATTTGCTGGAGAGTGGTTTCTAATTGTACCACGAAGCTTGGTTCTCCTGGAGCCTGGTCCTGAATAGGCTGGAATTAGCAGTAGCAGAACGCCTTGCAACAACCCTCCTCTCTACCCTCCTCTTTCATCTGGAACCCATCACCACCATGTCAGGTGGTAGATTGCCTTTTGTCATTTTTCACAATTTAGCTGAAGATTTCCAGGTAAGATGACAACTAGACTATCATTTATAAAACTGAGATACACTACGTCTCAAAATTATTGCAAAGATTAAATGTGATAATTCATGCACAGTTTATAGCTATGGTGTCTAATAGTGTTAGGTACTCATTATACAGTAGTTATAATCATCATCATCATCATAATTATTATGAAGCATAAGCATCTTTCTCCCTATTAGCTGATAAGTAAAATACTCAAAGGAATATAAAAATATAGGGAATCTAACAGTGGCAATGAAAAAAATAAACAAAAGTACAGTCCAGTAGACAGATATTTCTGCTAGCTCTGTTGCAAACAACTAACTCACAAAGTCCATTATCCAAAAACTGGTACAATGCCTCAGATGGTAAATAGAAAATATATTTGCAAACAGTCATGAATGCCTGCTTATCTTAAAAAAAAATCTAAGGTCAAATGAAAGCTATGAGAACAATGGAGAGCACCCCATTTAATACCACTTTCACCACTGCTTAACAATAATACACAAAAACAAATTTTCTGAGAGATCTAAGAAGTCAGAAGGTGGTGAGTCTTCTAATGCAGCAGCTCCCAGGAGCCCATTCACAGCTGCACCACAGCCAGGAATTCTCCAGCCCAAATGCATGGGTGGATCATTTAGGACCTTTAAGATATACTAATCTCTGAGTGCCTTTGTCCCAGAGAGTCTGATTTCACTGGAGCCATTGAACCTGAACCATGGACCAAGATGAACTAAAACCTACAAGTAGAAGGTTGGCTGCTAACTCAACAGCTTCATCACCAGGAAAAGGAATCTCTGCAGTTCATGTATGATTCTGGCTCCCCCTCTCCCCTCCCTTGGACAGCAAGATCATTGACTCACTGAATGCAACCTTCTGAGGAACAGCATGTGAGGGGATTTCAAGTAGGTGGCAAGGCATCAATCCAGCCACACTGCTGGGCAGGTATCAGGCTGTGGGAGAGCTTTTCTGAAAGACAAGTCAACAGAGCAAAGCCAGCAGAGCTCATGAAAAAAAAAAAAAAAAATGCATCAAGAATAGAGTGAGAGAGGACCTTCAAGATGGCAGAGGAGTAAGACGTGGAGACCACCTTCCTCTCCACAGATACATCAGAAATACATCTACACGTGGAACAACTCCTACAGAACACCTACTGAATGCTGGCAGAAGACCTGAGACTTCCCAAAAGGCAAGAAACTCCCCATGTACCTGGATAGGGCAAAAGCAAAAAAAAAACAAAGACAAAAGAATAGGGATGGGAACTGCACCAGTGGGAGGGAGCTGTGAAGGAGGAAAGGTTTCCACACACTAGGAAGCCCCTTCACTGGCAGAGACGGGGGTGCAGAGCTTCGGGACCACAAAGGAGGGCACAGCAACAGGAGTGCAGAGGGCAAAGTGGAGAGATTCCCGCACAGAGTATCGGTGCGAACAGCACTCACCAGCCTGAGAGGCTTGTCTGCTCACCTGCCGGGGCAGGCGGGGACAGGGAGCTGAGGCTCAGGCTTCAGAGGTCAGATTCCAGGGAGAAAACTGGGGTTGGCTGCGTGAACACAGCCTGAAGGGGGCTAGTGTGCCACAGCTAGCCAAGAGGGAGTCTGGGAAAAAGTCTGGAACTGCCTAAGAGTCAAGAGACCATTGTTTCGGGGTGCATAGGAGAGGAGATTCAGAGCACTGCCTAAATGAGCTTCAGCGATCGGCACAAGCCATGACTATCAGTGTGGACATAAGAGATGGCCATGAAACACTAACTCTGCTGCTTCAGCCACCAAGAATCCTGTGTGCAAGCACAGGTCACTATCCACACAGCCCCTCCTGGGAGCCTGTGCAGCCTGCCACTGACAAGGTCCCATGATCTACGGACAATTTCCCTGGGAGAACACACGGCGTGCCTCAGGCTGTTGCAAAATCATGCTGGCCTCTGCCGCCGCAGGCTCACCCTGCATTCCACACCACTCCCCCCGGCCTGAGTGAGCTGGAGACCCCTAATTAGCCACTCCCTTAACCCGCTCTTGTCTGGGCAAAGAACAGACACCGGACAGTGACCTACATGCAGACACGGGGACAAATGCAAAGCTGAACCCCAGGAGCTGTGCGAACAAAGAAGAGAAAAGGAAATTTCTCCGTGTAGCCTCAGGAGCAGTGGACTAAATCCCCACAATCAACTTGATGTACCATGCACCTATGGAATACCTAGACAGACAACAATTCATCCCAAAATTGAGGCAGTGAACTTTGAGAGCAACTGTAGACATGGGGTATGCTGTAAGGGACTGACTAGTTTCTGATTTTATGTTTTTCTTAGTTTAGTTTTTAGTGCTTGTTATCATTGGTGGATTTGTTTATTGGTTTGGTTACTCTCTACTTTTTCTTTATTTATTACTTTTTAATTTTTTGATTTTAATATTTTTTATTATTTTATTTTAATAACTTTTTAATTTTTTATTTTATTTCTTTGATTTTTTTTCTCCCTTTTCTTCTGAGCTGTGTGGCTGATAGGGTATTGGTGCTCCGACTGGGTGTCAGGCCTGAGCCTCTGAGGTGAGAGAGCCGAGTTCAGAATACTGGACAACCAGAGAACTCCCGGCCCCATGTAATATCAATTGGCGAGACCTCTACCAGAGACCTCCGTCTCAACTCTAAGACCCAGCTCCAGTCAACGACCAGCAAGCTCCAGTGCTGAACACCCCATGACAAACGATTAGCAAGACAGGAACACAACCCCACTCGTTAGCAGAGAGGCTGCCTAAAATCATAATAAGGTCACAGGCACACCAAAACACATCACTGGATGTGGTCCTGCCCATCAGAAAGACAAGAACCAGCCTCATCCACCAGAACACAGGCACCAGTCCCCTCCACCAGGAAGCCTATACAACCCACTGAAACAACCTTACCCACTGAGGGCAGACAATAAAAATAATGGGAATTGCAAACCTGCAGCCTGTGAAAAGGAGACCCCAAACACAGTAAATTAAGCAAAATGAGAAGACAGAAAGATACGCAGCAGATAAAGGAGCAGGGTAAAAACCCACCAGACCGGGCCTCCCTGGTGGCGCAAGTGGTTGAGAGTCCGCCTGCCGATGCAGGGGATACGGGTTCGTGCCCCGGTCTGGGAGGATCCCATATGCCGCGGAGCGGCTGGGCCCGTGAGCCATGGCCGCTGAGCCTGCGCGTCCGGAGCCTGCGCGTCCGGAGCCTGTGCTCCGCAACGGGGGAGGCCACAACAGTGAGAGGCCCGCATACTGCAAAAAAAAAAAAAAAAAAAAAAACCCACCAGACCAAAAAAATGAAGGGGAAATAGACAGTCTACCTGAAGAAGATCAGAATAATGATAGTAAAGATGATCCAAAATCTTGGAAATAAAATGGAGAAAATACAAGAAACGTTTTAAAAGGACCTAGAAAAACTAAAGAGCAAACAAACAATGATGAACAACACAATAAATGCAATTAAAAATTCTCTAGAAGGAATCAGTAGCAGAATAACTGAGGCAGAAGAATGGAAAAGTGACCTGGAAGATAAAATAGTGGAAATAACTACCACAGAGCAGAATAAAGAGAAAAGAATGAAAAGAACTGAGGATGGTATCAGAAACCTCTGGGACAACATTAAATGCACCAGCATTCGAATTATAGGGGTCCCAGAAGAAGAAGAGAAAAAGAAAGGGACTGAGAAAATATTTGAAAAGATTATAGTTGAAAACTTCCCTAATATGGAAAAGGAAATAGTCAATCAAGTGCAGGAAGCACAAAGAATCCCATACAGGATAAATCAAAAGAGAAACATGACAAGACACATATTAATCAAACTATCAAAAATTAAATACAAAGAAAAAATATTAAAAGCTGCAAGAGAAAAGAAACAAAGAACACACAAGAGAATCCCCATAAACTTAACAGCCGATCTTTCAGCAGAAACTCTGTAAGCCAGAAGGGTGTGCCAGGACATATTTAAAGTGATGCAAGGTAAAAAACTACAACAAAGATTACTCTACCCAGCAAGGATCTCATTCAGATATGACAGAGAAATCAACAATTTTACAGACAAGCAAAATCTAAGAGAATTCAGCACCACAAAACCAGCTTTAAAACAAATGCTGAAGGAACTTCTCTAGGCAGAAAACACAAGAGAAAGAAAAGACCTACAAAAACAAAGCCAAAACAACTAAATAATGGTAATAGGAACATATATATTGATAACTACCTTAAATGTAAATGGATTAAATGCTCCCACCAAAACACACAGACTGGCTGAATGCATACAAAAATAAGACCTGTATATACGCTGTCTATAAGAGACCACTTCAGCCCTAGGGACACATACAAACTGAAAGTGAGGGGATGGAAAAAGATTTTCCATGCAAATGGAAATCAAAAGAAAGCTGGAGTAGCAATTCTCATATCAGACAATATTGACTTTAAAATAAAGATTATTACAAGAAACAAGGAAGTACACTACATAATGATCAAGGGATCAATCCAAGAAGAAGATATAACAATTGTAAATATTTATGCACCCAACATGGGAGCACCTCAATACACAAGGCAAACGTTAACAGCCATAAAAGGGGAAATCGACAGTAACACAATCATAGTAGGGGACTTTAACACCCCACTTTCATCATGGACAGTTCATCCAAAATGAAAATAAAGAACGAAACAAAAGCTTTAAATGACACATTAAACAGGATGGACTTAATTGATATTTATAGGACATTCCATCCAAAACAACAGAATACACTTTCTTCTCAAGTGCTCATGGAACATTCTCCAGAATAGATCATATCTTGGGTCACAAATCAAGCCTTGGCAAATTTAAGAAAATTGAAATCTTATCAAGTATCTTTTCCTACCACAACGCTATGACAGTAGATATCAACTACACGAAAAAAATGTAAAAAATGCACAAATGGAAGCTAAACCATATGCTACTAAATAACCAAGAAATCACTAAAGAAATCAAAAAGGAAATCAAAAAATACCTATAAACAAATGACAATGGAAAGATGACGACCCAAAACCTATGGGATGCAGCAGAAGCAGTTCTAAGAGGGAAGTTTATAGCAATACAATCCTACCTCAAGAAACAAGAAACATCTCAAGTAAACAACCTAACCTTACACCTAAAGCAATTAGAGAAAGAAGAAAAAAAAAACCAAAGTTAGCAGAAGGAAAGAAATATTAAAGATCAGATCAGAAATAAATGAAAAAGAAGTGAAGGAAATGATCGCAAAGATCAATAAAATGAATACCTGGTTCTTTGAGAAGATAAACAAATTGATAAACCATTAACCAGAATCAACAAGAAAAAGAGGGAGAAGACTCAAATCAACAGAATTAGAAATGAAACAGGAGAATTAACAACTGACAATGCAGAAATACAAAGGATCATGGGAAATTACTACAAGCAACCATATGCCAATAAAATCGAAAACCTGGAATAAATGGACAAATTCTTAAAAAAGCACAACCTTCCAAGACTGAACCAGGAAGAAATAGAAAATATGAACAGACAAATCACAAGCACTTAAATTGAAACTGTGATTAAAAACTTCCAACAAACAAAAGCCCAGGACCAGATGGCTTCACAGGTAAATTCTATCAAACATTTAGAGAAGAGCTAACACCTATCCTTCTCAAACTCTTTCAAAATATAGCAGAGGAAGGAATACCCCGAAACTCATTCTATCATCACCCTGATACCAAAACCAGACAAAGATGTCACAAAAAATGAAAACTACAGGGCAATATCACTGATGAACATAGATAAAAAATTCCTCAACAAAATACTAGCAAACAGAATTCAACAGCACATTAAAAGGACCATACACCATGATCAAGAAAGGTTTATCCCAGGAATGCAAGGTTCTTCAATATATGCAAATAAATCAATGTGATAAACCATATTAAAAAACTGAAGGAGGAAAATCTTATGATCACCTCAATAGATGCAGAAAAAGCTTTTGACAAAATTCAACACCCATTTATGATAAAAACCCTCCAGAAAGTAGGCATAGAGGGAACTTACCTCAACATAAGATAGGCTATATATGGCAACCCCACAGCCAACATCGTTTTGAATGGTGAAAAACTTAAAGCATTTCTTCTAAGATCAGAAACAAGACAAGGTTGCCCACTGTCACCACTCTTATTCAACATAGTTTTGGAAGTTTTAGCCACAACAATCAAAGAAAAAAAAGAAATCAAAGGAATCCAAATCGGAAAAGAATAAGTACTTTCACTGTTTGCATTTGACATGATACTATGCACAGAGAATACTAAAGATGCTACCAGAAAACTACCAGAGCTAATCAATGAATTTGGTAAAGTAGCAGGATACAAAATCAATGCACAGAAATCCCTTGCATTCCTATACACTAATGATGAAAAATCTGAAAGAGAAGCTAAGGAAACACTCTTATTTAACACTGCAACAAAAAGAATAAAATACCTAGGAATAAATCTACCTAAGGAGACAAAAGACCTGTATGCAGAAAACTATAGGACACTGATGAAAGAAATTAAATATGATACAAACAGATGGAGAGATATACCATGTTCTTTGACTGGAAGAATCAACATTGTGAAAATGATGATACTATCCAAAGCAATCTACAGGTTCAATGCAATCTCTATCAAACTACCAATGGCATTTTTCACAGAAGTAGAACAAAAAATTTCAGAATTTGTATGGAAACACAAAAGACCCTGAATAGCCAAAGCAATCTTGAGAAAGAAAAACAGAGCTGGAGGAATCAGGATCCCTGACTTCAGACTATACTACAAACCTACAGTAATCAAGGCAGTATGGTACTGGCACAAAATATATATATATAGATTAGTGGAACAGGATAGAAAGCCCAGAGATAAACCCACACACATATGGTCACCTTATCTTTGATAAAGGAGGCAAGAATATACAATGGAGAAAAGGTAGCCTCTGCAATAAGTGGTGTTGGGAAAAATGGACTGCCACATGTAAAAGAATGAAATTAGAACACTCCCTAACACCATACACAAAAATAAACTCAAAATGGATTAAACACCTAAATGTAAGACCAGACACTGTAAAACTCTTAAAGGAAAACATAGGCAGAACACTCTATGACATAAATCACCGCAAGATCCTCTTTGACCCACCTCCTAGAGATATGGAAATAAAAACAAAAAGAAACAAATGGGACCTAATGAAACTTAAAAGCTTTTGCACAGCAAAGGAAACCATTAACAAGACTAAAAGACAACCCTCAGAGTGGGAGAAAATATTCGAAAACAAAGCAACTGACAAAGGATTAATCTCAAAAATATACAAGCAGCTCAATATCATAAAAACAAAAAACCCAATCCAAGAACAGGCAGAAGACCTAAATAGACATTTCTGCAAAGAAGATATACAGGTTGCCAACAAACACATGAAAGAATGCTCAACATCATTAATCATTAGAGAAATGCAAATCAAAACTACAGTGAGGTACCACCTCACACCAGTCAGAATGGCCATCATCAAAAAATCTACAAACAATAAATGCTGGAGAGGGTGTGCAGAAAAGGAATCCCTCTTGCACTGTTAGTTGGAACATAAATTGATACTGCCGCTATGGAAAACAGTATGGAAGTTCCTTAAAAAACTAAAAATAGTACTACCATATGACCCAGCAATCCCACTACTGGGTATATAACTTGAGAAAACTGTAATTCAAAATGAGTAATGTACCACAATGTTAACTGTAGCACTATTTACAATAGCCAGGACATGGAAGCAACCTAAGTGACCATCGACAGATGAATGGATAAAGAAGATGTGGCACATATATACAATGGAATATTACTCAGCCATCAGAAGAAGCGAAATTGAGTTATTTGTAGTGAGGTGGATGGACCTAGAGTCAGTCATAAAGAGTGAAGTAAGTCAGAAAGAGAAAAACAAATACTGTATGCTAATACATATGTATGGAATCTAAAAAATGTTTCTGAAGAACCTAGGGTCACGACAGGAATAAGGATGCAGACGTAGAGAATGGACTTGAGGATACAGGGAGAGGGAAGGGTAAGCTGGGACGAAGTGGGAGAGTAGCATTCACATATATACACTACCAAATGTAAAATAGGTAGCTAGTGGGAAGCAGCTGCATAGCACAGGGAGATCAGCTTGGGGCTTGTGACCACTTAGAGGGATGGGATAGGGAGAATGGGAGGGAGGCACCAGAGGGAGGGGATGTGGGGATATGTGCGTATGTATAGCTGATTCACTTTGTTATACAGCAGAAACTAACATAATATTATAAAGCAATTATGCTCCAATAAAGATGTTAAAAAAATACCTAGGAAATAATACAAAGAAAATCTCAAGGGCCGTGGCAAGCTCTCCATCACCCCACGTGCATTTTTTTAATTAAACTTTTAAATTTGTTGGTTGTGTGTGGGTTGGACCACAGCATCTTCTGTGGTGTTTGTCTAGAGTAGAATAATTATTCTTGAAAAAAAAATTTTTGTATTGGTAAGCTGCCTCTCTTCTGGTCCTTTGAATGGAGACCAGGCTTTGGTTGGGGATTTTTTTTTCGGCACCTGTTGACATTTCTGGGTTGCCAGTTTTTTCAGCTCCAAGTTTGGGGTATATCAGACAGAAAGGGAACCCATGCAATTAACCATCACATTATCCCTTGGGTTGTGAGATCCATCACCTATCTGCCTTCATCTCTACACCTTTCCAAGTCTTCTTATGTTAGTTTTCTATTTAATGTTCAGAATTCTTAGTTGAACTTAGCAAGGGAAGTAGGGCTAAGTACTACTTCATCTTCCCAAAGCAAAAGTTTCCCCTGTGTGCACTTTCTCATACCCTTTATCACTTTATCACTCTAAATTGTGATTATTTACTTTTGTATATTTCCCATATTAGATACTTATTACCACAATGATCGTTGTGAGACAAACCAGCTCAAAATTCAGTGACCAAAAACTACATACCTGGGGCTTCCCTGGTGGCGCAGTGGTTGAGAGTCCGCCTGCTGATGCAGGGGACACGGGTTCGTGCCCCGGCCTGGGAGGATCCCACATGCCGCAGAGCGGCTGGGCCCGTGAGCCATGGCCGCTGAGCCTGTGCATCCAGAGCCTGTGCTCCGCAACGGGAGAGGCCACAGCAGTGAGAGGCCCGCATACCACACACACACACACACACAAAAACTACATACCTTTATTTGCTCATGAGTCTATGAATTAGTGATTTAGAATGGACAGATCTTCTGTGCTCAGGTGGGCTCTTCACATGGCTGACAGTTGACAAGTTGTCAACTAGGATCACTTAGCTCTGTTCCATGTGTTTTTCATATCCCTCTCAGAGGCTTACCCTGATATATTCTCACAGTTCAGGTGGAAGCAAAAGGGTGTAAATCCTTTTTCAAGCCTCAATTATCTCACTTCTGCTAAAATGCCATTGGCCAAAGCAAGTCACATGGCCAAACTCAGAATCAAGATGCACAGAAATAAGCTATCTTTTCAGTCAGAAAAACTCAAAATTTCAAGGCAAAGGATACCTATACAGATAGCAGGAAGAATTGGGGCAATTTATACACTCAGTCTACCACTCTCCCACCAAAGGGTAAGCTCCTTAAGAGCAAAGAGATATTCCTAGTGCTCAATAAATGTTAGGGTGAATAAATGAATAACTAACTAATAAATGACCAATGGCATTTTTTTACATCTTTATTGAAGTATAATTGCTTAACAATGGTGTGTTAGGTTCTGCTTTATAACAAAGTGAATCAGTTATACATATACATATGTTCCCATATCCCCTCCCTCTTGCGTCTCCCTCTCACCCTCCCTATCCCACCCCTCCAGGCGGTCACAAAGCACCAAGCTGATCTCCCTGTGCTATGCAGCTGCTTCGCACTAGCTATCTACCTTACATTTGGTAGTGTATGTATGTCCATGCCTCTCTTTCGCTTTGTCACAGCTTACCCTTTCCCCTCCCCATATCCTCAAGTCCAACCAATGGCATTTAAATTTACTTGCCATCCAGTTGAAGATGGGAAGGCAAACTTTCCAAGTCTCTAGAGTTTATCTGTAAGTTTGGGTTGTTGGTATCTAGAGGGATGCTAGTAATGTACCGTCCATCAGGGCATTTTCCAATTAGGAGATCCTGGCAACTTTTTTTTCAGGAATCTTAACTATTCACTGTAACCTACCTTACATCCAATTCACTAGCTAAAAGATCTTACTGTACCAACAGTGAACATTGGGGCTGTCCAGAAATTTCAAAGCAGGCACTATTCCTCTCAAACTAACAAGATCTACCTCATTTTATATCAGTCTGTTTGCTTACTGGGGAATGGAATGAAATCTTGCTGCATTCACTAAGACTTGTCTATTTTGGATTACAGATGGCCCTTAGCTCCTGACCCAGCTGTTTCTCCAAGTATCCAGCACTTTCATCTCCCAATCTGGTCTCTTCCACATTGCTCACAGCATGAAGAGCATTACTATCTTATGACTCTCACACTTCTGGTAGAATCCGCTTTTCAAAGTTCAGCATAAGTACCTATACTTAGGCAATCCCTAGGGATGTCCTTGAATCTTTAACTGGAATGATGCAATCTACATAAATCAGCTTTCATCAAAGAGACTTATACAGTGAATCCTAAAATTACAACACACATTTCTTCTAAGATTGTGCCAACTGAAAATACAATTTAGAGATGATTGTAGACATTCATTTCCAATGACTGATATATTAATACCTCTATAAAGGAAACTATGGCATTTCATGATGCTGCTCTACACTTCTGAAGTCAATGCCACCTTGCTGTCCTACATAATATCTCTCTAAGTCTATGAAAAAATAATTTACAATCACTTTTGAAACCTCTAATTTCCTTTCCAAATATAATTGTATGTGGTGAAAGATACATAACAGATTGTGTCAGAGGAAATTTGAAAAATTTACATTTTGGTTAAAAAAGAACTCAACTGCCACAAAAAATATTCAAGAAATACCTAGAAAAGAAGAAAAAACCCTCCGCATTGGAGAGATTATGTGATGGGTTTCACAATGCACCAGAAAAATGAAGTTTTCTGCCTTTACTCCTGTAAAGGGGAAAAAATAAACATTAGATAATGGAGAGAATGAAGAAAGACATTTCCTTGTTTTCTCTTTCCATTTTATGTCCTTAGTCTTAACTATTTCTAGCCCACTACCCACCTGCTTTATATAATGAGAGTGACCAAAAAAAAAAAAAAAAAGAACAGAACCAACAGGTTACAAGGATCCAGTTAGGGAATTTGTAATTATCGCAATTTTTTTTTTATTTTTACTGATTTTTTTTTTGCGGTACGCGGGCCTCTCACTGTTGTGGCCTCTCCCGTTGCGGAGCACAGGCTCCGGATGCGCAGGCTCAGCAGCCATGGCTCACAGGCCCAGCTGCTTTGCGGCATGTGGGATCTTCCCGGACCGGGGCACGAACCCGTGTCCCCTGCATCGGCAGGTGGACTCTCAACCACTGTGCCACCAGGGAAGCCCAATTATCGCAATTTTTAAAAAACATACATTTATTATGCAGCAACAACCTGCAAGGATTTTCATTCATTTCTTATTAATAAATATTTAATGAGTAGTTATTATAAGACTGTAAGTAAGGCATGCTGGATATAGTGAGAGAATACAAGGATAAATCAGTGTACAGAGCTACAAGAGAAGATAAAACAATGAAACCAGATAGAAAATAGAGGATGGATGGATGGATGGAGAGATGATAGATAGGTAGAGAGAGAGAGATAAAGAGAGAAGGTATAATATAAAAGGAAAGAGAAGAAAATTGAAATGATGGAAAGTAAGTGCTATAGGAGGTCAAGGAAGAAATTTCCTATGGCCACCAGAAAGAAGTTGTGGTTTAGGATCCAGAAGAGGTAAGGAGAAAGAGTTTAGGCATGAGGTGATGAGAAGTGCTCTTTTAGGAAAGTTAGATGGAGCTAGAAGGAGCAGACAAAAACAGGAATGGTTGCAAAACAGGAACATGTGCAAATATCTAGGGATAAAAGAAATGGTTCAGTTTGATAGGAGCACGGAGAATATGCGGGAAACACAAGAAACAAGATTAGCAATGTAATTCAACAAAATTTGCTTCCCGGAGGGGAATGTTACATATCTAACTAGCATCAGAAACAAATCTTAAATTAAACAGATGTTTTATTTCTCCTGCCTACTACATTTTAGTGTAACTAATTCTAAACTCTTTACATAAACTAACTAGGATTATAAAAACAATCACTAAATAAACCTCATGACATTTTTGAAAATAAGAATATATTTTGCTATATCTCTAATACTTTCTTGTGTATAATTCTAAAAAGCAGCACCAGGTTTTCCTCTGCATAGTTAGATGATAAGCTGAAATAATTTTATCCTTCCAATAAATACATAACCCAAGCCAAAGCAAACAGCAAAGGTTAAAAAGAAAAATAAGCACATATGTAGAAAAAAGAGAGAAATCAATATTTATCTAGAGGTCAAGAAGCTATCTGAAGAATTTATGCCATATTTCACTGTTCTGAAAATGGAAGGAAATAATACTGTAACATCCCAAGCTGTACAGATATTTATTTTATTGCAGCTTCATTTGTTTTAACACCAAAGCCAGAACAAAGAGACCATAAGCTTTTCCATACAACTCTGATCTCTGGGAGGGTGTGTAAATTGAATTATAAAAAATGCACCGAAAGCTGATACTTGGCAGCCAATCAAGACTTCTCCATTTCTGAAATTAAATGGAATGGCCTCTCCAACAATGGGAGATGAGGGGACAACTGAAAGGCTGCTGCATTATTCCTGAAACTATAAGCCAGATGGTTTCAAAAGTCAAATGCTTCACACATAAGTCACTCCTCTAAATGAATTACTTAGGGATCTGTAAAATGGAACCTGAGCTGTCCATACTACTGGGACATATTCCACTGCACCATCAATCTGAGAGTAAAATACTTACAAGCTCATTTGAAATTTTACCTAAAGAAAAATCATGGTGGCAAAGGACTTAAATAGCATGTTTAGAAAAAAGCATCCTGTAATCTTTAGCATGCACAGAAAATACAAAATCCCAAATCATGTGTGAAAAAAATCTTCCCATTCAGGCAGGTGGGGACCCATAGACAAATAATAGGTGTATAGAAAATTAATTACTCCTAATAAAGTGAAAACTATGGAAGCAACAGAGGTTTAATGAAGCACAGATTCTAGAACTAAAGTAGATTTAGTGAAGATGCAGTGCCTATGAATCCCAAGCAGTCCTGAACATTTGATAAAAAGATTCATTTTTTTCTTTTTGGAGGCCAAGAAGGATTACACAATAGGAGGAGGTGTACAAGGGATGCACTGAAAAAGTTCCATAAAAATGTTTTGGACAGCTCTCTGTGAACTAGATGATGCCTCTTCTCTACCCAAATTTGACTTTAATACGCAGAGGGAATGCAGGTTATTTACACAGTGGAATGTATGGAAATGTCACAGTGAAGGTTATCCTTTGACTTTCATCTGATCATTACTGAAGGCAAACAAACAGAGAATTCATTTAGGATTTTTAAAAGGTCTTTCTTTCTTCTTCCATTTCTCGGTCTCCCTTCCATCCTGTTCCTTCTCCTCTATTCTTTAAATTAATACTAAATAAACACACTCTGGAAGTCAAAGAAGACTTTACAAGATCATTCCACTTCAAATATTTGAACATAATAGAAATCTTTAGTTTTCCATTCACTTGACTTGATTGACCCTAATATATCAAAATATAGGATAAACATAAGAACTGGAAAGTTCCATAATTATAAGGATGAATTTTCCTATCTCCTCCAATGGAGCTGTCATGGTAAAAGCAGTCCTTATTGATTTGATCTTTCCATGTATGAAACACTAATAGTGCTTGAGAATTGTTTTGCACAATGGAGCCCTGGACTTCAGCTACTCCCTGTGTTTTGCTTTAATTGTTGCTTATAGACTATCATGCCTCTTCAACTAGAATGGAAGCTTCTCAAGGCTCAATAACTTACATTTGTTCTGTGTTCTTCTTAATACATGGAACAGCACTGAGCAATTATGGTAGACATTTACTAAGCATATTTACTTGACTTATTGGTTGAAATGTGTACTGAAAATCTGTGTTGTTTTTATCCAAAATAACATTTGGGAAGTTTACTCGTATTACCCTTTCAAAGGAATTTTATCTTAAAAGGCATGATTTTTCTTATGTCACCACATCATTTGCCTGTATTTTTTAGCCACATTACCATTCTTCATCATCAACTTACCCTTTTCTTCCCAAATATTTAATGATTTATGAACTAACACAATTTCATTTTGGAAAAAAAATTATTCAAAGTCTTGCTGTTTTTTCCCCAAATCTTAGTCTTAAAGAATGTAATCTTATAAAAATAATGGCTTAGTCCATTCAGGCTACTATTTTAAAATACCATAGACTGTGTAGCTTATAAACCACAGAAATTTATTTCACACAGTCCTGGAGGCTAGGAAGTCCAAGATGAAGACACCTTCAGATCTGTGTCTGGTGAGGACCTGTGCCTTCTCACTAGCTCTGTTCTCATGTGATAGAAGGAGTGAGGGAACTCTCTGGGGCCTCTTTCATAAGTTTACTAATCTCACTTATAAGGGCTCTGCCCTCATAACCTATTCACCTCCCAAGGACCGCCCCCGCCCACCTCCTAATATCATCACCTTGGGAGACAGAATTTGAACATATGAATTTGGTGGGGAAACAGACATTCAGTCCATAACAAATGAATAATCACTACCACTCCTAATTTATTCATTAGCTTCTAATATCATATTTTCTTAAAGAGTGCAAACTATAAGCCAACGAATCAATTCTACATAGGTGAGAAAATTAATATAGAGTGAGCATCACTTATAATCTGTGAGCTTTGGGGTCATCACTTGAATTCTCTGTGTTTATCAAAACATCCTTCTTTCTTTCAAACTTCCTAGCAGTGTAAAGAATAAGGGGAAATAATATACCAAAAACCAGAAGCTTCAAAAACTTAACATTTTCAAATGTATCTCCCAAGATTTCTATGAGTACCCATAGTGTTCCAACCAGAGAACAGAAGGGCAGTTAACTGAGTGATAGAAACATCAGGAAAGAGAAGAAGTTTTAGTTTAAACCAGCTGACCAGAGTGCCATGGAAACAGAAAAGCTGTCAAAAGCAAAAGCAAGGACTCTATCATTTTTCCTACCTGGAAACTGACCAGACAGAAATGCATGTTATACTGGAAGTGACTTGGAAAATGAGAGGTTGATGAAGATGTGGAGACACTATTAGGAAATGAAATAAAGTTCATAAGAATCCCCTTAGGTAAACTTCTACTCTTGTTGAAAGCTTCAAGAGTAGGCTGAGCATGGGGCATATGCACCTAAGATTGCTCAGATCCACCTGCTCCTCATGGACTATCTTCCAAAGAACTCTGGTGCACTGACCTTAGATATTTAATTTTCTATTGCCATGACAGCTAAATGACCTTGTCTAATTCAGAAAATACAAAGAAATAGCCATCCCAGGTAACCATTTATAAGCCAGAATTTTGAAGGTTTGGATCTTCTACATGACCCTAATTCTGACAATTAGTGAGATGTTGAGTTCAGTTTGCCCATCCAAAAATTGAGGAACATATTGATGCTCTCACCTCTTTGTACAGGAAGACTCATTAGACCAGAGAGTCGATGCACTTTGACTTCAAGAAAAATGATGCCCTATGTAAAAATAGTCTTGAATACTCAGTAGAACATCTATGCTTAAGTCTCTGTTACCAAATTCTAAATATTCCAGGCCCTATAAACTGATACATTAAAAGGAATATGCTCCCCAAAAGGCCATTCAGGGTAAAGTTATTTCTATTCATCTCCATTACTTTGAGAACAATCTGCCAAACACAAATTAACTGCCCAAGAAAACTTACCAAAAAAATCTCTGTTCCCAAAGCTATAATATCTTAATTTTATCTTGGCTTCCGCTTGCCAAAGCCATAAATCACAGAATATCTCCATCAAAGCTAGTGCCAAATTACAAATATCTCCTCTGGCTGTCACCTGAGTGAAGACTTCTATTCAGGCTTCAATCAACTGTGTGGAAAGAGTAGACTATTTTATGATAGCCTAGGCAATAAAACGTCAAAAGAGAAATCATTTCTTAAGGTCCCTGAGTTGACAGCTTTGATCCTAGCCCTGTTTTTCATTTGAAAAGGTAAGTATCCCTGCTCCTACAATGGCAGAACCATCAGCACTAACAAACTTGGGAGCAATTAATCTGCTGATGAAGTCAGCATGAGCTAATATGAAGGCTCAAAGCTGACACTTACAACCTGGGTTCAAGTTGAGTTTTTTCATCAAAAGGGAGTTAGAATTTGAGCTTGTCACTTCATGTCTTAGGTAGATGATCCCAGGAATGTTTCATTGAACATGGCCTTGAGATATCATAAAAAACATACAAGAGGGGCTTCCCTAGTGGCGCAGTGGTTGAGAATCTGCCTGCTAATGCAGGGGACACAGGTTCGAGCCCTGGTCTGGGAGGATCCCACATGCTGTGGAGCAACTAGGCCCGTGAGCCACAACTACTGAGCCTGCGCGTCTGGAGCCTGTGCTCCGCAACAAGAGAGGCCGCGATAGTAAGAGGCCCACGCACCGCAATGAAGAGTGGCCCCCGCTTGCCACAACTAGAGAAAGCCCTTGCACAGAAACAAAGACCCAACACAGCAAAAATAAATTAATTAATTAATGTCACATGCAGGCTTGTGACATCCTAAAAAATATATATACATATAAGAACATAAAAAGAAGAAAAAATGAAGCTCAAAATTAGTTGGAGGAAGGAAATAAAGATTAGAGCAGAAATAAAATAAAGACTAAAAAGACAGTGTAAAAAAATCAATGAAACTAAGAACTGGTTCTTTGAAAAGATAAACAAAACTGACAAAACTTTAGCTAGACTTGCCAAGAAAGAAAGATGGAAGACTCAAATAAATAAAATCAAAAATGAAAGAAGAGATGTTATAACTGGTACCACAGAAACACAAAAGATCATAAGAGATTACTAGAATTATATGCAAACAAATTGGAAAACCTATTAGAAAGGAATAAATTCCTAGAAACATACAACTTACCAAGACTGAATCATGATGAAATAGAAAATTTGAACAGATCAATTACTAGTGAGGAGTTTGAATCAATAGTCAAAAACTTCCCAGCAAACAAAAGTTCAGGACCTGATGACTTTACTGGTGAATTATACCGAACTTTCAAAGAAGAATTAATACCAATCCTTCTCAAAATTTTTTTATTTTTTATTTTTTTTATTTTTATTTTTTTGCCTTTCACTGTTGTGGCCTCTCCCGTTGCGGATCATAGGCTCCGGATCAAAATTTTTTTAAACAGAAGGAGAGGAACTCTTCCAAACACATTTTATGAGGTCAGCATTACCCTGATGCCAAAACCAGACAAGGATGCCACAGAAAAAGAGAAAATTACAGGTCAATATCCCTGATGAACACAGATGTAAAAACAATCCTCAACAAAGTAATAGCAAACCAAATTCAACAACACATTAAGAGAATTATACACCATGATCAAATGGGATTTATTCCAGGGATGCAAGGATGGTTCAACATCACAGTCAATTTTATACACAGCATTAAGAAAATGAAGGATAAAAATCATATAATCATCTCAAAAGATGCAAAAAAAAAGCATTTGAAAAAAGTCAACATCAATTTATGATAAACACTCTCAATAAAATGGTTATAGAGGAAAACGTACTTCAACATAAGAAAGGCCATATTACAACCCCACAGCTAACATCATACTCAACAGTGAAAATTGAGTGATTTTTCCTCTAAGATCAGGAACAAGACAGGATGTCCATTCTCACTGTTTTTATTTAACATAGTATTGGGAGTCCTAGCCAGAGAAATCAGGCAAGAAAAAGAAAATGCATCCAAATTGGAAAAGAAGAAGTAAAACTGTCACTATTTCCAGATGACTTGATATTATATATGTGTAAATCTCTAAAGACTCCGTTTAAAGAAAAACAGAGCTAATAAATGAATTAAGTAAAGTTGCAGGATACAAAATCAATACACAAAACCCTGTTGATTTTATATACACTAATAATGAATTATCAGAATGAGAAATTAAGAGAACTATCTCATTTAAATTGCATCAGAAAGAAAAAAATACCTAGGAATGAATTTAAGGAGGTGAAAGACCTGTATATTGAAAACTATAAGACATTAATGAAAGAAACTGAAGAAGACACAAATAAATGGAAAGATATTCTATGCTCATGGATTGGGAAAATTAATATTGTTAAATGCCCATACTACCCAAAGCAATCTACAGATTGAATGCAATCCTTATCAAAATTCCAATGGCATTTTTCATAGAGTTAGAACAAACATTCCTAAAATTTGTATGAAACTACAAAAGACACCAAACATCCAAAGCTATCTTGAGAAAGAAGAACAAAGCTGGAGACATCATGCTCCCTGATTTCAAACTATATTACAAAGCCATTGTAATTAAAACAATATGGTATTGGCATAAAAAGACACATAGATCAATAAAACAAAATAGAGTCCAGAAATAAACCCAAACATATATGGCCAATTAATTAATTTATGACCAAAGAGCTAAGAATATACAATAGGCAAGGGACAGTCTCTTCAAAAATGGTGCTGGGAAAACTGGACAGCCACATGCAAAAGAATGAAACTGAACTACTATCTTATACCAGACATAGAAATTAACACCAAATGGATTAAGGACCTAAAGATAAGACCTGAAACCATAAAATTCCTAGAAGAAAACACAGGCAAGAAGTTCCTTGACATAGGTCTTGATGATGATTTTTTAAAATCTGACACCAAGAGCAAAAGCAACAAAAATAAACAAGTGGGACTACATCAAACTAAAAAGCTTCTGCACAAAAGAGGAAACCGTCAACAAAATGAAAAGACAACCTACCAAACAGAGAATATATTTGCAAATTGTATATCTGATAAAAGGCCAAACCTGAAAATATGTAAAACTCATAAAACTCAATAACAAAAGAAATTTAAAAATAGGCCAAAAATCTGATTAAACATTTTTCTAAAGAAGACATACACATGACAAACAGGTATATGAAAAGATGCTCTACATCATAATCATCAGGAAAGTGCAAATCAAATCCACAATGAGGTCTTACCTCACACCTGTTAGAATGGCTATTATCAAAAAGACTAGAACTAACAAGTGTTGGGAAAGATGTGGAAAAGGGAACTCTTGTGCTCTGTTGGCAGAAATGTAAATTGGTGCAACCTTGCGGTAAATGGTATGGAGTTTCCTGAAAAACAATAGAACTACCATATGATTTAGCAATTCCACCTCTGGGTTTCTACCTGAAGAAAACAAAATTATTAATTCGAAAAGATTATGCACTCCTATTTTTACGACAGCATTCTCTACAGTATGGTACTTGCATAAAAAGACACATAGATCAATAAAACAGAATAGAGAGTTCAGAAATAAACCCACACATATATGACCAATTAATTAATTTATGACCAAAGAGCCAAGAATATACAATAGGGAAGGGACAGTCCCTTTACAATAGCCAAGAGTTGGAAGCAGCCTAAGTATCCATTGACAGATGAGTGGACAAAGAAATTGTGAGAGATATATATATATATAGAGAGAGAGAGAGAGAGAGAATATTATTCAGCCTTAAAAAGAATGAAATCTTGCCATCTAAAACAAATAAATGGACAAAGGTATTATGTTTAGTAAAAAGTGTCAGACAGGGAACAACAAATACTGTATGATCTCTCTTATATATGGAATCTCAAAAATAAATAAATAAATAACATCAACAACAAAAACCAAGCTCATGGGTATAGAGAACAGATTGGTGGTTGCAAGAGGCAGGGAGTGGTGCAGGGGGAGAAATGGTGAACTTCTTTTTAAGTTTAAAGAAATTGAATTTTAAAAGTTTTTTTAAGAGTTAAGAAACAAGGGCTTCCCTGGTGGCGCAGTGGTTGAGAGTCCGCCTGCCGATGCAGGGGACACGGGTTCGTGCCCTGGTCCGGGAAGATCCCACATGCCGTGGAGCGGCTAGGCCCGTGAGCCATGGCCGCTGAGCCTGCGCGTCTGGAGCCTGTGCTCCTCAACGGGAGAGGCCACAACAGTGAGAGGGCCACGTACCGCAAAAAAAAATTAAAATGGCTTAACATTGCTTATTAGTAAATTCTGGCCTTCTGTATATCTGGACCAAATTAGCTTTCACTAATCACTCTCTAATAAAGTTTAAACAATATTTATTGAACATCTACTTTGTGCCACTGATTGAGATAAGATTTAACAGGAGTGGTCCCTGCCCTCAAAAACCTTGAATGAAATGGAGAAAATTTTAAATGACATGAAAAAATAATTAGCAGCTACAAGCAACAAATGACATTCAAATACAAGTAAGTTTTACTACAGTCCAGAGGAGGTAAAAGATCACTTTCAGTTTCAGTTTTCTCAAGATTTTTCTCGAAGAGACAAAGTATCAGCTGGACTCCAAAGATACAGGGGATTTCAACAGGCAGCAAGAAGCAGTTCGTATATTTTACCGCAACAAAATATGTCCTTAGAAAGATGAGAAAGCCCATAGCAATTTAAAAGCCATTGAAAGCTCAACGTAAACCGAGTAGTAGAATAGGGAAGAATAGAAGAGTAGCACAGAATACTCTAAATTCCAAGCCGATCTGGAAAGATCATGAGCTTTGGTAACAGAAGACTTCAGTCTGGTTTCTATCCTATAAAATCAAGCTACATGACCTTGGACAGTTACTTAATCCCTCTGAGTCTCCCTTCTATATTTGTAAAATGGGAATTATAGACCTATATCACTCATTTGTGAATCACTAACTGTGAAGGTGAAATAAAGTAATATATGTAAAACCCCTAACAAAGAAAAGCTTCAACATGTTAGTACTTCCTTCCTGTAATACATCCATTAGGTATTCATTCTAATAAGTAATGGATTGGTATATATGCTTTACGGTCAAAGTTGCAATCTGGTATTATTAACTAAAGAAATACCAAGGGCCAACCAGTCAGCTTCTTTTGGGAGTTGGGGATTAAAAAAAATAACTAAGAAATTCTGTATTAACTAAAAAGGATTATTCAGCTCAAGGCATATCTTAGTCAACTTCTCATCTTTCTCTCTCAAAAGCAGTGGTCAAAGAGCAAGAAATTCTATTCCCATTTATTTTTTTTCCAGTTTTATTGAGAAATAATTGACATACATCTCTGTATAAGTTTAAGGCATAGAGCATGACGGTTTGATTCACATATACTGTGAAATGATTACCACAATAAGTTCAGTTAACATCCATGTTCTCATAATAGATACAATAAAAAGAAGGAAAAAGAATTCCTCCTTGTGATGAGAACACATAGGATTTACTCTCAACACTTTCCTATGTATCATTACAGCAGGGTTAGCTATAGTCATCCTGCTGTACATTACATCCCTAGTACTTACTTATCTTATAAGTGGAAGTTTGAACCTTAAGACTACCATTCTCTAATTTCCCCTTCCCCCACCCTCCACCTCTGGTAACCACAAATCTGATCTCCTTTTTTTTTTTTTTTCCAGTATGTGGGCCTCTCACTGTTGTGGCCTCTCCCGTTGTGGAGCACAGGCTCCGGACGCGCAGGCTCAGTGACCATGGCTCACGGGCCCAGCCGCTCCACGGCATGTGGGATCTTCCCGGACCGGGGCATGAACCCGTGTCCCCTACATCAGCAGGCGGACTCTCAACCACTGCGCCACCAGGGAAGCCCTGATCTCCTTTTTTGTAAGTTTGGTCTTTTTTGTTGTTGTTTTTTTAAGATTCCACGTATTAGTGAGATCATGCAGTATTTGTCTTTCTCTGTCTGACTTATTTCACTTAATATAATGCCTTCGAGGTTCATCCATGTTGTAGAAAATGGTAAGATTTCCTCATTTTAATGGTTATATACAATGCTATATAATGTTAATGTATATACAAACAATGGAATATTATCTATATACCACAACTTCTTTATCCATTCATCCATTAATGGACACTTAGGTTGTTTCCATGCCTTGGCTATTGTACATAATGTTGCTATAAACATGGGTGTTCAGGTATCTTTTCAAGTTAGTGTGTTTGTTTCCTTTGGATGTATTCCCAGAAGTGGAATTACTGGATCATATGGTAATTCTATTTTTAATTTTTTGAGGATCCTGCATACTGTTTTCTGTAGTGGCTATATCTTTAATCCCATTTAATACCCAAACCTTAAGGGATAAGAATTATATGATATAATGGAAATAACTTACACAGAAACATTTAAAAGGCTACTAACTAATTAGCCACGTAACTTTCTGGATTTTACTGTTTTCGGAGATAAAATAAAATGAATAAATTTGCCCTAACTAGGTGTCATGATTGTTATGAAAACTAACATATGATAACGTAGGTGAAAGTGTCTTGGAAATTTACAGAGTATATTGAAAACTCACCAGGTTCATTGAATAATAATCTGTGATATTGAACATTCACTCAGAGCCATTCTATACAGCCAGCGTTAGACATAGCCCTCTTCACACTCTACTACCAACAATTCATGTGGACACAAGGTTCATAATCCTTTCTTGCACTTCACAGTAGCTCCAGGCATATGTCTTTGCAATAGGCACTAGATCTCTTTCACATAGTTTCTTTTTTTTTAATTTTTATTGGAGTACAGTTGATTTAAAATGCTGTGTTAGTTTCTGCTATACATACAGCAAAGTGAATCAGTTATACATATACATATATCCACTCTTTTTAAAATTGTTTTCCCATATGGGTCATTACAGAGTATTGAGTAGAGTTCCCTGTGCTATACAGTAGGTCCTTATTAGTTATCTATTTTATATATAGTTCTGTGTATATGTCAATCCCCATCTCCCAATTTATCCCTCCCCCAACATTTCCCTCCTGGTTTGTTTTCTACTTTCTGATTAAAGTTGTTCACCACTATCAACAGATCGTAGGAAAGCATTTGCAGATCTATCCAGCCATGAGATCGGATGGAAAGCTGGGTGATATCATGGGCAATGTACAGGCTTTAGAATTAGGCAGAACTATTTTTGGTCTCTGATTCAATGGCACTTACCAGCTATCTGTCATTGAGCAATTTAACCTCTCTAAAGACTTCTGTGTAAAATGGGAAAACATGTTTCTTACAAACTGTAAAATCTAGCACCTAGTAAGTGTTAAATGTTCCATTTGTTCCCTCTTCCTGAGTATATAAACTGAGAAATCAGTTCTACTTTACAGCTACAAAGTACTGTTACTATGTTAATTTGTAAGCCTGACGCTGCTGCAAACAGTGTCCTTCACTGTAGGATGATGATGATGAAGGAGGAGGAAAAGAAGAGAAGGGTAAGGAGAAGGAGAAGGCAAAGGAGAAGAAGAAAGCTGACAACAAAACACATTACTAGAGTAACTTGGAATTGGACTCGTTCTGGATCTTAATCCTGTATATTTCTACATGAGCTCAGTACTATGTATGTTTCCTGGTATCTAATACAAAGTCAACTGGATGTAAAACTCAGAACCCACAGCCATTGCTAACATTATTATATCACTTTTTATTTTTATCTCCCTAACCACCCCTAGATTGGATGAAGTAAATGCATCTGAAGTCTAAGTAGGTGTCTATACTGAATTCTGCACTGAATTTGTAAGTAGATTAAGCATGAATTTCAATAGGGTTCCATGTACTTTTGCCCTTTCTTCACTGTTTTACAACTGAGGTTAACCTATCTCATGGATAATGAGGTAAAGTCAGGAGAAAATACTTTGTCTTTTAGATGATTAAGATAAAATATCACCCTCAGAAAAATGATATAATTTTAGCAAATATAAAAATTTAAACATTTTACACAATAAAGTACCATGTAGTTTCTTTGCTAATAACCCTAGATTTCTCCACCTACCAACTTTATCCACATTTTACCTTATCATCATTATTAAAATGATATTTTGTCATTATATTTATGTATGAAATAATAATCCTTTATTTGTATATTACTTATACTACACATAATGCGTAACTATTTTCAGCTACAATAGAAGTATCATGAATTTAACCAGTCTATAGAGTCTTAACTTCACTTTAATGACCAAGACACAGTGGTCCAAGCCAATAGACTGTTTGACCCAGTATTTGACCAACTTCATCTTTTCAAATATTGTTGTTAAGTTCATAAGTGGAAATCCTTCCTCTCACTGAAAATGAAAATAAAACACTGAAGGTCACTAACATTTTAGAACAACTAGAGAGTTTATCACTGGGGATCATTTAAATGTTCTTCAAAACAATTTTGTTACAGCTTGGCCCCTTGGAGAGCATCTGGCACTGAGCTGTTCTTCTGCCTATCATCAGGCTCCTCTGGTCAGAACCTCTTTCTGGCGTCACTACATTTCCCAAGGTTGTAGTTATTGAATTGTAAACAAAACCAGGTCTGTAATTTCACAATCCAGTCAACATTATGCTGAAACAATTCTAGACCAGTTCCTTTCCTGAAGTCTTTTTCCTCCTAGTTTCTCATCAAACTTTTCAAGTACTTCCCACAATCTGCATCCCAGCTCTACATCACGTAAAAATAATGACACTAGTTTTGTTTGGAGATACAAAACTAAAGTTAGGGGGAAATATCCCAGTTATAAGTATAACCTACAGAAATAAAGACGAGTTGGAAGAAATATCCATATTTACGTTACTCTACAGAATAATGTTTTTCAGGCTGAAGTGTTAACATTTGGAGTGTTTCATTGGATTCAGGTCTTCTACAAGAATAAGGGGTGGAAACATGGTCTTTATTTGCTTAAGTAAAAGGATTCTTTCAAGAATTAGGTTTCTTTTTTTCCCCAATCAGTGAGTCACTCTTCTCCAAACTTTCTATCTTAGAGGGAGGAAATTGCTTATAATGTTTTAAATAGCTAGGAGGTGGTTATTGTTGTTTTAGCTTAGTAAAAAGTGTAAGTACAAGTTTTATCTTTACCACCTGCTGAGGACCAGTCACTGTGTACTAAAAATATATCTGATCTGATGATTGAAAAATGAAGAAACAGACCCACGACTGCTAAGTGATTTGTTGTAGATAATGTAATCTCACAGATGGAAATATAAAAACTATAACTTTTACTCTTTTTTTCAAATCCAGTAAGCCTCTATCTGTTTAGTGTTTGAACACATAAGCCCTTAAGAATGGTTGACAAGGATATGGTCAGAATCTAAATTTTACCTGCTTTATCCCTGCGTTGAAAATCCATCTCTTTCCTTTCCTGCCTGAAGCTGTCTCGATTATACTTCAAATATCTTCTCTGTAAAGTTTCCACTGAGTATCTCACGCCCGCTGTGCTGTTTGTGCCTTTTCCAATGACAACATTTACGTTACTGTGCATTAAATGTGAACTCACTGAAGACAGAGGTTTTATTTCATTTGCTTTATATCTCCACTGTTTATCACAGTGCCTAGCATAGCCTTGGGCACACAGGCAGACTTTGGAGATATTTCCGGTTCAGTTCCAGAGCACCACAATAAAGTGGATTTGCAATGAAGCAAATCACGTGAATTTTCTTGGTTTCCCAGTGCATATAAATGTTATGTTTACACTATACTGTAGTCTATTAAGTGTACAACAGCATTATGTCTTTAGAAAACCATGTACATACCTTATTTTAAAATATTTTGTTGCTAAAAAAATGCTAACCACCATCTGAGCCTTCAGCAAGTCATAGACTTTTTGCTGGTGGAGGGTTTGAAATATTGCGAGAATTACCAGAATGTGACACAGAGACATGAAATGAGCAAATGCTGTTGGAAAAACTGCATCCATAGACTTGTTTGACCCAGGGTTGCCACAAACTTTCAATTTTTAAAAATGCAATATTTATGAATAGCAATAAAGCAAAGTGCAGTAAAATTAGGTATGCCCATATTGTAGAGCCATAAAGAAGAAATAATGAATGAATAAATGCCTGAAAAGAGCATCTATATGATGGCAGAAAAATTGGGTAGATTAATACCTTTCAAAATAATATGTTCAACATCTTATATTCATACTCACATTTCTGTGCCAATGAAGAATGTAGGTTGATTCCTTATTTTCTCTAAAACAAAAGCAGAGGTTCTCTGAGAAGAATGTAGATAATATCAATAGCTATTTAAAAGGTTGAATATAGTAAAAATTTGCAGAACTAGGTGACTTTTGAACAAGGAATAAATAACGTAGGATAGATTAAGAAGAAATAGTGTTCCAAGTTGTTTATTTTTTCCTGAGGACTTGATTTTATTTTAGTTCTCTCGAATGGGTTAAAATTCACCTGGAATGTATCCCTTCACTCTATTTGGCCCAAGGTCCTAGAACCTTAACTCTAGACCCACCTCTAGTGGTCCCTTTTCTCATTGTGAGATTTATAATATAATAACTCTCTGAAGTAAATGAAGTCATACTCATAGTTAGAATATCTGACAACTCTGATAAAAAAGAAATATCAGGAAGATTTTAAAACTGCCACCACAATCAAGGCCAAAACATCTTCCCCTGTAGATCTGTAAAACTGACTGAAAATACACCCTGAAAAATATAGTCCATGGATTTTTAAAAATACAAAACGTAGGTATTTGCATACTTGTTAAAATGCAAAGAGTTCTGGGACCAGGAATGCAATTAGCTGTAGCCAACCATTTACACTCTTAGAGGTTCCCTCCCTCCAATAGAGGGTCATCAATGACACCGAAGGAGCTGGATTTTGGAAACACGAAGCACTGAGTCTTGGCCCAGAGAGAAGAGAAGAGAACGAGGGGGAAGAGGAATCTCTGTGCACACAGCAGTAGTGATGATATTTCTTGGAATGAGACTTGCCTGACAATAGATGCTTAGAATGGGTGCTAGTATTACCTCCTCCTCAACTTCCTACAATGTTCTTTACAGACACATACATACTCATTTTCTCATCTTCCAGTTCCTCTGTCATATATTCTAACTTATAAAAAAAAATGTTAATAGGATATTTCATGGATTTTAACTTTTATACACATGCAATTTTTACAATTTTTAGAATCAGCTGTGTCATTATACACTCCCACAAGTAATATATGAGTGGTTCACTTGCTCCCCATCTTCATCAACATTTATTAATTACAGTATTTTTTATTTTATCCATGCTAGTGAATGTACAATGATATCTCATTGTGGTTTTAACTTGCATTTCCCTGATGGCTAATGATTTAGAATTTCTTTTCATGTACTTATTGCCCATTCATATATAGCCTTTCGTGAAGAGTCTGTTATTATTTATCATTATATTACTGAATCACAAGAGTTCTTTATTCCAGATACAAGGTGTTTGTTGGATGTATGCATTTTGAATATTTCCTCTCAGATTTTCATTTAGCTTTTTATTTTCTTAATGATATCTTGGGAAGAGAAAGAATTTTTAACTTTAATAAAATATAATTTGTCAAATTTTTAAAATATCTTTAGTGCCTTTTGTGTCTTACTTAAAAAGTTTTTGCTCATTTGTGGTAGATTAAAGATGTGAGCAAATTCTTTGACATTCCTCTGATCAACAGACAGAGCCTATGCTCCCTCCACAAGCCATCTGCAATGGCTCTATGACTGCTTGACCAAGAGAATATGGTAGAAGTTATTGACATGCCAGTTTGGAGGCTCAGGCCTTAAGAGACTAGCAGCATCCTCTTCCTGTCTTTTTTAATCCTGGCTTTTGAAACCCATCTACCATGTTCTACTGAAGTAGCCCTGTGGAATGGCCCCTGGGGTGGGACAGAGGTCACTAAATGGTAACTGTGGCTGAGCTCCCCACTGATAGTTAGAATCAACTGGCCAGCCACTGGGGAGGTGATATGCCAGATCCAGTTGAGTAATCCTAGCCTGATGTGTGAAGGAGACATAGCTATCCTGTCCAGGTTGCAGATTTGTGGGCAAAATTTTAAATTGTTGTTTTAAGCCACTGTATGTGGGTTGATAGCAGTGGGTTACATAGCAGTTGATAACTAGAAAACTACCTGAAGATTCAAATTTTTTTTGCTTGTTTCCCTAGAAGTTAAAGAGCTTTCGCCCTTAAATTTGGTTCTCTGATCCATTTCAAGTTAGTTTTTTATAAATGTTGTGAGGTAAGGGCTGAAGATCATTCTTTTTCATATAGATAACAAGTTGTTCCATTATCGTTTTTGAAAAACCTATCCATTCTTTCCTACCCATCCCCAATAAATTAACTTGGCACTATTGATAAAAACCAATTGACCATGTATATGTGAAGATCTACTTACAGAATATTCTATTCCATTCATGTATACATTATGCTTTTGCTAATGGCACACTGTAAATTATTTTAATTTTATAGCATACATAAATATAAGATACTAAAATTCCTCCTTTTTCAAAATGTTGAAGCTCTTTTAGACTTTTACATTTCAATATAAATTTTAGAATCAGCTTGTCATTTTCCACAAATAAGCCTGCTGAGATTTTGATTGTAAATGCATTGAAATCCATAGATCAATTTTGAAAGAATGGACATCTCAACAATATTGAGTCTTCCAATTCATGAACATAATATATCATTCCATTTATTGAGGCCAGCAATATTTAATTTCACTCAGTAATACTATGTAGTTCAGCATAAAAGTCTTGAACATTTTATGTTCATTTTTTCCTAATTATTGCATATTTTATACAATTAGAAATAGATTTCCATCTGTTTACTGTGGTACATGGAAAAATGATTGATACTTGAATACTGATATTGCATTCTGCAACCTTGCTAAATTTGCTTATTAGATCTAGTAATTTTCTAGACACCTTAGGTTTTTTCAATATTAAAAAAATCATAACTATACAGACTGTTTGACTTGCTCTTTTTCCTATCTATTATAAATAATTATTATCTTTCTCATTCTTACCTTATTGCAGTGGCTTAGACAAATTCATTTACTTTGATTTTAAAAGTACTGGGAGAGGAGCTTCAAGATGGCGGAAGAGTTAAGATGTGGAGATCACCTTCCTCCCCATAAATACATCAGAAATACATCTATATGTGGAACAACTCCTACAGAACACCTACTGAATGATGGAAGAAGAGCTCAGACCTCCCAAAAGTGGTGTGGATGACACGTTCTTGCTGCTCCACCCAGGCATCAGGGCTGTGCCTCTGAGGTGAGACAGCAAGGTTCAGGACACTGGTAAACAAGAGACCTCCGAGCTCCACATAATATCAAATGGCAAAAATCTCCCAGAGATCTCCATCTCAATGCTAAGACCCAGCTCCACTCAATGACCAGCAAGCTACAGTGCTGGACACATTATTCCAAACAACTAGCAAGACAGGAACACGACCCCATCCATTATCAGAGAGGCTGCCTAAAATCATAATAATGCCACAGACACCTCAAAACACACCACTAGACATGGACCTGCCCACCAGAAAGACAAGTTCCATCCTCATCCACCAGAACACAGGCACCAGTCCCCTCCACCAGGAAGCCTATACAACCCACTGAAACAACCTTACCCACTGGGGGCAGAGACTAAAAACAATGGGAATTACGAACCTGCAGGCTGTGAAAAGGAGACCCCAAACACAGTAAATTAAGCAAAATGAGAAGACAGAGAAATACGCAGCAGATAAAGGAGCAGGGTAAAACCCCACAAGACCAAAAAAATGAAGGGGAAATAGACAGTCTACCTGAAGAAGATCAGAATAATGATAGTAAAGATGATCCAAAATCTTGGAAATAAAATGGAGAAAATATAAGAAACGTTTAAAAAGGACCTAGAAGAACTAAACAGCAAACAAATAATGATGAACACAATAAATAGAAATTAAATATTCTCTAGAAGGAATCAATGGCAGAATAACTGAGGCAGAAGAACAGAAAAGTGACCTGTAAGATAAAATAGTGGAAATAACTACCACAGAGCAGAATAAAGAGAAAAGAATGAAAAGAATTGAGGACAGTCTCAGAGACCTCTGGGGCAATATTAAATGCACCAACATTTGAATTATAGGGGTCCCAGAAGAAGGAGAGAAAAAGAAACGGACTGAGAAAATATTTGAAGAGTTTATAGTTGAAAACTTCCATAATATGGGAAAGGAAATAGTTAATCAAGTCCAGGAAGCACAGAGAGTGCCATACAGGATAAATCCAAGGAGAAACAGGCCAAGACACATATTAATCAAACTGTCAACAAATAAATACAGAGAAAAAATATTAAAAGCAGCAAGGGAAAAACAACAAATAACGTACAAGGGAATCTCCATAGGTTAACAGCTGATTTTTCAGCAGAAACTCTGTAAGCCAGAAGGGAGTGGCAGGACATATTTAAAGTGATCAAGGAGAAAAACCTATAATCAAGATTACTCTATCCAGCAAGGATCTCATTAAGATTTGATGGAGAAATCAAAAGCTTTACAGACAAGAAAAACCTAAGAGAATTTAGCAACACCAAACCAGCTTTACAACAAATGCAAAAAGAACTTCTCTACGCAGGGAGCACAAGACAAGGAAAAGACCGACAATAACAAACCTAAAATAATTTAAAAAATGGTAATAGGAACATACATATCGATAATTACTTTAAATGTAAATGGATAAAAAGCTCCAACCAAAAGACATAGATTGGCTGAATGGACACAAAAACAAGACCCATATATATGCTGTCTACAAGAGACCCACTTCAGACCTAGGGACACATACAGACTGAAAGTGAGGGGATGGAAAAGGATATTCCATGCAAAAGAAAATCAACAGAAAGCTAGAGTAGCAATTCTCATATCAGACAAAATAGACTTTAAAACAAAGACTATTACAAGAGACAAAGAAGGACACTACATAATGATCAAGGGATCAATGAAAGAAGAAGATGTAACATTTGTAAATATTTATGCATCCAACAAAGAAGCACCTCAATATATAAGGCAAATACTAACAGCCATAAAAGGGGAAATCGACAGTAACACAATCATCGTAGGGGAATTTAACACCCCACTTTCACCAATGGACAGATCATCCAAATTGAAAGTAAATAAGGAAACACAAGCTTTAAATGATACATTAAACAAGATGGACTTAATTGATATTTATAGGACATTCCATCCAAAAACAGAAGAATACACATTCTTCTCAAGTGCTCATGGAACATTCTCCAGGATAGATCATATCTTGGGTCACACCAAGTCTTGGTAAATTAAGAAAATTGAAATCATATCAAGTATCTTTTCCGACCACAACATTATTAGACTAGATATAAATTACAGGAAATAATATGTAAAAAATACAAACACATGGAGGCTAAACAATACACTACATAATAGCCAAGAGATTACTGAAGAAATCAAAGAGGAAATCAAAAAATACCTAGGAACAAATGACAATGAAAACAAGAGGACCCAAAACCTATGGGATGCAGCAAAAGCAGTTCTAAGAGGGAAATTTATAGCAATACAATCCTACCTCAAGAAACAAGAAACATCTCAAATAAACAACCTAACCTTACACCTAAAGCAATTAGAGAAAGAAGAACAAAAAGAAACCTAAAGTTAGCAGAAGGAAAGAAATCATAAAGATCAGATCAGAAACAAATGAAAAATAAATGAAGAAAACGATAGCAAAGATCAATAAAACTAAAAGCAGGTTCTTTGAGAAGATAAACAAAATTGATAAACCATTAGCCAGACTCTTAAAGAAGAAAAAGGAGAAGACTCCAATCAATAGAATTAGACATGAAACCGGAGAAGTAACAACAGACACTGCAGGAAGTGCACACAAAGGATCATGAGAGATTACTACAAGCAACTATATGCCAATAAAATGGACAACCTGGGAGAAATGGACAAATTCTTAGAAAAGCACAACCTTGCAAGACTGAACCAGGAAGAAATAGAAAATATAAACAGACCAATCACAAGCACTGAAATTGAAACTTTGTTTAAAAATCTTCCAACAAACAAAAGCCCAGGACCAGATGGCTTCACAGGTGAATTCTATCAAACATTTAGAGAAGATCTAACACCTTTCCTTCTCAAACCCTTCAAAATATAGCAAAGGGAGGAACACTACCAAACTCATTCTATGATGCCACCATCACTCTGATACCAAAACCAGACAACGATGTCACAAAAAAAGAAAACTAAAGGTCTATATCACTGATGAACATAGATGCAAAATCCTCAACAAAATACTAGCAAACAGAATCCAACAGCACTTTAAAAGGATCATACACCATGATCAAGTGGGGTTTATCCCAGTAATGCAAGGATTCTTCAATATATGCAAATCAATCAATGTGATACACCATATTAACAAATTGAAGGAGAAAAATCATATGATCATCTCAATAGATACAGAGAAATCTTTTGACAAAATTAAACACCTATTTATGATAAAAACCCTCCAAAAAGTAGTCATAGAGGGAACTTTCCTCAACGTAATAAAGGCCATATATGACAAACCCACAGCCAACATCATCCTCAATGGTGAAAATCTGAAACCATTTCCACTAAGATAAGGAAAAAGACAAGGCTGCCCACTCTCACCACTATTATTCAACATAGTTTTGGAAGTTTTCGCCACAGCAATCAGAAGAAAAGGAAATAAAAGGAATCCAAATCAGAAAAGAAGAAGTAAAGCTATCACTGTTTGCAGATGACATGATGCTATGCATAAAGAACCATAAAGATGCTACCAGAAAACCACTAGAGCTCATCAATGAATTTGGTAAAGTAGCAGGATACAAAATTAATGCACAGAAATCTCTTGCATTCCTATACACTAATAATGCAAAATCTGAAAGTAAAATTAAGAAAACATTCCCATTTACCATTGCAACAAAAAGAATAAAATACCTAGGAATAAACCTACCTAAGGAGACAAAAGACCTGTATGCAGAAAATTATACGACATTGACAAAAGAAATTAAAGATGATACAAATAGATGGAGAGACATACCATATTCTTGGATTGGAAGAATCAACGTTGTGAAAATGACTCTACTATCCAAAGCAATCTACAGATTCAATGCAATCCCTATCAAACTACCACTGGCATTTTTCACAGAACTAGAACAAAACATTTCACAATTTGTATGGAAACACAAAAGACCCCGAATAGCCACAGTAATCTTGAGACAGAAAAACGGAGCTGGAGGAATCAGGCTCCCTGAGTTCAGACTATAGTACAAAGCTACAGTAATCAAGACAGTATGGTATTGGCACAAAAACAGAAATATAGATCAATGGAACAGGATAGAAAGCCCAGAGATAAACCCACACACATATAGTCACCTTATCTTTGATAAAGGAGGCTAGAAAATACAGTGAAGACAGCCTCTTCAATGCTGGGAAAACTGGACAGCTACCTGTAAAAGAATGAAATTAGAACACTCCCTAACACCATACACAAAAATAAACTCAAAATGGATTAAACACCTAAATGTAAGGCCAGACACTATAAAACTCTTAGAGGAAAACATAGGCAGAACACTCTGTGACATAAATCACAGCAAGATCCTTTTTGACCCACCTCCTGGAGAAACGGAAATAAAAACAAAAATAAACAAATGGGACCTAATGGAACTTAAAAGCTTTTGCACAACAAAGGGAACCATAAACAAGATGAAAAGACAACCTTCAGAATGGGAGAAAATATTTGCAAATGAAGCAACTGACAAAGGATTAATCGCCAAAATTTACAAGCAGCTCCTGCAGCTCAATATCAAAAAAACAAACAACCCAATCTAAAAATCGGCCAAAGACCTAAATAGACATTTCTCCAAAGAAGATATACAGGTTGCCAACAAACACATGAAAGAATGCTCAACATCATTAATCATTAGAGAAATACAAATCAAAACTACAATGAGATATCATCTCACACTGGTCAGAATGGCCATCATCAAGAAATCTACAAACAATAAATGCTGGAGAGGGTGTGGAGAAAAGGGAACCCTCTTGCACTGTTGGTGGGAATGTAAATTGATACAGCCGCTATGGAGAACACTAAGAAGCTTCCTTAAAAAAGTAAAAATAGAACTACCATATGACCCAGCAATCCCACTACTGGGCATATACCCTGAGAAAACCATAATTCAAAAAGAGTCATGTACCAAAATGTTCATTGCAGCTCTGTTTACAACAGCCAGGTCATGGAAGCAACCTAAGTGTCCATCAACAGATGAATGTATAAAGAAGATGTGGCACATATATGTAATGGTATATTACTCAGCCATAAAAAGCAACGAAATTGAGTTATTTGTGGTGGGGTGGATGGACTTAAGAGTCTGCCATACAGAGTGAAGTAAGTCAGAAAGAGAAAAACAAATACCGTATCCTAACACATATATATGGAATGTAAAAAAAAAAAAAAAAAAGGTCATGAAAAACCTAGGGGCAAGGTGGGAATAAAGACACAGACCTACTAGAGAATGGACTTGAGGATATGGGGAGGGGAAAGGGTAAGCTGTGACAAAGTGAGAGAGTGGCATGGACATATATACACTACCAAACGTAAAACATATAGCTAGTGGGAAGCTGCCGCATAGCACAGGGAGATCAGCTTGGTGCTTTGTGACCACCTAGAGGGGTGGGATAGGGAAGGTGGGAGGGAGAGAGATGCAAGATGGAAGAGATAGTGGAACATATGTATATGTATAACTGATTCACTTTGTTATAAAGCAGAAACACACCATTGTAAAGCAATTATACTCCAATAAAGATGTTAAAAAATTTTTTTTTGCATAGGAAGAGGGAAATGTGACTCATCTGTATTCTCACTACTTTGTGTTATCTACCATCATTATCATATAGTCTTTTTTCTATAAATATGTATAATCCTTACACTATTAAATTCAGACTGTACAAACTATTGCTAGCTTTTTTTTCCACTAAACTCCACATTTTTTGTGATGTTTATCTTCATGTCCATGGCTTTTAATCTTGATCTTATGACATTATACAAATTATACATGCCAAGACATATGTAATATGTGGACATTTTGGGCCTCCACTGTAATCTCAAGGCTCCTCCTCTTCCCTCACCCATATTCTTCTCAAGGAAGATTCAGGAAACAGGTCAAAAGAGCTAATGTCTCCTAGAGGAGGGTATATTGCTCAAGTTCAAGAATATACTTTAAGGCTGTATTTTTCAAGCAATGATGTTTTGAAGGGATAAATTTCAGTGTTCATCGCCATTGCTATTTTCACTCTCTTCTATCTTTGCAAAACATTGGTCCAGGCAGAGCTTCTTGTGAAATGTTAGAAAATCCAAGCATACGTTTCTCTCATGTTAACTAAGTCTGTTTCTACCAAATATAGCCCATGCCAGAAAAAGTTACACAAGGCTGAGTATCTGAGTAAATTCAGGTAGAAAGTCCAGAGGTAGTTATTGAGAAGGAAACATTTACTCTTTTCTTTTTATTTCCTTTTTTTTTTTTTTTTTTTTTTTTGCTATTTTGCAGGCTCATTTCATCTGGTGTAGTGAGTATGGGTTTTTGACTCACTGAAGTGGCAAATTCTGAGAACACCCAGGGAAAAAGGCAAAGAATATTACTTTGCCCCGCAGGATCATTCAAGCTGACCCGGTAAAATAAGTTTCTCTACACAGCCCAGATTATCTGAAGTTCAGAGTCAGAGCCCAGCTAAAGTGTAACTTTGCCTATATAGCAAAGACGTGGTACCGAACCCACTTCCCCTGCATTGGAAGGCGGATTCTTTACCACTGGCCCACTAGGAAAGTCCCTATATTAAATCTTTGTGTGCAACTTATTTTACGGGAATTGATTCTTAAAAGTTGAATTGTATTGTTAAAGAATATGAACTGAACTTTATATACATTTTTAATTAAAACACCAAATTACTCTTCAAGAAAGTTGTACAAATGTATATTCTTATGACTACAAAATTGACTTATCTTTTTTTCATATCCTCATCAATATTGGGCAGTAGTGTTTAAAAAATACTTAGCCAAATTAACAGAAAAAAATTACATTTGTTTGTTCTATATCTTTGATTACATTTCACAAAATTGGGCCTTTGTTCTTTCTGTTGTGAATTGCCATTTCATGCTTATTGTCAATACTTCCTACTAGGTTTTTTATCTTCTTTATCCTCTTAGTAATTGTCTATCTTTCATAACATTTCTTTGTTTCTTCTTATTAATTCAGAGTGTGTCATTTGCCTATACCTTTACTTATGGAGTAATGTCTTTCTTATGCATTGAAATTCTGCCATCAGCCTATTTTCTAATTATGATTGACTATGAAATCTATTTATACTTCCATTTCTAACACCTGACTAGTTAAGTGTCACAAGATCTGATGCATAGTGGCAAAGTTAACATATTGTCTAGACATCGTGGTCCTTCAAATCACCTTCTCTCTCCTTTCTTCTTGCAATTTGACGTCATCTAACACAGAATAAGTTCCCACTTGTGTGCAAAGCTCTAAGCCTTGGGAGGCAGATACAGACACTGATGAGCAAGAGCTCATTAACTTTCCACATCCTGCTTTTGTTTTTTCTTCCCAAACAATGAGTGCACATCCTGTCATTCCCTCCCCCACACACACCCCAAGGTCTGTCAAAGGTAAAGTCCTACCGTGGCTCCAGGCACATCTGGCAAATACCCTGAAGGTGTTCATCTATGAAACTAATTAACTGAGTACTTGGCTCAACTGGAATGCACATCAAAATATCCTGATGAAATAAAGGAGAGAGGAATGTCAGTGTACAGCCATTCAAGAGACACCCTAGTCCAGGCCTCGGGACAGTGGCATACCACGTGAAGGCACCGGGTTTCCCTGCAACCAGAGTGGAGCCGGGCAGGGCAGCTGAAGAAGGAGGTTGAGGGCTGAGACTGTGCAGCCTTCTTTTCTTGTTTTTACTTTTATTGGAGTATAGTTGATTTACAATATTGTATATTGTAAGTGATATATATATGTGTGTGTGTGTGTATATATATATATATCTTCACTCTTTTCTCGATTCTTTTCCCATATAGGCCATTATAGACTATTGAATAGAGTTCCCTGTGCTATACAGTAGGTCTTTATTAGTTATCTATCTTATATGTATAGTAGTATGTATATGTCCATCCCAATCTCCCAATTTATCCCTCCCCCCACTTACCCTCTGGTAACCATAAATATGTGGGGCTTTCTTTTAACTTTCTCTAGGTTCCTGGGGGTCTTCTAGTCCTTATTTTAGTTTTCTGTTGTTGTTCTTGTTGTTGTTTGCAGACACAAACAAATAGTAACATTTAAAACACCAAACTCTCTGAAATACCATCCTTTACATTAGTCTTACAAAACAACAAGAGCTTTCCTTTATAGACTGATACCCTAGGAACATACCCTCAAACTTAGGGCCTGATACAATATGCAATATTAACTTTATTCAACAGGCAATATTTTACTAGTGCTCTTCAGGATATTCAAGTCATCTTGCTCTGAGTAAAGAGACAATATGGATTCAAGATGTAAGAGTGACAAGGAGACAAACATCAAGAGAATGTTTAATGTACAAGTACAAGAAGAGACTTACAATAAAAAGGTTTCTGGCTAGTGATAATTCCTCTTTCATTTGACATCACTAAACCATCACCACTGCTATGTTTGTAAATGTTTAGGTAACTGAATCGGTATAAATAATTCAAAGGAATATTATCTTTGATGTACAGGTGGATTTTCCTCTGAAGGCACCTTGGATGGTATTGGGGGCCTTACTGTCTTAATTATAGAAGGTTTTAATGTGGTAGTTGTTGTGGATTTGTTTTTTCTTAAGCAGAATTCTCTAAGGTTCGGTTTATGAAGGGCTGGAAATGGCTCTCTCGGAGCCAAATCATTTTAGAAGTAATTCCAGTGCAGGAAGTAAAGATGGGTATCCTTCTGTTTCTGGTGGAAAATAAGCCACATTCTCAAGAAAGCAAAGTAAACTCAGTCCCTGTGAGGGGCGGTAACAGGAATCCTTGGAAGCAGGAGAGAAGGGAGAGTTAAGATATGTGAAAGAAACAAGGCAGTGGTAAGGAATAGAGAAGGGGGGGCACGTATAGCCCCTGCTCTCAAGAGTCAGCTTTTCTGCAAGGCTGGTCCTCAGGAGATTCACTCTCCCATTTTTCCTGTGATGACTTTGGAGCCTCTGGAGAGGAGAATTCTGGTCAGACTAGTGCTGTGCTCTGTGAGAACCAGGTTTGCCCTGGCTTCAGAACATTAATGAACAATAGAGTCCCTGTGTCATACACCTGCCCTCAGAATATGAAATAGTATCTCGGCAAATGTCATCAAAGATGCCCTTCATCCTTGAAGAAGGTCCTCTAAGGATCCAAGAGAGGTCAGACACCTGGCCTGATTTACAGGCGATCTTTCCTGAAGAGGATTGGAGATCTACGGTCTCACCAGGTCCCTCCCAGCCCTAGGCTCCTATGAAAATACATCCTGCTCATTTCCTCCCCGTGAACGAATTGCTCCTGGCAGCCTTCTGACCTTTACTGGAACTGTCTGCAACCCTAAGCTTCCCCTGGGAGGTAGTGGAGGAGCAGGAAGCTGGGGAGCAAAGGAAACATAGTACAAATTGGATTTGGAGGCCAGAGGGGGAGGGAGCCTTCCTGGGATTTCAGCTCCAGGGCAACCCGCTGCATTGACCTTTGCCTGTCTCCTTTACTCTGTGCTGTGCCTTTTCAGTTTGGTTTCTTTTACGCAGGAGAGTAAGCTGTGTGTGGGCTGAGCTAAACCATTGGTAACCAATACATAATGCCCCCCAACCATTGAATTCTTAGGAGGAAGAAGATACAGGAGCAAGCTCATCTTTAATCACCTTCCTATGCCTTCATGAAAAACTCAAGCTACAAACAGCCGCAGAGAACTCCTTCCATGAATAACAAATAAAGTCAGAGTTCACAGGAATGGACTCTTTTCCAGTGGGTCTATCCATTCACCTGCCCCTCTGAAGGGTAGTGGGCCTGGACCACCCATGTGGGGATAACATGCACCTTCTCTCTGAGAGCAGAAAATCCCTGCAGGGAGCATGAGGCCGTTTTTGCAAAACCTTTATCTCTGGGGTCCAGGCTGCTCTACTTGTGGGCTACTTCATTGCTGCATCACACCTCTGCTTTCAGGAAAAAGAAAAAGGGGAAAAAATTCTCAGTACTGTAAATCTAAACACTTGTAAAAAATCATCTTGGGATTTGTTTCAGGCAGGACCCACAGGGGTTTCTCCCAGGAGGAGGTGGGGGGCAGATGATTGGATGCTTAAGAAAAGACCTAACTCAGCCTCCTTGTTTCCTGCCAGCTGCAGTTCTCAGAATTTTAGTTGTCAATCTTTTTGAGGACATGCTTTCTTTTGACAAAAGGAACACCACTGGGTACCCCCTTGCATGTACCCATAACGCTGGGACCCTCACCACCACCACCCCAAAGAACTCAGCCAAGTGACTGGAAGCAGGTGATGCTTTTAATGGGAAAAAGATGAACTTCCTATACATTTTTTAAAATTAAATAAGCTACATGAATTATTCATTTTTCACTCCCCCCCTTAAAAAAGTATGGGTATGATTACATTTTAAACATCGTTATTTCTCCAACTGAATATCAGAAAGCTCTCCAGGATAACCTCAGCAGAAGGAAATGTCTACTCTGAATTGCTATTGCATTTATGATCAGTCCTGCTCACGTGGTGTTTCATGGATTGCTTTACAGCTATTTATGGGCATAAGACCTTTCTGGTGGTGCCTGAGTAACCCCCCAGGAGACAGGAAAAAGAACCCGAGCGCCAGAGCCCACGTTTGTCTTGGTCACACTAATGCTAGGTGACTGGATCTGTTCACCCCATCACTGACAACCTGAGGTGGCTGAGGGACATAACAAAAGCTGAATACAAGCTTGTCAAGAGCCGAGCAGATGAATTCAAATATTCTCTAAAAGCATCAGGGGTTGAAGTGGCATTTATCTTAATCAGTGCTGAAGGCTAATGTGCAGACACGGTTAGTTCTGTAGAAAGAACATTTCCTTCTCTTCCTGGCTTTTTGCTATGAAAAAAAGAATTCATCTTCAGAAGCCAAGAGGAGGTAATTAAAAAGCAAATGTCAGTCTGCTTCCAAAGCATCCATTTTCTGTGTCCAACCACGAGACGTTGTCCTTCCTGCAGTGTCCTTGGCCAGGGGATCACCTGAGAGCGCTCCAGGAGGAGGTAATGCTGACTCAGACCGAACTCTGCAGTCCTCGCCTTAACTGCAGGCTCTCTCTTCCCTTGTGAATCCTCCTCCCCCAGTTGCTCAATGGGGTAATGTCAGCTTACCCGTTGCCAACCAAAGGGTGGGTGCCTACTCATCTTCTCTCTTTTGCAAACCCAAAGGGTTAAAAATATGCACACAAGCTTCTAGAAGGCAAAAGGCAGAGGGAGTATCAATCTGCCCTGATGGATGACTCTTGAGCCCAGAGCAGCCCCAGCCCTTTCTCTGAGTCAGTGCAATAACGAAGCGCTTGGTTTCAGCATCTCCGTGCATAGAAAAGAACTGTGTGTGTCAGCTCTGCGGAAGTATTGGGGCAAAAGGGCTGAATGGCTGGTCTGCAGTACAAGCCCCCAGGAGAGATTTTTTTTTCTTCCTTCTTGCAGGGGATATACATCAGAGCCAGCAAACACGAGGAAAATCATGAGATGAGGTGTACCATCTGGTCAGAGGTGGGGTGAGGAAACAGCCCCAGCAGAGCTGTGCAATAAGTCAGCAGTTTTCCTGTATCCAAGCAGCAGCATCTGTGAAACTGAGCTATGGCTATTTAGGTTATTGTTTCATTGTTCCACATGGAAGTAATCCCTTAGGCAAGTTTTCTTTTTTAAATTATTATGATGATGCTTATCACCATAGAACTCAGGCAAGCAGTATCCCAATCCCCTTTATAAAGGAAGAGACAAAGACACAGAAGAAAAGTCATGGTGCTGAGGAAACAGGAGGCCATTGTTCTAGATCTAGCTCTGCCCCACCTTTCCACAGAATCAAAGGGAACCACATCACCTCTCTGTGTCTTAACTCTGAGGTTGCCAAGAGCCATGTCTTTCTCCACATACTTCTTGCCGGCAGAACCCCAATTTTGATTGGATCGTCAGCCTCCTCTGAATTCAAGGAAGATGACTACTTCTCAGCCCCAGGAGATGAATATTGATTATAGTAATTCCATTACCCTCACTCTGATTAGTATAAACATGGATATGTAAAGAAATCTGGCAAATGAGATCTAAGACAGCAGCAGGTCTTGGAAAACATTTTTCTCACTGTTACAAGGGACATAGATGGGGATTTGCCCCTTTCTGCATCTGGATCTTCTCTATGAGGACCTGATTAGTGTTTGGAGCTGTGGCAGCCAAACTGTGTCCATGAGGAGAAGTGCCATCCATGTATCAAGGATGGCACAGCAGGAAAATGGAAAGCACCTTAGTATTTGAGCACATGGCTATGCTACTGAATTAACCCTAGAAAGGTAAAATAATTAACCCCTTGTTATTAAGCCACTTTTAGTCTTATAGTTTGAAACATGTAGCTAAAATTATCCTCTAAATCTATCAACCTTGCAACTGAAGGGTTTTTTTTTTTTTAATCAATAGTTATGGAGATAGAAAGCCAGTGTTACCCAGAAACTTCTTCCCTTTATTATAGAATCTCTCCACATAAAGAAAATGGGTAAAACTGGATTCCTACCTAAGGTCACTGCTGTCCTTTAGGAGGAATTCAAGCACTCACCTTTCACTCCAACTTTGAGAAGGAAAGATGCATTTAGGCATTATTTGGACATTTTTAGAGTTACAGTAAAGAGACTTTAAGTCATGATTTGTGCCATAATTGTTTTGTATTCTTAACTCTTTGGATTGTCTTCTCTCTCCATGCACCCATCTAGTTGGAATGTTCAGATGAACCAGGGGCTGTCCCTGGTGGGGTGGCATTTTCTGCCAAGCAGAATCTTAACAGTGGGATGCTTCTATTGGCTCTAGCCTAGACTGTAGGAAGAAGAAATTCCTTTGGTACCATTTTACTTGGGCTTAGATTTCTTTCTTTGTTGTCCCAATAAGTGAGACAAAACAAGCTGTGGATCTAGGGTCTCCCCAGCGTCCTTCTGGTGACAGTCTTAGGCCAGAGTCCCAAAAGAAGTTTTCATAGTTCACAAGTGATTCAGTCCTGCTTATCATCCATAAGGGAGTCTGAATCCAAAATTTAGCAGTGCCCATTTCCCCCTGTCTACCCTTCTCGTGAAACTGACATTGTAGTTGAAGCTGAATCAACAATCTTAAGACAAAAGACACATCCTATCATGGACGTAGTGTTGCTGTTTTCCAAGTGTTCCTGGTTCTTCTCCCAGGCACAAAGTAGAATAGCATTCCTTTACCCTAGCAGGTTGGGAGTGGTTATGCAGCTGAATTTGAAATGTGAGAGTCACTTCTATGAGAAGCTGTGAAAGCCACTGCATGATTTGCCATGCTCTTTCCCTCTGGGGCATGTCTGGCATTATCCAAGAAGGTGGCTGCTCTGTCATCCTGGGTCCCTGGGTGGCAACAATGAACAGAGCCCTGCTGGGCTAGAATGGGCATGCAGCATTAATGAGAGATAAACCTTCACTGGTTTATGCCACTGAACTTACTTTTTTCTTGTTTATTTTTACAACAAAGCCTAGCTTGTCCTGACAGCTACAGACGCTACCGCCTCTGGCCTCTAAGACCATGCAGTGGCAGAATCTCCATAAGAGGTGTGATCCTGAACTTGAAGTTTCTGTCGGAAATTTAGAACACTCTAGGCATCGCCCTATGAAAAACAGGCTGTTGGGCAGTGTTTTGAACACTGAAGGCTTCTATAAGCAATAACCAAAATGACTAGGATGAAAAATGTATCCCTATTTATAGATTGCTTACTAGAAAATTCCCCCAGGTTTTTTATATTTGAGCTAATATGTGGAGAATGCCTGTTTAGGGGAAAAAAGAGAAGGGAGGGGAATAAAAAGAAAGACAGGGAGATTTGGCAGACAGAGGCAAATTCTCATAGGTTATGTACTATATGCTAGGTCTGAGGCAAAGCTTTGCTGATGTCAGGGAATAGTAAACTGGAAGACCTATTATGAAACCTATTATGAAACCAGAAGACCTATATTGGAAAGCAGCTTACTCATATCATATTTACTTCTCTAAGGCAATAAGTGTTTTTGGAGTATAGAATAAGTAATAGCATAACAAAATAATACAAAGTATTAGCATGTCCTTCATGCTACTATTAAATTAAAAATAGGACAAGAAAGACCTATAAGGAAAAAAGGACACTCGTAAAAAGAGCTGTGAAGAGTAATTGAAATGATTATAGTTGAATGTGGATATTATCCAAAAGAGACTTTCAAATTGAAAGGAAGTAATGAAAAGATAAATTTTCTTTTTCTGATTGGGAATGGGGGCCAGTAAAGGAAATTAAAAATAAAGAAAAGTGGTGTTTCAGTTTTATATGTGCCTGATTTATATATGACACAAGAAAAATCAAATAAATTGTTATAAGAAAATTAGATAATACACTGTACCAAGTAACTCATGCAGTAGCCAAGCCCACGCAGGGACCATAGGAAAATAACGGAACCCTTACTGCCTTAAGAAAGGTAGGAAGAAGTCACCATGCTAATTGTAGAAAGCTTTGGGACAAGAGAGTTAGAACAGGAAGTAGAGATTCTGACTCCACATAAAATGAAGTTCTCTCATGGTCCAAGTGCCATGATCACAGAAGTTCCACATGATAAAGCTAAAAATCCTCTCAGTGTTTACAAAATTCAAGACTGGATTTTCTTGGGAATAAGGATAAAAAAGGTAGTCAATGACAAAGTTGATAGAAGGAGCGTCTTCTGAACACGAATCCCCTCTTCATTCTAGATGAAGGGATTATGTCTCTAAAGGTTAAGAGGGATATTGGGGAAGTCTGAGTCTCCAGGTGCTAATCCAACATCCCAATCAGATAACTTCCTGGTATGATTATGTTCTGCAAGAATTATTTTATACCCAGACCTGTTAGACATACTGATCTATAAAAGTGGCCCCAAGAAAGAGGCCAAGCCAAAGACAGCTTTATCAGCATTCTGGAAGGAAATGCGTACAGTGGTTAAGAACATAAATTTCAGCATCAGACATACTTAAATGCCATCTTAGTTCTGACATCTGCTCACTGTGTGACTTTGTGAAATCGTGTCTCTTGCTCTCAATCTTCCCATCTATGAAATGGAGAAAACAATAGAATCTACCTCATAGGGATGACTCTGCAGATTAATTGATATAATACTTATAAAATGTTTAGTTCCTGGCATTCAGTACAAAATCAATATACGTTTGCTATTGTTAGAGCTTAAAGTTTTCCCTCTGGGCTTGAGGAATACCTCAATCTCTTTCTAATATTCGGTCAACCATCAAGTGCAGTTGCAACATTCAGCCCAGAATATGGAATCCTACTTAGAATATCTACCAGCTGTTCCAGGACTGATCCAAGCAATGAGCAGTAATTAGGAATTATAAGAGGTAATATCATTAGGACACATGGAATAAAATAGTTCCCTTAAAACAAGGTGGAATTTGCCAAGACCTGAACAGTTCTCCAAACATAACCTGAAGTTAAAGGTCACTTGAAGTTGGCCGAATACTATTGAACATTTATTCTTTAGTTGGAGACCCTGCCTTCCCTTTGGATTGATCTCCTGGAAAAGAAGAAATCAGATAAGTACTCATACATTTGGATGGTCCCAGATTATGGGCAAAGGGTTTATATGACTGATGACAAGATATATGAGATACAGAAAAGGAGCTATCAGAACAATGGCAAGAGAATCAGAAGTGCTCTGTTACTTTCTCAGAACAGAAAGTCTCTATATGAGCTCACATCAGTACAGAAGGAGTGCTTGACATCCCTTGTACCTTGGGGAAGATCAAGTCTTTGCTCTAAGCACATCAGGTTTCGAAGTAGTTAGGAACCATGAGGAATTTTCATCTCAAATTTCAGCACTCAGCACTGAATCCACGACAGTTCTATTTCCTGATAAAATGTCTCAGCATATTTAAAAATGTGATAGGCAATGACACTTTGGGGACATTTTGAGTCAAACATTCAGAAAGATGATGGAATTTTGGGCAAATAAAGTGCTCCCCAAGAGGGGAGGAACATAAAGAGTGGGACAGCATTGGCCATAGAGAACTAAATCCCTGTGCAACCTCTTTCCTTTGGGTCCCATAAGAAGTAAATATAAGCCATATCTTAGAAGTCAAATCATGTTTTTTTGTTGCTCTTTGAATTCGGTCATTCTTTATCTCATTATCTTCTGGAAAATCATTTATAATGGATATAATTAACTTAATTAGCTTAGGAGACAAATATGATATACACCTCTTTTAATTTTCCAATTCATGTCTCTAGCCATAACATGGCTTAATTAATATAAAGTTCAGTGGTGAAGACTTGTCCTTAATCGTCCAAAGGAGATTTATGTTAAGCATTCAAGTTGTTGAGAAGAATGATTTCTATTGTCCTGAAATTATGACTCAGGCACAGAGCCAAGGGAAAAAAAGTATGCTGAGGACTTCACATTATAATGCCAAGACCTACCAACAGCTGGACCTAGCCACTTCCTAACAAGGTTTGCTGAGAGGCACCAGTATAAAAAGAGCTTCCCATCACTAGCCATTATAAGAGGATTGGGGGTGGAGGGAGTAGGTTATCAGCCTTTTGGGGGAGAACATTGTCCCTCAAGAGATACTATGTCCTTTGTCCATGAAAAGCCAAGGAAGGGAAATCCTAGAAAATTATTTGAGAAGATCAAGTTGCTGAAAGAATGGTAGCTTGAATTTTGTTTCTTCTTTAAATATTGAAATATCCAGCAATCTTTTCAAAATAGTCCTGTGCTACTTAGATGAAAAGGGAACTGGTGTGGATGAGAGAGGGGTGCCGTGAAGCAGTCTACAAGCCTACTGTTTCATGTGGGAAAGGTACTAGAGTTTCCCTGGGGTTGAGTGGACACCCAGGAAAGTAGCTGGGCTTGACCCCTTTCGCTGGTATTTCACTGGGTAAGGAGGCTCCACCAGCAAGTGCCTATTCTTGGTAGTGATGGGAGGGGTTAGGGGCTTATATAAGAGGTTAAACAAGAACTGAATCTCTCACATCACAGATTTGTGTAATGAAGAGATCCCAATGGATTCTCTGAAGAACCCTCACATATGCCTCACGAGAGAGCCAGCATTTGAATACTAGCTCTTCTGAAGGTAGGACAATCAGATAATGTTAGACAGAAAAGTAAGGACAACTAGTAAAAGAGACACTAAAAAAAGAAAAAAACTAGGAAAAAAAACACTTTCTAAACAAAAAGAACAATATGTGCAAAGATCCTGTGGTGGACGGAGGATCAAGTAAGACATTTAGTAGATGAAATCAATAGGAGTTGAAGATAACTTAAATATAGAAGGAGAGGAAGACAGAGTGTGTGAAGACAGAGTATCTCTCTTTAGTACCTGCACAGAGATAATGCTTTCTCTGGGCCAGAGGGCACTGAAGTAAAACAGTTTGGGGAGAAAAATCATGAGTTTTGCTTATTGAAGTTTACAAAGCTTTTTTACCTTTCAGATTGTAAAATAGTTGAAAATCCATTCATTATATTTTTTAAAATGTATTTATATAATTAATATGTTTAATTCTATGCTAAACATAGCATGAACGAAATAAAGCACAGTTGGAAACTCAAATAAAATGTGCTTAATGCCATCTTCTCTGAAAATTCAATTACTCAGGACTTAATAACCTTTTAATGTCACTAATTCATTTTTCTCCTCCTCCTTCTTCTTCCTCTTCTTCTTTTATCTCTCTCACAGAGAAATATTTTTCGAGTACCTACTACACACCTGGTATTGTTCTAGGTTCTAGGTGGTACAAATACAGTGGCAACAGCATCTGTCTTCAAAGAGTTCATAGTTTTAGAAAGAAATTTTTTTCAATAGACAATTACAATGTAGTGTTATAAATGCTTCAAAAGGGAAAGGAGAGAATTCTATGCGAGCACATAAGAAGGATCCATAATCCAGCCTTGGAGGGTGGGATCAAGGATGCTTATCAGGAGGTGGTAATATCTAAGGTCAAACCGGAAGGATAAGGAAGAATTAGTGCATCAAATGAGAGGCATGGAAAGGAAGAGAGATCCAAACAGAAGAAACTAAGGGGAGAGAGAGAGATGGATGGTGGGGGAAGAGATTGAAAGAGAAAGCGGCAAAGAGAGAAGAGAGAGAGAGACCATGAAATATTCAATGACTTGTAATTAGTTTAATAAGACTAAAGAGTAGGCTTGGATAATAGTAATAGCAAGAGATAAGGCCACGAAGGAGTTTGAATTTTTTCCTGAGAACGCTTGGAAATAATGAAAGTTTTGAATGTTGTGGTTGCTGACAATATGATTAGGTTTGCATTTTAGAAAGATCATTCTGGTTTGTGTATTAGAGGAAAGCAAGATTGGAAGCAGAGACCACGTGGGCTGCTGTTGCAATGATCCAGGTAAGAGAGAAAGTTGGTGAGCACAAATAAAGAGAAGCAGATGACTTAAGAAGCATTTGGAAAATAGAATCAACTGCACTTGTTGATTCATTAGATGGATGGAGAGATGAGAGAAAAAGGTTTTCAAGATAAAAACAGGGACTCTGGCTTCGGGACTGAATGAGTAGTTAGATCAGTTTCTTGGGAAAAGTTTATGATTTGGGACACGTTGAGTTTTGGATGTCTGAGGAACATCCACATAGAGAGGCTTAGTAAGTAGTTGGAATGTATGAGTCTGATGCTCAAGAGGAGACTATAGGGCAAGAGATATAAATTTGAGCACCATTAGTTAAATACGATAATTGGAAGGGGAAGGGAATGAGATGGAGCAGGAGAGTGTGGGGAAAATGTGCAAGTTGAGAAGGACAGCAGGCTAAGTTGAAAGCCTGAAAAACAGAGACAACTAAGAGATAGCCAAGGAGTGATGCCTGGAAAGGATATTATGAAAAAGCAGAGAGATAAGAGGAACTCCAGGAAAGGGCTGAGTCATGAATGTCAAAGAAAAAGACGGTTGAAAAGGAGGGAGTGTTAGCATAGTTAATGCTATCTTCTCTGAAAATTTAATGACTCAGGACTTAACCTTTTAATGTCACAAACTCTCTCTCTTTTCTTCTTTCCCTCTCTTCCAGAAAATTTTCTGAGCACCTACTACATGCCTGGCATTGTTCTAGGGGCTGCAAAGAGAGTGGCAGCAGTATCTGTCTTCAAAGAGTTCAAGTCTTTGGAAAGAAAAAATTTAATAGGCAATAACAATAGTATTATAAGTGTCTCAAGAAGTAGAGAGTTGGGCTTCCCTGGTGGCGCAGTGGTTGAGAGTCCGCCTGCCGATGCAGGGGATGCGGGTTCGTGCCCTGGTCCGGGAAGATCCCACATGCCACGGAGTGGCTGGGCCCGTGAGCCATGGCTGCTGAGCCTGCGCGTCTGGAGCCTGTGCTCCGCAACGGGAGAGGCCACAACAGTGAGAGGCCCACGTACTGCAAAAAAAAAAAAAAAAAAAAAAAGTAGAGAGTTCTATGCGAGCACATAATAAGGACCCATAATCCAACCTTGGAGGGCGGGATCAAGAATGCTTATCAGGAGGTAGTAATATCTAAGCTAAAGGAGAGATCAATGGAGGTAAGGATGGAAAAGCGTACATAGGTTTAGTAACACGGAGGTATCAGTGACTTCCACACAGCATTTTGAGTGAAGGACGGAATGAATGAATGAATGAAATGCCTTGCTGTGGGATTTCAGATACCTGCTTAATACCTGATTTTAAAGGGGGTGAGGAGTCACTGTCAGGCATTCAAAAACATGTATCAAATAAAGGACCAATGCTGCTACATTATGAGGAGAATTGCCCTAGGCCTACAGGCCTGGACACTCCATAAGTAGCGATGTTTCTACTAACTGACATTTTCTAAGGAAACATTATTATTTTTGTCATCCTCAGCTGTGACCTTATCATCCTCATTTCAGAGACTCTGTTAATTCCCCTTTCTGAACCATTTGTCATTGCTAAATAAAGGATTCAAACCCCCAAGATCACCTTTCTGGGGAAAAATCATTCCTGTGTTTCTTGGGAGTATCCATTCAGGAAGCATAGCTTAAGTGCTTTTCATTTTCTTCTGTGGTATTGACTGTTTTGCAGGCAGACCGGGAGACTTGGTTTATCTGCTCTCCATCAAGATCAGGCCACAAAGATTAAAATGTTTACCAAGCTTCCAGAAATAATTCTGATGGTTTGCATTCATCAGGCTCACTCTCTAGAGAATGTATTGACAAGAAAAACAGGGGTATCAACACCTCGACATAGCTGAGAGGTATTTACACACCCTTTAAAGTTCTCCTGAGTCATCAGGGCCTCATGCCACTCTTTGTAGCAGCGTATCTGTGATGGAAAATTAATAAAACAAAATGAAAGCTCAGACTGGCCCCGTGTTCATTAGCCATCATGAGGAAATACAAAGGAAACTGATTCATAAGTGACCCTCCATTCTTATCTATCTGTGACCCATTCATCACAACGTTACCAGAGTTGTTTTTATGAAACACCAAGTCCATCTGGGTTTGCTTTGCTTAACATCCTTTAATGGCTCCTTTAACTTACAGGATAAAGTCATGGTTCCTCATTGGGGTAATAACAACAACACAATAAACAACAATGGTAGTAAATGACACACGTTGAGGATTGTTTCAAGCTTGTTAAATACACTACATACCGCCTTAAACATTTTAAAGGACCTATGATATAGGGTTTATTAGTAACCGCATTTTGGGAATCATTAGTAGCCCCATCTTACAGGCAAGAAAACTGAGGTTTGCAGGAGTTTAGTAATATTTTCAAAGGCAGACAAGTCATAGGGGGTAAAGACGGGATTTGAAGCCTGGCTGTGGCTTAAAATCTAGGGCTCTTAACCACTATAGATATTCCCATCACAAGCTCCATCTCGCCAGGCTTTTCTCCACCATTCTACTAGGTGTGTCCCAACTGCACCAACACTGTAACACTGCTCTTTTTTCTTCTCCTGAAAACTAAGACTAAAGAAAAAAAAAAATAGCAACAAATATCGTCCTGCTTTTCCATACCTCTGTGCCTTTCATATGCTATCTTTCCTTACTCTAGGGGAAATTCTTTCTTCCTTGTTATGTTCCTGGAATAATCCTAAGTATTATTCAAACCTCAAGTCCTCTGATGGCCTTTTCTTCAATTTACCACCATCCACCCACCCAGGGTTCCCTCATGTACGCTTGTAACAAACAGCTTTGCAATATAGGGACATATATTCATCTCCTTTGACAGGCAGGGCAATTGAGGCTTAAAAAAAGTTAACTATCCACCTGAAAGTTGCAGAGTTGTGGTTGAGTCAAAATTCTATGCCTAGATTTCTAAATCCAAGACCAGCACCTCCTTTGGATTATATTTTGTATGATCATTCTGTCAAAGGCTGAGACAGGTGTGTTAAAATCTCCAGCTACTCTTATCTGACGTTTGATTCCTTCACATATTTCTGTATAGAAAAGATTTAATTTATATAGTCTGATGACATGTTATCTGAAATACAAAGTTTCAAGACTATTTTGACATATTTTTGGATCATATAAAAAATTTATAAAAAAGAGTCTCTGTGTCCCTTTCTTTGAAAATTATATTGATATGGCAACCACTGTATTTTTTTAAATTTTGTTTGTTTATTTTTGGCTGTGTTGGGTCTTCGTTGCTGCATGCGGGCTTTCTCTAGTTGCGGCGAGCGGGGGCTACTCTTCGTTGCAGTGCACAGGCTTCTCATTGCAGTGGCTTCTCTTGTTGCGGAACACAGGCTCTAGGTGTGCGGGCTTCAGTAGCTGGGGTGCATGGCCTCAGTAGTTGTGGCTCTCAGGCTCTAGAGCGCAGGCTCAGTAGTTGTGGCACATGGGCTTAGTTGCTCCGTGGCATGGGGGATCTTCCCGGACAAGGGCTCGAACCCATGTCTCCTGCATTGGCAGGCAGATTCTTAACCACTGCGCCACCAGGGAAGTCCCAACCACTGCATTTTTTATTGCATTGAGTTTATATGTCTTTCTACAACTTTTACTTTTAATCCCTCTGTCAACAATTCTTGGCTATGTCTTATAAAGACTATGCTTATAAATAATATTTTTTACCTAATCTAAGAATCTACAAATGATCTTTCCTTTTTTCAACATACGTATTATATTTTTTGTTAGCATAAAGGAAATGCATGTTCTTTGTAGAAAGTTTAGAAAATATAAAAAGATATAAAGAAAGCAAAGCACATGATATGTCACCACCAAGATATAATCCCTAGATATTCAAATTTTCTATACTTTTGTGTAATATATCATTTAAAATTAGCATTTAATATGTATTTATTGTGCGTACTCTGTTAAGGGCTTAAATGGGTTAAATCATTTATACTTTACCAAAGCCATATGAAGTAGATATTATTAATATTTCCATGTTAAAGTGAGATAACACTAGTAAAAGAGAGATGAAGAATTTTCTCTAAAGTAGACCTTGGGTATTAAACCAAGGAGCCCTGACTCCGTGGGTCACATTCTCATTACACTATATCTCTTCCTAATAGACAAATTAGAGAAAGATTCAGTAGGTAGGTGGGTAGGTAGGTGAGGGTGGGGGTAAGAATATATTCCATATACAGAACTGTATATTGTCTTGTAACCTGCTTTCTCACTTAAAATATATCACAATTTTCTGTATTAAATATTTTTCCAAACCATGAGTTATGACTGTATAGCATTGTATTCTACAAATATAGCATTATTTATTAATCAATTCCCTGTAGTTTAACATTTAAACCAAGGCATTTTCTTTATCTTCTAAGTAGAATGAGTTGTTGTAATAAAGGAGATGCATAGCTTGGTGCAACCAGGTCAAATAATGGCTTAATCCGGGTATTTCTTAAGCAGGAGGATATTCTAAAAGTTACACTTGCTTTTGTTTCATTGTTTTGTTTTAGTCTTTTGTAATTTAATCAGAAGTTATTTTTGCAAGTCCAGTCTTTTTGTTTGTTAGCTTAGTTTTTGTTTTGTTTTGTTTTGTTTTTAGGTTGATGGATCTCTGTATTCGTGCTCATGCCTTGGAAGCTCATCCAGCCTGGAATTACTGTCATGCTTCCTCCCTACTCCATTCTCTCATTCCCCAGCTCCCACCCCCAATCTTATGGCTGTTTACAGTATTTGTCTTAAGGATGTACACCCCCTGATTCAATAGGCAAGCTTTACAATAAAGCTGCGCTAAAGGCCATCAGAGGCAATTGCCTCTGAAGTTGAAGAGTGACCATATTGGTCTCAACCATCTCTCCATCCACCAGGAATCTACCACTTCCAAAAAGGCTACTCCACCAGAGGGAGGTCCCACTCACACTAAGAACTTCTATCTTCATTCTGTTGTTGATGCTATTCTTTCTTTTTTCTTTTTTTTTTTTTTTTTTTTTTTTGCTTTACGTCTACTTCCAGTTACCGACTCACAGGGAAAATCTTCATCAACATTTCTGTGATCATTAGCTCACCCAATTTCTTTCCTCTTACCCCAGTTACAATTCCCATCCCTTTCTTCATTCTTTCACTTTTCCTTATTTCCCAAACTCGGCCTCTTGCCCACACAAACACACAGATACCTTTAAAAAAATAATATCTAGAATTATTGGACTACGTATTATTATTTTTAACATACACATCTACTCTCATATTTGAATAAGACTAGCTCTAGGCTGTCCTGTCATTTATCTCAAAGGAATGTAGGTAATTTCTTTCTGGCTTGCCATATAATTCCTCCAACTTCTATTAGAATTCTTCCATGTTTTGTCTGGAGGTGGGATGATGTCAGCTTACTTAAATGTTTCTGATCTGTGACTTAACAGTATGAGAAAGACAGAGAGAGAACCTTGCTAAGGATACTCCCAGCAGGTAAATTTGGTCTCAGCATGGCTTCTTCTCCGTGTGTACTGAAAATATTATACCAGGAACGTTTTCTGTATCTAGTTTCTGTTCAATCAAGCCTCCATCTTAGTTATACTCTGTGACTTGACTGGTATTACTGCCTGTCCCATCTGGAGAGAGCACTGTTGTGTCCAAGAACTATCCATCCCTACAGCACAAGGATGAGCCGTGGAACATTCTGGAAGAAACTGAGTCAAGAACATTCTGGAAGAAACTGGGCCAAAAGAAATTGTACAAATTCTGTTCAGTTTGGCAGCCTCATCTAGCACCTCCAAATGTAGCCATCTCTGGATGCAAAGTTGTTTCACGTGGAGCAATCTCTCTTTCTCTATCTATCTATCTCCTTTTCCCTCCTTCTCTCTCTCCCTCTTTCCCTCCTTCCCCCCTTCTCCCTCTCCACACCCTACCTACAACTCCACTCCTTAAGTCTATTGTAGCTCCTTGTGACGTTCATCACTTTCCATGAACATGAATTGTGAGTTAGGCTCCTGATTGCTTTCACACTGGTTGCATCTGCCTGAGAACCAGCAGAGACTCTTTGCCTTTTGTGGCAATGAATGACACCCCTCCCCAGTTTACATCACTGGCCCTGGTTCTCTTCTTTTTTTTTTTTTTTTTTTCTTTTTGCGGTATGCGGGCCTCTCACTGTCCTGGCCTCTCCCGTTGCGGAGCACAGGCTCCGGACGCACAGACTCAGCCGCCATGGCTCACGGGCCCAGCCGCTCCGCGGCATGTGGAATCTTCCCGGACCGGGTCATGAACCCGTGTCCCCTGCATCGGCAGGCGGACTCTCAACCACTGCGCCACCAGGGAAGCCCTTCTTCTATTTTTATATTTCTTTGTTCATTGCAGCCAACGCTGGTGGGAGGGGAGAGGGTGGGAGATGAATATTTGTGTTCCCACTGCCATTCTTCCTAGAATTCTGCAGCGTCTGTTCCTTTTTTTTTTTTTTTTTTTTTTTTTGTGGTACGCGGGCCTCTCACTGTTGTGGCCTCTCCCGTTGCAGAGCACAGGCTCCGGATGCGCAGGCTCAGCGGCCATGGCTCACAGGCCCAGCCGCTCCGCGGCATATGGGATCCTCCCGGACCGGGGCACGAACCCGTATCCCCTGCATCGGCAGGCGGACTCTCAACCACTGCGCCACCAGGGAGGCCCTGTTCCTTTTAATTAAGACAATCAGTGCCATGTTGGGTAAATCCGACTTGACCATTCTGCTGACAGAGATACACTGGTCTTCCTAACCATTGTGAAGAAGGTGCTCTTTTAAAAGACAATGCTACTGACATGTAGTATTATTTAATACGTATATTTGAGTTTAACTGAATTTCCCATGACATCTCCTCACAGAGACAGAAATTAGGATCCTCTGAGACAGAATCTTTGTCCAAAGACACTGAAGATTTGATTAGAATAGATCATAGAAGTTATCCTGAAACTATTTTCCCACTGTCCTGAGAATAAACATTTGTCAGTCTCCTTTGAAATGCTTTGTTTAGACCCAACCAATATGATCACTAAATACCCTTCAATGAAAACATATCCATTTTCATTAGTCACATAAATTAGAAAATGTAATTGTCTCTAAATCCTGTACATATTCTGGCCATTCAATGATACAACTTTTACTCTAGGAGAAGGGCCTCTTGGTATCAGATGACTATTTCTAAAAACAGAAAGAGTCAGTGATCTTTGCCTAATAACAAATCACAGAATGTTAGCACCAGCTTCAGAGATGATGTAGTACAACTCTTCATCTTACTGATGTTAAAAATAAAGGTGCAAGAGCTAGAGATTAATAGATACAAAGCCAGTTAGGAGAAAATAGTGCCCAGAATTCACTACTGTATGACCCACGGTCCAGTATTTTTCTTTCCACACCATTACTTTAAATCTTCTCAAAGCACATGTGTACACGTGCACACAGACACAAACGCACAGACACACTAACACACATTCCAAAAAAAAAAAAAATCCCTTTCTATTGCATCAGGAACTGAATGGGGCATTTTCAGTGATTACTGTGTGGGGCAAAAAGGTAAAAAGTATCAGGACTCTCACATACCCAGGAGAATTTTTAGTTTCCATCTATAAGAAATCCTGCACATTCCTTCTACAGTATGAAGTTAGAAGATCCTATTATCTTCCTCCTTTCTCATGAGATATTGAAGTCATTCAAAGCCCTCCAGGGGTCCCCCTTCATTCAGAGTTAAGTCACTATTGAGACCTACAGGATCCCCCTTGTACCCCATTTCTCCCCTCTCCCACTAGCCCACTAAATATCGATACTCACCTTCTCGCTCTTCTTCCTTTTTTTTTGCTCTGAAAATACATTTATTGATATATTATCATGCTGCACCATATCTACTTTTAATTTCTAAGTTATTTTTACGAAATTATACAATTTTGGGGCTTCCCTGGTGGCGCAGTGGTTGAGAGCCCGCCTGCCGATGCAGGGGACACAGGTTCGTGCCCCGGTCCGGGAAGATCCCACATGCCGCGGAGCGGCTGGGCCCGTGAGCCATGGCCGCTGAGCCTGAGCATCCAGAGCCTGTGCTCCGCAATGGGAGAGACCACAACAGTGAGAGACCCGCGTACCGCAAAAAAAAAAAAAAAAAAAAAAAAAAAAAATTATATAATTTTGATTATTAGAGGAACTAAAAATTCACCCATAAATCCATTATCATAGCAGACAATAGTTTTCTTAAGAAAGAACAGTAAGATGTTGCAATCTATATGTACATACAACTGAATATACATTCTTCAGATAACTTGATATTATAATTTTCCATGGTGGTACATAGTTCTCATGGCCATCCGTTAATATAGATGATTAAAAATACATATTCTTTAAAGAAAATGTTGACAATAGTTTAAAAATTGTTAATTGTCTGAATATATCTGCGTATTTTGTTTTGGTCTATTTTTTATCCCTATGTTAATCTCGCTCTTCTTCAAACAAGGCAAGTTTGCCCCTGCTTTGGGGTCTTAGCCCTTGCTATTCCCACCATGTGTTTGCCTTGTAGCTCTTCCCTCGTGTCCTTGTCTTTCCCCAAGTGCCCTCTTCTCAGTAAAGTCTTATCCCAACTAGCAGCACACTCTGACACCCTTCTCCTCTTTATGTTTCAACACAGATTTCACTCTTCCTGACATAACATACATGTTGATTGCTTTCCTCCTCCAACTACAATATAAGCTTTCTAAATATGAGCTGTGACTTTTAGAGGATTCAGAAAAAGGTAGACCTCAAGGACTTAAAACTATATTGTTGACTGGGTTTGCAAGCTCTGTGCCTCCCCCTCCAGTTTCCTGGGAGCCTAGTATGTAGGAAATTTAGGAAGTTAGTATGTGGAATAAAGAACTGTCCCTACACCTGAGGTCAGACTGGGTGTTCTTGGGGATTCCGACTTGACAATGTTCACTTTCTTACCCTGGGCTTTCCTGTTGCTTGTGTGACGAGACAAAAATCATCTCCCCAGACCACTTCTGCTTGAGGTCAGAGCCATTATGCATGTGAGCTCTGACAGAAGTTATTGCCTGAGAAATTTGTTGACTATTATGTATTGTGACATTGCTTTTATTGTTGTTTTGAATTATTCAAAAACTTTACTGTTACTTAACTTGTTTCCTTTTTTTTATTGTCAGCACTTAGGCCTTTAATATAGCAGGCTCTCACCAAATGTGCAGTGATAAAAAGGCCATGATAATTGTTTAAAAGATAAACTGATGGATTAGAATGCTAAACAGCATAGCGTCACACAGATAGCTTTTTACTGTCTAACTTTTTACTACTTATTTTGTCTGATGTCTCCGAATTGTTAACTGGAGAAGAAGGTCAAACCAGGAAATTTGATGTTAAGGCTAGACCTTCTCAAAAACCAACTGGCATAGATGGCGTTTGTTGTCAAGTTCATACTGTTACTATCACCACTTTGTCAGTTTGGCATGAAGTAGGAAAACAGAGAAATCTCTACAATTTTATAAAGAATTAAAGTCTTTTCTTTGGAGGCTAGCTGGCAGACAGTTGATTTCAGAAATCAAGTACCAAAGAAGTTAAAGCATACAGCCCCCAAAACACAGAAGATACATTTTTATATTTGCATTTTTTGAGTACTCATAAAAAAGAATAGTTTTCCTTATGAATCATGGTGAGTTACCTAAATATGTTACATAATACAAATTGCATTTTCTATTTATTGCACCTCCAAACTGAAAAATCAGGAAAATTCAATGGGTATAGTAGAAAATTATTTTTTAAAGAATTTACCTATCCTTTATGATATCTTTATGAAAAAATGAAAACATGTGCAATACATTGAAGTTTCATCATATGCATAATTAATTTATTCAAACTCAACACTGGGCAAAAGAGAGAAATAAACTTAATAGTGACAATTTATAATAGCCAGGACATGGAAGCAACCTAAGTGTCCATCGACAGATGAATGGATAAAGAAGATGTGGCACATATATACAATGGAATATTACTCAGCCATAAAAAGAAATGAAGTTGAGTTATTTGTAGTGAGGTGGATGGACCTAGAGTCTGTCATACACAGTGAAGTAAGTCAGAAAGAGAAAAACAAATACTGTATGTTAACACATATATACGGAATCTAAGGGAAAAAAAAAAAAGGTCATGAACAACCTAGGGGCAAGACAGGAATAAAGACACAGACCTACTAGGAATGGACTTGAGGATATGGAGAGGGGGAAGGGTAAGCTGTGACAAAGTGAGAGAGTGGCATGGACATATATACACTACAAAATGTAAAATAGATAGGTAGTGGGAAGCAACCGCATAGCACAGGGAGATCAGCTTGGTGCTTTGTGACCACCTAGAGGGATGGGATAGGGAGGGTGGGAGGGAGGGAGATGCAAGAGGGAAGAGATATGGGGAAATATGTATATGTATAGCTGATTCACTTTGTTATAAAGCAGAAACTAACACACCACTGTAAAGCAATTATACTCCAATAAAGATGTTAAAGAAACAATAAAATAAACTTAATAGTGACAGATGGAGAGGAATACCAATTATCAGAATGTGTACATCCTTATGGTCTCATCATTCATCATATATTTGGCATACTTATTACTACATGGGAATTTATATACAATTTCTTATATATGATATTTTTGCATTATTTTAAAACTATTCAAGAATAATTCTGATAATATGTAATTTTTGTCCTAACATTACATGAGTATAAACTGTACAACAGTTAACAGAAGATTTTTGTGTTTCTATTAAGAGACAAATTTCTCTGCATATCTATCACCTCTACATGTTCTGAGTCTTTGAGCAAAGGCATTTACAGACATTTTAACAATAATTGTATAAGGAAATATTTCAAGATTATAAAGCTTCCCTCCTTTCTTTAGTGTAGATTTGTTTGTATTCCAGGATAAGAAAAATAATGTCTCTGGAGGAGATGATGGGCAAATTTCTCAGAAGTATCTTATAAGATTGGAGTTTCCTGAACTGTGTTCCTCAAGTATGACACAGATCCACTGTGCATAGCATTCCACTTTGGTCTGCTCCACATCACTCCCAATGAGATTAAGGAGACAAAGAGAACTGATCTGAATGTAAAGCTTATGCTGCATGCTATGGCATGAATAATAAACCATCTAAATCCATTAGGGTCCACTGTCCCCTAACCAATGGAATCTATGAAAATGTGGCAAGAAACCCTAGCAACAATCTGCTGCTTAAAGACTGCTTGACCTCTTGACAATTTGTAGTTGAACCAGGTACAAAATATTCTTATTAATATATCACAGTTAACCCAAATGCTAGTCTTCATTACTCTTCAATAGTTCACTAACATTTTAGCAACTACTTGAATTATTATTTTTTTAAAAAAAGAATACTACAGAGTTTGAGAACAACAAGAATTAAGAAGAATAATTAACATTAAGGACAACAAAGTCAAAAAGGACTCAGTGGGCTTGAAGAATGGTTTAAAATTAACAAAGAGAACATTCAAAGAAATGTATTTAAAGTCCTAAATTTTAACATAGTTGGCCCAGAACAGAATAGCCAAAATTCAAGTTGGCTATTCATATGAAGAAAAAAATATGAGAAAAATTAAAAATACCCAGGGTACTTCATTTCCAAACATAAGAGATTAAAATAATCAAGACTCCTCTCCTACTAGAAACAATTAGAAAACAGTACAAAACATGGGAAATTACTATTTTCAGACATTGAACAACAGGCAGTACAGGACTGTGATCCCCTAAAAAAGCAGAGAAACATTTTCTCCCTAAGGTAATCCTGTATATGGGGCAAGGAGAGGAAAACAGAGTCTAAAAATCTTGTTTGAGATTGAGAAATTCAAGTTTAGTGAGGCTGAGGTAGCTATAGTTGCAAAGGAGAATGACTAAAAAGAGGGGGTTACACAGAGGCAAGAGTTCCAGGAATATGCACAGGAGTTCCTGTGAGTCTTGGCTGAAGATGATTCTACATATGTGTAAGGTAAAACCCAACAAGAAGGGACCAAAATAACTTTCAAGGGAAGAATTATTACCAGAAAGCTGTTAGACTAACAATTTCTGGAGGCTACCCAGGACAAACCATGACTTGAGTTTCCTCTAACAGGGATAGAGAGATCTTGTTGACCATGTGTAGTATTTAGTAGAGACTGGTGAAGACCCAAACCTTCAAAAAGAGAGAAAGAATAAATGAAAAATGAAGCTAAATTAGCTCTACAATAAATATTGCTCTAGACCTACTATAAAAGAGGTTAGAAACAAATTTCAAAAGGTTCAAACTAATGCACATGTAATTTAACTGCCTGCAACAAAATAAAAGACCAGAATTCTTTAAAGGACCACAACAAAATCCAGCACTTAACAATGTAAAATATACAGCAGCCAATTAAAAATTACCATCTGTACAGAAAACAGGAAAAGTGTTTTACCATCAATAGAAACAGACCCAGAAATAACAGGGATGATGGAATAGGCAGAAGAAGACATTAAAACAGCATCTATAAATATGTTCCATATACTCAGGGATATAAAGAAAAACATGAAAATCATAAGACAAAAATGGCAGACGTAGAAAATATCCAAATCAAATTTATATTGATGAAAAATACAAGCTCTAAAATGAAAACACACTAGAAAAGATTAACAACCAATTAGACACTCTATAAGAAAAGATCAAAGAACTTGAAGACACAGCAATGGAAACTGTTCAATGGAAGCACTTCTGTTTGGAAGCACAATCAGGAAAAAGACTTAAAAAATAAAGCTTTGGGGCCTCCCTGGTGGCGCAGTGGTTGAGAGTCCGCCTGCCGATGCAGGGGATACGGGTTCGTGCCCCGGTCTGGGAGGATCCCATATGCCGCGGAGCGGCTGGGCCCGTGAGCCATGGCCGCTGAGCCTGCGCATCCGGAGCCTGTTCTCCGCAACGGGAGAGGCCACAAAAGTGAGAGGCCCGCATACCGCAAAAAGAAAAAAAAAAAAAAAAATAAAGCTTTGGTGATCTGTGGGGCAATATCAAGTGGCTTCATATATGTGGAATTAGAGTCAGAAAAAAAGGGACATAAAAATATTTAAAGAAATAATGGCCAATTTTTTCCCAAAATTTGATGAAAATTATAAACCTACAGATCCAAGAAGCTCAACAAACCCTAAACAGAATACACACTAAAAAAATCACTTCAATGAATATCATAATAAAATTGCTACTCAGTGGTAAAAATAAAACCTTAAGTGAACTTAGTGGGAAAAAGCAGCATGTTATGCACACACAAAAAAATCAAAAGTAAGAATAAGGGCAAATATCCTGTCAGAAACTATGTAAACCAAAAGATGACGAATTATCTTTAAAGTACTAAAAGGAAAAATGTCAACCTAGAAACCTATAAAGTTGTTGAAAAAAATCAACAGCCAGCAAATCTGTAACACAAGAGATGCTAAACAAAATTTTTCAGGCAGAAGGAAAATAATACCAGATAGAAATTTTATCTACACAAAGAAATAAAGAGTGCTGGAAATGGTATAAATGTGGGCAAATATCAAACATTTTTCCTGATTACTAATTTTATTCAAAACCTAATTAAAGCAAAATAATAACTGTGTATTGTGGTTCACACCAATTTAAGGTAAAATATATGACAAACAAGGTACAATGTATTGGCCTGGGAAACTGCAAAGAATGCTGTAAAGTTCTTACATGAAGTGGTGTGATAGTATTTGAAGGTAGACTGATAAGTTAAAAGTTTGTATTATAAACAGTAACCACTGAAAACTATAACAAAAGAAAGAAGGACATAAAATAAGCCAAGTGAAGACAAAATAGTATCTCAAAGTATGTAATCAATCCAAAAGGAGATAGGAAAACAGGACAAAAATAAACAAAGAAAATATGTCACAAGTAGAAAAGAATAACAAAATGGTAGATTTAATCACAACAAATATATACTTACATGAGGTATAAATGGTCTAAATACTTCCATTAAAAGGCAGAGATTATCACATTAAATGAAAAAAACAAGATCCAACGAAATGCTGCCTTAGAAATAAAGAAAAAGTGAAAAGCTAACAGTGGAAGACTCAAAAAATAAATACCATGCAAACACTATTAAAAGAAAACTGGAATAGATATATGAAAATAAGAAAAAGTAAATTTTAGAACAAGAATTATTAGCAGGAATAAAGAATGGTATTTTTATTTATAAAGAGCCAATTTATCATGAGGACATGACAATCCTAATTGCATTTGTATCTAATAACAGAGCTATAAAATATAAAACAAAAGCTGAGAGATTTTAAAGGGAAAATAGGCAATTCCATAATTATATTTAAAGATCTCAACATTCCTCTCTTAGTAATTATATAAGTATACAGAAAAATAAATATACAGAACATAGAATAAGTACAGAGCAAGCTACAGGCATACCTCACTTTGTTGTATTTAACTTCATTGCACTTTGCAGATATTGTGTTTTATACAAATTAAAGTCTTGTGGCAACCCAACATCAAGCAAATCTATCAGCACCATTTTCCAACTGCATTTGCTCACTTTGTGTCTCTGTGTCACATTTTGGTAATTCTTGCCATATTTCAAACTTTTTCATTATTATTATTATATTTGTTATGGTAATCTGTGTTCAAAGACCTTTGATGTCACTATTGTAACTGTTTTGACTTTTTTTTAGCTATATTTTCTAATTAAAGCATGAACATTGTTTTTTAGACATAATGCTATTTCACACTTAATAAACTACAGTATAGTGTAAACATAACTTTTATATGTAGTGGAAAACCAAAAACTTCAAGTGACTTGCTTTATTGCAATATTTGTTTTATTGCAGTGGTCTGGAACTAAACCCTCAACATCTCTGAGGGCTATATAGAGGATTGAACAACAGTGTTGACACACTTGGTCTAACTGACCACAGAGACACCCTCAACACATTTTAAAACATTAAAACCACATGCTTTAGTCAAAGTCTCATTAAAATAGACAATTATGATATAAAAAAACAACCCTATCTAGAAAATCACATATTTTAAAATTAAGAAATATACTTCTATCTAGAGATCTGCTGTACAACATTGTGTCTATACTTAACAACACTGTATTGTGCACTTAAAAATTATTAAGAAAGTAATCTCATGTTAATTGTTCTTACCACAATTAGAAAAAGATCCTTTTAGGAAACTTTTACAATTTATCCCTTTTGGAATGGAAATGTCTATTCTATGCCTTTCATCATTGTATTTTGGAAGTATACAACCTGCTGTCTTGTTTCTCAGTTTCATAGCTGGAGAGAAATTTTGCCTCAGGATGAATCATACCTCAAGTCCCATCCCACCCATACCTGATTTAGATGAGATTTTGGACTTAGAGCTGCTGCAGGAATTGGTTAAGACTTTTGGGGCTGTTAAGATGGGGTGAATACATTTTGCAAGCAAGAAGAACATGATTTGGGGGAGCCAGATGACAGAGTATTATGAGCTGAATTCGTTTCCCCCCAAAATTCATATGTTGAGTCCTAACACCCAGTACCTCAGAATGTGGCTGTGTTTGGAGGTAGGATCTTCAAGAGGTAATTAAGTTAAAATGAGGTCATGAGAGTGAGCACTAATCCAATATGACTGATATCTTTATAAGAAGAGGAAATTTGGCCACAGAAAAGCACAAAGGGAAGACACAGGGAGAAGACTCTTTTTCAAGCCAAGTAGAAAAGCCTCAGAAGGAACCAACCCTCCTGACCCCTTGATCTTAGACTCCCAGACTCCAGAACTATGAGAAAATTAATGTCTGTTGTGTAAGCCACTGAGCCTGTAGTACTCTGTTATCGCAGCCCTAGAAAACTAAATACACCATACAATCTAGCAATTCTATTTCTGAGCTTATGCCCCAAAGAAGTGAAAATAGGTACTCAAACAGATATTTGTACACCCATGTTCATAGCAGCATTATTCACAATAGCCAAAAAGGTGAAAGCAACTCAAGTGTCCATTGATGGATGAATGAACAAAATATGGTCCACTTATGCAGTGAAATATTATTGAGCCTTAAAAAGGAGAGAAGTTTTAACACATGCTACAACATAGATGAACATTAAAGACATTAAATGAAATAAGCCAGTCACAAAAGGAAAAAACTGTATGATTCCATTTACATGAGGATCCTAGGTTAGTCAAATTCTAGAGACAGAAAGTAGAACGGTGGTTGTCAGGGACTGGGAAAGGGGAGAATGGGGAGTTAATATTTAAATGGGTACAAAGTTGCATTTACAGGAGAAGAAAAAGTTCTGAAGATGGGTAGTGGTGAAGGGTACACAACAATGTGAATGTATTTAATACCATAGAACCGTACATTTTAAAGTAGTTAAAATGGTAAATTTTATGTTATGTGTATTTTACCACAATAAAAAAAGGAGAAATAAACACTTTTTCAGACAAACAAAATATGAAAAAATTCATCAGCAGCATACCTTCACTATAAGAAATATTAAAGAAAGGTGGAAAACAGTACCAGTTAGATATTGGCTCTTCATAAATTAATGAAGAACATTGCAAAGGGTAAATATGTGGATGAGTATAAAGAACATTTTTATCATTTTTAATCTATGCAAAAGATATTTGACTGTTTAAAGTGAAAATAACAACAATGTGTCAGGGGGTTTATAGCATATGCAGAAATAAAATGTCTGAAAATAGCTCAAAGGACAGGAGGGAAGTATTGGGTGAATTCTGCTGTACACTTTTTACACCACATGTGAAGTGGTATAGTATCACTTGAAAGTTAAACCTTAACTTTCAAATGGTACTAAAGTTAAATGCTAAAAAATAAAACAAAAAGGTAGAGATAATAAGAAAATCATATTTTTAAAACTCAATCTGAAAGAAAGAGGGAGAAGGAACAAAGAGCAAATGGAAGAAATAGACAAGAAATAGAAAGATGGTAGATTTAAACTAAACCACTTTGATAATTATGTTAAACATACCTTATTTCAGCTGAGGTCTTCCAAGAAACAGATGCCAAAATGAGATTAGATGTGCAAGAGATTTATTGGGGAACATGCCTGTGAAGGAGCACGGGGAGAAAACTGGGATAGGCTGGAAGAGCCTTTAGACCACAGTATAGGTCTGACACCTGTGAAAGAAGCAAAAGAAAGGAAAATTGAGTAGGACAAGCCTCAGACCATTTCACAGTTCTGAGAATCTCACAGCAGGTTAATGAAATCTCACTAGCAAAGGTTTCCCATTAGAGGCAGGGATGTCCCAACTCTAAAAACTGTCATGCTGGGAACAACCCAGAGGAAGCATGGTTTCAGGGTGAGCACCATGTTATATCTGAATGTATAATTGGAGGTGTTTGTCTAACTATGCTTCCCACAGAAGATCTGCTTGCAGAGAGATTGAGCAGGTGCATCCATGGCCACCATTGCCCATCTCTGTCCTACACAGATGCATGTTGCTAGACATTTTCCATGGTTCCACTGACCTCTTTTCCATAATGAAATATACTTTAGCCCCAATTGCTGCAGTTGGTTTCAGGGCCACCGTTGGTACTGATCATCTCCTCCCCTATCATCCACTATAAATTTCTCTACCCTCAGCTGGTACCTATGCAGGTCTTTGTGTCTTACCTGGTGCTGTAAACCAAACCTTCATTTCTGAAGGATCTGAATGTATGCTCATCATACCATCCTCAGAGGTGGCTACACATGTTCACACTAAGAGGCACCTAAGTGGATCACCTGGGTACCATAAATGTTCCTCTCTACTTCTACTGTGTAAAAGCAGATCTATCTGCCTCTTTCTACTCCTGGCATCAATTACTCCTGCCAATACAATTACTCCTCTTCTCACTTGTTGGTCCCTGTTTAAAGGACTCTGAAATGCCCTGGCATTATGTATAGTATGCAGTTCAATAATATTTTATTGTGTCCCCTAGTAATAGTATGGCGGGCCAGAATCTCTACTTTGTAGAGCTTGTAGTTGCAGAGATGGGAAGCACAAACTCTACCAAAAGGATAATAGATCCCGCTCAATTTTTCTGTAAACCTAAAATTATTAGATAAATAAATAAATAAAAGTATATTAATTTAAAAAAAGAGGGGAGAGTCAGGTCATGTCATTCCTCTGCTCTAAACACTATAGTCACTCCCCATTTCATTCAGAGTCCAAACCAAAGGTTTCTGTAAGGCCTACAAGGGCTCCTTTCATTATCCCTATGACTTCACCTGCTACTAAAATTTCCCTCTCACTAATCTACTCCAGGCAGGCTTCTGGCGTAGAATATTTGCACTGGACATTTTCCACTATCTGGAATGCTCTTCCCATAGGTATTCACATAGCTAATCTCATCTTCTTCAGGTCATTGCTTCAAAGAATACAGATAACATAAAACCCCCAAAAATATAAATAAGAGAAATAGCCCAATTCAAAGAACTTGGGCATAAGATATGAATAAACTCTCTTAAAACAGGAAATCCAAATGGCTACTAAAAAAGAAGACACGTTCAACTCCTTAGCAAGCAATGAAATGCAAATTAAGACCAAGATGGAAAACCATTACAGACCTATTAGATTCACAAAAAATATACTATCTGACAATTTCAAGTGTTGGTGAGAAAGTGGAACAATAGGAACTCTCTTGAGAGTGAAAATTGATACAAATTCTTTGGAAATAGTTTAGCGTTTTCTAGTAAATTTGAAGGTATGCACTCTCTATGATGTAGCATTCTACCCCTAATTATACACTCTGGGGAAACTCTAGTACATAGCCAGAAGTTAGGTACTGTAGAGTCCATAGCAGCATTGTTCAAATTAGCTCCAAACTGGAAATGATCCAAGGTGCATCGAAATAGAATCAATACAAAATTTGTTAACTATTAACACATTACTGTACTATACAACCATAAAAAATATGTAAACTATGTATATATACATCAACATGGATGAGCCTTACAAATATACTACTGAGTGAAAGAGCAGTCAAAAAAGAAAAAAAAACTGTAAAATTAACTTGCATAAATTTCAAAAGCAAACAAAATCAAACAGAAGCCCTTAGCGGTTAAACTATAGAGGCAATAAATCTATAAAGACAAGTAAGGCCAGATGGTCACATTTCTTTGGTTGATATGTCTGATGAGAGAAGATTCTGTTCTGACTGTGGAGAGGCATGTGGCCAGTTTCCACTTGGTCTGAGTGATTCACAAATGTTGCTTTGCAATTGTTTTTTTAACCTGTACATATGTTTTATGCCCTCTCTGTATGTACAAAACATTTCACAAGAAGAAAAACAAACCAACCCCAAAAAGGCAAATTAATGATGGATCTAAATCCACAGCCATCAGTATGAATGTAAGATGCAGTCATAAAATTAAGAAAACATCTGGTTTACTTTTTTCTTCACATTTCTCATGGCTTTGGCTTGCACTGAGTACTAATTACCTAATGTTTGTGTTGCTGCCTATGCATTTTAATAGCTGTTCACTGATCTAGTCTGACCTTCTGCTTAGTAATTTCAAGTAGTCAGCAGGAGGTCTTAAATTGCATCAAGACATAATGCATTATGCAATATTGTAAAAACTAAGGTAAGATGATGCTAGGGCTTGCAAAGCAGCAAAATGTAAATGAGACACTTTGGTTACAAGACATGGCTTTAACTGGAAGAGGAATGTCACACAATTGAATTGCACTGGTCTCAAGCAAAAGAAAAAAAAGAGACTAAAAACATTTGCTTCCTCCAGCTCCCAGGATTCTGAACTGAAATCCCTTTAACAATTTTCTTCCTTTATATTTCAGTTCTGAGCAGGGCTACTACACAATTTGGCAAATTCATTTCAGAAAGACTGTTGCCAAGGTCATTTCCTAATCACGTAGGGTAGGATGGTTTGAAAAATAAACTACAGCAGATCCAGGATTTGAAAGCAAGTCTCTCTAATTTCAGAAACTTTATCAGCTGCCATGTCACATGGTCTTCCTAAAAGGGCTCTAGGTGATTTTCAAAACCATCTATGTAATCTCCTTTTGAGGCCATACTCAAGTTTCACAAAGCTGGTTTGGTATGTAATTGTGACTACAGAAGTTCTATGAAATCTGCCCTCTCTAAATCAACTCAAAAATAAAATAGAGGGCCTCCCTGGTGGCACAGTGGTTGAGAGTCCGCCTGCCGATGCAGGGGATGCGGGTTCGTGCCCCGGTCTGGGAGGATCCCATATGCCGCGGAGCGGCTGGGCCCGTGAGCCATGGCCGCTGGGCCTGCGCATCCGGAGCCTGTGCTCCGCAACGGGAGAGGCCACAACAGTGAGAGGCCCGCATACCGCAAAAAGAAAAAAAAAATAAAAATAAAATAAAAATAAAATAGAAATGGCTTCAACAGTACAATTTTCTGTTGAGATATTTCTGTAGGTAGAAGTCAAGAAATAAAATACACTGTGATATCATGGAAAGCTCCCTGGATCAGGTTCCAAAGACCTTATAGATTGTATGACCTTGGGCAAGTCATGCAATCTTTCTATACATAATTTGTCTAATCAGAAAGACGTAATAACATCTGTCAAGCCAATCTCATGTTGGATGGACCCAATGAGATGGAAGATATGGAAATAGTTTATAAATTGTAGATCATTCTGCAAATATTTTATTAGTATTGCAAAAGCCAAATGGAGAAGATGCTCAAATTTTCTTCTCCTTAAAGTCCTCAGACATTGTACGCATCTAATGGCAACTCTCTTCCCAGTTACGTGTGGTAGTGCATCTCACCAGGTTTAATTGTGCCAGTCACTTCATCTCCATTTGTAAAATTCATAACTCCTCAGAGCTGCACTTTACAGGGATGTGGTTAGGAAAAGTGATTAAGCAGAAAGGCAGAATGACATTGAAGACTGGACTAAGTTTTGGATTCTTATTTTCCTGTGTGACCTTAGATGTGTGAAACAGATGATTGCTCATGTCCTATCTATTCTAAAGCTTAATATAAAGAGTGCATTGAGATAGGAATCCTGCTGACTGTCCAGCCGTAGAACATATGCTTTGAAGTTTTCTATAATAATGGTGAGGCCCTGGCTCCAACCCAATGCTCACCAGGTCCTCCAGTGTGGGCTCACTTTCAAGATGAACCCACCAGCCTTTGCGGTTTAAGACCATGGCCATAAAAGAAATTTCTTTCCTCTGTAAAGCAAACTGGATCATATGGGGTCTAAATCCATGACCTTGGCCTTGTTAGCTGTGCTCTAACTAGGTGAAGTAATAGGTCCAGATGGTAACAAGATGTAGAACACTTTGCAGAAGTCATTCCGTACTTATATAGATCAGAGATGACTTCCAAAAACTGAATCCTTTGATAGCATGTGCTGTTTCACCCCTAGGTATATAGTGCACGGTTCTACAGAAGCAAAAGTAGGGAGACAGATGGTCAAGCTGGAGGGAAGGAAAAAGAGAACAAACATAAAGGGAAGGAAGAAAATGTTAGGATTCTGGCCAGTGCCCAGAAATCTGAAATATAATAGAAAGCTTATAAATCACAAAGCATGAGAAACTTAAGCAAAAACATTAGTTGTTGCAGTACAAAGCTTAGCCATCAAAATGAAATATCTCTCCTTCAAGAGAACACCCTATCATCAAAACAAAGTATAGTACACAATTGGATTGGTAAATATTCATGAAAGGTCTTCAACCATGAAAGAAAATAATACTGAACCTAGGAACACTTGAGAAGAATTCCAAAGTTAAAGGAATCAGGGGCAAGGCCCGGGGCTGGCTGGGGATATTTCCAGCAGCAAGGAGAGAGCTCTTTGCAACCCTTGTTACTAAGGAAATTTCAGAGCCATTCTATAAATAGCTTCCTGCCATTAGCCCAATCAGAAATGAGATTTTGCTGCAACACTGCAGCTCTGTGTGCCGCTGAAGGAAATTTAATTCTAACCAATTCTTTCTTCCAGGTTTTGCTTTCTGCCAAAAAGAAAGATAAATACCGCAGGGAAGAAAATGGAAGTGTTGATATATGTATAGCTCAAGACTGCAATGCTTCTTTTACTCAAGAATTTTAACTCATGCAACTGTGAAAATAACCCCAGTATTAAACTAGATAGGAGTTCAGTTGCGATACTTTCAGGGTTGGCATCTAATGCCTGTTTTTCATGGGTCGTGAAGAAGGAATTAATATGGTAATCTAGAACCCTTTCTTTTATTGAATAAACTCTAATTCCCTTGCAAAGTTTCTTTCATCCAAGACATTCACATAATAGATTTTTTTAATTTGTAAGTATTCTCATTTTGATAAATTATAAACTTCCCTTCTTACACAACACCATTTTTGCCTTTTTTTCCTACTACTTGTTTGTTTTCTTTTGAATTTGTTCCCAACAAATAACTGAGTAATTTGCAACTATTAATTTATGTCAACAAATGTAAACATCAGTTTGGAAAAAAAAAATGGCTGTGATACAATTTAGTAGACGTCATTCCAGCAGGTAGTTTTTATCAAAATTGCTGCATTTGGAACCTTTAAGCCTAATCTTTGGCAAATGCAGGGATAGAGGGAAGCTGATTTCAGTATCTGTCCCCTTATTCCTTCTGCCTTTGGAACTCTCTTATCCAGAGGGTCTCTGACCATGTCTTTAAATCCACAGGATCAATTCACCTAGGCCTGCTTAAGATGTTTTGCTTTCTGCTTTCCTCTTCCTCTCCCAAAGCAAAGCTTAATTCTTTCCCCAAATTAATCCACAAATTCAATGCAAGCAAGTCCCAGTGGAATTGACAAGCAAATTATAAAATTTGTTTAGAGGAGTCAATATGCAAGAATAGCCAACAAACTTTTTCAATGAAGAATAGGAAGAATAATAAGAGAGGGATTTGCCCTACAGAATATCAAAACATGGTACAAAACTACATAGTTAAAACAGTATACAAGTGAAGACCAGCAAATCACTGGGACAGAGAAGAGAATCCAGATACATGACTATATATCTACCTACGTATATATGTATATAAATATAAAATATGAAAAGGTGATATTTTAAATCAGTGAGAAAGGTTATTGGACAAATTGGCTATCCATCCATCAAAATAATAGATTTCTTACCACATGCTGTATACAAAACTAAACTCAAACTAAATAAAGGATCAAATGTAAAAAAGTAAAATTTGAAAGATACTATAATAAAATGCAGAAGGCTAATTTTATAAATTTCAAGTGGAGTAGATAGAAGAGGGGAAGGCTAAGCAGCCCATAAACCCGGAAGCTCCAAAGGAGAACATGAATATATTCAACTGTGTAAACTTTCAAATCATGAATATAGTGAAAGACACTGTAAACCAAGTGTAAACAATAGCCTGAGAGAAAATAGTGCAAGATAGTGTCCCTTATATAAACCTTAAAAAATCAGTATGAGAAAAGGCAGATAAGTTACCAGAAAAAAATAGACACAGAGGGCCTCCCTGGTGGCGCAGTGGTTGAGAGTCCGCCTGCCGATGCAGGGGATGCGGGTTCGTGCTCCGGTCTGGGAGGATCCCACATGCCGCGGAGCGGCTGGGCCCGTGGGCCGTGGCCGCTGGGCCTGCGCGTCCGGAGCCTGTGCTCCGCAGCGGGAGAGGCCACAACAGTGAGAGGCCCGCATACCACAAAAAAAAAAAAAAAAAAATAGACACAGAATCTGAGCCAATAATTTACAGAGGAGGAAAAAACAATGACTGATAAGCATAAAAAACTTAGTCTCCCTAGAGGTCAGAGAAATGCAAGCTAAAATAAAATGAGATTTTGCTTTTTAGCTATCACGATAACAAAAATTTAAAACTGATAATATCTAGAATTACTCAGATTATAGGGAAAGAGATCTCTCATACATTCCATCTATCCCCTTAAAATCATCTTTCTACTTACTCTCTAGCTACTCATATGCAGCCAGAACCATCTGGAGCAAAATACACAATCACCCTGAAAGTCTAACTGCAAACATACTATCACAAATTTCTCATAGCCCACAACACTGTCCCACAATCTTATTACCCTTTCTGTCATGTTCACTCTCCCATTCTCCAAAAATATTATTAACTTTATGCACCTATTTTTTCAAACCTTCAATCTTTCCAACACTCCTTTACAGCCACTTCCTTTACAGCTAAACTTGTCTGATATTTCATTAAGAAAAAATAAGCAATTAGGTAGTCGTTTCTCATTTTCCCACCACTAAATCAACTAATTTATCTGCAACTATACCATCTTCTTTGCCTTTTGTTACTATGGATAAAGTGTCCCTAGTCCAATTTAAAGCCAATCCTTCATTTGTTCTCTGAATCTCACCACTTTTTTTAAAAAGAACTTCAATCCTACATTAATCATCACTGATTTCTTCCTCTATTGAATCAGTTTTATCTGCATGCAAACCTAATCTAGCCCCTTCCGTCTTCTCACACACACACACACACACACACACACACACACACACACGTCCTCTTTCAGTAGTTAGCACTGCATTTCTGAGAAAAGCTTCCACCCTATGAGTTATTTATTATGGCTTTCTTCACTTCATCCCATCACAATATCTTCTCTTCTCTGAGGCACTGGGCTTCCATCACCGCCACTTCACTGAAACTATGAAAATCAAAGTGATCAATGAACTCCTGCTGCCAACGACTTTCCTGTCCTCATCTTATTTGACGTCTCAGCAGCATTCAACGAAGTTCACTTCATCTGCCTATTTAAAATATAGTTCCTGTTCTTGGATTCTGTCACCCCGAACTATTAGACTTTACCCAGTGTCACTGACCATGGCTGGTTTCTCCTTCTTCACTTGACATCAATACATTAAATGATTCAAGACTGTGTTCTGTTTTCCACTTTTCTGTCTATACATTTTCCTTAAGAGATTTCTTCCATTCCTGTGTCCTTAAACACCATCTAGACGCCAGTGACTTCTAAGCCTGCATCTTCATTCCTGACATCTACTTAACTCCAACTTTGTATATCTAAGATCCTTCTTGTACCACCACAAGGGAGCCTAAGAGTCATTACAAAATTAATATAGACAAAGCAGAATTCTTAGTATATCACACCATATCCAAGGCTATTTTTTCTCATCCCTATTCCAGTAAATGTCACCACAAAACAATCATTTGCTTAACCCCAAATCCTAGTAGTTGCTCTTTATGTATCCTATTTCATCATACTACAAATTAATCAGCAAGTCTTATCTCCTTCATCTCTCAAACATGTCTCTAATCTATTTATTTTTTCCCACTTTACTACTAATACCCTTGTCAAGCCACTCTGCTTTCGTAAATGGATTACAATGGATTATTGGTCTTCTCTCTTGTCCTCTTGAAATCCACTCTCCATGGAGCAGTCAGATATCTCTCTAAAACATAAATCATATCCTCTGCAATGGCTTTCCATTGGAGTTAGAATGAAAAGGTCTTCCATTTGTCTGACTCCAGCCTATATCTGCAAGATCGTTATTTCCAATAGGCTCTAGCTGCACAGATCTATGTGCCCTTGAATATACCAAATGTCTTAGAGTCTGTCCATGAGCCATTCTATTCCTGTTTCACATTGTTCCTATCTCTGTACTTGGATGGCTATTTTTTTAATATGTTATCTCTTTTTTTATATTTCATTTCTTAGTAAAACTTTCTCTGACCACCGAACCTAAAGCGACAAGATCATAATCACTCTCCATCACATAGTCACTTGATTTTTTTCATACCTGGTATAAATTCCAAATAGTTCTCTTGTTCATTTACTTACTTATCTCTCTTCCACCCATCCCATCTCTAACCCTTTGCTGGAATGCAGGCTGCATGACGGACCTCAACTGCTTTTTTCTTAACTGTGTCCTGTGTGCCTAAAAAAAAAAAAAAAGCCAAACATAATCCAGAGATTATCCTGGATTATCTGAGTGGGCCCAGTGGAATCAAAATAGTCCATATTAGAAGGAGGAAGGAGGATCAGAGTCAGGGAGAGAATACATGAGGACAAAAGCAAAGGTCAAAGAGGAGACAAGAATGGTACTCTTCCGGCTTTGAAGATGGAGGGAGGAGCCAGAACCAAGGATTGTACCAACGTCTAAAAGCTGAGAGAGGTGAAGAAGTGGGTCTCCCCTCGAGCCTCCAGAAGCAATGCACACCCGTCAACACCTTGATTTTAACCCAATACAACTGATTTAGTATTTCTAATTTCCAGAACTATCAGGTAATAAATTCGCGTTCTTTAAGCTGCTGAATTTGTAGTAATTTGTTACGGCCACAATAGAAAAGTAATACAGTCTGTCATCATTTGAATTTACATGATTTTTATGTAGTAATTTCACCTCAAGATATCTATCCTTTGCAAAGTCCACATCGTTTGATTACTATAGTTTTATATTGTCTTAAAACTGGGTAGTGAGTCCTCCAATGTTGCTCTTTCAGTATTGTGTCAGCTTTCCATGTAAATTTTTTCCTTTCCTTAAAACTTTAGCATCAGTGATGGATACCTGAAAAATAGCCTCTTGAGATTTTGATTAGGATTGCATTGAATCTGTGGATCAAATTGGGAAGAACTGACATCTCAACAGTATTAAGCCTTCTAATCCATGAACACAAAATATATTTCCACTTATTTAGGTCTCCTTTGATTTCTTTTATCAGTGTTCTCCCCCATTTAGATCCTATACATAACTTTTTTTAGATTTATATGCAATGGTAAATATTATTTTTTATTTCAAATTACAATTGTTCATTGTTAACATATAGAAAAACAATTGATTTTGCATGTAACCTTGAATTCTGCAACCTTGATATACTTGCTTAGTAGTTCCAATTTTTTTTTTTGCTAATTTTGGGGATTATCTACATACACAATCTATTATCTAAGAACTAAGACAGGTTTGTTTCTTCTTTTCCAATCTAGACTTATTATGGTGATCATTTCACAATATACACAAATATCAAATCATATTTTTGTACACCTGAAACTAATATAATGTTATATGTCAATTATATCTCAATTTAATTTTTTTAATAAAATAAACATAAGGCTACTAGGACTATTTCTCTTTGTGTGAGTTTTGGTAGTTTGTTTCTTTCAAAGAATTAGTCTCTATCATGTAAGTTATCAAATCCGTGGGCACAAAGTTGTTCACAATATTTCTTTATTATCTTTGTCATGACCACAGAATCAGTAGTGATGGCCTGTTTCATTTTTATTATTGGTAATTTATGTCTTCTCTCTTTTCTCTTTTTTCCTCATTAACCTAGCTATAAGTTTATTGTTTTACTGATCCTTTTGAATAACCAGTTTTGATATAGCAGATTTTTGTTATTGTTTTCCTGTTTTCCATTTCATTGATTTCTGCTCTCATTTTTACTACATCTTTCTTCTGATTGCTGTAGGTTTCTTTCTCTAGTTTCCTAAGGTGGAAATTAGGTCACTGAATTTAGACTGGCCTTATTTTCTAATATATGTATTTTATATAATTATTATAAATTTCTCTCTAAAGCTACATCCTACAAATTTTGATTATTTTTTAAATTCTGCTTTACTAAAAATATATTTAAATTTATTTTGAGACTTTTCCTTTGGTCCATAGTTGTATTAAAATGTGTTGTTAAATTTCCAAATATTTTGGGAATTTCTTCCAGTTTAATTCCTTTGTAGTCCGAAAATCCACTTTGTATTATTTCTATTCTTTTAAATTTGTTGTTTTAAGGCCCAGAATATAGTCTATCTTGGTGAATCTTCTGTAAGAGTTTGAGAAGAGTACCTATTCTTCCATTATTTGATGAGGTAATCTATAAGTATCAATTAGGTCAATTTGATTGATAGTGCTGTTCAGTTCATCTATCTCCTTACTGATTTTCAAGCTATTGGTTCTATCAATCACTAATAGAAGAATGTTGAATTCTCCAACAATAGTGAATTGGTCTATTTCTCCTTTCATCTCCTTCAGTTTTTGCCTCATATACTTTGATGCTGTGTTTTTAGTTACATAAACACTTAGGATTGGTTTGTCTTCTTGGAAAATTGACTCCTTTATCACTATGTAATGCCTCTCTATTTCCCTGTGAATCTTCCTAGTCCTGACATCTAGTTCCTCTGAAACTAAGATAGCTACTCCAGCTTTCACTAGCCTGATATATCTTCTCCACTCTCTTTACTTTTTAATGTGTCTGAGTCTTTAGAGTTAAGTGAGTTTCTTGTAAACAACATATAATTGGGTCTTTTATATCTACTCTGTCTCTGTATTTTTTTATAAGAGAATTTTTTCTTGTAATTTATTTATTTATTTATTTATTTATTTATGTCTGCGTTGGGTCTTTGTTCCTTTGCCTGGGCTTTCTCTAGTTGGTGGTGGCTTCTCTTATTGCAGAACATGGGCTCTAGGCATGCGGGCTTCAGCAGTTGTGCTTCGAGGGCTCTAGAGCTCAGGCTCAGTAGTTGTGGTGCACAGTTTTAGTTGCTCCACGGCATGTGGGATCTTCCCAGACCAGGGCTCAAACCCGTGATCCCTGCATTGGCAGGTGGATTCTTAACCACTGCGCCACTAGGAAAGCCCCTGTCTCTGTATTTTAAATGGTGTTAGAACATTCACACTTAGTGCAATTACTGATACAGTTAGAACATTCACATTTAGTGCAATTAGTGATATAGTTGGATTAATATCTACCATGTTTGTAACTGTTTTCCATTCATGGCATTTGTTCTTTGTTTCTTTTTTCCCACCTCTTTTTCTGACTTCTCTGGTTTTAATTAAGCATTTTATATGATTCCATTTGATCTGTTCTCTTAGCACATCACTTATACTTCTCTTTTTTAGCTGTTTCTAGTGATGCTGTAGAGTTACTAATATAAATTTTTAACTAATCTAAGTTCACCTTCACATTAACACTCTGCAACCTCACATGTAGTGCACATATAGAGAGTAATCCAAATTCCTCCTTCCTGTCCCTTGTGAAATGTGTTGTCATTCATTTCACTCATCAGAATGATATAATCAGCCAATACTTTGTTACTCATTTATTTAAATAAACAATTATCTTTTAGATCAGTGGAGAATATGAAAAATAAAAGTATTATTTTACCTTTATTTATTTCTTCTCTGATGCTTTTCTTTTCATGTAGATCCAATTTCCTGTCCTATATCATTTTTCCTCTACTTGAAGAACTTTTAACATTTATTGCAGTGGAGGTCTGCTGGTGATGAATTCTCTTAGCTTTTTTGTTTTTCTGATAGGGTCTTTTTTTCCTCTTCATTTTGAAAGATAATATTGTTGAATATAGAATTTTCTCTTTCAACACTTTCAATATTACACACTACTCCCTTCTAACTTGCACGGTTTCTGACAAGACGTTTGGTATAATTCTTATCCTTGCTACAGGTAACATGATGTCCCCCCCCCACCGGTTCTTTCAAGATTATCCTTTTGTCATTCCTTCTTGCAGCTTCTATATGACATGTCCAGGTGTGATTTACTTTTGGTATTTACCCTGCATAGTGTACTCTGAGCTTCCTGAATCTGTGGTTTGTTGTCTATATTTTGGAAAGCTTACAGCCATAATTACTTTAAATATTTCTTCTGCTTCATCTTTGTTCTCCTTCTGGTATTCCAATCATGCAAAAATTACACCTTCTGAAACTGTCCCACATTTCTTGGATGTTCTCTTCTATTTTTTCTTCATTCTTTATTCTCTTTGAATTTTAGTTTGGGAAGTCTCTATAGACCTATCTTTAAGATCATTAATTCTTTCTTCAGTTGTGTTGAGTCTACTGATGGCCCATCAAAAACTTTCTTCAGTTGTATTACAATGTTGTTTTGTTTTTTTTTTTTTTTCTTTTTGCTGTATGCGGGCCTCTCACTGTTGTGGCCCCTCCCGTTGCGGAGCACAGGCTCCGGATGCGCAGGCCCAGCGGCCATGGCTCACGGGCCCAGCCGCTCCGCGGCATATGGGATCCTCCCAGACCGGGGCATGAACCCGTATCCCCTGCATCGGCAGGCGGACTCTCAACCACTGCGCCACCAGGGAGGCCCTACAATGTTTTTGATCTAACATTTGCTTTTGCTTTTTTCTGAGTTTCCATCTTTCTGTTTACATTACCCATTTGTTCTTATATCTTGTCTACTTTCACTATTAGAATCTTTAACATATTAATCATAGTTATTTTAAATCTCCTTTCTGATAATAACATCTTTGTGACCTGAGTTTGGTTCCAATGATTACTTTGTCTCTTGAGACTGTTTTTCTTGCCTTTGGCATGTATTGTAATTTTCTGTGGAAAGCTGGACTTGACATATTAAACAATAGGAACTGAGGTAAATAGGCCTTTGATGTGAGGATTTATATTAACTTGGCAAGGACCTTGGCTGTATTTAATGTTTTCCATAGCCAGAGGCATCAGTTGTCTTAATGTCTTTATTTTTGTCTCCCCTGTTGACTTTGGACTTCCCTAAGTACCTTGGGGAGAATCTATGCCTTGCAGCTCTTTCCACTGTAATTCACTGTAATACTGGAGCTCAGTTAGTGTGATGATAAGGTGTGGTGGAAGAGAAGCATTCTATAATCTTATAATTAAATCTCAGTCTTTTAGCGGGGCTGTGTCTCTGGTCTATGACCTTTACAAGTGACTCTCCACTGGTATACATTTTATTCTTCCCCATTCCCCATTATTTTCTCAGGCCACAATATCCCCAGTCTATTTCTTTGAAGCCCTGAACCTGTTTACTATGTGTTTTTCCCCTTTAGATGATACAGGAATGCTAGAGTGTTCTAGAGTGGCAGGAATGTCCTTTCCCAGCTAAGCTGGCAAAGTCTCTTCCTCTGGAGAGAAGGCATTTGTTATGAAGAAGGCTGTGGGTGTATTTCACAAGGATTACTTTTCCCTTCTCCTAGCCAGAATTTTGAGGAACTCTTCCTCAGGTCTTCAGGAGAAGAACCTAGTGGGGTTCACGGAGATGAAGCCCACAAAAGCGTGAAGGACCCTCCAAGAATGGTGCCCCCAGTAGTATCTCTCTCACGTTAGTCCACATTCAGCTCCCAACAATTCATCAAAATAACCACTTAACTGTCTTATCTGTTTATGGCTGCAGGAGCTTCTGCAGGCAAAGGAGATCAGGAGACCAGGGGTTTTAGGACAAATATTGTAAACCTTGAATGAAGAATCCCACCATGTGTGATGAAATATTGAAAACAGCTCTATGACTTGATAGATCTGTTTATCAAAAAAAATTGAAAGGAAGAAGACTTCTTATTTGTAACTTCTCGTTCAATATAAGTGCAAACTTAAAAAAATATTGCAGAATGAGATATCATCTCACATCAGTCAGAATGGCCATCATCAAAAAATCTAGAAACAAATGCTGGAGAGGGTGTGGAGAAAAGGGAACACTCTTCAGTGCTGGTGGGAATGTGAATTGGTACAGCCACTATGAAGAATGGTATGGAGGTTCCTTAAAAAACTACAAATAGAACTACCATATGACCCAGTAATCCCACTACTGGGCATATACCCTGAGAAAACCCTAATTCAAAAAGCGTCATATACCAAAATGTTCACTGCAGCTCTATTTACAATAGCCAGGAGATGGAAACAACCTAAGTGTCCATCATCGGATGAATGGATAAAGAAGATGTGGCACATATATACAATGGAATATTACTCAGCCATAAAAAGAAATGAAACTGAGCTATTTGTAATGAGGTAGATAGACCTAGAGTCTGTCATACAGAGTGAAGTAAGAAAGAGAAAGACAAATACCGTATGCTAACACATATATATGGAATTTAAGAAAAATAATGTCATGAAGAACCTAGGGGTAAGACAGGAATAAAGACACAGACCTACTAGAGAATGGACTTAAGGATATGGGGAGGGGGAAGGGTAAGCTGTGACAAAATGAGAGAGTGGCATGGACATATATACACTACAAATGTAAAATAGATAGCTAGTGGGAAGCAGCTGCATAGCACAGGGAGATGAGCTCGGTGCTTTGTGACCACCTAGAGGGGTGGGATAGGGAGAATGGGAGGGAGACATAAGAGGGAGGAGATATAGGGATATAGGGATATATATAGATGATTCACTTTGTTATAAAGCAGAAACTAACACACCACTATAAAGCAATTATGCATCAATAAAGATGTTTAAAATAAATAAATAAATAGGAATAAATCTAACAAAGGAGGTAAAAGACTTGTACACTGAAAACTGGAAAGCATGCTGAAAGAAATTAAAGACCAAATTAAGCAAATGAAAAGATACTCTGTGCTCATGGATAAGAAGACAATATTGTTAAGAAATCAGTGTTAACCAAAGTGATCTACAGATCAATGCAGTTCTTATGAAAATTTTAACAGCCTTTGTAGTCAATCCTCAAAACCATATGGAATTGCAAGGGATCATGAATCGCCAAAACAATCTTGAAAAAGAAGAATAAAGTTGGTAGACTCATACCTCCTGAGTTTAAAACTATCTACAAAGATACAGTAATTAAGACAGTATGGTACAGGCATAAGGGCAGACATACAGATCAAAGGAATAGAATAGAGAATCCAGAAATAAACCCACACATACATGATCAATTGACTTTCAACAAGTATGCCAATGCCATTCAGTGGAGAAAGAACAGTCTTTTCAACAAATAGTTCTGGAACAACTGGTTATCCATATGCAAAAAAAATGAAGCTGGACTCTTACCTAACACCATACACAAAAATTTACTCAAAATGGATCAAAAACCTAAATGTAAGGGCAAAATCTACAGAACACTTAGAAGAAAACATTGAGGATAATCTTCATGACCTTGGGTTTGGCAATAGTTTCATAGATATGACACCAAAAGCATAGGCAACAAGAGACAAAAATAAATTCACTTTATCAAAATTAAGAACTTTTGTTCATCAAAAGACACTAGTAAGAAAGCGAAAAGACAACCTACTCAAAGGGTAAAAATAATTGTACATTATATATCTCATAAGGGATTAGTATCCAGAATAAAAAACTCCTAAAACTCAATAAAACAAACAAAATAAACACTAAATTCAAAACTAGGCAAAAAAGACATTTTTTCAAGGAAGATACACAAAAGGTCAATAAGCACATGAAAAGATGTTCCACATCATTAGTTATTAGGGAAATCCAAATCAAAACTACAATGAGGGCTTCCCTGGTGGTGCAGTGGTTGAGAGTCCACCTGCCGATGCAGGGGATGCGGGTTCGTGCCCCGGTCTGGGAAGATCCCACATGCCGCGGAGCGGCTGGGCCTGTGAGCCATGGCCGCTGAGCCTGCGCGTCCGGAGCCTGTGCTCTGCAACGGGAGAGGCCACAACAGTGAGAAGCCCGCGTACCGCAAAAAAAAAAAAAAACTACAATGAGATACCACTTCACAGCCATTAGGATGTCTATAATCAAAAATATTAATATTAATAACAAGTATAGGTATAGATAGTGTTGAGAGCTACACGACATTGTGAATGTATTGAATTGTACATCTATGAATGACTGAAATGTTACGTATTACATTAGGTATATTTTACCATAATAATAAAATTGATTAGAAAGAAAGACAGAGTAGGGTGATGATAATACATGCAGCTTGTTGAAATGGATGATAAGTTCTGCTAGACACCATGTTCTTAAAACATAATGGCAAAGTATCTTAAGGCAGGCCTTCAAAGAAATTCTGGGGTCATTTGGGTTATATGCTCTATTTTTCAGACTGTTAGCAACATAATGGGTTCAGACAATTTGACTCTATCCAGTATTTATAATCCTGGTCCAAGGCAGTTTCATGAACAAAGACTAGGCTATTTGAGAGAGAACCCCAAGAACAGTAACAAGAGTAGTGACCACAGTAATAAAAGTTAAAGGATAATATATATATATATATAGCTATGTAATTTTAAACTTGAACTGGCTGTGGCAGTCATACTTAGGCTGGACATTTTGCCAGTGGTAAAACTGAGGCACAAACAAATTTTCAATATTTGTTTAGGTCAAAGAGTTATTTCTATCAGAGTTACGTTTCCAGACTTCTAATGCAGAGGCTCCTCTACTTTGCCACACTGATGTAACTTGTATTTATCCAGACACAGTCATTACAACGGTTTTGAGAGTTAAGCACTGTATGGTTATTTGGCAACATAAAACACGTAACTTGAAAATGCTGAATGACACTTAAAATTAACGAAAATAAAACTCCACTGAGGGCTTCCCTGGTGGCGCAGTGGTTGAGAGTCCGCCTGCCGATGCAGGGGACACGGGTTCGTGCCCTGGTCTGGGAAGATCCCACATGCCGCGGAGCAGCTGGGCCCGTGAGCCATGGCCGCTGAGCCTGCGTGTCCAGAGCCTGTGCTCCACAGTGGGAGAGGCCACAACAGTGAGAGGCCCGTGTACCGCAAAAACAAAACAAAACAAAACAAAAAAGCTCCACTGAACTTCAAAGAGCCCAGCTCATTCATGAAAGTATATTGGGACCAGAGGGAAGGCTGTCATAGTTATAAGTACTCTATTTCAGGAATTCATCTGACCACTTTCCAGTTATCTCTGACTCTTATTGCTTCTTGATCCTGGCTTTCCTGATTAATCAATCCTCTCCCCATTTTAGCTCTATGGACTGCTTATCTAGCCTCTGTGATTAGCAACCAAATATTGGCTTTCCCTGCAGCATAGCATTCCCTACCCACCCACGTCCCCCATAATAATTCTGTTATTTGCTCTATGTATCTATGAGCTACACAGATAAGAGGAATACATGCTTGGACTACCTGGGACTGATCATCCCTCCTCCAGGGCTTGTCAGAGGCTGCTGAACATGTTAAAGGAGACTTTAAAGGCCACCTGATTTAACAATACAACCAATGTTCAAAGGTACTCAATAGCTTCTGTCTGCCCACTTGCATCTCATAACTAAACTGGCTATTTCTGGATGTTAGAGGATGTTTTCTTATATTTAAACAAACTATGTCTCCTTCTGACTTCTCCCTCACTGGTTTCAGTTGTAGGTCTTGGAGTAAAACAGAATTTACCTGCTCCGCCTTCCACATGACACTTTCACATTATTTTTAAAGATTTTAGAAGTCCCCCTCTAAATCTGCTATTCCCCATTCTGAGATAAGGAGCAATCCAAATTCCTTCAGAAATTTATCAGATGAGTTTTTTTTTAATTCCTTAATGTCCCTGTCACTCTTTCAAAACATCGTCCAGTTCTTTCAGTGTGATGTGCAGAGCCAGATACAACTCCCACCCCAGGTATTGTCTACTCCTCCTGAGAGGAACAGGAGTAAGATTCCCTATGATTCAGATACAGCATCTCAGTCCCATTTCTCCATTCTCCATCTGCATCCCACTGCCTCCAGCATCTTGCTCCATTTACATCTTCATCCTTTTCCAGAGCCTGTGATGCTTTCTCTTCCCTAGGTGGCTGCAACTCACCCTACTTGGGAAGAGCTTCCCTTTCCTGTCATGGAACTCCAGTGATCTAGTTTCTGTTCCTTATCTTTCTTCTTGGTGGAAGAAAGAAGGTAATTCCAATTCTTCCAGGAAACCTAAGTTGAGATGTATTTCCCAAGCCTTCTGAGTACAGTGACTAACTTTCAGTTTACACATATACAGCAGATAACTGTCTACCACAAGACAAGTATGTCATATCTCCTAAAGGCCACTGAAAGCTCCATTCTTTTATGGCTACTGGCAATGCACTAGGGTTTTTTCAAAACTAGAGCCTGCCTGCTGTGCCCCCATACTGACCCTCATCCACACCTGTCAGTCCTGGCTGTACATCAGAATTACATGCAGACTTTCTTAAATTTCTTTTAAAAAATTGCCCCTATCCCAAGGATTCTGATTCAATACACTTTTATTGTTACTGCTGTTGTTGATGTAGATGTTATTTTTGAGTTCACGGGTGACTTTTTATCTAAATCTTCTATTGAGACCAAACCTCAAGACTCTGAAGTTTTGCTCACTCATCTATTAGTTATGAGATACGGGCAAGTTGCTTAAGAAATGTGAGCTTCAGTTTCTCACCTATGAAATGAAATATAAATAATGCCTATTATATAATTCTTAATGTAATGTTTCAAAAACATTTAGCACCATATTTGGCATAATATTTATATTTAATTCATGGTAGCTACCTCTCAGCAAATCCTACTATGCAAGTAAATGCCTTCTCACCATTTTTGGTCTACCTTAGCCGCTTCCTCCACCAAAAACAGAGTTAAAGTCTCCCAAATCTGGGTACTAATAGTACCTCATACAATATCAGTTATTGTACTTTTCATATAACTGGATTATAAAGACTTAGCAATGAAATATTCCTCTGAGAATATTGTCAAACCAATACTCCTGAAATCTTTAGCTCTGACAAAGATAACTATTCAAACTTATTTATCTATGATCTTTACCAAGAACCCTTAGTAGAGTATATAAAACGACCAATAAAAAATCATTCCCTGGGACTTCCCTGGGGGTCCAGTGGTTAAGACTATGCCTTCCAATGCAGGGGGTGTGGGTTTGATTCCTGGTTGGGGAGCTAAGATCCCACATGCCTCGTGGCCAAGAAACCAAAACATAAAACAGAAGCAATATTTTAACAAATCCAATAAAGACTTTAAAAATGGTCCACATAAAAAAAAATTTTTTTAAGTATACTTTAAAAAAATCATTCCCTAAAATATCCTTCACTTAGGGGCCCAAACTTATAGCTAAAGAATGAAATTTTATTAAAACATAACCTATAAGATGTTTGAAATTTTAATTTCCTTGGGGTGGTTTTTCTTTTCGTTTCTTTATCAAAAAGACACAAAGAAGGGCCTCCCTGGTGGCGCAAGTGGTTGAGAGTCCGCCTGCCGATGCAGGGGATACGGGTTCGTGCCCCGGTCTGGGAGGATCCCATATGCCGCGGAGCGGCTGGGCCCGTGAGCCATGGCCGCTGAGCCTGCGCGTCCGGAGCCTGCGCGTCCGGAGCCTGTGCTCCGCAACGGGGGAGGCCACAACAGTGAGAGGCCCGCATACCGCAAAAAAAAAAAAAAAAAGACACAAAGAAGAAGAAGAAGAAAGACCTCTATATTCTAATTGCAAATCCATCACATAAATTATTGGCAGATTCACTTTTGTTGGATGAGCTAATGTGATTTTCAAAACTCCCAACTGAGCTAATGTGATTACACTCAGTTCCAATTAACCAGGGGTCAACCTGAGCCAAGCCCGTGCCCCTGACCTAACACAAGCTGAGGTCGATAATGGAAGAAGGGATGGCATCTGCTCAATAAGGAAAGCATCCCAGTCATCAGATGGTACGTAGAAAGACAAAGCTGTGTTGGCACTGCTCTCTCATCATTTGTCCAAAGGGACGTATATAAGCATCTCAAAGACAGCAAATTGTGATACCAATGCTAGAAAACCTCACAGTTTAGCTCGCTTTTGCACACATGAGGAAGTTAGAGCCTGGAAGGGAGAAACCACTTACCTTAGGTCCTGACTGTGGCATGACTCTTTCAACACATCATGCCATTTCAGATGACTTTCTAGCAAAAATGCATGTGGACCCAGTATGGGGCATCATTTGAAAGTGCCCCACCTATAAAATATGCTACAGAGCTTAAAGACATGTTTCTTCTATCCTTCCCCCACAAAAGCAAGGAGAATTATAAGCAACTTCAAATTAAGTTTTAATTGCAGTGGTTTTCAAATGATTAATATGTTTACTTTTTTTCCTGAATTACTTATAATGAATTGTGCAGTGTTGTTTTTTCCCATGTCTCTCAAGAACAGAAAAGGATTCCATACTAGGGAAATACATTTCCTCCTAAACCAAGAAGGGCAAGCCCAGTACCCACCAGATTCTAAGCTTCTGTGAATAAAGGAGTTTTGTCCAAAGGTGATCTTTACAAAAATGGTTTGCATTGACAGGTAAAACATGTAAAATACACCAAGGATATTTTGAATAGCTTACTTTGCCTATGTACCACATTCATGTCCACTGCATAACACTCAATACACCAAAATAATTTCTCTCATACCTCTTTCTCCTTCTCTGCTCCTACTGCCACCTTCTCTTCTTCTCACACCACTCCCTCTCCTAGTCTCCCCCATATCTCTTTGTGTGTGATTCTCTCCCTCTCCATCATAAAATTGCTCCAAATTTGTCTTAGATGGCTAATATAACCTACCTATAAGTCAATCTCATAACTAATTCATGGTGAGCATTACAAGAGAAATAAGCACAAAATTAATGTATTCGCTGTTAAAACTCAAATTATGAAAACTGAGTAAAATTGATCAAAGAATCATATATTTTTGATGCATTTATAGCCACAAAAATTCACCAAAAGAGTATTGGACTTAGAGGAAGTTATCACCACCAAAGAAATCCCCCAGTGACAAAAAGCCAGGATAATTAATATGTGATTGATAAACTATTAGCCTTAAAATTTAAATTGAATAGAATTAATTTTGATAATATTAATTTTATGAAATAAAAATGAAAATGGGAAAATTGGAAATGGTTTAGTGGCTCTTTTTTTAAAAAAAAAGCAGTCACAAAATTAAATTGATTTAATACAATTTACTACTGTCTTAAAAATTTATCTGTGGCAAAATATGACTAAAATGTTCGCATTAAAATGGCTAAGTCAAAATATTGTGTACCCTATGAGCGAATGTCAGCAATGATGAAAAGTTTAAGACTTGTCTAAGAGTAACTCCACAGCTTCGATTACAGGGTAGATAATATCATTATCTTCAATAATAAGGCTATTCAAACTTTTTTAAGTGCCAGAAGCAAGCTGTTCTCCAGAAGCTGGTGCCCAGCTCTGAATGAAAGATTTGAATCATAGTTGATACACACAGGCAGGTCCATAGATTGTAGTACATAATTTAGCCTTATGAATCTTGTATGTCCCTTATAAATTGAAACTTACAATCATTCCCCTACATTGTGGTTAATTTGTAAGGTACGTAGGCTAGTGTCTCAGCATTCTCTTTGGTTTTTCACTGAGTTATTAAGAAGGTATTTTCCCAAATCCTTGATCAAAGCAATAACAAAAATGGAAGAACCTACATCTATCAAGGAGATATACAGGGATGAATGGACTGCTATCTCTCCTGAGCTGTAGTTGTTGTGGAAAATGGTTTAAGTAGACTGACATTTGATTCATATGGTGAGTGTGTGCATGTGTGTCAATATATGTATGTGTATGCATATTATACTTAAATATAGAAGAACATATAGAGAGAATATTTTATATATAGGTATACAATACATAGTGTAGTGAATACATAACTGAGATACACATGGCTCTGTATCAAAGCATACACTTTGCAGTGGGAGAGGGGGCTTTCCACTGTGAATAAAATTCATATTTTATGGCAAGACAAGAAAAAATTTAAACATAAAAAATTGTCTCTGCCCATCAGCCTCCTCTCTCCCCTCTCCTGTGCATTGTATATCTGTATTATGCACTGACCAAACTCCCCCATCAGGAGAAATACCTGCTCAACCATAAAGAGTAACATTCTCCCAGCATCAACAAGACGACTCCTTAAAAGATAACATTCCTTCTTGAAGGGGTCATGAGAAGCCACCAGTCTGTGCCTGCAGATCTGGATTGTGCAAACTATCTATGTCGTTTAATGTACAGTCCTCTGTCTGAAAATCTACATAACGGTGCTTTGACCTTTAACAGGAGAACATTTCTCGGAGTTTTCTGAGAGGCTGTTTCCAGGATTATAATCCTCAATTTGGCTTGAAAAAAATTTTCCATTTCTTTCTTAGATCGACTGATTAATTTTTTCCTCAATACCAGGCAGGGGTAGCAGCATGTTCCAAGTTTCTTAGTTGAAAAGTCAGTAAACATAATCAGTGGAGGAAGCTCCAAGTGGTATGAGTGTCTGGACTGTGGAAGACAAAGCTGGTGACTTGTACATCCCTAAGTGAACATAATAGGTCTCAATGAATAACTTGCTAATTATTTTTCCTTCCATTGTTATAAGCTCAAAACCTCACCTAAAAGCAGTTACTTTATCCTAGGTAAAAATTCAATATGGATAATTTCCTACTCAATTATGCAAAGGATCCAATAGCAATAAAGTCACAGATAACAAGGAAAAACATGTATATATGAAGATGAATGGCTTAGATTGGAGGAGGAAAAAAACCCATCCACCCATGAATGGCCCCAGGCAAAACCGTCAAAGTACAGAACTTCTTTCCAGCTGCCCTTAAGCTCTTTGTTAGATTTCCTTTCTCTTTGCTTTCTAGCTTTATCTCAGTGCTCCCAGACTGTCACCAGGATCATCTTCATGTTTCATTTCCAGAAATGAAAATGACATACTTAGTAGGAGGGGTACTAATAGCTGCACTTTACTTTAAAAATGCACCTAAAAAAATAAGATAGGGGCTTCCCTGGTGGCGCAGTGGTTGGGAGTCCGCCTGCCGATGCAGGGGACACGGGTTCGTGCCCCGGTCCGGGAGGATCCCACATGCCGCGGAGCGGCTGGGCCCGTGAGCCATGGCCGCTGAGCCTGCGCATCCGGAGCCTGTGCTCCGCAATGGGAGAGGCCACAGCAGTGAGAGGCTCGCGTACCAAAAAAAAAAAAAAAAAAAAAAAAAAAACCACCTAAAAAAATAAGATAGATGAAAGTGGAAAGGGGGCTGGGTAGCTGGATAGAGGTGTGATAAAGCCAGTATAGTAAAATGTTAACAGTAGAATCTAGTAGTGGGAGGAAGAGTGTATATACTTTGCTGTATGTATGAAAACTTTCCTAATAAAATGCTAAAGAAACCGTGGGCATAATGGCCCAAATTCAGCCAGCAGGAGCCTCCACAATTTTGCTCCTGAGTCCTGTTAACATGAATCCAGTGTCTTCAATAGCTTGTTTGCTATTTGTTATGACAAGATGTTCCAGACTCCTCTTGTTTATTTCCTGTTTCCACCTCGAAACAGACAATGCAGTGGCAAACAGTGTTTCCAGACAACAATCTTAGCGTTAGGGATACTCGTTGAGACTGGGCTGGACATTGTTTTATGGGCCTTTTCAGAGTACAGAGTGGAACCAAGCAAATGTTCCTTGTGGGGCACTCCCCCCAAGTACAAAGCCCCCTCCCTGTCCTGTGCCTCTTGTTTATAGAAAAGCTAAAGTCTCCCAGGCCTCCATGAGTCACAGAAGAGCAAACTGAAGCACTGAAGCGGTTAATGATTAGGACAAGAGAGTCACATAGTCTGATGCACATTATTGGGTTGTTTTACAGATACTGTAACTGCCACCGGAGGGCAAAAGCTAACTGCTTGATAACCAGACTGCAGCCATGACATTAGCTGCTCCGTCTTGAGCAGTACTGAATCTATGGCTAGCACAATTCCAAGAACTGGGCTTAAGAGAATGGGATTAACACTATTGCTCGTAATAATCTATATCTTTGCAGGCATCAAAATAATTGTAGCTGTTCTGCCTGTATATGTAAACGGGCAACTATAACTGTCAGCAAAGAGATGCTACAGACCCATGTCGAGTCTTCCACTCTAAGAATAAGGCACCCTATGTCATCATGAAGAAGATACAGAAGACGGACCTTTGCCCATAATCCCATAGAAATGGAATGATATTCTGAGAAGTGGGGATCTGTAAGCAGCTTTTGGCAGCAAAGAGCTCTCTGCAGAAGACCCCTTCTGTCTTGTCACTAACCTTAACCGGGCACCCCCCTTGCTCTACTCATCTCTGGCCCTAGCACACTTTTGTATCTTTTGATCATACAATACCTTGCCTAACCTGCTGGTTCTTTCCATGGATCAAATAAGTAGAAATGATGAGTAAGTAGTTAACAGATGACCAGATCTCTTCCCTAGCTTCCCCTTCAGTAATCTCTTGAACAAACCGTGAATAAGATAGCATCTAAGGAAAGATCACAAGAAGTCAACAAGCCTGCACGCCATGGGGGATGGTGGCAACTTTGACACCCTATGTCAAAGATTAACTGAGATTACTTCCTTCTTTCCCTTTAAAATTTTTCACAGCTGAGCAGAATCTTCGGAGATGGTTTTGGAGGGACACCGAGTCCACCATCTGCCCAGACTGCTGCCATTCTGATTAAAAGTTGTTCTACCAACAATTGCCTCTCGGGCATTAATTTTTGAGGCTGAGCAGCAGGACCTGAGTTCAGTGACAAGAGCTAGGATAGAGGTAAGAGGAAAGAGCAAGAGAGATGCTTTTAAAAATAAGATGCCCCATGAGTACGTACTGATATTTCCTTTTCAAGTTAATACGACAGGGATTTCCCTCACCCTGTCCTATATTACTTCTGTATATTTTCCCACACTGAGAATCTTGATCCTCAAGGCACAGAATATAACAGAAATAGAATACCCCACAAATCCTCTTTGCTCTATCCCACATTGTACAACAACAATCTCTGAAAGGTGATACTAATATAACAATTCAGGTCACTTAAACCAGTTAAAAAATTTTGCATATACTTGCCCCATTCTCCCCCCCTTTTTTAAAGTAATGTATTAACATTATCAGAGCATATAAGCTGTTATATACTGTGCTCTCTTTTAATCCTCATTTAGTCTTATTTCTATGGATAACTTTATGTTTTATGCTCACTGATATCTTTCTACTCATTTTCATCTAGAACATTCTCTAGTAGATTCCTCAAGAAAAGCTCATGGAAACAATATTTCTTTAGTTCTTGCATGTTAATTATAGTTTGTGTCCTTTATAAATGAAAGTCGGTTTCCATTAAAATCCTTAGCTCACATTTTCTTTCCTTGAATATCTTAATTACTCCATTTTCTTTAGGCATAAAAGATTACTGTTGAAAAGTCTGATTATAATCTAACTTTCCTCCTTAGACATCTCTTCTATTTAGATGTTCAAAGGATTTTTTTTGTTTCTCTTTAAAGTCCAGTAGTTTTACTAGAATAAGTCTTGGTGTTGGTCATTCTAGATTTATATTTTCAGGTACATGGTGTGTTCTTTCCATTTGAGCATCAATAAGAATAAGAAATACAAGAGATTGAAGCCCAAAATATTATATTTAAAACTAGGAGTTTATAATGATATAAAAAAACCACTGGAAAAAAATTATCAATTAGTCACCTTGGAGGAAGACAGGGAACCAACTTAAAAATAGAGAGGGAAAATATCAAGCACTGATTCTGTCTTTTCTGAACACTGGGTAACCAAACAGTAGATAAGAGAAAGATCTATTCATAAGAATATTTTAAGCTCATAAACGAAAAAAAAAAAAAAGATTGAAGTAGAACAACTATTTTGCATGAGAGCTGACTTATTTTAGATTCCAAATGTCTTATGTTGCCCTTGAGGGTGACTGCATATAATTAAATAAATCTGTAGTCATCAGCCATCTTAAATGATTTGCTATTGCTGTGATATAGGTAGGACAGGACAGTTGTGGATAAAAGAATATACTGCCTTCCTTCATGGAGGTTGTGCTTTCTAAAATAACCTCTCAAACTTTTTGAAGTCTTATTTACAGGACATGTAAATTTAGAGGTGGTCCATCAACAATGCAGGCAACACCACAGCGTATCAAATAAACATCCTAAATACAGCTTTCCAGGCACATTGGTGATGGAAACAAACAAAAGCTGACTAAAATCACATAAGCATAAGCATTAACAATACTCAGTATGGATAACAAGAGCTAGACTTTCCTAGGAATTTACTAAGTGCAGCCCTGGACTAATCTCATTTGGTTCTCACAAAAATCTTTGAGGCACATACTGATATTTTCCCAATTTATAAATAAATTATACATTTCTCCTAGGTTATAGTCTATCCCTGAAACCAGTCACACTTTTTTGTTGTTGTTGCTGTTGTTGTTGTTTTTTTTGTGGTACACAGGCCTCTCACTGTTGTGGCCTCTCCCGTTGCAGAGCACAGGCTCCGGACGTGCAGGCTCAGCAACCATGGCTCATGGTCCCAGCCGCTCCGCGGCATGTGGGATCTTCCTGGACCAGGGCACGAACCCGTGTCCCCTGCATCGGCAGGCAGACTCTCAACCACTGCGCCACCAGGGAAGCCCCAGTCACACTTTTAAGAGGGTGATGTTTTATTTATTGACTTATAGTGAGACTCCTAGGAGTTTGGAAACTTCTCCACAGTCATATATGTAAGAAACATGGCAGTAAAGAAAATAGGCATCAGTCCCAGAAACAAGAGATGGAGAGTATAGGGGGAGCTCTCATCTACTTGAAACAAACCTTACAGACGTTGCCAAGAGTAAGTCCCAATTCCTGAGAAATATTTGCTGTATCCAGAGGGCAGTCAGATGGGAAAAAATAAGACCCCCTTCTACAGCTCCTGCACTGAAGAAGATAGGGATGAGGCTTCATAATTTTTCCCACAAACTTGCAGAATCAACTGTCTCCCCAAGATTAACGGAGGCACTAGTAGAGCACTTTCAACACCCCGGAGGAAAAGAATATGTGCAAAGACGGAGGTCCCTGCTAGGACTGCCCAGAGCCCAGGTCCTTCCACAAAACCCACACTTTACAGAAAATGAGTCACAGCTTTTTGGCATAGGATACCACAGGAAAACAGTAACAGTTTCTGTTAGATTAGTTCTAGAACCCAAAGAGAAGTCACTATGTTAGAACAAATATCACAAGACAGTAGACTTTTTCTTGTTGAAAGCTGAATAAACAAGAAATAACACTGAAGTCTAAAAAATAACTGGGGCAGCATAAAAGAGAAAGATACACACAGCACACAAGGCAGAGAAAGGACGTATTTTTAAAAATGATTTACTCTAGGGCTTCCCTGGTGGCGCAGTGGTTGAGAGTCTGCCTGCCAATGCAGGGGACACGGGTTCGAGCCCTGGTCTGGGAAGATCCCACATGCCGCTGAGCAACTAGGCCCGTGAGCCACAACTACTGAGCCTGCGCGTCTGGAGCCTGTGCTCCGCAACAGGAGAGGCCGCGATAGTGAGAGGCCCGCGCACCGCGATGAAGAGTGGTCCCCGCTTGCCACAACTAGGGGAAGCCCTCGCACAGAAACGAAGACCCAACACAGCAAAAATAAATTAATTAATAAACTCCTACCCCCAACATCTAAAAAAAAAAAAAAAGAGTGGGAAGCCTTACTCTTACAATACTACTAATCAACAGCAACAATGTAAAAAAAAAAAAAAAGATTTACTCTAGTAAACATCGGTTTTATAATCTCAGTGAAAGTGAAGAATAACCAAACGTAAACAAAAGGTGAAAGATGATGTGAGAAACTAAAAGACAAATGAAAATTGAGAAGTCATTGCAAGGAAGGAACATAGGGAAACTATGATAAGATTTAAGATGGCATTGGTAGCAATAAACGACAGAATCTATGTTCTGTAGTAGATTACAAGCTTACTGCTATGATCTGAATGTTTGTGTGCCCCCAAATTCATGTGTTGAGATCCCAACCCCTAAGATGATGGCATGAGGAGATGGGGCCTTTGAGAGGTGATTAGGTTATGAGGGCAGAGCAGTGCCCTCGTGACTGAGTTTAGTGCGCTTATAAGAAATACATTTCTGTTGTTTATAAGTCACGCCATTTATGGTATTTTTTGTAGCAGTCCAAATGGATTAAAACACTTAGGAACTTGAGAAATTCTCCTAAAATGAAAAGGAAAATATAAGTTATGAAAGCAGTCAGAATGAAGAAATTAGATTATGAAGAATAGCTTATAGTTTAAAATATGGATAGCGTTTCAATGAGATCAGGATCAATATTATAAAAGCAATCATCAACTGCATAAAAGAAATATTTTCCTATATCTATACGTACACCTGCAAATTTGTAGGATGGATCATTAAAAAAGAATGTTCATGGAAGAAACTAATGTTTAGATTTATGCCAGTGATTTTTTTAACTCCAAGCTTAAAGAAGTAATGATGCCAGCATCTAGGCAGCTACAAAGTAAAAAATAGAGAGCTGGACTCCCAATTCTCTATAGCAAGTCTAATTGCCAAAGAACAAAGTACTAAGGTCTTTAAAATTGAGTGAAAAATACCATGACCAAGAATTCTAAAGCCAGCTACCTTACCATTTTCATGTGAAAGCAACAGAAAGCCACTCATATATGCAAGTATGCAGAAAATAAACTCTATATACTACTTTTCTGGGAAAAAAAGAACTAGTCTCAATGTAATAGGAAAAAGTCAACATAAATAACTAAAAACCAGAAAATATATACTGTTATAAGGACTAGCATTCAAAATAGTAAAATGTAGAATTAAATCCAAAAATCTCATATAAATGTTTTACTGTGCATATTAAAAATACTATTTGAAGAAAATATTTAGTCTTAACCTTGGATTAAATAGTTTTTAAAAGTATTTTTTAAATAATAGTAATAAACTCACAAAAATTTCCAAATTTTTCTGACAAAAGAAAATAAAACTGGAGGTAGTAAAGTTTACTAATTGACTTTTGTAATATATTTTTTTTTGGGGGGGGGGTTGCGGTACGCAGGCCTCTCATTGCTGTGGCCTTTCCCGTTGCCGAGCACAGGCTCCGGACGCGCAGGCCCAGCGGTCATGGCTCACGGGCCCAGCCGCTCCATGGCATGTGGGACTTTCCCGGACCGGGGCACGAACCCGTGTCCCCTGCATTGGCAGGCGGACTCTCAACCACTGTGCCACCAGGGAAGCCCCTGACTTTTGTAATATTAAAGGGAGTTTTATTATTGATATTGCTAGAGAAGCATAGTTTTAAATTATTTTTTTAAGAAAAGGTAACTATGAAACATATAAGAAAACATAAGAAAAGGATCTTTGAAATTTAAAATATTGCACCTAAAATAGAAAATTCAACATAAAAATTGGAAATAGGGTCAAGAAAGTCCACCAAGGGACTTCCCTGGTGGCACAGTGGATAACACTTCACACTCCCAATGCAGGGGGCCTGGGTTCAATCCCTGGTCAGGGAACCAGATCCCACATGCATGCTGCAACTGAGAGCTTACATGCCACAACTAAGGAGCTGGTGAGATGCAACTAAGGAGCCCACCTCCTGCAACTAAGACCTGATGCAACCAAATAAATAAATAAATATTTTTTTAAAAAAGAAAATCCACCAAAACATATTGAACTTAATATTATAAAATAAAAAAGTGAAACAGATATGAGAAGAGGTAGAGAATATGAGAGTAGCTCTAATCCTCTCATTTTAGACAGTAGGAAATCAAATGACTCTAAATTTTATAGAACAAGAAATAAAGCTTTAAGCATATTATTTAAAGTTACAAAGGCAATCAGGAGGGTAATAAAAATAACACTATAATTGTCAAAACATGGGGAATAGGGAAAAGGGGAGATGAGGAATAATGTAAGTGGCCTAAATATTTTTCTGAGCCCAGAGTCAGTGTTCATTAAATGTTCAGCAAATATTGAATATTTATTACGTATTAAGCACTGTTCTGGATGCAAGAGACCTATCAATGAACAACAGACTGCTTGCCCTCATGGAGCTTCCATGATAGAGCAGAAAAACAGATAATAAGCAATAGATCTATGATGAAGGAAGGGAGCAATTACAGAAACATGGAATCAGGAGAGGGTCATCATACAGGAGAAGTGAACCTGGGGCAAGGCACTTGGCCATGTAGGATGATCTTGCCAAGAGCTCAGATCTATGCAAATTGGCCTTTAGGGTATAGAGCAGAGAGGTTTAGGGTGAAGAGTGGATTGGGAAGGACAAACAGAAGACATACAGTACAATATATGGATAATAAATAAGGATGCTGTCTTAAGTTGTTTGAAGATCATGCATGCTCTGAGGGAAAAGCAAATGTAGTAGGATGAATCAGAAATGACAGTGTAGGAAGGGACTTGCACTTTTAAATAGAGGTGTTCAGGTAACATCTCACTGAGAAGATTTTATTTAAGCAAATACTTGGAAAAGGTGAAGGGGTGAGCCTTGTGAATATCTAGTGCAAAAGTTATTCCAAGGAACAGAAGCAGCCAGTGCAAATTCTAATCATAGGAACATGCCTGAAGATAGAACACGGAATCTGAAAATGATCATTCAGCTTCAGCATATCAGAGAGGTAAGTGTTGGATAACACTGCATTCATTCAACAGGTATTTATGGATCACCAATGACATGCTTGTTATTCTTCTAGGTCTGAGTGTCCAGGATATTGTAAGAGACAAGGTACTAGTTCTCTGGAAGCTTACATGTTAATGGGATAGATATCAACTAGCCAAGTAAACAAGGAGATAAACATGGTGACTTTAGATCATGGTGTGTTCTGTAAGGAAAACAAACCAAGGTAAAACAAGAAAAGGAAGTAGGAAGGGAGGGCTTGTTTCAGATTAAGTGGTCTCTGAAGAAGTGACCTGACACTAAAATCATGAGGAAGCAGTCAAGGGAAGAGATGAGTTAAAGGGTTCCAGCCAGAGGGACAACAAACCCAGAGATTTGGAGCAAGAGAGCGCTCAGGGCGTTTGCAAATTAGAAAGAAGACTGGTTTAAGAAATAAAAAACAAACCAAAACAAAAAGAAACAGTTAAGTAAGTAGACAGATACAGAGACAGATATGACATGATATAGCTTATATGTGAAATCTAAAGAAATGGTACAAATGAACCTATTTACAAAACAGAAGCTGAGTCACAGATGTAGAAAATAAACTTGGGGTTACCAGAGGGGGAAGGGGGACAGGGATAAATTGGGGGATCGGGATTGACACATGCACACTACTGTATATAAAATAGGTAACTAATAAGAACCTCCTGAATAGCACAGGGAGCTCTATTCAATACTCTATAATAACCTATATGGGAAAAGAATCTTAAAAAAAGTGGATATATGTGTATGTATAACGGACTCACTTTGCTATACAGCAGAAACTAACAACATTGTACATCAACACTACTCCAACAAAAAAAATTAATTAACAAAAAAGAAATAGTTAAACGTGGATTATCTTTAGGATGCAGAACTGGTCATGAGGATCAACAAAGGAAGAAACTGTTCTTTTCTATTTGTCTTTCGGTTCTACTTGACAAAAGCTAAAACTCCTGAAATACTGCAAGTTGAATAACAATATCAAAATACGTCAAGTAAAAGCAAGGTGAACTAGATCAGTACCAGAGCGCTTGGAGTCTTGAACACATATCCATCTGTGCTTAAACCAATTTAAGTGAATCATGGACAAGATGGTCGAGTGGGAAGATCCTGGGTTCGCCACCTTCCACAGACTTACCAAAACTACATTACAGCAACTATCTCTGCGAAGGACCTGAAGCCTAGCAGAAAAGATCTTCTACATCTAAGCATAAAAAGAAAAAAATGTTTGATAATTCTCCTTCCATACATATTTCTGTGCATACATGTACCCCAAGGTATCTTAGATACTATACTTAATGCTTTATAGCCTGAGATGGGTACAGTTGAGATGGGTAAGAGCAGCAGAGAGGCAGTTCTAGCCTCAGCTCCTTGCACTGGCATGGCAACCCACGCAGGAGTGTTATCACAGTTGTGGAGGTCCTCCTGAGGAACAAGAGGTGCACAGTCCATCATGGCCTACCCAGTCCAGATGACCTGCACTGGGAAGACGAGATCCCCACGGGCTGGCTTTGAAAACCAGCAGGGCTTATGTCCAGGAGAGCCAGAAGTGTGTAGGAAACCCAGACTTCACCCTTAGAAGGAACACAAAAACTCTTTCACTCCCAGTCCTGGTGCAGAGGCAGCAGGTTGTAAAGCACGTGGGTCATACATGAAGGAGATCCATCCACATTGGGGGCAGGTACCCAAAGGGCAGGGATCTGTTGGAACAGTCTCCAGGTACAAAGGCACTGGCAGGCTACCCAAAGCAATCTGCAGATCCAATGCAATTCCTATCAAAATACCGAGAGCAGTGTTCACAGAACTAGAACAAGTAATCCTAACATTTGTATGGAAAAAAATTTTTTGAATTGGGTTTTTGACCCTTGCCTACTCATTTCTCAAGGCTCCTACCAACATTTTTATCTAATAACACTCCTCTGTCCAAACATCAAGTCTTCATTATCCTTCTGATCAATTTCCTCACATTTCACACCACCAATACTCAGCCCCCAACCTCAGTCATTTCATTATATCTCACCAGATCTTTCTGATCTATAAATACAGTCAAGTTATTTGCTTATTTAAGATGTCACTGGATCCCTGTGGTTAAAATCCAAACGTCCCCATATGGGCCACTGGATCCTTCCTGATTGGGGCCCTTTATTGTTCTATCTCACCACCCACCAATTATTGCACTTTAGCCACACCCAAAAGTTTTGGATGCCATGCTGCTTCTCTCTTCTGTGCCTGAGAAGGAGCTTTTAGCCCTTGCACTAAAAATAGGTGAGTCTCATGGTTTCCCTGAGAGTTAAGGCTAGAACACAGGGAAGTTTATGAGATTGATTTCTGAACGATCAAAGAGCTGAAGGAAATTCTTCATAATAATGAAAGAAAGGACAGAATTGCATGTGGGGAAGAGAATTGTGGTGGGAAAGGTCTGAAACACGAGTTGCTACTGATAAGGACGTGGGGACCATATGAGGAACTGGAATAAGAGTGAGGCCAGGGGGCTTCCCTGGTGGCGCAGTGGTTGAGAATCCGCCTGCCGATGCAGGGGACACAGGTTCGTGCCCCTGTCTGGGAAGATCCCACATGCCGCAGAGCGGCTAGGCCCGTGAGCCATGGCCACTGAGCCTGCGCGTCCAGAGCCTGTGCTCCGCAACGGGAGAGACAAGGTACTCTCACAACAGTGAGAGGCCCGTGTACCGGGAAAAAAAAAAAAAAAAGAATGAGGCCAGGGAAGCTGACATCAGGAGTGCAAAAGCAGTGAAGACAGGCTTTTTACAAGTGTGAGCCTCGTTCAAAAAGAAAATGAGGAGATTGATGATTCCTTCCAAGGGCTGCACAGTTGCACAGTGGTTCCTTCGAAGAGGGTCCACATTTTTGTGAACAGAGTTGGAAAGTAGAAAGAAATACCACAAAACATGTATTTTTCCCAAGAGTCAAAACCCTTGTCAGACTGCTCTTCATATGACATAATGTCCTCAGAACTAGGAAGTGTTTAAATTTCATGTAACCTATTCAGTTATGAGGTTAATAATTAAAGGGGAAGATATCTGAATACACATTTTAAAATGCGACAGATGCTTTAAAAGGGTATTGTTTCCTGCACCAAAGATAAAGTGTGACTTAAAAATTCATGTATGAAATGTCACCTTGAAAGTATGAGGACAGCTGCGCACACTATTAAACGAAGCCACAAGTAAAAGCAATTGGCACTGTGAACAGAAGTTAATAGAGACCAAAAAAACAACAAAAACAAAAACAAAAAAGGAATGGAGGGGTGGCAGAAGGCACATTTGACATTAATTTACAGAGATATAAAAGACACATCTTTTGCAATAACATAAAAAATATTTTTCTTACAATAGAGATAATCTGTGTTCATTATAGGAAAAACAAATGAGAAAAAGAAGGAAATTAGAGTCACAAATAAGCACATGAGATAGCAATTACACCTATTAACATTTTGATAATTCTCCTTCCATACATATGTCTGTGCATACATGTACCCCAAAGTATCTTAAATACTTAGATACTTAATGCTTTATAGCCTGATTTTTTTTTTACATTATAAAATATCAAGAACATTTTCTGCATTAATTATTCTTCTAAAGCATATTTTATGACTACGGTATTCAATTAATTAGATCTAGACTGCTTTATTTATAGAGTACCTGCTCAAACATTTAAAGAGTAATAGCTACTTTTGCTTTTATCTGCCATGTTATTATGAACATCCTTACAGCTCAGCTTTATAGGCTTTCATAATAATGTCACTGAGACAATATTTCTCAAACTATACTGTGCGGTGGTCTAATCCCTTGAAGTATTCCCCCCACAAAACTACGGTTAAATAAGTTTAGACAAGAGCATTTGTTTGTGTTCTCTTGAAGTTCACAATATACATTACCACATTAAAATTCTGAGAAATTCTCTTGGTTAAAAGCTTTATTTAAGCAAGCATTTTGTCAAATTGTTTTTTGTTTGTTTGTTTGTTTGTTGTGGTTCGCGGGCCTCTCACTGTTGTGGCCTCTCCCGTTGTGGAGCACAGGCTCCGGACGCGCAGGCTCAGCGGCCATGGCTCACGGGCCCAGCCGCTCCATGGCATGTGGGATCTTCCCGGACCGGGGCACGAACCCGTGTTCCCTGCATTGGCAGGCGGACTCTCAACCACTGTGCCACCAGGGAAGCCCCTGTCAAATTGCTTAAATCACTGAAAATCCTTCATGTTCATGTACAATTGTTAATATGCCTCAGAAATGCATATCTTAGAATTCTTAAACATGAAATCGGAGAAAGACCTTCAAGAAGGCAGAGGAGTAGGACGTAGAGATCACCTTCCTCCCCACGAATACATCAAAGATACATCTACACGTGGAACAACTCCTACAGAACACCTACTGAACGCTGGCAGAAGACCTCAGACCTCCCAAAAGGCAAGAAAATCCCAACGTGCCTGGGTAGAACAAAAGAAAAAACAGCGACAAAAGAATAGGAAAGGAACCCGCACCTCTGGGAGGGAGCTGTGAAGGAGGAAAAGTTTCCACACACTACGGAGGCCCTTCACTGGCAGGGACAGGGGCTGGGCAGAGGGAGAAGCTTCAGAGCCACGAAGGAGACTGCAGCAACAGGGGTGCAGAGGGCAAAGTGGAGAGATTCCTGCACAGAGGATCAGTGCCGACCGGCACTCACCAACCTGAGACACTTTTCTGCTCACCCGCTGGGGCGGGTGGGGGCTAGGAGCTGAGGCTCGGGCTTCGGAGGTCAGACCCCAGGGAGAGGACTGGGGTTGGCTGTGTGAACACAGCCTGAAGGGGGCTAGTGCACCACAGCTAGCTGGGAGGGAGTCCGGGAAAAAGTCTGGAACTGCCTAAGAGGCAAGAGACCACTGTTTCAGGGTGCACGAGGAGAGGGCATTCCTTCCCCCTGGGCCCACAGAAGGCAGAGCAGTGCCTAAGCAAGCTCCAGAGTGGCGCGCAAGCTGTGGCTATCAGCTCGGACCCCAGAGACGGGCATGAACTGCTGCTAACACTGCTGCCTCTGCCACCAAGAATCCTGTGTGCAAGCTCAGGTCACCACCCATCCCCCAGGAGCCTGTGCAGCCTGCCACTGCCAGGGTCCTGTGATCCAGGGACAACTTCCCCAGGAGAACACATGACACGCCTCAGGCTATTGCAATGTCACTTTGGCCTCTGCCACCACAGGCTCGCCCTGCATTCCAGTTATGACTACCATACCCCTTCCTCTCCCCAGCCTGATTGAGCAGGAGAGCCCTAATGAACTGCTGCTTTAGCCCTGTCCTGTCTGGGTGGGCAACAGACTCCTGAGGGTGGCCTACAGGCAGGGGCGGGGCCAAAAGCAAAGCTGAACCCCAGGAGCTGTGTGAACAAAGAAGAAAAAGGGAAATTTCTCTGTGCAGGCTCAGGAGCAGCAGATTAAATCCCCAACATCAACTTGATAAACCCTGCATCTGAAGAATATCTGAATTGACAATGAATGTTCCCAAAATTAAGGCAATGGACTTTGGAAGAAAATGTAGATTGGGGTTTGTCTTCTGCATCTAATTTGTTTCTGGTTTTGTTTATCTTAGTTTAGTTTTTAGTGCTTATAATCTTTGGTGGATTTGTTTACTGGCTTGGTTGCTCTCTTCCTTTTCATTTTTCTTATTTTTTTATTTTTAAATTTTGTTTTCCTTTTTCTCTTTTTGTGCGTGTGTATGTGTATGCTTCTTTGTGTGACTTTGTCTGTTCAGGTTTTCTTTTACCATTAGTCTTAGGGTTCTGTCTGTTCATTCTTCATTTGTTTGTTTGTTGGCTTTCTTTTTTTTTTTTTTTTTCCGTCTTTTCTTCCAAGCTGTGTGGCTTGGCAGGATCTTGGCGTTCCAGCTGGGTGTCAGGTCTGAGCCTCTGAAGTGGGAGGTCCAAGTCCAGGACATTGGACCACCAGAAACTTCCTGGACCCATGTAATATCAACTGGTGAGAGTTCTCCCAGAGATCTCCATCTCAACATTAAGACCCAGCTCTACCCAACAGCCAGCAAGCTCCAGTGCTGGACGCCCCATGCTAAACAACTAGCAAGACAGGACACAACCCCACCGATTAGCACAGGGGCTGCCTAAAATCATAATAAGCTCAAAGACACCCCAAAACACACCACCAGACACCCCAAAACATACCACCAGACATGGCCCTGCCCACCAGAAGGACAAGATACAGCCCCAACAACCAGAACACAGGCACCAGTCACCTCCACCAGGATGCCTACACAAGCCACTGAACCAGCCCTACCCACTGGGGGCAGACTCCAAAAATAACGGGAACTACAAACCTGCAGCCTGCAAAAAGGAGACCCCAAACACAGTAAGTTAAATAAAATGAAAGACAAAGAAATATGCAACAGATGAAGGAGCAAGGTAAAAACCCACCAGACCAAACAAATGAAGAGGAAATAGGCAATCTACCTGAAAAAGAACTCAGAGTAACAATAGTAAAGATGATCCAAAATCTTAGAAATAGAATTGAGAAAATACAAGAAACGTTTTAACAAAGACCTAGAAGAACTAAAGAGCAAACAAACAATGAAGAACTACACAATAAATGAAATTTAAAATACTCTAGAAGGAATCAATGGCAGAATAACTGAGGCAGAAGAACAGGTAAGTGACCTGGAAGATAAAAGAGTGAAAATAACTGCTGCAGAGCAGAATAAAGAAAAAAAGAACAAAAACAAATGAAGACAGTCTCAGAGACCTCTGAGACAAAATTAAATGCACCAACATTCGAATTATAGAGGTCCCAGAAGAAGAAGAGAAGAAGAAAGAGTCTGAGAAAATATTTGAAGAGATTATAGTTGAAAACTTCCCTAACATGGGAAAGGAAATAGTCAATAAAGTCCAGGAAGTGCAGAGAGTCCCATACAGGATAAATCCAAGGAGAAACACACCAAGACACATATTAATCAAACTATCAAAAATTAAATTCAAAGAAAAAATATTAAAAGCAGAAATGGAAAAACAACGAAGAACATACAAGGGAATCCCCATAAGGTTAAGAGCTGATCTTTCAGCAGAAACTCTGCAAGCCAGAAGGCAGTGGCAGGACATACTTAAACTGATGAAAGGGAAAACCCTACAACCAAGATTACTCTAACCAGCAAGGATCTCATTCAGATTCGACGGAGAAATTAAAATATTTACAGAAAGCAAAAGCTGAGAGATATCATCACCACCAAAACAGCTTTACAACAAAAGCTAAAGGAACTTCTCTAGGCAGGAACCACAAGAGAAGGAAAAGACCTACAATAACACACCGAAAACAACTAGGAAAATGGTAATAGGAACATACATATCAATAATTACCTTAAATGTAAATCGATTAAATGCTCCAACCAAATGACACAGACTGGCTGAATGGATACAAAAACAAGACCCATATATATGCTGTCAACAAGAAACCCACTTCAGATCTAGGGACACATACAGACTGAAAGTGAGGGGATGGAAAAAGATATTCCATGAAAATGGAAATCAACAGAAAGCTGGAGTAGCAATACTCATATCAGACAAAACAGACTTTAAAACAAAGACTAGGGCTTCCCTGGTGGCGCAGTGGTTGAGAGTCCACCTGCTGATGCAGGGGACATGGGATCGTGCCCCAGCCTGGGAAGATCCCACATGCCACGGAGCGGCTGAGCCCGTAAGCCATGGTCACTGAGCCTGCACGTCCGGAGCCTGTGCTCTGCAATGGGAGAGGCCACAGCAGTGAGAGGCCTGCGTACCACACAAAAAAACAAACAAACAACAAAAAAAAAACACAAAGACTATTACAAGAGACAAAGAAGGACACCACCTACCAACGGGATCAATCGAAGAAGAAGATATAACAATTGTAGATATTTATGCACCCAACATAGGAGCACCTCAATACATAAGGCAAATGTTAACAGCCATAAATGGGGAAATCAACAGTAACACAATAATACTGGGGGATATTAACACCCCACTTTCACCAATGGACAGATCATCCAAAGTGAAAACAGATAAGGAAACACAAGCTTTAAACGACACATTAAACAAGATGGACTTAATTGATATTTATAGGACATTCCATCCAAAAACAACAGATTACACTTTCTTCTCAAGTGCTCATGGAACATTCTCCAGGATAGATCATATCTTGGGTCACAAATCAAGCCTCAGTAAATTTAGGAAAATTGAAATCGTAACAAGTATCTTTTCCGACCACAACACTATGAGACTAGATATCAATTACAGGAAAAAAACTGTAAAAAATGCAAACACATGGAGGCTAAACAATATGCTACTATATAACCAAGAGATCACTGAAGAAGTGAAAGAGGAAATCAAAAAATACCTAGAAACAAATAACAATGAAAACACAAGGACCGAAAACCTGTGCGATGCAGCAGAAGCAGTTCTATAAGGGAAGATTATAGCAAGAAAAATCTCAAATAAACAACCCAACCTTACACGTAAAGCAATTGGAGAAAGAACAACAACAACAACAAAAAAAAACCACCAAAGTTAGCAGAAGGAAAGAAATAATAAAGATCAGACCAGAAATAAATAAAAAAGAAATGAAGGAAACGATAGCAAAGATCAATAAAACTAAAAGCTGGTTCTTTGAGAAGATCAAATTGATAAACCATTAGCCAGACTCATCAAGAAAAAAAGGAAGAAACTCAAATCCACATAATTAGAAATGAAAAAGGAGAGGTAACAACTGACACTGCAGGAATACAAAGGATCATGAGAGATTACTACAAGCAACTGTATGCCAATAAAATGGACAACCTGGAAGAAATGGAAAAATTCTTAGAAAAGCACAACCTTGCAAGACTGAACCAAGAAGAAATAGAAAATATGAACAAACCAATCACAAGCACTGAAACTGAAACCATGATTAAAAATCTCCCAGGGCTGGGCTTCCCTGGTGGCGCAGTCGTTGACAGTCCGCCTGCTGATGCAGGGGACACAGGTTCGAGCCCCGGCCCGGGAAGATCCCACATGCCACGGAGCAGCCAGGCCCGTGAGCCATGGCCGCTGAGTCTGCGCATCCGGAACAAGAGCAATATACCACAGTCAATATGTTTTCTATAAAAAGATTCTATTTACCATAAAAGAAACAAACACTATAAACTTTCTAGGAATAAACTTTATAAGAAATATGCAAGACCTTTATGGAAAATACTATAAAACTTTGTTGAAGGGCATAAAAACAGTCCAGAATAAATGGAGAGGTATTTTATGCTATTGGATAGGAAGACTGCATATTGTAAAGACATCAAACATGGCAAATTAATCTACAAAGTTAATTCAATTCTATTAAAAGTCTCAAAGAATTTTTTTAACAGAACTTGACGAGCTAATTCTAGAATTAATATGAAAATGTAAATTTGTAAGAACAGTCAACAAAACTAAGGAGGAATTATTTGCCCTAGCAAATATTAAGAATTATAATGTATGGTAGCTAATGCATAGGACTAGAAAAATAAATCATTGAAATAGAATAAAGAACTCAAAAACAAGCCCGTATATATATGGAACATTAGTATACTACAAAAGTGACATTTCAAGTTACTAGAAAAGAAGTAACTATTAACTAAATAGTGTTGGTACGAGTGATTACCTACTTAAAAAATAGTTAGGTCCCAACTCATGTCACTCCCATAAAACAAACAAAAATCTGAAAGAATTAGAGGAAAATATAGAATATATCTTTTCTTACTAAAATAGGAAGGGTCTTCTTAAACAAGAAATAATAAAAAGAATTTTTAAATTAAAGTTGATAAATTTGGTCACATCAAAATTCAAGTATCTCTGAAAAATGACTTCTTAAAAAGACAACGACATACACGAAGTATTTGCAGCAAGTATGCCAAAGAAAAGAACTGGTGTGACCAATCTTATAGACTCACTCACTCAACTCCATTACAATCCTTAGTAATGTGCCTTACTGCACATTAGAAACAGGAAAAGCAAAATTCCATTTTCCAGGGTCCTGTACAGTTTGGGTTTGATATACATTGATATGCAACCTAGCTATCACTAAGCAGTTACACATTTATGAGATTTGGAAGAAAAAAGTGAGGCAAAGGCAGGATTCCTACCTCTGTTGTTTCTTTTGGAAAGCTCAGTTATGGGGGGAGCACTTAGTTTTCCTGTGGCAGTGGTAGCAAACATCTCCATGTCAAGGCCCTAGGCTCATGCATATAGAAAGCCAGGGTACTCTGGACCATGCACGTAATCCATAGACTGGATTACAGCTAAACTGGTGTAGTACAGGAAGTTGACCTGCTAAGCAACTTTCGTCAAATGTCCACCTGTAGCCTTGGTTTCCACTTACAGTACCTCTGAATCCTATTTCTATTGCTCCAAGCCTTCAGCCAAGTCTTGTTAAAAGTCACAGTCATCGTCTCAATTATGCTGAGGGGAATTAGCAACTGTATTATGCCTTCTTCATGGCCAAGAAAGCAAAAGTGAGATACTGAGAGAGACGCAGAAAGAAACTGAGACACACAAAGAGATAGAAACGGAGACAAAGAAAGAGAACCAGAAAATCAGCTATATTACAAGCTTCAGAAGCAGCATGTTGACAAATTGAGGAGACCAGAAAGAGATATTTGAGGAATTCGTTTCAGGGTGAACACCTAGTTGCAGAAATCACCAAGTTCAGGGAGGGGCTAATTTTCAGCAAGTTGGTGGGGGCTCATGCTGGAAAAAAAAGTACAAAAAAGAAGTATAACCTATTTTGTGGCCACAGAGTGGTAACACAGGGGACTTAAAGGTTACAGTAAGAAATTTTATCCTAGTCCCAGCTTAATTATTCAGGAAGCCACAAATGCCACTAAGATCATAAGATGCTCTCAGAAGAGTGAAACTATCATTTCTGTACTCCATGGCTCAATTAGGGAAACCATTAAGCCAGGTGAAAGCAGATTCTCATCAATAATGAGGCTGCCAGAGAGACCTCAAGCATCCCTATTTTCCTGGACCCACATAAATCTGAAGACACGCACACAACATGGGGTTACACCAGACTCTCTGCTTCCCACTGAAGAAAGGACAGGTTGAAATTCTGCTCAAATAATAATCTGAATTAGAGGACAAGTCTTAAAAACTAGAGAAATGAGGAATCACTGGGCTTTTAGAAATTATGTCATCTAATGACTTGTTTTTCAGTTGAAGAAACTGAATTTTTTTTCAGAGAATTAAAGACTTCTTAATTAAAAATTAAAGAGAATTTAATTATTTAAAAATTAAAGAAATGTAATTATTTAATTAAAAATTAAAGAGAATTAAAATGTTTTTCCTAAATACTGACAGCTAAAAGTAAGAAGCAATAAATAGTAATTATAATTTCTACATTATATTATTATTAGACCTTTTTTTTTTAAAGGATATGTAATCCTGTGTCACCAAGTGAACAAAAATCAGTTGGTTTCCACATCTGCCATCCCTTTTGGAGTAACTGATTATGTTCTGTAATTTTGTTTAATCTCTTTTGTCGGATGTTTTAGCCATAACATTTTGTATTATTATTTAGTGATTGCTCTAAGGCTTACAACATGTATCTTTAACTAAAACACATTCTTTCATGAATTAATACTATACCACCTCATGTATAATGCTATAACCTTTAGATATGACTCCCATCCCAACTTTGCACTATTATTATCATACATTTTACTTCTCCACGTGTTAGAAACCCCACAATACATTTTAATTATTTGTTTGCTCTGAATAGTCAAGTATCTTTTAAATAAATTAACAAATTTAAAAATTCTTTTATATTTGCCCACATATTTGCCATTTCGGTTGCTCTTCATTCCTTCATGTAGGTCCAAATATCTTCTAATATACTTTTCCTTTATCTTGAAGAGCTCCTGTTAACATTTCTTGTAGTATAAGCCTACAGTAACAAATTCTCTCAGCTTTTGATCTGAAAGTATCTTTATTTTGTCTTCATTTTTGAAAAAAAAATTTGATGAATATAGAACTCAAGGTTGACAGTTTTTGTTCCTCTTTCAATCACTTTGAAAATATTAGTCCATGGCTTTCAGGCTTACATTGTTTCTGATAAGAAGTAATGATAATTTTTACCATTGTTCACATAAAATAAATACATCTTTTAAGATTTTCTCTTTATACTTGGTTTTTAGATGTTTTACTCTAGTGTACCTTCTTGTGGCCTTTCTTGTATTTATGCTGCTTAGGGTTGTATTTTTTCATTAAATTTGGAAGTTGTTAAGTTATAATTTTCTATTTTTTCTGAATTATTATTACCTTCTCTCTTTCTGAGTTAAAATTATGCACATGTTATACTACTTGATGTTGTCTCACTTGATGTTGGTTCCGTTTAATTTTTAGTATTTTTTTCTCTGTGCTTCAGATTCAATTGTCTATCTTCAAGATCACTGAAAGTTTCTTCAGCAGCTGAAACATCTCATAAGCCCATCAGCAAAATTTTCATTTCAGATATTGTACTTTTCAATCCTAAAATCCCTATTTCGTTCTTTTTTATAGCTTTGGTTTTTTACTGAGATTCCCCATCTTTTCTGTCATTTCCTGTAAATCCTTGAACATAATTATAATAGCTGTTTAGAAGATTTTGTCTACTAATTCCAACCTCTTTCATCTCTAGGTTTGTTTCTATTGATCTATTTTTCTTTACTGTGGGTGACATAGTTCCACTTCTTAAGTACAGATGAAACAAATTAAAAGCAAATAACAAAATGATAGCTGTAAACCTAACCACATCAATAATTACATTAAGAATAAGCAGATTAGAGGTTCCACTTCAATTTAGAATGTAAGAAACTGAAATCCACTTCAACTTAGTATATAGGGTATTAGAATGTTGCTCCTTAACAGTAAAAAAATTAGACAATCCACAAAAATCATATCCTTTATTGAGCCCATCAGAGAACTAAGGTCTCAATGCAACTTTTAAATTCCAAAGGGTTAGAAGACCCTTTAAGAAACATCAAATCACTGAACTGTTTCACCTTTTGCAGAGTACAAAAACAAGAGGTATCTACCACAAAGAAGGGTAAGAAGAAAACAGTTGAAAGTTTAACAAGTTCTTAAAGGCAAATGTAGACTAGAATGATGATTATAATCCCTAAGAGCCTCCCATACAAGGGGTTCATGGTTACTAGCCAGCTCTTTTCCGTGGGCTTTACTAGGTACTCACAGGAAAGATGAGGACACTGTGGGACCTCATAGAGCCCTCTTGGAGGTGCACATTCACAAAACCTCATCCATTTTCTGGATCCTTCTCTCATGCAAAACACTTGAGCCAGTGGGGGAGCAACAGGAAAGCCTCCTGCCATTGGAGGAGGGGCATAAAACCTCATGGACCCAAGGTGCTCCCCTAATACAAAGTTGAGGTTTGTTATCATTGGTGAAAGGAAAAGAATAAAATACAAGTGTTATTCCCAAGACTTCCCACTAAAACATGCAGACTCTGGCTGCCAAAATTGCAGGCAGCGGGGTGACAGGAACTAGAAAAAAGTCCCAACCTTAAAGTTTAGGCACATGGTAGCTGCCTGAGAAAGAGGACAGACCAGAAGATCTAAGGAAAGTTCCATTGTGCTACAATGGAGCTCATACTAAGTAGGAAGCAACTCCAGCCTACTTTAGGGTGAGGGGTAAGAGCATGGAGAGAGACACACTCTACAACATAGGCTTTCTGGATCTGCTAAAATCTGAGGGTGAAATGGAAATACTGAGGAAAACACTCTATCACTCAAGATCCACACAAGACACAAGGTGGCCTACAATTTGGAGAAATTTGACATCTGTGATCTACTGAAGGTACTATACTAACAACAAAACCCAAATGAAGGTCAACTGCAGACTACATTGACTCAACCACCCACAACAAAGGCCTGGCAAAAGGAAATGCATGTTTATTTTGGAGTGTAATTACTATTTACCTCAGCCTCTACTGTTCTTTTATATATAATATCTAACATTCAACCAAAAAGTATAGGACACACCCCCAAAAATCAATATATTGTACAGCATTTATATATGTATATAAATATATTTACATATATATGTATATATACATATATATATGACCCATTGTTAAGAGATAAAGAATGTCAACAGAAACACATGCAACCAGATGTTAGAGTTATCATACATGGTCTTTAAAATAACAATAATGTGCTAAAGTATCTAGACAAATAGGTATAAATATTCAAAAATACATGAGGAACTACAAAAAATGTCAAAAACTATTAACAGAGTGAAACATAAATGCTAAAAAATTAACAAAATTACGAAAAATCTACAGCTAACGTTATACTCAATAGTAAAAAACTAAATACTTTCCGCCTAAAATCAGAAAGAGGGCAAGAATATTTGCTCTTACAATTCTATTCGATATTATACTGAAGGTCCTAGCTAGTGCACCAAGAGAAGAAAAAGATATATAAACCATACAGATTGGAAAGTAAGAAGTAAAACTGGTTTTATTTGCAGACATGATGTATATAGAGAAAATCATAAGAAATATGCAAAATATCTAGTAGAGCTAGTAAGCAAATTTAGTGAGATCATAAAAGACAAGGAAATATACCAAAATATCAATTTATTTGTAAAACAAGCAGTAAACAATTGGAAAATTTTTAAGCAATACCATTTGCAATGGTATGTAAAATCATAAATGCTTAGATATAAATGTAATAAAAGATATTTTATACTTCTATACCAAAAAGCACATCACATTGCTGAGAGAAATTTAAAAGATAAATACAAATGGAGAGATATATCTTCTTTAGGGTTTGGAAGATTCAGTGTTGTTAAGATGTCAGTTCTCTTCAGATTAACCTCTATATTTAACACATTCCCAATAAAAATCACAGTAGGCTTTTTGTAGAAATTGACAAGTTGATTCTAAGACTTATAGGGAAATGCAAAGAACCTAAAACAATTAAAACAATCTTGGGAAGTTATAGCTGGAAGGTTTACATTCTCATGCCTTAATACTTAACATGAAGCCACAGTAATCAAAGTATTTTGGTACTGGGAGAAAGCCAATAAATGAATCAAAGGAACAGAAAACAGTACAGAAATGCACCCATACATATAAAGGCATCAAAGCAATTCATGGGGGAAAGAAAAGTTTTTCAATAAATGGTACTGAAACAACTAGATATCTATATGATTGAACCTCAACCCTTATCTCACACCATACACAAAAATTAATTTTGGATGGATCACAGACCAATGGAAAAACTAAACCTATAAAGCTTCTATAAGAAAACATAGGAGAATACCTTCATGACCTTGGATTAAGCAGAGATTTCTTAGACGGACACAGAAAGCATTAATCATAAAAATATATTGATAAATTCAATTTCATCAAAATTCAACACTTCAGCTCATAAAAAAAACTATAAGAGAATGAATAGGTAAACCACAGACAAAGGGACAATTTCACAATACATAGATCTAATAAGGGACTTTTTTTCAGAATACATGAAGAATCTCTATACTTAATAGTAAAAAGACAGCCTAGTGTTTTAAATGGGCAAAAACCTTGAACAGACATTTCCAAAAGAAAAATCTGAAAATGGCCAATAAACACATGAAGAAGTGTTCAGCATCATTAGTCACAAGTGTACCTCAAACTAAAACCATGATGAAATATCACTACAAACTCACTAAAATGTCTAAAATTTAAAAGACCAACAGCGGTTGGTCTGAATGTTGGTTTAATGTTGGATGTTGATTAACCAACAGCGGTTGGTTAAATATTGGCAGGGATGTGGAATAACCTGAACTCTCATACTTACACTACCCTTAGGAATGTAAAATGGTACTTTGCAAAACTCTTAGGCAGTTTCTTAAAAGATTGCACATATACCTATCCTATGACTCAGCAATTCCGGTCGTACATATTTACCCAACGAACATACATACAAATGTTCGCAAAAGGATCTGTATAAGAATATTCATAGCAGCTTCACAGAAGGTAGCCCAAAACTAAACACAGCCAAAATGTTCATCAATAGGAGAAAGAAGAAACAAAGTATCATATATGTATATAAAAAACATTATCAAGCAACAAAAATCAACACAGTAGGAATACTAGCAGCTATGCTTAAATCTCAAAAAAAATTATGCTGATCCAAAAAATGGAAACAAAAGAGAGCCATGTTATTTCATTTAAATAAAGTTCTAGAAGTAGGAAAACTAATCTATGATGAAAGAAACACAGAACATTGGTAGCCTGTGACCAAGGGCTTTTGGAAAGGGGAATGAGGAAAATTTCTGGAATGATGGAGTATGGGTAACACATCAACCTCTCCCCTTAAGATCTCTCATTTTCACTGTAAGTAAATTTGCCTTAATAAAATAACAATTTCAAAAAATTAAAAATAATATGTTTTCTCTTTTTATTCACATCATTTATTATTCTAAACCATTTGTCCATTTTTTGTTCAAATTTGGATCATGACTTTCTTGTACAGCTTTTTGTTTTTTGATGCATTTCTCATTGCCTTTTCTTTCTCTTGCAGAAAGAAAACAAAATTATGCCTTCATCATCTTTAAAATTGCCCACATTCTTTATCACACAAATTGTCACGGCACTCACTTTAGTGTCTAATGAAGTAATCACAGGACTTTCTCTTCTAATTTCCTTCAGTTGTATTTCAGACTTGTGGCACAGCTCTGAACATATGGTTTCTTTTTATTGCACTGCTGTTTTAGGCCCACTGTTTCTTAGACATCACTTTTCTTAGATTCCTTTTTCATTTTTCTGGAGTATAACCTCAAGCAACATTTCAGAAGCTTTCTGGGAGTTAAACCTTTTAAACCATTGCATTCTGAAAAGCATCTCTATTTTGATCTTATAGTAGATTGCTAATTTAGAAATGTATAGAGTTCTACCAAAATTACTTTCCTTTAAATCCTAAAGATTTTTTCTTAATTTTTGACAATGAATAAGATCTGATTTTTCATTCACATGTAGGTAAACTGTTTTTTCTTCTTTTTTTAAAAAAGAGATTTCAGACCTCTTTTTAACCTTGGTGATTTGAAATTTCATTAAGATAGGTCAAAAGGTAGGTTGAATTCCAAATTTGAGGTTATAGCAAACAGATTTTTTTTTAATTTTTAAATTTTATTTTTTTATTTTTTATACAGCAGGTTCTTATTAGTTATCCATTTTATGCATAATAGTGTATATATGTCAATCCCAATCTCCCAATTCATCACACCACTGCCACCACCACCCCCATCACTTTCCCCCCTTGGTGTCCATACGTCTGTTCTCTACATCTGTCTCTCAATTTCTGCACTGCAAACCAGTTCATCTGTACCATTTTTCTAGGTTCCACATACATGCATTAATATACGATATTTGTTTTTCTCTTTCTGACTTATTTCACTCTGTATGACAGTCTCTAGAAACCAAATACTACCAGCCATCAGACCACAGACTTTAAGGTTCTCAGGAAATAAAACATTTAATTTGTTAACTTTTGCTTGTTTATTTCAACAAAGAGTATTGAAAACCTATCACATCCCAGGGACTATTTGAGGAACTTGGGATACAAGACTGAAATAAAAACAGTTAAGAATCTATACCCTCCTGTCCTAGAGTTTATATTCTAGTATAGAGAGGCAGACAATAAACAACAAATACAAGTTAAAAATAAGTAAATACATAAAATATATAAAAAGTAAATATAGAGCACAGTGGAAGTTGATAAATGCTATGGAGAATACAGGCAAAATATAGGGGATTGAGAATATGAAAACTCTGCAATGGTATAGATTGAAATTTCAAATAGGAAGACTAGCATTACTTTATTGAAAAGGTAATATTTGAGCAAAGACTTGAAGAAGGCAAGGGATGCATCTAAGAAAACAGCATTACAGGCAAAAGGAAGAGATGTTGAAATAACCTACAGCGGTAAAGTACCTGGCATGTTTGAAAAATAGCACGGAGGCCAGATGGTTAGAAGACAGTGAGTAGGAAAGAAAATAAGAGGAGATAATATACCTGGAATGTGGGGAAAGCAAATCATGTATGGCCTTTTTACGCCTTGAAAGGTTTTTAGAATGAGTGATACGATCTGGATTATGTTTTTAAAGAGCCAAACTGATTGATCCATTAATTACAGACAGATAGAAAGACATGAATATATATTATACATGCACAATGTCTATCTTTTTCATAAAAATATGCTTCTGATTATTTGTTTTCTTGTCTTTTAGAGTAACATTCCTTACTTAGTAGAAATGAAAAGCTCTCTCCACAAGCATTCAAGGAGTCTCCACTAGGTGTCTGGCACTGTCCATGGTGCTGTACATGCTGAGGAAACAAGTTGAAAAGGTTGCTTCTTTCATGGAGAAAATCAAGAAATAATAAACCAGTAAATAAACAATACAACACATGGTTATAACATTTACTGTGGGGGGAAAGTGGAAGACACAGATGAGGTGTAAAATAACTGGATGGCCACTTTAGAAGGGATGGTTGGGGAAAACCACTCTGAAGAAGTAGCAATTAAGCTAAGATCTAAGAAGCTATCCATACAATGGTCAAGGGATGAGCCAAGGGAACCTCTTGTGCACAGATCGTAAAGCAAGAAAAATAAACTTACTCTGGTCAAATAACTAAAAAATCACAGTGTACTAAATCATATTTGTTACCGGGACACCAGAGACTTAAGTAGGGGCCACATCATGGGGCACAGGGGAGGGGGGATGAACGACGATGATAGTAAAAGAGATGGTGTGGACAAATTGAGCTCAGAAAATGACTGGGAGCAACTAAGAAAGGGAAGTCTAAGGCTTTTATACTGATTGGGTCATGCACGCCTTTTGTTCTATGTCTTGCTGGGGAGAAGATGGTTTTCAAGGCTATGGAACCTTTAAACTCTGATTTTGTAAAAAAAAAAAATCTTTGTGTAAGGCATAGTTTGAAATTCCATGGAGTTGCCTTTAATGAGAGCTTAAAGCTCCCTAGAAAAACTTCAGACATAGCAGGATTTTTAAATAAAGCAGCCTCTTTTTTTCTTGCCTCTGAAACTGGGACAAAATGCCCTAGGTTTTTTTGCCAGGCCAGTGGCATCCGAAGTAAAAAGGTGAAAGTGAGTGCAGCCTAATGGAAAGAGGACAGGATCAAAGCAGAACACAGCCAGGCTCCACTTATCCAATATCACTGAGGAACAAGAGATTCTGTGTGAGCAATCTCTCCAGCTATCACTCAACTATTCAAACAAAACTTCTCAAAGAAAGCAGCCCTACTTAGATGAGACTTATTTAACAGTTTTATTCAACAGGGCATGGATTTTAGAGTCAAACTGGTATAAATGTGCATCTTAGCTGTTTACTGTGTATCCATGATCCAAGGGACTTGATTTTTCTAAACCTTCTAAACTTTCAAAGAAAACAGTATATCTACCTCATGTGTTTGTTGTGAGAATTAAATGAGCTAATGTGTAAAGAAACTTTACGTAAAATGTCAATACTCTACGGTGGCCAATAGCTATTGTGTAATGTCTTCTCTGGAGTAAAAAGCCACTGTCAAGTTGTACAGGTAATATAAATCATACGGGTAGAAAATAATGCAACTGAGAAATCTTTCTTTAACAGCTGATATGCTAAAGAAACTCACAGAAAAGTCCCCTATTGCTTTCTTGGTTGGAAAATCTACATCCTAATAAGTATAAAGATTGCCTCATTTATTCTAAAACATGGGGGGGGGTTCGCTGACTCTATGTTAATAGTTTAACAAAGTAAATGAATGACTTCTCAGAGAAAACAGATGCTGCATTTGGAATATTTCCCACTATGAAGCTCTCTAACGCCTTTCTTCCCTTTCACTATTTCATACGGTTGACTTACAATAAAAAGTGATCATCAAATATTAACAGGATCAATGATCAGAGAAGCAGCAGAGATAAGGTGGGGAGAATAACAACAGGCGTCAGCTACGTACAAGGCATGAGCCACGTGCTCTGCTGGGTAATTTTAATCTTTCCACCAATTCTTTTTTTTTATAATATGTATTTATTTATTTGTTATTCATTTTGGCTGTGCCGGGTCTCAGTTGCGGCATGCGGGACCTTCGTGGCGGCATGCAGACTTCTTATTTTCAGCATGCGAACTCTTAGTTGCAGCATGCCCGCGGGATCTAGTTCCCCAACCAGGGATCGAACCCAGGCCCCCTGCATTGGGAGCGTGGAGTCTTACCCACTGGACCACCAGGGAAGTCCCCTTTCCACCAGTTCTTAAGGAGGATGCTTTTTGCTCTCTTGCAGATGAAGAAACTGTTGCACATACGAGTTATGTAATGTGTCCGGAGCACACAGCTCTGAGGAGGCAGAAGAATCTGGACCCAAGTCTGTCTGACTCCAAAGTCCAGGTGACTTCCACCACATCAGGAGAAAAGAAACACCCGTCCTAGACAGTCTGACAGAAGGACAACCAGCAGCCTCAAGGATGGGAGTGATTTTAAAAAGAAAGTGAATGGTACCTAAATAATTATTTTGTACCATCTTCATTTTTACTTTGTTCCATGTCATTTCTATTGTATGTTCTGTAGTCTAGCCCAGCGGTCCCCAACCTTTTTGGCACCAGGGACTGGTTTCATGGAAGACAAGTTTTCCACGGGATGGGCTGGGGATGGTTCAGGCAGTAATGCGAGCAATGGGGAGCAACGGGGAGCAGCAGATGAAGCTTCGCTGGCTCGCCCACCACTCACCTCCTGCTGTGTGGCCCGGCTCCTAACGAGCTGCAGACCAATACCGGTCCACAGCCTGGGGGTTGGGGACCCCTGGCCTAGCCAGCATTGTTGCCCTCTGCTTTTCCTCTGATCTCTGCTGCTTGGAGTCCTAAGCTCTAGCCATGGTCCTCTCTATGGGGGACCCTCAGCACCCAGGAAGGACCTGGAGCATCACCCTCTCTTTCCCTTCACACCAAGTCTTGTCAAAGCCTATTTACTTCACATTCTTATTTCAAAACCTTTCCTTCTTGGCCATTCCAACACGAAACCACTAAACACTGACCCACAAACTTTCAGCCGGAACAGAGAGGCAGCTTTTCATATAATACAGAAAGGATGGCAACTTTTCAAAAGGAAAGTCTCAGTGGTAGAACAATGTAAAGGCCCCAGCAGAGGAAAGGATGTTTTCTCTTTGTTAAGAATCCTTAAACATTGATTAATGACATGCTGAGAGATACAGTCACCCAGGGACTCCTGAAATATTATAATGTATTTAGTTTGAGTGTGTGGAAACCCCATCTCTCTCCATGAAAATCCTGAGACATATGACTACTCAACTTTCTCCTTGACAAAAGTTAGGTTCATTTTCCAGGAAGACTATACCTTTCTCTACTTTTGTTTTTCTCATTTAAAAATTATCCCGGGGGCCTCCCTGGTGGCGCAGTGGTTAAGAGTCCGCCTGCCGATGCAGGGGATATGGGTTCGTGCCCCGGTCTGGGAGGATCCCATATGCCGCGGAGCGGCTGGGCCCGTGAGCCATGGCCGCTGGGCCTGCGCATCCGGAGCCTGTGCTCCGCAACGGGAGAGGCCACAACAGTGAGAGGCCCGCATACCGCAAAAAGAAAAGAAAAAAAAAAAAAAAAATATCCCGGGCTTATTTAAAGGAAATTTAATTGGTGAAAACCTAGCTGGGTACCTCTTCGACTCGTAAATCACAGCAGTGTCCAACAAACGTTCTTAGTCACAAAACTATGTCAAAGGAGGAAAAACGAATTAGAACAAGAATTTAGTACCTTTTATAATTTCTACAGATAATTCGGCCCAAAACAATTTTATTCTTTTAGAGAAAATATTTAAAACATAAAAACAATAACACTGGATTCTCTCCTAATAAAATCTTGTATTTGAATGATTGCTTTTAGTTTTCCAGAGTGTTTTCATACCCATTATAGGATTTTATGTTCAAAACCATAGAATAAGGAAAAGTAATATTATTCCTATTTTACATATTAGAAAGGTGAGGCAAGGGGGCACTATGTGATGTCCCTAAGTTCACATGACTGGTTAGTGACAGAGCTAGGCTAGATAATTTATTACACCTTCTGTAATTGTTTTCTCTCATAGTCTACTTATTATTCCTGTCATTTTTTCTACTTCTATCAAAGGACCCATTCTGCATTACTTCAACAAATATTTGTTGAGCACCTATTATTGGACAGGTGATACAGGAGGCAGAGATATATTGGTGGAGATAGATAATATCTCCATTCACATGAAGCATCCTTTCTGGTGGGGAAAGAAAGATAAAACAAAGAAAACTGAAAAACCAGACAGTACTAAGTGCTCCGCCAAGGGTGACATGTTGGCAAAGGACTGGGGACCATTTTAGTCTAGCTGGTCATCGTACCACCCTCCTCACAGGTTTGTAACCTGAAACCCTTCCTTTTTTACAGCTCACACTGTGTCTATTGTCATGTCATAGCCCGTCAGCACCTTTATAACTCCTTGATGTCTTTTACATGTTTCTCCTCTCCTCCAGTCCCATGATCCTTGACTCAGACCCTTCACGTCTATCGGATGAAACCGTCAAAACTGGCCCAGCTGGTCTCACTGCCTCCAGTCTCTCACCCTTCCAGAACACCTTTCCTAATTCTACCAAACTGATCTTTGCAAAACCCATGAGAAAGACTTTATCCCCGAACACAAGGTTCTATCCAATCTGATCGGAACGTCTCTCCTAAATGTACTTCATTCTACGCAAAGGAAACCACTCACTCTTCTTAATGCCACACTTGCACTTTTCTACTTCTACACCATTGTTCCTGTCACCCCATCCATTCAGGATCCCCTCCTAGCCAGTTCTAAAGCCTGCCTCTTTTCCAGGGCCAGCTCCAAAGACACCTGGTCCTTGAGTGAATGAGTAAATGCATGAATGAATAAAGCAGTCTCTGGCGCCTCCCCTGCTCTGCTTTTGTCATTTGACTAGATTTTTACCAACTAGCATTGCTCGGTCTTTTATATTGCCCTTTGCCTCTCTAAATGAGCATGATTTTCCCCTACTCCCCCATTGGCATAGAGTCTAATTGTTTCGTAATGTTCCTTACTAGCCTCAGCTTGTCAGCTATAGCTCTGTCCCCCAGTGCAAACACACTTTAACCCAATATCATCTGCCAGTGGATGGCACCTTCCTCCAGGAGTTGGCCAGGCTCTGAATTCAGACCTTTTCTGCAGTGCTTTGGGATTCCCATAAAATTCAAACAAATCTCTGTATGCATGTCCTTTCAGAGCCTCCTGTGGTACTTTCTTTTCCTTTTAAGGCTCAGCAAAAATGCTTTCAAGAGCACATGAATGAAAGGAACAGGGGAACATAATGCATAGTTTCTACAAGAAATCAATGGCTACCAAAAATATTCCACATGAAACACCCTGAATGAAGCATTTCTAGTCTCAGTGGAAGTCTCTGGGGAGCACATGGGGCTTTGGCTATAATGTCTCATGGGGACACTTCCCAAAGTGGAAAGGTATTTTTCTTTCAGGCAAGGACATTGCATAAATTATGTGATGCAGCTAATACTTAGATCTTCTCTCAGATAGGTATATGCTGAGGTCTACATAATGCTGTATTCACATAACCATTGATGCAGGAAGACTCAAGAGGAAACCTTTAATGCCAACATGGTTGAAAAATTGTCAGTACTTCAGTGGTTGTCAGTGGCTGCTGAATGTCACCAGGTGTTGAGAACTCACAAGGAGAAAGAGTGGAAATTTCTATCAAAAACACATACAGATTCACAGAGAGTTCAGACTGTCAGACCCCTTCTAATGACGTCGCTTGTTTTCATAGTGGACAAAGGGAGCTGTTGACTGGTGTGTTTACAGTCACCAGCTCCTCATTTCTACCTCCACAATCCATCTGTTTCCCTAATTCACTCGCTCTTTAAGTCTCCAGAGTGGCTACTTCAAATCTTACCCACTCTCGTTATATCATCTACCTGCTTCGCTCTCAGCACCCATCTTCCACTTTACTGAGAAAATAGGAGTCTTTAGGCAGGAATTCTCTCAACTGTGTGCTGTCCCACCCGTTGTTAGTTATCAGCACTTATTCCCACCCTTTCCTTTTTATTCCTGTTGCAATGCAAGAGTTGCCCTGTTCCCCATCTGAAGCTCACCCCTCCACCTGTACTCCAGATCTCATCCCCTCTTTTGGAGAAGGTGCTTCATCAAATATCCCTAAATCTCTCCTTTTGTTGGTTTCTTCTTATCACTGTGGGAAAAAAAAAAACATGTTCAGCATTCCTACATAGAGAAGGTAAAAACAAAAGCAAAGACTTCAGCTCTCTCTTGGCAAGCCAGGAGATTGCCAATACTAACTATTGCCCTGGGTCTGATTTTTTTTTTTCATTCTGTACATTTTCTTTGCATGAACTCAAGCAATCTCCATGCTTCAGTTATCACCCATTTGCTGATGACACACAAGTCTCTCTCATCTCTAAGGCAGGCCTCCCTTCTGACCTTCACACCTGTGTGTCCATCTACTTCCTGGACACGGATGTGCCACATGGATATGCCACTACCACATGTACAAAAACTGAACCCAGCATCTCCTCTCACCCCCACCCCAAGTTCCCCTCAAACTGGCTATTGTGCCGCATCTTTCATTAAACGGCACCACACTCACTCTTACCACCCAGGTAAGAAACCTGGGGATCATCTTTGCCTCCTTTCTTCCCCCCTTACTGACCCTGCCATCATGTATCCTCACTGGACCTTGTTGCTTCAGCTCTTCAGTTTATGTAGGTTCTATCTAAGTAACACATCATGGCACTCCAAGCAGAATTTGCCATAGGGCTCCATAATCAATCAGATCAATATTTACGCAAAAAAGCAAGAATATACACAGTAAGTGGGACCTACGGGCATCAATAAAGCAGACCTGAGTAACAAGAAATGCAAAGAGTTGTTCTGGAGTCTGAAGGAAAATTATAACACATGGAAATATGGATCTTCCCCCAAAATAAGGAGCATCAAAAGTGTAAATATCTAGCCAAATAGAAAAGACTATTTTCCTGTTAATTTCTTTAAACTACATACGAGTCTTTAAAGCAAGATAGTATCTTGTTAGTTTTAGATCATCTTAATGTCATCATTTTAATAACTTTTAAAGAAAAATATTTAGTGGCCATTTTGTAGATTATATCCCCTTGTTTTATATGATCTTAATATCATCATTTTATATCATTTTAATATCATCTTATAGTCTTATAATAAATGTATATTTAACACATATGACAATAGCATAAAAAACATGGCAAAGGGGGTAAATAGGCCTTACAGTTGTAAAGTTTCTGTATTTTATGTGAATTGGTACAGCTTTCATTCTAAGTAACTATGAAAAACTAAGAATTGTACTTCAGTAATTTCTAGAGCTACCACTCAAAATAATATTAGTGCAAAGAAAAATAGTTTAAAAAGCAATGGATAAGTTCTAATTATGTTTTGATCATTAATAATAAGAATAGCAAATATTTATTGAGTGATTTCTGTGTGCGATAATCTCATTTAAACTTCAGAAAGATTCTATAAAGTCAACACTGTTATTTTTCCCATTTTACAAATGAGTAAAATAAGACTGAGAAATAAAGTAATTTTCCCATATTTATAACAGGGTTAGTCCCAGAGCTGTCAGACTACAGTATACATTTTTTATAAAATAAATTTTAAATTTCCATTTATTTTTTAAATAATCTTAGTAGCTACACATGTGGAAAAAATAAACATAAAGATACAAAAATGGGGCTTCCCTGGTGGTGCAGTGGTTGAGAGTCCGCCTGCCGATGCAGGGGATGTGGGTTCGTGCCCCGGTCCGGGAAGATCCCACATGCCGTGGAGCGGCTGGGCCCATGAGCCATGGCCGCTGAGCCTGCGCGTCCGGAGGCTGTGCTCCGCAACGGGAGAGGCCACAACAGTGAGAGGCCCACGTACCGCAAAAAAAAAAAAAAGATACAAAAATGTTCCTTCCACCAAACTCCAGTCCTATTCCCCAAAAGTAGCCCGTCAATGGTTTCATATATTATTCTAGAAAAAGAAACTGTATGCAAATACCAACACATATGTTTTTAACCAAAAAAGCTAGCATTCTGTCATATAGATCATTTTTCCAACTAGTGGCTCTTGAAATCTTTTCATATTCATATATGTAGCTACCTCATTCTTTAGTGGCTACATCTCATTCCAAGTATGGTTGTAACAAAATTTATTAAATTCACTACTGAGGGAAAATTAGGTTGTTTCCAGTTATTGTTGTTGTTATATATTACATCAATTAAGACCTTTGCAATACATTTACAAATGTATATGTACAATAAATTCATAACCATGGCTGGGTCATTGGGTCAATTCATTTTGTATTTTGATAGATATTGCCAAATGACTATTCACCGTTTTCATCAACTCTTTTTTCTAAAACAGATTCTGAGAGTACTAGAGTCTGTGAACTCAGTTACTCTTCAACCTCTCTTTAAGTAAAATTGTAACTTTGTTTCTGATATTTTGACTTAATAAGAATTTGGTATTTTTATGTGGTCAAATCTATTGATGGTTTCCTTTTTTCATTATATAAATTTCAGGTGTATAACATTATAATTTGACATCTGTATTCACTACAATGTGTTTACTCCCAAAAGTGTAGTTACTACCCATCATAAAATTGACGCCCTCCACCCCTTTCACCCATCCGTTAGCTCCCTCCTGTCTGGTAACCACTGATATGTTCTCTGAATCTATGGTGTCTATGACTTTGTTTTAGTTTTGTTTGTTCATTTGTCTTGCTTTGTTTCAATTTCACATCAGAGTGAAATAATAAGGTATTTTTCTTTTTCCTTCTGACTTACTACCCTCAAGGTCCATCCATGTTGCTTGCAAATGGCAAGACTTCATTCTTTTTTATGGATGAGCAGTATTCCATTTTGTGTGTGTGTACATATATATACGTACATATATGTATATATATCACATTTTTCTTTACTCATTCATCCATCAATGGACACTTAGGTTGTTTCCATATGGCAAGAAGTAAGGGTGCTTGTTAAGCAAGAGTTGGTTGGGGTCTGAAATGTCTGCATAGTTACAAGAGGAGACCTTGAGACCGTAAGATTATAGCTGGCAGTTGCTAGCAAATATTGTTTTGAGAATAGCTGCTGGTGTCCTTGAGTCTTACACAGTTCAGAAAATTCAAGTTCTCAGTAACACAGGAATGTGGCTGAAACCACATCCACAGGGGCCATCTGGCTCCATTTTGAATGCCTGAACCACAGCTACTCCATTTTGATTTTTAAACGCATTCTTTTCTTTCATGGTTAAAGCAGATGTACAATGTACGTTTGAGGGATCAAAACACAGGCTGCTCTAGTTAGCATGAAGTTTAAGGTAAATCATATAAACAAGCCAGGACGACTTCTCCATACCTCAGTATGTGAATATTTCTTCCATTAGTAAATAATGCTTCAATGAACATAAGGGTACACATACCTTTCAAATTAGCATTTTCATGTTCCTTGGATAAATACTCAGAACTGGGATTGCTGGATCATATAATAGTTCTAGTCTTAAGTTTTTCAGTTCTCTGTACTCTTTTCCATAGTGGTTGCACCAATTTGAATTCCCATCAACAGTGTATAAGGGCTACCTTTTCTTCACATGTTCTCCAACTCTTGTTAATTCTTGTTTTGATAGTAGCCATTCTAACCGGTGTGAGGTGAGATCTCATGGTTTTGGTTTGTATTTCCCTAATAATTAGTGATGTTGAACATCTTTTCATGTGCCTGTTGGCCATCTGTATTTCTTCTTTGAAAAACTGTCTATTCAGATCCTCTGTCAATTTTTAATTGGATCATTTGGTTTTTTGCTGCATTGTATGTATTCTTTATATATTTTAGATATTAATTCCTTATCAGATATGTGATTTGCAAATATCTTTTCCCATTTAACAGGTTGCCTTTTCACTTTGATGATGGTTTCCTATGCTGTGCATAGGCTTTTTAGTTTGATGTACTCCCATTTGTTTATTTTTTCTTTTGTTTCCCTTGCCTTAAGAGTCAGATCCCCAAAAACATCACTAAGACAGATGTCAATGAGGTTAACACCTATGCTTTACATTGAAGTCTTTCATCCATTTTGACTTAATTTTTGTGTATTGTGTAAGAGAGTAGTTTCATTCTTTTGCATGTGACTGTCCAGTTTTCCCAACACAATTTATTGAAGAGATAGTACTTTCTTCATCACATGTTCTTTGCTCCTTTGTCATAAATTAATTGTCCATATATGTGTGGATGTATTTCTGGTCTTTCCATTCTGTTTCATTGATATATGGGTCTGTTTTTGTGCCAGTACCATACTGATTTCAGGGAGCATGATACCTCCAGTTTTGTTCTTCTTTCTCAAGATTGTCTATGCTGTTGGGAATATTTTGTGTTTCCATACAGATTTTAGGAAATTTGTTCCAGATCTGTGAAATATGCCATTGCAATTCTGATAGGGACTGCACTGAATCTGTAGACTGCTTTGGGTAGTACGGACATTTCAATAACATTAATTCTTCCAATCCATGAGCATGCTATATCTTTCCATTTGTTTGTATCATGTTCAATTTCTTCCATCAATGTCTTACAGTTTTCCAAGTACAGGTCTTTTACTTCCTTGACTAGATTTATTCCTAGGTTTTATTCTTTTTGATGCAATTATAAATGGGATTGTTTTCTTAATTTCTCTTTCTGGTAGTTCATTATTAACATATAGAATTGTCACAGATTTCTGTATATTCATTTTGTATCATGCAATTTTGCTGAATTCATTTATTTGTTCTAACAGTTTTTAAATGGAGTCTTTAGGGTTCTCTCTATATAGTATCATGTCATCTGCAAATAGCGACAATTTTACTTCTTCTTTTCTAATTTGGATGCATTTTATTTTATTTTATTTTATTTTGTTTGCCTAATTGCTCTAGCTAAGACTTCCAATACTATGTTGAATGAAAGTGGTGAGAGAAGGCATCCATGTCTTGTTCCTGATCATAGAGGAAAAGCATTCAGCTTTTCACTGTTGAGTATGATGTTAGCCTGTGGTCTTGCCAAATTTGGCCTTTATTGTATTGAGATATGTTCCCTCTATCCCCACCTTGTTGAGAGTTATTCTTAACATAAATAGATGTTCAACTTTATCCAATGCTTTTTCTGTATCTATTGAGATGATCTTATGATTTTAATTCTTCATTTTGTTAATGTGGTATATTATGCTGATTGATTTTTCAGATGTTGAACCATCCCCTGCATCCCTGGAATTAATCTCATTTGATCATGATATATAATTTTTATAATGTATTGTTTAATTCAGTTTGCTAATATTTTGTTGAGGATTTTTTCATCTATGTTTGTCAGAAATTTGGAGCTGTAATTTTCTTTCTTTGTGGTGTCCTTGTCTAGTTTTAGTATCAAGGTAATGCTGACTTCATAAAATGTGTTTAGAAGTGTTCCCTCCTCTTCAGTTTTGGAAGACCTTGAGAAGGATAGGAGTTAATTCTTCTCTGAACACTTAGAAGAATTCTCCAGTGAAGCAACCTGGTCCTGAACTACAAGATGCAGAGCCAATGCCTTGTGGACCCAGAACAACTTCACTTCTACAGTTAACACTTCTTAGGCCCAAATTAGGCATCTTGCTAATGGTAATTGAGCAGTTGATTGTGACCCTTTTTACTGTTGGTCTAGGAAGCCCAAACCTAAATTTATAGCCCAAATATAGTACCCATGCTCTCCTTCATGATTCAAAATTATGTTCCTTTTTTTTAACATGACCATTGTTTTCTATTTTTGTTTATATTTTCTTGGTATCATTTCCCTATTTCTTAGTCTATCACTGTTTTATGGCATGTTTTTTTTATTATTGCAGTTCTGCAGTAGACCAAGTGGCCAGGAATTACCCAGGACTAGAGGTCTTCTTTCAGTCTATTCATTACATCCATTCTGTTCATTCATTTCTTTATGCCATAAAATAGATTCAATCCCTCTTCACCTCTTAAGGACTTTAAGATATTAAAACTGATTGTTACAAATACCTACTTCTCCTATAGGTGATCAAGACTGATTTAAAAGGGAAAATAAATTAATAAAGGTATATATAATATAGTGTTGGGGATTTCATATACCATTCCTTTCAGGAAGGCTAGCACACAAAAAATTGTTTAACATTGTTAATGGAGGTTAAGCAATTCATGGAAGACATTCAGATCCAAGACCTTCCCCAAGCTCCTAAGATTAGATCTCCAATCAGTAGTGTTCTTAACTTGCTTCTAAATCCTAACGTAAAAGCAAGATCATCTGAGCACGTTCAAAACTCTTTTGTTGGGATTCCCTGATGGTGCAGTGGTTAAGAATCCTCCTGCCAGATACTATAAAACTCTTAGAGGAAAACATAGGCAGAACACTCTGTGACATAAATCACAGCAAGGGGGCTTCCCTGGTGGCGCAGTGGTTGAGAGTCCGCCTGCCGATGCCAATTTTTATTTTAATAAAAAAATAAATAATAAATAAATAAGTAAAAAAATCACAGCAAGATCCTTTTTGACCCACCTCCTGGAGAAATGGAAATAAAAACAAAAATAAAAAAATGGGACCTAATGAAACTTCAAAGTTTTGCACACCAAAGGGAACCATAAACAAGAGGAAAAGACAACCCTCAGAATGAGAGAAAATATTTTCCAAATGAAGCAACTGACAAAGGATTAATCTCCAAAATTTATAAGCAGCTCATGCAGCTCAATATCAAAAAAACAAACAACCCAATCCAAAAATGAGCAGAAGACCTAAATAGACATTTCTCCAAAGAAGATATACAGATGGCCAACAAACACATGAAAAGATGCTCAACATCACTAACCATTAGAGAAATGCAAATCAAAACTACAATGAGGCATCACCTCACACCAGTCAGAATGGCCATCATCCAAAAATCTACAAACAGGGCTTCCCTGGTGGCGCAGTGGTTGAGAGTCCGCCTGCCAATGCAGGGGACGCGGGTTCGTGTCCCGGTCCGGGAGGATCCCACATGCCGTGGAGCGGCTGGGCCCGTGAGCCATGGCCGCTGGGCCTGCACGTCTGGAGCCTGTGCTCCGCAACGGGAGAGGCCACAACGGTGAGAGGCCCACGTACCGCAAAAAAAAAAAAAAAAATCTACAAACAATAAATGCTGGAGAGGGTGTGGAGAAAAGGGAACCCTCTTGCACTGTTGGTGGTAATGTAAATTAATACAGCCGCTATGGAGAACAGTATGGAGGTTCCTTAAAAAGCTAAAATTATAACTACCATACAACCCAGCAATCCCACTACTGGGCATATACCCTGAGAAAACCATAATTCAAAAAGAGTCATGCACCACAATGTTCACTGCAGCTCTATTTACAATAGCCAGGACATGGAAGCAACCTAAGTGTCCATCAACAGATGAATGGATAAAGAAGATGTGGTACATATATATACAATGGAATATTACTCAGCCACAAAAAGAAACAAAATTGAGTTATTTGTAGTGAGGTGGATGGACCTAGGGTCTGTCATACAGAGTGAAGTAAAGTCAGAAAGAGAAAAACAAATACCGTATGCTAACACATGTATATGGAATCTAAAAAAAAAAAAAAAAAAAAAACACGTTCTGAAGAACCTAGGGGCAGGACAGAAATAAAGACACAGACCTACTAGAGAATGGACTTGAGGACACGAGGAGGGGGAGGGGTAAGCTGGGACGAAGCGAGAGAGTGGCATGGACATATATACACTACCAAATGTAAAATAGATAGCTAGTGGGAAGCAGCCGCATAGCACAGGGAGATCAGCTCGGTGCTTTGTGACCACCTAGAGGGGTGGGATAGGGAGGGTGGGAGGGAGGGAGACGCAAGAGGGAGGAGATATGGGGATATGTGTATATGTACAACTGATTCACTTTGTTATAAAGCAGAAACTAACACACCATTGTAAGGCAATTATACTCTAATAAAGATGTTAAAAAAAAAAAAAAGAATCCACCTGCCAATGCAGGGGACACGTGTTCAAGCCCTGGTCTGGGAAGATCCCACATGCCACGGAGCAACTAAGCCCATTCACCACAACTACTGAGTCTGTGCTCTAGAGCCTGCCAGCCACAACTACTGAGCCTGCGTGCCTAGAGCCCGTGTTTTGCAACAAGAGAAGCCCCCGCTCTCCGCAACTAGAGAAACCCCACATGCAGCAATGGAGACCCAACATAGCCAAAATTTAATTAATTAATTAATTTTTAAAGAAACTCTTTTGTTAAATAGAAAGTTGTCTTCTCTCTTTTCTCTAATCCAGAAAAGGAATTACATCATGCAGCTTGTGAATCACACTTGTGTACATGAATGGGAATGAAAAAAAATTAACAGCCTTGCCAAATTAGCAGTGTATGTATGCAAAGAAATTCACAAATTACAGTGATTATTCTGAACATCTGACTCCAGAGGGAATCACATTCCAGTCATAGAAACAGTTGAAAATGAAAATCCAAGAGCAAATCCTGTTGCTCCATCATATATACTGAATCTGTTTTAACTCCCTCTGTATTGCCACCATCCTCGTCTCAGTGACCATGAACATTTGCCTTGACTATGAAATTGCCTTGGAATTAGATTCCTTTCTTCCTTGCATGTTCTTACAATCCATTCTCCAGAAAGAATACAGAGTGAATTTTCCAAAATAAATTACATCACATCACTCCCCTGCTTAGAACTCTCCAGTGGCTCCCACTGCACTTAGATTAAAACCCAGACTTAGTTTTATCACCTAAAATGCCCCTTAAGAACATGGTCCTGCCTGCTTCTCTTACCAAACATCATAATATTCTCACTGTTTCTTACTCTGTTTGATGTGTTCCTCAAACAAAATAATGACTGCATGTATTTGTCCAAATTTGCAGAAACATACACTAAAAGAGTAAATTTTTCTGTATATTATGCTTTAAGTTCTAAAATGAAATATTGCTATGAATACCAATGGACTGGAATTTTCCATTTTTAAAAGATATTTAAAATAACAATAAAGATTAAAAGATCCTTCAACAGCAACTGCTAGTTTCCCACTACCCCCACCTCTATATTGATTTTTTTTCTTTTCTTCCTCAGTGAGAGAACTCTGATTTTATTAAGGGTGACAATATATCCAACAAAAAAACTCCATTTTCCAGCCTCCCTTGAATCTAGAGATTGCCAGTTATACGTGAGCAAAAGAATGTTGGTCAGGAACTCCCAGAAATCCCTTTTTGGTCTTGTACACTCCCTCCTTCCAGCTGCAAGGAATTAGACATTATAGCTGAAGTTTCAGAAACCATAAAAGAAAAGAATAGAGAACTACAAAGACCTCAACCTTGACATTTTGTGTCATTGAAACACAAGTTACTACCTCTCTCTGGGCTTCTTTTATTTAAGAGGTTGAGCCATAATATGTGTAAGACACTAGAGCAGGTTCTCTGCAGGCATCTAGGCTATTCTCAACTAATATAGACACCTAAGCATATATCTAACAAAATAGTGACTGTATCTTTGAACCATAGACTTCATACATGATTTTCAGCCTTTCCTCTCTTAGATAGGACAGGATGGCTAGAGTGGGCTGGAGGTGGGTATTTCCCTTATTCCCCAGGAAAGGCTCAAGGAGCTTGGGGTTTGGTGTTTTTCCTTCCTCTAGGTCAATTAGGCTCTGATAATACCCCAGCAGGTTAAGATCTGGTTAAACAGTTTCTCCTGATGGAAGACCTTGTTAAGGCAGAACAGAATGCTCTGGCATGTTTCAAAATAGTTTCTTTTCCCCTACCCCTGCTGGAAGCATAACGGGATTTTCCTCTGATATTTACTGTGAGAACCTGATAGAGCTCCAGGAGATAAAGCTCACAAAAGCATGGGTAGATGGCCAGCAAACACATAAAAAGATGCTCCCCATCAATAATTATTAGAGAAATGCAAATCAAAACTGCAATAAGGTATCACCTCACACCCGTCAGAATCACCATCATCAAAAAATCTACAAACAATAAATGCTGGAGAGGGTGTGGAGAAAAGGGAACCGTCACGCATTGTTGGTGGGAATGTAAATTGATACAGCCACTAAAGAGAACAGTATGGAGGTTCCCATATGACCCAGCAATCCCACTACTGAGCATATACCCAGAGAAAACCATAATTCAAAAAGACACATGCACCCCAATATTCATTGCAGCACTATTTACAATAGCCAGGACACAGAAGCAACCTATATGTCCATTGACAGATGAACAGTTAAAGATGTGGCACATATATACAATGGAATATTAGCCATAAAAAGTAAAGAAATTGGGTCATTTGTAGAGACATGGATATACCTAGAGACTGTCATACAGAGTGAAGTAAGTCAGAAAGAGGAAAACAAATATCGTATATTAACGTATATATGTGGAATCTGGAAAAATGGTATGGATGACCTTATTTTCAAAGCAGAAATAGAGACACAGCCATAGCGAACAAATTTATGGATACCAAGGGGAAAGGGGGGAATGGGAGGAATTAGGAGATTGAGATTGACATATATACACTATTGATACTATGTATAAAATAGGTAACTAATGAGAATCTACTGTATTGCACATGAAACCCTACTCAGTGCTCTGTGGTGACCTAAATGGGAAGGAAATCCAAACAAGAGGGGATATATGTATACGTATAGCTGATTCACTTTGCTGTACAGTATAAACTAACACAATATTGTAAAGCAACTATACTCCAATAAAAATTTTTTTAAAAAACAGTTTTTTTAAAGTATGGGTAATCTCTCCTTCAGTGACTGGTTCCCCCTGGAGTTTTTAACTCTCAGACTTGTCCACACTAACCCCCCAGCGATTCATCAATAACATTTCAGGTTTCCTAACCTGGCACTGATTCCCAGAGAGGTTAATGCTTGTGGGCTTCTGCTCAGGTAAGCTGTGATTCTCTGTAGTCTCCTGTTAGTTGCTCCCTACGGGGCCACGGTTTGCCCTATTCTCACTATTCATTTTGCTCAGCTTTTTACTTGTTAAGACAGAGTGACAACTTCCAAGTTTCTTACATACTAAACTGTAACTATCTAAAAAATATATGTATAAAATGTTTATGGGGAAAATTATAGCTTAATAAATATAATAAGACCTAAATAAATGGGGAGATTTCCAAAATAATGAGTGAAAATACTTGACACTATAACAACTGAAATCTATAAATTTCATGCAATTCCAACCAAAACCCCAATAAGATTTTTCATGGAACCTAACAGGAAATTTAAATTTATATGAAAGAGTAATGGGCTAAAAAGAGCCAAGACAATATTGAAGAATTATGTTGATGGGATTTGGCCAACTAGATATCAGGCCTTAATAAGAAGCTACAGTAATTAATGGAGAGATAAATATATCAATTAATCAGATTAAAGAGCCTAGAAACTATTTTTAATATAGCAGTGGCATTATTAATGTGGGGACAGTTGATTAATCATGTAGAAAAGATATAATGAAATTCCCTTCCTCATCCCATACACAAAAATAAATTACAGATTTGTTAGAGACCTAAATGTGAAGAACAAAACTTTAAAACTTCCATAGGAAAATATATTTATGTTCTCTGGATAAGGAATGATTTCTTAGCTACGTCACAAAAACGTAACTGTAAAGGGAGAAGTTTGATTTAAATGCTCGCATTAAAACTAGAATGCAGGGGCTTCCCTGGTGGTGCAGTGGTTGAGAGTCCACCTGCCAATGCAGGGGATACGGGTTCGTGCCCCAGTCGGGGAAGATCCCACATGCCGCGGAGCGGCTGCGCCCGTGAGCCATGGCCGCTGAGCCTGCGCGTCCGGAGCCTGTGCTCCGCAACGGGAAAGGCCGCAAAAGTGAGAGGCCTGCGTACCGCCAAAAAAAAAAAAAAGCTAGAATGCAAGGCACAACTGCAAGCACCAAAGCAAAGCAAAAAGGCCAGCCACAAACTGGATGAAAAATTTACTATTATTTACAACAGTGTGAACTCAAGGATATTTTTAACCTAATGTATTATAATCCATTATTATCATTTTTTTAGTTTATTGCTCAAATTTTCCCAGATTTTGCCAGTGAGAGCCTTTCACACTGGCTTCTACATCTTTCAATATGTCTCATCATTTTTTGAGATATGGTTGCTCTCACTGGAGATTGGTATTTAGAAACTTAGACCTGCATGCTAGGTATATTAGTACTATTTTTAACAAGAAAAATAGAAGCAACTTAACCATCCTTCAGTTGAATACAAAACAACATATAAAAGACATGAACTAGATCTACTAGTATCAACCTAGGTTAATCTCACACTATAACGCTAAGTTAAAAAGCTAGATGCAGAGAGAGAGGGGGAAGATGGAGGAAGAGTAAGACGCGGAGATCACCTTCCTCCCCACAGATACATCAGAAATACATCTACACGTGGAACACCTCCTACAGAACACCTACTGAACGCTGGCATAAGATCTCAGACCTCCCAAAAGGCAAGAAACTCCCCATGTACCTGGGTAGGGCAAAAGAAAAAAGAATAAACAGAGACAAAAGAATAGGCACGGTACCTGCACCAGTGGGAAGGAGCCGTGAAGGAGGAAAGGTTTCCACACACTAGGAGCCCCTTCGCGGGCAGAGACTGCGGGTGGCGGAGTGGGGAGCTTCGGAGCCGCGGAGGTGAGCACAGCAACAGGGGTGCGGAGGGCAAAGCGGAGAGATTCCCGCACAGAGGATCGGGGCCGACCGGCACTCACCAGTCCGAGAGGCTCGTCTGCTCACCCGCCAGAGCGGGCGGGGCTGGGAGCTGAGGTTTCGGCTTCGGCTTCGGCTTTGTTCGGAGCGCAGGGAGAGGACTGGGGTTGGCGGCGTGAACACAGCCTCAGCCTAAAGGGGTTAGTGCACCACGGCTGGCCGGGAGGGAGTCCGGGAAAAAGTTTGGACCTGCCGAACAGGCAGGAGGCCATTGTTTCCTGGTGCGTGAGGAGAGGGGATTAGGAGCGCTGCTTAAAGGAGCTGCAGAGACGGGCGCGAGCCAGGGATGTCAGCGCGGACCCCAGAGACAGGCATGAGACGCTAAGGCTGCTGCTGCCGCCACCAAGAAGCCTGTGTGCGAGCACAGGTCACTATCCACACCCCCCTCCCAGGGAGCCTGTGCAAACCGCCCCTGCCAGGGTCCCGGGATCCAGGAACAACTTCCCCGGGAGAACGCACGGCGCGCTTCACGCTGGTGCAACGTCACACCGCCCTCTGACGCCGCACGCTCGCCCCGCCTCCGTGCCCCTCCCTCCCCCACGGCCTGAGTGAGCTAGAGTCCCCGAAGCGGCTGCTCCTTTAACCCCGTCCTGTCTGAGCGAAGAACAGACGCCCTCCAGCGACCTACACACAGAGGCGAGGCCAAATCCAAAGCTGAACCCCGGGAGCTGTGTGAACAAAGAAGAGAAAGGTAAATCTCTCCCAGAAGCCTCAGGAGCAGCGGATTAAATCTCCACAATCAACTTGATGTACCCTGCATCTGTGGAATACCTGAATAGACAACGAATCATCCCAAATTGAGGAGGTGGACTTTGAGAGCAAGATTTATGTTTTTTTCCCCTTTTCCTCTTTTTGTGAGTGTGTATGTGTATGCTTCTGTGTGAGATTTTGTCTGTATACCTTTGCTTCCACCATTTGTCCTAGGGTTCTATCCATCCGTTCTACTTCTACTAATTCTTTCTTTCTACTTTTTCTCCCTTTTCTGAGCCGTGTGGATGAAAGGCTCCTGGTGCTGCAGCCAGGAGTCAGTGCTGTGCCTCTGAGGTGGGAGACCCAACTTCAGGACACTGGTCCACAAGAGATCTCCCAGCTCCACGTAATATCAAACGGCGAAAATCTCCCAGAGATCTCCATCTCAACACCAACACCCAGCTTCACTCAACGACCAGCAAGCTACAGTGCTGGACACCCTATGCCAAACAACTAGCAAGACAGGAACACAACCCCACCCATTAGCAGAGACACTGCCTAAAATCATAATAAGTCCACAGACACCCCAAAACACACCACCAGACGTGGACTTGCCCACCAGAAAGACAAGATCCAGCCTCATCCACCAGCACACAGGCACTAGTCCCCTCCACCAGGAAGCCTACACAACCCACTGAACAAACCTTAGCCACTGGGGACAGACATCAAAAACAACGGGAACTACGAACCTGCAGCCTGCAAAAAGGAGACCCCAAACACAGTAGGATAAGCAAAATGAGAAGACAGAAAAACACACAGCAGATGAAGGAGCAAGATGAAAACCCACCAGACCTAACAAATGAAGAGGAAATAGGCAGTCTACCTGAAAAAGAATTCAGAATAATGATAGTAAAGATGATCCAAAATCTTGGAAATAGAAGAGACAAAATGCAAGAAACATTTAACAAGGGGCTAGAAGAACTAAAGATGAAACAAGCAATGATGAACAACATAATAAATGAAATTAAAAATACTCTAGAAGGGATCAATAGCAGAATAACTGAGGCAGAAGAATGGATAAGTGACATGGAAGATAAAATAGTGGAAATAACTACTGCAGAGCAGAAGAAAGAAAAAAGAATGAAAAGAACTGAGGACAGTCTCAGAGACCTCTGGGACAACATTAAATGCACCAACATTCGAATTATAGGGGTTCCAGAAGAAGAAGAGAAAAAGAAAGGGACTGAGAAAATATTTGAAGAGATTATAGTTGAAAACTTCCCTAATATGGGAAAGGAAATAATTAGTCAAGTCCAGGAAGCACAGAGAGTCCCATACAGGATAAATCCAAGGAGAAACACGCCAAGACACATATTAATCAAACTGTCAAAAGTTAAATACAAAGAAAACATATTAAAAGCACAAGGGAAAAACAACAAATAACACACAAGGGAATCCCCATCAGGTTAACAGCTGATCTTTCAGCAGAAACTCTGCAAGCCAGAAGGGAGTGGCAGGACATATTTAAAGTGATCAAGGAGAAAAACCTGCAACCAAGATTACTCTACCCAGCAAGGATCTCATTCAGATTTGATGGAGAAATTAAAACCTTTACAGACAAGCAAAAGCTGAGAGAGTTCAGCACCACCAAACCAGCTTTACAACAAATGCTAAAGGATCTTCTCTAGGCAAGAAACACAAGAGAATGAAAAGACCTACAATAACAAACCTAAAATAATTTTTAAAATGGCAATAGGAACATACATATCGATAATTACCTTAAATGTAAATGGATTAAAAGCTCCAACCAAAAGACATAGATTGGCGGAATGGATACCAAAACAAGACCTGTATATATGCTGTCTACAAGAGACCCACTTCAGACCTAGGGACACATACAGACTGAAAGTGAGGGGATGGAAAAGGATATTCCATGCAAAAGGAAATCAACAGAAAGTTGGAGTAGCAATTCTCATATCAGACAAAATAGACTTTAAAACAAAGATATTACAAGAGACAAAGAAGGACACTACATAATGATCAAGGGATCAATGAAAGAAGAAGATATAACAATTGTAAATATTTATGCATCCAACGAAGGAGCACCTCAATACATAAGGCAAATACTAACAGCTATAAAAGGGGAAATCGACAGTAACACACTCATAGTAGGGGAATTTAACAACCCACTTTCACCAATGGACAGATCATCCAAAATGAAAATAAATAAGGAAACACAAGCTTTAAATGATACGTTAAACAAGATGGACTTAATTGATATTTATAGGACATTCCATCCAAAAACAGCAGAATACACATTTTTCTCAAGTGCTCATGGAACATTCCCCAGGATAGATCATATCTTGGGTCACAAATCAAGCCTTGGTAAATTTAAGAAAATGGAAATTGCATCAAGTATCTTTTCAGACCACAACTCTATGAGACTAGGTATCAATTACAGGAAAAGATCTGTAAAAAATACAAACACATGGAGGCTAAACAATACACTACTTAATAATGAAGTGATCACTGAAGAAATCAAAGAGTAAATCAAAAATACCTAGAAACAAATGACAATGGAGACACGACAACCCAAAACCTATGGGATGCAGCAAAAGCAGTTCTAAGAGGGAAGTTTATAGCAATACAATCCTACCTTAAGAAACTGAAACATCTCGAATAAAACAACCTAACCTTGCACCTAAAGCAATTAGAGAAAGAAGAACAAAAAAACACCAAAGTTAGCAGAAGGAAAGAAATCATAAATATCAGATCAGAAATAAATGAAAAAGAAATGAAGGAAATGATAGCAAAGATCAATAAAACTAAAAGCTGGTTCTTTGAGAAGATAAACAAAATTGATAAACTATTAGACTCATCAAGATAAAAATGGAGAAGACTCAAATCAATAGAATTAGAAATGAAAAAGGAGAAGTAACAACTGACACTGCAGAAATACAAAAGATCATGAGAGATTACTACAAGCACCTCTATGCCAATAAAATGGACAACCTGGAAGAAATGGACAAATTCTTAAGACATGCACAACCTGCCAAGACTGAATCAGGAAGAAATAGAAAATATGAACAGAACAATCACAAGCACTGAAATTGAAAGTGTGATTAAAAATCTTCCAATAAGCAGCCGCAGAGCACAGGGAGATCAGCTCGGTGCTTTGTGACTGCCTGGAGGGGAGGGATGGGGAGGGTGGGAGGGAGGGAGATGCATGAGGGAGGGGATGTAGGAACAGATGTATATGTATGACTGATTCACTTTGTTATAAAGCAGAAACTAATTAAAAAAATAGAAAAAAAAATCTTCCAATAAACAAAAGCCCAAGACCAGATGGCTTCACAGGCGAATTCTATCAAGCATTTAGAGAAGAGCTAACACCTATCCTTCTCAAACTCTTCCAAAATATAGCAGAGGGAGGAACACTCCCAAACTCATTCTACGAGGCCACCATCACCCTGATACCAAAACCAGACAAGGATGTCACAAAGAAAGAAAACTACAGGCCAATATCACTGATGAACATGGACGCAAAAATCCTCAACAAAATACTAGCAAACAGAATCCAACAGCACATTAAAAGGATCATAAACCATGATCAAGTGGGGTTTATTCCAGGAATGCAAGGATTCTTCAATATACGCAAATCAATCAACATGATACACCATATTAACAAATTGAAGGAGAAAAACCATATGGTCATCTCAATAGATGCAGAGAAAGCTTTCGACAAAATTCAACACCCATTTATGATAAAAACCCTCCAGAAAGTAGGCATAGAGGGAACTTTCCTCAACATAATAAAGGCCTTACATGACAAACCCACAGCCAACATCATCCTCAATGGTGAAAAACTGAAAGCATTTCCACTAAGCTCAGGAACAAGACAAGGTTGCCCACTCCGACCACTCTTATTCAACAGCTTAGATATCCTTCCACAAAGAAAACTTTCTAAACCTTGGAGGTTGGGTTAAGAGTCCTTCTGCATGTTCCCTGTGATAACTCCTTTACACTGCGTACAGGATTCATATTTTCTAATTTTATCTTGTCTGTTTCCCCTAGAGACTTCTTGAGATCATAACACATATCATATTTCATGATTATGAAATATGCGCCAGTGTCACATTGTGCCAGTGTCACATTATTTTAATATATTATGTTTTGTGATACATTTTAATATCTAATAAGGCACACCATCCCACACATTGCTCCTATTTTCTCATCTGTTTAGTCTGTTCGATGACCTTGAGAACTGCATGTTAGGGTTTTTTTTTAAAAGCTTTGTAAACTTCCTTTGGTGTTTTAATGGGATTACATTAGACCTAAGAGGAAAATTATATCTGCAAATAATACTTTCATCACCCTCTGAAAATTTTATAGTTCTCATTTCTGTTACTTGGGTTACAGCGCTGACTAGAACTTCAGGGAATAATAAATATACTGGTGATGCAGATATCTCTGTGAATGTCTTTTACTACCTAGATTTTCTTAAAATTATAGGGTAATTTGCTTAAGAAAAACTTAAGAAAGAATGCTTAAGAAAGACTAATGTAGTGCAGTACTATATGAAATAACAAAACTATTTACAGAAAAAAAAAACGGGAACCTAATCTATCTTACTGGTCTTTTTATCCTAAGGGCTTTGACATTCCCTCAGAAATGTAAAATAATAACTTAGCTTTCCAAATAAAATATCTAAGAGCTGCTAAGCTTCTCATCCTCCCACAGATTTTTCTTTCTTTCTATCATTGACCTATAGGAAGAAAACTTTGTGTGATCCTGACGAGAATGGTTAATAGACCTAGCAGAGTTTTTTGTGTGTTTTTGCTTTGCTTTGTTTTGTCTGTTTTGTTTCTGAGAGGGCAAGTTCTAGTTCAATTTGTCCACAGCCTTTCTGGAAAATTAGTGGCCCTTCCTCAGTCTTTGCTTTTGAGTAATAAAGTCATACTATCATTTGTTGCGCTCTTAGTATATACAGGAACCATGCTAAATGCTTTGCATGCATTGTCTCATTTAACATTCTATCAATTTATCAATCAGTGTTCTCCAGAGAACAAAACCAATAAGAACATATAGGACATATCTATTGTATAACATATGGTAAAATATGAGACATATGTTTATATATATACCACCATATGTCTACAAAACAAACCTCTTTATTTTATATATATATACACATATGTATGCATAATGTGCACACACATTTATATATGCATATAATAAAGAGATTTATTTTAAGAAATTTACTTACCACTGAGAAGGGATGCTGATACCAACTGCCCTTTGCAGGCTGAGCATCTTAGGAAAAGGTGACAATCATACTAAAACAGGGGATAACAATTATTTGTCAACAGTGTGTAAGTTTGACTTGCATTTGTATTAATTCACATTACAGTAACACGCCTGAGAGAGAAGGCCTTGTCTTCCCTCATTGGCACAGGTTCAGGAATATCTCATATAGATTGTGCTGGTGTTTAGTGAGGAAAAAAAGAAAAGAAATTGGCTTATAGGACTGTGGTGACTGGCACGTTTAAAACTTGTAGGGCAGGCCCGCAGGCTAGAAACTCAAGCTGAATTTCTGTTACAGACTTGAGGCAGAATTCCTTCCTCAATTTATCTTTTTTTTTTCTAGTATTTTACTATAAACAGCAAAGACAAACCAGACCACCTCTTCCACATTCTGTTGGGAAATCTCCTCAGCTAAATACCCAAATTCATCATTCACACGTCTGCTTTCCACCCAACAATAGAACGTAATTCAGACAAGTTCTCTGCCCATTTACATCAAGGATCTCCTTTCCACAAGCGTCCAATAACACGTTCTTCGTTTCCATCTGGGACCTCACCAGAAGCACTTTAATGTTCCTATTTCTAGCAACATTCTGTTCATAATGGTATATGTTCTCTAAGACGATAGAAGTTTCACTATAGCTTTCCTCTCCTCTTTCTGAGCCCACACCAAAACTACCTTCGATGTCCATATTTTTATCTGAAATCTCTTCAAGGCAATCTAGATTTTTACTATCAAATGCCTCAAAATTCTTCCAGCCTATACCCATTACCCAGTTCCAAAGCCACTTCCGCCTTTTCTGTGTATGCGTTATAGCAACATCACACTTCTCAGTACCAAAATCTGTATTAGTATCCTTTGGCCGTCTAAACAAAGTACTACATACTGGCTGACTTAAAACAACAAAAACTTATTCTCTCCCAATTCTGGAGGCTGGAAGTCCAAAATCAAGGTGTTGGCAGGGCCATGCTCCCTCTGAAATTCCTAAGGGAGGGTATTTCCTTGCCCCTTTCACCTTCTAGTAGCCCCAGGCATCCCTAGGCTTGCAGAAGCAACATTCCAAGCTGACTAAATCTTCACATGGCCTTCTCTCAGTATCTGTGTGTCTCTGCCTTCATGTGGTATTCTGTGTATCTGTCTGTATCCATGTTTCTCTCTTCTTGTAAGGACACCAGTCATAATTATATTAGGGCCTATCATAATGATGTCAAATTGATCAAATCTGCAAAGACCCTATTTTCAGATAAGATCACATTCACAGGTCCTAGGATTAGGACATCAACACTTCTTTTTTCAGAGACACAATCTAATCCATAACAATTTTAATCTCATCAATTTTTGAGATGAAAATTATTATTTTCATTTTCAGATGTAAATGCTCAGTCTTACAGAGGCTAAGGAGCTCATACAAGTCATGCTGCTTGTAAATGAGAGAGCTATGGCTCATACCCAGGGGGTTTTTTTTGTTTGTTTTTTTCTTGGTTTGGGGGTTTTTTTAGATTTTTTGATGTGGACCATTTTTAAAGTCTTTACTGAATTTGTTACAATATTGCTTCTGCTTTATGTTTTGGCTTCTTGGCCGTGAGGCATGTGGGATCTTATCTCCCCGACCAAGGATCGAACCTGTACCCCCTGTATTGGAAGATGAAGTCTTAACCACTGGACTTCCAGGAAAGTCCCTCATACCCAGGTTTGACTGACTCGAAACCCATATTCTACCTTACTGCCTTAGAAATTGTTAACACTCTGCCTAAAAATAAAATCAGCAATACCAGCCAATGCTTCCTGGTTGAATTTGACAAATTGACCGCTCCCTTCTTCCTGAACCTGTCCCCCCTTGACTTTTCTGGTAGCTCTCCCTCCTGAGAGTCCTGTCTCAAAGGTAACTCCCTCTCACACTGCCATGTGCTCCAGCTCTTGTGTGCACTCTTGTGGTAGCACCCCCGGCATGGGTTGTCTTCTCTATAAGCAATCACTTCCTTGGTGTTCTGTGACTTTAAATACCACCTCTACGCCAGTGTCTCTCAGTTATATAACCCTAGCTCTGACCTCTCCACTGAACACCAGTATTTCCAACTGCCCTCTGGAGATCTCCCTTTACCTATCTGACAAGTTTCTCAAACTCAACCTGGCAGTCCTACTCAAGGTTTTATTAAAAGTAAACAAAACCTTATTCTGATTTAGACATATATAGTATTTGAAAGGGTATTAGGTGACAAAATTCCTAGGAGAACCAAGAGAATCAGACGTGAGGGCTAACAGCTGGGGACAACCTCCAGATCACATTGTGGAAATGCCCAAGGGAGTTGCTTCCACGACCATGGCTGGGCACAGATGCCAGAACCCACATTGTTGACCCATGGCACCTCTGCTTCTGCTGCCTCTAAAAACTGGATAAGGCTGCTCACTCCATGGCCAGAATGAATGCCAATTTGTAGTCTCATAAGTGTGTCTAATTGAGCCATTGTCACAAGCTGCAACCAAGCCACAAGAGCTATTGGTTAAGCAAGCTTCTGATGTGTCTTAGAGAAACATGGATTCATAAGTAGAGGAAATCCTAAAATATAGGAAGGATGTTCAATGGTACTGAGCCGCTGGAAAAAATGGCCAATGTCCACCACAGTGGCCAAGGAGAACTCTTGATTCTCCTCCTCCTTTGACCCAAGTGCTCAAGCTCTGCACCTAGGAGTCATCCTTGATCCTTCCTTCCCCTATTCTCCATATCTAATCTGTCATCAAATCCTCACACATCTACTTCTGAAACATATCCTAGAATGTATCCCCTTCTCTCCATGGATAATACCTTAGACCAAGCCACCAGCATCCTTCACCTTGACCATGTACTGCAATAACCTCCCAGTTGGTGCTCCCACTTCTACTCTTCTATCTCTGCAGCCTATTTTTCATGCAGTAAACTGACTGATCTTCTAAAAATGCCAAGTGGATCAATCGATTCCCTGCTTTAAGCCCTCTAAAATTCTTACCGTGGCATAAAAGGCACCACATAAGCTGGTCCCTGCCCAAACCTATAACCTCTCCTCATACTAGTATGCCTCCCCTTACTGAGCTCCATCCATAACTACATTGGAATTCTTTCCCATCCTTGGACACAATAGGTTCATACCAACATAAGGATCTTTGCACTTGTTTCTTCTGCCCCAAGAGCTTCTCATGGCCGTTTTCTTATCTTTTCTCAGGACTCAGCTCAACTGTCACCTATTTTGAGAAGTCCCATCCTAAAATAATCCCTCTCTCACTCTCTATTACAACCTCATTGTTATTTATAGTAGTATTTATAATATGTTACATTATCCCATTTCTGTTTGATTTTCTGTCTCTCCCCACCAGCTTGCAAGTTTGTCCATTTTATCCACCTCTGTATTCCCAGTGCCTCTAACATTGCCTGGTGCAGAGTAGGGACTTGAAATGTCCATATATATATATATATATATATATATTTGTAAAATGAGAGCATGGGTTAACCAAATTGCACAGGCACAAGGCAACCAGAGAAAGATAAAATCACAGAAGTATTGAAATCTGAGCTTAGCCTTAAGGAATGGGCAAGATTTGGACCTTCAGTTGCTTAAGAGAATCCTGAACAAATGGAAAACATGACATAAAGATGATTCAATATAAAGATGTCAAATAAGCATATGAAAAGATGATCCACATCATATGTCATTGGGAAAATGCAAATTAAAATGAGATACCACTACAGACATATTAGAGTGACCAAAATCCAGAGCACTGACAACATCAAATGCTGACGAGAATGTGGAGCAACAGGAACTGGTGGGAATGCAAAACAGAACAGCCACTTTGGAAAACAGTTCCGCAGCTTCTTACAAAACTAAACTTACTCTTACCATACGATCCACCATCACTCTCCCTAGTATTTACCCAAGAGTCGAAAACTTATGTCCACACAAAAATATGCACACAGTCATTTATAGCAGATTTATTGATGATTTATTCAATTTGGAAGCAACCTTGAGTAACTTTCAGTAAGTAAATAGATCAATTAACTGTGGTACATCCAGAAAATTGAATATTATTCAGCATTAAAAATTAATGAGCTATCAAGTCATGAAAAGACATGGAAGGATCTTAAATGCATATTACTAAGTGAAAGAAGCCAATCTGAAAAGGCTACATACCATAAAATTCCAACTATATGACATTCTGGAAAAGGCAAAACTATGGAGAGAGAAAAAGATCAGTGGTTATCAGGGGTTAGGGGAGGTAGGGATAAACAGGTGAAACACTGAGGATTTTTAGGACAGTGAAACCATTCTGTATGATACTGTAACGATGGATACATGTCATTTTACATTTGTCAAAACACATAGAATATAAACACCAAGAGTGAACCCTAATGTAAACTATGGACGTTGGGTGATTAGGATGTGTCAGTGTCGGTTCCTCAGTTATAACAAATGTACCACCCTGGTGGGGGATGTTGACAATGGGGGACAGGGGTTTGTGGCAATTTTCTGTACCTTCTGCTCAGTTTTGCTAAAATTGGTCTAAAAACCCTAAAATTGCTCTAAAAAAGCCTATTTTAAAAAATGTAAAATAATGAAAGATGAATCAGAAAAAGTCTAGAAGCTTGGTGGGAAAGCCTAAGGTTGAAAGAGACTGACAGGAAGCATCCATGGTAAAGTACAATGGTGACTGTCACTGACTTACAACTGGACTCAAGGCCAGTCCTTCTAGAACATGTTCTCATGTGCCAAGATCACTTGTGAGTTCTCAGTGGCAGTCATGTAATGACATGTCCTATCAAGGAGGAACCTCCATGTCCTCTGAACATTTCATCAGGCTAAGGTCTGGAACTGATGGTCACAACACCAAGGTGGATGCATCGGTAACAGAAAGACACAGGAATCAAGAAGCAAGGCAAGTAAATCCAGAGATCTAGGTGATAGAATCAGATCGGGAAACACACAAATGAGAGCAGCAGGCCCATAAGCCAAAAAGGGGCAGAAAGAGATGCAGATCTCCAGGAGAGAGGGACAGCCTCGGGCCTCTGAGGGCACAGTGGAGCGACCCCCTTGTGACAGTGACACTCATCTTACCCTTGAAGCCCAGGCCTAAGATTGGAGAAGAGGAAGCAACAATACACATTAGCAACTTGAGGAAGAAATCGATCTTTTTAGTGCCGCAGTCATTCCATGTTAATTAAGCTGGTAGTTAGGGGCAAGTCTCTCTAAATTGCCATCTCTCTTCTTCCAACAGCACTCAATGACTACAGTTGGCACATTAAAAAGTCAAGGCAACCAACTTGCATACATTTCTATATTCTCCCATGTTTAGCAAGTTTGAGAAGCTGGGGTATGGGTTTATTAAGGAACTTATAAATCCTAAGAAGGCTGTCCCAGAACAATTAGCCATGAATTTCTCAGAGACCTGATGTGCAAATTACCTGCCTGCTGTTATTTCTTTTCTGGATTGCCCATGTTTCCTTGGTCTTGGTACAGATTTAACTCACCACTAACCGTATTTCTTACTGGCTGTTCCCCCTCCCTGCCCCTGCATGATTCCCTTATCCCCACGTGCTAAGGCAATGCAGACTGGAGTAAATAACAGTCTGAACAAAGAAACAGGCCATTAGCATCATATCATGTATCTGTGAGGAAATGGCAAGCCTGGAACTGGGAGTCAGTCCCTGCTTCCTATTTCAGAGATGTTCTGTATCATGAACATAGGGCCTGTACTAGGAATAAGGCACACTCTGTGAGTGGCTGGAGGGATCCACATGGAGAGAGAGATCAACACTGGAGAGAAGGGCCTGTCCCCAAAGAGGTGGCTCTAGGCAGGCCAGTAAGGCAAATCATGAATTTCCTTCTTGTATTCTACAAAACTTGCATATAACAAAGATTACAAATTTAATAAGAAAAAAGGGGAGAGTGAGATGTTAAAAAAAAAAACCACAAGAACGGGATACAAATGGAGAATTATTATTTTCATGTTGCAAGTTATATACTCTTTCTATCTACCAAAAAAAGCACTAATTGAAATTGTCACATGAATGGCCTCTGGATACATGACACTGAAATACTGCCACGCCTCCACTAAGATACCAGTAGCTGTTTTGTTTTTGTTTTGTTTTGTTTTGTTTTTTTGCATTATGCGGGCCTCTCACTGTTGTGGCCTCTCCCATTGTGGAGCACAGGCTCCGGACACGCAGGCTCAGCGCCCATGGCTCATGGGCCCAGCTGCTCCACGGCATGTGGGATCTCCCCGGACCGGGGCACGAACCCGTGTCCCCTGCATTGGCAGGCGGACTCTCAACCACTGAGCCACCAGGGAAGCCCCCAGTGGCTGTTTTTGCTTAGTCATTATGTTATATTGTCATTGAAATCTTTACTGCCTTTTCATTCCAGATTATGGGGGTTACTCTTCCGTGGAGTCTTGCAATTCAGTCTAGAGTGCAAGTCTCAACCTCCCCCTCATTTCAAGTAAGAAGTACAATGCTGGGAGTTGAAGAAACAGTAGAGATGAGTAGCAGGGAACTCCTCCATCACAACCAAAATCTTCACCCCAGAGGTAAAGTTATTAAAGTTTGACACACATGATAATTTGAGAAAAAAAAATGTGATGCTGTTTCTTGAGGCAGGAACAAATCACCACCTCCCATGGTAATCATAGGCCTTTCCCTAGGAGCTAAAAAGGACAATCATGGAAAGAAACTCACCAGCAGAGTAGGTGGGGAAAAAATGACTCAGGTATTATATTTTCTGTATTTTTGTCAGGAAATGCATCCCTCCACAGATGGATCTAATTTAGTCAGGTTATGGAAAACCAAACATGGTTTTGGTCCAAACAATACTGGCCAGCATTAACTGAGGGCCTACTATGTAACAAGCGTGTTGCCTATATGAACTGTAATCCTCACTCAAGTCCTTCACAGGCTGTACATTTTCCAATTTTATTGATAAGTCACCTGCACTCTGAGAGAGTAAGTAATTCACTTAAGATCACAGCCCCTAAGCTACCTCCCTACCCTTATTGAGATCTATGCTAAAAGGATGATCAGGTAAACTAAAACTAATCCAAAGAAGCCCGGGACTTTCTCACTTACCTCATTCTCTGCAGATAGCTGGGGACCTAGAAGACAGGAATGTTTTATATTTTATGAGAGGAATAACTCAAGTGATAACAAACAGAACATGTCAAGCAGTGTAATCCCAGATGCCATAGCCAGCAGCAGTATTTGAGAATAATCACAGAGAATAGAATAATCTAAGAACATCTACATGAATAAGGAGCTTTTTATTCAGACCCCATCCAGAAGGTGCTCTTCCTGGAAAAAATAGGCACTAAACCTTGAGTAGGAACTAGCTTCGGTAATTCACTCTCAACAGAAAAGACCCACAGTGCTGGACAATACGGGGGTGACTTTCTTGTTTATGTGATCACTGGTGGCAGAACATACGGGAAGAAGTAAGCCTCTTTCAAAATCGAGTGGACACAGATCCTATATACATATTGAACTCCGAGCAATTTCAGACCAGACACTCTGCAACCAGGACAGATGTAACAAAAGTGCAAATAAGAACACAGAAAAAGGGACTTCTCTGGTGGCACAGTGGTTGAGAATCTGCCTGCCAATGCAGGGGACACAGGTTTGAGCCCTGGTCCGGGAAGATTCCACATGCCGTGGAGCAACTAAGCCCATAGGCCACAACTAGTGAAGCCCGTGCTCCTAGAGCCCGTGCTCCGCAACAAGAGAAGCCACCGCAATGAGAAGCCTGTGCACCACAACGAAGAGTAGCCCCCGCTCACTGCAACTAAGTGCAGCAACGAATACCCAACACAGCCAAAAATAAATAAATGAATAAATAAATTAAAAAAATAAAATACCCACAACCAGCAATCCTTCACTTAGTATAAGGTACATGGTGATGACTCCACATGGTCTCTGCATATTCTATTTCCTTCTACTTCTTTCATCACAAAATGTGGGACTTCAGTTTCGAGCTACACAGTGAAGGCTTAAAGCACTTATCAAATGGTATGTACACCAGCACTCTCCAGACCTTTTACCTTGAGGAAGAAAAAAGCACTGGGAGCTGGCCTGGGCGTTCTCCTGTTGGACATAAACAATTTCTCCAAACATCAACATGAGGCAAGGCCACTCTGTAACTGCAATGGACCAAGACAAAAACAAGACCATTCCATAGTCACGTCTGAAATCAAAAAATATAAGAATATTATCCAAGCCACAAAATGTCAAACATCTCAACTTGTTCAACTACAGGTGTGCTCCTAGTGGGTTTTTTGGTGGAGGACATTGGAATTTCATTAAACTCATGAAATAACATATAGCATATGAGAAAAGCACAGACTTTAGAATTCTGACTTTACCACTCATTGACTTTATTATTTGAAAATGTTACTTAATTTTTCCAAATCTCATATTTTTTCATCCATAAATTAGGATAACTGGGATTATTCAAAAAGTCTGTACAAATATACTTCATAGGGATTTTGTGAGCAGGTCTACCATGGACAGCCAAGCAGGTTGTACACTGCACAACTCCAGAGGAGACCATTCACATGGACCTGGAATCATTCATGTAGTAGTCCTCTATGAAATAATGTAAATCAAGTGATTGACACCATGTCTCTCACGTGTTAAAGGCCTGATAAGTGGTGACTATAACCGCTAAACATGCTTGAGTTTGTAACAGAGTCAGCATTGTCCTGAGAATCAGTGTTGCCCTCCTAATTGAGCAAGTAGCTGCCTACTGGTGTGATTAGATTAGAAAAGTCAATTCAATAAAGGTGCCAAGACAGACAGAGAGAACAGACTTGTGGTTGCCAAAGTGGAGGGGGAGTGGGGGAAGGATGGATTGAGAGCTTGGGATTAGCAGATGCAAACCATTATATATGGGATGGATAAACAACGAGGTCCTACTGTAAAGCACAGGGAACAATATTTAATATCCTGTGATAAAACATAATGGAAAAGAATATGAAAAAGAATGTATATATATGTATAACTGAATCACTTTGCTGTACAGCAGAAATTAACACACTTTGTAAATCTACTATACTTCAATAAAATAATTTTTTAAAGGTGCCAAGAACACCATCTTCCCTAGATCACACCTAGAGGATCATAAAATGCCTAGCATCTCACCATTCCAGACCCTATGTGATAAAAGCTGATGCCTTCTCCTTGGAGATAGTAAGCTACAGGGATGATAGCAATGGCATGATGCCTCCAGTCTACAAACCTTTCCATCCCTTATTTCTTTTAGTCCTCACAATACCTTGTCAAGATAAGTATATAGGGAGTGTTCTCAGGACACCTATTTTACAGATGACAAAAATATGCTCTGAGAGGTGCAGTGACTAATTAAAAAACATACATCAACCATGTGGCAGGGGCAAGACACTAATGCAGATCTTCTGACCCCAAACCCACTGCTCACTGCAACAAATACACTTGACTCTCACTACTGAGAAAGTCTGGTTGCAAGTGCCAAGCTCCTGAGATGTTATGGGAAAGCTGGGGGAGCCCTCCCCAATGGCAAGGACTGCAGTACTCATTTTGTGTCCGCACAGCAAATGAAGAGCACACTGACACTATAAGAGGTCATTTTAGGTGCTAGTCTAACGTCTGTAAAGTGGACTAGATTAATTGTCTCCCAGCTCTGATGTGTAAAGACTCGATGATGCTGTAATGAATGAAATCACCCAAGCAGTATGCTTAGTACCACCATTGACAGCACCTCTTTTGCTGGCATACTTCTTTGATTTCCCAATTATCAGTCAGTTTCCTCCAGACCCTATTTCCAAAAGAGGGGAAGAGGAAGGCTAACATAGACCAAGCACCTGCCAGAGAAGGTACCAGACCAAGGGGCTGACAAGAATTATCTCATTGAATTCTCTCAACAACTCTGTAGGGTAAGTGGTATTTTTTGCCATTTAATGGATAAGGAACTGAGGCTGAGATGTTAGGTAGCTTAGCCAAGTTTTCAAGGTAAGTGGAGCCAGGATTTTAACACCAGACTGTGTTACTCTAAATTCCAGGCACAGTCCATGTACCATGCTGCTTGCCAAATACATGAAAAAGTCAAAACATGTTAAGCTGGTCTGGAAAAGAGCACAGGTGGCTGATAATGGCACTGTGTTCCCTCTTCCTCTTCTAAAGTCACTTTTACTTTCCAGTGACCTTCAATGTCTTCACTGGCTAGTTGGAACTTCCCTGGAGGTCCAGTGGTTAGGACTCTGCGCTTCCACTAGAGGAGACCTGGGTTTGATCCCTGGCTGGGGAACTAAGATCCGGCATGGCGTGGTCGGAAAAAAACAAAACAAAACAAAACAAAACCCTGAGTTTACCAATAAGTAGATCCTCGTCATAACCAGTAATAGAATTGCCCCACCTCTAAGGGGCTCTGAGTTTCCAAACCCTCCTTCCACTTGCCACTAGTCTCTCTTCTTTAAAAAACAAACAAACAAACAAAAAACACTGGCTATATTTTGTAATAACTGTAAATAGAGTGTAAGCTTTAAAAATTGTATCAAATTTTTAAAAATAAATAAATAAATAGAAAATAATAGCAAGTGACATGAATTGTCAGCAGGCCAGTGGGAAAAGACAGTGAGAGATCCTGAGGCAGAATGGCCAGGCTAAGCAGCTTTTGTATTCCTAACCCTCAGAAATTATGAGGGATAATAAACGATTGCTGTTTTTAAGCTTCTAAATCTGGATATTTGTCACGCAGCAGGAAATAACTAACTCAGGGGGGCCTTGGAGGATATGTGACTTGCCCAGTGTCACCCACAGATTAGCCACAAAGCGAGGACTGAATGTCAGACCCCTTCACTCCGGGGACAGGGCTCTTTTTACTTCCCCCAGTTGCCTTCATGGAACGCTCATTCCCCACCAGACGGAGAACGTTTCCACTCGTTACTGTACAAGAGCTTCTCCAAGTTGAGGGAAAAGAGGACTAACAATACACAGGATGGGCAGGATTAAGGGAGAAATGGGTGAGGGAGGTGTTACAGAACTTGAGTCACCTTGGCTTTAGGTTCACCTCTGATGTGCATTCTCTGAAGCCAAGTCCATTTCTCAGGAGAAAGAACGGTCGTGTGAGGGAACTGTTGACTGAAACCACCCTCCTTGGCCAGGCACAATGTGAACCGCTTGCGTGAGTTGTCTCACAACACGAGGTCCCTTCCTGATAAGGAACACAGTTCTGCTGCTGAAAACTAACTGGGAGAACTCGGGAGAGGCAGAAAGGAGGGAGGAGATGCCAGCCCATAATATGTCCTGTAAAAGTAACTGGGAGAATTTGGGAGGGGCCGAGGGGAGGGAGGAAATGCCAGCCCGTAATATGTCTTGAAAAGTAACTGGGAGAATTTGGGAGGGGCCAACAGGAGGGAGGAGATGCCAGCCCATATGTCGCACCAACCTCCCAGGAACTCTCCCACTGAAAACCATCCTTTTTTTTTTTTTTTTTTTTTTTTTTTTTGGCTGCGTTGGGTCTTCCTTGCTCTGTGCAGGCTTTCTTTAGTTGCAGCGGGGGCGGGGGGGCTACTCTTTGTTGTGGAGCACGGGCTCTAGGCACGTGGGCTTCAGTAGTTGCAGCACGCGGGCTCAGCAGTTGTGGCAGGCGGGCCCTAGACCGTGAGGGCTCAGTAGTTCTGGCTCATGGGCTCTAGAGCTCAGGCTCAGTAGTTCTGGCACGTGGACTTGGTTGCTCCGCAGCATGTGGGATCTTCCCAGACCAGGGCTCGAACCCATGTCCCCTGCATTGGCAGATAGATTCTCAACCACTGCACCACCAGGGAAGTCCCTTGAAAACCATCTTGACTGAGAGATGCACGTGCCACCAGGGAGGGCCTTGAATCAGACCAAATATGGGCACAGGCAAGATGATTGACCAGAGACAATCCAGAAACTAACCCTATTACCATAAAACCTAAGACTGCGAGCTACATGGCAGAGTAGTTCTCCTGGGTTCCCTCACCCTGCTGCTCTCTGCCCAGGTGCCTCTTCCCAATAAAGTCTTTTGCTTTGTCAGTGTGTGTGTCTCCGGACAGTTCATTTGAGTGTTAGACAAGAGCTCACTCTCGGGACCTGGGAGGAGTCCTCCTTCTGATAATAGATGGAATATCATTAGAAGAATGTATTCAAAGATGGGGAAAAGCGGAACCCATGTCTTCAGGTTGTGGAAGGATGGCAGGCCACTAATGAATTTAATTCTTCAAAGCAACTCACAACTTGATGGAAGAGAGGATTCTTAGAAAACTCGTTTTCTGATTATATCTCAATCTCCAGATCCTTGAAATATAGCGTCTCTTATTGCAGACCCATCAGTCAAGCCTCAATTAGATCTAGAGCTATCCACATTAGGTACTGGTTTAATTTGTCATTGTCTTTATAAAAAAAATTCTATTAGATATTCCATTTGTAAATCACATTTGGAATTTATTTGCAGGAGCCAAAGGCAGCAAGATGCAACTGAGACCATATAAAAAGCCTTTGCAAGGTATCTATTACCACAAGCATTTCTTTCATTGTATGCACATTCAGAAGTGCAAGCCAATACGTCTTTACAAAATGTAACATTACTATGTGGCCATTTTTTAGAGGAGATGGGTAGTAACCAGGAGTATTTGGACAATATAAATTCACATCTGCAAAATGTCTGCCTACAAATTATTGATTTTTGTCTTCCCCAAATAGCCTATTAAAAGGAAACATTTTTCTAATGCTTTCCAGGGGGCCTGCAGGAAATCATTACTGGTGGTGACTGTTGTTTTATGGGTCTTTGGAATGGAAGCTTTAAATATGAACATGAAATGTGAAAAGGAAGGAAGTGATATGCAGATACCTGCCTGAGAGCTGCTTTTTATTCAATATTGGTCCGCTAGTCTATTTCTCCAGGAAGTTAGCCCAGGATGTCATTCTGGGAACAATTTGTTGAATGGCTCCTTTTTACAGAGCCCAAGGCTGGATTTAAATCCTCCTCATCTGGCCTCCACCCCGACCCTGTCCTTTCTATCTCTTCCCAGACACCCACTTTTTCCCATCACCAGTTTCTCACTGGGGTTCCCACTCTCACATGTGTAGACTAAAGCATGACACGCACTGGGCCTGGGCTGCAACACAAGACAGGGAAGAGTCAGGAAAACCTCTGTGCAAAGTCTATCTCTGCACCAGGGCTGGGGGTGGGGTAAAGTTGTAAAAAAAATAAAAAATAAAAAAGCAGCAAGGGAAAAGCAACAATTGAAATACAAGGGAATCCCCATAAAGTTAACAGCTGATCTTTCAGCAGAAACTCTGCAAGCCAGAAGGGACTGGCAGGACATATTTAAAGTGATGAAAGGGAAAAACCTACAACCAAGATTACTCTACTCAGCAAGGTTCTCATTCAGATTCAACAGAGAAATTAAAACCTTTACAGACAAGCATAAGCTAAGACAATTCAACACCACCAAACCAGCTTTACAACAAATGCTAAAGGATCTTCTCTAGGCAGGAAACACAGGACACGGAAAAGACTTACCATAACAAACCCAAAACAATTAAGAAAAAGGTAATAGGAACATACATATGGAAAACTACCTTAAATGTAAATGGATTAAATGCTCCAACCAAAAGACACAGACTGGCTGAATGGATACAAAAACAAGACCCATATATATGCTGTCTACAAGAGACCCACTTCAGACCTAGGGACACATACAGATTGAAAGAGAGGGGATGGAAAAAATATTCCATGCAAATGGAAATCAAAAGAAAGTAGGAGTAGCAATTCTCATATCAGACAAAATAGACTTTAAAACAAAGACTAGGGCTTCCCTGGTGGCGCAGTGGTTGAGAGTCCGCCTGCCGATGCAGGGGACACGGGTTCGTGCCCCTATCCCGGAAGATCCCACATGCCGCGGAGCGGCTGGGCCCGCGAGCCATGGCCGCGGAGCCTGTGTGTCCGGAGCCTGTGCTCCGCAACGGGAGAGGCCACAGCAGTGAGAGGCCCGCGTACAGAAAAAAAAAAACAAAAAAACAAAAAAAAACAAAGACTATTACAAGAGACAAAGAAGGACACTACATAATGATCAAGGGATCAATCCAAGAAGAAGATATAACAATTGTGAATATGCATGCACACAACATAGGAGCACATCAATACATAAGGCAAATGCTAACAGCCATAAAAAGGGAAATCAACAGTAACACAATCTCATAGTAGGGGACTTTAACACCCCACTTTCACCAATGGACAGATCATCCAAAATTAAAATAAATAAGGAAACACAAGCTTTAAATGATACATTAAACAAGATGGACTTAATTGATATTTATAGGACATTCCATCCAAAAACAGCAGATTACACTTTCTTCTAAGGTGCTCATGGAACATTCTCTAGGATAGATCATATCTTGGGTCACAAATCAAGCCTTGGTAAATTAAAGAAAATTGAAATCATATAAAGCGTCTTTTCCAAACGCAATGCTATGAGACTAGATATCAATTACAGGAAAAAACTGTAAAAAATGCAAACACATGGAGGCTAAACAATATGCTACTAAATAACCAAGAGATCACTGAAGAAATCAAAGAGGAAATCAAAAAATACCTAGAGACAAATGACAATGAAAACACGAAGACCAAAAACCTATGGGACGTAGCAAAAGCAGTTCTAAGAGGTAAGTTTATAACAATACGATCCTACCTCAAGAAACAAGAAACATCTCAAATAAACAACCTAAACTTACACCTAAAGCATTTAGAGAAAGAAGAACAAAAAAGCCCAATGTTAGCAGAAGGAAAGAAATCATAAAGATCTGATCTGAAATAAATGAAAAAGAAATGAAGGAAACAATAGCAAAGATAGATAAAACTAAAAGCTGGTTCTTTGACAAGATTAACAAAATTGATAAACCATTAGCCAGACTCATCAAAAAAAAAAGGAAGAAGACTCAAATCAATAGAGTTAGAAATGAAAAAGAAGTAACAACTGACACTGCAGAAATACAAAGGATCATGAGACATTACTACAAGCAACTATATGCCAATAAAATGGACAACCTGGAAGAAATGGACAAATTCTTAGACATGCACAACCTGCCAAGACTGAACCAGGAAGAAATAGAAAATATAAACAGACCAATCACAAGCACTGAAATTGAAACTGTGATTAAAAATCTTCCAACAAACAAAAGCCCAGGACTAGATGGCTTCACAGGGGAATTCTATCAAACATTTAGACAAGAGCTAACACCTATCCTTCTCAAACTCTTCCCAAATATAGCAGAGGGAGGAACACTCTCAAACTCATTCCACAAGGCCACCATCACCCTGATACTGAAACCAGACAAAGACGTCACAGAAAAAGAAAACTACAGGTCAATATCACTGATGAACATAGATGCAAAAATCCTCAACAAAATACTAGCAAACAGAATCCAACAGCACTTTAAAAGGATCATACACCATGATCAAGTGGGGTTTATTCCAGGAATGCAAAGATTCTTCAATATACTTATATCAATCATTGTAATACACCATAGTAACAAACTGAAGGATAAAAACCAAATGATAATCTCAAGAGATTCAGAAAAAGCTTTTGAGAAAATTCAACACCAATTTATGATAAAAAACCCTCCAGAAAGCAGTCATAGGGGGAACTTACCTCAACATAATAAAGGCCATATATGACAACCCATAGTCAACATCATTCTCAATGGTGAAAAACTGAAAGCATTTCCACTAAGATCAGGAACAAGACAAGGTTGTCCACTCTCACCAGCATTATTTAACATAGTTTTGGAAGTTTTAGTCACTTCAATCAGAGAAGAAAAAGAATCAAAAGGCATCCAAATCGGAAAAGAAGAAGTAAAGCTGTCACTGTTTGCAAATGGCATAATACTATACATAGAGAGTCCTAAAGATGCTACCAGAAAGCTACTAGAGTTAATCAATGAATTTGGTAAAGTAGCAGGATACAAAATTAATGCGCAGAAATCTCTTGCATTCCTATACACTAATGATGACAAATCTGAAAGAGAAATTAAGGAAACACTTCCATTTACCATTGCAGCAAAAAGAATAAAATATCTAGGAATAAACCTATCTAAGGAGACAAAAGACCTGTATGCAGAAAACTATAAGATACTGATGAAAGAAATTAAAGATGATACAAACAGATGGAGAGATATACCATGTTGTTAGACTTGAAGAATCAACATTGTGAAAATGACTCTACTACCCAAAGCAATCTACAGATTCAATGCAATCCCTATCAAACTACCACTGGCATTTTTCATAGAACTAGAACAAAAAACTTCACAGTTTGTGAAAACACAAAAGACCCTGAATAGCCAAAGCAATCTTGAGAAGAAAAACAGAGCTGGAGGAATCAGGCTCCCTGACTTCAGACTATACTACAAAGCTACAGTAATCAAGACAGTATGGTACTGGCACAAAAACAGAAACATAGATCAATGGAACAGGATAGAACCCACGCACATATGGTCATCTTATTTTTGATAAAGGAAGCAAGAATATACAATGGAGAAAAGACAGCCTCTTCAATAAATGGTGCTGGGAAAACTGGACAGCTACATGTAAAAGAATGAAATTAGAATACTCCCTAACACCATACACAAAAATAAACTCAAAATGGATTAAAGACTTAAATGTAAGGCCAAACACTATAAAACTCTTAGAGGAAAACATAGGCAGAAGACTCTATGACATAAATCACACCAAGATCCTTTTTGACCCACCTCCTAGAGAAAAGGAAATAAAAACAAAAAGAAACAAATGGGACCTAATGAACTTAAAAGTTCTTGCACAGCAAAGGAAAACATAAACAAGACCAAAAGACAACCCTCAGAATGGGAGAAAACATTTGCAGATGAAGCAACTGACAAAGGATTAATCTCCAAATTATACAAGCAGCTCATGCAGCTCAATATCAAAAAAACAAACAACCCAATCCAAAAATGGGCAGAAGACCTAAATAGACATGTCTCCAAAGAAGACATACAGATTGCCAACAAACACATGAAAGAATGCTCAACATCACTAATCATTAGAGAAATGCAAATCAAAACTACAATGAGGTATCACCTCACACCAATCAGAATGGTCATCATCAAAAAATCTACAAACAATAAATGCTGGAGAGGGTGTGGAGAAAAGGGAACCCTCCTGCACTGTTGGTGGGAATGTAAGTTGATACAGCCACTATGGAGAACAATATGGAGGTTCCTTAAAAAACTAAAAATAGAACTACCATATGACCCAGCAATCCCACTACTGGGCATATACCCTGAGAAAACCATAATTCAAAAAGAGTCAGGTACCAAACTGTTCATTGCAGCTCTCTTTACAATAGCCAGGACGTGGAAGCAACCTAAGTGTCCATCAACAGATGAATGGATTAAGAAGATGTGGCACATATATACAATGGAATATTACTCAGCCATAAAAAGATACGAAATTGAGTTATTTGTCATGAGGTGGATGGACCTAGAGTATGTCATACAGAGTGAATAAGTCAGAAAGAGAAAAACAAATACTGTATGCTAACACATATATATGGAATCTAAAAAAAAAATGGTTCTGAAGAACCTAGAGGACAGGAATAAAGATGCAGACGTAGAGAATGGACTTGAGGACACAGCGGGGGGAAGGGTAAGCTGGGACGAAGTGAGAGAGTGGTAGGGACATATATATACTACCAAATGTAAAATAGATAGATAGAAGGAAGCAGCTGCATAACACAGGGAGATCAGCTTGGGGCTTTGTGACCACCTAGAAGAGTGGGATAGGGAAGGTGGGAGGGAGACGCAAGAGGGAGGAGATATGGATATGTATGGATATGTATAGCTGATTCACTTTGTTATACAGCTGAAACTAACACACCATTGTAAAGCAATTATACTCCAGTAAAGATGTTTTAAAAATAAATCAATAAAATAAAATGGCAAAAATGAAATAAAAAGAGAAAAAAAAAAGCTCACTAGGGCTGCTGTAAGGAGTGTGACTTGAGTCAAGGGTCATTATTAGGTGATTGCAGTGGTATAAAAAAGACAGACAAGATGGGGGTCGGGGATGGGGGGGAAACAAAAAATCTAAACCTACTTCATTTGGTTCCATGGAAGGAAGGGAAGTGTTTTCGTTTCCCAAGGCGGCCATGACAACAAATTGCCACAAACCTGGTGGCTTAAAACAAGAAATTTGTTCTTTCACCGTTCCGGAGGCTAGAAGTGCAAAATCAACGTGTCAACAGGGCTATGCTCCCTCCAAAGGCTCTAGGAAAGGCTTTTTCCTCTTCTTAGCTTCTGATGGCTTTCAGCAGTCCTTGGCATTTCTCAGTTTGTAAATGCATCACTTCATTCTCTGTCTCTATTTTCACATGGCTTTCTTCCCTCTGTATCTCTTCTGTGTCTCTGTGTCCAAAGCTCCAGCTCTTTTCCCTTATAAAGACACCAGTTATTGGATTGAGGGCCGCACTCATCTATTATGACCTCATCTTAACTTGGTTACATCAGTAAAGAAGCTATTTGCAAAAAAATGTCACTTCACAGGTACCAGGGGTTAGGACTTGAACATCTTTGCAGTGACAGAATTCAACACACTACAGGAAGTAAAGACATCAAGTATACCTTCCAAGTTCCTATCAGGAGCAACTTAGTCAATGGAGATATTCAATTTACTAAATTGGGAAGAACGAAGGAGAAGGAGTTTGGGGTCCAGTGTGGGGCATGTTACATATGGAATACCAATGAATGCATATGTCAAATTGATAGTTAATATGAAAGTATTAAGCAGAGAAGAAAAGTCTGTGCTAGAGATAAATATTAAAAGTCAAGGGAGTCAATGAGATTGTCAAGCAGAGTATCATAATGCAATACTATAAGCAAAAAATTTTTTCAACAAATTTTAATGCCATCAGAAAACATGCTTATTGACTGAAAGAAGAAATGTACAGAATTGTTACATTTGTGGCCAATTGTGTATGTGGCCAATTATGTTTTATGTAAAATATATGACTATAAATATACAAATACTTTTTTATATAGAAGAAGAAAGGAAATTGATAAATATTGATAGTGGCTGTCCTGGGTTTTTTTTCTTTAATTAATTAATTTATGTATTTATTTATTTTTGGCTGCGTTGGGTTTTCGTTGCTGTGCGCGGGCTTTCTCTAGTTGCCATGAGCAGGGGCTACACTTTGTTGCAGTGCCTGCAGGCTTCTCACTGTGGTGGCTTCTCTTGTTGAGGAGCAAGGGCTCTAGGCACACGGGCTAGAGTAGTTGTGGCACGAGGGCTCAGTAGTCGTGCTACATGGGCTTAGTTGCTCTGCAGCATGTGGGATCTTCCCAGACCAAGGCTCGAACCCATGTCTCCTGCATTGGCAGGCGGATTCTTAACCACTGCGCCACCAGGGATGTCCCCTGATGGCTACTTTTTTTCTTATGCTTTGAAGAGTTTTTCAAATTTTCTACAATTGAGTATGTGTTTTTTTAATAAGGGTTTTTCAAAGACAAGCTGTATTCAGAAATTTAATGTGGCTGGAATATGGGGTGTGAAAAAAGAAAAGACTGAAGAAAGGTGAAGCTAAGTGGTAGTTATTGAGCCTGATCTAATTTGCTAAACAAAGCAATTTATTTTTCATCCTATATGCAACAGGGGATTCTAAAAGCCTTGGAAAATGGAAGCAGGATGATTATCTCATGGAATTTAGTTAGCTATTTTTCTGACTGTAGAAGTAATATATTCTCATTATAGAGAATAAAAAATAGAGCTACAGGAAATTACACATCTACTGTTAACATTTTTTCAGTATTTCCTCCCAATATTCTTTTCTATACCTATTTTGCACAGATCAGATCAAATTCTAAACAGCTTCCTTTTTAAAATTCACTGTAATATGATAAATCTTTCACAGTGAATTTGAAAATCCCTGAAAGTATAATTTTATTGACTATGTGGCCATACCATGGAGATAACATTATTTACTTATCTATCCTTTTACATTTGAATGTGTTTGTCATTTTCATTTTTAAATAAATTCCAAATAATGCTGCAATAAGCATCTTTATCCATAAATTTCTACCAGAACATTTGTCGAGCACCAAGTATGCACGGACACTGCAGGAAATATTAAGAAAGATAAGCTGAATGTCACCTCTCCCTTTCCACCTGGTCCTAGGGCTGCTCCTGGCTTCTGGTATGCAATAATGCCATCTGCCCATTAGAGGGAACTCTCTGCATATTTAAATCAGTCTCCTTGACGCTGAGCTGAAAGAGCAAACTGGCCAAGCCAGCCATGAAAATGTTTTCTTAGCTGGGCCGTGCAGTTCAATCCCACTGTCTCACATTCCTGGCCCCTGGTGCCCCTATGACTGGTGTCGTTTTGCTAACCTAGTCACTAGCTCTTTTGACGCTAACCAGCCAAGCTCCACCTTGATGCTACAGCTTTAGGTGCTGAGATGCTCTGGAAGCCGGCCACAAGCACTCAGGTGCCCTCTGAAACATTCCATCCATAAGACTTGAGCTTTCTGGAACCATAAGGTACCATCCATCTATTCTGCTCACCATTTCATCTCCAGTGTCTAGCTAGGTGCCAGGAAAATATCGGACATGTCATAAATAGGATAGTGGGAATGACTGAACCAATCCTTTGGTAACTGGAATGACTTGACAAGAACAATGACTTCCCTTGAGTTCCTGAAAGTTTGTCCTTGAAGTCAAGTCGGTCGAGTCTTCCTGCAGGATTCACTCGGTTGCTAGTTCTGCCCCTGACAAAGGACAGTTTTCCTCTCTGCAGCCTCATTTCCTCAGCTCTTATGACGGACAACCCTACCAGCTTTGAGCACGAGGGTGTGTGAACAAACTCAGTCGGCTTGCTGATTAGTCATTGGGTACATCACATTCGTACAACCTGAGAAGTATTTTTATAATGCAGAAGCCACGCAGTTAACAAAACCATCTAGAGATATTTTTTAATACAAATATCTATAACACACTCTTCTCCTTCCCCACCCCTTCCCCTATCACATTCTAACGAAGATCTCTCCAATACACACAGGGAAGAGAGACTTGTTTAGAGTGTTTAAAAGTCCTGCAGGTGATTCTGATGGGCATGAATACACACACACGCACACACATGTATACTGGCATGCACCCCATGCCACCCCCATCCCCGGCATACTGACAGCCATTACTATGGACTAGCTCTTCTATACCTTGGGTGCACATCAAAATCACCCAGAGAGATTTTTTTTAAATTATGTTGATGCTCAAGCCAAACCTCAGAAAAATTAAATCAGAACCTCTCAGAAAGAGGCTTGGGCCTCAGGGATTTTATTGTGCAGCCAAGACTGAGATCCAATGCTGCAGGCACTTGGAGAAACCAGTTTAGAGTCAGCCTAGCCCCTGTCCACAGAACTTTCCAATCTAACGTGGACTATAAGGAAACTAGCACACAGTGACTACGCACAAAGCAGCCCAGAGTGCCGCTTAGTGAGGAAAGCACTGGCCGCAGTTTAGGAGAGAGTGGGCTTAGGTTTATCACTTCATAAGTCACGTCTGGCCTCTGAGGCTTAGTCTCTTTATCCATGAAACAGCAATACTTTTACCGCAGAGAGGGTAGAAGGACCCAATAAAACAATGAGGTGAGTTATTTGTAAATTATAAAGAGTTACACATTTGGAAAGGATTACTATGGGGAAATACCACATAAATATTTTAAAATAATTTTTTTTTTTTTTTTTTTTTTTTTTTTTTTTGTGGTACGCGGGCCTCTCTCCGCTGCGGCCCCTCCCGTTGCGGAGCACAGGCTCCGGACATGCAGGCTCAAAGGCCATGGCTCACGGGCCCAGCCGCTCCGCGGCATGTGGGATCTTCCTGGACCGGGGCACAAACCCGTGTCCCCTGCATCGGCAAGCGGACCCCCAACCACTGCGCCACCAGGGAAGCCCTAAAATAATTTTAAAGTAATATTTTTAATTAGTTCAGCCTTGAAATTGACTCAATATTTATCGTGGCGTCTGTAAGAAGATTCCTAATTTTTAGCGTTTTGAGCCTGTTGCCCGGTTTCCAAAGCCTTTTGTCACCTCTTTCATCCCCAGCCAATGCATTCCCAACTCTGTTAAAACACTCACTGACATTATATCACCAGAAAATCAGCGTATCTCTCACCGCCGTTTCATTCAGTTATTTTACATCATCACAAACTCCCATTATTTTCCTTTAATAATATTTTCTATTAATAAGATGCTAAAGCTAACTGAAGTCCTCTATTCCAGTAGCAGGCTTTTGAAGACCCAAAGTAAATAATCTTTCCTGGTGCAATTTCAGGCATCACCACCGAGCCAGTCAGAGAACTGTTTCTGAGTAAGGTTCTGCTCTTGACTTCACAAACCATGCCATTCAGGAATAGCAAACCACATGCAGAGTTGTTAAGAAACTCTGAATAGCATAGACTTACCACTGAACCCCACAAGCAGGCTTTGTCTTAAATAAGTCAACTAGACTTAATTTTAAGATGTGCAGTTAACCTAGAAACTAATGAAACCAGCACAGCAAATGCTTACATATTTTATACAGTTTTTTTCCTAAATTGTGACTGTTTGTAAGTAAGATTTTTGGCCCTGGTTTTGCTTAGTGGCAGATCAATACAATTATATAAACTATGGAGGTGTACTGAAAAGACAGAAATCAGCTGGTTATGAGTCTGAAATTGGGTGGTAAAGAGAAAGCTCAGGGGCTTCCCTGGTGGCGCAGTGGTTGAGAGTCCGCCTGCCGATGCAGGGGACACGGGTTCGTGCCCCGGTCTGGGAAGATCCCACATGCCGCGGAGCGGCTGGGCCCGTGAGCCATGGCCGCTGAGCCTGCGCGTCCAGAGCCTGTGCTCCACAACGGGAGAGGCCACAGCAGTGAGAGGCCCGCGTACTGGATAAAAAATTTTTTAAAAAAAGGCAAAGCTCAGTGTGAATGGAACAAGCCAAGATGTTGATGACAAGGAAAGGGAGCTCACTCCTTCATGCGTGGGACACAATCCTACAATGAGGCAAGTAACCCCTCATCTCAACCCCAAAACCCCAACTCCTGCTCTATCTACAAGGAAGAAAGAGCCAATGGATAGTTAAAGAATTATCTAGATGGGAGGGGGGCAAGCAGGTAAGGTTTTTGTTGTTGACTACGTTTAGGGTTTGATCTCCTCGTAGTTTGGAGATGGTGGTTTTCGTGAGTTTGTTTGTTTGTAAGAATATATTCAGCCAGAGCCATCCAACGTTCCAATGTTATGATTAAGTCAGAGAAAGTAAATCCATGTGGAAAACAGAAAAACTCTCTCTTTGAAACCTGAGTCTGCTGTTAAAACTGAGACAGAATATAGGCATATTGGTAAGCTCTAACTCAAATTTAAGAAATAATCAGCCATAAAATAAAAAGTTTCAACCCTACTGAATAAACTGGAAGATTAAAATACAAGTGGTCCTATTTTACGTTAAGACATTTTATTTAGATGCATGGTGTAGGCAGTCTAGGTCAAGGGGATCTCCCTCCTCCCATTAGAATGGAGCCAGTAGAAGTCAAGAGATGTCTTATCCATTTTTATATACTTTACAACTCCTAGTACAATTGTTCTTCATAGAAGCTGCGCATTAGAATTTCCTGGTGATTTTTTTTTTTAATAAAATAAAAACTGTGTCCATGCCCACACCCAACTCTGCCTCAGGGCCCAGGCGTAGGTTTTTGTTGCTGTTGTTGTTTTTGTTTGTTTGTTTGTTTACTTTGCCATGTGATTCTCAGTTTCTCAGAACAACTATTCAGCCATTTTCTCAGCTGAATTTAAGCAGAATGTGGTGGAAGAGTAGTGACAAGGAGCAAAGAAATCTGGATTCTAGTTTGGGCTCAAATACTAAGAAGCAAAGGAACTTTTGGAAGGCCAGAACTTTGCTATGCCACATTTCCTTATCTCTGAATTTACAGGGTTGGTCTAAATAATATATAAGAAGACTGCTTCCAGCTCTCAGTTTTCATTGCTCTGTTCAATAAATCAGGCTCTTTACAAATTCAGATTTGTCTTTTCTTAATAAGTCTGACTCAGGAGAATGTGGAATAATCTTTGAACTAGGATTGGCACTCGATTTTACTCAAGCCTGCCTCTCCAGTTCTTACCATGGTACCTGGCATGGAGCTGATCCAATAAATATTTGATGGTATTTATCGCCATCAATAGTGTAGCTGGTATTTATCGCAAAAAGAAAACTGAGAATACCTGGCTCCTCCCCTTTTTTACAAATGAGCAGACTGGTATTAGAGGCTATATTTACATGGGCTATAGATGAATGTTAATTCCAAACACTTAGCACCTGCTTTCTGCCTTTTACCCACTGCATACATGCAGACACTCTTCAGTCACATACTACAATTTGTGCGCCTCACATAGCAACTTAAGACAAAAAAAGTGGTGTGTATGGGCTTCCCTAGTGGTGCAGTGGTTGGGAGTTTGCCTGCCGATGCAGGGGACGCGGGTTCGTGCCCCGGGCCGGGAAGATCCCACATGCCGCAGAGCGGCTGGGCCCGTGAGCCATGGCCGCTGAGCCTGTGCGTGTGGAGCCTGTGCTCCGCAACGGGAGAGGCCACAGTAGTGAGGGGCCCGCGTACCGCAAAAAAAAATAATAAATAAAAAATATATAAAAAAATAAAGTTCCACTTCTGGAACTAGAAAACAGTTATTCGGATGTTTAAAGTAACTGTTTTCTAGGTGAGTAACCTTGAACACATCATTCAAATTTTCCATTTTCTCGTGTATAAACTGAGATCAGATTACCTTGAATCTATTTTTTTTCTAGTGCCAAGAACCTATGATTGGGGGAATAAGCAAGGTGAAGCCAACCACAGCTACCTTTTTTTTTTTCTTACCCTTCCCCCTCCCCATATCCTCAAGTCCATTCTCTAGTAGGTCTAACCACAGCTTTCTTTTCCAACCTTTTTTATGTCCAGCAGCTAGGATTCTATGGCAATCAAATACGTAAATGGAAGAAGCCATGCTAAGATCAAGAAGAGCTTCTGTTTTTTTTTCTAATAAACAACAAACTCTGCAAATATAAAAGAATGTCAATAAGTTGATTGCTCAGGCTGTCCTTTGCATGAGGAGACTAGAAATTGGCACATGGTTCTCTGTCTTCCACAGGTACTGTAGGGTGGACTGCCTTGTACACAGTGTGCTGGTTCCAAATCTGCCTTGATGCTGAGGGAGCGTGTATTAACTGACAGACCTGTCTTTAGTGAGGTCCAGGAAGACATCTTGCCTCTAGGACAGATTTTGGATTAGAAAAAATAGGAAGTGGAGCAGCAAATATGACACTCAGATTTTAAGCAAGGGTGATTGAGGAAATGATGGTGACATGAGCCAATAAAGGAGCACTTTTGGTTTCAGTTATTTTAGAGTCACTGGCCAGAAGATCATCCTAGAGGGATCTTAAGCAGCTGAAGGTCAAGATCAAGTACTGAGGGTCCATCCACGTATGTCTAAAGATGTAAAAACGCTGTGACAACTTATTATCTTTAGTTCACAGTCTCAAGCCAATAAAGGTAGGTTTCGAACTAGTAAAGTGGGTTCCAGAATGTAAGCCAGGCTGTGTCCTCTCTAATCCCAGGTATATCAAAGTCTAGGTATATATTTGCCCTTACTCTGAGTTACTCATTCTCCTCCCCCAACTCTTAATCCCTAGATTGAGAAAGGGAGAAGTCAAGCTGCACAAGGCTTGTCGTTTTCCGGGTTTACTCACATCAGGTGACTGTTCAGCTTATTATTATTTTCAGATGATCTCCCAGCCTGGTGACTTTTAGGCAAACAGCATAATCCTGGAACAAGAGAAGCAGCAGATAAAAGGCTGCACCACCAGATTTTCAGAACAAAACTAAGGGTACAAAGCAACGTGAGGGTCTGGCCAGATTACATCACCCTTGCAGGCATAGGGTATTTCTTTTTTTTTTTAATTAATTTTTAGCAGAGTATAGTTGATTTACAATGTTGCGTTAGTTTCTGCAGTACAGCACAGTGAATCGGTTATACATATACATATATCCACTCTCTTTTTTAGGCATAGGGTATTTCTACCCACCTACCTCAGCACAGAGACTGCAGAAGTGAAAAGGCAAAATGACCTCATTGAAACACAAATACCGGATGCTAACGCACATATATGGAATCTAAAAAAAACAGTATTGATAAACCTAACATCAGGGCAGGAATAAAGATGCAGACATAGAGAACAGACCTGAGGACACAGTGAGGGAAGGGAAAGCTGGGATGAAGTGAGAGAATAGCATTGACATATATACTCTACCAAATGTAAAATAGATAGCTAGTGGGAAGCAGCCACATAGCACAGGGAGATCAGCTCGGTGCTTTGTGACCACCTAGAGGGGTGGGATAGGGAGGGTGGGAGGGACGCTAAAGAGGGAGAGGATATGGGGATATATGTGTACATATAGCTGATTCACTTTGTTGTACAGCAGAAACTAACACAACATTGTAAAGCAATTATACTCCAATAAAGATATAAAAATTTAATTAATTTTTTAAAAACCTACACTCCGAACGATAAAAATTTGCCACCTCTCCACAATGTAACTCATCTCAACTAACAAAATTGGTTTGCCTTAGTAAAATTTGACATTTCAATGAAAAAAAATGACCTCATCAGAAGAGGAAAGGACATTCTCCAATATATGAACAAGTGAAGGTAGCAGTTCACAAACCAGGTAAAATCCCCATACACTTTTTCCCAACCCACCCTCACATCCACTCCTCCAAACATGTATTCCCACATTTGATAACATCATTTCATTCAGATAGAAGGACTTAGAGGGAGGCTGCGGCTCCAGCCACATAAGAACGCACCTGGAAAATACCACCTTTATTTTATTTCTGCCGTACTAATTCTATGGCACTACTCAGATTGGTGTGACCTGAGGAATCAGTATGAAAAACCATGTTTTCTGGAAAGAACATGTTTTTCAATTCCAGCTCTTTGGTTTACTAGCTGGAACACACTTTTTGGAACCTCACTTTTTTTAATCTATAAAATGAGAACGGGATAGGGAGGTGGGATGAATTGGGAGATTGGGATTGACATACATACACTATTGATACAATGTATAAAATAGATAACTAATGGGAATCTACTGTATTGCACAGGCAACCCTACTCAGTGCTCTGTGGTGACCTAAATGGGAAGGAAATCCAAAAAAGAGGGGATATATGTATACATACAGCTGACTCACTTTGTTGTATGGTATAAACTAACGCAACATTGTAAAGCAAATATATGCCAACAAAAATTTTTAAATTAAAAAAGTAAAATGAGAACAATGCTGAGCTTACAGTGTCATTTGGGGTATTAAAACTAATGTACATAAATGTACATAATAGAATTGACCTTCCTGTATGATTGCTCCCAGCTGCAGAATCTTCCACCTGCCATTATTTTAATGTCTGTCTCCACTGTGGTTTCTCCAGACACAAGCCTGGTCTTGTTTGTTTCTGATTTTCCAAGGAAGACCACAGAGTCTGGCACATTGTAAGTGGAAATGGGATAACAGTTGCTTTGAACTGTAGCAGGCTCTGTACCTACTCACTTTTACACTCTGAGCCCTGTGGAGAAAGCTCACAGCTCTTAGACCAGCATTTTAATCATTGTAGAACCCTAAGAATGATAACGAGCTAGTTGAATGAATGAATGGATGGATGGATGGATGAAGACATCTCTGTGAGGCAGTTTATGAAAATGAAATGGATAACATCATCTAAGAAATTGTTAAAGCAGTAATGTGGCTCAACTTACCAATAATCAAGGATTGGTGATGTGATTCATCTTTATTTTAGGACCTAATCAGTACCAGGCAAAGAAAGAGTCTAGGGCACTGGAAGAATTGAGGAAATTTTTAATTGTGAGAACTACAGGTTATCCCAGATTATGGTAAACAATCACCAAAGTGGAACCAGAAGAACAGTACACTAAAGAAAATGTTTATCTTATAGGAGAATTATAAGCTGTGTGGGAAATAGTGGGACAAATAACAAACAACTCATAATATTTCTGGACCCTTCATTAGATTCTGGAAAGAAAGGTATCAGTATTTCTGGGCTTGACTTTTCTACACTGTGATTTTTAATGAGGTATGTAGCATCACCCCAAGAGATGCTCCTGCATTTTTAGTAGCCTTTTATTCATCCACTTAAGGAAATACTTCATTTTAACTCAATGTGGATTCTCCCCTTGGTAGGGCTTTTTAGAGCAAGCTAATTTCCATCTACTTAAAATCATTTTGTCGCACTTATGCCTAGATTCAATTAATCTCTCAAAGAACTTTTCAAGTTCAGACTTTACCATTTAGTTCCCTCAGTGAGATGGACCACTACAAATCAGGGGCTAACAAAAAGTAGGGTCTTAAAAAATATTTTTTTTAATTAAAAAAAAAGAAGCGTCTAAGAATGGATTCCAATTCCTTATTCACTAACACTTTAAAATACTGTTTAAAAATTCCCTGTCTGACTTTCCCAAAGTAGAGTTAAAATACTTTCATAAATATGGCTCATAAAAGCATTGTTGCTGACAAGGAATTTGAGTGCTTCCAAATCACTCTGGAAATATAAAATGTGACATAAATGCTTACTTTAAAAATGACATGTGACACAGTTGCTATTTTTACTACCTGTCTAACAAGAACCCACCCACACTTTTCTAAAATAACTGAGTTAGAATCCAAGAAGGAATTCAAGCCAAGATATTGAATGCTGCACTTTGATTTCAGAGGCAATGCATATTCGGACCCATTGCAATTGTTCTTGCTATCCAAGAATGGAGCAGATTCCTTGGGGGAAAAAAAAAGCTCCCTAATCTGGAAGACCTCTCCCCTTAGACCTCCTTTGAAAATAGAGGTTCCAACTCCAGGCAGTTATCTCCATCAAGCATCAGCACCAAAGGGCCTTTCTTCCCTTTTCTCCCCTGCTATGCAAATTCACTTAAACTAGATATAATGCATGACTAACTGAAGCTCAGCAGCAAGCAAAAATCAAAAGGGCAGTTGATGACATTAATGAGCACCTGTAGTGCCCTGCATGTGGTATAGACATCACCTCAAGGTAAGGATTTTCCTTTGGGATCCCAAAGGTCAAAATCAACAGTTTCTACATATTGATTAGAAGAGATCAACGGGAAAAAATTCTCTCATTTTTTCTCCCCTCACTTTTCCCCGAGTTTACCATCTGATCACCAAACATTAATTGGCCATTGACTCTGGATATAAAATGCTGAAACACATAATCATCCCTGTCACTATTCCCAATTAAAATTTACTTTATAAAGCTGATGTAGCTGTACACTGTCTTCATAAATATGGGAGATAAGCAGAAGTGTGGAGAGAAGCCAGGAGTTCCATTGCTGCCGGTTGTCATTAGTGCAATCCAGACACCTGAGATGACCATGATTCCTGGCTGCTACCACCTTGGTTTTGACTTTGCTTGACCTACACTCTGGACCTGAGGAAGACACTCCCAAGTGAATGTCACAGAAGGATTCTCCCCAGAAGATCAGGGGGCTAAAACCTAGACTAAAGAAACCTAACCAAGTTGCCAATCAAAAGGCAAGGAAAAGACAAGGGTCAAAACCCTGTTTCCTCTGAGTTTAGGAAATCATAACTCTGATGCTTTCTTTGATTTCGTTTAAATCAATGTGTCTACTTATAAAGTACATACTGTTACTTGCTATTGTTCTACACACTGAGCGGCTGGGAGTGGGAGAAGGTAAAGTAGTATTAAGAAGTAGTCTTTGGGCGAGAGAGAGGCATGGACATATATACACTACCAAACGTAAGGTAGATAGCTAGTGAGAAGCAGCCGCATAGCACAGGGAGATCAGCTCGGTGCTTTGTGACCGCCTGGAGGGGTGGGATAGGGAGGGTGGGAGGGAGACGCAAGAGGGAGGGGATATGGGAACATATGTATATGTATAACTGATTCATTTTGTTATAAAGCAGAAACTAACACACCATTGTTAAGCAATTATACTCCAATAAAGATGTAAAAAAAAAAAAAAAAGTAGTCTTTGGGCTTCCCTGGTGGCGCAGTGGTTGAGAGTCCGCCTGCCGATGTGGGGGACGCGGGTTTGTGTCCCGGTCCGGGAAGATCCCACATGCCGCGGAGCAGCTGGGCCCGTGAGCCATGGCCGCTGAGCCTGCGCGTCCGGAAAAAAAAAAAAGAAGTAATCTTTGACTTTAGAAGCTGAAAGTTTCCCTGCAGGAACAAGATTTATCCACATGTTTGATATAAAACGATAGGAGCCAGGATAATCACTAAATCCCGCCATACCAACTGTAGTGCTAGAGGAACTTAGAGAAGAGAAGAGGGGAGGAAGCAAAGTCTTCACAAGGAGGTAGAGACTGCACTGTGGTCCAGCAGATAGAATTTGGATAGAAGCTGAGTCATGCATGAAACATTCAGGAAGAACAGAATGCCATCACAGGAGAATTCTAAGCATGGCACCCTCTGGTTCCACCCTCACCCCCAGCCCCAGTTCATTAAAATCTCACTTTTGGAGCCATGATGTGGTAGAGAGCACCTTGCTTTGGCATCAGAGAGGTGTATTTCCAACCCCAGCTCTGCCACTATGAGCCCTTTGAACTCTGCTAAATTGTGAAACATCTATGAAGCTCTATTTTCTTATGTGTGATAATGGTATCTATCTTGCAGAACTATTGAGATAATAAAACAAAGTGTGTACCAAGCTAGCTCTTAGACATTCAGAGAGCACTAGTTTACTTTCACCATCAGAGCACACGAACAGTCATATCTGTGGTAGAGAGTGTTATTTATCCACCAAAGTCTCTCCTTCTTCCATAGTAGCAGAGTGGTGGCTGAGCCTGTGCATACCCAGCCAGAGACTGCACTTGCCAGCAACCTTGGCAGCTACTTGATCTGTGTGACTTTGTTTCTGCCAGTGGCACAGAAACAGAAGGGATGTGCATCTCTTCCAGGCCTGGGCTTGAAAAGAGCCTGTCACTTTGTCCTCTTCCTGTGCGTTAGAAGATGGATTTGCCTGAAACCCAACTCTGACCATGCAGATGAATACCTTATCATGCAGCAAAGAAACAAGTTGCAAGGAACCTAGAGCCATTCCCCCACTGCCCACAAAGTGACTATGCAGAGAACAGTCCACCTACCCTCCAGGATCAGTACAGAAAAGAGGAATAAACTTCCCTGCTCTTTTAGTCACTCTCCTCTTGGGTCTCTTGATATCTCCACTTAGACTTTTCACCTAACTAGTACAAGATCTCATTTATCCTTTAAAAAGTAGTCTCTTGGGCTTCCCTGGTGGCGCAGTGGTTGAGAGTCCGCCTGCCGGTGCAGGGGACACGGGTTCATGCCCCAGTCCGGGAGGATCCCACATGCCGCGGAGCAGCTGGGCCCATGAGCCATGGCCGCTGAGCCTGCGCGTCCGGAGCCTGTGCTCCACAACGGGAGAGGCCACAACAGTGAGAGGCCCGCATACCGCAAAAAAAAAAAAAAAAAAAAAAAAAAAAAAAAAAAGTAGTCTCTTTCTAGGTAAGTCAGATATTATCCCCCATTTGACAGATGAACAAGCTAAAGCCAAGGGAAGGCTAAGTCCATCTGACATGTCAATGCTATCCTGTCACTGATTCTCAGAGCCTCGGTCTTCACACGTGACAACTTTGTCCCTTCTTATGCCTGAGACTGCGAACAGAAGAAGCATTGAGATTTAGGTGTTGATGAAAGTTTGACAGGGTTGAATATTACATTTCAAATATAGAATCAGGAAACTAGATTTTAAATTAAGCAGCACATTGCAAGTGGTTTCATAATTATCGCTATTATACATGTGTTGCTACTGCAAAATTTGAAGAAGCACTGGAAGATGTAATTGCAACACAGAGTTCTGGAATCCAGGGCAGAAATGTTTGGCATTGGGGGTAATTTACACCCATAATGTAATTAAATAGGAGGCAATTTGCATTCAGATTTGCATGTTACAGTATTTTTTTCTGATTATAAATTTAAAAAAAAAAAAAAAGCTTTGGCAAGCTAGGAGGTTTCTGAGTGTTCTGACAATTAGTATTTTAGACAAATGACATTGGGAAAAAGGACTTTCCAATCCTTTTCTGGAGTCTTAGCAGTTTGCCAAGGAAATAATAAACTGTCTGTCAGATATTTTAATATAAAATATGCTGTGATAAATAACTGTTTTCACTCCCACATTATTTTTGCTCAAATGTATTTATAAAGATTTTTCTGATTCCCACCTATTGATAGTATCTGCCTATAAGTAAAAGATTTGAAAGGCATAAGCCTAAACACTCAGAGCAGATAAGAATCCAAGTGTTATACTGGCAAAGAAATTAGGATTTAGGGTGACTTTAAAAATATATATTGGGGCTTCCCTGGTGGCGCAGTGGTTGAGAGTCCGCCTGCCGATGCAGAGGACACGGGTTCGTGCCCTGGTCTGGGAAGATCCCACATGCCACGGAGCGGCTGGGCCCGTGAGACATGGCCACTGAGCCTGCGCGTCTGGTGCATCCGGAGCCTGTGCTCCACAACGGGAGAGGCCACAACAGTGAGAGGCCCGCGTTCCGCAAAAAAAAATATATATATATAGATAGATAGATAGATAGATAGATAGATTATATCAAAAACCTGTATTGTATTTGAAAAGGGCTCTAGACATGGGATGATGCCCTTTTCACTGCAAAAAAGAAATACCTCAAATACCTCAGTCAGGTATTTCAGTTCAGTGTGTCTCAGCCTCCTGTTTAAAAAAAAAAAAAAAGGAAGGATGGAAGGACGAAAGAAAGAAAGTATAAAGAAAAGTGTAGTATCATCTCACTTGGTTGATGTGAATATGAAGTAAGATATTTACAGAAGTGTGCCGAGCATACAATAGGAGCTCAATAAATACTTGCTAAGTCGTTAAAGCCTAAATATAGGGAAAGGGTTAGTTTAATAGTAACTAACATTTATTGAGCACAGCTTGAAGTCAACTCCATGAGAGGGTACTAATATTGTCACCACAGTACTACAGATGAAGACACTGATGAATGGAAGGAATTGTTGGCTCTGTCTGAATTCACACTGCTGGGAAGTACTGAAGGTCAGATATGAACTCGGGGACCCAGACTTTCTAGGTTTTGTAGGTAACTATCAGGCTGTATTACATCATCCCATAAAGAGGCTTCCTCTCCTGAAGTGAAGTGGATGGAACTTCTGATTTGTGTTTTGCCAGATATATCATTGGTGGCCATGAGACAAAAGATTTGATCTCTAGTAAGGTTGAATGTTTATACACAAAGTTACATGTTCTGTTCATTTGATTTGTCAACATGTAGCTCCTCAAATTGGTAACAAGAGAAGGAATGGAGATCAAAAAGAAAACAAAATGGAAGTAATCTAGAGCTATCATACGATCCTGCAATCCCACTCCTGGGCATATATCCAGAGAAAAACCTGGTCCAAAAGGATACATGCACCCCAATACTCATTGCAGTACTGTTTACAATAGCCAAGACATGGAAGCAACCTAAATGTCCATCAACAGAGGAATGGATAAAGAAATTGTGGTACATAAATACAATGAAATATTAGCCATTAAAAAGAATGAAATAATGCCATTTGCAGCAACATGGAAGGACCTAGAGCTTGTCATACCGAGTGAAGTAAATCAGACAGAGAAAGAGAAATATCGTATGATATCCCTTATACGCAGAATCTAAAAAAAATGATAAAAATGAACTTATTTACAAAACAGAAACAGACTCAGAGAACAAACTTACGGTTACAGGGGGGAAGGGTGCAGGGGAGGGATAGTTAGGGAGTTAGAGATTGACAAAAAAAAAAAAGTATATCACTATATTGTACACCTGTAACTTATATAATATTCTACATCAACTATACATCAATAAAAAAATAGATTGAGTATAAAAAATGTTTTAATAAAATTAATTAATAAGTAATTTTTTAATGGAAGTAATCTGTCCTGTATGATCCATTATATGTGTTAACCTCAACCAGGAAACTTTCTCTGTCTGCTATATCTGTATGCAAGAAATTTAGGGGGAAAAGGGAAGGGGTGTCCTGTTAAATACATCCACATACTCGGTCATTTGAGAAAATAAATGTTTCTGTTATCTTGACATTGAACTATATGCCTGAGATCAAGCACCCAACAGCATTCTGATTGAATCGGTTTATAATCATCTTAGTCTTTTATTTTATATATATATATATATATATATATATATATTTTTTTTTTTTTTTTTTTTTTTTTTTGCGGTACGCGGGCCTCTCACTGTTGTGGCCTCTCCCGTTGCGGAGCACAGGCTCCGGACGGGCAGGCTCAGCGGCCACGGCTCACGGGCTCAGCCGCTCCGCAGCATGTGGGATCTTCCCGGACCGGGGCACGAACCCGTGTCCCCTGCATCGGCAGGCGGACTCTCAACCACTGCGCCACCAGGGAAGCCCTCATCTTAGTCCTTTTTACTGCCAAAGCTGGTGAGCTAAAGCACATCGATTTACTTCTCTTCTACCCAGGGAAAATCCTTGTCTCTCTGACAAGTCTTTAAACTCCTACTGGAAGGGTTATGTGACACACTTGTCTTTAACCTTTCTTAGTACATGGGGAACACCTACCCCATGCCCAGCGCTGTGCCAAGCACTACGGAGGTGAGGTTAGTCATCATCATCATAGTAGTAGGAATAACCATCACTGACTGAGCGCTGCCAAGGCACTAAGCATTTCACATATGCTATTTCACTTAATCCTTGAAACCACGTTATGAAATAGGTACCATTATCATTGCTGTTTTACAAATAAAGAAAGTGAGACGTAGCTTGGACTATAGAGAGTGGGGCTTTCCTTCCTAGACAAGGAAGTTCAAACACCTGGAAAGTTCTTCACGTAGTTGCCTCACAGACACTCCACATTCAGCATGTACAGCAGGAGGGTCAGAGTGTGAGGGGAAGGAATCGTGAGGTGGAACAGAGATCAGAGAGGAGAAAGATGTACCAGCGCTGGCTCTGAAAATAGAGGAAGGGGCCGTGAACCCGGGAACGTAGCATCCTCTAGAAGCTGGAAAAGGCAAGGAAATAGATTCTCCCTAGAGCTTCCAGAAGGAATACTGTCCCATCAACCCCTTGATTTTAATCCACTGAGACTGATTTTAGACTTTTGACCTCCAGAACTGTAAGATAATAAATGTGTGTTCTTTTCGGCCACCAAGTTTGTGGCAGTTTGTGGCATCAGCCATCGGAGATGAATACGGGGGATGAGGTCACCATCCACCTGTTCCTCCAAATCCTGTCCTCTTTATCATAATCCCTGCCTCTCCTCACCCACCTTTCTGAATTGACACCTCCCTCCAATCTCATCTGGATGATTGCAGTAGCTTGCAAACATATTTCCCTGCTTCCAGTCCCCTTTCACCATCCAAAATATTCTGCCCCCTTTTGCCAATGTGATTTTTCTAGAATTTGTCTTACATATATACACTACTATATATAAAATGGATAACGAATAAGGACCTACTGTATAGCACAGGGAACTCTACTCAGTACTCTGTAATGACCTATATGGGAAAAGAGTCTAAAAAAGAGTGGATAGGGACTTCCCTGGTGGTCCAGCAGTTAAGGCTTGCACTTCCACTGCAGGGGGTGTTGGTTCCATCCCTGGAGGGGGAACTAGGATCCCACATGCAGCCCAGTGCAGCCAAAAAAAAAATTAATAAAATAAAATAAAATAAAGTAAAATGAGTGGATCTATGTATATGTATAACGGATTCACTTTGCTATACAGCAAAAACTAACAAACACAGCATTGTAAATCAACTGTACTCCAATAAAAATTTTTAATAATAAATAAATAAAATAAACTTTGTCTGAAATGCTTCACTAATTCTAATTAGCTTTAAGATAAATGCAGAAGTCTTGTCACGACATAGGAAGCCTTCCATGGTCTCTTCCCTGCTTCCGCCTCCAGCCTGGGCTGCATGTCCCTTATCCTGCCCACCTCACCTAATATCCTCTATCCTGGGCTATGTGTTCCCCCTCTCTCCAGCCTGGACTGTGTTTGCCTTTCTCCAGGCTGTGCTACATGACCCCATCTCTGTATCCCCGGCTACATACTCTCTGCTCCAGCCAAAGCTGCATGCTCCCCCTTATTCTGTTCACTTACAGTCCTTTGGGGGCACTGTGTCTACCCTCGCCTCAGTGCCTGTGGTTGCCTGTCTCCCCTTCTACATCTAGGCACTTCCTACTTATAACTCAAAAGTCACATCAGGTGTCACCTCCTCCAGAAAACTCTCCCTGAGGCTCTTCCACCTTTATCACCAATTGGTTTAGTTGCTCATCCTCCGTGCTCCCGCGAAGCACTTTGTTTATCTCTAGCATAGCTAAAGATAGTGGCTCCACAGTTCCCCCGTGGTAACTAGGTTTTTACGTGCCTGAATCCTCCATTAGAATGTGTTCAAACTGGAATTCCCTGCCGGGGAGTCGTTAGGACTCCGCGCTTCCACTGCAGGGGGCACAGGTTCCATCCCTAGTCAGGGAAATAAGATCCTGCATGTGGAGCGGCCAAAACAAAAAAACGAAAAAGAATGTGTTCATCCAAGCTACGATTGTGTATTTCATATCCCTCCCCAATGTCCAGCACAGTGCCTGGTATTGAACAGACTGGTGTTTGTTGAAAGAAAGAAAAAAGGTAGAACTTCATTTACTCATTAATACAACAAACATTGATTGGGCACCTACTATCGGTAAAATATTGTAGGATGCGCAAATACGTACAAGACTTGGTATCTGCTACTTGGAATTTTAAGTTTAGTGAGAGAGTTGAGATATTATTTAAATGTCCAGCAGGTGGTAGTACATAACTAGACCAAAAACACTGAGCTTTAGGGACAGAGAGGAAGAATTCCTCCCTGGAAAAAAATGGAAAAGATTTGGAGAAGTAGAAATTTCTGAGAACCAAATCATAGGAGTACAAACGAAACCAGAAACCCAGAAGCAGAAGGCTATCGTTGATGTGGGATCTTCCATAAACACCTAAAGGCTTGATCACGACATGCACATGTCCCTCGTTCAAGAAGGGGCACGTGTCACTCTTAGGAGTTTCCGAGAAGGCAACAGATTGCTCAGGTATACTGACCTGACAGGAGGGAAGGATCACATAGACTAACAGGAAGCATAGCAAATGGTATTAAATGAGTCACAGTGGCTAAGGAAGAATTTCATCACTAGGCATTCAGTTCCTAATAATTTTATGTAATCCAAATCCAGAAGCTCATTTCTGTCATAACTAATACAAGATACCTGCTGTTTCTTTTCAAGGTCAACTTTTGTTCAGGAAAAATGGGAAAGAGTTCTCTTCCTTGACCGTATCTGATAAAGCAGAAGCCAAAGCAGATTTATACAAATGAAAATAAGGGTGAGTCAGAGCACTTTATCCCATAAATAACAAAAATGGATTAAGGCTGACTTGTCTCTAGGCAACCTATATAAACACAGTCACATAACCCTGATTTTAATATATAAGATAGATGATCAAGAGATTCACTTAAAATTATTCATGGCTGTCTCTTCACTGTTGTAATAGATTTATAAAGCTGCTTCCTTGCCAGCCATTCCATTGTAAGCCTTCCCTGATGAAGACTGGGGGACCAAGCTATTTCTTCTGCCGAGATTCAAATGCATATTATTAGATCTCTCAAAGTAGATTTAGTTTCAAGAGTTTCAAATCTACAAAAACTTGTGAACACATATGATTAAAAGATTTTCTTTTTAATTTAAGTGAGTATAAATATATAGATATATTAGCAAATGAATGATATGATAAATCAATGTATAGTACAAATTAAAGCCTCCTAAAAACTAAACCAAAAGTGCATGTGAACATGAATGATAGATACCAGTTAAATTAATAGATAAATGATTAAGGAAACTATCTATATTAAGGAACTAGAATGAATGAGTTAGATGTCCTTCAAATTACATAGAAAATTAATTTAGGATAAAGAAAAGAAAACAAAGACAAGTAATTCAAAGTTTTCATTTTTAATAGTTTTAATATCACAAACCAAGAAGTAATGTTATCTGAAAATATATTAAAATGTTTCATATTTATATAAATGCTGAAACAAGGCAGCAAAAGAATTCACAGCATATGTCCTGGATTTTTAAAAATATGATCTAACAGTTAAACAATTAGCTTTTAAATGAAATGTCTAAGACGGACTGCATGGCCTTTGAAGCACTGTTACACCGCAGTGAAGGTCATCTTCCCTCCAGAGTTGGACATTCAGAGATTCACATCACATCTCATCCCCACCATGTCCTAGCTGTGTGTGGTACTTAGCCTCTCTGTGCCTGCATGTTCAATTGCATTTCCCTACAAAATGGGGGAAATAATGGTGTCACCTCAAAGGGTTTCAGTAAAATCTTGGCACAGTGCTGGGCACTGTGTAAGCACTTAATTAATACCAGTTATTGTTACTAATATTACTAAGATCTGCCTACCTTTATTTTTTTTTTCATGCTGGTGGAGACAGGATTTGATGCCCTACTAAAGGAATTTTTTTTTATGTTAGCAGTACTATCAGAAGATTTGAGTTCTGGTATTGGCTCCACCACTTACCAGATATGTGGCCTTGGACAAATCTCTTCAACAATTTTATCAAATGTAAAATGGAAATAATAATTTGTGTTCTACCCTGTCTACCCCTGGTACTCAGGCCAGATGAGATAATAGAGTTATGTTTTGCTTCTTTGATGTAACGTGTTATTCACATGTAAAACCTCATGGTGGTAATGATGATGGCTTTGGGATTCAGGGTACCATTAAGTGTAGAGGAATACAGTATGCAGGCCTGACGAGGCCAGATTACAGTTCACCACTTCTGACTGTCACATCACCGCCTTCAACTTCACAGTGACACTCCTCTCAGCAAACAAGAGAGAGAGAGAGGCAGTCAGAGAGAGAAAGAAATTAATACTCAGACCCAATTAGACTTTCCTGATCTATTATTATTACTCCTATATTATTAATTGTTATTATTATGTTATCATTCTTGACCTAAAGGGCCCTTAAAGATCCTTTTTTAAAGAGGACAATGAAAGTCAGTCTTTGGCTAGAACCCAGGTCTCATGGCGTACAGAACCACATTCCTTCCTCTAAAATAGCAAATTACATATTCAGATACATTTATTTTACAAAACAGGGTATGGAATTACATAAACCGAAAGATTCCCATCTATATTTAAAGTACAGAGGAAAAGCTAGAAGAAAATACTTCGATTGTTGTTTCTCTGAATTTTGTAAATTTCTACAAGTATATGTGAATTGTAACCAAAAAAAGTGAGTAAAAATATTCTAAAATATATGATGTTCTTGGCAATCTGAGTGAAAAGAGATGGCTATGACAGGGAGCCCATTTTCTGAGGATAATGACAGAATACTACTTTTCAGAATCGCTGAGATTGTGGAGAAAGAATCCAGTCCTGGGACAATAAGACTTGTTAGGTAGGGCTTCTTTTTGACTTTGTTTTATGTCCTGGGTTTAGCTTGTCTCAGAAATTTGTTCCAAAGATAACAGATCATTGATCTACTCCAGTTTTACAAGGTTCATTTTAATTAAGAGTTTCTAATAAAAGAATTATGTCTTTTGCTAAGTCAAGCCTTGGTAAGCTAGGGATTAAAATATGCCATAAATATTACACGGCTGCACTGGTGCAAAGTGATGTGCAATGCAGGGTTTTAAAAATTCAAGTGCATATTATCAAGATCTGCCGCTTTATAGGTAAAGCCAACATGTCCAATTAAAAACGTGCTAAAAATCAATACGACAGTGCTGTTTTATTAGGCATCTACTTAACTTTATTTTTAGACTCACTTTTAGCAAGGCTATCTCAAATACTTTTTAAGAATTCTAAGTCCTTCTCCTCTGGCTTTCGCAGAACCGATTCCCGGCAGTGAGGTGAAGGCATTACACAGCAAAAAAAAAAAAAAAAAAAAAAAAATCAGCAAGCTATGTTAAAGCTGAAAAATAAATCTTTCCCCCCATAAAACATGACATTTTCTGGTATATGGTTTCAAAACTGATTAAGCTTGTATTTGGAACAATATAAAGCCATAAAATGTTCTTAACTTCATAAATACTTCCATTAACTTTTCATAAAAAACAGTCACTCACAGAACTATAAGGCCATGTTCAACAACAACAAAAAATATTTGGCAAGGGAAACAAAGACCATTTCGGTGCTTAATATTAGAAAAAGGATCCTGTGTTTCAGACGGACTTGTTTTAATTGAAGACAATAGGGATATATACATCCCGATTTCCTGGCAAGAAACAGCCTCTTCCTGTGAGGATATTTTTATTTTGCTTTTCAACATCTCAAGTCAAAAAAGACCAAAAGCCAAGGCTGCTTTTAAACTTTGACATCCCGAAGCTCAAGTAGAAATAAGTATTACAGTTTTCATTTTCTTATGTTCCCATTCCAGGAGACCCAGTCCCGAGCTTCCTACATCGACAATCCCTTAAAAAATCAGCAAAGGACAATTTATTAAAAAATTACTTATCATGAGTTCTAGAATATCTGATCCCAGGCAAAAGGATCAGGTTCAAGACATCACAGCAGATTGGGACAATGTACAGATCATCAAATCTGGGAGAGATTCAACCCACCAATTTCACAGTGGTGTCTTCCATATGCAGCAGTTTGCTTGCTGCCCAGTTCTCACATCCTCCTTGCATTATTGTGTATCAAAAACGTATTCTTTAAAATGGAAGGAAATATGGAAAGGAGGAAGAAGATGCCCAGCTCCTTATTTTTCTAAACTTACTTTGATGCAAAGAATAAACCCCTTATGCAAAGAATACTTTCCCATTATCATTAGATAAAACCTCACAATAGCTATCTCTTAACTACAAAGTTAATGTTTGCACTTCACCTACTGAAGGAACACACAGCATGCTGTGTATTTCCCTATGGAAATAAATCGATTCAAAACACACTGTAGCTTATGGTACAACACCCAGAGATAATTTCATTTAAAATGTCTTTCATTTAAATCATGTGTAACTTCCTCATTTAGAATAAATTATAAAAGTATCATAGTCAGACTCAACCGTGTTGTAAATTCAGATAATTCCTCATGCTTATTTTCTCTCTTGGTAATATTTTCGGAAGATTCCATAGCCTTAGTGTCATTAAGGTAAAAATGCAAAAGTTTACATTTCTTTCTATGTAAAATATTAGGATAGTAAATGTTCTTCAAAAATATGAGACAAAGAGAGGGAAAAAAGAATGTTATAATTTTTTTTTAAAGTTTGTATACTAAATTCACTGACGAGCATAACCTTCAAGTCACCTTCAGAAAGAGTGATTAAAGTGAAAAATCTAATGTAAAATAAAATATTTTACTAAATGTGGAACTGGATCAATCAGTCTTTTCTTTATTTTTAATTAATTTATTTTTTATTGAAGTATGGTTGATTTACAACATTGTGTTAGTTTCAGGTGTACAGCAAAGTGATTCAGTTATACATACATATACATCTATTTTTTTCAGATTCTTTTCCCTTACAGGTTATTACAAAATATTGAGTATAGTTTCCTGTACTACACAGTAGGTCCTTGGAGCAATCATTTTTTAAGCCATGAGAACTTTTTTCCTTGATAAGGTGACAGTTATAATTCTCTGCATTATCTTGTTGTGGCCAGAATGAACAATACTTCATGCGACATTGAAGTTATAATTTTAAGCTGTAGGCACTAACTGGATTTAGCCTGAGTAGTTGGCCATTATTTCATTTGTCCACAATGCTTTCTTCCTTCCGTAACCAGTTAAAAGCTGAACAATTTCTAAACCAGCTTAGATACAAGGCAAAACTAATTGTGAAGTTGGACATGTGATTCCTTGTAAATGTCTCTCTGCAGCGTCATCTCATTTTCAAAGCCCTGAAAAAAACTCACAGCAAATGGCAAGCACTATATAACAACTCCTGTTTTGATGTGGATTTTTACACTAAAAAAATGCAAAACATTTTTTACTTGCAACAAACAGCTCCCAGGAAAATGTAAACTTGCTTTATGGTATTTCCTTTGTATAGTGTTAAGCATGAAATAGTTTTAGATGAAGAATTTCTTTGAGTTGAGTAAAACAAAAGAAAACAATGTTATATGTGTTCAAGGAAAACATGCACACAAATACATATGTGGGTGTGTCCCTCCTCTTCCAATGTGTTTTCTAAATCTTGGCTTATATAACCTGTACATATTTGTGTGCCGGGTAGTGGGAGTTTTGTGTTGATTTCCAATTAGCCTGGTTGCAGACTCCTCAGAGGTGTAGCATATCGAGTTTTCTGTCATTGTGCTGTTTCTGTTGAAGACCAAGTTGTTGCAGTATTTTGGTATGCATTCTGATAAATGGTGATCTTCTATTAAAATACAGCATTTTTTTCTAAAAAAATAAAAAAATAAATAACTCACAGCAGCAGGCTGCTCCTTAACCGTTTGCTCTCAGGGGCAGAAAGTGCTTTCAGTGCATGTGCAACCGGAAACTGACAAGGGTTTGTATATTTTTAAATAAAAGCAGAAAGTACTAAGTAACTAAGGCATAATTACTGCATAATTAGCACTTGGCCTTATCTGATGATATCTTTCACAGTCCAACCTGGAGACTGGCAGTACTTAACAGAAGAACAGGCGATTTTCTTTTTTTCTTTTTTTTTAAATGTATCCCTCTGAAACCAGAAAATCCTGTTTTTGCAATATGCACAAGTTAATCCCCTCACTCTATCGCCTGTCTCTCCCAACAACTTGAGACATGGACTCTCCTTGCCTGAAAGATAACCTGTCTCTTAGCAAACTAGAACTTCCTTTCCCCACAGAGCCTGCAATGCTGCAGTTTCACATTAATAAGCCAAAAGGAACTCCCTAAATTAACCCGTTTTGTTTTAAAATACAAAAGGGCCAAGAGATTTTATAAAAATAAAAATCAATACCTCTAGAAACCAAGCCTTTTCTGATTACTTACTGATTGATAGGACCTCATCATTTAATAAAACAAGGAGAAAGCTGTGAAGAAAAAAAGTCTGGGGTCTCTACTTTTCACAAGCAATCGTTTGTTCTCAGCCATAACAAGCATTTTGCATAAAATCACTTGTGCCTGTGGTCCTAGCAAACGTGGTCATTAGTTAGGCATTCTACTCTTCACTTTGTCTTGCAGTATTAACTTTTTTACCCTGAATTGCCCCCAAAACACAATGCAAAATAAAGGGACATTTTAACAGTTAACAGTACACCAGGCAGCAGGAAGTCTGTGTGGGTTCCTTATTTAAATAAACATGTTTAAAGATATAGAAAATCTATTCTAAATCAGTCATTAAAATCTCAGTGGAAGAAAACAAATATCTGGTTTTATTCAAAGTTATGGTGAGTAACTTGGCAACTTTTAAATTAATTTGAAATTAACTCAGGTGCTTTTCAGTCATCGCAGTCACAAACAAGGAGTACTGAACAGAAAGATGACAAGGCAATTGTTTTTGTTCAGACTTGTCATAAACTCTATTCCCCTGGACTTTTCATCTCTGCAGATTTCGAATTCCCCTTTCCAAGGAATATTTGACCTTCAGATTTCAGTCCCTGTATCTCTTGATTTCCTGCATCCATCCTATGTTAGAAAACTGAAACTGGGCTACAAGTATATCTCTGTTACCTGACTTTAATTAATTTTATTTGTTTTCAAACTCTGCATTGTGCCCACCCTGCATTGCAGAGGAATCTTAGCATGAGATCCCAGCTTGGCTCCTTCAGAGTCACTGCAAACTGGCTTTAATTGTATTTACTCGGGTAGAAGGGGGGGAAGGAAACCCCCGCCAACCTAACCGGACAAGCAATGCTGGGCGACAAGCCCCCAGGGCGGCTGAATCTTCCAGCAAACCAGCCTGGGCGCTGTCCTTGGTGCTGCCGGCGCCATAGCGAGCACAAGCGCCTTACCTTATGCCCCTGCGGAAACTGCGGACGTCCCCCAAACGTTAAGCAGAAAGCAGCGACATATCCCACTTTTAATACAAATAAATACCCCGGCCCAGCCTCTCTGTCTCCTTCTCGAAGACTTCAGGCTGACCGTTCTTCAAAGTCTTTTTGGTTTTTTCTTCTAGGCCCAACTCGGGGCCTGCGCTCATCTCGGGCTGCTTTAAGACCGGGAGTGGGGGGAGGGGAGGAAGGCAAGGGGAGATGAGGATGGGGGAGGGGCGGGAGGAAGAGGGAGGGGAGGAAGGAGAAAGAGAAAAGACAAGACTGGGAAGAAAAAGGTCCAGGAGGAAGGGGCTCAGAGAGAAGGGAGGAGTGAGTGGGACTAAAGAAGTTTTAAAGTGGGAAGGCGAAGAGGTGCCAAATAGAGGGGGAAGTGATTAAGCACAGAAGATGGGTAAAGAAAAAAGTAATGGAGAAAGGGCAAAAGAAGAGAAAAACGTCAAGATAAGAGTGCAGAGGGCTTACAAACACACACACACACACACACAAACCCCACAAAACAAAAGGACAAGAACAAAGTGGCTAGGGGGTCGCTAGAAAAGCGGCCCGAACGGTGGGAGAGTGACTGAACAAAGAAAGGGCGTTGGGTGAATGCTCCCACTGGGGGTGTAAAATGCAATCCGAAGGTGAAGAGAAATGGAGAGAGGGGGCTTGGGAGGGGACAGGTGGTCTGGCACCGAAAGAAGAGCTGGGGGGAGGGGTCGGGGCCAAGGTAGCAAAGTCCGGGGTCCGATGCGGCGCGGGCCCACGTGGAGCGGGCGCTGAATCACTGCTGGGCTGTCTTCACCAGCCCCCATCCCCACGGCCCGGTACCCGCAGTCCCCGCCTCCTCGGCCGCCGCCTCCACTGGGCGGGGCCCTGGCCCAGGACCAGCCGCCGCGGCTATAAAGGGGCTGCGGCGAGGGCAGCAGAACGCTGTGCCAGCCACACGCCCCGAAGCCTCCAAGATGAGCTACACGCTGGACTCGCTGGGCAACCCGTCCGCCTACCGGCGGGTAACCGACACCCGCCCGAGCTTCAGCCGCGTCACCGGCTCCCCGTCCAGCGGCTTCCGCTCGCAGTCATGGTCCCGCGGCTCGCCCAGCACCGTGTCCTCCTCCTACAAGCGCAGCGCGCTGACCCCGCGCCTCACCTACAGCACGGCCATGCTCAGCTCCGCCGAGAGCAGCCTCGACTTCAGCCAGTCTTCGTCCCTGCTTAACGGCGGCTCTGGGCCGGGCGGCGACTACAAGCTGTCCCGCTCCAATGAGAAGGAGCAGCTGCAGGGGCTGAACGACCGCTTCGCGGGCTACATCGAGAAAGTGCACTACCTGGAGCAGCAGAACAAGGAGATCGAGGCGGAGATCCAGGCGCTACGGCAGAAGCAGGCCTCGCACGCCCAGCTGGGCGACGCGTACGACCAGGAGATCCGCGAGCTGCGCGCCACCCTGGAGCTGGTGAACCACGAGAAGGCTCAGGTACAGCTGGACTCGGACCACCTGGAAGAGGACATCCACCGGCTCAAGGAGCGCTTCGAGGAAGAGGCACGGCTGCGCGACGACACCGAGGCGGCCATCCGCGCGCTGCGCAAAGACATCGAAGAGTCGTCGCTGGTCAAGGTGGAGCTGGACAAGAAGGTGCAGTCGCTGCAGGATGAGGTGGCTTTCCTGCGGAGCAATCACGAGGAAGAGGTGGCCGACCTGCTGGCCCAGATCCAGGCGTCACACATCACCGTGGAGCGCAAAGACTACCTGAAGACAGACATCTCGTCGGCGCTGAAGGAGATCCGCTCCCAGCTCGAATGCCACTCGGACCAGAACATGCACCAGGCCGAAGAATGGTTTAAGTGCCGCTACGCCAAGCTCACCGAGGCTGCCGAGCAGAACAAGGAGGCCATCCGTTCCGCCAAGGAAGAGATCGCCGAGTACCGGCGCCAACTGCAGTCCAAGAGCATCGAGCTCGAGTCGGTGCGCGGCACCAAGGAATCCCTGGAGCGGCAGCTCAGCGACATCGAGGAGCGGCACAACCACGACCTTAGCAGCTACCAGGTAGGAACAGCGGCTGCGCGGCCAGCCTGCGCCAGCGCCAGCGCCGCGCGCCCCCGACACTCAGGCCCGCGCCCCGCCGCGCTCTCAGCCGCGCTCCCTAGCGGCCGCTGGCCGGCGCGCGCGCGCGCGACGCAGACCCAAGTTGGAAGCTCAAAGCGTCCTCGTCCCTCCCATCCCCTCCACAAGCCTCCCCCACGCACCATCCCCCGCTCGAAGACCCCTGACCGTTTTCAAAACGTGCTTCTTTTCCTTAGGAGTCCTAGTTTTGCACGCTTGCGCGTTTAAAGTAGGAGGTTTACATTCGGGTAGTTGGTAAAGCAGCAACTTTAGGATAGCTGTGCAGAAACTCATGTATTCTCAACTTTTCCAGCCGTGATCGGAAGAACTCCCAAAACTGGCTTCAGCCCAAAGGGCTCAGATGGGAAGGGCCAGGTCAGCCGTGGGGTTTCCCCATGCATGTGTGTGTTTCCCGCTGAGACCTGTTCTAGATCCGCTGGTCACAGTGCGTGGTGTGCCCGGGAAATGTCTACTTGTCTTACTGATTCTGTTTGTTCGTTTGTTTGTGAACTCCTTAGGTTATTTTAAGGGGGAACGGGGTCTGGGAGCGGTACCCGAGGTTTGCAAAGCTGGAGGGAGTCGAGGGAGGGGAGGAAGAAGGAGGAGGAGGAGGTACCAAGTGGTTCGCGAAAGAAGTGGCTGTTTGGAAGGATAAGTCTGTGGCTGTGTCTCTTTCAGGACACCATCCAGCAGTTGGAAAATGAGCTTCGGGGCACAAAGTGGGAAATGGCTCGTCATTTGAGAGAATACCAGGATCTCCTCAACGTCAAGATGGCTCTAGATATCGAGATCGCTGCATACAGGTACCGTGCTCGCGGCGGACGTGGCCGAAATAGTAGCCGCACTATAGAGGCCGTTTAGGCAGGAACCTTCACCACTTAAGTTAAAGCAAGCAGGGTTGCAGGAGTCTTGAATCAGTGCCAGGTTTTCTTCTTAATTAAAAAGTAATTAAAGAATTGCAACTTTTTATGCAGCTTTAAAAGAGTAAACAGTAGTTTAAATGTTTGAATAAAGTGTTTAGAGGAAGAGCACCGATTAATTTCAGTGCTTATGCTTAAACTTTTTTTATTTTAGTGAAACAATTGTTTTCAAATATTTGAAACAAAAACAGAATTTTAGTTTTTAATACTTCATCTAGTGCTTTCAGCTTTTCAACTGTGTAATGTCAAGGACAAACACCAGGACGTTCCATTTCTCGCTCAGTTACAGCTTACTATTGCCATCATCTGGCTGAGAATACATATGATTGATAGAATATATATTTTTTAATTTAGATTTATGTTGATAGATCTAGATATACATCCAGAGAAAGAGAAGAGATTATAAATATATTAACTGATGTCACCTTGCTGTTGACTAAATTCATAGGTGAAAATCCTTGACTAAATAGTTTTTTTTTTGGGGGGGGGGTGTTTTTCTTTTTGTTTTTTTACCAGTAAGATCATTCACATTACAAGAATAAATTGCACTCAGCTCAGAGCCATCTGTCTTTTCCGGAAAGCTAAATAGTTATATAAAATAGACATTTTATGATTAAAATCGCAGACCAGTTTATAACTTGATACGCACATATTAGCACCTAGCTATGATATATATAGCTTGAATTCTAATATATTCTAAATAGTTTTGTAAAATTTTTGAATGTTCGCTAAAAGACATTTAGTATACATCTTGAAAGTCCAAATGCTCAAGAACATCACTTAAGGCCTTTTTGGCTTCTAGGGAGCTTTTCAGTATATTCATGTTGCACCAAATGGATTGCGGCAGAGCTGAGATTTGGTAGCTGGGTGTAGTGAGTGGACTATTGGGCGTGGTTAGTTACTGCATTGGGTGACTGGCTGATTGTCCCTGAGAATCTGTTTCTGTCATTGAATAGGACACAATATACTAGTGAAATGATAGCAAGTGTTACTTCAAGTGATTCTATTTATCCAAAGGTATCTATCACGTTACACATACTGTAATGAAGTTCAGAAGACCCAATGAGATTTTCATTACGTCTTTTGCCTTCTTTGATTCTCTCCTTAGGAAACTCCTGGAGGGTGAAGAGACCAGATTTAGCACATTTGCAGGAAGCATCACTGGGCCGCTGTATACACACCGACAGCCCTCCATCACAATATCCAGTAAGATTCAGAAAACCAAGGTAGAGGCTCCCAAGCTAAAGGTCCAACACAAATTTGTCGAGGAGATCATAGAGGAAACCAAGGTGGAAGATGAGAAATCAGAAATGGAAGAAGCCCTGACGGCCATTGCAGAGGAATTGACAGTCTCCATGAAAGAAGAGGGCAAGGAAGAAGAGCCTGAAGAAAAGAAAGAGAAAAAAGAAGCCGAAGAAGAAGTTGTAGCTGCCAAGAAGTCTCCAGTGAAAGCTACTGCACCTGAACTTAAAGGAGAGGAGGAAGAGGGCAAAGAGGAAGAGGAAGAAGAGGAGGGCGCTAAATCAGACCAAGCTGAGGAAGGAGGATCTGAGAAGGAGGTTTCTAGTGAAAAAGAGGAAGGTGAGCAGGAAGAGGAAGGAGAAACGGAGGCTGAAGGTGAAGGAGAGGAAGCCGCCGAAGCTAAGGAGGAAAAGAAAATGGAGGAAAAGGGTGAAGAAGTGGCCCCCAAGGAGGAGCTCGTGGCAGAAGCCAAGGTGGAGAAGCCGGAGCAAGCCAAGTCCCCGGTGGCAAAGTCACCAGTGGAAGAGGTGAAGCCCAAAGCAGAAGCTGGAGCCGAGAAAGGAGAACAGAAAGAGGAGGAAGGGAAAGTGGAGGAAGAAAAGAAGGAAGAAGCAAAGGAAGCTCCCAAGGAAGAGAAGGGAGAGAAAAAGGAGGAGAAGCCAAAGGATGTGCCAGAGAAGAAGAAGGCTGAATCCCCAGTGAAGGAGGAAGTCGTGGAGGAGGTGGTCGCCAAATCAGTAAAGGTGAGCTTGGAGAAGGATGCCAAGGAGGAGGAAAAGCCACAGAAGCAGAAGGAGAAAGAGAAGGAGAAGGAGAAAGCGGAAGAGGTGGGGAAGAAGGAGGAGGGAGGTTTGAAGGAGTCCAGGAAGGAAGACATAGCCATCAATGGGGAGGTGGAAGGAAAAGACGAGAAAGAGCAGGAAACTAAGGAGAAGGGCAGTGGGGGAGAAGAGAAGAAAGGGGTTGTCACCAATGGGCTAGACGTGAGCCCAGCAGCTGAAAAGAAGGGTGGTGATAAAGGTGAGGAGAAAGGGGTGGTGACCAAAATGGTAGGAAAAACCACCAGTGAGGGGGGAGATGGTGCTACCAAGTATATCACCAAATCTGTAACCGTCACTCAAAAGGTCGAAGAGCATGAAGAGACCTTTGAGGAGAAATTAGTGTCTACTAAAAAGGTAGAGAAGGTCACTTCACACGCCGTAGTAAAGGAAGTCACCCAGAGTGACTAATAGATGAGTCCATTGCAAAAGGTTAAGCCATATGACAATTTCAAAATGCATGTGATTGACAGCTTCAAAACAGAACGGGTTCTCCCATGGGGGCTCCAGACATTGTATTTTACTTTGTGCAATATGAGGGACCTGCATGCAAGCTCAGGGTGCTCCCTCCCCAGTGTTTGGGCGATTCGAATGCATGATACTGTATGTACCTGGGGAAGTGGCCAATTTCCTAAGCTGTTGGAAGGGGGGCGCTTGGGGGGATGTCTTGAGGTATATTATGCAAAGAACCAACTGAGCCAAAAATAATAAATGAAACACAGAACTCTCTTAGCCTTAAGAAAGCTATATATGAATAATTATGTTTACCTCACTGGTGCATTTAAAAAGGACTTTGTTCGTGGGAGAACCTCGCTGACATGCAGTTTGCAACTTTTCATTGATTGATGTTAAGCGTCACAGCAGTAGTTGCTCAATAAAGGTCATATTGGAAACATAGTCAGTTGCTTGGTGTCATGTCATTTCAAAGTGAATTCTCCACCACTTGACCCTTTCTTTACCCTGAGCAGATTATTTGGGGGATTATAAGCAACTTGTATTTCTTATCACTATTTCCCTGAGAGCTGTTACTGGGAAAACATAAATGACAAAACATTTTCAGATGTCAAAATCTTTACTTAGCCCAATCTTCATCCCAAAATTTTTAAATTATATTTTTGAAATAAAAATAAAAGCATCTGGGCTTCTCTGGTGGCTCAGTGGTTAAGAGTCCGCCTGCCGATGCAGGGGACACAGGTTCGTGCCCCGGTCTGGGAAGATCCCACATGCCGCGGAGCAGCTAGGCCCGTGAGCCATGGCCGCTGAGCCTGTGCGTCCGGAGCCTGTGCTCCGCAACGGGAGAGGCCACAACAGTGAGAGGCCCGTGTACCGCAAAAAAATAAAATAAAAATAAAAAAAATAAATGCATCTGATAAAAAGGTAACATTGCGGGGGATGGAAGTCTTCAACCTCCAGGTGTTTAGATCCCAAACCGGAACTCAGAGAACCTCAAGGTGAGAGGGGCAATAAAGGAGCCTTAACTTGCTCCTATGGGGTTGGGACACAAAGGACCTCATGGCATTTATATCAATGTGTCCAGAAGAAGCAGGACTGGAACCTCTAACAGTCTTAACAAGAAACCTCCAGCCTCAGATGCATGGTTCTTGTATACACACACACATACACACACACACACACACCACACATGCACACAGGCTTACTTGCAGCACTGAGTCTTGATTTGGTCGATGGAGGTTTATACTTTCAGTGTTTTACTAATTGGGGGAAGTAATATTAAAAATAAACAATTTTTAAATTTAAAATTAAAAAAAAATTTAAAGGCCTGATCTTGACCGAGGAAATAATACAATGCCCTTTTCAAAATGTATCTGTTCTAAACCTTTAAAACCACTAATAGTATATTTGTTCCAAGTCTGTATTTCTTTTATCAATAAGGATCATCCCAATAATACAATCCTGGATGCTCTTTTCAATGGCTTTTCAAGATATTCCAATTTTAATCCCTAAATATGTCCAGGAAGTTTGTTGCTAATATCAATAATTGTAATGATGTTTCCCTATCATTAGCCCTTTGCCAATCCTCACAATTTTTGCTAGATCTGCATATCATTTGTACAAACTCTTGGTTACATTTTTTTCTTTAAAACAACCATGTTTTATGTTAATACAATGATTTTTCTAAAGCAATAATATCCATAACATCCAAAGTGAAACAAAATTTTTAAATATAATCAGCAAAAACTTACTCTAGTTATGTAGGATTTAAAAATCTGAAAAGAGCATACTGGAAAGATACAGCATAAATTCTAGGATGGAGGGATCAGCCAAAGAGGCACTGGTGGGAAAGACAGTCCCAGGAACAAAGAAAACAGAAATCCTCATGCAGTCACAGGGCTGACTGAATTTGAAGCTTTGTATCACTTCATTGACGGTTCAGAAAAAGAGCATGCATTTGCCTCACCCCGTAGCCCTCAGAGGAAGAAGCACTTTGACTGACAGTCCCACCAAGACTGATACCACTGATAAAGCAGCATTTCTCCAAAGAAAAGTCTGGGAGCTATTGCCTGAAGTAGGAATAGAGGCTGGATCTATAGGATAGGCTTCTTGAATTTTAAAATACCTACTAAATATATAGCCATTATTATAAAAATACTCACCTGTCTACACCTAAAACTCATTATCAGCACTGGCTCCTGAGTGTAGAAACCCCTTTTTGTAACATATAGTGTCTAAAAATAACAGGATCAATCAGCGACCACCCCGACCTCCAAAGGCCAGCACTAGAGACTTATCTCTTCAGCTCCTAATTTTATTTTCAATCATCTCATTTTCTTTCCTGAGAAGGAAAGAATTTAATAATATTTCTAAATACTCCAAAAGACAGACCATTGTTTTGCCCTCTGTAAAAATAATAGAACAGCATGCCTTTGATAAGCCAAGCAGACATTTCTAAATATCAAATTGCTTGATTGGTTCATAAACTTAAGAAATATTTACTGTGAACTATGGCTTGGGTATACAAGGATCTTCCCTTCCAGAATTCACTAATTCTATTGTCAATGCCAATTATTGCACTACTATTTAAAGAGAGAGCAATTTGAAGTTCATGTTTCCGAATATGTTGACAGGGAGAGACTAGGCACAAACCTCCAAGTGTTTAGGAAATTAGAATACCTTTTCTCTGCCTACAGTCAGCCCCTGGCTGCAGTGACATTAAGCCATTGAAAAATAGTATTTCTACTTTTCCAGTAAATTGTCTTAAAGATACTATTTTGTTTTAAATCTTGTAAGAAGTACTAAAGCTAATTAGTTCTCACTCTTCAAACATAAGGAAACTGAGGCATAGAATTTTTTTTTAACTTTCTCTAGGTCACACATCTAGTAGATAAAACCCACATAGTCCAGATCCAGACCACATATTCTTAACCCCCTGCACTACATTGCCCCTCAAATCCATCCATCATTGGCCACCTCAATTTATAAGGAGGTTCTGCTGCATTCACTTTTTTCTTTCCAGATTGAAAGAAAGAAAATAGATCTATGCCATGCATCTTTCATTTAATATGCTTACAAATCTCCTCACATTAAAAAAAATGATGCAATGGCAGTTTGCATCATGAGAAGAATAAAACATCCAGATATACATAAGTGGTGGTTCCTTCTACCACGACAGCTTGCAGTGTACAAAAATGTGGCAACCACTTTCCTGTGGTAACTTTAATATTCAATGGAAAAGGAAAGTGTTATTTCTAGCACCGCCTTCTATTGCCAGTCAGTGCAGAGACAGTATTCAAACATTGGGATATTCATTTCCACAACAAATAGGTTGGTCGTTCCAGTTTGGAGCAAGTTACTTTTTCTTGGTGGTTTATGTAATTTGCCCAAAGGAAAAGAGGAGCTATTTTTAAGTGAATTATTTTACCGAGTCTACACAACATTCATCTACCTCCAGGGTTCCTCTGCCCTTAGAAGTGTAAAGCTTTGGCAAAAGCACTGAATCTGAGTTCAAATCTCAGGTCTATAGACAGTAAAATTGTGTTGTGGGTTCATTATATGTAGCTTCTGCTACAGACTGAAGTTGGTGTCCCTTAACTTTGTATGTTAAATCTTAATGCCCAATGTGATGTTATTTGGATGTGGGGCCTTTATGAGATGATTAGATCATGAGAGTGGGGCCCTCATGAATGAGATTAGTGCCCTTGTAAAAGAGACCCCAGAGAGCTCCCTTGCCCCTTCCACCACATGGCAACATTGAGAAGACAGCCATCTATGAACCAGGATGAGGGCTTTCACCAGACACAGAATCATGGTACATTGATCTTGGACTTCCCAGCCTCCAGAGCTGTGAGAAATAAATTTCTGTTGTTTGTAAGCCACCCAGTCTATGACATTTTGTTACAGCAGCCCAAATTGACTAAGACAGCTTCCACTTCCTTATCTATAAAATACGGGTGCTAACATATTCTTCAAAAGGCTGCTAAGGTCATTAAATGAGATAACATCTGTGGAAAGTGCCTAGCACTATAACATGTATGTAGTAGCTGATCAAAATCATTTGTTGAATGAATTGGAAAAGGTACAGAATTTACTTAATTTGAAGATATTAGTTAGAACATTAGTTTCCTTATACATTATTTCAATACAGAATGCATTGCAATGAGTTTACAAAAATAAGTATACAAGATAAATAGATATGTATACATATCTATAATATGTGTATACATTGTACAATACTCTGTAATATATTCATTGTTCATATAGAGAATTTGGGTGGAAAATAATTACATTTTGCACTGCAATAAGCTATTGAAATTACTTAAACATTCAATAATCCACCTACATAATCATGGGGCTTAAAATTTTCTTAATGCAAATTATTTAAAACAATACTGAGAATAGGAGAGAGAAGCAGTTTTGCACTAGGCTTAGGAAGACAACTTTCGTTTTTTTTTCCTTTTTTTTTTTTTTTTTTTGGCTGCACATCATGTGGGATCTTAGTTCCCCAACCAGGGATCGAACCCACACCCCCTGCACTGGAATTGTGGAGACTTAACCACTGGACTGCCAGGGAAGTCCCTAGGAAGACAACTTTAAATCCCCAAATCCATATTGATTGTGCTCAACACCATCATGCAAGGGTCTCAGAGTTGTCTTCAATTTCTTATCTAAGGTAGTTTGAACACCATCACATCATACCTTCAATAAGTTATTGAGGACTTCCCTGGTGGCACAGTGGTTAAGAATCCACCTGCCAATGCAGGGGACACGGGTTTGAGCCCTGGTCCGGGAAGATCCCACATGATGAGGAGCAACTAAGGCCGTGCACCACAACTACTGAGCCCTCATGCCACAACTACTGAAGCTCACGTCCCTAGAGCCCGTGCTCTGCAACAAGAGAAGCCACCGCAGTGAGAAGCCTGCACACCTCAACGAAGAGTAGCCCCCACTCGCCACAACTAGACAAAGCCCACGTGCAGCAACGAAGACCCAACACAGCCAAAAATAAATAAATAAATTTATTTTTTAAAAAAAGTTACTGAGTCATTTCTGTAAGTCTAGTTAGCTTTCTTGTCTTAGGAGAAAGCATAGTTTTCAAAAATTAACAGGTGACTTGATCAAAAACCCTTTCTGGGGGGCTTAAGGGTAGGGTAATTGTTCTAAAGACCTAAATAGGAAGTTAGACAACTTACATAGGTCTCCATGCCTATAGCCTGGTTTGGGGGTGTGTTGTGGGGAGATCGGGGTGGGGGTGGGGGCGGGGAGTGGACAAGAGCACAGAATCAGGGTCCAAGAACTTGAGTGACAATATTATCTGCAGAAGGCAGACACAGGAGATTCCTGATTCTAAATTAAGATAATAGGATCACAAGTCAAAGGCCAAATGCAAATATCCTAGGTGCTATCTTTTGGCATTCTCACATTCATAAGAGATCAGGCCATGACAGCTAAAAGAAATGAAATTAGCCTCTTAGTCTAGTTGTTTCTCATTTCGTAAAGGAATTTTGGTGAGAAGAGTGAAATACCAGTTCACATTAGGGCATCTGAATTTTTTTTTTTTTTTTTTTGGCCACGCAACTTGTGGGATCTTAGTTCCCCCGACCAGGACTGAACCCAGGCCACAGCAGTGAAAGCTCCAGAGTCCTTACCACTGGACCACCAGGGAACTCCCTGAATATTCTTAATTTTAATTATTTATAATCACAGCCAGAAAAACACAGATAGGTTGGAAACAGAGTAGTATAGCAGGAAGAGGTTTCTTTGCCCTTAGACTTGGGAAGCTTGGACCTCAGTGTAAGTCACAATACCCCATAAACCTCCCTTTTTTTTTTTTTTTTTTTCCTTGCGATATGCGGGCCTCTCACTGTTGCGGCCTCTCCCGTTGCGGAGCACAGGCTCCGGACGCGCAGGCTCAGCGGCCATGGCTCACGGGCCCAGCCGCTCCACGGCATGTGGGATCTTCCCGGACCGGGACACGAACCCGTGTCCCCTGCACCGGCAGGCGGACTCCCAACCACTGCGCCACCAGGGAAGCCCAAACCTCCCATTTTAACATGGAAAACTCGAGAATGGTTTGAATCCTAAGACAATGCTTTTAAATATTTCTCAATTTAGACACCTAAAATTTACCTGTAACCAGAAAGAATATTTCAGCTAAATGAAACTTTGCACTTGAAATATCATGTGCTAATAATTAGAAGAATAAAAACGTACAAGTTAGTAAGTTACATCCACATAAATATGTGAATATTCAAAAGAAAAAGAGGCAGCTGTCCTCCCTTTTCTCCAGATTTCATTCTGATCAAGGCTGCCTAGTTGTTTCTGGACTGGCTTTCTGAATGGCCTAAATAAAATCACAAATGTAAGATGGTATAACAATGTCTGGCAAATATTAGGTGCCCAGTGAATGATTAGTTCTCCTTGCCATTATTATTATTATTAAATAATAATTATAAATAAATATCTTAAAATGTATTAATTTAAATGCACTGTATATCAAATTATCGTGTCTATAAGAGATACACACAAAATTCAATCTATAGCAAAACCTCAAGAGGTAGAAGAGTTAGATACACTTAAACTTTACTTAATATTTGTTACTTAGAATCATAGAATCTTGAAGGTTCCATTAGTTTCTGATATTGAACTCCCCTTTTTCATGCCTGAAAAGTAGTTGCCTACCCTAGAACTGAACATCTACAGTGACAGGAAAATTACTTTGTTTTGATGCATCTATGAGGAAACTTTGACTGTTGGCAAAGCCTTCTTGTCACTGTTCCAATATCTGACCCCCTACAATTTTACCCACTGGTGCAAATTCTGAGAAGTTTTAGGAATCACTGTTCCCTTTTCCCCAGAACAGACATTTAGAGAGGCGAAGGCCCGTGTCCGAATCCAAATAGTTCATCACAGTAATAACAATTGTTGAGTTTATTACATATCAGGCCCTTTGCCTATAATAAATCATTGAATCCTTATAACAAACATATATGCAGGAATTATTTTTATTGCCATTTCTTGCAGAAGTTTGGGCATAAAGATTAGAACTCAGGCCTTTCTCTTATCGGACCCACATTGTTTCCACTTCATACTTTTATAGAAAAGATAACAAATACTATATATTCTGTATTTACTTATCCCTGGAATAAGCCTTCTACCTATGAGGACTCACCTGCCCTAAGCAGTCCCTGTTATCAATTGTTTAGCTTATGGGGAAATTAACTAACCTCTGGGAGTGTTACCTGAAAACTCACTGGTAAGTGGTAAGAACTTCACATTCATCATCACTTCCCTTGGGTTATAATCTGGTTTTCATTATTCTGTGCCTGATTATATAACTTTATTTTGTGGAATCATATTCACTAAATAAAATAGGTTAATATTTTATTGATGCGTGAGGCACTTCATCTATTTTTCCATTTCTCAGACTTTTAAGGAGGCAATGAACAAACAAAATGAATGTTTCTTCTATGAGTTAGTCACCTACAGCATAGAACTGGTTCTGCAGGGTACAGCAACGTGTACCTGCCTGTCATCTTTGACCAACAATTTGTTCCTCAGTGATAGCAACAAGGAAAATATTTCAATTGGATTAAAGTGATTAAATACCAAGTGAAATTATTTCTATGCATCAGCAGTTAGTTTTGTATATTTTTAATAAAGTATGCCTTGAACATAACATGTTAGAAATTTGGACAAATTTGGACATATCACTTCCACATCCTACCCAGTATAATCTGTTACTATCATAGCTTGAGATGAAATTTCCTTTGCTGGGCATTATTGCCCAGCTTAATAATCGCCATGCCCCTGTGAAAGCAGTTAACCATGTCCACCCACTGATTCGTTCCCTTGGCCTGTTAGAATGAGCATTATAACTAGAAGCAAATCATGTGTCCATGACATTTGGAGAGCTGATGCCCATCTTTATTCTTTATCAGCCACCCATGAAATAGCCACCAGTGTTTCTAAAGTTATCACTTTCTCATTAGCAATTAGCAAGTTGCTTTGGTTCATATTCTTAGAGATTTGCTTACAGTTCTCAGGAAGAAACGTGGCTCTTAATATCCTCATGAAGAGAGGCAACATACAAGGCCCATGGAGGAAAAGTGAAAGAGCTTCCAAAGTATCTATCTTCTCCTCCAATTTAGTAGAAAAAAAGTAAACTCTTAATAGGAAAAGGAGGAAGACTTGTCAAAAATGAAAATAGTTGATAACATTAAAAACTTGTACCTTGCCCACATTAACGTTCAAAATACCATGTGTTATCAGAAAAGGAAAAAGAGAAAGATAAACACGGGGAGATCACCTTCCTCACCACAGATACACCAGAAATACAGCTACACGTGGAACAACTCCTACAGAACACCTACTGAACGCTAGCAGAAGACTTCAGACCTCCCAAAAGGCAAGAAACTCCCCACGTACCTGGGTTGGGCAAAGCGGAGAGATTCCCGCACAGGGGATCGGTGCCAACCAGCACTCACCAGCCCGAGAGGCTTCTCTGCTCACCCGCCGGGGCGGGTGGCGCTGGGAGCTGAGGCTCGGACTTCAGTCGGAGCGCAGGGAGAGGACTGGGGCTGGCGGCGTGAACACAGCCTGAAGGGGCTGGTGCGCCACGGCTAGCCGGGAGGGAGTCCAGGAAAAAGTCTGGACCTGCCGAAGAGGCAAGAGACTTTTTCTTCCCTCTTTGTTTCCTGGTGTGTGAGGAGAGGGGATTAAGAGCGCTGCTTAAAGGAGTTCCAGAGACGGGCGCGAGCCGCGGCTAAAAGCGCGGACAGGCGTGGGACGCTGGGGCTGCTGCTGCCGCCGACCAAGAGGCCTGTGTGCAAGCACAGGTCACTGCCCACGCCCCCCTTTGGGGGAGCCTGTGCAGCCCGCCACTGCCGGGGTGCCGGTATCCAGGGGCTGCTTCCTCAGGAGAACGCACGGCGCGCCTCGGGCTGGTGCAACGTCACGCCGCCCTCTGACGCCACACGCTCGCCCCGCCTCCGTACCCGTCCCCCCCCCCACACCCTGAGTGAGCCAGAGTCCCCGAAGCGGCTGCTCCTTTAACCCTGTCCTGTCTGAGCAAAGAACAGACGCCCTCCAGCGACCAACATGGAGAGGCGGGGCCAAATCCAAAGCTGAGACCCGGGAGCTGTGAGAACAAACAAGAGAAAGGGAAATCTCTCGCAGCAGCCTCAGAAGCAGCGGATTAAAGCTCCACAACCAACTTGACGTACCCTGCATCTGTGGAATACATGAATAGACAACGAATTATCCCAAATTGAGGAGCCAGGAGGCAGTGCTGTGCCTCTGAGGTGGGAGACCCAACTTCAGGACAGTGGTCCACAAGAGACCTCCCAGCTCCAGATAATATCAAATGGCGAGAATCTTCCAGAGATCTCCATCTCAACACCAGCACCCAGCTTCACTCAACGACCAGCAAGTTACAGTGCTGGACACCCTATGCCAAAGACAGGAACACAACCCCACCCATTAGCAGAGAGGCTGCCTAAAATCATAAAAAGTCCACAGACACCCCAAAACACACCACCAGACGTGGAACTGCCCACCAGAAAGACAAGATCCAACTTCATGCACCAAAACACAGGCACTAGTCCCCTCCACCAGGAAGCCTACACAACCCACTGAACAAACCTTAGCCACTGGGGACAAACACCAAAAACAACAGGAACTACGCACCTGCAGCCTGCAAAAAGGAGACCCCAAACACAGTAAGATAAGCAAAATGAGAAGACAGAAAAACACACAGCAGGAGAAGGAGCAAGATAAAAACCCACCAGACCTAACAAATGAAGAGGAAATAGGCAGTCTACCTGAAAAAGAATTCAGAATAATGATAGTAAAGATGATCCAAAATCTTGGAAATAGAAGAGACAAAATTCAAGAAACATTTAACAAGGGGCTAGAAGAACTAAAGATGAAACAAGCAATGATGAACAACATAATAAATGAAATTAAAAATACTCTAGAAGGGATCAATAGCAGAATAACTGAGGCAGAAGAATGGATAAGTGACATGGAAGATAAAATAGTGGAAATAACTACTGCAGAGCAGAAGAAAGAAAAAAGAATGAAAAGAACTGAGGACAGTCTCAGAGACCTCTGGGACAACATTAAATGCACCAACATTCGAATTATAGGGGTTCCAGAAGAAGAAGAGAAAAAGAAAGGGACTGAGAAAATATTTGAAGAGATTATAGTTGAAAACTTCCCTAATATGGGAAAGGAAATAATTAGTCAAGTCCAGGAAGCACAGAGAGTCCCATACAGGATAAATCCAAGGAGAAACACGCCAAGACACATATTAATCAAACTGTCAAAAGTTAAATACAAAGAAAACATATTAAAAGCACAAGGGAAAAACAACAAATAACACACAAGGGAATCCCCATCAGGTTAACAGCTGATCTTTCAGCAGAAACTCTGCAAGCCAGAAGGGACTGGCAGGACATATTTAAAGTGATGAAGGAGAAAAACCTGCAACCAAGATTACTCTACCCAGCAAGGATCTCATTCAGATTTGATGGAGAAATTAAAACCTTTACAGACAAGCAAAAGCTGAGAGAGTTCAGCACCACCAAACCAGCTTTACAACAAATGCTAAAGGATCTTCTCTAGGCAAGAAACACAAGAGAATGAAAAGACCTACAATAACAAACCTAAAATAATTTTTAAAATGGTAATAGGAACATACATATTGATAATTACCTTAAATGTAAATGGATTAAAAGCTCCAACCAAAAGACATAGATTGGCGGAATGGATACAAAAACAAGACCTGTATATATGCTGTCTACAAGAGACCCACTTCAGACCTAGGGACACATACAGACTGAAAGTGAGGGGATGGAAAAGGATATTCCATGCAAAAGGAAATCAACAGAAAGTTGGAGTAGCAATTCTCATATCAGACAAAATAGACTTTAAAACAAAGATATTACAAGAGACAAAGAAGGACACTACACAATGATCAAGGGATCAATGAAAGAAGAAGATATAACAATTGTAAATATTTATGCATCCAACGAAGGAGCACCTCAATACATAAGGCAAATACTAACAGCTATAAAAGGGGAAATCGACAGTAACACACTCATAGTAGGGGAATTTAACAACCCACTTTCACCAATGGACAGATCATCCAAAATGAAAATAAATAAGGAAACACAAGCTTTAAATGATACGTTAAACAAGATGGACTTAATTGATATTTATAGGACATTCCATCCAAAAACAGCAGAATACACATTTTTCTCAAGTGCTCATGGAACATTCCCCAGGATAGATCATATCTTGGGTCACAAATCAAGCCTTGGTAAATTTAAGAAAATGGAAATTGCATCAAGTGTCTTTTCAGACCACAACTCTATGAGACTAGGTATCAATTACAGGAAAAGATCTGTAAAAAATACAAACACATGGAGGCTAAACAATACACTACTTAATAATGAAGTGATCACTGAAGAAATCAAAGAGTAAATCAAAAATACCTAGAAACAAATGACAATAGAGACACGACAACCCAAAACCTATGGGATGCAGCAAAAGCAGTTCTAAGAGGGAAGTTTATAGCAATACAATCCCACCTTAAGAAACAGGAAACATCTCGAATAAACAAGCTAACCTTACACCTAAAGCAATTAGAGAAAGAAGAACAAAAACACCCCAAAGTTAGCAGAAGGAAAGAAATCATAAAAATCAGATCAGAAATAAATGAAAAAGAAATGAAGGAAATAATAGCAAAGATCAATAAAACTAAAAGCTGGTTCTTTGAGAAGATAAACAAAATTGATAAACCATTAGCCAGACTCATCAAGAAAGAAAGGGAGAAGACTCAAGTCAATAGAATTAGAAATGAAAAAGGGGAACAACTGACACTGCAAAAATACAAAAGATCATGAGAGATTACTACAAGCAACTCTATGTCAATAAAATGGACAACCTGGAAGAAATGGAGAAATTATTAGAAATGCACAACCTGCCAAGATGAAATCAGGAAGAAACCGAAAATATGAACAGACCAATCACAAGCACTGAAATTGAAACAGTGATAAAACATATTCCAACAAACAAAACCCCAGGACCACATGGCTTCACAGGCGAATTCTATCAAACATTTAGAGAAGAGCTAACCCCTATCCTTCTCAAACTCTTCGAAAATATAGCAGAGGGAGGAACACTCCCAAACTCATTCTACGAGGCCACCATCACCTTGATACCAAAACCAGACAAGGATGTCACAAAGAAACAAAACTACAGGCCAATATCACTGATGAACATAGATGCAAAAATCCTCAACAAAATACTAGCAAACAGAATCCAACAGCACTTTAAAAGGATCATACACCATGATCAAGTGGGGTTTATTCCAGGAATGCAAGGATTCTTCAATATATGCAAATCAATCAACATGATACACCATATTAACAAATTGAAGGAGAAAAACCATATGATCATCTCAATAGATGCAGAGAAAGCTTTCGACAAAATTCAACACCCACTTATGATAAAAACCCTGCAGAAAGTAGGCATAGAGGGAACTTTCCTCAACATAATAAAGGCCATATATGACAAAGCCACAGCCAACATTGTCCTCAATGGTGAAAAACTGAAACCATTTCCACTAAGATCAGGAACAAGACAAGGTTGCCCATTCTCACCACTCTTATTCAACATAGTTTTGGAAGTTTTAGCCACAGAAATCAGAGAAGAAAAGGAAATAAAAGGAATCCAAATCAGAAAAGAAGAAGTAAAGCTGTCACTGTTTGCAGATGACATGATACTATACATAGAGAATCCTAAAGATGCTACCAGAAAACTACTAGAGCTAATCAATGAATTTGGTAAAGTAGCAGGATACAAAATTAATGCACAGAAATCTCTGGCATTCCTATATACTAATGATGAAAAATCTGAAAGTGAAATCAAGAAAACTCTCCCAGGGGCCTCCCTGGTGGCGCAAGTGGTTGGGAGTCCGCCTGCCGATGCAGGGGATACGGGTTCGTGCCCCGGTCTGGGAGGATCCCATATGCCGCGGAGCGGCTGGGCCCGTGAGCCATGGCCGCTGAGCCTGCGCGTCCGGAGCCTGCGCGTCCGGAGCCTGTGCTCTGCAGTGGGGGAGGCCACAACAGTGAGAGGCCCGCATACCGCAAAAAAAAAAAAAAAAAAAAAGAAAACTCTCCCATTTACCATTGCAACAAAAAGAATAAAATATCTAGGAATAAACCTACCTAAGGAGACAAAAGACCTGTATGCAGAAAATTATAAGACATTGATGAAAGAAATTAAAGATGATACAAATAGATGGAGAGACATACCATGTTCTTGGATTGGAAGAATCAACATTGTGAAAATGACTCTACTACCCAAAGCAATCTACAGATTCAATGCAATCCCTATCAAACTACCACTGGCATTTTTCACAGAACTAGAACAAAAAATTTCACAATTTGTATGGAAACACAAAAGACCCTGAATAGCCAAAGCAATCTTGAGAACGAAAAATGGAGCTGGAGGAATCAGGCTCCCTGACTTCAGACTATACTACAAAGCTACAGTAATCAAGACAGTATGGTACTGGCACAAAAACAGAAAGATAGATCAATGGAACAGGATAGAAAGCCCAGAAATAAACCCACGCACATATGGTCACCTTATCTTTGATAAAGGAGTCAGGAATGTACAGTGGAGAAAGGACAGTCTCTTCAATAAATGGTGCTGGGAAAACTGGACAGGGACATGTAAAAGTATGAGATTAGATCACTCCCTAACACCATACACAAAAATAAGCTCAAAATTGATTAAAGACCTAAATGTAAGGCCAGGAACAATCAAACTCTTAGAGGAAAACATAGGCAGAACACTCTATGACATAAATCACAGCAAGATCCTTTTTGACCCACCTCCTAGAGAAATGGAAATAAAAACAAAAATAAACACATGGGACCTAATGAAACTTCAAAGCTTTTGCACAGCAAAGGAAACCATAAACAAGACCAAAAGACAACCCTCAGAATGGGAGAAAATGTTTGCAAATGAAGCAACTGACAAAGGATTAATCTCCAAAATTTATAAGCAGCTCATGCAGCTCAATAACAAAAAAACAAACAACCCAATCCAAAAATGGGCAGAAGACCTAAATAGACATTTCTCCACAGAAGATATACAGACTGCCAACAAACACATGAAAGGATGCTCAACATCTTTAATCATTAGAGAAATGCAAATCAAAACTACAATGAGATATCATCTCACACCAGTCAGAATGGCCATCATCAAAAAATCTAGAAACAAATGCTGGAGAGGGTGTGGAGAAAAGGGAACACTCTTGCACTGCTGGTGGGAATGTGAATTGGTACAGCCACTATGGAGAACAGTATGGAGGTTCCTTAAAAAACTACAAATAGAACTACCATATGACCCAGCAATCCCACGACTGTGCATATACCCTGAGAAAACCATAATTCAAAAAGAGTCATGTACCAAAATATTCATAGCAGCCCTATTTACAATAGCCCGGAGATGGAAACAACCTAAGTGTCCATCATCGGATGAATGGAAAAAGAAGGAGTGGCACATATATACAATGGAATATTACTCAGCCATAAAAAGAAACGAAATTGAGCTATTTGTAATGAGGTGGGTGGACCTAGAGTCTGTCATACAGAGTGAAGTAAGTCAGAAAGAGAAACACAAATACTGTATGCTGACACATATATATGGAATTTAAGAAAAAAATGTCATGAAGAACCTAGGGGTAAGACAGGAGTAAAGACACAGACCTACTAGAGAATGGACTTGAGGATATGGGGAGGGGGAAGGGTAAGCTGTGACAAAGCGAAAGAGAGGCATGGACATATATACCAAACGTAAGGTAGAGAGCTAGTGGGAAGCAGCCGCTTAGTACAGGGAGATCAGCTCGGTGCTTTGTGACCGCCTGGAGGGGTGGGATAGGGAGGGTGGGAGGGAGACGCAAGAAGGAGGGGATATGGGAACAGATGTATATGTATAACTGATTCATTTTGTTATAAAGCAGAAAGTAACACACCATTGTTAAGCAATTACACTCCAATAAAGATGTAAAAAAAAAAGAAAAAGACGCAGTAATGCAGGTAGTGGTTCAGGCAGGTAGCAGTGGAGGCACCGAGAGGTGGTCAGACTCTGGATACATTTTGTAGGGAGGGACCATAGGACTTCTTACTGGAATGAACTTGGGTGGTGAGAGAAAGAAAGGAGTCAAGGTTGACAGCATGGCTTTTGTCCTGGTGAATGGAAGAAAGCACTGGTCATTATAATTCCACTGGTGTGACACTTGGGGGGAACTTAAGGCAAATAATTTAACATGACCTCCTCTTCTGCATTTGAATATATCTTTCCAAATGGTAAAGTAAATATACACAATAGAGAATTTTTAAAGATTTTCATTGAAGGATGCCATATAATAAAAAAAATTTCCATCTGTATATTAATTTGAGGTTTTAAAAATAAATAAATTGATTGATTGATTGAAAAAAAAAGAAAAGGAAAAAGATACATAATTCACTGCCAAGGTAACATGCCATTCCGTTCCGGACTTGGCATGCCGTTGCGCGTACATTTCACGAGTCGGAGAGGAATACATCCCAGTGGCACAGTATCCCTGCCCCTTTTGCTGCCACTTTAGAGCAGGACCAGTAACTGAAGGGCTCCTCCTCCAAACACCGCCCCCCCAACCTCCACTTGTAATTATAAAGGCAGTGTCTGAAAAGTCACATTTAGGCTCCAAAACCTTGAAGCTTTTTCCCATTTCCATTGTTTTTGGAGACACTGGCTCACAGAACCTTGGCTTCATGTTATTTATTTGGCTTTCCCCCCAGATCTCTGCAGACAACCAAAGCAATATAAGAAGTACAACACAACTTTTGAGACCACAGTTTTTGGTGTGTGTTCGGAACTTAGCTAGAATCTCAGTTCTGAACTTGTAGCTGAGTGAGTCAGGGGCCAGTCAGGAGGGCAAAAGCACAAAAATATACTAAGGGTTTCAAACAGAATGGAATTTAATGCAGGAAATGGCACCACAAAGTGAAAGAAAAGTTGAGGAGACAAAATGTGATATATTAGTCGGCTTGTTTATTACAGATAACAAAATAACATAGACTGGCGACTTCAGAAACAGAAATTTATTTTCTCACAGTTCTAGAGGCTAGAAATCCAAGAGCAGGGTGCCAGCGTGCTCAGGTTCTGGTAAGAGCTCCCTTGCTGGCTTCCTTACAGACAGACACTTTCTCACTGTGTCCTTACATGGCAGGGAGAGAGAGAGCTAGCTCTTTCCAGTCTCTTTTTTTTTTTTTAACATCTTTATTGGGGTATAATTGCTTTACAATGGTGTGTTAGTATCTGCTTTATAACAAAGTGAATCAGCTATACATATACATATGTTCCCATATCTCCTCCCTCTTGCATCTCCCTCCCTCCCACCATTCCTGTCCCACCCCTCTAGGTGGTCACAAAGCACCGAGCTGATCTCCCTGTGCTATGCGGCTGCTTCCCACTAGCTATCTATTTTGCATTTGGTAGTGTATATATGTCCATGCCACTCTCTCACTTCTTCCCAGCTTACCCTTCCCCCTCCCCGTGTCTTCAAGTCCATTCTCCACGTCTGTGTCTTTATTCCTGTCCTCCCCCTAGGTTCTTCAGAACCATTTTTTTTTGATTCCATATATATGTGTTATAAGGACTCTAATTCTACCAGGTCAGGGCCCCACTCTTACAGCCTTAATTACTTACATAAACCCCTCTCTCCAAATGCAATCACATTGAGGGGTTAGGGCTTCAACATATGTATTTGGAGGTGACACAATTTGGTCCACAGTGGAGACAACAAGGCAACCCAGAAATTAGCAACAGAAAGAAACCATTATCACCTCTGGGATTGGAGGGACACCAGAAGCAAATATTGTTACAGGAGCCCAGAAGGCAGGGCCATCCAGTAGGAGCTAGAACCATGGCAGCAGAGGCAGCCTGGTAAGAACTGAGACCCTGGAGGTAGGAGCAGTCCAAGGAAAATAGATTCAAGAAGGAGATGCAGCCACCTGCAGGGCCAGGATGGCAGGGAGAACTTCTCTGATTCTCCCCTCCCCTCATGTGCCACTTTTTCACTAGTACCTCCTATTGGCCAGTGCTACTTGGAATCTAGTCATCAAGGGAGCCTGGGACATGTACTTTCCTGCCATACAGAATAGAGGGGACATATATGGAGCTGAGAACAAACTGACACAGGAATGGCACACTCACTGTGTGACCTTGGACAACTCTCTTCTCTGAACGTCAGTTTTCTCATCTGTAAAATGGGGCCAATAATAAGACAGTTATTTTGAGGATTGAGGAATATAATTCTTGCGAAGTATTTAGGACAGTATAAATTCGCCATGGTAAGAGCTCAATAAATGCTGTTTATCGTTAGTCAGGGGACGTTTACTTTAGCTCTTGTGTTAACAATGACTCTGACCAATCAGGAAGCTATGGTCAATAGAACAGGATCAATAAACCAGAAAGATCCAAAAGTTGGTTTGAACCAAGCCATTTGTAAAGCAAAACTTCTAGGAAGGTGATAACGTCTGCAAAGTGTCTGTCCCAGCTTCCCTTCTGCATTCTACTTCTTTTCTCCTTCTTACACACGTCCATTTGATGCCCCTGTCTTCCTCTTCCCTTCTTTTCCAAAGGCTGCATGATTGTGAACATGTGTGCCTGTGTGTGACTGTCAAGATTATTCATTGCTGGATCAATGGATCATTCATCTATTCAGATTCTTCCCCACTTGCAGTCTCAGACGAAGAGAATGCATAGGCTCTATATGTAGATAATCTTCTTTATGAAATGGCTCACCTAACTCAGGAATGAGGGGTTAGCAGATGTCCTTTGGTGATGAAGGACAAATAATGGACATTAGGAGCTACTCAGTGTATGTCCTGTCAGCAGGCACTGCTTGTCAAGGGGAAGGTCATGTCATTCTGCCAAGGTCACATCCCTCCCTACAAGGAAGAGACAGCGCAGCAAAGATGGCAAATGTAATGGACCTCAAGTAGTTTGTGTCTCACTCTCTGGACAATTCTCAGACCAAAAGAGGCCCAAGGCAGAATGCCACCAGCCAAGCAGAGGCTCCCAGGGTAGGCACAGGCTATTCCCCACATGAATCAAGGTGAGGGCACCTGATCAGCTTTGGAACTAGAGCAATGGTAGGAAATGGAGGCAAATGTAGTAAGTAATCAGGACACAGCAGGATCGTCAGGCACAGAAGGTCCCTAGTTAACAGATTTAAAATTCAGTTTTTACCTACTTGAAAGTGATGCTCAAGCAGGAATCCTTTCAGGACTTCCATTCCAGGAAAACCAGAATCTTGTTGAAACCAATGGTGTTTTCTTACTCCAGGCCTTCCTTTTTCACATGAGCACATGTAGTGTGGTCACCCGAGAGGCAAATGAGGCCTGAGTATTTCTGCCCCCAAAAACCACAGAAGGTCAGAAGGTATTCTGGGGAAGAGCCACACCAAAGATAGCTGTTCACGTGCATCCCCACAGCAAGGCCAATGATTAAATCACCTAAAATGCATACATTTCTCTACAGGTTAGAAAGCAGTTTCAGATACATCACCTGCTTAAGCCTCACAATATGTAGAACAGATGTTATGATTTCTCTGCAATTTGCAGAAAACAGAAGCTCAGAGAAGTGATTTATCTCCATGAGAGAAAAGCCATGCAGGACATTTTTTAATGAAAAGATATTTTAATTTTTAAATTTTTTTTCTTTTTTTTTTCCTTTTTTTTTTTTGCGGTACGCGGGCCTCTCACTGTTGTGGCCTCTCCCGTTGCGGAGCACAGGCTCCGGACGCGCAGGCTCAGCGGCCATGGCTCACGGGCCCAGCCACTCCACGGCATGTGGGATCTTCCCGGACTTGGACACGAACCCGTGTCCCCTGCATCGGCAGGCAGACCCTCAACCACTGCGCCGCCAGGGAAGCCCTAATTTTTAAATTTTAAGTGTAACAAATAGTCCTTATAAACAGTCACCCATCTTCCTGCCATCTTAGATAACTGTTTTATTTCAATGTATTTCCAACTTTTCCTATGCGCAAATTTGATATGGCTGTGATCATTCTGAAAATACCATTCAGCAACCCACATTTCCAGTAACAATATGTTATAAACGTTTTCCCATTTTAAGTTCATCATCATGACAAGGTATTTCATGGACCCCTGGCATTCATCATATCCCCCCATCCTTCTGCAAACACCTCCCCCCGTCTACGGCCACTGTAACCCACTTATTCCAGTTAATTCAATAGTCTCAAAACCATAACACTACAGCCCCAAAATATTCAGATTACGAAAATAAACATGTTCGGTTAACAATAATAATCTTTACTATGATATTTATTGTTACACTTGACCCTTTCTTGAAGACCAAGCCACCAGTGTACAATCAACAGATGTTTACTGAGCATCCAGTTTATGCAGGAGACATATCAGCTCTAGGAGTGAATGAGATGATATTCGATTCATCCCACTTAACTATGAGTCAGTGTAAAGCAATCTGGGTGAGATTGTTTTCCGTTTACAAATTGGCATTAGGCAAAATAAATATAAGCAGCAAAGGCTGAAATGTAGGCAAGATGGGTTTGAGGAAAAAACTTCAAAATAGAGAGCAATCCAAGAGACCAAAGGAGGATCAGGAGAGGCACAGAAAGCAGTTTCAGATACATCACCCTGCTTAAGCCTCACAATATGTAGAACAGATGCTATGATTTCTCTGCAATTTGCAGAAAACAGAAGCACAGACCAGTGATTCATCTCCATGTGAGAAAAGCCATGCAGGACATTGCATGTCATCATCCCCAAGGCCACATCACACCGTTAAAGCCAACACATTCATTTGACATCTACCCGCCATCAGGCTTGTTTTCTCCTCTGTTCTCATCCTACTACCCGTATGGGGACAAATTCCCCTTCTGTGCATTCCTTTCATTCTTCACTGTTGAGATTTTAATTTCAATGATTATAAATAATTATCATCAGTATCAAGTTTTGGTTTGATCATGTGTTTTCCTTTCGAAAGCACTCACACCTTTTCTCCTAACACTGAGAGCTGGGAGGACGTGTATTGCACACATTTTACAGGTAAAATAAGAGCACAGCATTTATAGCAATGGGTTTCCCATGAGCTGCCATCTGCACTTTAATGTCTCACAGCAGTCAACTTCCCATGACACAGCCAGTGTCCCATTTCCCGTCCTCTTCTTCAACCCCCCTGAGCTTTTCTAGTCTTCCCCAATCATTCCCACCTCAATAGATGGAACCTCCATCCTTCGCATTTCCCAGGCCCAACACCCTGGCATCATCTTTGATTTCCCTTTCCTCCTACTCTCTCTAATTCTCCATCGGCAAATCACATGGAATTTACACAACTAAGGAAGGAGTCCTGAAGGGAAGAAACTGACACTGTAGTTTGGTGGGAAAAGCATGACCCAACTAGAGTCAAGGAATACAGTCATCACTTGGGTGGCCTTGGGCAGGTCCTTTCACAGCTTCTCAGAATCCCAAGGCTGGAAGAGACATTATCATCATCCTAGATTACATTTGCTATGCATTTATTAAGTGTCAGGAACCAGGCCAAATGCTTTACATAGATTATTTTGTTTAGTTTCATCGTCATAACCAACTTATGAGAAAGAAAGTATAAAGTCCCTCCTAAGAGATAAGGGATTGAGGGTAGTAGAAGTTAAATAAATCATCCAATGTCACAGACGCAGTAAATATCAGGGAAAAGACTCAAACCAGTCCTCTCTGACACACGCTTTCTGCTCTACACTCTGATTTCCATGAAGAACATCTAATTTGGTCAAACTCTTGTGATCGTCAGTCCAGTTTATATCAAACTGCCAATATGGGAAATCCTCCAGGGATGGGGTCTACTGAGTACCAAGGCAGCCCATTCCATCTTTGAATACCTCTCAACTCATTAACTCATTCATTCATTCAACAAGTATTTGTAAGCACAAATATTTTATGGGACAAGCATAGCTCCAGGCCCAGGCAATATAGGAGCGAACAAACTAAGTCCCTGCCTTCATGGAGTTTGTATCCCTGTAGGAGAAAGAAGGGAAAAAACAAAAAGAAAATATAAAGGGTTTAGAGGGTGATAATTGTTTTGGAAAAAAATTAAGAAGAGTAAGGAGGTTAGGGAGTGCAGAGTGGGGAGAAACAGGCTGTTATTTCATACAGCGAAGTTAAGGAAGGCCTCTCTAATAAATGCATGGGGTATTTATGAGGTAACATGCACCTATCTATGAGAGCTATGCCAATATATATGAGAGAATCCATTCCCGGCAAAAGAAAAACAACAAGTGCAAAGGCTCTAAGGCCAAACCTTGTTTGGCATACAGTAAATTCCCTACACACGAACCTTCAAGTTGTGAACTTTCAAAGATGCAAAACTGCGTTCCATCCACGTCAGGCGTGAGTGACATTGCAGCCTGCCCTCCATCTCCTATTGCTGACCATCCTTCAGCTCTAGCACCTCCCACCTCCTCTCCCTCCTCCAGTCAGTAACTCTTCTTGCCTGTTCACTCCATGCCAGCCCCTGGATGCCACCTGTTGTACTGGACTACTGTCCTTTCCAAGGTACTGTCCTGTATGATTAAAACTATTTTCTTTATTTTTGTGTTTGTTTTTTATGTATTATTTATGTGAAAAGTATTATAAACCTATTGCAGTGCAGTACTATACAGCCGACTGTGTCAGCTGGGTACCTAGGCTAATTTGGTTGGACTTAGGAAGAAACTGGACTTACAAGTGCACTCTCAGAACAGAACTCGTTCGTATGTAGGGGACTTACTGTATTTGCAGAATAATAAGGCGTCAGGGTGGTGGAAACAGAATGGGTAAGAGGGAAGCAGGGGTTATGGAGAGGTGGGAGCTGATCAGGGAGGCCCTTGTAGCCACAGTCAGTGCAAAGCTTTGGAAGGTTTCTAGCAAAGAAGTGACACAGGTACATGTAGAAAGAATCACTCTGGCTACTATGTTGAGTATAGATTGGGGAACGGGTGGAGTAGAGGACAAAGGGCCAGCTCGGAAGCTATTACAATCATCTAGGCAAGAGGGCTTCCCTGGTGGCGCAGGGGTTGAGAGTCCGCCTGCCGATGCAGGGGACACGGGTTCATGCCCCGGTCCGGGAGGATCCCACATGCCGCGGAGCGGCTGGGCCCGTGAGCCATGGCTGCTGAGCCTGCGCGTCCGGAGCCTGTGCTCCGCAACGGGAGAGGCCACAACAGTGAGAGGCCCGCGTACCGCAAAAAATAATAATAATAATAATAATAATAATAAAAAATAATCTAGGCAAGAGATTTTGGTACCTAGAATCCAAAAGTAGCATGGTGATGCTGAGAAGTGCCAGGCCACTGGCCATATTTTGAAGGTAAATTCCGTGTGATTTGCTGATGAAGAATTAGAGAGAGTAGGAGAAAAGGGAAATCAAAGATGATGCCAGGGTGTTGAGCCTGGGAAATGCGAAGGATGGAGGTTCCATCTACTGAGGTGGGAATGACTCGGGAAGACTTTAGAGAAGCTCAGGGGGTCAAGGAAGAGGACGGGAAACGGGACATTGGCTGTGTCATGGGAAGTTGACTGCTGTGAGACATTAAAGTGCAGATGGCAGCTCATGGGAAACCCATTGCTATAAATGCTGTGCTCTTATTTTACCTGTAAAATGTGTGCAATACACGTCCTCCCAGCTCTCAGTGTTAGGAGAAAAGGTGTGAGTGCTTTCGAAAGGAAAACACATGATCAAACCAAAACTTGATACTGATGATAATTTTTTGTAATCATTGAAATTAAAATCTCAACAGTGAAGAATGAAAGGAATGCACAGAAGGGGAATTTGTCCCCATATGGGTAGTAGGATGAGAACAGAGGAGAAAACAAGCCTGATGGCGGGTAGATGTCAAATGAATGTGTTGGCTTTAACGGTGTGATGTGGCCTTGGAGATGATGACATGCTTGGGCTGCGTGCAATCTCCAAGTGATTAGTTAAGACTTTCAAAGCCATTTTGTTATTCTGATGCTTCATGATCAAGTAATTCCTGGCAAAAAAGATTTGCTTTTATTCCTCAGGAATTGTGATCATCTATTTGATTGCTCTAAAAGGAAATGGCTGGCTTTATTTCATGGTCCTTTCATGGACCTTATTTCATGGTCCACAGAGCATCATGCTCCAACTCCACATCCCTCATGTCTTGGGAGAAAGGGATTCTAACAGCAGACAGAGCTCCAGACTCCATGTTGCTAGAGTGGCAGCTATGTCCTTCCAAGATGACAGCATTGCATGGGTATCACCACCTCGCTCTCCAGGCTGGAATGCCGGCTTCCCCTCTCTAGGGTAAAGAGCACAAAGTGAATTCTCAGTGTGTAAGTTCTGATTTACTCAACTTAGTTAAGTGAATTGAAAACTAGGCAGTTAAATTCAGCTTGTTTATTTCAAAGGCAAGTATGGGTTAAAAAGAAGAAAAATTCAAGTGGTTTCTCAAACTGTGCATTTTTTTTACATGAACTATTCATTGTTGATCTGAAGAGCAAAAGACAGATGAGGTTCACAACACTTGCAGCTGACCTGATTTTTTTTTTTTTTTTTTTTTTTTTTGGCTGCACCGTGCAGCTTGTGGGATCTTAGTTCCCCGACCAGGGATTGAACCTGGGCCCTCCGCAGTGAGGGGGTGGAGTCCTAACCACTGGACTGCCAGGGAATTCCCAGAGCTGGCCTGATTTACACACTTACTTCCATTTGAATCAAGGTGACCTCTGATAGAACCATCTTATGCATTAGCTATTAAATAATCAGTAATAAAGCCAAAAATCCCAAAAAGAGAGGAAGAAGAAAGAAAAGAATCCCAGAAAGAGAAGGAGGAAGAAAATTCCATGTTAAAATGGTACTGCTCTGTCCATTGTTATACCGGTGTTGCTGTAACCAAACAAGACTATTTTTCACTAAGCTACACAGTCTACTAAAATCTGGGCCATCAAAAAGAGCAGGGATAATAATAAACATTATTTCTGAGGATGCAGCACTGTACAGGGCAGGGAAAATACACTGGGATCTTAGAATCTAGTTCCGGCTCTGCTAAAATCAATATCATGTTTGACAAGTGAATTTACCCCTCTGAATCTCGGTTTCCTTGTATTTAAAATAAGAAATGATTTCTTAGGTAGCTTCTCACTTTGGAGTTCTATCATCCTACGATACTTTGCACTCATGGAGATCTTTGTTATACAGGCTTAGAGTATTGAAGGGGAAACTTCAAAACATTGGCAAGATTCGTATCTCAAGCATTGAACTTCAGACACACATATCTCACCCTAAGCCTAATCCTAACCCTCAAACACAGCATGGCAAAACTGACCCTTGGTGTTGCCCCTCATCCAAAACCTCTTGCATCTTCAATCTCCCCCCACCTCCATTTCATTAAGTGAAAACTCCATTCTCCCAGTTTCTCAGATTAAAGACTTTAGAGCCATCCCTGACTCCACTCTCATCTTCCCACACTCAGTCTTCCAGCAAATTCTTTTGGCTCTACCTTCCAAATATATGCAGAATTCTACCCTGACTCACCACCCCCCGCACAATCCCCCAAGAACAAACCACCATCATGACTCACCTACCTTACGTCCATAACCTCCACACTTGCCCCTACAGTTACCTTCAGCAAAACAGCCCGTGATTCTTTCTTTCTTTCTTTTTAATGTTTATTTATTTATTTATTTATTTTATTTTATTTTTTTTTTTTTGGCCGTGCCGTGCGACATGCAGGATCTTAGTTCCCCGACTAGGGATCGAACCCGTGCCCCCTGCAGTGGAAGCATGGAGTCCTCACCCAGAATGATTCTTGTAAAACACAAGTCACACCACGTCACTGCTCTGCCGGAAACCCTCCAGAGGCTCCTCACGGCTTTCCATCTCCCCCACGGTAAAATTGCAAAGTCCTCCCCAGGTCTGCAAGTCCCCACCTCGCCTACCCACTACCTTTCTGCCCTCCCAAGAATTCCCAACGTGTCCACTTTCTTCTGGCTACACTGGCCTCTTTATTCTTATTCGAACCCACTGAACATGCTTCCACCTCAGGGCCCCTGGATCGTTTTACCGTTTACCTGGAAGGCTTTTTCCCTTGCTTGTTTCAGGTCTCTGCCCAAATGCTGCGTTCCTTGATCCACCAAGATAAAATCACACCCTCCTGTCAAACTGTCTCACTTACCCTACTTCATTTATCATTATAAACTCATCACCTGACACAGCATATACTTTAAAAAAATCATCTGCCTTTGTGAAAACAGGATGTTTTTATTGTAAATGCTGCACCTTTAAAGGACCTAAGCAAAATATCTGGCCTATAATAGGTACTTAGAAAGTATTGGTTGAGTGAAGGAGTGAATGAATGGTCTAAACTTCCTGGAACCCTCGCTAGCAGATCTGGCCCTACAATGAGCCCCTACAACCGGCATCCAGCTCCAGCATGAAGACTGGCCCAGCGTGTGGGCTCTGAGGCCTGGAGCTCTCTAGGGCCCCTTGCCTTTGTCCTCACATTGGGCCTCCCATACACCTGGGCTGCCAAGTCTGCCTGGCTCCCAGCCAGGCTAAAGCTCTCCCTGGGACAGACATGGGGGCCAGGGTGTTAAAAAAATTTTTTTTTTCAACTGAGTAAACTTTAAATTTCTTATTGGCTTTATAGAATGCTTCATGAATCAGGCAGCATCCCATCTAGGTGGTAGAGAGGAGCTCTGAGGGGCTGTACAAAAATGAAAGATTTTTATAGGCAGAAGGGAGCAGGGACAAGGAGGGTATACTAGCAAAAAGCAGATCAGCTGTGACAAGGTCACTTTCTTTTAGGGTATGGTAGGGGTCCATCAGGCAGATGACCTCACTTGCAGACCAGACGATTCCTGATTGACTGATTTAAGATCCCATTTCTGGGAGAGGCCAAAACTATAATTGTCTCAGCTTGGTGACATGGGACTTAGCATAAGTGACTCAGTTTGGGGGCCTGTTGTCTTGGAGTATTTTTGTTTGTTTGTTTGTTTTTTATTTATTTTTGGCTGTGTTGGGTCTTTGTTTCTGTGCAAGGGCTTTCTCTAGTTGCGGCGAGCAGGGATCACGCTTCATCGCGGTGCGCAGGCCTCTCACTATCGCAGCCTCTCTGGTTGCAGTGCACAGGCTCCAGACGCGCAGGCCCAGTAGTTGTGGTTCATGGGCCTAGTTGCTCCGCGGCATGTGGGATCTTCCCAGACCAGGGCTCGAACCCATGTCCCCTGCATTGGCAGGCGGATTCTCAACCACTGCGCCACCAGGAAAGCCCTGTTGTCTTGTGTTTTGTTTGTTTGTTTGTTTTTTGCAGTACGCGGGCCTCTCACTGTTGTGGCCTCTCCCGTTGCGGAGCACAGGCTCCGGACGCGCAGGCTCAGCGGCCATGGCTCACAGGCCCAGCCGCTCCGCGGCATGTGGGATCCTCCCGGACCGGGGCATGAACCCGTGTCCCCTGCATCGGCAGGCGGACTCTCAACCACTGCGCCACCAGGGAAGCCCTGTCTTGTTTTTAACAAGAGAAATTTCCTGTGCATTTTCTAACCACCACTGTCCCCCACCCCCCAATGCTGGAGAGAGGGCAAGAGAACACTCTACTGGTAACTTTTATTTGGGTTTCCCTCTGAGTTCGCATCTCTCCTCCACAGGGGCCTGGGCAGCCTCTACCAGTCAGGGTAGGTAGGCTCCAGAACATCACAAAGGCAGGAGCCAAATGGCCTTGACTCAGCAGGCCTTCAGATGGTAGTGCATGCTGGCCCTCAATATTCCCCACTGGATCTTCTGCCTAAAGTCTGTCTGGGGTACTGAGTGGATGTTTAGAAGACCAGGACAGGACGTGAGATGAATCTCTTGCCCTGCCCAGTACTTCCCTTGTTATAAGCAAAGGAAGAACACTGAGCCTCTCCTTGCTTTTGTTATGCAGCAGTGACCTACTGCCTTCTCCACCTCCCCTCTCCACACCCACGTGCATGTAGCGGCGGGGAGGGGGTTGGGGGGAGCTGCAGACCTAAACTATTTTCCTTACTAGAGCTTCTCACCACCCGCTCCTGAATCACTTGAGTATCTGGTTAAAATGTAGATTCTAGTTCAGCAGGCCTGGCGCGGGGCTAAGACTGCCTTTCTCACAAGCATCCAAGCGCTGAAAACGCAGCTGGTCCACGCTCTGCTAAGGAGTCTGGACCACGCGGCTCCAGGCGCGCCTGTGCTGCGGTACCTTCTGCGTGGTACCCTCTCCCCAGCTGCCACACCTACTGCAGCATGGCCACCGCCTCGGCGTCCGGCTTCTTTACCTTAAAATCGGATTTCAGAACGCCTTGAGCTCCAGGCCAGGTCTCAGTGGGGAGGGGCCCCTGCTTAGAAGGACCGCGAGTGCCCCCTTCCTTGTTCGCGCCTGGGCTCCCGGAGACCCCCGCCTCCCACGATCTCTCCGCTCGCAGAGAAGAAACGGTGATAGAAGCTTCCCGAAAGAACCGCGCCCCCCCACCCTCCACCCAGCCCCGCGCCCCTCCTGGCCGGGGCCGGAGCCCGGAGGCGCGCGCTGAGTTTCTGGCGATGCTCCGGGTGGCGCCCGCCCGGGGACGGAGTGGGCGCGGCGCTGCAGCGGACCTTTCTGCCGCGTCCTCCGGGCGGGGCGACCTGGGGAAAGATCTAGCAAAAAAGAGGATTCCGGGCGCCTCCCCCCTTCTTTTCCCGGCTCCATCCCCAAATGACTAGGCTTCCTGATTGAAAAAAAAAAAAAAATGTGTCACCCAATCTGTTGGAAAGTATTTTAAGTCTCCGAACCTTACTATTTACAGGGGTGGCATGGAGGTGAGGGTCTTAATTGCGAAGGACTTGGCCGCCCCGGCTTTTTGCACTTTTGCAGAGATCGCGTGCTGCAGGGTGATGCAGGCTGCCCGCAGGGCAAAGTTTCCCGCAGAAAGAGCATCCTTGGGCTCCGCCTATTTACAAGGCGGCAGAAGCAGCTTTTCAGGCCTTTCCCCTACAGCTCCCCCGCCTCTAGCCCAGCCGGGAAGAAACTGGACCAGCGGCATCAGGAGGCTACGGTGGCTCCAAGGCAGAACTGAATGTGCAGAAACCCGAGGAAAATCAATGCCGTTAAAAAAAAAGAAAGAAAGAAAAAGGTGATAGCAGAACGTTTTGATTTTTCAAAGCCCTTCAACTCAGCTCATTAGATTCTCACAGGCTAGGGAGGTTTGGTGTTGTTGTAAAAATGTTTTAATGTTACACATTTCCAGTGTAATCCTAAAACACCATCAGATGCTCACAGTCCTGTCTGGAAGCACCCCCAACTCTCCACAGAGGGGGCCCCAGCTTGGGCTGGCAGGAGTCCCTGGGGAGGAAGAAATGGGAGCCGATCCTGAAGGCCTTTCTTCTTCCCACCACACCGCGGGCAGGGGTGGGAGTGTCAGCGCATCTTGCTGCCAAGGGCGTCCGTCCTGGGACGATGAGAAAGATACCTTAATCTACAAACAGACCTCCATCTCCTCAGGAAATTGTTTTGCCAGTGGGTGAAAGGAAACACTCTTCTACTCATTTTGTTTAAATTATCCCTGAGTTTGAGCAGTGTTGTTTTACAGGTGGGCAGGGGAGGGGTGCAGGGCTGCAAGGCTTCTGAGTGCAACCGCAAGATGTCTGTCTTGCCCCTCTCAGAATAACAAGCTGAGGATACCGGATCCAAATAATATCCACCCCCCTCTCAATAAAAACGGCCTAGTGATGGCTTTGCCTGAGGAGGGGCCGTTTGTTGAAGGGCCATGCCCCCCACCCCCAGAAGTGCCCCATGGTTGCTGTGGAAGCTGAAATCAGCTGACTCCCCATCCTCTGGGGACTTGGGAGAGTTCTCGGTGGTTAAAACACTTTCAGAAGTCACACTTCCTGGTTTCTGCTATTCAGGTGGGGTTGGGAGGAATTGAGGGCAGGACAGAAGGGAAACAGAACAAGCTGAGTCTCTGGCTCCTATAGCTTTCCTTACCAGATGCTCTAAGTCACCAACGTGGCCCTGGTTCACTTTTCAGATCCCTCCCGTGGGCATAGGACATCAAGTGCAGTGTGGCCAGGGCTCTTGGTCTTCAGAACCCGGCCAACCCTGGAGGCCAGCTGACAAACACTGAGCGTTTGTGTCCTGGGAAGGTGGTGCATTTTACTCTCATCTCAGAATCGCCCTCTGATTTCACACTTCTGACACCAATTTTTCTGTCTTAAACTGAGAATGATTTGTGACTTACAGTTGAGATTCTCTCTCACACATATTCTCTTGTGTGTGTGTCTAGGCAGGGAAGAGAAAAAAAGGAGGGGGGGCAATCTCTCTCCTCTGTTTTTTAACCTCTGAAATAAAAAGGTGAGATTCTCCAGTGAATAAATGACTTGAAACAAACCAGCAAGTCAGAATGAACAGATTATTCCTTCTTCTCAAGCCATGATTAGGTAAGATGCATTTAGAGCTTTTAATGTAGGGTTTCTGTCTTTACTAGTGCACTAGATATAGAGCAAAAAGGGAATATTCATTGTGCTGCATCAAAGCATACTGCTAGTTGCTTTTTTTTAATAGTCATATCAGGAAATGGTCTATACTCCACATGAAATTAATACGGATGTGGGGCGGTTATAGACTGAAAGAATGACACTTAGCTAAAAGCAAAGAGATTAATGGCCATCAATACACAAATGAAAATGTCTTTAATAGCTACCAGAAACCTGAGCCTCATGTACAGCATTTCAGTTTTTTTTATAAAGGCATTTTGTATTTAAGACTACTTGTAATCCATATAACTTTTGTTTATTAGACGTGTCCCGTTTAAACTCATGTGTGTATTAGAAGCTTAGGTATTCAAAAAAATCTAAGGTGCCAACTTGGATGGGTTTGACTATCTGACAAAACAGAAAACACTTTTATTTTCTATCATAACTTACCTTAAGTCATATATTAGCTGCCACTATATTTATCCCAATTAACTAGAATAATATAATACATATTTCAAATGAATTAATGCGGGAAAGCTAAGGCCTTGAAGTATACTATGAAGCTTTACAGAAAAAAAATGTGGGGATACATATCAGGAACTATTAAAATGTACATAATACCCTTTGAACATATAATTCCATTCGGGGAATTACTAAAGAAATCCTTCATTAGAAGGACAAACCGAAGGTATCCATTAACGAAGATATTCATTGCCAGGCTGTCTATAATTTTCACAAACATATTTTTAAACTTAAATTGGGACACATGATCAAGTAAGAATGAGTACACAGATGAGAACAATGGGGAAGAATATTTGAAGCTGAAATGGTTTCAGAATCTTTTGAGTGGATTATTGCTGTTCATAAAAGAAATAATCACATGCCCACGATCTTATGGTAGCCTCCAGTGATCTTCATACTTGATGCTCATGTCCCTGTGTAGTTCCCTCCCACGAAGAATCAGACAAACTGGTCTCTATGACAAGTAGAATACAGTGGTACTGATGGTGTGGGTCTTTCTAGACTAGGTCATCAGAGACATTGCAACTTCTGCCTTGCTTTCTTGGATGCCTCGCTCCAGGGGAGGCCAGCTGCCATGTTGTAAGGATCCTCAAGCAGCTCCATGAAAAGGCTCACATGGAGAAGAAATTACCAAGGGTAATTTACCAAGGGTGAGCCACCTTGAAGTAGTTTCTGCAGGCCTAACCAAGCCTTAGGATAACAGTAACCTCACACAGCATCTGGCTGCAACCCCTTTAGAGACCCAGAGCCAGAACATCCCAACCAAGACACCCCCAAATTCCTGATCTGTGGAAACTAAGAAATAAGCAATTGGGATTGTTTTAAGCCACGAAGCTTTGGAGTTATTTGTTATGCAGCACTAGGTAACTAACACATGCTGCATGTTAATTTCATGAAGTTATGTAGTTTTCAAAAAAAAATACTGTTTACACCTTGCCCCCTCCATGCATTCATTCTGTCAGTAAAAAAAATACCTCAAAATTTTTCTAAATCATCCCACATCATGCCATCTCTACTGCTACTGCTCTAAGTCATCACACCATCTTCTCTTATTGGGACTAAAACAGGCTTTCAGTTAGTCTCTCTGCTCTGATTCTTGCTTCTCTAAAGTCCAGTCTCTGCACAGGAGCCAGAGTGGTCTTTATAAAACAGAAATCAGATCATGTCACCATCTGCTGCTTAACCCTTTCAAATTGCACAAGGAATAGGACCTAAACCCCTTGATCTATAAACCCCTGCAAAATAGGTCCTTTGCCTGCCTTTCTCAGTTCTATCTCCTACTCTCTCATTCTTAATGCTCACCAATGAGCTTAAGGCATTTTTCTGGGTTCAAACAAGCTAAGCTTCCACACTTGCTGTTCCGTCTACCTGGAGCGTTCTTTCCCCAGATCATTGCATGTGTGGTTCAGAGCTAACATCACTTATTTATTTGTTTATTTGTTCATTGCCTGTTCTCTCTCTCTCTCTCTCTCACACACACACACACCCCTTTAGTCCCTGAAAGCTGGGAAATTATCTGCCTTATTCTTTGTGCCTAGAACAGTGCCTGGCACATAGTACATGATTAACACGTGTGAAATGAATGGACAAGCTATGTCAATAGCTTCTATAAATAGAAATATTTTTCTATAAATTTCTATAAATAGAAATAAAGTCTAAAGAAGAACATATAAATGAAAATAATGATGACTGAATGGAGAAAATATGATTTTTTCCTTTTGAAATTTGTTTTTAATGTTGACGTTTTATTATTTTTTTAAAACCCTCCATATACAAATACTTATCTATGTTGAAATAGAATTAAAAGGCTACCAATAGTCACTTTCTGGGGCTGCTGAAAATTTTTTACTTCTCATGATGCTTTACCTTTTATTTTTTTAGCTCTCATATAAGATTCTTCACTGGGAATTTTCTAGGGAATCTTAAACTGAAAATGCCAGTTCTGATGAACATTTTCCCAAGAGGAAAACATCCTGAATTCTGCACTGGAAGACCTTTCAAATATGAATCATGGCTGGAGCAATTCTGATCATTTACACCCAAGGGAGAAAGAATAAATTGTTCATCCTGGCCATGTGCATGGAAAGTTCTCACAAATATTAAACCTTTGCCATTCTTGAAATATTTATTAAGATTCCCACTAAATGCAAGGCACTTTGCTAGGTATAGTGGGAGGAAACAAAGACACTTATTTGTTTAGTCACTCTTTACTCCCTTCCCAAAATGACTTGAAATATCTTACAACAAGAAGATATGCAAGAAGCAGTAGGAGGAGAAGGAAGGAGGAGGAAGGAAAGGAAAAGGAGAAGAAGAAACCATTGAGGACCAGTTAAATGTGAACACAACTAGAAAATTGTAACCAGGTAGAAGAATAACACCATGAGAACTGTTACCAAACCAAACTTGGGTCTGCTCTCCCAAGTTTTGCAGCAAAGCCAATCTACTCACACCAGGTTGTGGTGAAGGAAAGTATAGCGTTTATTGCAGGGACAAGCAAGGAGAATGGCAGCTAATGTTCAAAAGACCTGAACTCCCCAGTGGCTTTCAGGAAATGGTTTTTAAAGACAGTGTGAGGGAGACGGTTATAGGATGCATGATCCACTCGTGGACCTTCTTTTGATTGGGTGCTGGTGAGGTAACAGGGTGATGTTTTGGGAACCTCAATCATCAACCTTCTGGTTCCAGCTGATCTGGGGTCTACAGGCTGGTGATCAGCAGTTAACTTCTTCCACGTGGTGGGGGTTTTAGTGTCTGCAAAACAACTTAAGGATATGGCTCAGGATATTATCTGTTTTCCTTGAGGAGGTACTTAAAGTCTTTGACTTTGTTTTATGACTAAACTATTATATTTTGTCTTGTTTGACTGCTTTCCTTTGTTTCTGCATTTTCCCACTTCTCTGATTAAATTTGTTCTTTGGAGCTCAGGGAAGACCAAGGAGGCTAAAGCTTTTCTACAAACAAGAGGTGGGGGGCAAGAAGCTGTGTCTCCCAGGAAGGCCTCGCAGGGTACTGCACAGTTTGAGAAGCACATCCTGAATGTTGGTGATCCTTGAAGATAAACTTCAAATACATCTCTGTTTAAAATTTTTGCAGAGGAATTTATAGGGACATAAATAATCAAAGGAACTAAAGAAAAACTTAAGCATTCTAAGTAACTTCAATGGAACACAGTGAATGTAGAGGTGCCCTTGAATTGTACAAAGACTGTAAGAATTCCAATAATTGTGTGAAAACCCCCAGGCTGCTGTCATAACACAAGCCTGTGAAAATATGCTCTGATTCCATGAGGACGCCTCCCAAGCTGGACTGCAAAGGAGAGTCAATGCAGTATTTGGTTAAGAGCATGGACTTTAGAGCCATCCATCCTGGGAGGTTTGAATCTCAGCCTGCCACAAACTAGCTATGTGACCTTGGTCAAGTCACCTAAAAATTCCTCATCCATAAACTGGGGATGATAATCATACTGGACTGATAGCATTGTCATAAGAAAGAAATTGATGAGATAATAGGTATAATGCACTTAGATTAGTGCCTGGGACACAGCAACTATTCTGACAGCACTAGAATCTCCATGTAGGGAAAAAAGCAATCAAATTAATTGCTTATCAATTTAATGCTAGGAATGAAACTTTACACGAAGTTTAGCAATTCCCTTTAAGTGATGGACTTTAGTGTGGACATAATAGTGATACGCATGTTTCCTATTCAGCCATTTAGCCTGATCTTCTAAAAGTTTTTCAGGAAATTTTGAATCATGAATCTAGAGTGGATTTGAGAAATCAAGTGCTAAAGCCTTATGTAGCTAAGAAGATTGAAGCCAGAATGGGCATGGGGGTGGGGATGGCCAGCCCTCCATAACAAACAACACTAGAATCCAGAATAGACAATTGATTTTTGGTTCTCTGCCCTTTCCACAAAGTGTTGACTAGACCAGGACTGATTATTGAACACTCTTGGCTTTCTAGTCATCCCAAAGGCATTTTAGTCTATCAAGAAGTTATTCATTCAGTCAACATTTATTGTGCTCTACCATGGTAGGAACAATGCTAGATGCTGGGGAGCAGGAGGTCTGATTGCCATGCTTCTGAGGATCACTCTACAGCAGGGGACACAGACACTAAATGATCATGGAAACAGATGCCGATTCTGACTGTGTAAAGGTTTACATGTTCTTCTAAACACATTTAATAAAGGAATTTGGCTCAGTCAGGGAAGGCTTCCCCAAGGGAATGACAACTGAGCTGAAATCTGAGCAAGTTCGAGGGAAAGATAGAAAAAATGAGTGCTCCAGACAGAGAAATCAGCCAAAACCTTGTGGCAGGTGGGAGAACAGAGGGCCAGGGTGGCTGAAACACCAGTAGTAAGGGAGGGGTAAGGGGATATGCATAGGATGAGGTTCGAGATGTAGTTTGGGGTCAGATCGCTCCAGGCCTTGAAGATCACCTTAAAGATTTTGGTTTTTATATTAAAAGAAATGGGAAACTATTGGAGGGGCATGATCAAAATGCACTTTTCTAAAGATTAGCTTACTCTAGTGTGCTGACAAGGAGGACAAGACACTGGGAGGTTCTTTAGAGTGGTGGCAGTGTAAACAGGAAAATGTGGATGGATTCAAGATACGTAGGCAGTAAAATCAATAGGACTTGGTGATAGATTAAACCAGAGGGATTGGGGAGAGGAAATGGGAGATATGATGTCATGCCCAGTCTCTGGTCTGCAGAATTGGATGGCTGAGGAGTGGCATCATTAGCTAGGGGAGAGAATACAGAACGAGAACTAGAGTTTGGGGTGAGCAGGAGGGAGAGGGAGACTGACCAAGGTACCACATTTGAGGAAATTGTTTTTAAAGACTTCAAATCCATTTAGTTTAGATTTTTCCATATTTTATTATGGCACACAGGATAGAGTATGGTACAGTGTTCTTACTTCAAGAAATTCTCAAACCAACCAGCTCTTTCCATTTGGCTACTTTTTTTACATGTAATTTGCATATATCTCAGCTTTACCATGTGCAGCATCCCATGTTTAATGAACATAAATGTGAAAAGCTTGGTTTCTGAGGCAACTCCTAGTCTTTACAGAAGTAAATGTACTGAGAATCTTTGTAATCCAAATCCATAGCATCATGGTAGATAAAGAAATATTTTACCTATTTGCTTTGGTGAGATATATTTAACTAGAAATACATAGTGTGATGTCATCAGGTAACTATAAGTGGAAACCACTTTGCTTTCAGATTAAATTCATGACCTTTAAGAGTTGTCTAAACAATAAATATTGAAAAAAATTAGCTGACAAAGCAGTTGTGTAAGAACAGAAGCAGAACAGCGGATAATCAGTAATTTCATCAACATTCCACATCAAATGCAAGTGCAAGAGCTTTCATAACTTTACAGCGAACAGGGGGGACGGATGGGGGGTGTATTTGATGCAACGTCCAACCAGTTAGAGCTATCATTGAAATCCGAATATTTCCCAATAAAGACATGCAGAGCAATGGCAATGCAACATACAAGTATATAATCCCCCCTTCAGTGATTGATCACAATTTCATTATCTGTATCTGTAGTGCTTAAAAAGTTTAAAATAGGTGGCATAAAGGCTATTTACTTGAGGCAACACAATTAAGCTAACAACACACTCAATCATAAGCTCAGGATTGCAGGCAACATGTTTGCAATGGCAAATAAACTTGATTTCTTACTCCATCCAAAATTATTGAGATAATAAATTATTCCTTCTGACTGTATCATTTGCTTGGGTTTCAACTGCTGCTCATGACAATATATTTTAAATGTGGTTATAGTGCTAGGTGGGTTAGGGTTATGGGATTCATATTCTAGCCATACTGCATTTATTATTTTATACTAGTGTTAAAGTTACCTGTTTACCATAGAGGGTATATTTATCACATAATTTCAGAATGGCCTCTAAGAAAGCCACTCCCAACATTATATAGGACACTTATGGGGCATAGTATATAGCTATTTATCAAAGAAAACCCCAGAGATTCTCATTTACTCGAGCTTATTATCAGTAAAATTTTTGAGGGGAGAGATTTCATGAATGCTCATGACCTAATTGCATCCTCAGAATTACCAATTAAGGGGAGGAAATGCATTGTAATTGTTAAAATTTTGACTTAAAAAAATTTGGAGGTCAATAGCCCCCTTCTATGTGTCTTATATTGGTGCCTTCTTTAAGATATTCGAATTAAGTCAACAACCACAGCAAGGAATGTCATTCAGTGTAACTTTATTTACTATTTATAGCACATAATTCAAGGTCTTTAATTTCTAACCACCAAAGGTTCGAAGGACTATTTTTTTCCATGAAGTTTAACATTAACATTAGTGAATTCATTTATTCAGGGTTTGTTTTTCTTTTATTGTAAACATCTGAATTATTCACATTGCCATAGATCCTGAACTCATAAGCATGGACCATGCACAGGCTGGCAGCAAGCCAGGAAGCCACTCTGCAAGCAAACAGATACTCTGCGGAAGGAGAAAAGTCATAGCACAACATTTAATGCCCAACCTAAGTCATCTCAGAATTATACATATATTGACTTCTTAATTCATATAGTATCTGCAACTCAACTGGTTGGTTGGTGATGGGATTGACCTGATTTCAGGAGAATTATTCCTGGAATAGTTAAGGAAAGGGGGTTCAATCTTTCTTCTTAGTGGCTTGCTCTTCCCCAGCACCTTCATCTTTTTTCTCCTCCTCCTCAGCTTCTTTGGTTTCTTCTGCTTCTTTGCCTTCACCTCCTTCTTCTTCCTCCTTTGCCTTCTCAGATTCTTCCTTGGCAGCTTTAACATAAAAAGCAAATGTACACACTCCAAATGCAGCATGAGTCCAATCAAAACATTTCTGCTAAGGTTTTGTGGAGAAACACAAATGTCAAAATACTTCCCCCAAACCTCTCAGCTCCTTTCTCCCAAAATACATGCAACTGACAATGCTTGCCGGGAATAATTTGCCACTGAACGCATATTTAAATAGAATGAGATTATGTCTAGGTACTGGATGCTCTGTTCTTCTCCAGGACCTTGGTTTTCTTTTATTGTGTGTTTGGTGTTCATTTTTGTTCTTTAGGACACCAAATGACTGAGTTAAATGAATGGATTTTAAAATGTTTAATTAGGAATAAAAAGACAGCAGGAGGAGGATTTTTTTTTTTAAGTTCCTTTCAAAAAAGTACCCAGCTAATTAGAGATGTGTGTCTCTGGGAGGACAGCCAATCTGAGAAATGAGGTACTTATTACTAAAGGTCTGTTGAAGCAATAGATCAATGTATTATTTAAGATTCTAAACTCCCTGGCATAAGCAAGGCTTCATTTATCTTATCAATCTCCTAACAAATATTCATGCCCCGGCTGAACCTGGAGTTGCAGGGTGGGTTTGGTTTGGTTTGGTTTTAATCCTACCTTCTTCCTCTTGGGCTCCCTCCTCTCCCTCAGCCTCAGCCTCAGCCTCAGCCTCAGCCTCAGCCTCAGCCTCAGCTTCAACCTCGGCCTCCTCCTTCTTCTCCTCCTCCTCAGCTTCTCCTTCAGAGGGGGGCTGGTCCTTGGCTTCCTCAGCTTTCGCAGGCTCGATGGTCTCCTCCACCTCGATCTGCTCTTCCTGGACGTGGCTGGTGTAGTAAGATGGGAAGGAGCGGGCCGACATCAAGTAGGAGCTGGTCTGTAAACCACCATAGGCAGATCGGCCAAAGACCTGGGAGGTCTGGGAGTAGCCGCTGGTTATGCTGCCCACGCTGGTGAAACTGAGCCGGGTCTCCTCACCTTCCAAGAGTTTCCTGGGGGAGGCAGGGAGAGGGTGGGGTTCACAATCATGAACACAGGAAGTGTGCTGAGCCCACCACCCAACACCTTCCCCAGTGCCACCCTGAAAGCCAAAGGCAGGGTTGGAAATGATCAGAACTTAATAACTGGGGATGTTGTGACTGAGACCAGGAAAACAACAAAAACCAAAAAAGCACCTAAAATAACCCTGTCTGTTAGACTTTAAATGTAATGGGAAGCTAAGAACAGGTCTCATTATTACAGGATAAATTCTTCTTGGAAAAGGCCAAAAGGTGAACACGATTATTTCAGAGGACTCTTTTTGAAGATTTCTGATTCAACAGAAAGGAAGTCTGATTTCCTTCCTAAGGCTGAAGTGCTGCTACCTTTACCCCTCCATTTTTACCTGTAAGCTGCAATCTCAATGTCCAAAGCCATCTTCACATTGAGAAGGTCTTGGTATTCCTTGAGGTATCTTGCCATTTCACCCTTTGTGGTTCTCAATTCATTTTCCAATTTGTTGATTGTGTCCTGTTGGAAGATAAAAAAAAAATACAAGCGTAAATCCTTACTGCTATTACTTTACTATAGCTGCAAGGGCATAGGTTTAATTAAAATCAAAGTGCACACCTTAGATAAAACCTCCCCTGAAACAACTGCCTTTTCTCTTTTTAAACCTTTCTTTGCTTGCCTAAAAAAATCCAGCTTCATAAAGCATGAGATGAAAGCAAAAAAATATTTTAAAAAAAACTAATAGAAGAAAATTTTTTGTTTTTGTTAATTACTACAGTCAAATGATTATCATAAAATGCCTGCAAGGAACTAAACAGATTTGTTTTTTGAAAACTTTGTTTCTCATGCACTGACTAACTTTATCCAGGTTACATACAAGAAATCTACTTCTTTATAGGAGAAGGAAGTAGATAAATTTAAATTTTTTTAATTTTCTCTAAAATATTTTCTATGTATCTATATTATTTTCTCTTCTCTCCAGAAGATGGAGAAAAAGAACGTTTTACTATGACCATCATTACCTACTACAATTTTGACTGTATTCCTGTCTACCTGCTACGGGAAGGGAGCGGCTGGTAAAATTAGTCTGAAATCATGCTGGTCACAGAACTAATGGGAGTTCGTCGATGTGTTTATTAGTCAGATGGTCCAATCTGTGCAGCAAAGCAACTTGTGGTGAATTCAGGATAGCAGAGAGGCAGGCCAGAGGCAACGCCCTGCTCTCATCCCTTCTCCCACCCCACCCAACCCCCTGCAGGGCTGGGCAGCTTTAATGCGCAACAGAGATTCAATTGCACCCTGCACATCTTCGCAGACTGCAGTGGCGCCCGCACCCCGCCCTCCAACTGCCCCACCCGCTCCCACACAGCCTCCAAGGAGCCAAGTTCTACCCCGTAACAGCTGCATGCAGATGCCTCATTTCTGATCTCCACTTTCTAGGCGCGCCCTCCACTCTCCCCCCACCCCACCCCCGCCCATCCTAACTCGATTCTGCAGCCCCCTCCCCGCCTCCACAGTGTTTTGCCCGGTGCCATACCTGCATAGCACTAATGTCGGCGTTCTGTTTGTCCTCCAGCTCCTGCAGCTGCTTCTCCAGCGCTTCGTTCATGCCCCGGCATGCTTCGATCTCCAGGGTCTTGGCCTTTAGCAGGCGGCGGCTCTCGGACACCTCGTCCTTGGCGGCGCGCACCGCGTCGGTGTTCTTGGCGGCGCTCTCGGTCAGCACGGTGAAGCGGCTCTTGAACCACTCTTCCGCATTCTGCATGTTCTTGGCGGCCAGCTTCTCATACTGGGCGCGGATGTCCTTGAGCGCGGCGGAGAGGTCGGGCTTGGAGGACACATCCATCTCCACGGAGATCTGCGCGTACTGGATCTGCGCCTGCAGCTCGGCGATCTCCTCTTCGTGCACTTTCTTCAGAAAAGCGATTTCGTCCATCAGGCTGTCGATGCGCTTTTCGAGCTCGGCGCGGGCGAGAGCCGCTTCGTCGGCCCCTTTGCGCGCTTCCATCAGCCGGCCCTCTGCGTCCTCACGGCTCAGCACCTCCTCTTCGTAGCGCGCCTGCAGGTTGCGCAGAGTCTCCTCCAGCCCTTCGCGCTCGCCCTGCAGCGCCTGCTTCTCGTTGGTGGCGTCTTCCGCCGCCAGGCGCAGGTCGCGGATCTCCTGCTCGTACAGCACCCGGAAGCGGGACGGCTCGGAGTGCTTCTGGCGCAGCACCAGCAGCTCGGCTTCCAAGACCTTGTTCTGCTGCTCCAGCTCGTGCACGCGCTCGATGAAGCTAGCGAAGCGGTCGTTGAGGTCCTGCAGCTGCGCCTTCTCCTGGGTGCGGATCGACTTGAGGTCGTTGCTGATGGCGGCTACCTGGCTCAGGTCGAGGTTCTCGAGACTGGGCAACAAGGAGCCGGAGCTGGAGGAGTAGCTGCGGCGCACGGACAGCGAGGAGGAGACGGGCGCCGAGTAGCTGGAGTAAGCGGAGCGCGCGGTGCTGTAGCCGCTGCGCACGCTGGAGATGTGCACCCGGGGCGTCTCCACATAGCGCCGTTTGTAGGAAGTCGAGTAGTACGGCTCAAAGCTGAAGGAACTCATGGTGGCGGTCGGTGCCGCTCTGGCCGGCGGCGGAGATGGGGGCCTAGAGAGAAGAAGAACGGGGGAGAGAGGGAGAGGGAAGGATGGATGGCTGTGTGCAGCTCGGCTCTGTCCTGCCACCCCTATTTATACTCGGAGAGGATTCTGACGCAGCCTTAGATCGATCACTGCGCTCCGGGCCAGAGGGGGCAGAGCGCTGCTGCAGCCGAGGGGAGGATTCTGCGCAAAAGGAAGGCGGGGGCGAGCCACAGGCCGCGAGGATGCTGCGGCTTCGTCCTCTGCACTTTTCTCTGAAGGCTTTGTTTTCTGTGAGACCCCGTACCCCCTCACTCATTTCCTTTCCCTACCCCCACCCCATCCTACTTATTCCTTGATCCCTGTATCACTCGGATTCGATCGTGACCCCAATAACAAGTTCTCATTCCCTACTGACACCTTAGTTTTCCATATGCCGGAACCTCGGAGACACCCTACCCCTCCCCGTCGCTCCTTCCCCACCAGGGGTCATCATCCCCCTCGTGTTTACGGTGACATTGCAGTGCCTCCAGGGCATTGGAGATACAAAAGATTGTCCCAGGTTTCATGTATGCGGCATATATGGAGGAAAGTTTTATATTTCTTTGTAGCTGTTTCTGGCACTTTCTTTAATTTGTGTTCCTTTCTCCTGGTTATTTTTCTTTTTCTTTAGTGCGCTCCTTCTACACACACACACGCACACACACACACCTGGAACTGGGGCACTGCAGGTGTTGATTTTAGCATCTCTAAACCCTTAGAGCAGTTCATATCAGCCTTGTAGTGTTACTAAATTTTCTCATTTCTTTCCGAGGAACGAAGCCTCGCATACTTTGGGCGTGTTGAAGCGTGAAGGTGGAGGAGTTTGAACTAGCTGGGGAGAAAACCGATTTGCAAAAAGACAGCAGCCAGCACTGCAGCGGGGAACTTCAGACTGTCCCACGTTGCCTGTATCTTCTTCATCAAGCTAAATTCCTGCTCGACACCGACAACTCCATCACATTAGAAGCCCCTTTGCCTCTTTTTACACCCGTGTAGCGCCCAACCTGATGATTTCAACAAGCCACGCAGGTGGCTGATTTTCAGAGGGAAGCTGCTGTTTCCTCCCGGAGCGCGGAGCGCGTCTCCAGGGAGCAGAACTCGGACCTGAGACGTCTCGTTCTGGGGCGGGCAGAAAATAGCCGTGTGGTTCTTCCCCCCGAGTCACTCTGATAAACACATAACAGGCCCAGTCCGAAATCCATGGATTTCTTTTAAGGAACACCCAGGGAGCTGAAACAGTGTACACGCCGTAATGCACATTGATACAGCCCTGCGGTTTACAGAGCGTTTTCACGCACGTTATGTTAGGGAGTCCTCCGGTTGCAGGGAGGGATTGCAGAGATATACGCCTAAGATTTTTCTAAGCAAGCATTTTAATTTTTATTTTCTTTGGGTAAGAGTAGCATTTGAGGTGCAGCATACTGATATTTTTTTAAAAGAGGCAAACGAAGGGGAGACATGAGAGTTTTTAAACACAGAAGCCGGCATCGCTTTCCCTGTGATGCCCAGCGGGCGAAGGACTTGGAGCGGATACCACAGAAGCTCCCGGAGCAACTGCAAACCCCTCCCCGCGACAGGAGGGTGGGAGTGGGATAAGGCTTAACCCCTGAGGTCCTTTGTACCTAAAAAACCTTTCCTTCTTCGTGGTTGAGGAAAAGACTGCAGCAGAGAACTTGCATGGGGTTTCTAGAGCATCTTTAAGGTCTCAAATAATGAGACTTTAGAAACATTAACATCGGTAGTTTAAGTCTATCAGGAGGTCCATCCACACTCAATCATTCTCGGATTTCAAGCTGAGGCTGTCCTGCATTTTGCTTGGCCCTGGCAGCATGCATTCTGATGACTTTTTACAGTCCATACATCTTTGGTCTTCGCGTTGATCAGGGATTTAGCAGAGGGAAAGGCTTCTCGGGGTGGTGGGAAGAACCTAAGTAAGCCATGTTTTTGTCTGCTCCCAATTCCCCATATGTGGATGACAAGTGGCAGAATGGATTTTTTTTTAACCCGCCCCATTAAAACCACATTGATTCACACTCGCTCTGTGTGAGTCCACCTACACCACACTCTTAGGTATTCACGAGTTCATTTCTTTTGTGCCAGCTCCCTTCCCTCAGTTTCAGGTCACCCTCAGAGATCTTAAGTTCGTCAGTGTTTTTGCCAAGGCTCCTGGCTGAAGATTGACTGCAGGGGAAGCTGCTCAGAAAAGAGGGAGGTGGCTGATGGATGCTGCAGGGGCCGTGAGATGCTGCAGAAAGAAGAAACCTGTGGGCCTCTGCTGCTGTCCTTTGGGCAGCTGAAAAGAAAGGCACCCTGGAGTGTGCAGGGTAGGAATGGGAGGGCAAGGACCCTTGCCTTTGTTGAACCTGGTGGACAGGGGGTAGGGAAAGGGGCAGATCTACTGTATTTATGAATATAGACCTGTGGTCTTTTTCAATAGCTCCACTACAGCCTTGCTTTAGAGGAGCTTCCGGACCCAGCCCGGGTCTGCGTGTTGGTGACCCTACCTTCAGCCTTCCTCTGCTAGGTACCTGCTTCTTTTTAAAATATTCTGCCCAGTCATCCTCCTTTTTAACTCTTTTCTCTGAATACCCATGTGGCATTGGCCCTATGTGTCAAAGCAAAGGTAAAATGATCAACTTTAGAAAATCTGCTTAAAAAAAGAATCTTGACTTTCCTTCCCTTACCACAAATGTTTCTGCATTAGTGTTTTTCACAGGGGTGTCGTTATTTCTTTAGAAGGCTTTGGGGTCTTGTTACACACTTGTGCATTTGTTCCACTTTAAACACATTCTCCAACAACGTGAAAATGGTTGAGGGCTGCCAACAAAACACACTCCTAGGAAATAAAAATTATGTTAAAAATACATAGGCAAGTGTGTTGATGAAACTCATTCATAGAATTTCTACTACTCTGGTTATCTGTAATAGCTCTGTAATTCCCCTAAATGACTGTTCGAAGCAGTTTAGTTTAAAAGTAAAATGTATTAACCTTACCACAGAGCTCATAAAATATAACTCTTAGAACCACCAAAAAAATCTTCCTCCTCTAGTGCCAAGAGAGTCAGAAGCTTCAGATGGATAGGACCTGGTGACTTTCATTTCATTATTCTAAAACACTTTGGCACACAGGAATTCTGTATTGGCATTTGTTTTGAAAAGCTGAGCTCTAGGCTGAAGTTCTTATGAGGCAGATCTCGTGAGAACATCAGTCCTTGGGTCAAGAGAGCAAAGTTCTCCCGCCACCAGTGAGCTGCGGGAATAGCCCTCATCCAGAACAGCAGATGGGTCGCTATACTCTTCCCCATCGGGTAGATACATCACTGTCAGCAAAGTCGGCATCAGTTTGTGTGTGCAAGGAGGGATGAAGGAAATAAATACATGCAGGATGCCTGCCCTATGACAGGCATTTGGTATCTATTATTTAACAACCTCCAGGTCCCCATGAAATGGGTTATTGTTTATTCTGAGCAAATAGCTGAGTCCCAGAGAGGTTAAGTAATGTGCCAACTCACACAGCTACTCCACACCTAAGCTCAGTTTGCTTCCAGCCTGAGTAGGGCTCTACTCATTACACATGCTGCAGCCCCTGGCATTTGCTGCTTCCATATGTTTCTGTGGAATTTGATAATTGTATGATGCAGTCTCTGTGCGTGTGGTAAACCACTCATGTTGGGGAGAGACAAATGTGAACTGATTTATACCATGAAGAAATTGTTAATGAGCGTGTTTTATTTGGACAGCTAGTGGTGGCAATAAACTGTAAAATTATTGTAGGTTTCTTAAGAGTTCCAATGTAAAATAAAATGAAAGCTACCAGTAGAACGTGACACATAACTGGTCATGTGACTTTTTAGACACGCCTCTAAACATCAGTTTACAAAACACCCTTTCTGGAATGAATGACCTAAATGCAACCTTAGCTGATTTAAACTCTTTAGAATAACTATATTATGACATCCACCTTTTTACTAATTAAAATACCGTCATATTCCACTCCTGTAAATAGGTTCTCTTTAGCAAAATGACCTTAAAAATTGCTCTAAAGAATAAAAGAACAAATGCTGGCACCCAACATCTCATCACTGAAGTTTATCATGCTTTCTCCAAATCTTTACCTTTTTAGAAAGAAATATGAGTAAAATCAACAGAAAATGTATAGTGTGTGGAAACCACAAATATATTTCCTCTCTGCTTTTTATAACCAGTTTATTTCTTTATATATTATGCTCACCATAGGAGTCATAATACATGAATCTCCCCATCTCTTGGGAAATATATTTGAAAGAAAACTTTCCCCTTGTAATATAAAATATGACTAATTTTACAGCATCACATTTTGAAGTAATGCATCGTAAAGTGTGCTATGCAGCTATATAAAATGTAGAAGGCAACGGGAACGAGAATGTCATTTGAATAAATTAAAAATGAAAAGCACATTTACATTTAGAACACATGCAATATTAGAAATGACAGGAAGTTGCTGCTGTCCAAGCAGAAATGGTGGTGATGGGTTTAAACTCCTAAATGCTTGCTGCACGGAACTGGCCAAGGTAATGTATGATCTCCCCAGAGGCCTGTTCCACAGTGCCTTGCCCTTAATCACAGTCACCAGCCGCAGATGTTAGAGGGTATGGTGGAGACCTTAAAGGGCTTCATCTGCGGTCATTTCAGGCAGGTCACAGCCCTATCGGTCCGAACCAATAGTACGAACCCTGTTTGTTGAGCTGTGCTTTCCTGACTGCGAGGAAATACATGCTGCTTCTGCAATTTGAGTACCAACTAGCCACAGAAACATGCCATGTGGCACCTGGATTTCTTTGCTGACCTTTACAGTGGTTTAATAAATCAGTCGGAGGAATGTGAGGTTTACTGTTTGCAAAGACAGTGTATAAGCATTTCCATCGGCAAGAGACAAAGGCCCGAGGTTGGCTCTTTCGCAGCCAGGCTAGAGCCCAGCCAGAGCAGCGGTTCACTTCACTGCTGCAGGAATGCAGCAAATGCTGCTGCAGAGCTGCTCGTGGGCGGATCCCCCGGTTCCTCCAGTACAGCAGACAGGCTGCTGGCACCAGGATATATAACGTTTGGTGTCTGGTAAGTTGAACATATAAGAGACTGTCTGGATTAGAAAAGCAAAACTGGATGGTGTCTAAATGACTTATTGATTGATTAAATAACTCTTTGTGTTCATCCATTGAGTCACCGAATGCCGTTGGAACACTTGTAATGTGCACAAGTCTGTCTAAGTGCCAGGGGAGGTGGGGGAGTGTAGGGACTTATAGCAGAGTCCTGTCTCCAAGGGCTTGAAAAATACCTGAGCACAATAAAAAGACCAGCTACTGATACACACAACATGGACGAATCTCAAAACCAGCATACTGGGGGCTTCCCTGGTGGCGCAGTGGTTGAGAGTCCGCCTGCCGATTCAGGGGACACGGGTTCGTGCCCTGGTCTGGGAAGATCCCACATGCCGTGGAGCGGCTGGGCCCGTGAGCCATGGCCGCTGAGCCTGCTCATCCACAGCCTGTGCTCCGCAACGGGAGAGACCACAACAGTGAGCGGCCCGCGTAACGCAAAAAGAAAAAACAAAAAACAGTATACTGATACTGAGTGAAAGAAGTCTTAGACAAAGGATACATAGTGTATAATTCCATTTACATGAAATTCTAGAACAGAGGAACTAATCTATGATGTAAAAAATTCAAAACAGTGGTTGCTTCAATGAGTGTAAGGTGAGGAATGACTGGGAGAAGGCACGAAGGAACTTTCTAGGGTGATGGAATTGTTTTAGGTCTCGAGAAGTTTGGGTCGTACAGGTGTATGCATTTGTCAAAACTCAGAATATAGTAGGATTTGTGCATTTCATTGAATGTAAGTTTTACATCAAGAGAGAAAAATGTAAACAATATATATGTATATACATATATAATTGTAAAAATAAACAATATAACGTAAATTTACAAATAAAAATATATAACAAATCACTTTTAAAATAACTAAGCAGACAAAGCCCACGCATGTGAAATTTCAAAGAACTATGCAAAAGTTATTAAGAAAAGGCAAAATTCTAGGTGATGTCTCGGGGAAAGGAAGGAAGGTACAATGATTGCCATGATCTTAGAGAAAAGAGAGGTCACATGAATGAAGTGAACCAACATTCTGAGGCTGGTTACTATGCCAGATGCTTTGTGCAGGTATCAGATTTAAGCTTCACAGCAGCTCGATGAAGTGGATGTTCTTATCGTTGTTCTAAAGATGCATAGGTATTGTATTTCTATTAGTCCATCCCAATATTGCATTCAAAATTTTTAGCCATCTTACACTGCTGCCTCATGTTGAATTTGCATCACCTTTAAAAAAAAAAAAAAGACTCTGAAAGCTAAGGCTATTCATTTATACTGCAGCTTTTATAAAAACCTAAAAATACAACTTTTATTTAAAACCTAATCTTTCATATAAATGCTTTGGATCCATTGTTCAAATCTGCTGTAATCGTTTTAAAACCTTCCAACTTTATGTCAAATTCAATAATGAGTGAATTTCCCAATTTTTAAAATTAATACCATTAGAAATGTGGTTTTCTGTGCTGTGCTTCATAGATTCTTGGGATTGGGAAGTAATTTAAATGTTTCCACTCAAGTCCTCCCCCGGCTTCTTCAGCTTCAGCAGCTCTTAACCTTTCCTTTGCTTATTCCTTTTTGCAGAATGAATTATCCCCTCTTACTGCCCCTCCCCACCGTAGCCATTGAACATTATATCTAAACAGAGCAGAAATTTCTAGGGAAGGCAGTGGCATTAGTGGCCCAAAATGAGCTTTGGTTTTTCACTTTCTGTTTCTCACTATTCTCAAATTTCTTTTCCACATGATTCTTAAGGCATCCTCACATAACAGAGATGACAGCAGTGATGTTTACATGGAGAGCGGAGATCTCCCAAGCATTTCTGCATGATATCACTGGATTCCTGCAGCAATCCTGTGAGGCAGAAACACATCAACAGATGTTACCGTCCTCACTTTCTAAATAAGGATGCTGCGAGATCTGCAGAGGTAAAGGATTTACCCCAAAATCATATCTCCTGTTAACAGTGGAGCCAGGGCTATCACTCAGGTTACCTTTCATCAAATTCACTGGGAATTGTTTCTCTAAATCTTACAGTTTCATATGTACCAGGCCTATCCTTTTCCAGATCCCCTTGTGGTACCCTTCCAGAAAGACAGGGAAGCCCCAGTTGTCTCTTGCTTTCAGATTAGATTCTTGATACATAACTACTCAAATCAAAGCTTCAACTCTTTAGCTTGAATGCCTCTTAAAATGCCAATATCAATAGAAGAGGAAAGAGTTAAAGCTGATATTCGTCCTTTATACCTAAGATTGAATATGAGTTAATAATTCCTTTTGAAATAAAAGAGTGAAAACTTGAGAACTTTGAGCAGTGAGGAGATGGAAAAAGACAATAAGGCCACTGGGAAGAGGAGGCTGATCAGAGAATAAGCCAGAATGTTGGCAGGGCTGAAAGCAAAATATCCCCCACAGACTCTGAGTTCATGCCCAAAGCAAAGGCTTCTACCTTCCTGGTATAACTTGACTGGAATATAATTCATATTAGTCACAACCAATTAATTCTGAGATGACTTGGATGTGTTTAAGTCAGGGAACAGCCCCAAATCTTCATTTTGAGATGTCTTCTCCCACCTGAACTTTGGCTAAAGAAATTCTTGCATTGTCTGAGCTTTTTCGCTCTTACATACTTCAAGAAGGTGCCAACCAACTAGGAAAAGGCCAAACGGAGTAGGAGATGGAAACTGAAGAAGTGAAATAGCATAAGAATGTGCATACCAGGTACCCAAACCTGAGCAAGGAAAGGAAATCACAATCCTATAATTTAAAAGGATAAGGAAAAAGGAAATTTTGCATTTATTAAGCATAATTGTGTGCAATAATATGAATAAAAGCTTTATGTCAGGCCCTGTGTTAAGTCGTTTCATTGGATAATTTCATTTAATCATCACAAAATCCCATGAGTTGGCTATTTAAATCATCCTCATTTTAAAGATGTGGAATCTAAGGTTTAGACTAGAGCCTACACCATATGCCTGGAGAACTCAGGGATGTCATTGATCTCTAATGAGTTAAGTATTATTTTTACTCCATAAGGAGGAAAATGAGGTTCAGAGAGCTTAAGAATATTGGTCAAGGTCACACAGCGGGGTCTAGGTTTGTCTGAATTCTCACACTTCCTGTTATGACCAAAGTGCAAGAATGTTCTTTAGAGGTGCTAGGCAAATAGAATCTCTCACTCTTTTTTTCCTCTGCAGATTAAATTTGTAGACTGCTACAAGAAAATGCTTCAATAGAGTTGAGGAGGCTCAAATCATGAGCAAGTAAAGTAATCCATATAATGGTCATTTAGACAGAGCACCACAGACACACACCAAATAAATACGTCAACACTTGGCTTCATTAGCAGGTTCTAAAAACAGCCATCCATCACTACAATCATTTATAAGAACCAAACTCATTGGAGCTTTTCTCTCCAGATACAGGCTCCCTGCCTTATTGCTAACCAGCAATTTCTTTTATTATATTATCTGGAAGAGAAAGAAGCACACTGAAAAAGATTCCCTGCACCTTTCAGTATCACTTTATCCTACAAATTTAATAAACCACACTACCAGATCCCATTACAACAACAGATATGCTTTGGAATCGGCCTGAGATGTTTCAATTTGCAAAGTGTTTTCTTTTTCTTATGCCAAAAAAGTTTTTGCCCATTAACACTGATTAATACTTACTTTAGAAGTTATCCAGATTAAAATTTTCTTCCAAATGAATTCCCCAATTTAGAAAGATCGCTTAAGTAAGACACACAGCTGTGTCTTAACAATAAAATGTATTTAAATGTACAGATGGGTGCAAGGCTCGGTGGAAGAGATTGTTCCCCACACAAAGTGATAGCAGTTCAGAAGGGAAGCACTCCACCTCTGAGCTGGCCTTGACCCTAGATGGCATCTTGGGTCCTCTGACAACCTGAGATTCTCTGATTCAAAAGTATTGAAAAGGCCAAAAGCGTTGGATAAGCTAGGACCAAGGAGAACTCATATTTTAAGTGACCATAAGTGAGAGTTCAAAAGCACACAGCGTTACTCCAAAAACGGAGACTTGCTAGTATCTTAGTTCAAATATGAGCCAAAGACAGAATATAAGCAAATGTCGATAGAATGAGATTTTTGAGGGAAGAAAGAAAGCATTATTAATTGAAATTTTCAGGGAATATGTATTTGCTTATTTGCATTACTCATCTTTCCTACAGAAGAGCTAATAGGAAACAGCTGAACAGCTGTCAATATTTTATCAGTTGAATTGGTTCCCATTCACCTAAGACAATAGAATTCATTTTCTCTCTTCTGATTTTTTCTTTTCATGGGTTGGTTATGAAAGAAATGAGAGGAAAAATCAGATGCTTCTCTTACTGTTGCTTCAAGATTAAGTGTTGAAACCGAGCATAGATTAAGGCCACTGACATTTCTCTCCTAGGACCCAAACCCCAGAATGAAGAATAGAAATAACTTCTCTCACTCTCTCTTCCTTTCTCCTTTTTTCCATCTTTGATTCTTTCTCTCCTCCTAAAATGTGTGTATTGCTGGTTTCCCTTTGAAGACAGGAACCTAAGAATTTGAACTCAATGCCCAGGGAATAGTAGACTGTGGAGTCTGGGGTTAAAGAGAGGACAGGCAAACAATCTCTAGGCATCACTATGGTAACCATCCTAGATGGTGAGTGGAGCCTGCTGTTACTTTAAAAAAAAAAAAAAAAAAAAAAACCCTAAATGTATCAAATATTATCTTTTCCAGATACTGTAATGACATTTTTTGGGTGTGCTGTTGCTCTGTAGATCATACTGAAAGTCCACATGGTTTTGGGAAACAACACTAAAGAGTGGAAAAGCACTGGATTTGAGGGGCTGAGGTGTCTGATCCTAGATCTAGCTCTGGGGGTAACCAAGCACAAATGCCTTTGAACTGGCCACCTGTTCCCCTGAAGGGATTGGAGGACTTTCTAAGGGGTTCACAGGCATAAATAGTGCTAAGGGAATCTATTTCCAGATCCCCAATTGACATATGTAGCCTTTTGTAAAATCTATCTGCTTGCGCACTTGTGCTGATTCTGCTTTCCCATCTTTGCTATAAATTGAATGAGCTAAATCTGCATCAATGAGGTTTTGACAAAAATGCATTTAAATCACATAGAAAATAAGATAATCTCATTTCTAACATTGTATTGATAAAGATGTATTGAAATTAAAATTATATATATTCCAACCCTTTCTAAGTTACGTAAGGTGCCTCTAAGTGAAAAAAATAAGCAGGTATAATTAATAGTTATTTGATGAGACTTGGTAAAGCCTCTTTTGCTATTCTTCCCAGAAATAGAGTGAGTAAATTACTTTAACCATGAAGAGCTAAATCTTTATGCAAGCTAGGTGCTTTCCAATTCTTTGCTTTCAACAAAATTAAAGGAATAGTTAATCAATTAATTAGCTGATAGATTTAAATATTTATTTTATTTTTATTGAAGTATAATTGACTTACAATGTTGTGTTAGTTTCAGGTGTACAGCAAAGTGATTCAGTTATATATATATATATTCTTTTTCAGATTCTTTTTCATATAGGTTATTAAAAAATATTGAGTATAGTTCCCTGTGCTATACAGTAGGTCCTTGTTGGTTATCTATTTTATACATGGTAATGTATATATTTTAATCCCAAACTCCTAATTTATCCCTCCACAATATTTTTACAATAGGTCAATATGTGCTTTCTGGCTTTGGAAAGATTTCAAATATTGGAAAGATTTCAAATATTGAGTGATATTGCTAAAGAAATATAAAACAACACAAAATTTTCTATTCCTTATATATTATTACTTATATATTTATTACTTAATACATATATGTATACTTGTATACTTTTATACTTACTTAGGTAAGTTTTATATATGTGTCTGTATATAATTTTTAAAAAGAAGGGATAAACATGGCGGGGAGGGGAAGATGGGACGAAGTGAGAGAGTGGCATGGACATATATACACTACCAAATGTAAAATAGATAGCTGGTGGGAAGCAGCTGCATAGCACAGGGAGATCAGCTCGCTGTTTTGTGTTCACCTAGAGGGGTGGGATAGGGAGGGTGGGAGGGAGACGCTAGAGCAAGGAGATATGGGGATATATGTATATGTATAGCTAATTCACTTTGTTATAAAGCAGAAACTAACACACCACTGTAAAGCAATTATATTCCAATAAAGATGTTAAAAAAAATCGGTAAGAAAGAAAAAAAATAGTGAGCACCAAAGGAACTAAATATATATATATATTTCATGGGTCATATTTCAATCTGTTTCCTTTCAGGATTAAATAACGGTAATGTACCTTTTAAAATGTGAATGAGTTTTCTATTGAAAAACTTCTAGGTAGGCATGACCAGCCCCAGAAGGATCTCTTTTTATTACATCTCATAGAAAAATGTAAAGAACATTATAATAAACACCATATATCTCTTGCTCATCTTTAAAATCTTAATATTTTATCAGATTTACTTAGAATCTTAAAACAAAAATTATGGGTACAAAGACTCCTACATAGCTTTCCTCTATCTCTTTCCCATCTTTCTTTCCCAGAGAGAAGCAGCAGACTGAGTTTAGTATTACTCATTCCCTTGCATGCTTTTGAAATTCATATCTATAAGTAATATGGATATATCTATAATAACATAGACATATCAGCCACTAATAAACACAATCATATGTCCTTTTCCTTTATTCTGTAGAAGTGATCAATTAGATTAATAGGTTTCTAATGTTAATTCATCTTTACATTCTTGCGATTAGATAGATAAACATAGATATACATATTCATGTACACATACATACATTCATTCTTAGGTTCAGTTTATCTATATGTATTTAAAATTTTTGCATATATATTCATAAAGTGAGGTTAACCTCTACTTTCTCCCATATTCTTTGCCTGATCTTGGCTAACCTAATTAACTGACTTTAGTAGTTTCCTCATGTTTTATTTTTTAGAAAGATTTACATAACTTTGGATTATCTGTTTCTTGGATGTTTAATAGAATTTGCTTATAAAATCATCCATGTGTGGTGTTTTATTTTGTATAAAATTTTAACTACTGAAAAAAATCAATATCTTAATGGTTACAGAATCATTAAGGTTCTCTATTTCTTCCTGAGTAAATATTAGGACTTAATATTTTTACAGACAATTGTACATTCTAAGTTTTCTGTTATGTTAACATAAAACTATTGGTATTGGTGATAGTCCTTTATTATTTTCATGTCTTGGGGGTTTTTTGAAGTTATAAAATTCTATAAACCCACTTTCTGGTTTGTTTTCTTTCTTGTAAAGAGAAAGAAACAAATCTATATTTTTCTCTTTTCCTCACTTTCTAAACATACACCCTGGTGTATGTTTATGTTCAGCATAAACAGCATGCTCTGTTCCCTCTGCCTGAAATGCTTCTCTCCCAACTCTTTTCATAGATGCTTATTTCTGTTCTTAGGGTCTTATTTTATCTTATTTTATTACTTTTAATGAGGAATATAGTTGACATATAAAATCATATTAGTAGTAGGTGTACAACATAATGCTTCAATATCTGTGTATATTACAAAATGATCACCTCAATATGATGTCTTTGTTTTATCCATAGTTATGTCTCCTTTTTCATTACTCATATTATTTGTTTGCATCTTTTCTTTTTGATGAAGTATAGTTGATTTACAATATTGTGTTAGTTTCAGGTGTACAGCAAAGTGATTTGGTTATAAATATATATGTAAATATCTATATTCTTTTTTTGATTCTTTTCCACTATAGTTTATTACAATAGAATTCCCTGTGCTATACAGTAAATCCTTGTTGTTTATCTATTTTATGTATAGTAGTGTGTATCTGTTAATCCCATACTCCTGATTTATCCTTCCCCCTTGATAGCCATAAGTTTGTTTTCTATGTCTGTGAGTCTATTTCTGTTTTGTAAATAAGTTTGTCTGTATTTTTTTAGATTCCACATATAAGTGATATCATATAATATTTGTCTTTCTCTGTCTGACTTACTTCACCTAGTATGATAATCTCCAGATCCATCCATGTTGCTGCAAATGGCATTATTTCATTCTTTTTTATGGCTGAGTCCATTATATATACACCACATCTTCTTTATCCATTTATCTGTTGATGGACATTAGGTGGCTTCCATGTCTTGACTATTGTAAATAGTGCTGCTATGAATATTGGGGTGCATGTATCTTTCTGAATTAAAATTTTCAGCTTTTCTGGATATATGCCCAGGAGTGAAATTGCTGGGTCATATGGTAACTCTATTTTTAGTTTTTTAAGGAACCTCCATGCTGTTTTCCGCAGTGGCTGCACCAATTTACATTCCCACCAACAGCGTAAGAGGGTTCCCTTTTCTCTACACCCTCTCCAGCATTTATTATTTGTAGACTTTTGCATATTCTTTTTTTAAAATTTAATTATAGTAAAAAATTACATAACATAAAATTTATGTTAACAATTTTTCAGTGTACAGTTAAGTGTATTCACATTGTTTTACAACAGATCTCTACAACTTTTTTCATCTTGCAAAACTGAAACTCCATAGCCATTAAACAACAGCTCCCCATTTCCCCCTCCCCCTATGCCTTGGCAGCCACCATTCTACTTTCTGCTTCTATGACTTTGACAACTTTAGAGACCTTATATAAGTGGAATCATATAGTATTTTTTTTCCTGACTGGCTTTTCCTTTAGCGCATAGTGTCCTCTAGGTTCATCCATGTTATAGCATATGATGATGGGATTTTCTTCTTTATTTAAGGCTAAATAATATTCCATTGTATGCATTATATTATGTAATATTCCTACCCAGACAGTTGCAAGTGGGTATGTGTGCCCAATAACATCATTTCCTCAAAGAAAATTCCCATGTAAGTAGCTGCAGTGTGGGGAAGGGACCCTGGATTTCAAGTCCAAAGACTTGCATTCACATCTCAGTTTCACAACTTACTAACTGGAGGGTCTCAAAGAAATAACTCTTCTGAGTTTTAATTTTCTTTTCTGTACACAGAGTCAAGTATGCCTATCGATATGTTGGGAGGGTTTAATAAGATAATGTATGTAAACTATCTATTATGTTATTTGGGTAATAATTGGTGGACAATAAATATTTGGTAGCTTCTCTGTTGATTTATTGTCAACATCTTGACCTTGAGTCCCGAAAGACTCATTAACTATACATGATTTTATGTTTTGATTCCTTTGTAGGTAAAGGTATATTGTTGTTTTTTGTGTGTACTATCATTTTTTGTTGTTGTTTTGGTTATAAGATTTCAGCTAGTTTCCAAGCTGTAGACTTGCCCATCATCTTCTAAACAAAGATGACTAATTGATGCTCTCTTCTAAACTGGACTGCTAAATTTCCCCAGCTTTCCTTCAGCTTGCTAAGTTTTCCTGGAGCTATATACATGTAATTGCACAAGCATTTTCCTGATGGACTAAACATTCAGGTCAATAAAGAAGCAAGAGACAGATCCATTTTACATTTCACTTATTTTTGTTGTTGTTCAACTTGGTTGCGGAAAGGAAGCAAGAAAAAAATCAAAAGGCAGTCTTATTAAATGAACTGAGAATAATTTAATTCAAATAACTTAAGTGCCAATTAGCTCATTGCAAACCCCATGCTCCTAAGTCAGAAGATCTTAGCTTCTGGGCAAACATGCAAGGCTCAGTTTTGAAATCAGAGGCTTAGATTCTGTTAAACCCACAGTAGGTCATCCAAGAAACTCATGCACAGAACTCTAAATGAAGACACAAGTACAGCCTTAGGAAGCACTACCTTTCAACGTTATCAAAACGGCAAGACCAACATCTAGTGGTGAAATAAGTATACTGCAGTATGAATTTAGACCTTTAAATGTTAGCAGTACTTCCAACTCTTCCAGAAAGAGGTTATGCTTTCAAAAACCAGGATACCTAGAGAGTCACCCCCAAAAGACCGTTAAAAATGTTTAAGAAGATAATATAAGTGATTCAAACTTTATTTAACACATCATGAAGCAGACATTCTCCAATCAGAGAACCGCAAAATGGGATGAAGACAGGAAACTTTTATAGGATAAAGAATAAAGAACAAGGAAGAGAAAAATAGAAATAGAAAGCACAGAAAACATGTTGGCTGAGGCCTTGATTAGGCTAAGAAGGAACAGGAGGTAAATATAGAGCCCATAGTTGGCTTGGTGTTTGGAGATTGGCTGACTGGATATACTGCATTTCTGGTCAAGTGGAGGAGTATTTACAGGGATGCAAAAGATACCTAAGTTTTGGTTTGCTGATGTAGCACCCTGAGCAGGAGTGACTCCATCTTGGGCCTAGAAATCTATTTCAACAAGACTAAATCGTTAGCGATAGAATTCCAGGTAACTGAGTGTTAAGCAGGGGAGATCTTTGGGGAAAAGATAAGGGTGGTCTTTTAGTGCTACTTTGTATTATAAAGGCAAATGATTATCCAACTTATTTTTAAGAGCTCTCCAAGCTGAAAGTTGCTGTACCAGATTTTAGAGGAATTGTATATCCAGTGTTGATGATGTAGTCTGAATATCACTTATAATTATTACTGACGCTCCTAGCATACAGTAGAATCATTACTACTTTAAATAAACTTCTAATGTAAAAGTTAACGTCTTATCAAGTAGTTAATTACTTTATACATTATTTTTACAGCTAGGCTGCCTCAGCAAATAATTGTTTCTCCTGAATCCGTAAAGGTCATTAGGAGCACTTATGCAGTGTACTCTTTATAATTTGCATCTCAGGATCATTATTATTCTGATGCATGAAATTTTCCCATGGGGGCCATGGAAGGTAAAGCCTAAGACAATCACTCTGAGGCCATCGGAAGAGCCGTAGTCATGCCAGCATGTTCTCAGTGATTCCTTCCCACCTACACACTCCTCTTTCACCCTGGATCTTTTAGAATGCTCCTCCTTGCTGAGCTACCTGAGGGCCCATTCTCTGTTGGCCATAAATACAGACAAAAGCCATCAGAGCCAAACTAGCCATGATCCCAAGCCAGCTTAAGTAGCTGTGGGATGTTACAACAACTCTTCTTGGCTTCAAAACACAAATGCAAACCTCATCTTCCAGCTAGCCAGCTCTGAATGGTTTCCTGTGAAGAAAGCATCCCTTTTGTTTCTTTTAAATATTTATTTATTTGGTTGCGCCGGGTCTTAGTTGCGGCAGGCAGGCTCCTTAGCTGCAGCTCATGGGCTCCTTAGTTGCGGCTTACGGGCTCCTTAGTCGCGGCTTACGGGCTACTTAGTTGTGGCACGTAAACTCTTAGTTGTGGTGTGCATGTGGGATCCACTTGCCTGACCAGGGATCAAACCTGGGCCCCCTGCATTGGGAGTGCAGAGTCTTAACCACTGTGTCACCAGGGAAGTCCCAAGAAAGCATCCCTTCATCCAGATGTCTATCTCTTCCCATCCTTCCCATGAACAGATGGAGAGGTCTAAGTAGATTCAGTGGGGTTCTAGGCACTGGTCCTGATGTTGCTTCTGAACTGAGCCGGGTGTGAAGGCCGGCTCACCTCCATGACCCCATCTTTTTTTTTTTTTTTTTTTTCATTACCCCATCTCGAATTGCCCTTCTCAACCTCACAGGAATGACACTGTGACAATGCTTCACCAGCGCTGCTGGGTACTGTTTAAGGGCTGCCGGTTAACAAATCCTCTTCAGCTTCATTACATGGGCTTTGTTTAGCCTCCACATCAAGAAAGAAAGGGGCAGGGGGAATTGTAAACAAATGGCTCTTTTCATCAGGTTAATGTTATTTACTGGCTTGGTGTCTCTTGCTTCCATGACTCACTCAGACTGAGCTTTGTGCTCAGACTTCAGCCATCGTAGGACTTTTCATCCCTTCTTTAATAATTTTCTGTATCTGGATTTTGATGCTAAAATTAGCACCAGGATTCGGGACAATTCAACAGAAGAACCGATGGCTCCATAACGGAGTGCACAACACTGAAGAGAGAAGAGGCACCCAGGGTCCTTGATTTGATTTTTTTTTTTTTGATTCCTCCCACTATTCTTTTTTTTTTTCTATTTTTTTTATTCGTTTCTGCTTTATAACAAAGTGAATCAGTCATACATATACATCTGTTCCCACATCCCCTCCCTCATGCATCTCCCTCCCTCCCACCCTCCCCATCCCTCCCCTCCAGGCAGTCACAAAGCACCGAGCTGATCTCCCTGTGCTCTGCGGCTGCTTCCCACTAGCTATCTACCTTACGTTTGGTAGCAACACACTCATCCGAAGTCCCCTCTGCCTCAGTCTCCGCCCAGCCTCAGTCCCCGCAGCCCCTGTTGCCGAAGCCTGGAGGGCAGATCTGATATTGTCATCAGCCCCTGATCAGCACCGTCGTTGGCTCTTCATTGCCTGCTCTCACCCCTTCCGTGAGCTGCCCCAAACCTCCCCTTGCCGTCACTTATACTGGGCCCTTTCACTGCACTGCTTGTTCCCGACCCTTCAAGGCTGAATTCAAATGTCTGCTCCTTTCTCTCCTCTGAACTGCAGCAACTCAGCTCCCACAGACTTCTGTTTTGTCTTCGAATAGTTCCTTATTCACCTCATTTTCCTCTTATATAGCTATGTGCTTGGGAAGTTGTCCAGTTTATCTTTCTCACTTCTGAACTCCCCAAGTCTGGTGCTTACTAGGAGTTAAACAAATGATGACTCAATGAGCAAAACATCTTTTAAAAGGTGCAGAGGTCCAGTGACTAATTTTGGGGGCCTCTTACTCAGCGTGTGTACACTTTGAATCCCTGGATGCAGTATGAGAGCAAAACACAGGGCTTCATCCTCTTTATTGCAGGAAGTTGGATGTCTTATTCTCCCATATCCTTGACAAATGATTCCCACCTTCCGCTCCCTCTCCGAGTGAAATGTAGCAGTAAGAGCTGCGCTGGAGATATATTGGAGAAACCGTCAGTGACTGGGATAAATTAAATTGTTGGGACGTGAAAGATACCGCAGTGCACCCGGACAGCACACTTGTACCAGTGAACTAGGCAGTATACAGATGAGAGTGGGGAGACAGTGGAGAGTGACATAGACTGTCCTTTTCTTTTTTTTTTCTTTTCTTTTTTTAACATCTTTATTGGAGTATAATTGCTTTACAATGGTGTGTTAGTTTCTGCTTTATAACAAAGTGAATCAGTTATACATATACATATGTGCCCATATCTCTTCCCTCTTGCGTCTCCCTCCCTCCCACCCTCCTTATCCCACCCCTCTAGGTGGTCACAAAGCACTGAGCTGATCTCCCTATGCTATGCAGCTGCTTCCCACTAGCTATCTATTTGACGTCTGGTAGTGTATACATGTCCTTTTCTTTCTCCACAGCAAAGTGCCCTAGTTTGGGGGACGGGACCAGCACCCACTCACAGGCTCGTCTGGCTCTCTGAGACTGGCTGTTTGGGGATGACGATGCATTCTGTGGGATTCGGCATCTGTATGGTAATGAGGGGCTTCAATTTCATTCTCATAGTAATGGCCACCATGGACTGCGCTTTCACGATGCACTGGGACTGGGCTGTGCTCTGAAAAAGCACTGCAGTTACCAGCATTTAAGGACCAGGAAACGGTTGATTGGGACATAAAATAAATTGTCCCAGGTCACAGCTGGTGAGTAGGAGAGGCAGATTTTGTGATCAGGTCTGGCTACTTCCAAAACCCCTGCTCTTAATCTGTGTGCTCCTCAGCCTTCCCTGAAGGAGCACCAGACAAAGAGTCAGGGCACCTGCAATTCAGCCCGAACTCTGTCGCTCATTTGCTGTTGATCCTGGAAAGCTCATTTCATTTGCTCCTCTGCTATAAAATATGGTTTTCTGCTATGCCTCTCTCATGTGATGCCCAAATGAGATCATGGTAAGTAAAAGGTCATACATAAAGGAATAAATGAACTATAAGAGGTCAATCATCCCTTTACTTATTAAATGCCTAGTATATATTAGCTACTGTACCAGGCATCTGAAATGAAGAATTTAAGCTCACGGTCCCTGTCCTGGAAGAGTTTTCAGTCTAAAACAGGAGAAAAACAATCTGACAATAACCAGTACAGTAACTGCTATGCTGGAGCTGGCACACAGGCAACTGGATCATAAATAAGAGGCAGCTTCTTTAGGCTGAGGGTGGGAAAGGAAGTGGCAGGGAGGACATCCCAGCCGACAACAGGCGAAGAAGCCAACATTTGCCAAGTGCCTCGCTGTGTGCTCCTAATTATGGTAAAGGTTCGCATGAATTATTTTATCTCAGCAGCTGCCCTATGTTGAAGGTTCTCCTCTTGTACCCATTTAACAGATGGGAACATGGATGCTTCTTGAGGTTAGGGTGCTTGTTCAAAGCCACAGAGGCAGGAACACTGAGTGAGGTCTGTCAGATATGGAAGTCAGCGTGCTCAGCTGCCGCACTACTACAGCTCTGCCTTCCTCCAGAAACCAGGAACAACCTGAGTCCTGACAGACTCATATCCAATGGCCAGACCAATAACCAAAGGTATTTTGGATAGAAGGAACGGCATGTAGATGACAGCAGGGAGAGTTTGAGGCTCAGTTTGCTGGAGCTTAGGATGCATTTGGGAGAAGCAGCCAGGGTGGGGGAGTGGAGATTAAACAGATGCCTGGTTGTGAAAGACCTCACATATTCCTCTTTAAAGCTATCAACCTTGGCCTTTCTGATGGCCCGTTGAGAGTGTCCCAGTTTCTCAGAAAGAAATGAGATTAATTAGATGACTCTAGTACTGTTGATAGATAAGTCAAAAGACTTTGCTCAAAAAAAAAAAAAAAAAAAGACACTGTGTTCCCAGAACAGAGGAGAATTAGCGAGACTCCTGGTGTCTCTCTCTCCTTGAGTGCCTAACAACATAAAAGCAGTCACTAGAACTAATTAAGGTGTGAAGAAGAATCCACTGGAGCCAAACATACCATTTGCAAAAATTGCATGTAGAGTCATAAAATAAAATACTGGATCCCTGAAGCATTCGTTTTGGGAGCAGAACTTGTGACACATTTCTCTGTTAATGCACTTTCCCACTCCCTGGTCAGCCTGGGAGACGCCAGTGGCCCAACCCTCAGTCTAGGGCTTTATGTGAGCGGGGGTGCAGCATGCTGTTGGGTAGGGAGCCTGGGCTTGGAGGCAGCCAGGCTGGCTCATAGTCAGCCTTTCCCACTTGCCCTTGCTGTGACCCAGACCAACTCACTTAACTGCTGTAAGCCTTTGTTTCCAGGTCTGTAGTTGGAGCTAACAGTCCTGCCTCCCCCCGAGGGTGGTTGGGGCAGCTAACAGTGCACAGATGCCCAGAGCAGTACCTACCACGCTGTTAGGCCTCCATTAATGGCAAACATTATGATAATGAACCATGACACCTCAGTTACAATGCGGATTCCCAAACCCCACCGAATGCATCATGAGCGTCAAGTCATGCTCCACAGAGAAGGAGTCCAAAAAACTGGTCCCATCCCCAAACCTGCATCACAGGGCACTTCTCCTTGGAGAAGGGCAGGGACTGCACTACTCTCACTCCCGCACCCCTGGCTGTAATCAGACTCATATATGCTGAGTTCAGTAGCTGAAAAGTGTGCTGTCAATCTGCACTGCAGCTACTTTCCATTGCACCAATCATTCTATTTTTCCTAGTCATGGACATAATTGTTCCAATGTATCTCAAGTTCAGCTCTTACTGCTCTCATTTTAAGCCAACAGTGGTGGTATTTGGGGGAGGGTAGGGGCAAGAATCAGTCCTCAAGGCCATGGGAGAATGCCAACAAAGTAAAATTATGAAGCATTCTGTTTTTTCTTTAATATACAGGCAGCTAAGGATTTAAATTGAACATATATCCTACAAGTGACTCCAGAAATGAGTCACTGGATATTACATATTCTGTTCAACATTCCCTCAGCATCCATCAGCATCTACCATGTGCCTGGGTCTCTGAAAAACAGATGTTAATAAGATACTGACATAGCCAGTTTGGGCTGCTAAAATGGAATATCATAGACTGAGTGGCTTAAACAACAAACATTTATTTCACCGTGCATTTTGCACTTCAGGAGGCTGAGAAGTCTAAGATCAAGGTGACAACATATTTGGTGTCTAGCAAGAGCCCACTTCCTGGTCTTCTTGCTGGGTCCTACATGACAGACAGAGAGAGAAATGGCTTCTCTCTCTCACGTCTCTTCTTATTAGGGCATTAATCCCATTCAAGGGGGCTCCACCCTCATGACCTAATTACCTGTCAAAGGTCCACCTCCAAATATCATCACAATAGGAATTAGAGCTTCAACATAAGAATTAGGAGAGGACACAAGCAGTCAGTCCAAAGCAGATATCCACACCATCCACCAGCAACTTCATCTATAGAGGACTTACGGCATGTAAATAAATTAAGTCAAATAGAAAACAGTGAATACTGTAGAGGAGATAGAACCACATTAAAGGAGTTCACAGGATTGAGAAAGAGATTGTTTCTTGTTGGGGACTCCGAAAAGGTATCCCAAAAGAACCAACGTTTGTGTTAGGCTTTGAAGGAAGGAAGGAGGACTGTCTGGGACAAGGGAACACTGTGTGGAAGCACAGAACTGGAAAACCCAAGAGCAACAGTTTGGTTGAGGCACAGGGGAGGTTTGGAGCAGCTCATAGAAGCTTCATCAAGAGCCAAGGACTACTTTTGAGTAGGTGTCCAAGCTGTGCTCCAGGAAGAGATTTTCGGCACCAAAGGATGGGTTGAACTGGAATTGGTTGGAGAGGAAACTGAGGCAGAGAGACCATTGGGAGAGTGCGGTGCCTCAGGAATTGAAAGACCGCAGATTATCCAAGCTTTCAAAAGTGTTTTGTACTCATTTGTGGAATCAGGTTCCTGTCTTCTATCATTGGTTCTTGTGATGCATCATCTAGAACTCTTGTGTTAATAAGAACACCATCATCCAAATAATAAATCAGTGGGAGGAGAAATGGAGAGCCAATCTGAGAACTCTCCAACGTTACAGTCCTCTGCCCTTGAGTGATTAAAAAAGAGATATGAACCAGTTCAATGGTATACAACAAAATGAAAGGAGCCATTTGTTTAAAATGTCCCCTATTTCATTCTTTTGTTTGTTTGTTTGTTTGTTTGTTTGTTTTTTGCGTTACATGGGCCTCTCACTGCTGTGGCCTCTCCCGCTGCGGAGCACAGGCTCCGGACGCGCAGGCTCAGCGGCCATGGCTCCAGGCCTAGCTGCTCCACGGCATGTGGGATCTTCCTGGACCGGGGTATGAACCCGTGTCCCCTGCATCATCAGGCAGACTCTCAACCACTGCGCCACCAGGGAAGCCCCCCTATTTCATTCTTGAAGAAAGGGCTTGATATAACAGTATGTCTCAAAGACTGAAATGACATTACTAAACAGCAACCCTCAATATTGTTCAGCACTGCCCTTTTAAGGGACTTGAAACACATCATACATCGGCTACAGAGGTGATGGCAGACTATAAAATAACATGAACAACTACTGTGCTGAGAATGATGTGGGAACTTCTTGGAAACTAATTTAACTTGATTTTTTTATGTCTCTTAAGTCGCTCTCTTTTAAATTTGGTAAAGCAAACATTAAAAATTTACCATTTTAATCATTTTTAAATGTACAGTGGCATTAAGTATATTCACATGGAGGTACCACCATCACCACCATGATGGTTCCATCTCCAGAACTTTTTCATCTTCCGAAACTGAAACACCATGTCCATTAAACAATAATTCCCCACTTACCACCCACGCCACTCCCAGTCCCTGCTAACCACTATTCTACTATCTGCTTCTATGAATTTTCCTATTCTGAATACTCATAGAAGTGGAGTTATACAGTATTTGTCCTCTTGTGACTGACTTATTTCACACAGCATAATGCCCTCAAGGTTCATCCTTGTTGTAGCACATATCAGAATTTCCTTCCGTTTTAAGATTGAATAACCCTTTTTATGTACATACCACTTTTGTTTATCCATTCATCTGTTGATGGGCTTTTGGGTTATTTCTACCTTTTGGCTATTGTGAATAATGATGCAATGAAAATTGGTGTACAAATACCTGTGTGAGTCCCTGCTTTCAGTTCTTTGGTGTATATACCCAGAAGTAGAAGTTCTGGATCATCTGGTGATTCTGTATTTAATTTTTTGAGGAACCACCATATTATTTTCCACAGCAGCTGCACCATTTTACATCCCCACCAACAGGTCACAAGGGTTCTAAATTTTTCACATCCTCACCAACACTTGTTATTTCATGGTTTTGTTTTTTGTTGTTGTTGTTTAGGGTTTTTTTTAAATAATAACCATCCTGATTGGTATGAAGTGAAAACTTGATTTTAAAGTGGGGTGCAAGTGCCAGTTCTTCATAAGGAAGTGATCTGATCTGAGAAGTAGATTCAACCTTATAAATGCTTTCTAAAATCCACTTCCCCTGCCATTTGTCCCCTCAAGACATGTTTGCTGATAGACTTACAAATGCCTTGGAGCAGTTTCCTACAAGGTATGTTGTGTGGGGTGAGAAAGATCCTGCCTTCTTTTGTCTCAGGATGTGGCACTTAGGATAGTCAGTGTGGGGGGATGGGCGGGCTGGGAGAGCACCACACAGGAAACAGGGGTGCCACTCACTTGCTGCATAACCCTGGGGAAGTCACTGCTACTCTCTGCACCTACAGAGACCACATCTGAATATGAGGGAGATGGCCTTCATGTATTAGAATCTCCTTTGGGGCTAAAGATCTTTAATCCAACTTGAGTTGGTTTTTGTGTGTGGTGTAAGATAGGGATGCAGTTTTATTCTTTTGCATGTGGCTGCCCAGTTTTCCCAGCACCATTTATTGAAGAGACTATCCTTTCCCCATTGTATATTCTTGGCTATTTTGTCATAAATTAATTGACAATATATGCATGAATTTATTTCTGGGCTCTCTGATTCATTGTCTGTTTTTATGCCAATACCATACTGTTTTGATTACTACAGCTTTGCAATACAGTTTGAAATCAGAACATGCGATGCCTTCAGCTGTTTTCTTTAGTTTGTTGTTTGCCTTTCAATTTTATTTAAGAGGGTTTTTTACTATAACAGTTTAAAATATTTTCTGTATTCAAACACTTAATTTTCCTCTTCCTTCTAATCTTTGTCTTTTTTTTTTTTTTTTTTTTTTTTTTTGCTGTACGCGGGCCTCTCACTGCTGTGGCCTCTCCCGTTGCGGAGCACAGGCTCCGGACACACAGGCCCCGCGGCCATGGCTCGCGGGCCCAGCCGCTCCGCGGCATGTGGGATCCTCCGGGATCGGGGCACGAACCCACGTCCCCTGCATCGGCAGGCGGACTCTCAACCACTGCGCCACCCGGGAAGCCCCTAATCTTTGTCTTTTAAAAATTAATTTATTTTATTTTTGGCTGCATTGGGTCTTCGTTGCTGTGCGCGGGTTTTTTCCTCTAGTTGCGGCAAGCAGGGGCTGCTCTTATCACAGTGCGCAGCTTCTCATTGCGGTGGCTTCTCTTGTTGTGGAGCATGGGCTCTAGGCACACGGGCTTCAGTAGTTGTGGCTCATGGGCTCTAGAGCACAGGCTCAGTAGCTGTGACGCACAGGCTTAGTTGCTCTGCAGCACGTGGGATCTTCCTGGACCAGGGCTCGAACCCGTGTCCCCTGCATTGGCAGGCGGATTCCTAACCACTGTGCCACCAGGGAAGTCCTCAACATCATTTATTAAATAAACCATTTTTTCCTGAACTGACGCAAACTACCATTGTTTTTTATCTTATACTGAAACACTGTATACACTAGAGTCTATATATGTACTTTTATTCTCTTTTATCTCTCTGCTGTGGTATCTGGTATGGTAAGTCCCCATCATTATTTTCCTTTTCCAAAATATTTTCAGTCATTCTCAAGTGTTTATTCTTCCAGATGAACTTTAGATGCATTTTGTCAAGTTAAAAATGTTTTGATTGGTATATGATAGGAGTGTACTCCATTTACAATTTATTTCTGGTAGAATAAACACATTTCAATATTAATAACACCATCAAGGAGCGCTCTACACAGTGTGTCACAATGAAAGGGCAAGACAGACATGCGTACTTGACCCCTCTGAGCTTCCGTTCCCTCAGCCTCCCAGATCCTGGCATTAGGCTGAGCATCTGTGCTAGTTTTGGAGGTGGTACATTTTCACCTATTAAGTGAATGAATCTTTTTAGTGAAAAGGTGAGAAAGATTGTACTAGAGGTGGCTGGCTAGATACCATTTTTAGGAAAAAGTGCCGGAAAGAAAACTTTTAAGGCTAAAAGGAGAGATATCATTATTAGGGGGTTGCTGCTAACACGGTTATGATTCAAACTGAGAGCAGAAGCTGAAGTCCTGAGCATCAGAGATCAAGGCTACATGGGAGTCCAGTTCTAGACATGCTTTCTAACACAAAGAGGATTTTCTAGGAGCTTAAGGATGGAGCTTTGGAAGGGTAAAGTAAAATGTGTTGGGAATGCAGAGCCTTACTGGAATTCCATTAGTTAAAGTGACAAGAAAGAATGGGGCTATTTTTTCAACTGGGGGCAAAGAAGTGCTCCTTGAGCATCAGCGCCCAGAGATGGGGATAGAGTGAGGAGAGGTACGGAGAAACTCCAGGCATCCTCCAGACCAGGTGCTTAGCGCCCTAGCTCCTGGTCCAAAGGGCTTCGGACATTCAAGTGCTCATGTTCACACCATGAATGCCTGAGAACCATCTGGGCTAAGGGATGGATGACATTTTAATCTAAACCAAGTTACTATTCTGTGGCCGCAAACCATGTTAGTGGACAGTGGAGGGCTACTTCTAGGGCTTCTGCTTTTGAATTGATGGGCAATATGGAGGCTGAACTTGGTATTTTTCAGCATCAAGGTTTACTATCTAGAGAGGAAATACTAAAGATACTTCTGAGAAAAAATGGAAGCCCCTGCTATCTGTTTAGATTTTGCATCTTCTGGCTGGATTTATGTCATGTGGGTTCTTGCTCACAGTGGAATGAGTCTTACAGTGTGTCTGGGATCAGGATATTAGGTGCCCTCTAATTACCTAAGTATCAGTTTCCCTGCTGTGAACCACAGAGGCCAGGATAGAAGTAATAAAACTCCCAGAATTGCATTTTCAGTCAATTATTTTTAATGGTATAATAGGAGCCAGGTCATCAAATTGAAATCCCTCTGTGTACGGTTGAAATGTCTCATAATGCATTCTGTGAGATCAGGGCAAAGCCTTCAAAAAGACACACATTCTGTTTCAACCAACTCTTTTTTTCTGGTTGCAGAAATGATAGATGCCTACTTTAGAAGCTACAAAAATGTATACAGAAGAAAATATATTATGATTTTCATAAATCTTCACACAGAAATAATCACAGTTCATTTTGGTAGGTTTTCTTTAAATATATGTATATTATAGTCAGCTAGAGCTATTTACATAGCCTATTTACATAGCGAGCAAGTCTATACTATCTATGTGTGGTATATTCACTTGACTTCTTACCGAAAGTATTAAAAAGGAGTTTATTTAGTACTTGAACTCTAAAAAAAGAGTTCAAGAGAAGATAGCATTGAATTGAATCGCCTAGGCTCTCCCATGGATACTTGGATAATACAGTATTAAACTCATCTTAACCTTACTGGCACCGGAAAGTAATAAGTCCAGATACATCACCGGCAGGCCAAGAAAGTGGCCCCAGAAAGAGTGATAGATCACCACTGTTTCAGTACAGCTGGAAATATCTTCCGAGACTAAAAATAATGGGCTGCATTAGCTAATGCAGAACAGTTATTTGGCTAAATTAAACTTCAGCTATCAAGAGACATTCCAAAATGGGATTTTTTTAAAGTAATAATAGTAGTACCTTATTCATTATTTATAAAGTAATTATATTTGAGCCCCTACAGTTTCCATCCATCCAAATGATACCAAAACTGAGGGTGAGGGGAAAAGAAGGAGATAGATATTATAGGTCCATTTTTTCATCAAAGATAGTAGTTTTCGAGGTTGAGAGTGGTTCTCAGTAAAACGTATAACCTGAGATTTTTATAATGTTTATATAAGTTTCTTTTATAGAGATGGTGTTTCCTCATATGTCTGACATTCTATGATGTCACAAGCCTTTCTTAAAGTTCATAAAGTATACTTAGAGCAAATGAGGCTGAAGGCAGAAAAATCTCAACACATGTAATCACAGGATGCTATTAGTTATGACTTCAGTGACAGCAGACAGCCAGTTGTGTGTGCTGTAGCTGAAAGTATCATTTACTTTCTCTCAGCAGAGACTCAGGACAAAGGAAATACACAATCTCCTACAGACAAGCCCTCTAAATGAAGACGCCATCAGGTCTCGTGTCTAGAAAGCTCAATAGTAAAAATCTGGAAAAATGAATGCCCCACTGAGGCACAAAACCAACAACAGCAAGAAAAAACAAACAAACAAGCAGCCAGCTCTCTGAACCAGAAATAAGGCCCAGGTCAGAAGCTGGTGTAGGTGTCACACCCATACACATGCCTAATAAAAACTAAGTGAATGGTCATGAAGATCCTTCCAGACTCTTTCAAAGTTACAAAGGATGGTGAGGGGTGAATGAGGAGGTGGGTGGGGGTGGCTTCAGGGTCAAACATGCCTAGTGTAGAAAAGCCAAAACAATTTTACACTAGTAAAATCCTTAGAAAATCACCGAAGAAATTTGCTGTTAATATCTTAGCATATTCTGTTCCAGACTTTTCAACGCATGCATGCATGTTCATGGGACATTTTACCTAAATTGGGATCATGTCTATGTAATATTACATCCTGTTTTTAATTGAATAGTATATATTTTAAAAGCATACTTTCAAGTCATTAAATATTCCACGACTCATTTGAAAAACTTCTTAATATTCTTTCACATGTATGAATTAGAATGTGTTTATCTCATCTTGTTGGACATGTGAATAGATTTCCGGTTCCTTATTATTAGTATTAATAATATGGCAATAAATGTTCCTATACATAAATTTTTGTCCCTTACTGTAATATTTCCTTAAAATATGTCCCTGGGACTTCCCTGGTGGTCCAGTAGTTAAGACTCTGAGCTTCCAATGGAGGGGCCGTGGGTTCCATCCCTGATCGGGGAACTAAGATCCCACATGCCATGCAGTGTGGCCAAAAAAAGAAAATATGTCCCTATACCTTATTTTGTTCCGTGTATATGAACAATTTTTAAGACCACACTCCCTCCATCAGTGTGACAACAGCCAATTCTCCAGATCTTCATTAATATTGAACATAATCATTATTTAAATCTTTGTTATTTGATAGGCCAAGTACATATTGTCACAGCTTTGACTTGTAGTTGTCTGATTAATAGGAAGCTAAAGAGTGGTTTTTTGTTTTGTTTTAATTTTTTGGCCATTGTGCCTTTTTTCTGGAAATAGTGCATTTGTGTCCTCGCCCTTCTCTTGGATTGCTAGCTTACGTCTTATCAAGTTCTAAAGTTCCTCTTATATTTGTGGCAAATAATTAACTTATAAATGGACAAGTATTTTCCCTTTGCGATTCATTTTACGGCTTTTACATTCAGGATGTCCTGCCTCGCGCTGAGATAAGATACATCTTTGTGATTATCTATTAAAAGAAGTATATGTGCGCGGGCGCGCCCGCGCGTGCGCGCACACACACACACACACACACACACACACTGACTGAACCCAACGAATCCAATCCTTTGGTATTAACTCCTGCTTGCTTTGGAAATTGTTTTCAAATGAGCAAAGACTCAGTTTCCCCACCCTCAAGAAGCCGAGATAAATGTGTACCTTTCCCTCCCCTTTGAGGCTTAGGCAAGACCTCAGCATGCGCACTCGAGCACACACCTACATCTCCATCCGCGGGTAACTGCGTGCATCTAGGGGCGTCTTCATTCCATTAAACCATCTGGAGCCAACTTAATGCGGTACCACACTTTGCCATGTATTCCCTCCTGTGTTTGGATATGATACAATGAGAGATCGTTTTTATTCTTTTGAGAACTAAAAGATTGGGGGAAACTCAAGTATTCGAAACTGGGAACTGGTCTTCCAAGAGAACCTTAAAAAAATCAATGACTAGATTTCAATCGAAAGAAAACAATGCCTAAGTTCTCGGTCTTAACCAAATACTATTGGGTGATTTAGACAAGGACCTCAGCTCTTATTAAGCTTGGTTTCCTCATTTTAAAAGTCCAGACAATAGGGCTTCTCTGGTGGCACAGTGGTTGGGAGTCCGCCTGCGGATTTAGGGGACACGGGTTTGTGCCCCGGTCCGGGTGGGTCCCACATGCCGCAGAGCGGCTAGGCCCGTGAGCCAGGGCCGCTGAGCCTGCGCGTCCGGAGCCTGTGCTCTGCAACGGGAGAGGCTGCGGCAGTGAGAGGCCCGCGTACCGCAAAAAAAAAAAAAAAAAAAAAAAAGTCCAGACAATAATAAATAAGTATTTCTTTATTTTTGGCTGCCTTGTGTCTTACATTACTGCGTGATGGTTAAGCGAAGTAATGTTCCTAGCCTAGGACCTCAGTAAACAGGCACGTAATAATGTGTGCTGAATTTGAAATTAAGGGAGGGTGAATAAAAGTAATGGCAGCTACAAGGCTTTAAATTCCAGCCTGGCAAGATTAAGGCCCTCTGTTCTTTCCCTAATCTTAAGGTCCTTCCCTAGAGTGTAATTTACTGCAGTTACAGGCACAAGCACTGGGGACACTGTAATGATATTTTCCAAATGACTTGAGAACTTTTTTTTTTAAACAACTTTTTTTTTTTTTTTTTTTTTGCTGCCGTGCAGCTTGCGGAAACTTCGTTTTCCAACCAGGGATTGAACCCGGGCCTCCTCAGTGAAAGCGCAGAGTAAGACTGGACCGCCAGGGAAAACTTTTTTTTTTTTTTAATAAATTTATTTATTTATTTATTTATTTTTGGCTGCCTTGGGTCTTTGTTGCTGCCCACGGGCTTTCTCTAGTTGAGGCAAGCAGGGGCTACTCTTCATTGCAGTGCACGGGCTTCTCACTGCAGTGGCTTCTCCTGTTGCAGAGCATGGGCTCTAGGCACACAGGCTTCCGTAGTTGTGGCACGCGGGCTCCGTAGTTGTGGCCCATGGGCTTAGTTGCTCCACAGCATGTGGGATCTTCCCGGACCAGGGCTCGAACCCGTGTCCCATGCATTGGCAGGTGGATTCTTAACCACTGCACCACCAGGGAAATCCCCTGCTAGGGAAAATTCTTCAATAAATAAAAGCCAGGCAAAATAAGTATATAAACAGGAAGCCTAGTCTCCTAAAGCCTAGGTTTGTGTTTACTTGTCACAGGAAAAATAATAATGGTTAAGATGTACTGAGGGCTGACCATGCCCTATACACTGTGCTCAGCATGCAGGATATTTTCTCATCCTCCCACCAGCCTGGATGGTGTTGGCACCATTATGAGTAACTTATTACAAATAAGAAGAGTCTTGCCCGAATTCATACGAGTACAGGATAGAATGGGGACTCTGCAGCTCTGACACCAGCACCCAGGGTCCCAACAGCTACACAGATATAGCCACGCATTCATAATAACTTGTCCTCAGATGAGACCCCACTTCAATCACTTGCCCAGCCTGGATTATTTCAAAGGTGTTCTGGAAGGAATTTCTGCTCCCCAAATACCTTCTCTATTTCCTCTTATGATTCAGAATATTTTGTATTTTGAAATCCAAGCCTTTTCATGTCAAACTCAGATATGTCTTAAAATGTCACTGCCCCTGGTGGAGTTTCTATTTTGACGTATGTTCCCATGAAGGTGTAAGTGAAAGTTATCAGATTCTTTCCAGAGAAAAGTGTTGGCTGGGCGAGGGGAAGAGTGTGAGGGAATAAAGGGCAGAAGAAGGACAGATTAGAAGAGCCAGGGAACTCCAAAAATTAAAAAAAAATCTTGACAATTCCACAAACGTGCTTTGAACTGCCCTGAATAGGATATACCATTTTTTAGGACGTATTAGAACCAAACTGACAATTTGCTGTATGAAGAATTAACAGGGAAGGGCTTCCCTGGTGTCGCAGTGGTTAAGAATCCGCCTGCCAAGGCAGGAGACAGGGGTTCGAGCCCTGGTCCGGGAGGATCCCACATGCCGACGAGAAGCGACCAAGCCCGTGCGCCACAACTACTGAAGCCTGTGTGCCCTAGAGCCCATGCTCTGCAACAAGAGAAGCCACCGCAGTGAGAAGCCTGTGCACCGCAACAAAGAGTAGCCCCCGCTGGCAGCAACTAGAGAAAGCCCGCGTGCAGCAACAAAGACCAGCCGCAGCCAAAAATAAATAAATAAATATTTTTTAAAAAAATTAACAGGGAAGAGAAAATCTATTTCTACCTTACTTGGTTTTTATTTTTCCTCTTAATTAATAGGACATCCGAACACTTAAAAATTTTTTTAATTAAAAAATTTTTTTTATTATAGTTAAATTACAATGTTAGTTTCAGGTGTACAGCATAGTGAGTCAGTATTTTTATGGATTATACTCCCAAACTCTTGAATTAGATTCCTTAATTAAAATCTTTCACTTCTTAAAAGTGGCATTTTTACTAAAATAAAAATATATAGAAAAAAGATTTGATTTGAATATTCCCTCTTCTTTGTGCTGCTCCCGAAGCACAAAATCTTCATTTCTTAGTGTTCTTTCTCGAAACAGTCATAATTAAGTATATTGAGTCTCCGGTTCTATGCTTGAAAACACAAAATCATCAAAGGGCTTTTATGTTTAACATTTCTAGCCCAAACCAAATCTGAACAAACGTAATGGCCATATTATACATTCAATTTAGTTTATTTGTTTCCCTTCTCCTCCCATAATACAACCTATACATTACAAAGCACAGAACTATGGTAAAATTGAAGACATCATTCAAGGGCAAATGTATTCTTTTAGCCAGAGGGGTGACATTACAAGACCCAAGGGGACTGCAGGAGCCATGACTATGGGATAAACATCTTTGATTTACTGGTGTACTGTCTTTATGCTTATTATTTAAAAAGAAAGAAAAAGTAAGTGGTCAGGGTGCCACTATTTCTTAAAATATGAGAGACTCTCCTAGTCTCTCTTCGATTCTATAAAGTCCCGTGGCTGACAGCACATTATTGCGCATAAAACTCTAATTCGTCAAAACAACGTAAAAGTACACAAAGGCCTAGGAAAAAGTCAGCATGGAGATTTAGAACTTGAAGCCCAACTGCCATTTTCCTCGTTGGCCCACCGCAGCTGCTCTGCGTAGCTCCCACTTTGCAAATCTAGACACAACTGCGTTTATTCCAGCAGCGCCTCTTAGCTCAGCTCACCCCCTTAAAGCTGACAAGTGACGGCCAGCAGCCGGCTCGTTTCTGAAGAAAGCTTTTAGATGGATTAAAATGTCAGACACTCAGACAGTTTAAATTGAGAGCTAGGGCTGTTTACCTAAGTGTGTAGCTCCCTGCCACATAATGACGGCCCACTCCACCACTCCACTCCTCAGCGGCCAGAAGAGAGACAAAGTGGGTGAAGGATCATAAGCAGTTCATCTCAGCGTGTCTAAAGCAATTGTCTGAGCAGTACACAGACTGGAACGGGGACCGCTATGTGTCTGCTTTCCAGCCAGACTGCACATTAGACAGGACGGTCTTCCTGACTCTTGACCTACCAGCTGCCCCCAGTTGCCCTGAGATGTCAACTGGATACCCAAGAGGCTCCACTGCGGCGATTTTTTCACGACCCCTCCCACCCCCACCCCCGTGCAGCTCTTTCCTTCCTTCAAGACATTTCCTGATGATTAACTTACTGACTTGTAATATAGTAAAAGAATTCACATTCCTTAACTATTAAAAGTATTAAAAGATAGGGCTAAAAAATATTAACGCGGGCTTCCCTGGTGGCGCAGTGGTTGAGAGTCCGCCCGCCGATGCAGGGGACACGGGTTCGTGCCCCGGTCCGGGAGGATCCCACATGCCGCGGAGCGGCTGGGCCCGTGAGCCATGGCCGCTGAGCCTGCGCGTCCGGAGCCTGTGCTTCGCAACGGGAGAGGCCGCAACAGTGAGAGGCCCGCGTACCGCAAAAAAAAAAAAAAAAAAAAAAAAATTAACGCATCAATCTTCCCAAAGATATGTGTGCGTGTGCGTGAGAGAGAGAGAGACAGCAAGAGAGACAGAGAGACAGAGATAAAAGAGCATCCTGGGCCATAATTGGGAAAGAAAAAACTGAGTAGTAGAAAAGACACAACACAGAGAACGGAGAGTCTTAGGTTCTAAAGCTAGAATTAAATAAATTTAGCAAGCCCCTTAACTTTCCTGGCTCTTGTTTCCTATTCAGAAAAGGAGATAATTGGACCAGTTCTCCAAAGTCTTCGGTCATATTTCAGGCTAAAGGGAGGCGTATTAGAAGCCCGGAGTCCTTTCTGCAGTACTTTGTCTTTACTGTGTAGCACTGGCAAAGGACTTAATGTCTGCCTATGACCCAGGTGCCTGGTCTCTCTTGAACTTCTGGTGGGTCAAATTTGCAACTTGACTGTATTCAAATGGCACATCTTTTGATCAGACCCCATCAGGAGAAAGCAGACACCAATGTGTCTCAGAGTTGTGCCAGCAAGAGTCCACAAAGAGATCTGAGGTTGGTCCGGCCATTAACAGGTTACAGCCCAAGTTCATCTTTTCCGCCAGAGACATTATCTCATTGGCAGGTCTCGCCAGAGGCCCAAATTCTGTCTCATTAAGATTCTCCCAAGCACTGAGAATCTGCTTTGTCACTGACACCCATTTAGTTTATAGTTCTGCTATGTCCTTAGGCAAACTTTCCAAAGAGACACAGGAAAGAAGAGTCTTCGATTAACCAATTCAAGGCAGAAAGGAATGAAAACAATCATAGCACCACAGAATACCCAAGGTAGTGACAGAAAAAAAAAATCCACATTTCTATATTGTAAAAGGACTTGAGGGTATGGATTGCAAAGGGAATGCCCAATGCATGTAAAAATGAGTGAATAAATCACCCTTTCCCTGCTAGGCATAGGGAGAAGGAAACAATACAAAGCATTAGAAGGCAACTCGTGGTGGAGGGGTGTCATGAGGCCTGAGACCGCACCCTAAAAGAAAGGGAGAACAAGTCACAGGAATGGGGTAGGGGGACACACAGGGATCTGGATAGGAAAGGAGTTAATAGACTTTTTCTATAGATTATTGGCTGCACCAAGAATTTGGGATAAATATTTAAATAGGTTGGGATACAAAGTGTCATAATTTAGAAGACGTGGCCCTTATTTACATATGATATTTTCTATTAACTGGGCTAATTAAACTTTCAGCCTGACAGCCAATGAAAATCAAAAAGACAGACTTAACTACTTGTCTCCAGGGCCTTTCTTTTGGAAAAGCTTTTCAGGTTCCCTCTTCCCTGAAGCTGTGCAGTTGTACAAAGAACGCTCTGGGCCACGCTGGCCGCCGCCCTTGTTTAGAAGAACTCGAGGCCGCAGCAATGTCGGCGGCCCACTCCTGGGGCCGCGCTTTGCCCGCTGCGACAGCGCCTCTGCTGGTGAGACGGAGCAGCGCGCCGAAGCGGGGACAGCAGATGCCCAAGGCGAGGACCGGCCTCCTAGGGCGTCGCCTTCCGTTTGTGCAGTGAGTTGGGGTCCCCAGCATTGCGCTGTTCCGTGCAAAATATGTGCGAGAAATCTTTGTTTCACACTATCTCCCCCTTCCAGCCGGCTGCATTCCAGCTGCGTGGGTACCCAAGCCTTCTCCCCTGCGCGGGTCGCCGGGCAAGCTGCCATTGCAGCATCCTTTCGGGCACAAGTTCAATACTGCTGCAACTTTTCTGGAAAAAAAGAGCGGAGAGCAGGCGGGTGGGAGGGAGAACGAGCCAGAGGGCGCCGCAGAGGGGTAAAGAGCAATCCCTCGAATAAGAGGGGCATTCGTACTGTATTTTAACTCCCCTTTAGTGACCCGGGGTGCAGACTGCAGCAGGGCGGGGCCAGCCAGTTTGCATCAGACCCAGGGGCGCAGCGTGGATGATCCGGAGGCTGCATCCGGAGCCCGTGGTGTGCAGGGCCAGAGGGAGAAGAGACGTTCCTTGGTCAAAAGAGACATCGAAGTTAGGGGTGGCACCCCAAAACGCCAAGCGCAGGGGCGCTCGTCTTCAGGGCGGTGCCTGCCCCCCTCCCGCGTTCCTGGCCACGGAGGACGCTGAGTCATTCCTCCTCCTTCGCAGCGCGAGCGCGCCCCCTCTTCTTCCCGTTAGGAGAGGGAAAGGCGTCCCAGCTATCGTCCAGGGCCCCGCCTCTGCATCGTAGGCCAGCTGGGGGGCTGTGCAGGAACCGCCTGAGAATGCGCCCCACCTAATGTGTGTTCGTGCACTGGCGCGTTTCTCGGGAGAAAATACCGAACTTTCATTGCCTTCTAAAGGCGTTCTTGACTCCAAAAGGGCCTCAGATTTGGCTGCTTGGAGCAATCCATTTGTTTCGCAGTTTGGCAAACGGTGCGCGGAAGGGGAAAAGTGCTTCCCCAAGCCCCGGGTCTCCCGTGCGCTTTTACACTAATGCTCTAGCTTTTGCATTTTGACATCGAGAAACTCCCTGGACTCTGTCCCTCTCCCCATCTAATTACTTCCCTCCATGGTTTGCCAGAAGCATCTTCCCTGACCATTTTAAAAGTTATTTCTGCGATTTCCCTATAGAGAATTCCTCTGCCATTCCCAGACCCTCTGTTCTCTCTTCAGAGTGCCCCACCCTTTCACCACACAGGTTACTGCCGCAGGCACCGGAAACAACCTGGAAAACGTGTGCTGTTTTGTGCAAAATGCTGCAGTAACGAGCCCGGACACACACACACACACACACACACACACACACACACACACACACAAACTTCTTCTGGAACCTCTTAGTGGTTTGGCTTTTAAGGAACTTTGTGGAGTTTCTACTCTTCCTGATGGCAGCTTCCCGTGGCGGAACAGCGAGATGAGGACTGTGGGTGGAACGAAACAGCCGGTCCTAAAAGCACTTGTATTGCATATATTACAGTGCCTCGTTAATACGGACGCCGCAGCCCAAGCGCCAGGCCTGAGGACCAGGGTGACCCTACACTTTTTGAGCAGGGTGTGGGTAGACTCTCTTCTTGGGTATCCACGGGCGACGCGTACTGTCCTCACTGTATCCTAAACTGCACAGCCCTTCCAGGTTAGCCGGATCCTTGTAAACCAAGGAGCAGTGCCCACAGCAGAGAGCGCGAGCTGCTGGAGCGGAGGTGGGCGCTAGGGGGCAAGGGGGTGGGGCATGCAGCCCCAGCATTTCCAGGCTCGCGATCCCATGTCTCCACTATTCCACTTCTATCCGGTTGGTCTGGTCTTCCAGAGCCTTTGCTTCACTTTTTGCTGGTCGATTGAACAGGGCTCGATATTAATCGCTCATCCTCGAAGCTCTTTGGAATAAGATCCATACTCTCGCGGTTTAAAGCTCTTCTCTCTGTTCCAGGAATCCGTTTTTCTGCTTTTCTTATCAGACTTACACAATTGACTTTACATTTTCCCCATGGTTTTTTTGCACAGCCCCCAAGGCAGGCTGTATTATTTACTTTGTATTATTTACTTTGGCACTGTGGAGGGCAGGGCTACTCTTTAGCTGTGTGTGGTTGGTTGCCTTATCTTTGTTCTTGAGCGATTAGGCGGCCTTATTCCATAAAACATGAAAGTCTTTTATCTGAGAGCAGAGTCAGCCGGGGGTAGATAAAATAAAATAGAGGGTCATAGCTGTATCTTCAGGACGCTTGCTTATTACTGTAATCATACAGGTAATGAACATTTGACCACCGTCTCTGTGCTCACAAGTTTTTAACCCTCACAGCCCTGGCAAAAGAGGAATGATTTTCTTCAGGGTCTTTGTTTGTTTGTTTGTTTGCTGCACCTTAGCTTGACGGATAGTTCCTGGACCCGGGACCCCTGCTGTGGAAGCACAGAGTCCTAACCACTGGACCCCCAGTGAATTCCCCATTTTCCTCAATTTTATAGAGGGTACCAAGGTCTGGATTTGAACCCAAACCTATTTCAAAGCCTTTGTCATTGTCTAGGAAGAGAGTTTGGGTCATGGAGGCTAAGAGGTCAAGACTATTAGGAATTATTTCTAATTCCAGGAATTCTGGGATTATGGAATCAAATTGTTTAGGACAGAGGCAGTTGGAAGAGAGTACAGCATAGGGGTTGGAAGTACAGACTGAAGTTTTATAGACTAGGCTAGACTCTGAGTCTGCTAATTACCGTCTGCTAGAAACTGCTTATCTCCTTAGACTTTATTATTGTAATGTGAAGATGAGGCAAAACAGTAATACACACCTCACAGTTTCGCTGAGGGAATTTAATTAGATGTGTTTCCAATACTTAGGACAGGGGCAAACAGAAGGTGCTTAATTGACGTTAGTACTTAGAAATATTAAGATCAAAGAAGGGTGAGTGAACCAGAAACTAATGCAACATTGTAAATCAACTATACTTCACAACAATAAATTAAAAAAATAAATACAAAGAAGGGTGAGTGAAAAATTGGCTTCCTAAACTAACACTTCTACTCTTTCCGTTCTTAGCTTCTCCTCTTCGACGCAGATAGGCTAATTTCAGCATAAGGAAAATCATACTGTGTACTGTTTTCCCTTCCCTCAACCTTTGTATGCAAGTAAAATCAGTTTAAACCAAGGACAGATTTGAAAGAATATGTCACAAACGGTTAGCCCTGTAAATTGTGCACCTATAAGAAGGCAGAGGCCTGGTCTCCTCTTTGGTGTGGCTCTCTGTTCTCTGGAAAAGAATTCCAAAGTCATGCAGACATCCCTGGCTTCGGGGCTTCACCGGGGACTGATGGGAGCTGGCACAAACTATTTAATCTCTCAAAGCCTACCGTTTTTTGTTTCTTCAAAATGGGGATAATAATACCACCTCTTCAAGGCTGCAGTAAGAATCCAATGACATGATATATGTGAAAGTGCTTAGCAGAGTGCCGGACCCATCACTGTTTCTCCATAAATGAAGGTTTACTTTCCCTCTTTCCTTTGTCATGATGAGAATTGACTGGGTTATCTATTGATTATTTGGTATGTGAGCCTGTGGCCAATTCCTCTTCTTCTGTACATGGAAATGTGCATTCAGATTAATGTTAATATAATTTTCTGTTGTAAAGGATCATTCTAAAACCCCATAACCATGAAGGGTGAGTGAGCAGCGTCCTGAATCATCCTAGGGAACAAAATGTGGTGGGTGGAGCTAGTTACCAGAGTCTAAAAGGGCTCTATCCCTCACTGCATTCAGGGGGTGTTGGTTGGTTTATTTTGCAAATGGGCTGTGAACTGCAGGTGTCCCTGAGAGAGAAAATAGAAAATTACTAGCAGATCCCAAAGAGAACCTGGCTTCTTTTTGAAGAACAGAAATGCATTAAGCTGAGAGTTGGAAGAGCAAAGAGAAATGGAGCCACAGACTCTGAAAGTTATCATCTGCCAAGAGGGTGATAAGATTTTCAAAAGAACTAGAGGGATCTATACTTCTGGCCATGATGGAGTAACTGGTACCAGACTAGTCCTCCAGCCGTAAACAACTATGAAACTGGGTGAAAATATTTGAGGCAGCCATTTATAGGCAATGGACCATAGGCAGCCCAAGACTGTTTATCCCTGACAGACAAAAACTTAAAGGTAAATCCCCAAATCATCCAGCTCTCTACTGGGAGACAAGTGTCTAACTACAGCACTGAAGTCCAAGCAGTTCTTGGACGGAGAGATGAAGAGACAGAGAACAGAATGTAGCAGAGAAACAACTGGAATCTGCATGATAGGGCATCAGCAAAGAGGGAGCTCTGCAGAGAGGGCTTCCCAACAGTCTGTATGGGGTAGGGGTCAGGGGGGAGGGGTCCCTCATGAGACCACGACTGAGAACTGGGCTGTAAATGAACAGGAAGAGACCATCAGGGGCTCATCAGATAGCAACTACTATGGGGTTGAAAATGAACAGTTACTAGCAATGCTGGTGGAAAAGCAGTTCCCAAAGACTTTGGACTTTTGAACCCAAAGTCTCAGTAACACTTTGTTAACACCCCTGGAATCCAGCTAAGACACCAGAAAGGACTTTTCATAGGAGTAAAGACTATACTCTAAAGCAGGATTCAGTAAACTTTTTCTGTAAAAGGCAATAGAGTAAGTCCCCTACATACAAATGAGTTCCATTCCAAGCAAGCGTTTCATAAGTCCAATTTGTTCATTAAGTCTAACAAAATTAACCTAGATTCCCAACTAACACAATCAGCTATATAGTACTGTACTGTAATAGGTTTATAATATTTTTCACACAAATAATACATGAAAAATAAACACAAAAAATAAAGAAAACACTTTTAATCTTATAGTAGAGTACCTTGGAAAGTACAATAGTACAGTACAACAGCTGGCATACAGGGTCTGGCACCGAGTGAACAGGCAAGAAATAAAGATACTGTATTACTGTACTCTATACGGCACTGTGCAGTAAAGTATACAAAACTACAACCACTTGTAGAGGTGGTTGTCACATATATGTGTGACATGTATGCCAGACACATGAACTAAATTACGTGACTGGACATACAAAAGTACATTCACATCTTTGAAAGTTCACAACTTGAAGGTTCGTATGTAGGGGACTTTACTGTATGGTAAATATTTTTGCCTGTGCAGGCCATACAGTTTCTATTGCAGCTACTCAGTTCTGCCATGGTAGCACAAAACCAGTCCTAGACAATATGTAAATGAATAGCATGACTGTGTTCCAATAAAACTTTATTTTCAAAAACAGGTAGGTAGGATTGGCCCGAGGATCCACACATGCACTACAGTAAGACCTATTCCAGACCTGCATTAACAAAGCCTAAAACTAAACCCTGACAAAATCTCAGGGGAGACAGAATTTGAAGATTGTGGCCTATCAGGGTAGAGGAGCTTGGGAAATACCTTGTGCTTTCCACAGATTCTATAACAAAGTACCAGACTAAGGTTATTCAAGTTAAAGGTGATCAGCCAGTAACCGAGCTGCCTTCTAAAACAAGAATTAACACTCTTCAGAGGAAGATAACAGAACTCAGAATCTTTACAACATACTATTCAAAATATCCAGTATTCAATCAAACATTACTAGACAAACTAAAACGTGGGAAAATGTGATCCAGAACCAAAAAAATAGCAGTCAGTACCAACCAGTCTGAAGTGGCTTAGTTGTTGGATTGAGTAGACAAAGGTTTTCAATCAGCTATGATAAATAGGTTCAAAGAACTGAATGAAAATACGTGCAAAGAAGGAAAGAAAAAACGTGGTCTAACAAATGAAGAGATAGGAAATCCCAGCAGAGAAATAAAAACTTTTAAAAAAGAAGGAAATCAAAATTTTAGAACTTAAAAACTACAGCTGAAATGAAAAATTCACTAATGCGTTTAATCGCTTATTGGAGATGGCAAGAAAAGAGAATCAGTAAACTTGAAAATGGATTAACTGGAAGTATTCAATATGAAGAAATAACAGAAAAAAGATTGAAGAAAAGTGAACAGAAACTCAAAGGACCTGTGGGACAATATCAAACAGTCTAACATGCATGTAATTGGAACTTCAGAAAGAGAAGAGATTAATGTTGAGCAGAAAAAGATATTTTGAGGAAATAATGGCAAAACTTCTCAAAACTGATGAAGAATATTACAGATCCAAGAGGCTTGGCAAATGCCAAAAGGAATAAATATTTTTAAAAACCACACGCAAGCATATCAAGTAAAATGGCTGAAAATCAAAGATGAAGAGAAGGTCTTGAAGCAGGCAGAGAGAAAGACACATTACTTACACACAAAGATAAGGATGGGGCTTCGCTGGTGGCACAGTGGTTGAGAGTCCGCCTGCCGATGCAGGGGACACGGGTTCGTGCCCCAGTCCGGAAAGATTCCACATGCTGTGGAGCGGCTGGGCCCGTGAGCCATGGCCGCTGAGCCTGCGCATCTGGAGCCTGTGCCCCACAACGGGAGAGGCCACCACAGTGAGAGGCCTGCGTACCAGAAAAAAAAAAAAAAAAAGATAAGGATTACCACTGATTTCTTGTCAGAAACAGAGGCCAGAGGACAATGAAAAGACATCTTTTCAATGTTGAAAAAAACGTCAAGTTATTTATAATTCTATATCCAATAAAAAGTTCCTTTAAGAGAGGGGGTAAAATAAAGACATGTCTGACAAATGAAAGTTAAGAGAATTTGTTGCCAGCAGACCTGCATTATAAGAATTATAAAGAACCAAGGGGGGACTTCCCTGGTGCTGCAGTGGTTAAGAATCCGCCTGCCAACGCAGGGGACATGGGTTCGAGCCCTGGTCCGGGAAGATCCCACATGCTGCGGAGCAACTAAGCCCGTGCGCCACAACTCCTAAGCCTGCGCTCTAGAGCCCGTGAGCCACAGCTACTGAGCCCACGTGCCACAACTACTGAAGCCCACGTGCCTAGAGCCCATGCTCCACAACAAGAGAAGCCACCGCAATGAGAAGCCCGCACACCCGCAACGAAGAGTAGCCCCCCACTCGCCAAAACTAGAGAAAGCCCGCATGCAGCAACGAAAACCCAAAGCGGCCAAAAATAAATAAATAAATAAATTTATTTTAAAAATAAAAACGTGTTTTAAAACTAACACAACACTGCAAAGCAATTATATTCCAATTTAAAAAAAGGGCCAAGAGCGAATGATACTAGACAGAAGGTGTCTAGGAAGGAATGAAGACTCTGCAAATGGTAAATAAATAGATGGATATAAAAGGAAACTAACTATTAACAATAGCCAAGACATGGAAGCAACCTCAAAGTCCATCGACAGATGAATGGATAAAGATGTGGTGTGTGTATATATATATATATATATATACACACACACACACACACACACACACACACACACAATGGACCATTACTCAGCCATAAAAAAGAATGAAATAATACCATTTGACGCAACATGGATGGACCTAGAGATTATCATACTAAGTGAAGTAAGTCAGACAAAGAAAGACAGATATCATATGATATCACTTATATGTGGAATCTAAAAAAATTATACAAATGAATTTACTTACAAAACAGAAATAGACTCACAGACACAGACAACAAACTTATGGTTACCAAAAGGGAAAGTGGGGGAGGGGGATGGATAAATTAGGGATTTGGGATTAGCAGATACACACTACTACATATAAAATAGATAAACAAAAAGGTCCTGTATAGCACAGAGAACTATATTAAATATCTTGTAATAAGCTATAATGGAAAAGAATCTGAAAAGAATTTATATATGCATATGTATAACTGAATCACTTTGCTGTACACCTGAAATGTAAATCAACTCTTCTCCAATTAAGAATATTAATGAAAAATAAACATAAAAGCTAGGAATATAATCTAGCATTTTAAAATGAGTATAAAACTCTTACAAATCACTTAAGTGCAAAAGGGACCATTTTAATGTAATTTGGAAAAGAATGAACAAAAATTAAAGTATTTCTTGGACTGTGAAAATAATAATAATAATAAAAACGGAGCTAAGGTTCCTTGCATTCTCACAGAAGCCTCCTTAGAGGTAGTTGCTATCCTTAGTGTCTGGCTGGTCACAGTGCTGCGGGGGGGGGGGGGGCACTAGCTTTTATAGAGTGCCTCCTATGTACTAGGCAGCAGGCTAGATGCTTTCTATCTAAAATCCAATTTAATTTACACATCAACACTCTGGTAGAAATTACTATTCTTAACAGACATGGTCCACAGTTGAAATTCAGAAACAGGTCCTAGCAGGTTATTGTGTGAGTCCTCTGGTTCCAATTCAAGTCTGCTTCAGATCTACATAAGACTAATCAACTTCAGCATGACCCCATAGCTTCTGAAATCATCTAGGTATCATCTAGCAAAGAATTTAGGATTACTTATTCACTGAGTACTTACTATGTGGTAGACATTGTGGCATACATGATTTCATCTCAATCCCTACTACAAACCTATAAAGTTGGCATAATTATTCCCATTTTACAGATGAGGAAACTGAGGTTTTGAGAAGTCAAGTAACTTCCTCATACTGCTGGTAGTATTAAAATCCATGTCGGTCTGATACCAAAGTGCATAGCCACTAAATTACAAAATCATCCTAGGAAAAAATAAATGAAAAGTTTTCATATTTCTGAAAGTTATTTATATTATTTTTGCTATTTATCCCAACATACATTGTCTTTTAATATTAGCAATAAAAGTATACTGCTATTGGTGGAAGAGGAGGCAAGTCACAGAGGATATCACCTCACTATAAATCCATGCTTCGGAAGGCTTGAGGAAGATGACCCTGTGAATGTTTGGTAGCAGCTCTAACTTGGAAAGAAATTTAAATGAAATCCACACGGGCCTGTGTGAAGAGGGGAGAAGACAGATCACACTGAAATTGCCCCAGTTAGAAGAGTCAACAGGGGCTTAACCTGGAAGAGTTTCCATAACTTCTGGTCATTTTTAACACCAGCTGTTTGAATCATGAGATGAGCCCTCAGGATGGTAGTGAAGTTAGCAATGCAAACTTTCCATGGACACATCATTTACTGATTGTTTATTTGTAAAGAGTCAGCTTCCATCTGCTGAATGTCCCCCAGCACACTTCATGCTCGCCTGGGTTTGGCAGTCTCTGTCCAGAGGAGGGGAAAACGTGTCATTTGCTGCTTTCTAATGTTAAGGGGAAATGTTGCATCTATCAGAAATTGATCATAGCAGGGAAAAATTGCGTATTGGGTAAGAGGCATAACAGAATCCTTCTTTCCTACCCAATGCTCTGGAGATACAAAACTGAAGAACACAACCTACCTGCTTTCAAGGAGCATATGATCCTTCAGGAAGACAAGACCCTTGTGAATGAAAAGAAAACACACCTTCTAAGAGAACACAAACGAGCTGTGCAGGTGGTGAGAGCTAGAGGTGTTTAGATGGGGAAAACCGTGGAAGACTTCATGGAGGAGGTGAGATTGAGCATAAGTGGAGAATGAGTACAGGGGAGGGCAGTCAAATCTGAAAAACAGAGAGATGGGTTGGCTTCACAGGTGGACTTTGAGAGATTTGTGAACCATCTGAACTTACATACAAACTTCCCTGCATCTGTGCATTTTTCTAGAAAGAGGAACCATATGTTGCATATGATTTTCAACAGTCTTTAGCAACCTCAGCAGTCAGAACCAGTACTGTAGGGGCTAGAGAATTATCAACAGCTATATCATTGGTCTCACAGTGAGGCACCAGCTGCCTTGAGTTCTTTTTTTTTTTTTTAATTACCTATAAGTAATTCAGATGCAGATAATTTCAACACTATAGGGAGGGTGCCAAGGCAAGCAGTGGGGGAGATGCTGAGGACAGAAAGCTCTTTTGGCACTTCTAGCACATGGGATAGTGGCTGCCTCTTTGTGGACCAGCTGTGCTCATTCATTCTGGAATCAGCACATCTGGGGTCTCCAATAGGGAACCACGTCTCTTGATTTGGGAACTGTCAGCTATTGTAGTTTCCTGGTGTGTTTACATGGATAATACTTGACCTACGTGTGGAAATGTAAAGGTTTTCATCTTGCTTCCTCCTTCCACTGGGGGCACCCCCTGGAGGACTGCAGTGGCTCGTAGCTCCTGGACCTGCCAAGAAACTTATTTAATATTCTTGCCCTTCCTCCCCCTACCTATAGCAAACCCATCTTCCATTCCAATTCCAAATTTCTCCTGTTTCGAGGAGTATTATGGGATATTGCATCTCCTTTTCACCTTTCAAGAATATTTCAAGAATCATCTAAAACCTGAAAGCTTTTTTCTTTAAATTTAGATCAAAGCAGAGAGAAACTGATCTGCAAATATCTTCACCAAACTTGACATGTTATTTTAAGCTGGGAACTGATTGATTAGAATTGACTTTTGTAGTCAAAATGAGGCTGGAGAATTTTCTGGCATGAGTCGTGACGCCCAATTACAATGACACATCACTTCAGAGAAAAAGAGTCATTTCGATTCTATGAGAGTTTTGCTTCACTAGGAATTTTATAGTTCTTTTTTGTTCTAGTTTAGACGCCAACAACAGGCAACCTGGGCTTTGCACAGGTATCACGTTTTCTTAAATAAAATCATACCAAGCAAGTCTATTTTGATTTTCAGTGGAGGGTTTTTTTTCCCCTCTCCTTTACCTCTTTTTGAGAGAAAGAATCTTCAGACAGGAAGCCTTGAGCTACTCATAACTTCTCTCTACCACTGCAAAAATATATTTCATTCTAAAACAGTGTGGAGAACAAGAAGAGCCTCTTGGTTGAGGGGTAGAGCAGAGACATCCTGAAAGGTTTAGGAGTTTAATCTCCCACCCTGATACAATCCCAAGAATATTGCGCTCCCGGGGCTTTCGTTATTGCCATCTACTGTTGAATGCCAGGACAGAAGGAATAATTTGGTGATGAGCAAGGGCAGCACAGTGTGCTGTTCCTGCAGCTTTTAAGTTTCTTTCTGTTTTTCTTTTGTTTTTAAATGAAAGAGAGAGAGAGAGAGAGAGAACTCAAAATGTATCTGGTGCAAAATGGAAGCTATTTACTGCCCCGGGCTACAGAGCAGACCCCGTGATATTTACGGCAGCTTGGATGAAAGGAGTTCCCTGCTTCTTATGTAGCTAACAAAATGATAAAAGGACCCTGCCTGGGATACTTGATTCATTCTCCCTTGGGAAAGGAACATACCTTATTCTTAATTGCTGAGTTATGGGTCTGTTATAATTAGTTTCTTACTAGGGAATAAATGACACCAAGGGAGAAAGGAATGGCCAACCTGCCTACAAGGGAAAATGTCTTGGTCTAACTCGAGCCAAGTTGTGAAGTAACACAACTTTTGCTTTCTTCATCCAACTTTCTCCTCGGCCTAGTGAAAGCTCATTGGCTCCACTCTTGCCAAAAGCTTGCTCCTATCTCTCAACTTTGTTACCTGTGTCTGGGTCACTTTCTATCCGTGGGGAGAGAGACTAAGTCTCTTCCCTTTGGGATGGAATCTGAACTCTGAGAAGGGTAGAAAATTCCCAAAATATACCAAGAGCAGATTGGCTTCATTTTCAAGCCATTATACTCTCAAAAGAAAGAAAAAATGGTGGAGGAGTATGTGGCCCTCTTAGGTTTGTGGCTGGACCAATGGAGGAGTTTATTTGGGTAGCTGGAAAAAACATTTAGAGACCCTGGAGTCAGCTGACCCAACTGGTTGACCACGTCTCAGGAGAAAGGCAACCCTCCAGGTACCGATGTTCACATCCAGCAGATCTCAGGGTTCCTGTGTTTGGAAAGGACCTTGTGACTCCGTGGAGACCATTCCTCTGTTTTCCAGGCATTTATGTATTCTCAGGCAGCTAAGAACCACTCCACCTTTATGAAGGCTTCCGGAAAGAGAGGTTCTGCAGAAATCTTATCTCCCCAACTAAAGTGTAGGTGCCTCCAGGGAGGAAACCATATATTGGATATTTTTAAAATACCAACAGTGTGTAGTAAAGTTCTGTGCACAGGGGAAATTTTTGTTGTTGTTGTTTTTAAATTTTTTGGCCATGCCGCGAGGCATGCGGGATCTTAGTTCCCCAACCAGCGATGGAACCTGCACCTCCCTGCAGTAGAAACATGGAGTCCTAACCACTGGACCACCAGGTAAGTCCCCAGAGGAAATGTTTAACGCATACTTAATGACTAACTGAACATATTCTTTTGACTTTCCTTCTGGTACCCATTGTCCCTTCACCCACAAGCTTGCAAGGCAGTCGGGAGATGGAAGATGGTCCAGACTTCCCACACCCCTCTCATTTTGCAGCAGGCCATAGTAAAGTTGTGGCTTCAGGAATATGTATCTGTAACCCTCCAGCCTCCTCTTCTTTTTTTTTTTTTTAACGCTTTTATTTATTTATTTGTTTGTTTGTTTGTTTTGGGCTGCGTTGGATCTTCATTGCCACACACGGGCTCTCTCTAGTTGCGGCGAGCGGGGGCTACTCTTTGTTGCGGTGTGCGGGCTTCTCGTTGTGGTGGCTTCTCTTGTTGCGGAGCACCAGCTCTAGGTGCATGGGCTTCAGTAGTTGTGGCACACGGGCTCAGTAGTTGTGGCTCACAGGGTCTAGAGCACAGGCTCAATAGTTGTGGCACACAGGCTTAGTTGCTCCACAGCATGTGGGATCTTCCTGGGGCAGGGCTCGAACCCGTGTCCCCTGCATTGGCAGGCAGATTTTTAACCACTGCGCCACCAGGGAAGTCCCCAGCCTCCCCTTCTTTGATGTTGCCTCTTACCATCAAGTAAACGACGAAGGCAGGAACAGGTACGGAGTACATAACATGGACTGAGCATCAGCCCAACTTGCCTAGGCTTCAGCTGAAAAGAGCCTTCTTCCTCTCAGATCCCTTAGTCATGCTAGGATGTAAGTAACTTATATTGAGATTTCCCCCAGGGAAGGGTGTGTGTATTTTTAATACGTGGATGAAACAACAGTGGTGACATTTCAACAGTCAGACAACAGTTTGGAGCAAGATGCTTCCATTCTTCAACATTTTGCTTTTGCACATGTGTTTCTCCCCAAGTCTCAGAAATAAACTGTAATTGATGGATTTTTATTTTAGGCCAATATTTTCGTGTAACTTATCCCATTGAAAAATTGTAAAACCTCACACCCAATTCATACCTTACTTAATAGGTATGAAGTATCTGGCTTCAAACTTGGAGTCATGGGGCCATTCCTAGGGGATGTAGAAGAGCAGGAGAAGGTGTGAGGACACGCCTCCTCTGCCTTTGGTGTGAGTGATTTGTTGATAAGGTGACTAACTAGGTAAGGTAACCACTGAGGTGGTGTGGAGCCAGCCCACAGGGCTTCCTGAGAACAGAGGGGACAGTTAAGCATCTCAACCCCAGATTTGCTTGACCATCCCCCTTGCACCTCCAAGCACTGACTTCTGCAGTCCAGGACCACAGAGCTGCTATTCTTGACCCCTGGATGCATTCCACAGAGAGCCCGACAGGGGTATTTGTACTGCAGGCTGGAGACAACCAAAACCCCTAGCAGTTCCGTTCAGAGATTCTTAACAGAGGAGAATTGTTACCGAATGCGTTGGGTCCTGCTGCTTGCTGCTTACAAAATCAATTACATACTCACAACCTGAAAAAGGGAAAGGTGCCTTTAATCAGAATGCCAGCCATCTGGGGAGATGGTGGACTCAGCGTCCCCCAGAAACCACCTCCAAAGATTCTGCTTGGCTATGAAAGTTTTAAGGGAAAGGAGAGAAGTAATCTCAGTTAATCATCCCCCACTGTGTGCCGGCTTGTGTGCACGCTTGTCACTCCTCCTGACCTCCCTCAGGATGTTACCTTGTTCACACAGTTTGTTCGGGAGACTACTGAAGGGGAAGCTAGGGAGATGTCAGGTCATCTGTTAATTACTTGTTCTTCACTTCTGCTTCTTTCATCTACAGAAAGAACGGACAAACTAGGCAAGGTATTGTGTGATCAAAAGATATGAAAGGTGTGCTTGGGCCAGAGATGAGTAGGGCATGGGGCTGCCTGATTTAAAAGTTAGTTACGATATAGCTTTGCTAAAGTGACAAGAAAAGGGGCTTCCTGCTGAGGGCGGTTTCCTGCAAAGAGCTGCTTACACACTCATCAGACATTCTCAGGTTATGCTTAGAAAAAGAGGCTTTATGTGCTTCCTCAGAGACTAATTGCTACATTACAAGTAAAGCAATGCATACCTAGTACCATACTGCTGGAAAAGTCCATCAGATCTCAAGGCCAAGGACATAGGAATTAAGAGAATTCTCTCCCAGGGCAGTAGAGGAGTTTATTGTATGGAAACATGATGATCTCCAAAGGTCCATGGTAGCTGGTGCTAGAGTAATGAGATCTGCATTTTCTGTCCATCTCAGGGGGCTCTAGCAAACACGGGTAAAGAATGGAGCAGGGATTGGTCCTAACACAAAGGCCACTATGTGCTTCTTCCTGGAGAGAGAGCTGTACCATAGATAGACTCTTCTCTAAATAGGCCAAAAAAGAGAACATCAGTGTGGCCCGGTAGCATCCAAGGGCAAGTAGCATGAAAAAACAAACAAATGAAACTTCCTATGTGACCTGAAGTCAGTCACCTCATCTCCCAGGGCCTCACATTCTGTATCTGCCAGAAGATGGTCTCTAAGTGCCATTCCACACCTATAATCTTATAAATCCCCATTCGTGGAATTTTGATTCATAAAACTATAATGAAATATTCTAGAAGCATATGTCCTATAGAAGATGGGAAAGCCCTGAAGCTATGAATCATGAAAATGAGTTAGTATGAATAACCATAGTCAGCCGTTGTATTGGTCCATTAGGGCTGTCATGACAAAGGACCACAAACTAAGTGGGTTAAACAACAAAAACTTTTTTCTTTTTTAAAAATTATTATTGGAGTCTAGTTGATTTGCAATGTCGTGTTAGTTTCAGGTGTACAGCAAAGTGAATCAGTTACACATATATATACGTATCCACTCTTTTTTAGATTCTTTTCCCATATAGGCCATTACAGAGTATTGAGTAGAGTTCTCTGTGCTATACAGTAGGTCCTTATTATCTATTTTTTATATAGTAGTGTGTATATGTCAATCCCACTCTCCCAACAAAAACTTTTTTTCTGACAGGTCTGGAGGCTAAAAGTCTGAAATGGAGGTGTCAGGAGGGCTGGTTCATTCTGAGAAGTGTGAGGGAGAATCTGTCCCCTGTCTCTCCCCTCGCTTCTGGTGCTTTGCTGATGATCTTTGGTATTCTCTGACCTGTAGAAAAAGTGTCACCTGATCTCTACCTTCATCTTCACATGGCATTCTCCCTGTGTGTGTGTCTGGGTACAAATTTGTCCAAACTTCCCCTTTTTGTAAGGACACCAGTCGTATTAAATTAAGGGAAAAGTGTTCAGTGTACCAGACACTCACTATTGAATGAGGAAAGGGGAACAGCAAGAGTAAGGCAGGACCCATCCAAGGAAAGGCATGCGGTGCTCAACAGGCTGCCCAGATGGGAAGAGAGGGGCAGAACTGACGGTAGAAGTCATTTCCCTCGAGTGGGGTCCAAGGTTAGGACTCACCAGAGGCTGAGTCTTGAACATGGGAGCTGCTTAAATACCCTGTGCTTTAGGTTAGGTCCAGATTCGTTCCAGAAACTGAGGGTGGGAGAAAAATCCTAAGTGATGAGCAAGTAGAGAGAGAGAAGGGGTGCGAAGCCCCTGCAGCAGGCAGACAGAGAATTTAGGAGGTCAAATCCCCCTTTGCATTTCGCTTGGCTGTGGCCGAGAACAAAGAGGAGACTGTCTTGTTCCTCCACCCCACCGGGCCCACTCCTCCCCTCCTTCCTACCCTCTCTACCCACACCCCATTCTCATACTTGTCCAGAAGAGACCAAGTCATCATGAACAGGGAGAAGCAACTCCCAAAAGAGTGAGTACTGGTGGATGGATGGCTATGCCCACCTCCTTTACCTGAGATGAAGGAGGTTCCCTGGCAGATGGCACCTGTACGTGTGTGTGTTTGGTGTGTTTCAGCTGCAGCAGGCAGATCCTAGGTTGTCTTATCCATGGTCTATCAGAGTCATTACCCAGCTACCGGAAGACTCACCAAAATACGGACCCTAAAGCAACGCCCCAGCGTGTTAAACCCCAGGACCAACGCCTGGGATGGTACCACCAAGAACTTGACCAAAAGGGAATGCTGGACCCCAGATGGAAACCAAGGTCACCAGCTCAGAGGCCCACTTTGCTGTTCTCACACCCAGAACCATGAACTGGAGACTTGAGGGGGAAAAGTGGATAAACACTTCTTCAGTAAGGAAAAGAGAAACACAGAACAGGCAAAGGTCAACATCTTGGTTCTCTTGTTTAAGCTGTTAGAGAAGATCTTTTCTAATTAAAAGGCTCTTCACGGGCAACTCGAAAATGAAAAGGCACTTGGTGCTGTAAATGCAGGGGACCCACTTGCCTGATAAGCCATGACTGTTTCTTGCACCTGATTTCCATTTAATATCCCTCCTAAGCACTCAGCTATTGTGTAACAGACTCCAATGGGTTATTCCACATCCCTTGTCTTTTTATTCAGAACCACCTAGCGAGGGAGAAAAACAGAACGTAAAATTCTTCCATTGCTCCTTTGGGCAATGACTGTGCATTTAAATCAGTGCTTTATGATGGAGACAGGGGTCCTTTAATCATTCCTGATCTCTGGTTGAAAGAATCTTAAAAGCAAATATGTATTTACCAGAATTGGGGGGAAAATTCCAGATGAAAAGCCTAATCATGTTTCTGAGGAAAGCAGAATTATGCATTAATAATCAGCCCATATTCTGAGAGAGCAATTACATTAAAGGCAGGCCTTCTTGATATAACTAATAGTCTCTTTATTTCTCAACGAGGGAGGACTGTAATGCGCTTAGGGCTGAAAAAACGCCTCAGAGCTCCATCATCCATTTTGGTTTGCAAACTGATTAAAAGAGAATTTAGAGAAGAGTCCAAATCTCTTTTTTTTCTTGGACTATACAGGAAGTACAGCGTGGCTGTTCATGTCCTATTTTTCTTTTCATTGATCATAAAGATTCACTATTGCTTCACAGAGAACTCTTAAAACTTTAGTTTCTAAGCAAAAAAAAAAAAAAAAAAAAATTCCCAAAGTCTTGGTTATTATCTCTGATTTTTCTCTTCCTACCCCCTGCCCCCTCACTACAAGTTACTTGTTTTTAGTGGTTGGGGGTGGGTGGCAATGGTGGGTTACACTGGGGACTGGGTAAAGAATAGCCAGTGAGTAAACGCTGTCCACCGGTGTTTTGCAAAGAACGCCTCAGGCTGGCTTCTAGTCTCGGCTATAGGACTGCAGTCTTGCCCTCAGCCTTCCCATCTTTACGTGAGGGAGTTAGTAGAAAATGCCTTTCAATCCAGAAGTCTGTGATTCCATAAGCGTTGAACTTTCTCTCCCACGGAAGCTGCTAGTAGGGTCCCCCGCTCCAGCACACACACTGTTCCCTGACTTTCCATGGATAGGAGAAACAGGGTGTGGTTGATTTGGGGATTAGGAGCACAGGAGGAGTTGGCGTCTCTGTGCTGTCAGAGTCTGGAGGCTGCTTTGTCTCTTCTGGGCCTCTTTGATGCCTGACCCCTGACAAGTGTGACTCAGGCGTTTCTGCGTCTGCTGTTCTCGTTGCAGCATCTCTGCCGCAGTCCTGGCAGCAATCAAGTCCCGGTTCGTGGCCGGTTGCAGGGTACACGGGCCATCAAGTAAAACATCAGCTCCGCAGGAACGGCCCACCTCCTTGATAATCCCAATGGACTCACTGTTAGGATAATTTACTCTCCTAGGGACCAAAATAAACCTGTCATTTTCTAATCGCTGAGTGTTAGAGCTGGTTGGAAATCTTGGAAAACAAACCGATTTACTCATTTTGTTGTTGAGAAAACAGAGACTCAGAGACAGGGTGTGACTTACTTGTCCCCCATCCTACTCCTAGCTGGTAGCAGAGCCTGGGCAGGAGTCGAGGTGCCTGACTTTGAACTTTCTAATTGCTCCTTCCTTTATACTGTGACGCCTGCACACTGAAAGCACCCTCCGCTCAGGAGCACAGCCAGAGTATAGAAGAGAAGGAAATTGCAGAAACTGTGACAGGGCAACAGTCTGCACAGCAGCGTGCCTTTTCAGTGCATTGCCATCAGAATGCAGTAGATACCAGTGCTGTGGAAGGTGACCTGACGTCACAGCCAAGCTAAGCTCTGTCCTTTTACCTGCTTTGTCACTTTGGCCAATTTCCTTTGTGAGTCTCCATTTCCACACTTCTGGAATTTCCTCACAGCACAGGATTAGTGAAACGATTAAATAAAATAATTTGTATAAATAATAATATCTGACACATGGATGATCGATCATTGGTTCTCTTCCTCCTTCTTTCTTTGCGACTTCCTTTTCTCTATTTTTGTTTTCTATTTTGAAAGTAAAGGGTGATAGTGTGCTAGTTATATGTTTTCTCTATTGTGGAAAAGTAGCAAAAATTGCATGGACAAGTAGCAAAAATATATGCTATATCTGATTTCGGTTTCCCCCAAACCAGTCCTAACATTTAGGATAGACGTTCTATGTGAAAATACAGCACGGCTTTGTATTAAATTAATAGGATGCTTGTATGAAAATTATCGTTTGCCATTATCATGAAGTACTTATCGAGACACCGTGTAAAGTACTGTGTGATGTCTGTTATGTGGAATTACCATCAACATTATCAGTGTAGTTATTGGAGGAGAATATAAACAGAAAACCACACAGATAAAGATTAGAAACTTTTGCCCGAAATACCCCAAACAGTTATGGCCGCTGGCCTCTGTTACTGAGAAATCACAGCATAGGGCTTAGGAACCCTTTCAGGGCATTTACATAGTGCAGAGATCAGGCATTTTAAAGTGCATTGTATGAATATGAATGTCCTTCCCATTACTGGTATTTCATTGACTGGAACTGTAATGACACCTATGATATAGTAACACACCTACATTTATTTTTCATAGAATAAAATGGTTCATCAGTGAAAAAGAAGGATGCTCAGTATTCATTGATGTTCAGGTCCTTGCTATGTAAAAGTGGACAAGAGTGTTTTATTAAGATGATCTGGGACTTCCCTGGTGGCGCAGTGGTTAAGAATCCGCCTGCTAGGGGCCTCCCTGGTGGCGCAAGTGGTTGAGAGTCCGCCTGCCGATGCAGGGGATACGGGTTCGTGCCCCGGTCTGGGAGGATCCCATATGCCGCGGAGCGGCTGGGCCCGTGAGCCATGGCCGCTGAGCCTGCGCGTCCGGAGCCTGCGCGTCCGGAGCCTGTGCTCCGCAACGGGGGAGGCCACAACAGTGAGAGGCCCGCATACCACAAAAAAAAAAAAAAAAAAAAAAGAATCCGCCTGCCAATGCAGGGGACACGGGTTCAATCCCTGGTCCGGGAAGATCCCACATGCCATGGAACAACTAAGCCCATGCACCACAACTACTGAGCCTGTGCTCTAGAGCCCTCGAGCCACAACTACTGAGCCCGAGTGCTGCAACTCCTGAAGCCCACGTGCCTAGAGCCCGTGTTCTACGACAAGAAACGCCACCACGATGAGAAGCCCGCACACCACAACGAAGAGTAGCCCCTACTAGCCATAACTAGAGAAAGCCCGTGTGCAACGAGGACCCAACGCAGCCAAAAAAAAAAAAAAATTGACTCGAGGGTCAATAGTGGGAAGGACATTCTGGGTGAGGACAATGATATTACACAACGTGGAAATAACACCAAGCATGGAAAGTTGGTGGGGCTGCCAGACCGCCAGACTGCCAGACCACCAGAAAAATCAGGCGATATGAGTTGAGGAAGAGTGGGAGATAACATTGGAAATGTTGGCAGATGTCCTTAAACATCAGATAAGCTTCGACATGAAGTAATGAAGCAATGATATACACAGATCTCTTGAATGTGCCTTTCCAGTGAAGTGACATGATGAAATGTGTCCAGGTAAGATAAGAGAAAAAGAGGTAAGAATGTGACAGGGCAGCACAAGGAAGTTACAGCAATCTGGGCAAGTGGTAAGGAAGCCTGAGGAGTAGTGTGGGAATGGAGGGGAAGGACATGAGATGTGGTGAAGAAAAAATAGGATTATGTCACAGGAAGTTTTAGATCACTCAATCTGAGTAACTGGCAAAATGGTGATACAACTGACAGAGTGAAGACAAAGAGATTGGATCTGTTTGGCAGAAGAGGGCAATGATTATAGTCTATTGAGACTGGGGTGCAAGTGAATAATCCAAGTGGAATGACCCATAGGCTCTTGGAGATAAAGAACTGGAGTTTGGGTAAGAAAACTGACTTGGAGTTACAAGCATTTCACATAGAACTTTCTGCAGCTAGGTGTTCTATACGTTACCTTTGGATGGAATAGAATATAGAGATACATGTGAAACACAATTTATGTGTTTAGGATCAATGGAGTAAAAATGTCAACCAAAGTGAGGAGAATGGAATGAGCTGAGCAAAGAATCACTTCAGGAGACTGAGGGACACTCAGAAGAGCAGTGGGAGAGCCAGAGAGTGAAATGTAGTGAGAGCCAATGGAAGATGGAGTTTCACAGAGACAAGGAGTGGCCAGAGATGGGGGAGGGATGTGGGAAGGAGAACCATCCATACTGTCAAGTTCAGCAGAGACTCCAAGATAATGAAGAGCTAAGAACAGACCATTTGATTTATAAAGCACCACTGAGCATCCAAAAGAGTTGCTTTAATGGAGTAACAGAAATGAAAGGCAGGGGCTGAGAATTAAAGGTTAAGAATGAGACAGGGAGAGAGATGCACAACCTGTCGCAGAAGACTTGACCATCAAGTAGGCTGAGAATGGGAGTGCAGAGCCCTCCCACATTTGGGGTTTTGTGGGGAATAGAACACACCCAGACTATAACCCCTGAGAGGAGATACCCCTGAAGATGTGTAATAGTCTAGGGTGGTGGTACCAAGAGACTGAACCAAAGGATTTGGTCTCTGGAGGACAAGTGAAGACAATAACCCAGACTATGAAAACTGAACAAATACTGCTTAGCTGTTTACAAAGCAGTTTGAGGACTCCAAGAAATAAGTATCATTGTCTCTATAAAACAAGCTCAATAGAAGCACAAGCAGTCGGAACAATTAGCAAATCATCATATGGGTCCATGCTTATCCAGTGCAATCGATTGCCTGTGTTCTTTGCTGCCACTACCTTGATTAAAACACCCAGTGATGCCCCTGAGTGGTTTAAAAGCTGACACGTGAAATCAACCCATGCAGTTTCACCAAAATTGCTAAATTAAGGTTAACAAATTGGCTTCATCTTATGTGCCAGCTATGGTAAGTTGGTTGTGGCTATTAAGTGTGCAGTGTTAAGAAAGATTCTGAGGCTTGTCAGGAAAGGGTACATTTTGATTAGCAGCTTTGGACCTGGCCCTTATAAGGGGATCTCGTAGCACTGATGTTTCCCATCTTCTACCTTCCTACGAAATGATTATCTCTTATGATGGAAGATGCATGAAAACAATGACACTAGAAAATTTGTTCTTTATCCATTCTACACAGTAAGTTTAGTTGAGGCAAAAGTCTGTGTTACAAATGCAAGATAGTCTCATGATAGAAAACAGCAAATGAATAAAAAAGAGTCTGGAAATGAAACTGGAGAAGCATAGGGAGTAACAAGAGGGTGGAGTAGAGAGAGATATGAGAGAGAGAGAGAGAGAGAGAGAGAGAGAGAGAGAGAGAGAGATGAACAGATAAAGGAAAGGGGCAGAAATAGAAAGGGAAACAGAGGAAGATAGGTCTCTATCCTCTTCCCATTTTTTTCTTCCTCAAGTCTTCTCTTATTTTCTCCTCTCCTGCTTTCAGTCTGGATTTGGCAGCCTGGGGTCCACAAGGCATGTTCCAGACTATCTTGCAGCTATCTGTAGAACTCCCTATGTCTCAGAGGACATCAAAGTCACATGACAACTGCATTAAAAAAAATTCCTCCTGGCAGTCCAGTGGTTAGGACTCCAAGCTTAGCTTCCACTCACTGCAGGCGGCACAGGTTCGATCCCTAGTTGGGGAACTAAGATCCCACGTGCTGTGCAGTATGGCCAAAAAAAAAAAAAAGAATTCCTCCTGTCAGTAACTAAAACCCGCTTGAATCTTAACTGTCTAAGACATGTACCTTTCACAGATAACAGATAAGCCAGCAGTTTAACCATATGTGTGGTCCCTTATGCTGACCTGGGCTTTTTTATTCAAAACCGGTCCAGAATCTCCATTTAAATTCCAGTCTTGGTCCTTGAAAATGTCTACGCTCACACATCCAACTATGTGTGAGGCATAGAGGCACTATGAAATATTTATTTAACCTTCAAGCCTAGGACTTTGCAGCAAATGGACTTGTTTTGCCTGTACTAAAAGCTTACAGCAGTCATCTGTGGTCTTTTGAGTTTAATTCAGTGTCACAAAAACAATTCAGGCCAGGAATGGAAAAAAATTCAAAACCACTGCTTGTCTTGATATCTGAATGTAAATTATTTATACTCTCTCATCCTGGAGACAGTGAGAAGAATGGAAAGACTCAGCAATTTTCTTTGTAAAGCTGGGAGGAGAATAAAAAGAATTAGCACGGACCAGGTGAGACAAAAAGGTATATATTCTTTACTGTAGTACTTAATTTAAAACCACAAATTGGCCTACCCTTCTGGTATTTCCTTTTAAAATGACCAGACCACAGTCCAGGAATAGGCTTCCTAAATAGCTTACAGCTTAACTCTTCTATTATAGAAAGAAAATAATGTGCTGGGTGGCCTCAAAACAAGATGTTCCCGGTGTATAGCTCCTCCTGCATTTGCCTTGTGTGCAATTCCTCACCATCTCTAGGATCTAGTCCCCTCATCTGTATGTCATTCGCCAACTGAGTTGTCAGGCCAAATGAAGGTAAAAGAACTCAGAGGGACTAAAAATATACAGCAGGTTTCAGGAGAAATGAAATATTTATTATGGATAACTTGGGTCTGGCTTATCTGTATATGAGAACCTTATTCTGGGGCTGTAAGAAAAAATTATTCTAAGATCCTGAAGCTGGATTCATGTAGGGTCTTCTTAGGGATGACCACGGTGCTCTGAAGAATATCCCCAGCTAAAGGTAGGGTGAGACCAAGGGTCCCCCTCAGCCTAATAGGAGTCCAGGGGTATGTATCCCTTCCAAGAATGAGAAAACAAGTGATATTAGCTTCCAGAGAGAGGCTCTTCTCATGCAACTTAGAGCATCCTTTTTGAGGAGTCTGATCTTTATGCCATATAAAGGCAATTATGAGCACAAAGCCTCCTTCTGGCTGGGGTAGGAGCTCTGATAATGAAGGGAAGGGCCTTGAGGGCAACGGTGAACGTGACAAGTGAGGACATTCAGTCTTTCGTCTGATGACATTTATTCACGAGTTCTTTCACTGACTTATTTAACAAACCTCCTTCACAGGCAAACTCCTATCACAAAGGAGGATTTAAGAAGCTTAGGGAGACATGGCAGCTGCCCTCTGGGAGCCTCTGGCCTAATGAGACAGACAGACACTTAGGGGATTCTTAGAATCAGTCTCAATTTTTTTTTTTTTTTTTTTTTTTTGCGGTACGCAGGCCTCTTACTGTTGTGGCCTCTCCCGTTGTAGAGCACAGGCTCCGGACGCGCAGGCTCAGCGGCCATGGCTCAAGGGCCCAGCCGCTCCGCGGCATGTGGGATCTTCCCGGACCGGGGCACAAACCCATGTCCCCTGCATCGGCAGGCGGACTCTCAACCACTGCGCCACCAGGGAAGCCCTCAGTCTCGATTTTAATGTGATTTGTTGTTTTCTTTAGAGTTCTCACAATACCTTCGTTATCAGAAAGTTGGATACAGAATAGCACAGTACAAGGTTAAAAGTCACTTCCATCTAAAGACAACACCTCACTGGGTGTAAATCCTTTTATTCCTATATATGTCTGCACATGTATCACATGCTACCTGCTGGCGTAAGTCTTTTTTATTAATTGAAGTATAGTTGATTTACATTGTTGTGTTAATTTCTGCTGTATAGCAAAGTGAATCAGTTATACATATATATACATTCTTTTTCATATTCTTTTCCTTTACGGTTTATTACAGGATATTGAATATAGTTCCCTGTGCTATATGGTAGGACCTGTTGTTTATCCATCTTATATATACTAGTTTGCATCTGCTAACCCCAAACTCCCACTCCATCCCTCCTCTACCTGTTCTCCCCCTTGGCAACCACAGTCTGTTCTCTATGTCTGTGAGTCTGTTTCTGTCTCATCTATAAATTCTTTTGTGTCGTATTCTAGATTCCACATATAAGTGATATCATATGGTATTTATCTTTCTCTGTCTGAGTTACTTCACTTAGTATGATCATCTCTATGTTCAATCAGTATGATAATCTCTATGTCCACCCATGTTTAAGTCTTAAATTTAGAGACTGGGTGATGCCTACTTTCATTCTAGGTGAAGAAGAGGGAGTCCTGCACCAAGATCTGGGAGACCAGACATTGGGGACAATCTGCTGTGTAACTGTCAATCAGTCACTTAACCAGTCTGGCCTCAGTTCCCTCCTCTCTACAGTTCAAGTGCGTGGACTCTATCTCTGAGGTCCCTGCCAGGTTTAGATCGCTAGAGTCGACTTGTCTGTTTAAATGTCACATTGTCCAGGTAAAATAGACTTATAATTCAATACCCATACATGATATACTTTAAACATATAGGCATTGTATATAAAAAGATAACTGAGACTCTGCTTTATTTAAATTTCTCTTAGACTTAAGAATCCTCTGTAAATGGCATCCCAGGGAAAGTGCTATTTAATACAGAGATGAACCACTTTTACTTACAGAGGAGTTAACCTCTAAGGCAGGGCTCCTTTGAATTGTGTTCTGAACAAAAGCCACAGTCTCTCCCAGCTGCTACTTTACAACCTCCGCCCTGCAGCAGTGTTTTGCCGCATCCATTAGCATTCAGTAGCAGATCTCCTGCAGACTGGGTCCCACGCGCAGCAGAGGCCATGCTGAAATTTCAATTTGTTAAGAGGAATTGACTTTGGCTTGAAGAATGTGATGGATCACAGGAGCTATTAGCTAATAGCCTGTATCACCCAAAGTCTTGTTCTTGGCAGATAATAAGTAGTGAAAACAAGGGTGAATGCTCATGGCCACATTTCTGTTTGCCTTTTGCTTCAAACCTGTGGGTATGAGGATGGATAAAAGGATACAAATTCATAAGACCTGGGAGGGTAGTCTGGGCCTCCATCTGGCCTTTTGCTGTGGGTGCCTACCAGCTTAAGCTTTATGATGAATAAACTCCTTTCTATTTTCAGTACCTAGCAGAATTGATAAAAGAGCCTTTGATGTTAATAAGCCTGGGTCTAAACAGCATGAAGTCAAGTGAATCTAGGTAATTTGATTAGTATGGATGAATCAGCCTAAAAAATGCAGTACACAGTCTCCTGAATTCTTGGGAAACTGAAGATTCAGACATGGCTGTCTATGGTTTATTTTTCTGTTCCAATGATGCTCAGAAAAGCCCTTTAAAATATTCACCACTTACAAATGTACTCAGCTGAATCTGGAAATCCTAGCAAAGGACTCTAATCTCCAGCAAATATGCCATTCTTGACAATTAATTCCACCAAAGAATTTTTTTCTTAGATCTAATGGGGTTTACTATCTTTTACAGACATCCTTTTTAGGGAGGATGGCCCTCTTTTCAAATAAACAGTTGTAGGTCTAATTTGTTATTCTGGTATCAATTTGATCATCTCACTAACCATTTTTTAAAAGATACCCAGATGCTTCTTAGAGCCTTCTGAATATGTATGATTTAAAGATGAATTATGTTCATCTAGGCCAACTGGTCTCCTTCCCACATATGATTAACCATTATGTGGGCCTAACAGGAGATTGGTTATTAGATTATTTCTTAATAAAGGAAAAAGGAAAGGAGACAGAACCTGATGGATTCGTAGGGCTCTCTAGAGAAGACACACTGCGGTCTGAAAGCATTTAGAGGCCATAAAGATAGGGAGCCTTCTGGAAAACTCCATCAAGCCTTTTTGTTCTGAATGTGGTAAATTACAGTCCTAAGGGGATGAAACAATGCCTGTCTTGCTCTAACCAACTAAATTTTAAACACAAGTCACCATCTGTGCCCAAAGCCTCTGATCCAGACGAGTTTCATTTCTGTGGAGCTGATATTTTTTCTCCATATTTTTGACCGTCTCCAGTGAAGGCAATTAAACATCCGAAGTAATAGGGTGCCATCCTCAGGCCATCAATATCTCCAGGCAGAATTAAGCTAATTGCCTTGAAAAAATCAATTAACTCCATCATTCTGAAGTACAGCATCCCCCAGCTTACTTAGAGCGTTCTCCTCCTGGAAACTTTGTCGGCAGGCAGAATTGCACGCCCTCTGAGGTTGAGTCACTTGGCTTCATCAATGGCCCTGAGGACATTCTGTGAGGGAGACAGGGACTTGCGTGATGCCTAATGACTTGCATGAGTGAACTCACATTCATGTTGCTGCTTGTGGGTAGTGCCTTGAATGCCTGCTTCTAGAGGGCAGATGAAACACTCAAACCCATGAAAAGCGTGCTCATGATAGCATATGCACAGGAGCCAGTGGCAGAAATTCCTAGCGTTTTTCAGATAATGAGGTGACTCTGCATTGCCTAGAAGCCTTGAGTACAAAGGGCTTAGGGGGGATGTCCTAGCAATATAGTCCTTTATTGGAGTAGAGAATCTTATCAAGCCTAAGAGAGGGAGGTAGGGTAGGCCATGGAGCTGGGGCACAGATGAGGAACCAGCAGCTTAGAATCCCAGTTGGCTGGGCTTTAGGTCGACCAGTGAAACAAGGACTAGTAGCAGAATCAAGGACTGGAACCAGTTTTTTTGTAGTAGACTTTATTTTTTAGAGCAGTTGTGGGTTCACAGCAAAACTGAGAAGGTACAGAGACTTCCCATAACATACATGTATAGCATCACTTACCAGAGTGGTACCTTTGTTACAACTGATGAACCTACACTGATACATCACGATCACCCATAGCCCATAATTTACATTAGGGTTCATTCTTGGTGTTTACATTCCATGGATTTGGACAAATGTATTGACCATGGATTTCAGCACCATACAGAATATTTCCACTGCCCCCCAAAATGCTCTGTGCTCTTCCTCTTTTCCCCAACCCCTGGCAACCACTGATCTTTTTACTGTTTGTATAGTTTTGTCTTTTCAAGAATGTAATATATTTGAAATCACACAGTATGTAGCATTTTCAGATGGGCTTGTTTCACTTGGTTATATGCATTAGTTTTCTGCCATGTCCTGTCATAACTTTTGTTTTAGCACTGAATACTATTCCATTACCTGGATGTACCACTATTCTTAATCCATTCACCTACTGAAGGGCATCTTGGTTGCTTCCAAGTTCCGGCAATCATGAATAAAGCTGCTACAAACATCCGTGTGCAGTTTTTCTGTGTGGAGACAGGTTTTCAACTCCTGTGAGAATTCACATTTTTGGGGCTCACAATGGAGTTCTCTTTTCATAATGCCTTGGATTTATCTCCTCTTTTATCACCTCTCTGTGGAATCCCGTGACTTATAATTTCTGGGTCTATGACATCTTTGAATCAATAGATGTCAAGGGTTAAAAGAAAAGTTTTGATCATCCACTCTAGCTCCTTTATTTTTTTAATTTTTTTTTTGCCGTACGCGGGCCTCCCACCGCCGCGGCCCCTCCCGTTGCGGAGCACAGGCTCCGGACGCGCAGGTCCAGCAGCCATGGCCCATGGGCCCAGCTGCTCCGTGGCACGCGGGACCCTCCCGGACCGGGGCACGAACCCGTGTCCCCCACATCGGCAGGCTGACTCTCAACCACTGCGCCACCAGGGAAGCCCCTCCTTTATTTTTTAGAAATGACAACCAGCCCAGAGAAGTTAAGTCGTTTGCCCCAGGGAACATCATGGAAACTGGCCTCTGACTCCAGGGCTGATGCTGTTCCCCCTACCCTTTGTAAAAGGGGTTTCAGAGCCTTCTTTCTTAGAGGTTCTTTAATTAACTAAAGTTATCTGTATGGGATGATGTAAATGTGACCTTGTACAAAGCTAAGAGGAAGGACCAAGTCTAGAAGATCTCACCTGCTAGAGGCATGTCGTTACCTTGAATGAGTAGTGTCTCAGTTTATCCTTTTGGAGGTAGACAGAACAAAGACTTTGTTCCTATTTTATGAATGAGAAAGTGACACAGCAGGTCCAGGGCCAGAGTCTTCTGCCCCCTGGTGCAATGAATGGCGCAACCCTTGCTCCTTCCTAAAGGGTGGAAGGGAGAACCCTGCCACCCGTGCATGTATAAGGCGAAGTGTGCTCTCTGTATGTTTGCTGGAAGGGAACAGTTTCCATGGAGGAATCACAGCTCTGCAAATCCCCTACCTTCCTCCACCTGCTGGCTAACTGGATAAACATGCTGAGTATGCTGATATCCAAGTACCTAACCCATGATATTGAAATTGTTTATAGGTCTTCTCTTAATCAGACTATAAGATCATTAAGGGCGTAAGCCACAAAACAGCCTATCAGTAAATATACGCTGAATGGCATTTATGTATAATCGAGAAAACCTTTTATGAAGAGTGCTGACGACTAAAGAATTGAAGTAAACATGTGATTCTTGGCCCACATGCCGCGGAGCGGCTGGGCCCGTGAGCCATGGCCGCTGAGCCTGCGCGTCTGGAGCCTGTGCTCCGCAACAGGAGAGGCCACAACAGTGAGAGGCCCGCGTACCGCAAAAAAAAAAAAAAAAAAATGTGATTCTTTTATAACTTTGCATCCACGGCTTTGGCTCTTTAGCATGGGTTATTACACCTGTCTCATCTGGAATGTCTAACCTATTTTAATAAGTGGTTTGACTGTACTTGGTCCTCAGGCTTTTCATCACAGGAAGCAGTTTTATAGATCAGATGATAAACAGTGGGGAAGTCACTTTTAAAAGCACCAGTCATTTCCTTGAAGAAGAGATTTAGTGCGGATACTTAGGGAAAAGAATATTATTATGCTGAGTGTCTCAGTTGTCAGGTTGTGGAAAGAAAAAAAGTATTGGAGACGGTGTTACTGAAATGCTACTCCTAGACACCTCCAATAATAGCATCTTAATTAGGATGAAAGGGGAATGATGGAGGTTGACAGAGTACCATGTATGAGAGGGTAATATAGGAAGAGAACTGATATGTGAGGAAGAAAAGGAAAAGATGATAGAGTTATAATGATTTCTTGATTGAGTCAGCTGTTTGCTTGAACATTTTCATTGATGCTGCTGCAGTATAATCCTGCATCTCCAATATCCCTGATTTTCTGTACAGCTGACCTCAGTACAGATGCACTGTTAGGCAGCTTGTGTGTGTGTGTGTGTGTGTGTGTGTATACACATGTGTTCTGAGGTATCAGGAGAATCATAAGGGCAAATCAATGAGCTTTACGTCTTAAAAGTTCAGTCCTCAGAAATGACTCATTTCTCCCAAAGAATCTTCTCTTCATGATGGATAGGTAGTCAATTCCTGTCAGCTAACGTATACATCCCCCTCATGGTCTGGGAAGATAAAGAGGTTCTCTCCAAGGAAGGACATAACAATAGCTCTTTCATGATTATATATAGAGAGAAGACAGAAATAGGATTTCGGCTCTGTGAAAGACGGTAAAGGGAAAACAATCACAAAGCACTGAATTCTTTGGAAGACTTCGTTAGTCTATGCTCTGCTGTTAGCTGCCTGTGTGACCTTGGACACTATAGGATCTTTAAGATCCCTCCTAGATACATTAGCTTAGAGCTATAATGCATTTCCTCTCATACATTTCAATCTGCGATTCTGTAATAGAAATTCTTCTAAACAGTCAGCTATACCATTCATTCATCATGTGCTATTTGATCCAGCTAACACTATCGAACACTATTACATGCCGAACACCATATTGGAACCTCCCTGAAGGCAGTTTCATTTTCTTATTTTCTACCGTCTAATCCACAGTCATTGGGGGCTCGGTAATTATTTGTTGGATTGAGTTGAATCCTTCGGTCAAAGTCAAAGCCTAGACATGCTGTTTTAGTGCTATAATACTTCATTGCATTAGAAATGGTAAAAGTCTTGAAGTCAGAGAGGCCAGAACTCAAATTGCAACTCAGCCACTGCTTGGAAACCTTGGGCGAGTTACTTAACTGCAAGGTGCCTCAGTTTTTTCCGTTGTAAAATGGGAATGACAATTCCAATTTTAGAGGGTAGTTGTTAGGATTAAATATAAATGACCATGTAAAACAGTCCTCAGAGGTTTCATCTAGGTTTCTGCAGTTCTACTTTAAAATTTCTGCATTTACCTTGAAATTTTCCTCTGAACTAATGCTCTTCTGGTGCTCTGAGGGTTAGCCCAGTTCTTAGAAGCTCATTCAATGGGAAAAATATACCTCAGAAGTTTCATCGTAAGGTAACATGAAAATGCATCATGGTGCAATGGAAGTGGACTAACCTGGGTCAGGTGGCTGGGTGGAATTCCAGGTATGCCATCACTAGCAAGTTACTATTGGCAAGTAGCTTCCACTATTAGCAAGTTCCTTAAGCCTCCCTGAAACTCTGTTTTGTTGTCTGTAACTACTGGGATAAAAACCCAACTTCCAACTTTCATTATGCACTTTCAATCAACAAGTATTTATTAAGAGTCACTGAGTGGCGGGCATTCAGAATGCAGACAAGACTGAGATGTTTCCTGTCCCTTTTGAGTTCATCACCTAGGAATATTGTAAGGACCACATCAAACCAGATGTTACCTGGTAAACTCCTGGCACATACTCTGTGTCTGATAAATACCCAGAGTGTCATCTGCCAAAGGGAGGGGTCTTTCAGGGCAGCCCATCTCCCATTCTCCCCCGCCACTTTGATTCCAGAAGATGAACTTAACATGCTTCCTATTATGCCTCAGAAAGAATAGACAGCACAGGGTAAAGACTCCCTCGGCTTTCTTTCTACTCTAGTCTCTTCGATTTCAAGTTACTCAAGTTATCTCATAATTCACATGAGAGGGAAATTCCATGGAAACCCAGGAAAGCCATATTAAGTTAAGTAAGGTTAGGAAATGCAGCAAACCCGGGCTGGAGAAGAAACAGGAGCTGCAGATCTGGGTCTTTGAATCTTTCCGCCTTGCTGGGCCAGAGGGCACAGTGCCTTTCAGGCAGAGAGGAGCCTGGGGACCAGACACTGCACATGAGGAGTCCAGACACGGCAGAACCCTAGAACACCAAGCTGTTTTAGCTGGGGAGTGAGGGGTGGGTACAGTGTTGGGTCCAGAGTTGATTTTTTAAAAATATAACGGTCATATTAGTTGATCATATCAAGTGATATTGTGTAGGCATCCTTGGTAATTTCCAACTGCCTTAATGAAAATCAAATCTCAATTCCTCAGTATCGCAAATGCAGAAGAACTCTATGTGGAGTGCAGGTGGGACCTAGACCTCAGAGTCCCCATCCCTGTCACCTGAGATTTACCTGCCCGTTGGGGCTTTCTAGCCAACTGACAATCTTGGAAGATTGGTGCAAGCCTCATGCATTCCATACAAACCTAACATACTTATGAGAGACTCGATAAGCATGTATCTGTTCAACCAATAAAATTTCAGGTATAAAGCAGAGGAAGTGAGTCAAAAAACCTCTGGTAATTCTGGTTTTTAGTGACTTAAGGGCACACTGTAAATTCATACCTCTGCTTTCAGATCAACTGACCATATCCATCACTTTCATCTGACACGAAATCCTTTATCTCTGAAGAGATGCGACAACATTTCAGTTGCCCTGCCAGCATCAATCTTTCTTCTTTGAGTGCGTTGAGCCTGAAATAACAATTAGTGGGAGCACACTTAAATTCTGAAGAAACATGATTTAAATTATATTTTCTATCATAGAAGAAAATTCAAATCCGTAGGTCCACAATTGGTGGCTTTACATGGTAAATAAGTATTTATGCTTAAATTTTTTTCTAAGCAAAAACTAGTCAATATACAGTTTTCTTCACCACCGCTTCTTAGAGCATCTCATTTCCACTCATGAAATCTTTTTATTAGAAACATTTTTCTAGAGGGCACTCTACATGTCTTAAAAATGTTTAAACTTCCATTCTTATGATGCTATTATTCAAACATTAGATTTATTTCTTATTTGCCTTTTTTTTCTTTGAACATCCAATTCCAATGGGTTACCCCAAAAAGAGTCTAATTCTTTCTCACATGTTTATCTTCAGGTCATCTTTTCATGGGTGCTCCGAAGTGAAAAGTCTTCTTCTCAGGCAGCTTCCAAGTCTTTGTATTTGATTAAAAATACCTTTTAAGCCCACTTACTTTCCTAGATTCTACCGTGGAAATGCTTGCCTCTCCCAGATCAATATGGGTATTGAGTTCCTGATACCCTCTTCTGATCCTTAAAATGAATTACATACTTTTCTCTGAGTCCCTCCCTCGCCTGCAACAGAACTTCTAATAGAAAAGTCAACTCCTGTATAACATGGAAAATACTGGGTCAGGAATTAGAAGACCCAACATCCAATCTCTCCCATCTGCTATTTGTAAACTGTAACAACTGTCACAAGTTACATAAACTCTTGGAGCCTGAATTTCTTCATCTGTGAAAGACGGATAAAGACTCATCCTTGCAGGTTGTTAAATCTTAAAAGATCACTGTGTAACTGCACCTAATATAGTTCTGGGGACGTAGCAGGTGGTCAGAAAGTAGACCGACGTTGAACATACCATATTTTTGGACTCACGTATCTCCTGTCTAGGCTGCTGCAATAATTTCTTAACTGATTGGGTTTCTTTTCCTCTTGAATCCAGCCTGCATTACAGTGCCAGATTAATTGTCTAAAAGCATCGCTTTTATTATGTCACCCTCTTGGCTGAAGGATATATAGCAATAAAGAATAAAAATCCGGGCCTCCCTGGTGGCGCAAGTGGTTGAGAGTCCGCCTGCCGATGCAGGGGATACGGGTTCGTGCCCCGGTCCGGGAGGATCCCACATGCCGCGGAGCAGCTCTGCCCGTGAGCCATGGCCGCTGAGCCTGCGAGTCCGGAGCCTGTGCTCCGCAACGGGAGAGGCCACAACAGTGAGAGGCCCGCGTACCGCAAAAAAAAAAAAAAAAAAAAAAAAGAATAAAACTCCTCATTCTGACATTCAGAGTCCTCTGTGACCTATGACAACATGACAACACAGAATCTCACCTCCAACCCGGCCAGTATTTGCAGCACCCCTGCCTCTCCCTACCCTGCTCGGCCTTTACTCTCATCTGTGGGTTCCAATCCTTTCCTCCCTGAGCTTTCCTCACTCCCTCATCTAGTTCATAAGCCTTTGCAACTAGTTCTATCCAGACTTTGTCTCTTTAATATCTTATCCTCCAAGAGTCCCTACATACATAACACACTCATATTTTCTGTAGTATATATTTTGTACACACATATTTCTGTAATATATATTCCGTGTATGAGTAAAAACACAATATGGCGTGTAGAGCACATTCTTTGTCCCACATGTGGAAATTTCATCACCCCTAACAAGGTTATGAGCTACCCTCAAGGCAAGAGCCGTGCTACCTTCTAGCTCAGGTCTGGGTAGAAAGTTGGCTGTCAGTGAATATACGCCTCTAAAATGTACATAACTTACTGTGCTTTTGTGAATTAGATTTCTTCTTTTTTTAGTCAACATTCACAACTGTACCCCTGCAACATACATCCCCTGTCCTCTGAGCATTCACAGCCTGAGAGAGGCAGATCATTATGTTAAATAGAGGTATATTAGTACAAAACACATAACAGTACAGACAACAACCATTTCTACTAGTGGCCCCATTATTGAGAGCCTACTGTGTGCCACACACTGTAGCGTCTGTCACAGAACCTTGAGCATAGGTTGTTTCACTTCATCCTCTCAAAAACCTCTGAACTGGAGAGCTGGGTGTGGACCTCCTTTTCTCCATGCTCAGAGCAGTCAAGGGGATTCTCTGAAGTCGTGAAGCCAGTAAGAGCCTGGACTGGAATGTGGTTCTGGGCCTGTCTGAGCCTAAAAGGATTTCACCGCAAGACACATCATTCTCTTCATCACCAGGCCCACTTTTCTTCCCCTTCAGCGGGTGTAGGAGCTGTCACTCTGCCTGCTGAATGCAGGTCGCCTTTCTGGGTGGTTCTTTCTCTTTTTCTCCTAAACCTCTTCCCATCCTAACAGCAGGGGCCTGGGACCTCCTCTCCTGACCCAATCACAGGCCAGGTTTCTGCCCTTGCAGCTCACTCTTGGCCAAACAGCACCACCTCAGTCCTCTGCTGATGCTCCCCATGCGAGAACCTGCAGTGATAAAGTGATTTTCTGGGTTCCCACGGCTGCCTCCTTCCCTCCCCAAAACCATTCTCCCTACATAGAGAGTATTTGAAACTGCCACTGCCCATCCTGTGTGCCACAGGGCTGAGCCTACATCTGGAACTTCCCAGGGCTGCTGCTGTAACCACACCCACTCCTGGGAAGAAGATTCTGGGCTAGGGACTGCTTCCAGCTTCCTTTAGGCCCCTGGCCTGGGGTCAGGAAGGAAGAGGACTGCGATGCATTGATTTCTTTTGGGGGGTCCCTGGCCTAGCGCTAGAACCTCTAAGACGTGTTGCTTCATTTAACCCTCACAATAATTCTGCGAGAGGAATATTATCATCCCTGGTTTTGCATGGAAGGGAATTGGGGTGCAGAGAAATGAGGTGTCTGGCTAAAATCCCACAGCAGGGCAGGGGTTCAGAAGCCCACTGCACTTGCCCAGTCTCAGAGCTTCTCTGCACTGGAGCGCACGGTGGTTTTATGTGGAGCCCGACCCCCAACAGGATGCGGTAGGTGAAGAGAAAATTGAACTCAGCATCCTTCACCTCTCCCTTTAGTAAGCCCCTCCTCTTGCCTCTCTTCTGTCAGATCACATATATTGAGGGACCCACACGTGCCAGGCACTATGCAAAGCACTTCACAGGTATTACTTCGTTTGGCTCTCCAAGCAGTTCTATGAGCATGTGCGTTATTATTAACCCCATTTTACTGATGAGGCAACTGAGGCATGCGGGGGACTTGGTGCTTGCCAGTGAATAAAGGCAGAGCCATACACTCGTTCCAGATAGCTGCATTTAAAAAGCAAAATCACGGGCTTCCCTGGTGGCACAGTGGTTGAGAGTCCGCCTGCCGATGCAGGGGACACAGGTTCGTGCCCCGGTCCGGGAAGATCCCACATGCCGCGGAGCGGCTGGGCCCGTGAGCCATGACCGCTGAGCCTGCGCGTCCGGAGCCTGTGCTCCACAGCGGGAGAGGCCACAGCAGTGAGAGGCCTGCGTACCGGAAAAAAAAAAAAAAAAACAACTTTCCTCTCCCAATGCTTCCACAATGAGGGTTCCCTGAGGGGATCTGACCCTGTCTTCCCCCCTCTGGACACCTCACAGGAATTAACTCAGTCAAACCGGGGATGATTTTTGGCCTTCCTTTTTTTCTCCTAAATTCAAGTTTTTTCCTTTCTCCTCCGCCTTGAAGTCCTCCTTACTAAGTCTAGGAGGTAAGAAGTTAGATGAATGCTCATTACGTTGGATGGGAGCATTTAAGTATTTATCTTCGTTCACAGAGAAAAATGAAGGAAAAGGCTATGCTCGTATTTGGAACGTCCTGTCCAGAAAAAAGCTTGGCATATAGTAAGTGCTCAAAAACATTGTATGAATGAATGAATGAGTGATGGGATAAAACTGGCATAGAAAAAAATTGGTACTCTCCTAACAAACAAGATTTATATGGTAACATCTGAGGAGAGCATTGAGGATGAATTTGCATACATTTTTTTTCTCTGTTTGGAATATTTTCCCTCCAACCTGCCTAGAGCAAAGCCTCCCATCCTTCAGGGACCACCTCAAATGCTAGTTTTTTTGTTTTGTTTTGTTTTGTTTTTGCAGTACGCGGGCCTCTCACTGTTGTGGCCTCTCCCGTTGCGGAGCACAGGCTCCGGACGCGCAGGCTCAGCGGCCATGGCTCACGGGCCCAGCCGCTCCGCGGCATGTGGGATCTTCCTGGACCGGGGCATGAACCCGTGTCCCCTGCATCGGCAGGCGGACTCTCAACCACTGCGCCACCAGGGAAGCCCAAATGCTAGGGTTTTTTTGTTTTAATCTCTTTCCACTAGATATAATTTCTCCCCTCCTTGACATCTCATAGTACTTTACTCTTTCCTGGCATAGACTCTCTTTCACCTCAAAGTCTAGTTATTTGTGTGGAAACAGAATTGCATAGCAGCTAAGTAGACTCTGACTCCAGTCTGGCACCAGGCTGCCTGAGTTGGAATCCCAGTTTGGCACTCACTAACTGAGCGACCTTGAGCAAGTTACTTAACCTCTCTGTTTCATTTATCTCATCTGCAAAATGGAAATAATAGTAGTACCTCTTTTACAAGGTTATGGTGTGGATTTGATGAGTTAATATGTAATGAATTGATATCATCCTTAAAGCAGGTCCTGCCCCACTGTCAGTGCTACATAAGTATTAGCTCTTATCATGGCCTTGTGGGCTGGAAAGGCAGGAGTGGTATCTTCCTCAATTTAATGCAGAGCTGTTTCGTTCTTTTCAGTGGTTACATAGCACGTTGTATAAATATACCATCATTTATTTACCTAATCCCCTACTGAGGGATGGAAACTTGCTTCCAGTCTTTCTTCTTTTAAAATCGAAAGGCCTTTGCAAGAAGAGCAGCTAAATGCCTGGGAGTTGGCCATGAACAGGTTTATCGGGTGTTTCTAAGGCAGCAGGTGCACTGCAAGTACCAGGGCCCAAATGGCTCCCTGGGTGGATGGAATGCACTCGCCAGGCTCCTCCTCCATCAGGAGACACGTTATCAAAGAATGCGGGGATCTTATCCTCTGGGACCTGCTGGTCACCGGCACTGCATATCCAGCCCAAAGTTCCTGGAAAGGTTAAAATGAGCGTGATATACACAGGGGGAAGTGCAGGAAGCCTTTCCCCTTGTAAATGAAACTGGGTTTTTATTAGAGCAATCAGGGCATAGCTAAGAAATCTAAGAAGAAATGGAACCTAAAACTGTGACCTTTCTGTCCCACATAGACTGTGGCCCTGGAGGCTGCGCCCCACTGGAACCCCTGTCTGACGGGGCTGCATTCTTCCAGACGCAGCCAACAATAGAGCCTGGCTGGTGGGAATCCGGGGCTGTGCCTTTAACAGGGCGTGCAGCCCTCGTGCTGCAGTCTCCACTGCAGTGAGCTCCGGATGTTTGGGGAGGGTGTGTGTGTTGGGCAGATGCTGTCCCAATGCCAAGGCTGAGCCCCAGCCCAGAGGTGACAGCCCTTACAGCCAACAACAGCAGCGCCCCACCCCCCACCGTGAGCTGCTCAGCCTTGGCTATGCCCTGAGCTCCTAATGTCTACAGATTAAGGTGTGCATAAGGAACGGCATAAACTCTGGTTTCCTTAGACAAGGCTCCCGACTTGAAACAATTAATTATGGGCAAAGTCTTAATTGGGGAACAAGTAATTTCTACAGCTTAGATCAGAGCTGCTTTCAGATATGCACGGCACTGTGCTTTGACAGAATTTTCAAGCTTAAGCCCTGAATGCAAATGGGTTGCCTTATTGATTTTTTTCACACTTTGGGAAGATTTTCTTCTCCTACATTGCTGTTTTGTGAGGGTTTGTTTTAACTTTTTTTTTTTTTTTTTTTTTTTTTTTTTTTTGCGGTACGCGGGCCTCTCACTGTTGTGGCCTCTCCCGTTGCGGAGCACAGGCTCCAGACGCACAGGCTCAGCGGCCATGGCTCACGGGCCCAGCCGCTCCACGGCATGTGGGATCTTCCCGGACCGGGGCACGAACCTGTGTCCCCTGCATCGGCAGGCGGACTCTCAACCACTGCGCCACTAGGGAAGCCCCTATTTAACCTTTTTATAGCAAAAACTCTGCTTGTTTAAAGAATGTGAAGATTATGTCAAGATTATGAGAACGAGGATTTAACTGTATAGCACAGGGAACTGTATTCAATATCTTATAATAACCTATAATGGAATAGAATAAAAAATAATATATAGTGGGAAGCAGCCGCATAGCACAGGGAGATCAGCTCGGTGCTTTGTGACCGCCTGGAGGGGTGGGATAGGGAGGGTGGGAGGGAGACGCAAGAGCGAGGGGATATGGGAACATATGTATATGTATAACTGATTCACTTTGTTATAAAGCAGAAACTAACACACCATTGTTAAGCAATTATACTCCAATAAAGATGTAAAAAAATAATAATATAGATATATACATATATATGTAGAACCAAGTCACTTTTCTGTACATCTGAAACTAACACAATTTTATAAGTTAACTACACTTCAATTAAAAGAAGGAACTTTATGTAAAAAGATTTTTTAAAAAGATTGTAAGACACACAGAGCTTCTAGAAAGAGGTTCTTGTTCATAACACCACTGCCATGTTAGCAGTAGTTCTAGCACAGCTGGTGTGCATTTGCAGGACTGGCCTGGATCTTCACTTGATCAGTCTTCCTACATTCTTTATTTAAGATTTCCCCTTTTTCAAGAGGCTGCTGTTACATAAGGATATATAGAGCACAGCACCAATTAAGTGCCTTTCCTCCCCTCTTTAAATTTGTTATACAGCAGCTCTAACAAAGATGACAAGCCCCATCAAGCAATTTATTTTATTTTATTTTATTTTTTGCGGTACGCGGGCTTCTCACTGCTGTGGCCTCTCCCGTTGCGGAGCACAGGCTCCCGATGCGCAGGCTCAGCGGCCATGGCGCACGGACCCAGCCGCTCCGCGGCACGTGGGATCCTCCCAGACCGGGGCACGAACCCGCGTCCCCTGCATCGGCAGGCGGACTCTCAACCACTACGCCACCAGGGAAGCCCCCATCAAGCAATTTAAAATAGCACGTCTCTATGATAGCCCCACGTAGGCTGCTATATATGACTTTACTGCATATGACACCCTGAGAGATACCCTCAGAAAAGGAAACAAAGATATTAATATGTCCCCGTTCCAGTTGGCTCCTAAGTTAGCTTGTGGAACAATCATCACAGAAGAGCTGAAAGTTCCAGCCCATTGCAGGAGGCTCTCACATACATTCCTCCCCTACGTACTCCTTTATGGTGGAAGCAAAACTTAGGTAGAAAGGGAAAAGATGAGGGTCCCACAGACTTTTACTTTATTGGAGCATTTGTCTTCAGGGGATTCAGTCTATAAGTGGCTAGAGTATCCTTAGAATAAGAGGCAAAAGAATGAGAGGGCTTAGTATGCTTGCACGTATGTATGATACTCACACAAACGCTGTCAATGCCTCCTTTTCAACCTAGATTTACTAGGTGGAGGATCCTGCCCCCTTATGGTCAAATCACACCATGGCAAAGCCCAAAGCAGGGGCTTGCTATTCTTAAATAACCTAACAGACTTCTCTCTTGGACCAAAACTATTCAAAGGATATTGATGTCCTCCTCCACCGAGTTCACATACCAAAGTGGTATTAAGAACACAGTATGTTTCAGCATATTTTTCCAAGTCTGTTGAGGAAAGGTTATTGATTCCCTCTGTAAATTGTAATTAAAGAAATAGACAGCTCAGCTCATCAGGAAAAACTAGATCTGGGTTTTGTCTTTGTCATTAATCAGATGTTGAGAAGTTTAATCACTCAGTTTATGATCTTAATGGAGAGACTGAACAAATCAAGACAATGTCTGTTCTCCTTCTAAGCTGGGTTGAAAAGAAACTATAGGTGGGGGACTTCCCTGGTGGTCCAGTGGGTAAGACTCCTTGCTCCCAATGCAGGGGGCCTGGGTTCGATCCCTGGTCGGGGAACTAGACCCTGCATGCATGCCACAACTAAGAGTAAGCACGCCACAACTAAAAAAAGATCCCACATGCCGCAACTAAGACCAGCACAGCCTAAATAAATAAATAAGAAGAAAATAAAGGTGGATTCATGTCAGCTGCTGTGTATTAGGTTACTACCAATTACATCTTGAGAGAAATGTACCAAAAAGGAGGCAAAGATATTGAGTTCCTGCTGGGTACAATGTTACACAGACACACAAGTTGAACAGCTTACCAAAGGCATGATCTATTTTAACTCAGAGACGATTTAGACTGCCCTACATCTGATTATCTACAACTTCACAGGAGCAATAATGGTTATTATAACACATATCGTAAAACTTTATTCACACTAAATATAATTAAATTGTGACAGTAAAAGGAACAGATACCAAAAGTCAAATTTCTCCAGTTTACTGTCTTTGGAACTAAGGTGTTTGTGTGTTTGTTTGTTTGTTTTATAGTGTCTCCTGAATCAGGAATCTGGTCTGGTGCAATAATTTTCTTTTCCATCTCTCCCAAATTATCATAGATTTATGATGTGGCTTTAGACTGGTAGGTACGAAAAGGACTAACATCTGAGTGCCTTCTAGATACTGGATGCTGGTGGGCGTTTTCAGATACACCTTTTCCTTTCACATCCCAAAACCCTGATAAGAGAGGGACTGTTGTCCTTGTTTTTACATAGAGAGAATGAAGATTCAGAGCAGTTAAGTGATGGAACAAGTTAACCAGCTAATGAGTGAAAGAGCTGGGATCTGAACTAAAGATTAGGAGGCAAGTGGGAAAGGTATAATTAGGAGATTTTCGCTTTTGTACAATGGTCAGACTCAACATGTAGTACTCATTCAACAAGAGAAGTTTAAAAGCAGCTGGCACATTAAAGCTCAAAAAAAGGCAACGCACCTCTCCAAAGTACATGAATATGAATTCCCCACACTGACCAGATGTACTTACTTAAGCTGGGGGAAGAAAATGGTTACCACAGTTTGGCTAATATCTCCCTCTGAGCGTGGGTAGACTTGACCCCAGCTCTGACTTTGGGATGTTGAACCCTTTAGATGTGAGTTAGCAGGGGACTTGGACTTCACCAGCCCTCAAGACACGGTGATACTCAGGACTGTCACGGCACGTGGGAACGCTGTTGTTGAATATTGTGAGACATCTCAGGGGTGAAGTGTGTTTGACGGCTAGCAGCCAGAGCAGCCCACGTATCTGCCTCTCCCCTCAGCCTTCAGATATCCTAGTCCCAAACACCACTTACTTTATCCTGGCCAAAATAGACACCTCTGCCCATGGATAGGAGCACAATCCTCAGCTAAAGATGCAAAACTACCCGGGAAGGGAGACACAAACGCAGAACACCCAGCATTCACCGCAGCCTCTCTCTGGGAAGATAGGAGGGGCTTCTGCCTACAGTCCCTTGAATTTCATTTTAACATGCAGCTCAGGTCAATGACAATTGAAATCTGTTTGTCACTGGACAAGATGGCACTATTGTAGGGCACAAACCAGGTTATCTGAACGTTGTGATGGAAAAGAAAATGCATTCTCCTGCTGACAGGAGGAAGTCTGCTACCAATTCTGCAGTGATTAGAGACAGCTAGAGCTTTCTTTTTTTTTTCCTCAGCATGGAGGAGGACACAGGGGCAGAAGTGGCAGGCCGGCCTTCAAACTCAGGAATCCTTGGCTGTTGCCAGAATCATTTTCCCATTCTTTCTTTTCCTGTTTCTTCCCTGCAGGGAGTAGAGAGTGGTCTCCAGTCTCAGCTGCTACCGCTTAGCAAATGTTTCATGTCGCTCAGCCTGGGAGGGTACAGCTCAAGCTGCTGCTGCAATGGCAGTACATCCTTCACGGCAGCTTTGCACTCAAAGCCGAAAGGGGCTAAGATTGAATCAACTGCATTCAGGTTCGGGGGGAGAAAGAGGGAGCAGTGTTGTCCTCTAAATGTTGCTATTTCTGGAAGGAAGCTCTGCTATGTTTCGGTCTCAGCTTAGTAGACGCAGGGAAACTGACTTCAATATCTTTAGATTCTAGATTCGAAAGGAAGGGAGGGAGAGCATTTCCCAAAACACCAACCCATCTGAACCCATATTAGAATGAACACTTAAGTCATGACCCAATACTAACCTTTATTTTTTTTCTCTCTCTTTTCCTTGGGCAGGGGTGAGGGACAGTCTGGTGAAGCCTGTGAACCCCATCTCATAATCTCTCAATTCCATAAAAGAATAGGAAGCCAATTATATTGAAAGTCAGTTCTAAGATTCTTTGGTTTAGAATATTACTGTGGTCTAATTAGTTCAGAAATAAATTGTCTCCCCGGTAAGATTATAAGTCAGTTTAGGTCAACGACCACTATTTTTATTTTTCCTAAAACACCCCTTTCTGAGTCTCTCCACGGGTCTCCCCCAAGTGTATAGTATAGCACTTAGCACAGTTTTGGGGTTTATTAAAGCTGTGTTTCTCTTTCATAAGTTACAAACTCATAGGTAAAAAAAATGTAAATTAAAATACATACTTTTCGGGCTTCCCTGGTGGCGCAGTGGTTGGGAGTCTGCCTGCCGATGCAGAGGACGCGGGTTCCTGCCCCGGTCCGGGAAGATCCCACATGCCGCGGAGCGGCTGGGCCTGTGAGCCATGGCCGCTGAGCCTGTGCGTCCGGAGCCTGGGCTCCGCAACGGGAGAGGCCACAACAGTGAGAGGCCCGCGTACTGCAAAAAAAAGAAAAAAGAAAAAAAAAAAAAAGAAATGATCAGTAAGCAGATGCATTTGAGAGATCAAGGTCATTACTGGCATCAAGAAAACACCACCAAAACACTCTGTTGATGAGTCAAAGCTGAGTTCATTTGTGAGCAAGAACACTGCTTAATTTCAGTGGGGGTGGAGCCATGTTAGAATCTCTAAGATATTTGGCATTTGATTTAAGGTGGGTCTTTCCATGCTGGGTCGTGTTAGGACTAGGTAGGAATCATGATACAATAGTTTAGGATTGGTGGACACTGAAAGGTGAGGGTTTTGAAGAGACCTGTAGAATGAATGCTGATTTGATGCTATCTATTGAAAAATCCAACAGTCTGCTGTTCGTTTAAATGGGTTTTTCACGAAATTCCTACAGTGAAGTTATTTGCAACTTTCATCTTATGGGGCAAGAGTTTCTAGAATAGAGGTTCCATTAGGGAAGACAGGAGACAAGGAAAGTTATGGTGGTGAAGACTGATGAATAACATAGTTACATTCACGTAAAGGAGTTGTGTGGTATAGATGATTTCAAGTCTCAGAAGTAAGACTTTCCAGCAAATCTAGTTCGTAGGAAGTTGTTAGTGATCTTTGAAGCTGTAGGGGTTTGAATTGCCCCAGAATTCACAGAAATTCCTTGCCTTCCTTCACAGCTCCCCATCCCCCTAGGTCCACCCCAGTGTTATCCAGTCTGGTCCTATAGCCACCAGTGTGCTCTATACTCTAAGCTAAATCCCAGGCAGAATGGTGCTACCAGACTGTTTTCAGCTATTCCATCATCGAGGTCCTAATTTGCAAACTGTTTGAACACATTCACAATGCTAACTTCAAAACATCCCATTTGTGAATCAAAAGAACAAAATTTTTTGCAGCCTGCTGCAGTTCTTCTCAAACCAAACATTCAGTGCAAAAAAAAAAAAAAAAAAAAAGAAGAGAGGAGTTGAAACGACCATAGTGCACAGCGAATAAGGAAGAGGCACCCTTTGCCTGCCATATTGAGACTACTTACAGGCTGTAAAGAATAGAGGGAAGGAGGAAGCTGAGCAGTCCCCTTTCCCTCCTATACTTGGCCTTTCATGCTCTCTCCAACTGCCTGCTTTTGGCTACTGTGGCAGGAAGCAACCTTTGCCGAGGCAAGTGCCTGAAAATAGAACCGGAGGCAAAGAACTGATTCCCTGAAACCAGGAATCTCAGGAATCTTTATTCATCTCCATCATTATCATGTATCTGCATTCCCACCAGGATAAAACACAGAACGAACCTACCATGAAGTTAAGCAAATATATCACACCATCGGTGACCATTACAGGAATGTTTTTTTCTCAGAGGAATTTTTTTCTTAGAGAATTTTTGTCTGCAGGACAAAAGCCCTGCCCTGTTAAAGCTGGTTGCAGGTCATAAAGCCCTAACTGTTTTGTGCTCTGCTGACCTTCCCTAGTGGGAGTCAGGGCAATAGCTCAGATATGTGAGTCTCCATGAAAACTCTCAACTTCCTGATCTTACTCTTAGGGGTATCTGGAACGGCTGTGTTAACAGGTATTTTCCTTTGCATCAGTTCCTGCCTCAAATAGCTGTGATTGAAACAGAATTGCAGCATGAGTCAGCTAAAAAGAATGCAGAGAAGCCAGGGCCTCTGCAGTGATTTGGGTGCATCTAACTCACGATCTTAGAGTGACATCTAGAGTTGACAAGGGGAAGATCAGCTATTCCCTGACGATGGCGCCGACATTGTGTGATTACTCATGATGACTACAGTTTGAATTGTAATCTACAACATCAGTGTGCAATAAATGTCACCTTTCCCCCACTAAATCCAAAATAATCTGATGTGATCCACCATCCCTTCAGATTGCCAGAAAAATTCTATTTCAGTCATTATATGAGTTCTCTCTGTACAGCTCTCAAACCTATTGTTTGAGAAGGTCTCAAGAGATCTTAAATAATACAGGACAGTAAGAAAAGTGCCCCCCCCCACGTTTTTTCAGCCCAAATAGGCCATCTCTGATTTGCTCATTGTCCAGGATACAGACAGACAAGGGTTTGAACCCCACCTCTGTCAGCTGGGCAAGATACTTAATCTCCCTAAATCTCAATTTCCTTTTCCACTGTGGAAGGAAACTCAAAATGGAATCAGTATTGCTAAGAGAGCTCTCTAAAATGGAGCTAAGAGGCCATCGAGGAAGGTGACTTATGCACTTAGCCTGGGTGGAATCTGACTTTTGGACCGCTTATTGTCCTAATGAAGGCATCCAGAACATCTGCCAGAAACTCGGACCCTTACCCTAAAATAACCCGTGAGAGCCTATCTACTTATTGGACCCCTACCCTAAAACAACTCATGATTCCTTAAGGACAAATATTTCCTCACTCACCTCAGAGTCAACCACAGTTCTTGCAAGAAACTTTTAACAGCCTCGTGGCTTTTTGTCTTTAAAAGCCCCTGATTCTTTCTCTCCCCCGGAACGCTCTTTCCTTGCCTCCCAAATTGCAATTCTTAAGACCCCAAATAAGGTATTTTCTTACTTGTCACTTTCTGCATCACTCTTCGGTTGACACCATAAAATCACTCGATCTGGGGCTTCCCTGGTGGTGCAGTGGTTAAGAATCCACTTGCCAATGCAGGGGACACAGGTTCGAGCCCTGGTCCAGGAAGATCTCACATGCCGTGGAGCAACTAAGCCCATGCGCCACAACTACTGAGCCCACGTGCCACAACTACTGAAGCCCATGCACCTAGAGCCCATGCTCCACAAGAGAAGCCACTGCAATGAGAAGCCCGCGCACCGCAACGAAGAGTAGCCCCTGCTCGCCGCAACTAGAGAAAGCCACCTAGCAGCAATGAAAACCCAGTAGCCATAAATAAATAAATGTATCTAAAAAAATCACTCGATCTACTTCGTGTGAGGATTAAGTGAAGTAAATGGGAGAGAAGTCTGTGCCTGACATAAAGTGGATGTTCAGAGGCCTTTTCTTTCCACATTTCCTTTCATAAAGCCTCTGACTCCAGTCATGCTACGCTTATTTGTTCTTACTTGGTCCCCAGCATTCTACTGCTTGATCAAACTCCAGACTGTCCCCATCCTTGAGCATTGTCCTCAGAAGCCCAGTTTTAGCCAGAATCCTCCTAACTCGGTTCAGCCAGAATCTGATCAGCTTCCTCACCCTCTACCATCTGGCCTGCCTTCAGTAAGAATCTTGTTAGGTCAGTTTAGCAAAGAGTTACTCTACCCCTTAGCAATTTTCCATCCACCGGTCCCTTCCCTTACTCCCACCTACAGTTCCCATCTCTAAGGCCCCACTTTTCCTTGTTATATTTGGAGTTGAGCCCAATCTCTCTCCCTGACTGCAAAACCCCGTTGCGGTAGTCCCTACACCAATGGCGACAGTCCTAAATAAAGTCTGCCTTACTGTTTTCACAAGAATCAAAATAATTTTTTCTTTAACAGCAGCCAAGAGAGAAAAGTCACAGTGCACATTCTTGAGATACAAAAGAGTCAACTTTAACCTCAAAAAAATCGCAATTCTGTATCTAAAATTCTGCTGCATCATTTCTTTCCTGGAATCCTGGAACTCCACACATCTGTAGCGATCTTGTGAAAAATGAGAATCCAGGGAAAATTGCCTTAAATCTGCAGGATGCCTGGTGACTAGAGATGACTGGGAGATATAAATGACTATGAAGCAGGAATCTGTGATTATTTCTGCCTCCAGGTGATGCAGTCAATATTAAATGAGCTTCCCTCATCTAGAAAATGTGGGTCTTGCACTGGAGCAGACATCTCAGTAAATCACAAAGACACCACCAGCAGGCACAAGCAAGTTGTTTATTAAAAGGGCTTATCTATCTCCATCAAAGCCGGTTGCCTTCTCTTTTCTGACGATCCAATCCGAACAAGTTCTGACACCATTAAGTCCTTTTACAAACTCGGGAAACAATGAAAATGACAAATGGGTTGTAACAAAATGGGAGCTGTGGAGGGTAAAGAGTAGGGGAAACACTTTCCATCCCACATCACAATCTTCTCTCACACCTAACTCTTCCTGACTCTTTCCTCTATAAGGAAATTAATTCTTTGACAGAGAACTACAGAAATTTTAGCCAGGGAGATTATTAGAAATCTGTCATACATTGGGCTGACACTGACCATGTGGATGCCCACAGCCATCATATTAGGACGAATTAATTATATACTGTATTATATTGTTTGCTAATTGTTACATGTGATCTTTTCATTAGGCTTAAAGGATCATGTTTTCTGTATCTCATAACATCCATAATACCTACACAACACTAGGTACACAATAGGTGGCCAGTACTTGTTGACTGATTAAGTCCCATGTTGGAAACATTGTACATGGAAAGGGTAGCCATATATAGCACATCTGTGTAAAAAAAAAAAAAAAAAAAGCCCCATGAAGGCAGGGCAGGAACACCAGTCTGTAGTCTGATCGTGGGGCCTTTGTCTTCCACAGCTTCTAGCATAAAGCTGGGTATATAATAGCTTTTCGATAGATGCTTGCTTAATTGAACTTCTGCCACAGGTGATATGAAAATGGGAATGATAATTCGGGTTTTTCACACTTCTTAACTGTTCTTTATTTCTTTTGAAAATATGTCTGAGAAAAGAATTCATTTGCTGCCCAAAAAAACCCCAAAAAGCAGTATGTCAAATTATCCACCTTGAACTATGAAGAAAGGAGCTGTAAAAGAAATTTAAGTGAATGTAAGTGAATTCTTTCAATAAACTTAACAACAGCCTCAGGAGAAAGAAAAGTCACAGCTAATATGCATACTGTTTCTGGGGAAGTTTTTGGCAATAAGACAGAAGCGTGCATAATCAGAAAAGAAAAGCACCCCATACAGCTCCTTAACCAGCAAACTAGAACTGTTCCAAGTGTGTTCAGCACCCAGGCTTGTCACACTCTCTGCATGTTCCTTTTCCCTCCTGATCCATTTACTCAGTGGTAGTTAGGATATAAATTTAGTTGCTATAACAAAGACTCCCACAATAAAAAATGGCCTGAACCAGATTAAAGTTTCTCTTTCATGTAAAACACTAGGCAGGGCAGATACAGTGTCTCCATAATCATAAGAGTTCCAGGCTGTTTCTATTATATTTTTCTGCTGTCTTCAACTTGAGGTGTTCATCTCCTATCCCAATATGGCTGCTCTGACTCCTGCCATCACAACTGTACTCCAGCCAGTGGAAACAGGAGAGGAGGACGTTGAAAATATGCCCCTTTCTCTTGAGGGCATGACAGCAATTTCTCATATTAGTTCCTCCAGAATGCAGTCAACATTCTCACCTAGCACAAAGAGGGCTTGAAAGGCAGACTGTATTCTGGGCAGCTCGGTTCACAGTTAAAATTCACAAGTTCTATTATCAAAGGGAGAGGGTGAGAATGGATACTGGGGGGAAATCAGCAGTCTTTGCCATATTACATCAATTGTTTAGTAATCTCTCGGCTTTTTCTGGGTGACACAGAACAGTGATTCTCCAACTTGTTTGAGGAAGTAAAGCACCTGGGAATCATGACCCAAATGTGAACATGAGATGCTCAATATCAGTGTTTCAAAAGATGTCTCCCATGCAACATCAGTTCCACAGGACAGAGTGGAGAAAAAGTGGAGGTCAAATAATTTTGAGAAATGTTGTAACTCCATTCTTTCCTGGAGATATGTGGATGCATTCTCATTTTACAGACTCTGAGAAAACAGTTTAACTTTGTTTAATCCAGTGTTCTCCAGACTTATTTGACTGTGAGACAAAAATCCCACGGAATTAGTGTGCTGCAAAATATACATTGAAGGATAGATTTAATTTCGTCCTCTAAACTGGGAGCAACTTTATTAGCAGGAAACATGACTGTTAATTATAATAATTAAAAATCACAACTATAGTGCTTCCCTGGTGGCGCAGTGGTTGAGAGTCCGCCTGCCGATGCAGGGGACATGGGTTCGTGCCCCGGTCCAGGAAGATCCCGCATGCCACAGAGTGGCTGGGCCCATGAGCCATGGCCGCTGGGCCTGCGCGTCCGGAGCCTGTGCTCCGCAACGGGAGAGGCCGCAACAGTGAGAGGCCCGCGTACCACAAAAAAAAAAAGAAAAGAAAGAAAAAAAAAATCACAACTATAAGCTCTTATTTCCAAAACAAAACAAGCCCTCAGACAAAGACTAATTAGGTGTTTCTGAGTCTCTTGCTTTGTGTGTGTGTGGATGTGTGTGTGTTATTTTTTCACTCATTTTATCCCACAAAGGTAGCAGGTACAAAAGTTTTAGTAAAAATATAAGAGAGAAACTTGCAAAAACTCTATTGATTGGTTAAATTCTTCCAAGAATTGGGAAATTTCCCCAGTAATATGTGAATGAAACATCTGAGCCCATGTCACAAAACAGTCTGTAGGAGAACAGCTTGAAAATCCATAGGCTTTTTTTCTTTTTTTTTTTGGCTGCCACGACTCTTAGTTGCGGCACTCAGGATATTCGTTGAGGCCCTTCGTTGTGAGGAATCCAGGAAAATCGTCCTTGCTTGTAGGAGCAGAGACTACTCAATAATCAGACCACTCAATCTGTCAGTCTGTTTTTCCCATACAAAGACCTGGATAAACCCTAAAACTTTCCTACTATGAAATCATTATGTGTCCATATTCCCTACCAATGACCAAAGGTTTCTAACTTTGAGGAACGTCTTCAAAATATTTAGACATTGGATGGTAGCTTAATTTACAAGGTTATCTCTCTCTAGTTCTTTCTAAAATTTATTTTGAGATACTGAAAACGACACAATCATAATGTACAGCTCAAAGACTTTTCATAAATGGAACACATCTGATAACTAACACCCAGATCCAAAACCAGAACATTACCAGCACCCCACAAGCTGGCCTCATATCTTTTCCCAGTCACTACCCATGATGTATCTTATCTGTTTCTTCTTCTTTTTTTTTTTTTTTTTTTGCGGTATGCGGGCCTCTCACTGTTGTGGCCTCTCCCGTTGCCGAGCACAGGCCCAGCGGCCATGGCTCACGGGCCCAGCCACTCCGCGGCACGCGGGATCCTCCCGCACCGGGGCACGAACCCGTGTCCCCTGCATCAGCAGGCGGACTCTCAACCACTGCGCCACCAGGGAAGCCCTATCTGTTTCTTCTTGACAAGACTTGGGGCAGGCATCCTTGGTAGTTTGAAGATCTGTGGGAGACATACTAAATTCCCTAGTCATATTTGCAAAATATCATTTAATGGGGTTGACACACTGGAAATATTTACACAAATAGCTAACTCCATTTCTTTGTACGAATTCCTGTTAATCCTTATAAAACTGACCCTTTCTGACCTTGTTATCCAACTATCGGAATGCATCTTATTTGTGGTTTGCAGTTACTGTGCACTGACTGCAATTGTTTACCAAAGATTTAGGGAAAGTCAAGAGCTCCTGGGCAGTGTGTGTGAACCTGAGAGGGGGAAAAATGTTTCCTTTTTCTGGGAAAATCTAAAGTATAGGAACAAGAGGTTACAGGGTATAGTGGACCACAGTGGCTTTGGCCACTTAAACTTACATTTCTGCTAAAGTAGTCATTTACCTCATTCCATCACCAGCCTCTCATTGGCATTGGGGATTCCGCCATCCTTGGTCCCTGCACTTAGAAGATCTGCTCCCCATTCTGAGGAAAGGGTTGGTGGGGCACAAGGCCAGTCCCAAGTGAATGAGGACATTGCAGTAGTTCCTGGGCCAGTGGTGCATCCCTATAAAGGGATTTGCCGTGTGAGGATGTTGGGGTAGAAATCTCCAGCTAGTTTTATTCAGCCTCAGAAAAGTATGTGCTCTGGGACCTTCCTGTCACTAACATTTCTGCCTAACATCTCTGCCTTCCCTGAGTGTCCAAGGCATCACCTCTATTTGGTGGTGGGGGCGGATTAAAATGATCCCGAAATGGACATTGTCCTTAAAGTAAAGTTTGCACGAGCTGGCCAAAATCCGAAGCTCTAAGAGGTGCCACTTTTGTTAGACAATTGGTAGTCCCTGTGGCCTCTCTGCCTGGAACAAGAAGGACAGCACTGATAATGCTGCCCCTAACAGGTACCATGTTGGTCTCCCCTGGACTGGCCGTGGTCTCTGAGACAGCGCTCCTGAGCCTCCTGGTGCTGTGGACTGAGGGTGTTCACCTGTCAGAGTTCGGTTGTCCTTGACATTGACTCCACACCTCTCCAAGTGGTGCTCACAGCTCAGGAAGCTCCAATCTCCCCCCTCTTCTTGCTTCTTCTGTCTTCCTTCCTCCCAGCCAGGGAAACCTTCAATGTCTCCCACAAGCATGGAGGGATGGCTTTTTATGAAGTTCTATATTCAGTCTAGTTTAGCAAATAAATGTTATGCCCCACTCCTTTCAAGCTTTGCCTTTAGAGGGAAAGAGCCTTATTCTTTCCTTCTATGATGTCTGGCTCATGCAAAGCAAAAGCTTCACTTTTTACAACGATGGTCCATGGATTCCAAGAGCCTCTTTTGAAAGTCAAAAAGTGGACTGTCGGGCCTCCCTGGTGGCGCAAGTGGTTGAGAGTCCGCCTGCCGATGCAGGGGATGCGGGTTCGTGCCCCGGTCTGGGAGGATCCCATATGCCGCGGAGCGGCTGGGCCCGTGAGCCATGGCCGCTGAGCCTGCGCGTCCGGAGCCTGCGCGTCCGGAGCCTGTGCTCCGCGACGGGGGAGGCCACAACAGTGAGAGGCCCGCATACCGCAAAAAAAAAAAAAAAAAAAAAAAAAAAAAGTGGACTGTCAATTCTTCCTTATAAAATAGGTGGGGAGGTCACCAACAAGAAAGCACAAACCAAAAACCAAACCAAAGTAATTTGAATATAGGGGACTTCCCTGGTGGTTCAGTGGTTAAGAATCCACCTTCCAACTCAGGGGACTTGGGTTCGATCCCTGGTCAGGGAACTAAGATCCCTCATGCCATGGGGCAACTAAGCCTGAGCGCCGCAACTACTGAGCCCACACACCACAACTAAAGAGAAGCCTGCGTGCCATAATGAAGAGCCCACTAGCCACAATGAAGATCCCATGTGCTGCAATTAAGACCCGATGCAGCCAAATAAATGAAAAATAAAATAAAAAAAGCTTAGTAAAGAAGTGTGCATTGAAAGAATACTAAAAAAAGTAATTTTAATATAAATGCAAAATATTACTTCATGACACATGTGATCTATGCCCTCTAGTTAGAGTGACTGTCAGGACTAGCTGGAATTGGGCTGTGAACTGGGAAGGATGTACCCAGGGTCTTTGGCAGCCATCTTGATGCCAGAAGGGAGACCCCATCTAGGAATGAGGTGAGCACTGACAGCACATTGGCCAAATGGCCAGTTTGCTAAAGGTATTAGTTTGCTTAGGGCTGCCATAGTAAAGAACCACCGACTGGGTTGGTTAAACGATAGAAATTTATTTTCCCATGATTCTAGAGACTAGAAGTCTGAGATCTAGATTCTGCAGGGCTGGTTTTTCCTGAAACCTCTCTCCTTGGCTTGTAGACAGCTGTCTTCTCCCTGTATCCTCACATGGTCTTCCCTCTGTGTGTGTCTGTGTCCTAATCTCCTCTTCTTATAAACACACCAGTCGTATTGGACTGGGACTCTCTCATATAACCTCCTTTTACCTTAGTTACCTCATTAAAGGCCTTGTTTCCAAATAGTCACATTCTGAGGTACAGGCAGTGAGAAATTCAACATATGAATTTTGAGGGGACACAATTCAGCCCATAACATGAGATAAACATTTTCCTACATTTACTTCCTTGTTTTAGTGGTTTAGTTTCAGTTTACTTGTTTGATTTTGTGTTCCAGCTAACACCATAAAGAAAGTTCAACTGTGTGCTTCCTGGCTCCCCAATGCATTGTGTAATGGTATTGACTTTTGGTGACTTGGTCCACATCCAGTTAAGACTAAAGAGAGAACAGAGAGAAACCAGATCCTGGTTATGTCAGCTGAACCTGTAATCAGCTATGCCTGAAATCATGGTTCATTTACCTGAATCAATACAATCCCTTTGTCTCAAGTCAGCTTGACTTGGGATTTCAGTCACTTGCAACGGGAAGAGTCCTAATGGACACGGTAGCATTCCATTTTTTGTTTTTGCACAGAATTATTTTTATCAATTTTTAATAGGCTGAAAATAATTGTCTTTAAGCATCGAAATAATTTAAATCCTTGATACAAATATGTAGATATTAACACCTTTTGTTGAGGAATAATTCACAAACAATAAATGGGACCCAGTTAAAGTACATAACTTGATGAATTTTGATAGATATCACATACCCATGAAGCCACCACCACAAACAAGATACAGAACTGTTCCATCACACCAAAAGTGATGCTTATTTTTTCATATTCTTTATGTTGCTTTTCACTTTTTTTTCTTTAACATCTTTATTGGAGTATAATTGCTTTACATTTATACTAGTAAGTTAGTTTCTGCTTTATAACAAAGTGAATCAGCTATACATATACATATATTACCATATCTCCTCACTCTTGCATCTCCCTCCCATCCTCCCTATCCCACCCCTCTAGGTGGTCACAGAGCACCGAGCTGATCTCCCTGTGCTATGCGGCTGCTTCCCACTAGCTATCTATTTTACATTTGGTAGTGTATATATGTTCATGCCACTCTCTCACTTCATCCCAGGTTACCCTTCCCCCTCCCTGTGTCCTCAAGTCCATTCTCTACGTCTGCGTCTTTACTCCTGTTCTGCCCCTGGGTTTTTCAGAACCTTTTTTTTTTTTTTTTAGATTCTATATATATGTGTTAGCATACGGTATTTGTTTTTCTCTTTCTGACTTATTCACTCTGTATGACAGTCTCTAGGTCCATCCACCTCACGAGAAATAACTCAATTTCATTTCTTTTAATGGCTGAGTAACATTCCATTGTATATACGTGCCACATCTTCTTTATCAATTCATCTGTTGATGGACACTTAGGTTGCTTCCATGTCCTGGCTATTGTACATAGAGCTGCAATGAACATTGTGGTACATGACTCTTTTTGAATTATGGTTTTCTCAGGGTATATGCCCAGGAGTGGGATTGCTGGGTCGTATGGTAGTTCTATTTTTAATTTTTTGAGGAACCTCCATACTGTTCTCCATAGTGGCTGTATTAATTTCTATTCCCACCAACAGTGCAAGAGGGTTCCATTTTCACCACACCCTCTCCAGCATTTATTGTTTGTAGATTTTTTATTTTTATTTATTTTTTATTTTTTTGCGGTACGTGGGCTTCTCACTGTTGTGGCCTCTCCCACTGCGGAGCACAGGCTCCGGATGCGCAGGCCCAGCGGCCATGGCTCACAGGTCCAGCTGCTCCGTGGCATGTGGGATCCTCCCAGACCAGGGCACAAACCTGTGTCCCCTGCATTGGCAGGCAGACTCTCAACCACTGCGCCACCAGGGAAGCCCCCTGTTTGTAGATTTTTTGATGATGGCCATTCTGACCCGTGTGAGGTGATACCTCATTGTAGTTTTGATTTGCATTTCTCTAACGATTAGTGATGTTGAGCATCCTTTCATGTGTTTGTTGGCAATCTGTATGTCTCCTTTGGAGAAATGTGTATTTAGGTCTTCTGCCCATTTTTGGATTGGGTTGTTTGTTTTTTTGATCCTGAGCTGCATGAGCTGCAGGTAAATTTTGGAGATTAATCCGTTGCTTTACTTGCAAGTATTTTCTCCCATTCTGAGGGTTGTCCTTTCATCTTGTTTCTGTTTTCCTTTACTGTGCAAAAGCTTTTAAGTTTCATTAGGTCCCATTTGTTTCATTTTGTTTTTATTTCCATTTCTCTAGGAGGTGGGTCAAAAGGATCTTGCTGTGATTTATGTCATGGAGTGTTCTGCCTATGTTTTCCTCTAAGAGTTTTATAGTGTCTGGCCTTTCATTTAGGTCCTTAATCCATTTTGAGTTTATTTTTGTGTATGGTGTTAGGGAGTGTTCTAATTTCATTCTTTTCCATGTAGCTGTCCAGTTTTCCCAGCACCACTTATTGAAGAGGCTGTCTTTTCTCCATTGTATATTCTTGACTCCTTTTTCAAAGATAAGGTAACCATATATGTGTGGGTTTATCTCTGGGCTTTCTATCCTGTTCCATTTATCTATATTTCTGTTTTTGTGCCTGTACCATACTGTCTTGATTACTGTAGCTTTGTAGTATAGTCTGAAGTCAGGGAGCCTGATTCCTCCAGCTCCATTTTTCTTTCTCAAGATTGCTTTGGCTATTTGGGGTCTTTTGTGTTTCCACACAAATTGTGAAAAATTTTTTTTCTAGCTCTGTGAAAAATGCCCATTGGTCGTTTGATAGGGATTGCATTGAATCTGTAGATTGCTTTGGGTATTATAGTCATTTTCACATTGCTGATTATTCCAATCCAAGAACATGGTATACCTCTCCATCTGTTTGTATCATCTTTAATTTCTTTCATCAGTGTCTTATAGTTTTCTGCATACAGGTCTTTTGTCTCCTTAGGTAGGTTTATTCCTAGGTATTTTATTCTTTTTGTTGCAATGGTAAATGGGAGTGTTTCCTTAATTTCTCTTTCAGATTTGTCATCATTAGTGTATAGGAATGCAAGAGATTTCTGTGCATTAATTTTGTAACCTGCTACTTTACCAAATTCATTGATTAGCTCTAGTAGTTTTCTGGTAGCATCTTTAGGATTCTCTATGTATAGTATCATGTCAACTGCAAACAGTGACAGCTTTACTTCTTCTTTTCCTATTTGGATTCATTTTATTTTTCTTCTCTGATTGCTGTGACTAAAACTTCCAAAACTATGTTGAATGATAGTGGTGAGAGTGAACCACCTTGTCTTGTTCCTGATCTTAGTGGAAATGCTTTCAGTTTTTCACCATTGAGAACGATGTTGGCTGTGGGTTTGTCATATATGGCCTTTATTTTGTTGAGGTAAGTTCCCTCTGTGCCTACTTTCTGGAGGGTTTTTATCATAAATAGGTGTTGAATTTTGTCGAAAGCTTTTTCTGCATCTATTGAGATGATCATATGGTTTTTCTCCTTCAATTTGTTAATATGGTTTATCACATTGAATGATTTGCATATATTGAAGAATCCTTGCATTCCTGGGATAAACCCCACTTGATCATGGTGTATGATCCTTTTATTTTATTTATTTATTTATTTATTTGCGGTATGCGGGCCTCTCACTGTTGCGGCCTTTTCCGTTGCGGAGCACAGGCTCCGGATGCACAGGCTCAGCAGCGATGGCTCATGGGCCCAGCCGCTCCGAGGCATGTGGGATCCTCCCGGACCAGGGCACGAACTCGTGTCCCCTGCATCGGCAGGCGAACTCTCAACCACTGTGCCACCAGGGAAGCCCTGTATGATCCTTTTAGTGTGCCGTTGGATTCTGCTCACTAGAATTTTGTGAGGATTTTTGCATCTATGTTCATCAGTGATATTGGCCTGTAGTATTCTTTCTTTGTGACATCTTTGTCTGGTTTTGGTATCAGGGTGATGGTGGCCTTGTAGCATGAGTTTGGGAGTGTTCCTCCCTCTGTTATATTGTGGAAGAGTTTGAGAAGGATAGGTGTTAGCTCTTCTCTAAATGTTCGATAGAATTTGCCTGTGAAGCCATCTGGTCCTGGGCTTTTGTTTGTTGGAAGATTTTAAATCACAGTCTCAATTTCAGTGCTCGTGATTGGTCTGTTTATATTTTCTATTTCTTCCTGGTTCAGTCTTGGAAGGCTGCGTTTTTCTAAGAATTTGTCCATTTCTTCCAGGTTGTCCATTTTATTGGTATATAGTTGCTTGTAGTAATCTCTCATGATCCTTTGTATTTCTGCAGTGTCAGTTGTTACTTCCCCTTTTTTATTTCTAATTCTATCGATTTGAGTTTTCTCCCTTTTTTTCTTGATGAGTCTGGCAATTGCTGGTTGTTGAGTGGAGGTGGGTCTTAGCATTGAGATGGAGATCTCTGGGAGAGCTTTTGCTGTTTGATATTACGTGGAGCCAGGAGGTCTCTGGTGGACCAATGTCCTGACCTTGGCTCTCCCACCTCAGAGGCACAGGACTGACACCCAGCCAGAGCACAAAGACCCTGTCAGCCACACGGCTCAGAAGAAAAGGGAGAAAACAGAAAGAAAGAACAAAAAAAATAAAAAGTAATAAAGTTATTAAAATTAAAAATTAAAAAATCAAACATTAAAAAATTGTAAAGTAATTTAAAAAAAGAGAAAAGAAAGAAAGAAGAGTGTAACCAGACCAAAAAACAAATCCACCAATGATAACAAGTGCTAAAAACAATACTAATAAACAAACAAACAAAATGGACAGACAGAATCCTAGGACAAAGGGTAAAAGCAAAGCTATACAGACAAAATCACACAAAGAAGCATACACATACACACCCACAAAAAGAGAAAAAGGAAAAAAAAATGTATATATAAAAAAAAGGAGGAAGAGAGCAACCAGATCTATAAACAAATCTACCGATGATAATAAACTCTAAATACTAAGCTAAGATAAACATAAAACCAGACACCAGTCAGTTGCATACAGCAAACCCCAAGTCTACAGTTGTTCCCAAAGTCCACCACCTCAATTTTGGGATGATTCGTTGTCTATTCAGGGATTCCACAGATGCAGGGTACATCAAGTTGATTGTGGAGATTTAATCTGTTTCTCCTGAGGCTGCATGGAGAGATTTCCCTTTGTCTTCTTTGTTCGCACTGCTCCTGTGTTTCAGTTTTGGATTTAGCCCCGCCTCTGCATGTAGGTCACCTGAGGGCACCTGTTCTTCGCTCAGACAGGACGGGGTTAAAAGAGCCGCTGATTCTGGGCCTCTGGCTCACGCAGGCCGGGGGGAGGGAGAGGTACGGAGGCGGGGCGAGCCTGCGGCGTCAGAGGCGGCGTGACGTTGCACCAGCGTGAAGCGCGCCGTGTGTTCTCCCGGGGAAGCTATCCCTGGATCCCGGGACCCTGCCAGTGGCGGGCTGCACAGGCTCCCCGGAAGGGGCAGTGTGGAGAGTGACCTGTGCTCCCACACAGGCTTCTTGGTGGTGGCAGCAGCAGCCTTAACGTCTCATGCCGGTCTCTGGGGTCCGCGCTGACAGCCGCGGCTCGCTCGCGCCCGTCTCTGAAGCTCCTTTAAGCAGCGCTCTTAATCCCTTCTCCTCACGCACCAGGAAACAATGGCCTCCTGCCTCTTCGGCAGCTCCAGACTTTTTCCCGGACTCCCTCCCGGCCAGCCGTGGTGCACTAACCCCTTCAGGCTGTGTTCACGCCGCCAGCCCCAGTCCTCTCCCTGCGCTCTGACCGAAGCCGAAGCCGAAGCCGAAGCCTCAGCTCCCAGCCCTGCCCGCCCCGGCGGGTGAGCAGACAAGCCTCTCAGACTGGTGAGTGCCGGTCGGCACCGAGCCTCTGTGCGGGAATCTCTCCGCTTTGCCCTCCGCACCCCTGTTGCTGTGCTCTCCTCCGCGACTCCGAAGCTTTCCCCCCTCCGCCACCCGCAGTCTCCGCCCGCGAAGGGGCTTCTAGTGTGTGGAAACCTTTCCTCCTTCGCGGCTCCCTCCTACTGGTGCAGGTACCGTCCCTATTTTTTTGTCTCTGTTTATCTTTTTGCTTTTGCCCTACCCAGGTACGTGGGGAGTTACTTGCCTTTTGGGAGGTCTGAGGTCTTCTGACAGCGTTCAGGAGGTGTTCTGTAGGAGTTGTTCCACGTGTAGATATATTTCTGATGTATCTGTGGGGAGGAAGGTGATCTCCGCATCTTACTCTTCCGCCATCTTGAAGGTCTCAGTCTGCTTTTCACTTTCTTAGGCCAAAACTGATGAAAGAAAACCTATACTTTCTCTTTAAGGTTTTTTTTTTTTTTTTAAGGTTCAGATTTCTCCTCTTTCTCTTCTATGCCAACCCAATGCTTGTACTAAAGCACTCCCAAAGAACAGCTTAAATCAAATATAAAGTAGGGAATCAGAGCATATTACTCTAGTTTTAAATTTTCATTTAAATATTTAAATCTGCTGTCATTTATTGAGTATATACTGTGTGTTTGGCACTAGTAAGTCATGAATTATCTTGTGTAGTCTTCTTTATTTTTTTGGCTGCTTCATTGCTGTGTGCAGGCTGTCTGTAGTTGCAGTGAGCGGGGGCTACTCTTCGTTGTGGTGCACGGGCTTCTCATTGTGGTGGCTTCTCTTGTTGCAGAGCACAGGCTCTAATAAGCGCGTGGGCTTCCGTAGTTGTGGCACGTGGGCTTCCGTAGTTGTGGCTTGAGAGCTCTAGAGCACAGGCTCGGTAGTTGTGGCTCTGCAGCATGTGGGATCTTCCCAGACCAGGGATTGAACCCATGTGCCCTGCATTGGCAGGCGGATTCTTAACCACCGTGCCACCAGGGAAGCCCTTGTTTAGTCTTTAAAATAAGCAAGCACTCGAGGTGGCGTGGTTTTAAGCCATCTAGTTTGTGCCATTTTTGTTATGGCAGCCCTAGCAAACAAATACACGTGGCCAAAGGAACTTTGCAGACGTGATTACATTAAAGATCTTGAGATGGAGAGATTATCTTGAATTATCTGGTGAGTCCAATGTAATCACAAGATGCTTACAAATGAAAGAGAGAAGCAAGAGGGTCAGAGTTAGAGAAGGAAATGTGATGACAGCAGTGGGCCAGAGTGAGCAGCATGAGGAATACGGCCATTGCTGGCTTTGAAAACAGATTCTGGGGCCAAAAGCCAAGGAATGCGGCAGCTCTGGAAGCTGGAAAAGGCAAGGAAATGGATTCTTCCCTAGACTCTCCGGAAGGAAGGCAGCTCTGCTGACACCTTGATTTTAGCCCAGAGAAACCCAATTTCAGACTTCTGTCCTACAGAACCATAAGATAATACATTAGTGTTGTTTTAAGCCATCAAGTTTGTGGTAGTTTGTAGTTGTAACTGTGGTAATTGGCAGCATTAGGAAATTAATACATGGGAATTATTTTTTTTAACTTACAAGAAGATATACCCTTACTAAACTTGAGAATCGCTGCTTGTAAGAGATAGAAGCTATTAAAATGTAGAGAAGGAATTTAAGATTTAAGTGTTAGAAAGTGTAATCTGGATTGGAGGATAAATCAGACAAGGTGAAGATTATAGGCAGAGAGATTAAAAGCAAAGTTATTGTAACAGTTCAAGCAAGACATGATGAGTACCTGAACTTGGGCAGTGCCAAAAAGAGTTGTAGGATAAGGGGTGTATTTGAGAGGTTTATGGGAAGAATCAACAATGCTTATTAAGGGATAGGAGAGGGTCTTGGGTGACATTCAAACTTATGGCTAAGGGAACTGGATGGATTGTAGTATCATTTTTTTTAACAGTATCAAGAGATGAATTTACTCATGTTATTTATGGAAACAAAGTTTTACATGGGAGATGACTTTTCTGAGATATTAAATTAAATGTTTTTTATTTTAAAAATTGAGATATAATTGACTTACAACATCATATTAGTTCTAGGTGTACAACATAATGATTTTCTCTATGTATATATTACAAAATGATCACCGCAATAAGTTTAGTTAACATACATCACCGTCCACAGTTACAAATCTTTTTTATTGTGATGAGCACTTAAGATCTACTCTTTTAGCATCTTTCAAAAATGCAATACACTATTGTTAAGTATCATCACCATTGCTGTGCATTACATCCCCAGGACTTACTTATCTTAGAACTGGAAGTTTTTTACCTCTTGATCCCCTCCATCCATTTTACCCACCTACCATCCTCCACCTCTGACAACCACCAATCTGATCTCTGTATCTATGAGTTTGAGTTTTCTTTTAGGTTTCACATATAAGTGTTATATACCATTCTTGTTTGGAATCTGAACTGAAAACAATCTGGAGCTCAGGGGGGAGATTTGAGCTGGAAATAAGACTTGACGTTACTATAGATAAATATTGAAGCCATGAGCATGAATGGGATCTCTCAAAAAAAAAAAAACACTAATGGTATTGGAACTTGAGTCATCCACCTGACCTAGGTTACCTCCAAAATTGTTCTATACAAAAGGGAAATATTCACTCAAATTAACCATTTTATAGTGATGGAGCCATTTAATGGGAACAGTTACCAGCAGATCTCAAAAACTAGGGATGGGGCGTCCCTGGTGGTGCAGTGGTTGAGAGTCTGCCTGCCGATGCAGGGGACACGGGTTCGTGCCCCAGTCCGGAAAGATTCCACATGCTGTGGAGCGGCTGGGCCCATGAGCCATGGCCGCTGAGCCTGCGCGTCTGGAGCCTGTGCTCCGCAACGGGAGAGGCCATGGCAGTGAGAGGCCCGCGTACTGCAAAAAAAAAACAAACAAAAAACTAGGGATGGGCCAGGGCCCATGTGATCTGACCTTTGAAAATGGGGGTCACATGGGTCAGCCTCTGTATCACTATGTGAAATTATTGTCTCTATCTAATGCCTTAGCAAAGTGGGCTGTTATTATTTAAAACTTATTTTTTGAGAAGCAAGAGCCAATTGGAAATAGGTACAAATGTGAAGTACCAGCACATAGGGGGAAAAACATCTTCAAACCTGCTGTATTTTGTGAGTAAGTCATTGCTCCTCAAATAGGTTACATATGTTTGAAAGCAGAAATTTTGTCTTAAAAGCCTATGGATTTTAGGGACTTCCCTGGTGGCCCAGTGGTAAAGAATCCACCTTCCAATGCAGAGGACGTGGGTTCAATCCCTGGTCGGGGAACTAAGATCCCACGTACTGTAAGGCAACTAAGCCCGCGTGCCACAACTAGAGAGAAGTCCAAGCACCACAACGAAGAGCCTCAAAGAATATCAACGAATCTCAATTTTTCTGAAACCTGCAAATCTAAAACTGGGAGAGGAAATTCCCTGGCGGTCCAATGGTTAAGGCTCTCTCTGTGATTCCAATGCAGTGGACATGGGTTCGATCCCTGGTCAGGGAACTAAGATCTCACATGCCGCGTGGCCAAAAAAAAAGGAAACTAACTAAATAAATAAAACCGGGAGAAGTTTTCTGCTCTTTTGTTCGAGGAGGATTTGGGAACTCAATTTGGAGGACCTTTTGGTTAAGAAGTAAAGCCCACTGCCTGCTCAGAAATGGAAAGTTTGAGAATACATGGAGCCCTATTGCTGTGTTTTCATGTGTGCAGAATTGCATTTCTGCAGATTTTTATCAGGCTGGGTGGGAGGAGGCCCTGAAATGGATAGAAGTTTTTTCTCTCTCTTTAGGCCATAGAAAAAAACAACCCTGATGAGGTGGGCATGGTCAAGACAACCCCACTGGGGAGGGTGGACTGGCCACAGTACCTGGTGCCAAGCCAAGGGCTAAGGATAGAGCTGATCAGGAGAAACCCCCAAGGAGAGGCATGACCTGAGAACTCTGTCAGCAATGATGTCCATTTAAGGTTGTTCTTTGGGTTTTGTCTTGTTTGGTTTTTTTTTAAACATCTTTATTGGAGTATAATTGCTTTACAATGGTGTGTTAGTTTCTGCTGTATAACAAAGTGAATCAGCTATATGTATACATGTATCCACATATCTCCTCCCTCTTGCATCTCCCTCCCACCCTCCCTATCCCACCCCTCTAGGTGGGCACAAAGCACCAACCGAGCTGGTCTCCCTGTGCTATGCAGCTACTTCCCACTAGCTATCCGTTTTACATTTGGTAGTGTATATATGTCCATGCCACTCTCTCACTTCGTCCCAGCTTACCCTTCCCCCTCCCCATGTCCTCAAGTCCATTCTCTAGTAGTTCTGCGTCTTTATTCCCATCCTGCCCCTAGATTCTTCATGACCTTTTTTTTTTTTAGGTTCCATATATATGTGTTAACATACAGTATTTCTTTTTCTCTTTCTGACTTACTTCACTCTGTATGACAGACTCTAGGTCCATCCACCTCACTACAAATAACTCAATTTTGTTTCTTTTTATGGCTGAGTAATATTCCATTGTATATATGTGCCACATCTTCTTTATCCATTCATCTGTTGATGGACACATAGGTTGCTTCCATGTCCTGGCTATTGTAAATAGAGCTGCAGTGAACATTGTGGTACATGACTCTTTTTGGGTTTTGTTTTGCCTTTAATTTGGCTTTGGTCTTTTCAGATTAGTACTTCCCTTTAACTTGTTTTTATTTGTTTGTTTATTTATTTATTTTTTTTTTGCAGAGTTTGGTTAAACATTTTGGAGGAGAGCATTGAATCTGCAAAGAGATTAAATACAACCAGAAAAGAAAGTACTAAAAGAATCTAAAAAGAGTGGATATGTGTATATGTATAATTGATTCACTTTGCTGTATGCATGACACTAACACAACACTGTAAATCAAGTATACTCCAATAAAAATTTTTTTTAAAAAAAAGAAAGTGCTGAGACTGAGGTGAGAGAGGGTCAGATCACTGCAGTATGGCCCATCCTGTTTATTGACTGGAGCAGGCAGCCAACAGTTTGCAGGGATACTAAAGAGAAGGACTGAATCCTATTTAAAAGATAATCGATGGATAATGACTTGGCACTTACACCAATGTAGGTGACAGCACATTAGCTCAGTCGTGAGGACCACAGAACAAGAGGTTTAACTTCTGCCTGGGAGACACAAGACAGGGGCAGCATGACACCCACAGGGAGGATCAGACTGCATGACCCCCAAGACTGATTTCAAATCTTGCCTCTACCACCTAGTGGATCTGTCATTTAGGAGAGTCCTTGAAAACTCTCTGAGCCTGTTTCCCCACCTAATATATAAATTTACTTATTCCTGCTTCATGGGGCTCCTAAGTAAGATTGCTTATGCAAAGTTTTTATGCAATTCCCAATAAGTTATTATTATTGTTAGTATAGCACAATATATTAATAGTATATGCTAATATAAATGTAATATGATATCCGTTACTTATTAATAAATCATTATTGTTATCATTTACAAGTTAATTAAGGCTTATGAACATTTCTTTAGTAAGGGAAGATTTTGAATTGCTATATCCTTTAGAGTTTATTACATATAAATCTGTTTGTGAATGATATTGCATACAGAGCATGGAGTCAGTATTTTAAAATAATCCTGTGTTGTCCTCATGAAGCCTCAGGAAAAAGAACATTTCAAAGACCGTTCAGAGTACCAAAAATGTGCCAATCTGAAGAGCCAAGTGTTGGTGGCTGTGGACTTGTGCGGAGACTCCCTAACATTGGCTTTGGCAGTGAAACGAGGAACAATCATGTTGAGAAGCTATTCAGCAGCATGACCTGGCCTTTCCACCCTGAAATGTATATTTTCTAGAATCACTCATTCAGGCAGCAAGGAGACATGTATGAGGATCCTACTGAAGCAGTTCCTACTAGAAAAACAAGAACCCTGAAAATAACCAAATGTCCGCTAATGGAAGAATTAATAAATAAATTGAGCTGTAGATAAACAACAGAATATTATTTAGAAACCAAAATGAATAAACCACAGGAAAAGCAAGTTGCAGGAGGATATGTACAGTAAAATGCTATTTATAAAGCGTTTATAAACATTCAAGGAAATAATGCATTGTTTAAGGAACATTAAATATTTTGTTAAAGCATAAAAACATATGTGGTCATTGTAACTACCCAAGTCAGGATGGTTGTCACTCCCGGGACTGGGGGAGACTCGTTGGTGAGAGCTACACAGGCAGTTTCAAGTGTATCTGTAATGTTCTCTTTCTGTTAAAAGAAAAACAACCTGAAGCAAATACAGCAAAAAGAAATTAAGATTTGACAAAGCTTTGTATTAGGCATATTGTTCATGATATCATTCTCTCTAGTTTTCTGAATTTTTGAAGTTGCTCACATTTTTTAAAAAAAGAAAAAAAATCAGGACTTCTAGGGAATTCCCCGGTGGTCTAGTGGTTAGGATTCGGCGCTTTCACTGCTGTGCCCCAGGTTCAATCCCTGGTTGGGGAACTGAGAACAAGCCAAAAAAAAAGAAAAGTCAGGACTTCTAAGTTCCTGTAGGAAAATGGGAGCCAATTAATTCTAAATCTTTTTACACATTCTCTAAAAAAGATGGGAATGCACAAAAAGTGTGATAAAGCCACCCATTATCAATGCCTACAGCAAAACTAAGAGACAAAGAATATTAAAAATCTTCATGTGAGGGCTTCCCTGGTGGCGCAGTGGTTGAGAGTCCACCTGCCGATGCAGGGGACACGGGTACGTGCCCCGGTCCAGGAAGATCCCACATGCTGCGGAGCGTCTGGGCCCGTGAGCCATGGCCGCTGAGCCTGCGCATCCGGAGCCTGTGCTCCGCAACGGGAGAGGCCACAGCAGTGAGAGGCCCGCGTACCGCAAAAAAAAAAAAAATCCTCATGTGGGGAGTTAGGTACCCCAAACCAATAGAGACAGCTGCAAAGCCCATATCAAGGTAAAATCAAGATGGAGAGTGCGGGAAAAAGAGAGGGTGCAAGTAATACGAGGTCCACCTGGGAAAGTCAAGAAAATCAATGACAAGACTCGTATAGACAATAAGAGAATTCAATAAGGTAGTATGATATTAAATAAACCTTAGAAAATCAGTAACTCTCATACCTACAATCTATAACCAATTAGAAGTTGCAATGGAAAAGAAAACATAATTTTTAGTAACAAAATAAAAACTAAATTCTTAGAAATAAACTGAACAAAAAATTTGCAAAAGCTATAGGAGGAAAACTTTCAAAACATGCCTAAAAGACCCAAAAGTAGACTTGAACAAATGAAAAGACATTCCTTGTTCCTGGTTAGGATGACAATATCAAAAAGATGCCAATTTGCCACCAGTTAACAGGTAAAATTAAAGTGATCCCTGTAAAAATATTTCTCTTTCCTAGAGCTAGAGAAGTTGATTCGAAAGTACATACAAAAAGATAAGCGGGCTTCCCTGGTGGCGCAGTGGTTGAGAGTCTGCCTGCCGATGCAGGGGACACTGGTTCATGCCCCGGTCTGGGAGGATCCCACATGCCGCGGAGCAGCTGGGCCCGTGAGCCATGGCCGCTGAGCCTGCGCGTCCGGAGCCTGTGCTCCGCAACGGGAGAGGCCACAGCAGTGAGAGGCCTGCGTACCGCAAAAAAAAAAAAAAAGATAAGCAAGAGAAACATGAACAGTTTGAAAAAGAAGAGGAGTGAGGGGAGCTTGCTGACAAGGCAGACAGTAAAATGTAGTAGAAAGTCTCTATAAATTAAGACGATGTGGTCCTGGCACATAAACGGACAGACAATCCAGTGGAACAGAATAGAAAATCTAGTGGTACTCCCAAATACATGTGAAAGTTTATTGTATTATGATGAGGACATCTCAAATCACTGGAGAAAACATGTACTTTTTACTAAGTGATGTTAGGACAAGAGTATAACCATTTTTAAAAAGATAAAATTGGACCATACTTCATTCATTGAACCAGAATAAACTCTGAATAAGTCAGAGACCTAAATGGCTTTTTTTTTTGTAAGTACAGGAACTATGAGAAATATGGATGAGTGCCTTTATAACCTGGATGTAGAATGACTCAAAATCTAGTAGCAATTAGGAAAAGATTGATAAATTTGACCATATAATACTAAACCCAATTTTTTTACGTGGGAAAATCCCATAAACAAAGGGAAAAATGCATGACAAGCTGATAAAATATTTGAAACTTAAGCTTCTTAATATATAAAGACCTCTCAAAAAAAAAGGAGGGAAAACTGTAGAGAAAGATGCATAAAAGACAAGAACAAACATTTCACAGAAAAAGACAAATGATACTTAAGCATATGAATACAGACTCAACTTCTCTCACACTAAGAGAAACAAAAATTAAAACTACACCAAGCTACAATTTCACACCCATTAGACTGACAAAATTTCAAAAGCTTGACAACACACTTGGTGAGAATATGGGAAAAGAGACATTCTCATACATTGCTGGTAGGAGTACACAAAGATATGCCCTTGGTACGCACAATGGTATGGAAGGGAATTAAGAAGATATAATAAAACTACATACGCACTTATGCTTTGACTCAGCAATCCAATATCCAGCAGCTTACCCTGAAAGTATACGTCCACAAATTATAAACAACATTTGTACTATTCACTCTGCATTATTTATAATGGCAAAATATCGGAAAGCATTCAAATGCCCATCCCGGAGATGAGCTGAATAAACCATCATACAGTGGGATAATCTACAGCCATAAAACGGTGGGGGGGAAATCAATGAATCTTTATGAACTGATAAGAAGTCACTTGAATCAAAATCTCTAAAATGACAAATTAAGCCCCAGCCCCACCCCACCCCTGACTTATTTCCTATTATTTCTCTCGGGCTTATTCCTCTGGAGTTGCTGGTTGTAGTGCCAAGTCAATGTGGGTACATTCCTACCTTCAGTCATTTGCATTTGATATCCGATCCCAGAGGTCCACATGGCTTCTCCATTATTTCCTTCAGGACTTACTCAACTGTCATCTTCTCGGTGAGACATTCACTGGCTGTTCTGTCCAAAACTGCAACCTCTCCTGACCCTTCCTTTCTTCCTTACATGCTAGATATTTTCCTCTAGCATTTATCACTAATACACTCTCTATTTTATCTATTTATTTAATTTTATTAACTATCTCTCACACTAGAATGTAAATTCCATAAGGGCAGAGTTTTTTTTTTTTTTTTTTTTGCGGTACGTGGGCCTTCACTGCTGTGGCCTCTCCCATTGCAGAGCACAGCCTACGGACGGGCAGGCTCAACAGCCACGGCTCACGGACCCAGCCACTCCGCGGCATGTGGGATCTTCCTGGACCGGGGCACGAACCCGTGTTCCCTGCATCGGCAGGCGGACTCTCAAACACTGCGCCACCAAGGAAGCCCAAGGGCAGAGATTTTTCATCTATGTTGTTTACACCTGTATCCTCTGTACTTAAGAGAATGTATGGCACTCAACAAGTGGATAAATAGATGGGTGGGTGGGTGGATGGATGGATGGATGGATGGACAGATGAATCCTTCTGGTAATTTTTTTTTGAGATGTTGGGGGTAAGAGTTCATTAATTAATTTATTTATTTTTGCTCTGTTGGGTCTTCATTTCTGTGCAAGGGCTTTCTCTAGTTGTGGCAAGCGGGGGCCACTCTTCATCGCGGTGCGCGGGCCTCTTATTATAACGGCCTCTCTTGTTGCGGAGCACAGGCTCCAGACGCGCAGGCTCAGTAGTTGTGGTTCACGGGCCTAGTTGCTCCGTGGCATGTGGGATCCTCCCAGACCAGGACTCGAACCTGTTTCCCCTGCATTAGCAGGTAGATTCTCAACCACTGCGCCACCAGGGAAGCCCCTGTTCTGGTAATGTTTTTTGATAATTTCTTCCCCACATATTCTATTTCTCTTTCTGAAATTCCAGTTAGTCATACATTAGATCTCCTGGATAGATCCTCTAAATTTATGCACAAAGGCAAGAAAATAGAGATTACGTGGCGTGCAAGAAGCAGAGAACAAAAAGGGGAGCTGGAGCTTCAAGAGGCTGGGCTGATATTCAGCTGGAAGGATATGTAAATTGCTAAAGCAATGAAATACTTCTGAACTAGCTGTAAAGGGCCACCAGTCCCGGCCCCCGAATGTTCACCTTGCCATCCCAGCTGCCCCCTGGGTCCCCTGGACCACCCACCCCCCAGTGACCAGAGTTGCCCCTGACACAGCAGGGTTGCTGCACGACCCTGCTTCGGTGCTGTGGTCCCACGGGTTTGGGCTGATTGGCACCCAAGCTTTACTGGCTGTTACACATTTTGAACATCATCTCAGAGCATAGGATTATGAGGGTGACTCCCAGCAGGATTCGGAAAGGTGGGCTGGAGCCCTTGAATGCCACAGCCCTTGAAGGGTGGATTTTATTCATTAGGAGGGAGGAGGGTGTCTTGAGTAGGCAAGTAATCGTCTTGAGTAGGCAAGTACTATGATCAGAGCTCTGACAGCAGCTAATTTAGGATGATATGAAGGAGAGAAACTAGAAGCGGGGATTAAGTGATCCTTGTAAGGAGTGACACCACTTTATTAAAACAGCAGGGATATCTCATCTAATTTGTTATTACAGTTATTAAGGTAAGGGAGATATTGCCAACAAACTAGATCAGACCCGACCTTATTACTTTGTTCTAATTATGAATGTTTATAATTGTATCACAACTACTGTTGTATCTGTGTGAGTGGCAGTGTGATTCTGATGTATGTCTGAGGGCTCTAATGCCAGGATTTACAGAGTATCATTTGATAACCATCTTCCACCCGCTGCCTCCATCATCTCTGTGAGGACAAGCACCTGCTCTGTTCTGCCTGTTATTTGAGGGCCGTACCTGTGATTTCCCCATCCCCCATTTCTCCCCACATGCCCACACCCACACACATACACACCTGAGCAAGCGTGCACATGTACACATACTCACACACACGCACACGCACCAGGACACTGGCATCTAAGAGGGAATCCTATACGTGCTGTCACATGTTAACTGGTCCCTACTTTGCTCCATCTTTGCCAGCCCCGCATCCCAGAGAGTGGACATGATTTCCACCCTTCTCTTTCTAGTTTTCAGACTGCTTGCCTTTGACTTAAGAATCAGAGCCAGATCATTCTGACTGTGAAACTCTGAGTCCAAGGGCCATCCTGATCACCCAGACTAGATCCTTCCCCTCCACTCAGGCTCTGGAAATGAACCCTGGTTTCCATGTCCCTGCCTGGGTTTTATCTCAGAGGGTTGGCCCATCCTGGGGACTCTGTATTTGTCCCAAGCCCCTGCTAATGTTCCCTGCCCAAGATTGGAACTGACCCTTCATTCCCGGCATGTTTGTGTAACCCATGCCCCATAGTGGGGTTTTGGTTTGTTGTTTGCTTTTCGCCTTAAGTTGACAGAAACCATCTGTGGCCAGCATCCTCCAGAATGCCTTGCTCTGTGCTCAGTACCTAGATTCGCACTAAAAACGCTGTTTGGTTGGAGGGAATGATGCCCGGGAAGAACACTGGACTAAAAACATAGGCTCCGTGGCCCTGGTCCCACTCTCTCTACTTCACAGCCCTAATTCCTCTGGCTTCAGTTTCCTTTTCTGTCACACCAGTGGTTCCTCAAACTCTAGCCTCTGGAACATGGTTCTGCAGGAAATAACAGGTTGGGGAAGGGGAGGCAAAGCATACTGGGAGCATGAGGGTGCGTTTGTAAATATACAGACTGAGGAAACAAGTGAAAAACAGGCTTCTTTCCTGAGGAATTCTCAGAGCCTGTAATATGTGAAGAAGCCTTGTAAACCTCTAAAGAAAGATACGATACATAGTACTAACCCAAATCATTTGACCGTGAAGCCCTTTTGTCTTAGAGCATTTTGACACACTAGCATTCCAAAGAACCCCAATTTTCCTTAGATTAACCTCGGGTCCCCCTCCATTCTTCAAGAGCCTCCTCAGATGACATGACCTCCAGGAAGCCTGATGCTTGTCCTTTCCATCTCAGTATCGTGTTATCTCTAGCATCTATGGCACTTCCTGGCACCCACCTTGAACTTGTGTTTGCACCTGAATCTTTGGTTCAAGTGTAATTCCTTGTAGGCGCGCACAGGTCTGAAGCATCTGTGCCCCTGCAGCTCTAAACCCACCGCTTTACATAGGGTCAGCAACAAAGCTCCACTCATCCACCTTAGACCCCAGCACTTGGCTCTCTGGCCCTTCCCTCCTCGCAGCCTGCCAGCTCTCACTATGCCTCACATGTGTCCCTGCCACCCGCTCTGACCTCCCTGTATCCTCCACATTACCACAAAGTGATCTGATTAAATACAATGATTATCATGACACTTCCCAGCTTCAATCCCTTCTACAACTCCCTGTTATCTACAAGATAAAGTTTGGACCTGTCTGGGGACAGAGACTTCCATTTTTCTGGTCCCTACCTACCCCTTTCACCTCATCCTGCAGCAACACTAAACTAGATCACGCATACACACACACACACACACACACACACACTCACACACTCACACACTCATCATACTGCTTCTTGCCTGTGAGGATCACTCCTTTGCCTGGAATGTCATCTCCCCTTTCCTCCTGGATGGACCCTCCTATTCATCCTTTAATTCAGGACATGTACTCCTTCTCCTCTTCCAAGAAGTCTCCTCCGTAGCCCTCTTCAACGCAGTGTGGGTTGTTCCGTAGCACTCCACGCATCATTGTATTACCACTTTAGATTGCAATTGTTTGTCTGCATTTCTATCTCCCCTCTTAGACTATAATGAGCTCCTTCGTAGCCTCGACTATGCCTGTATCCAAAGTACTAGCACAGAGACTTCCCTGGTGGTCCAGTGGTTGGGACTTTGCCTTCCAGTGCTGGGTTGAAGGTTTGATCCCTGGTTGGGGAGCTAGGATCCCACATGCCTCATGGCCAAAAAAACCAAAACAGAAAACAGAAGCAGGACTTCTCTGGTGGTGCAGTGGTTAAGAATCTGCCTGCCAATGCAGGGGACACAGGTTTGATCCCTGGTCTGGGAAGATCTCGTATGCCACAGAGCAACGAAGTCCATGTGCCACAACTACTGAAGCCCACGTGCCTAGATCCCATGCTCCGCAACAAAGAGAAGCCACCACAATGAAAAGCCTGCAGACAGCCAGGAAGAGTAGCCCCTGCTCAACGCAGCTAGGGAAAGCCTGGGCGCAGCAATGAAGACCCAATGCAGCCAAAAATATAAACAAATAAATAAATTAATTAATTTTTTTTAAAAAGAGCAATTTTTTTTTTTTTGGCGGTATGCGGGCCTCTCACTGTTGTGGCCTCTCCCATTGCGGAGAACAAGCTCTGGATGCGCAGGCTCAGCAGCCAATGGCTCACGGGCCCAGCCGCTCCGCGGCATGTGGGATCCTCCCGGACCGGGGCATGAACCCGTGTCCCCTGCATCGGCAGGCGGACTCTCAACCACTGTGCCACCAGGGAAGCCCACAGAAGCAATATTGTAATAAAGTCAATAAAGACTTTTTAGAAATGGTCCACATCAAAAATATTTTTTAAAAAAAGTACTAGCACAGTGGCTGGCACATGGGAAAGCTCTTTTTAAAAAGTTTGTTGAATGAACTCATGGATGATGGTTTTAACTCTAATTAAAGGAATCGATGGAGCCTAACATCTAATTGTTCTCATATCCTATGTAACCCTTGATCTCTTCAATGGTGACTGTTTCTCCAGTCTCATCTGCTACCCCTTGCTTGGCTGCAACCACACTGGCCTCTTGGCTGCTCCTCTAGCACTCTGACCTTGCTCCACCCCAGGACCTTTGCATGTCCTGCCTGGAATGCTCTTCCCCCAGGTCTCTGATCAAAGTCACTGAACAGACATTATAGTATGTACTTATTTGTTTATTGTTATCGATCTGTGATCTGCCTCCCACCCCCACCATTAGAATGTAAACTGTTGGGAGCAGAGATGTGGGTTGATTCACTGTAGTATCCCAGCACCTAGAAAGGTATCTAGCGCTTGATAAATGCTTGTTGAATAAAAGGATTTCCTCCTCTATAACATGGTCTGTCCCAGACTGCTCACTGTGATCCCATTACCCCTTCTCTTATACTTCTACTCAGAGAATCCCAGACTTTTAGCCAGATACCTGACTACCGGATTAAAAACTACATAGAGCTTCCCTCGCAGTTGAGTATGATCACTTGGCTAAATTCTGGCAAATGAGATGTAAGAGGAAATGATGTGCCCAGATTCTAGGATGTGTCTCTAAAGGGAGCTGCCATGATCCTTCTTCCCTCCTTTCTCCAACCGACAACTTGGAACATAGATGTGATGACTCTACTTGGCTCTATCTTCAATAATGAGCACACAATTCTTAGAAGAACTGTCAACATATGATGTGATGTTTATACCACTGTAATATTCTTGCTTGACCACTTAAACCAGTGGCCCTTGAAAGTTGGTGGATTCATTTGAATAAGGTTCTAAGAAAGTTTTCAAATCTAGGCTACACTGCTAGTAGAGTGAGAGTGTTCTAGAAGCCTAATTTCCAGTGACTGGTAGAAACTCTGTGTACTTTGCTGCGCTTATCCTATTCTCCTAACTTATCAATTAGTGCAGGAAAATTCTCTCTCCTTTATTGTTTGTAAATGTGTACTGAAGTCATAACTGTGCTAATTTTTTAAATTAATTTATTTATTTATGGCTGTGTTGGGTCTTCGTTTCTGTGCAAGGGCTTTCTCTAGTTGTGGCAAGCGGGGGCCACTCTTCATCACGGTGCACAGGCCTCTCACTATCATGGCCTCTCTTGTTGCGGAGCACAGGCTCCAAACGCGCATGCTCAGTAGCTGTGGCTCACGGGCCTAGTTGCTCCGCGGCATGTAGGATCCTCCCAGACCAGGGCTCGAACCCATGTCCCCTGCATTAGCAGGCAGATTCTCAGCCACTGCGCCACCAGGGAAGCCCTAACTGTGCTAATTTTAAGAAAACCTATGCTTGGATATAATAATACAATATTAGGGGGAGTACAATCAGAAAATCAGAAACCATACTAGGCTTTTCAAATAGAGGGAACTTAATACAAGGAGTTGGGTACACAGGTGCTGAAAGATTGAGGCAACTCAGATATTAATAATTGCAGGAAGCAGCTATGACTCCTAGAGTTGAGGGGACAAAAGTGAAGAGGAGTGATACCAAAATGTTGCTTAGATTTCTGGTTAGATTGGCTGGTGCTTAGATTTCTAAGTGGGGCACTGCACCACTGCTACAAAGACCTCAGAAGGCTGGGCATGACACAGCAGGTTCTGGAAGTACTGAAAGAAGCAGGGGGGCTAGCTTGTGATGCTGGAGGGATGCTAACAGGAGCTAGAAACAGGAAGGAAATCTCTCCTCCTCCCACTTTCCCACCTCCCCCTTGAGCTCCACATGGCGACATGTCATCACGGAACAGGATGCCAGAACATAATGGAGTCTAAGGCTTCTAGTTTGCTCAGTCCCAGTCTTGCCATCAAAGAGTGGAGCATCACAGTGTGGGCTTGGGGCCAAGAAACCATAAGTGAACAACCAACAGAAACACCTCCTGCCCCAAGATTGCCCAGTGGAATCATCACATCCCTCAAGGCTCAACTCAAGGTGACAGTTTGGAATTGTAATTATTGTAAATATGGGGAAGGAAGAGCTCCAAAGGAAAATGTCCAACCCACATTGTAATATTTACAATTAGGTCTCCCAGCCTTAGTTTTCAGTTCTGGTATTATGATTTTTTTTTAACCTAAAGTGAAAACCAATTTATATATAAATCTTTGTTTGGACTCAGATTTTCTTATGCCCCTATTAGTGATGATAATGTAAAATTATTTCAGGCTGTGAAATCAAATATGCCATTTTTGTAACACCGAATATATTCGGGGAAAATATGTCATTTCTGTTACTATATTAGCATATCAGACATAATGCTATTTCGGGTCCTACCATTTGTTTTACAAATGTGCAAACCTTTCTATAACAATCCTTTGTTTCAAAGATCATTCTGATGCAAAGATCTCGAGCACGTAAAAACCCATAATAAATCCACATTGATTCTTTCAAAATAACTCATTTCTGTGACTAAAAAATGAAAAACAGACCGTAAATATTTGCCCAAATTGGAAAAAAAAAAAAAAGCTTGAGTGCAAGAGCCCTAAGTCCAGTTCCTTTTGCATTGATTCACCAAATGGTGCCTCTCAAAACTGTTCTTATTTTAATGCCTCAATTCCATGGAAAGAAAGTGACTTCACTCTTTAAATTGCAGATCTTATGGTTCCAGGATTCTTTGGATTTGATGAGAAATGAGATGTCTCTGGGCTTGGATCCACCCAGCTGCTCTTTGTACTTCACTTCTACAGCAGTGTAATGTGTCTAAATACATTAGTTCAAGGATTTACAGTTAGTTCCTAGACACTGAGAAGTCAGGGTAGAGAGAAAAGTTCATAAATTTTGCTCAGCATAAAAGCCTTATATAAATCATGGCATCTTTTTTTGGAAACCAGTATTAACAGCCATCCTGACAGGTATATATTTTAAAAGCCTTTTTGTCTGCTGTTACTAACTCAGGGAAATATGTATATAAAAGGAAGCAAACGCCAAAATGGTTGGGAGACAGATCAGAAGGAGTGACAGTAAAATGACAAAGCAAATGCATGTTGTCCTTCAAAATAGTCACCATGGAGGAGAATACACATATTCCAGTGATGCCTCCATTTGCAAGTGTTTAGGGGACCGTTCTGAATCTTTTTGGAGCCACTTTAAGAGACTCATAAGAAGATCAGTTTAATAGGCACTTTGACATCGGTCTTAGCAATATCTTATGAGATATGTCTTCTCAGGCAAAAGAAACAAAAGCAAAAATAAACAAGTGGGACTATATCAAACTAAAAAGCTTCTTGCCCAGCAAAGGAAACTATCGACAAAAAGAAAGGACAACCTACTGAATGGGAGAAGATATTTGTAAATCACATATCCAATAAAGGGTTGATATACAAAAATATATGAAGAATTCATACAACTCAACAACAACAGCAAACTGATTAAAAAATGGGCAGAGGATCTGAATAGACATTTTTCCGAAGAAGACATGCAGATGGCCAGCAGACACATGAAAAGATGTTCAACATCACTAATTATTAGAGAAATGCAAATAAAAAACCACAGTGAGATATCACCTCACATCTGTTAGAATGGTTATCAAAAAGGCAAGAAATAACAAGTGCTGGAGGGGATGTGGAAAAAAGAGAACCTTCATACACTGTTGGAGGGAAGGTAAACTGGTGCAGCTACTATGGAAAACAGCATGGAGATTCCTGACAAAATTAAGAATAGAACAAGCATATGATCCAGCTACTCCACTTCTGAGTACTTATCTGAAGAAAACTAAAACAGTAATTTGAAAAGATATAGGTACCCCTATGTTCATCAGAGTATTATTTACAATAGCCAAGATATGGAAATGACCTAAGTGCCCACTGATGGCTGCTGAATGGATAAAGAAAATGCAATATAGATTTTTTTTATTACTCAACCATAAAAAGGAATCAAATCTTGCCATTTGCAACAACATGGATGGATCTTGACCGTATTATGCTAAGTGAAATAAATCAGATGGAGAAAGATAAATACCATATGATTTCATTTGTATGAGGAATATAAAACATAAACAAACAACAGAGTAGTGGTAACGAGGGAAAGGGGGCAGGAGGAGGGTGAAATGGTTAAGGGGAGTCAATTGTATGATGACAGATGAAAAGTAGACTTTTGACGGTGTATACAAAGCCAAAAGATAATGTGGTACACATGAAACTTACGTAATATTATAAACCAATGTTACCTCAATTTCAAAAATCAGTTTAGTCACTTTCTTCTCAATGCTTGTTTTTTGAGACCAAAGGGTATTTACATAGCTCAGTGTGTTACCAGATTTGATTCCAAGTGAGTTTTGGATGCTTCCCATTTTTAACAGCTTTCTTAAAAGTCAAACGTTATGTATCTATTGAGAATGCTCCTAAAAATGGGTTTCTTTATCAAATATTTCCAAAATAGAAGTTCCAAGGTATTTTGCATATTGGGTATAATTCAAGTATTGACTCCCAATGTTCCCAGCCTGAAAGAAAAAGTCAATGTTCAGAAAAGTGAAGGTTTAGATTCTGATATTTTGTTAAAAATTGGACACAGCATTTTATAGACCACGTACTTTAGCTGTGCCTTTAAGGGTGGAAAAAACTTCAACAATCTTCCCCAGTATTTTGCTTTCCTTAGTTAATTACAATCTTCATTTAAATGAGATGCTTTTTCAGGATGGGTTTCCCAATGATAGTGTCACATTCAGTTACACTCCAGAAGATTCATGATGAATAAAGGCTCACAAACTCAGAAAGACTTTTGTTGTTATTACATGAATACTAGAATGTAATCAGAGATTGCAGGAGAAAAATGTCTCAACAAATCAAGTAACCAAAATGAAACCAACAGGCCAGCAGAGGGAAAATGCTTCCTGAAAGTAAGTATTGGTTGGTGATGGCATATGTTCTATCCCTTTGTATTAATCTGTTCAGGCTATCATAACAAAATACAATTGACCATGTGGCTTAAACAACAGAAATTCATTTCCTCACAGTTCTGGAGGCTGGAAAGTCCAAGATCAAGGTTTCTGGTGAGAACTCTCTTCCTGGCTTGCAGAGGGCCACTTTGTCCTCACATGGCCCTTCCTCTAAGTGAAGGTGGAGAGAGTGGACCCTGGTGTCTCTTTCTCTTCTTATAAGGGCACCAGCTCTATCAGTTTAGGGCCCCACCCCATTACCTCAGTTGACCTTTATCACATCCTCACAGGCTCTATCTCCAAATATAGTCATGTGGCAGGTTAGGGTTTCAACATATGAATCTGGGATGGGAGTGGGGAGGACACGGATAATTAGTCTGTTAACACCCTTCCTTCTGAACACTGAAGTCATCTCCACGGGGTTCAAGACAGAGATTAAAATAAAGAATAGTGGACTTCCCTGGTGGCACAGTGGTTGAGAGTCCGCCTGCCGATGCAGGGGACACAGGTTCGTGCCCCAGTCTGGGAAGATCCCACATGCCGCGGAGCGGCTGGGCCCATGAGCCATGGCCGCTGAGCCTGCGCGTCCGGAGCCTGTGCTCTGCAACGGGAGAGGCCACAGCAGTGAGAGGCCCGTGTACCGTAAAAAAAAAAAAAAAAAAAAAAAAGAATAGTGAGGCCAAACTGTCAGGCAAAGGGATCTACTAAAAGTGATGTACAAGTTAGTGGATGAAGATCAGAACAAAACTCAGCATCTGAGAAAGGATCAGAAGACACACACAGGTGTTGAGCAGGAAAAATGATGAGCAACTAACTTTAAGCTCATTACTTGGAAAAAAGATAAAGAGAAAAAAATCTACCAGGAGTGAGAGGAGTGAGGTTTAAATATCCACCAGTGTCCTTTGTGTGAGCACTCTGATACTCTCTCAGTAAATTCCATTTCTGTTTAGACTACCCAGAGGTGATCTCTTTTTGCAACTAGGAAGCCTGACTAGCACACCACCTCTGGTCCCAACAGACGGAATGGAAGTGGAATTCTAAGCCAGAAGAATTATCGAAAATTGAGCATAACAGCAAGCATCAGGTACATAAACTGGACATGAACTTGATGTGGAACCAATTAAAACAGAAAAGCAAAAACTCCCCAAGCAGTTTTTTTTTTTCTTTTGTCCCTGAGGCTTTGTGAAGGTCATGCAGACTTTTCAGCAGTTTTTTGACAGCAGACTTAAAACACTCCCTGAATCTGAATCTCCTTGGTTAAGAAAGGCATACTTTTTTGATTTGCTTGGCTAGTTCTCAAAGCCAATTCTCTGCAGTGTCTCATAAAGGCCAAGAAACTTTAAAACGATTACAGATTGCTTCTAGAGTACAAACCTTAGCCAAGTTTTGAGAAGTAATTTATTCACAACCTGATGTGTTCCATCAAGTAGAAGCCCAGGGGTCTCTTTCATATCTAGTGTGTCAGGAACAAATGAGTTTCAGTGGATTCCAGAAAACAAAGACATTTTGGGAACAGTTTGCAGGGAACATTCAGAACTTTCTAACACCACAGGGCCTAATTTGCTAGTATATCGAATTTCAGCGATCCTAATTTTAGAGTTTTACAACACCTGCTGGTAAAGCCACCCAACCTTCTCTTACTGAACTGATGAAGTAGGTAAGAGATAATTTTTTATTGAGAGCTGTGTAATCAGGAAACAGGGAGGAAAAAAAGATATTGCTGTTTCTCTCAGAGATGAGTCCACACAACACAGCATGAAAAGCCTACATTTTCATACAAACTAATTAAAACTACTTGAGCCTTACCTCATTAGACTGATTTCATCTAAGCTAAACATAGGCAGAGACTCCTACTGTCAACAGATTAAAATCATACAGGATATGAGACTTGTGTAGTTGCCAGCTTAGTAGATGGGCCTCTCCTTATCCAGCAAAGATGTGTGTTTCCTGCCGAAATTGACCACTGATTAGATTAAGGGTTTAGAGGCAAAGGTAAATATAAAAAGAATTGCATTGCAGGCAGTGGGTGGATCCCAGTGGGTAACCTGAGGATGACCACCTTGATAATAAACATAAATAACTACGGCAGAGTTCTGTTTTCACTTCCCTTTAGTCATGATTTTCCTTTCCATTTATTTTGTATAATAACAATTAAAAATCAGCAAGTACCTCACAAGGATTTCTGGATGCCAATAACGGATTGGGTATTTGATGTTGGCATTTGACATTTAGCATCATATATATGAGATTTTGATTTGATATTTCTTCTCTCTCCCTCTCTCTCTCTGCCTTTGTCTCCACTTTCTTCATCCCTTTTTTCTAATGCCTGAAACAAAAGTTGTCATTCGTGCTCATTCTAGGTAATCTGAGGAAAATCACAGTTGTCAGTCTCTGCTCTTGGGTTTGACCTTGTTCTGTGTTCTGTTCCCAGGGTAGGCATTTGTCACAGCAGGGAGAACATAGAGAGGTTCTGGCCAGGACAAGGCTGTGTCTCAGAGTCAAGGTCTCCATGGTGCTTGTCCGAAAGCCCAGCGGTGGGGTAGGGGTACACTACAGGGCGGCAGCATCCCTGAGAACATTTGGGAGGAGAAGTGTCCTGGGACACTAATGAGGGGAGAGGAACAGGATCAGAAGCAGGAATACCTTGAGGAGGGACTGGGAACCCGAGCCAGCACCAAGGGGAGAGCTGAGCAGCCAGGGCCTGGAGAGGTGGGGAGAGGGTCAGGACGCAGAAATTATGAGAAGCCCAGGCAGAGTCCAGGTCGTTGCAAGAATTCTTGTAAGTCTAGGGAGAAAGGAAGCAACGCTAAGCCCCATCAGGGACCTTAGAAGAGACTAAGAGGATCGCCACCCCCATTGTTGGGTACAGGGCAAGGCACGACTCCTCTCTCAAGCCAGTGCAGCCCAGGGCCTTGGGGAAGACTCACCAACTCTGTGCATCCAGCTTTATGGGGCTTCATGGTGGTTTACCCTCCACAGAGTTTACACTGGGAGGGAAAGGAAGGTCTGAAACATGACAGTGTTGTAGAGAGTGTTGCCTTATAGCTTAAAGAAGCAGGAAAAAATATATTTTCAACAAGCAAGAGCTATTGTTATATACTGACATTCCTGGAACTGGGTTTTCAGATTTCTTTGTTTGCTTTTTGTCTGTTTGCTATCTAGAACATAACTATGCCTTAAGTAGGATGATTGGTGGCAAGCAAAAGAAATCACCCCTGGCTGAGTTAGGCAGAAAGAGTAATTTATGAAAAGGATATTAAGAAGTTCATGGGATCACTAAGAGATCTGGAGAGCCAGGCCAGGAATCCCAAAGTCCCACAGCAGGACTCTTTCCCAGCTCCAAGTTAGCAGCTCCCCCAAGCAGTGGATACTGCAGATTACGCTGCCACCACTGCTGCAGTGGAATTTTTTTTTTTAATCTTTTCCTTTAATCTTTTAAAATTTCACTTGTTACAATGTACTTGAATTATAATTGTAGTTTAAAAAAGTAACAATGGAAATTTAAAAGAAAAAAACATAATTGTGTGTTTAATTGCATTACATAGAATTATTATCCAGCAGTCATAATTCTGTTAGTACACCAGTATAGAGATTAGGGTACGGGTTAGGGTTAGGGTAAGGGTTAGGTTACAGTTTAGGATACGGCTACGGGTTAGGGTTAGGGTATGTGTTAGTGCCGTGGAATCTTCATCTTGCTGCATTCAGCAATGCCTCCAGCCACCCCTATGGTGGGGACAGGCTTGTGCTGCAGCTGCCCTCACCACCAACTCTCTACAGTCCCTGCTTCTGGGTGTCCACAGCTTCTGGTTCAAACCCAAGGGCAGCGTGTGAGGTTGGCAAAGCCTACATCATGTGATCATGGCCTCACAGCAAGGGAGACTGGGAACACAAGTACCTGGCAATTTTAGTTCCCATAATGGTAGGTGGGCTCTAACTTCCACAAAGACTCATACAGCAGAGAACTCATCACACTGGAGACATCGGCATGGGACTCAAGTGATGAGCAACCAAAAAGAATGGCCGGGGGAAGGGGGAGGGATAAATTGGAAGATAGGGATTGACACATACACACTACTATATATACAATAGATAACTAATAAGGACCTACTGTAGAGCACAGGGAGCTCTACTCAGTACTCTGTAATGGCCTATATGGGAAAAGAATCTAAAAAAGAGTGGATATATGTATTTGTATAACAGATTCACTTTGCTATACACCTGAAACTAACACAACATTGTAAATCAGTTATACCCCAATAAAAATTTTTTTAAAAAGAATGGCAGGGGCTTCCCTGGTGGCACAGTGGTTGAGAATCTGCCTGCCAATGCAGGGACATGGGTTCAGGCCCTGGTCTAGGAAGATCCCACATGCCGCGGAGCAACTAAGCCCATGAGCCACAACTACTGAGCCTGCGCATCTGGAGCCTGTGCTCCGCAACAAGGGAGGCTGCGATAATGAGAGGCCCGTGCGCCGCGATGAAGAGTGGTCCCCGCTTGCCACAACTAGAGAAAGCCCTCGCACAGAAACGAAGACCCAACAAACACAGCAAAAATAAATAAATAAATAAATAAAATTAAAAAAAAAAAGAATGGCAGACATTGATTACAGGCATCTAATACAGCTATAATAGAGTGTTATGGACTGAACATTTGTGTGCCCCCCAAATTCATCTGTTGAAGCCCCAACTCCAACGTGATGCTATTTGGAGGTGGGACCTTTGAGAGGTGATTAGATCATGAGGGTGGGGCCATCATGATTGGATTAGTGTCCTGGTAGGTGGATCTTTCTTTCTCTTTGTGCCATTTAAGGACACAGCAAGAAGGTGGCTGTTTATAAGCCAGGAAGAGAGTCCTCAACAGACACCAAATCTGCTGGCACCTTGATCTTGGACTTCTCAGCCTCCAGAATGGTGAGAAGTAAATGTCTGTCATTTAAACCACCTGATCTATGGTGTTTCATTATAGAAACCAGAGCAGACTAAAACAAGTTGGAATGGAACTAGACCCTATTAAGTGATGACAACGCTGGGCCTTTCCTCTCTGACTTGCTTTGCCTCACTCCCCTAGTTTCATGGTTATCCCCCTGCCCGACTGCCTACTGGGGTTTCCCAAAGTTCATGCCCTCTGTTCTCATCTGCCGACTCCCTAGTTCCTGACCTATTGCTCCCCTCTAATCTCTGGAATCTGGCTTTGACTTGCTTTCCTGTTTGCTCAGAGCATTTCTCATTCTCCACTTCTGGCCTCTCCTGCTGTCTGTTGGTCCTGCCACTGCAAATGATTCTGACACCGCTTCTGAATGATGACTATGCAGTCCTTTGTGATAAAGTATTCTACTATATCTTAAGATAGTAGCTCTGTAAAGTCATATTATAATAAGGCCCTACAGGTAATTGAATCCCCATGGAGGAGGCTGGAGCGTATATGATTCATGCCAAAGCCTGTGTCTCCATGGATCACGTTAAGCTAGCTGTACTGTATCATTTACGAGATATTTTTGCTGACTTGTTATAATAGGCTCCCCAAGCAATCATCCCCCAGAGCATATCTGAATTTTCAATAACTGAGTTAAAATATTACTTTAAAATACTTGTCTCTTGAGTGCTCTTTTACAATAATTGCCATAAATCTGACAAGAAGTTTAGGAGAAGAGAAAGTGGCCACATCAGCAGCTCTGCAATAAAGCCCTCATCTCCCTCCTATGGCTCCTTATTGCCAGGTCTGTAGACATAGCCTTAGCTGCCCTGTGGCTAAATTCTTCAACTGTGAGGTCCTCTAAAAATCCCAGTGACACACCTTATAATGCTGTTGAAAGAAATCACTCAAGAATGTTTGAAAAGCATTTTTGCAAAATAAAACACTGAGTAGTAATCTGGAATGCATGATACCATTCAGAAGGCAAAGAGACGAAGGAGCAATAATCATATTAGGACAAATCGTGTTCTTCTTTCCACCAAGGATCAAATATGATATCTGATATACAATGCAGTAGCGTTCCATTCTGAAGAGTCACAGAGTTGAGCAAGGAGTTAGATTCCTGGGAAGCAAAAACATGGAATGAACCCAACACTGGGGAGATATTCAGCCTCAGGTTCAAACTAGTTGATAAACCATCTCTAGGGGAATTTTATGTGGTCTTCTTCACCCTCCTGCCACAAAAACTGTTCACTGTGAACTTGGGCTTCTGAGCCTCCTCATGTGTCAAGCTTTGCATGTTGCTGTCCAGTGCTCTTGGTGTGGTTCTCTACTTTCACAAGTGCTTTGCAATCTGCAAAACGCTCTCACATCCATTTTTTCCCTCTGAATCTCAGGCAGCTCAGCAGGTAAACAGAAGAGATAAAGTCACAGGACCTCAAAGCACAAGCACAGGGTCCCCCACTTTCATGGGATGTCACAGGGAGTCAGCAATGGTGGATCTGGGTCCCTTCATTCCTACTCCACTACTGTTTCTCCCATGCCTCTCTCATTTCATATTAAGCATGTTCTCTCTTCCAAGAGGTCCAGAAAAGAAACTTTCTTCCCTTGGTTTTCAAGGAGACATGGGCTGTTTTTACTCACTCAGCATCCCTTCTTTTCTTTGGGGGGCTATCCCTTCTCAATTTTTGCTAGTCCTGATGTCATCAAGAGATGGGCTCAGAGTCTCCACAGCTGGGCCAGAGCCTCTCTTGCCACACGGCGTATCTTGAATTGGTAACTTACATTTGAAAACTAAGAGATTACAGGTTTTCCACTATTCATACAAAAGGGAGAGTTGACTGGTTTCTGTCATTGAGATCCCCAAACATCCCTGGTGCTGTCCTTCTGTAGGCTAGGAATTCATATTTTGCTGAAGTTAGCCGGACTACACTGACCTAACCAATTCAACTCCATTAATGCCCTTAGTTAGCTGCCCTGGGGGAGGAAAAAGCCTTGATTTTAAGTCCTAGAAAACAAACAAACTTTAGCTTCTGGGAAACGTGCAAACTCATTTTTCTTGCAGGCAGGAAGATACCTTTTAAGATTTGTCTATGTGTGCAAGCTCAGCCTAGCATCGACAGTCAAAGTTTATGCAGGTCCTACAGCATCAACACAAAAGGCCTCACAAATCTTTCAGGGAGTGGTAACACTTTTCAGACAGTCACTCGTGCAAATAGTCATTAAATATCTTCATTGTGTTGACTAGACAGATCTAAACAGGCTTCTGAGCCTAGATTGACTAGCATCCCAGGAGATCTTAAATAACTACCTTGCCAAGCATTTTCAAAAACACATCCTGCTCTCCGAATTCCATTTGGCTCAAAGGGTTAGCATAGAGCCAGCTTCTCCTCCTTTGCTCTTGGAAATTGTCCCCTTCTTCCCAGTGACTGTCCGAAGCAAAAATGAGAACCCAAGAACACATACGGTTGTTTCCTCCAAACTCAACTCCTCACTGGGGCCATCACCTCTTCCCAGCCCTCCCTTACATCACAGCTTACTTCTAGCAAAGGAGACACTATTCATTATTTATTCTACTGCACACATTTATATTAAAGTTACCTATTCTAGAACATTAGGAGGCTCACTTTCAGCTACCAGTCAGCAGGTGAAAGAAACACCATGAGGAATGAAACAGTTGACACTCCTGTTCCATTTCCATGACTAGTACCCATGACCTTAGCCAGGTTACTTATCTTCTCTGGACTTTAGTTCTGCATTCCCAAGTTGAAGAGATTGGAAAGGATGAATGCTAAGATCCCTTCAACCACTAACATTCTGCACTGCATGTCTACATTCTCCAGAGAGCTGCCACTGTTCTTTGTGATGGCCGTGCCTAGCTAGCCTGTGGAAATGAAAATCAGGCAAAACAAAGCAAGCAAAACATCCCTATCTTGAACTGTAAATTACATGCAATTATTTTGCACAATAACAGAAAAAACAAACATTTTTTATATTAATGGTGCTGAGAAATATTAAGGCATGTGTCAACTGAAAAAAAATGCACAACCTAAAAGTTGAGGTTATACTTTATTCCTCAGACTTGTTAAGGACTTAATCCCTGAAGACAGCCTCTCAGAGAGAGGTAAGGTAGGAGCCAGGATATATAGGAGTTTTTGCAACAAAGACCAGGTAATTGGAACTTCAAAAGGTTACTATTAAAGAAAAAAACAGACATCTCAAGTTAATGAATTTAGAATTTTTCTTTGTATGGGAAGATGCAAGAGTCTGGGCTCACTGAAATCATTCTTTGATATGCACCTTAACTATCTAGGGCCAGTGTCCTGATTTTCTTTATTCTGAATCCTCTCAGGGTATACAGTGGAGAGGGGTAGGAAGTGGGGGTGGCTGCAGCAGCTGATGGCTTAAAGGCCGCAACATCCTTTGTTTACTGATATGGCAGGAAACATTTTTCATCCACATATGCACTGTGTATCTCTGGTAGTTTTATTCATTAGGACTAAGACAAATATTAAAGATAATAATCCAGGGACTTCCCTGGTGGCGCAGTGGTTGAGGGACAAATGTATAATGAAAGAGATTAATAAAGTTGAAAAATATAAAACAAAATTTACCCTGTAAGTTAAAGAATTATCCAAAAATGTTTTAAATTTTTTAAAAAACTAGAAAATATTTTCAACAAATATGACAGACAAATGTTAATATAGTAAATGTTCACAAAGTTCTTTTTAACACATAAAAAAGTAAACATCCCAGTGAAAAATAGAAAAGATACAGGTATGCATAATTTACAAAAGTAGAAACCAAACGGCCTTTGATTTTTTTTTAAATCCACCCTTGGCTCACTAGTAAACAAACAAACAAACCAAACCAAACAAGACAAAAGAAAAATACCTGAGAAAAGTTTTGCTCCCAGTCTAACCATAAATTAACAGATAATTTAAGAAATGTATAGACATTGGTATTAAGGTACACTGTGGTCTAATGTTGGCTGGAGCTTAATTTGACATATTTCTGGACAGCACTTTAAAAATACATAGAAAGCACTTACAAATTTGTACATTCCTTAGGTTCAACAATTCTAATTCTATAATTTACTCTAGGAAAAAGTCATGGATTTGCATAAAACCTTATTTCTAGGGACATTCATGTTTTTACCAGAGAAAGTTTGGTAACAAACTAAATATCTAACAATGGGGAAAACAAAACTTTGCAACTATTAAAAGTGGTGCTGTAATGGCACAAAGGTAGACAAGTAGACCAACAGAACGAAAAATAGAGTCCACAGACTCATGCAGACACAGACACATTATTTACAACAGAGGCATCTGTTCAGTGGGGGAGAGGATCACCTTGTCAATGAATGTTAGAGCAGTTGAATATTTGTATGGAAAAATGAACTTTGACCTCTAGCTCAAGCCATAGACAAAAATTAGTTTCTAGGGGATCTTAGCTCTACATGTAGAGGTAAAACTATCAAGCTTTCAGAAGAAAATGTAGACAAATGGCTTCATGAGCTTGTGGTAGGTAAAACTTTCTTAAGCAGGATACCAAAAGCTTTAACCACGAGAGAAAAAGAGTTGATAAATTGAACGTTATTACAGTTAAAAACTTCTATTCATCAAAAGGCATCACTTCACGAAAATAGCATTTCACAAAAGAGGATACCCAACAGCTGGTAAGCATATGAACGACGCTCAATATCGTTACTCATCAGGTACATACACATTAAAACCATAGTGATACCAGCAAATACCCACTAGAATGGCCAAATTGAAAAGACCAAGAATGCCCACTGTCAATGAGGATATGGAAGAAATGGACTCTCATACACCCCTGGTGGGAGTATCAATTGCTTCAAGCTTGGAAAAATAATTTGGCTACCAAAACTAAACATATACCTACCCAATGATGCATGCCTGGGTACTCAAGAGAAATGAAAACATATGGTCACAAAGAGACTTACACAAGAAAGTTCACAGCCGCTTTATTAATAATAGCTACCCAATGGAAGTAACCCAAGTGTCTGTCAACAGGAGAATGGATAATTATGGTGTATTTATATAGCAAAATACCATGTAGCAACAACAAAAAGAACGAACCATTGATAAGTGGATGAATCTTTTAATAAAACGTTGACTGAAAAGAGGCAGATCCAAAAGAGTACTTTTTACAAAATTATTCCATTTATGCAAAGTTCAAGAAGGAGCAAAAATAATCTACAGTGATAAAAGTCAAAATAAAGGTACCTGAGGGGAAATATTGAAAAGGAAGGGGCCCATGGAAACCTGTGTGCTGATGGAACATTCTACATACTGATTACCATGTAGAAGCTAATAGATGACAAATATGTAAACATTTATTGAGGTGTACGTACGCTTAAAATACATACAGTTTTCTGTATGTAAATTGTATCTTAAAAACTTTTTAAGAGAAGTTGTAAAAGAAGAATGAATGGTATGGGGACTGTGAACAAGTTTTATTCATTAATTTATCCATTCAACAAACATTTATTGGGCATCTACTAAATGCCAATCATTGACCAAGGACACAGAGAATAATAGTGAATAAAATAGAAAATGTCTCTGTCTCAGGCAGCTTACATTCTAGTGTGGAGTTTGTTGAACAATAAATATATGTATGATCTCACTCATATGTGGAATCTTAAAAAGAAAATTGAACTTACAGCTACAGAAAACGATTGGTGGTTGCTAGAGATGGGGGAAGGGGAGCCAATTGGGTGAAGGTGATCAAAAGGTGCAAATTTCCAGTTGTAAGCTAAATAAGTCCTGGGGATTATAATGAACAGCATAGTGACTATAGTTAACAAAACTATATTGTATATTTGAAAGATGCTAAGAGAGTAGATCTTAAAAGTTCTCATCACACACACACAAATGTACCTATGTGTGGTAATGGATGTTAACTAAACACAGTAATCATTTTGCAGTGTATACATACATGTATCAAACCATTATGGTGTACACCCAAAACTAATACAATGTTATGCATCAGTTATATCTCAATAGAAAGATCAAAGTTTGCATAACAAACACGTTGAGTTAAAGTGCTTTACATATCAATAAAAATAGCAAAGAAAGATCTTTGGTACTGAGTGTTAGAATAGTTAACTGAATCTGAAAAAATTTCAATCTGTTCCATTCTCACCTTGTCTTGTACACACCTCATGTGCAGTTAACATTTTTTGAATGAGTGAAAGCATGATTATCACTGTATAAAGTCTATACTTTTGTAGATAATAAAGATAAATCTGTTTTCTGGCAAAATCCAAAAGTTATACAATATATTAGCTACATTACAAAGAAAATTACAAAGAAATGTTTTTTAAAATTGGTAAGTTATAATTATTCAATTATTTGAAATGCTCATTGCATATCTCTTTAAACTTATTTTTAAAAATGAATTAGTCCACAGCAAAAAAAAAAAAAAAAGAGCCCATAGAATTCAGTGCATTATTGTAGTGTGTGTGCACATGTGTGTGTGTATATACCTATTTTGCCAATGAATGTTTCAAATAAGCATAGAATCAAAGACTGGAAAATTTTAACAGTGGTATCTGTTTTGGAGATTACAAGTAATTTTTATTACCTTATCGTTGCTTTTATCATTTTCTACAATGATCATATATTCCTTTCATAATCAGAACAAAAATGTCATTGACAAAACTCTGAATGTAAGCACCTTGGCTCTAGCTGTTTCTCAGCAGAGAGCAAGCCACAGTATGTTCCCTGAGAACTTGTAGCTTCGAAATTTTGACAGCTGTGTAACACTTGGAGCAGCTACATAAGAACCTGAATGAACCTCTTTAAGGCAATTGGTGTGGAAGTTATATTAAGAAAAGAAGGAGGACAAAAAGGCGGCCAGGAAAAACTTTTTAATTGGCGTCGTGAAATGGTTTCTGCAGGGTTTGCTAAGCCAGGATTTTTCATTGAACATGAGGTCAAAGTCGTTAAATCAGAGCCTGGAAAGAATAGGAATTGCAGTGGAGTGTTCGTCCAACCAGCTAAATCATATCCTTGCTTCTGTCATTGACTTGTAGAATAGCCTTAGGAAAATTTATACAACTTGATTTCTCATTTATGAAACAGGAAGAATAATCTCTAGATTAGAGGTCCACTACAGTTTCCCACTTGGCAGTCACAAACCTAAACTGTATTTCTACCCCCAAAAGACCCACAGTGGGGCATGCACCCAGATCCCCAATTGACCACTGTTTATTTCTTGCTTAAATCCTTCCATGTGCCATATTATAGATCACAGAACTCTATGCTAAGGAAAAGTTATTATGTGCAAATATGTTTGAAATGGAATTTAGGTTATTTAGAAATCTGTAATCTGTGGTTAATCTGATCATTTAATATAGAACAATTAAGTGAGAAATTTATCCCAATTAATAAAGGCATTCAGCTATGTGAATCCACTTCACATTGCAAGCCCTTTCTGTCAGAGCAAGTCATGTGTTCTAGAAAAGTATACCAGATAACACTTACATTAATTGTAAGAAATGTATAGACACACATACACATACATATATATATATATATACTGTAATAGTTAATTTTATGTGTCAACTTGAGTAGGTCACAGGAGGCTGAGATATTTGGTCAAACATGATTCTGAGTGTGTCTATGGTGGTGTTTCTGGATAAGATTAACATTTGAATCCATAGACTGAGTAAAGCAGATTGCCTTCCCTAATATGGGTGGATCTCATCCAATCAGTTGAGTGCCTAATAGACCAAAAAAAGGCTGACTGTCCCCCAAGTAAGAAAGAATTCTTCCTGCTTCCTTCAAACTGAGAGATTGGCTTTTTTTCCTTCCTCCAGACTCGAAATGAAACATCTGCTATTCCTAAGTCTCAAGCTTACAGTTTTTGGACTGGACTATACCATCTTCAATCCTGGTTCTTAGACTTTTGGATTTAAGCAAGAACTAAGCCACTGTCTCTCCTGAGTCTCCAGCTTGCTAACTCACTCTGCAGACCTTGGGACTTGCCAGCCTCCATAAATGTGAGGGCCAGTTTCTGTATCTATCTATCTATCTACATCTCTATAGAGAGAGGGGGGAAGGGAGAATCCTGAATAATACAAGGTGAAAGACTTGTGTACTGAAACTACAAAATGTTGCTGAAAAAATTAAAGAAGACACCATTAATTGCAAAGACATCCCATGTTCATGGATTGGAAGACTTAACAGTATTGTCAATACTACCGAATGTGATCTACATTCAATGTAAACCCTCTCAAAATCTTAATGGTGTTTTTTGCAGAAATAGAAAAATCCATCCTAAAATTCATATGAAATTTAAACTGACACTGAATAGCCAAAACAACCATGAAAAAAAAAAAAGTTGGAGAGCTCACATTTTCTGATTTCAGGATTTATGATAAAGCTACAGTAATCAAAACAGTGTGGTTCTCTCATAAAGACAGACTATAAACCAAAGGAATAGAACAAAGAGTCCAGAAACAAACCCTCATATATGAGATCAAGTAATTTCTGATAAGGGTGTCAAAATTATTAAATGGGGAAAGGACCATCTTTTCAACAAATGGTGTTGGGGAAATGGTATATATATGCAAAAACAGAAGTTGAACCCTTACTTTACACCTTATAAAAAAACAACCCAGAATGGGTTAAAGATCTAAATGTAAAACCTAAAACTATACAACTCTTTGAAGAAAATACAGAGGGAGAGACTCATGATATTGGTTTTGGCAATGATTTCACAAACATGACACCAAAAGCATAGACAAGAAAAAATAAATGAATTTGACTTCATCAAAATTAAAACCTTTGGGGGCTTCCCTGGTGGTGCAATGGTTGAGAGTCCGCCTGCCAATGCAGGGGACCCGGGTTCATGCCCCAGTCCGGGAAGATCCCACATGCTGCGGAGCGGCTAGGCCCGTGAGCCATGGCCGCTGAGCCTGCGCGTCCGGAGCCTGTGCTCCGCAACGGGAGAGGCCACAACAGTGAGAGGCCCGCGTACCAAAATAAATAAATAAATAAATAAATAAATAAATAAAGGGCCAAAGGGAGATCAGCTAGGTGGTTTGTGACCACCTAGAGGGGTGGGATAGGGAGGATGGGAGGGAGGGAGATGCAAGAGGGAAGAGATATGGGAACATATATATATGTATAACTGATTCACTTTGTTATAAAGCAGAAACTAACACACCACTGTAAAGCAATTATACTCCAATAAAGATGTTAAAAAAAAAATGGGCAAAAGAGTTGAATGAGAATTTCTCCAAAGAAGATATACAGATTGCCAATAAGATCCTGAAAACATTCTCAACATCTCTAATCACAGGGAAATAGAAATAAAAATCACAATGAGATATTAATTTGTACCCATAAAGATAACTATTATCAAAAAAATAGAACAGAAAATAACAGATGTTGATGAGGATGTCAAGAATTGGAACACATGTGCTCCTGGTAAAAGTGTAAAATGGTACAATCCTTATGGAAAACAGTTTGGTTGTTCCTCAAGACATAAGTATAGATTTACCATGTAATCCAGAAATTTCATTCCTAGCTATACACTGAAAAGAATTCAAAGCAGGGACTTGAACTTGAACAGATTGTACATCCATGTTCATAGCAGCATTTTTCATAATAGCCAAAAGGTGGAAGAAACCCAAGTACCGTTCAGTGGGTAAACAGGTAAATAAAATGTGGTGTGTATACACAATGGAATATTATTCAACCCTTAGAAAATAATGAAATTCTTACACATGCTACAACATGAATGAACCTTGAAGACATTATGTTAAGTGAAATAAGCCTCTCACAAAAGGACAAATACTTTATAATTACTCTTATGTGAGGTACCTAGAGTTGTCAAATTCATAGAGACAGAAAGTAAAATAGTGATTGCCAGTGCCTGGGGGAAGCGGAGAATAGGGCATTATTACTATTTTTTTTTTTTTGCGGTACACGGGCCTCTCACCGCCGCGGCCTCTCCTGTTGCGGAGCACAGACAGGCTCCGGACGCGCAGGCCCAGCGGCCGCGGCTCACGGGCCCAGCCGCTCCGCGGCATGTGGGATCCTCCCGGACCAGGGCACGAACCCGTGTCCCCTGCATTGGCAGGCGGACTCTCAACCACTGCGCCACCAGGGAAGCCCGGGCATTATTTATCGTGTGTGTAATTTCAGTTTGGGAAGATGATAAAAGTTCTGGAGGTGGATAGTGGTGATGATTGCATAATTATGTGAATATACTTGATGCCACTGAATTGAATACTTAAAAACAACTAAAATGTTAAATTTTATGATTTGTTTATTTGTCCACAATAAAAACTAATCTTGGAACAATTGCAAAAATTTTGTTAGGGGAAACTTCTGTGAGAGAGAATGGGGAGGGAACTAGAGGGATTTGAGGATCCATCAGACCAGGAAGCAAGTCTGACTCTAAGGAAAGGAGAAAGGGAAGGAAGATTGAATGAAAGCATCCTAGACCTCGGTTCAGTTTAAAGAGGTTTTGACAAGTCCCGCAGCCAATATCCACCATCACAGGAGTCCTCATTTTCTCCCAGAAACGGGCATGCTTTAGTGTCATCAGCATACGGGGTATTGGCTATCTAAGGAAGCAGCCCTAGGAAGTGTCAGTGGGTTTCAGCATGCAGCCACTGAGGCCCTTCATCGATTACACTCTATAGTCGGAGGTCAGCAAGACATACTATCATGACCACCACAAAGGCTTTGCATGATCTGCCACCACCATTGCCTCTTGACTCCTTAGCCTCCTTCCCTTTGCATCATATGCTCCAGCCACACTGGCCTTGCCAATCCTTGGAGACACTGGGCATGTTTCTGCTGGAGAACTTGTGCACATGTTACTGTGCCTAAATGCTCGTCTCCTGAGTTTACATGTGGTTTGCTTCTTCACTTCCTTCAGATCTTTACCCAAACATCACTTTCCCAGTGAAGCCTGCCCTGGCCACACTATCGAAAATTTCAACACCCCTTCACCATCCGTCATACACATACACAGACTTTCTGTCTCTCCTCTCTGCTTTTTTTCTTAGCATTTGTCACTATAAAACATAATATACTCATTTATTTATATTGTTTGTTTCCTATCTCTCCTACTAGAATGTAAATTTCACGTCAACAGGAGCAGTGACTTGATTGGTTATTGTTGTTTATTCAGCAAGTAGAATAGTGCATAGAATATTAAGCCTTCAATAAGTATAATACAACACTGAACACACAGAAGAAAAAAATTGAAAATATTAATACATTTATTGCAGATGTGCAAATGAGTCACTACAAGAAATCCAGAAGGACATCTTCTTGGCAACATTTTGTTTGCAGTTAGTCCAAACTTCCATGTGTACTTGGAAGGAAGAGACTTCATGAAAAATCTATAATTCAAACATTTCTCAAGTTCAGAAAGGTTTTTCATGACAAAAACCAAGGAAGCTTTTAAAGAGAACAATGATAAGACAAAAGGGTCATGGTCAAGGGGCCCCCAGACCAGCATGAGTGACTCCTTTTGGTTAAGAATGGGATAATTTGTTCATCAAAAAAGTTACTGAAAGCAATTGATTTAAACACATTGAACTTATTTTTTAAATACTCATAGTTCTTAATGATAAAAAGGAGAAAAAGAGAAAGTTAAACAGGGTAACATCAAAAACAAAAACCTGACCCTTGAGACACAAGTAGGAAAACTAGGGCATAGACTTCTTATTGCAAAGATCAGCAAATAAAATACATGGATTCATCACTTATCCTAATTTCAGGATAACCAAATTCCTTTAGTTGATAAGGAAACATCTTTCTTTTCAAAAACCCACCAAGCTAATGTATGAGGAAATATAATAATTTTTTAAATCATCATTTTGCAACCCCTAGTGAAATATTTGATTCAGTCAAACATCATCAGTGGGTGAAACAGATTAGAGGAGAATACTTCAAGAGAAGAGGAAAATAGATTAAGCCAATGGGACAAAATCACAATAATTATTTCATATACATAATGGATGTATGTGGCTTATTATTCTCTGCATTTTGCATGTGTTTGAAAATTTCATAAAATCATTAAAGAGAATGGTTTACCCTAATTAATTCTAAGGAATGAGAGTTTACTGTAAGTTACAATTAAATCTTCCACTTAACCAACTTATGCTGCAATATCCCAAAATATTAATTCATTTAAGTAGAGGAAAAAATATAGCGTTATAATATTTAACCTTAAAATATATATTTGGAAAGTATGATATCCATTAATTCAATCTAAATTTTATTGGAACCTTACTATTAATCAATTATAGTTCTAGATGCTAGGAATGTAGTGATGAACAAGTCCCTTTTCTCTTGGAGTCTATGTATTAGTAAGACTGAGAGAGACAAATACATGAAAATACAAATCACATAGTAATAAGTACCTTGAAGAAGGTAAAGTAAGGAAAGAAGATAGAGGGACTGAAGGACAGCAGAAATGGAGGATAGTTGAGATAAGGTGGACGGGAAAGAAATTTGTAAAGCGATACTTGAGCTTAAATCAAAATGGTGTTAGGAGCATACCTTACCTAGATCTAGGCAGTGAAGCTGGTTGGGATGGGGGAAGAGTAAGTGTAAAATCCCTGAATCGTAAAAGAACTAGATGTATAAGAAGGACACTATAATTAAAGAGAAGGAAGTGTGGAGAAGAGGGGTAGGGAACAAAGCATGTGGAGCCTTGTGAGCCATGGTAAGGAATTTAGATTTTATTCTGAATATGATGAAAAACTATTGAAGAATATGAAGCAGAAGAATGATGTAGTTTGATTTTTTTTTTTTTTTTTTTTGCGGTACGTGGGCCTCTCACTGTTGTGGCCTCTCCCGTTGCGGAGCACAGGCTCCGGACGCGCAGGCTTAGCAGCCATGGCTCACGGGCCCAGCCGCTCCGCGGCACGTGGGATCCTCCCGGACCGGGGCACGAACCCGCGTCCCGTGCATTGGCAGGCGGACTCCCAACCACTGCGCCACCAGGGAAGCCCTGATTTAATTTTTAAAATATATACCTTGATAGATTTAGAATTTGTACATCTGAGTTCATAGCAAGATTGGCCTAAAACTTTCTTTTCTCCTTTTCTCCTTGACAGGTTTTGGTGTCAAAGTTGTATTAGTGTAATAAAATAAAGAAGAGAACATTCCTTCAGTTTTTATTCTCCAGAACATTTTTTATAAGACTAGAATTATCTGCTCCATGAGTAATTTATAAATATTGCCTATAAAACTACCTGATCCTGATATTACTTTATACACAGACTTATGTTCAATTTATTTAGTAGCTATATAATCTCCTTATGTTTCCCAGTCGCTTCGTTGAATTTGGTAAGTCATATTGTTCTAAGAATGTACATTTTTTCAGTTTTAAAATATATTTACATAGCCTTACATTTCTAAGATGGAGTAAAAGGGACTAGATTTACCTCCAGACTGAAACAACTGTTGGGAAAATATATAAAACAAGGTTTTGAACACATTTGGACATCAGGCAACAAAGAACAGTGACCCCTGAGAGACGAGAGACAAAGAAGATGAGCACTGTAACTGACTAGTTTATGCCCTTGGAAGAATTTCCAGGCTGCAGCACAGGGTGGGGAATCCCGGACAGACCTTGGAATACTCCCAGAAGTTAGAAGGTAGGAGCCAGAGTCCAAGGTGGCTAGAGTTCATGGGCAGAGTACCAGAGAGGAGGGGACAGTCACAGGGGAACCCCAGCAGAGTAAAAATCAGCATAAACTCACATAAACATGTGAGAAAACTACCCAAGGCTGAGGACAGAATGGCCTCAATGGATTAAAGGGAACAGTACACAGAGCTCACTTGAGGCTCAAGATAGCGCTTGTTCCTAAGATCCAGTCAGGAAAACCTCATAATTCATGGGGCTCTAAGTAGAACACTTGGAAAAATCTTGCTTCCACAGTGGAAGATAACTAGCTCCAGATTAAACACCGCTCTGGTCCTGCCTAATAAATCTTAAAAGCAAGAACCAAAGAATCAAGCTGTGTCCTTGTAACTTAACTGTGTACCAGAACAAAGCTCAAGAATTTTTATAGGAATACAAATATATCCAGCATGAAATGAGGTAAAATCACAATGTTTGCTTTCCTATCAAAATTTACTAAGGAGGCAAAGAAACAGGAAAATATGACCCATGTTGAGGAGGAGAATCAATCAACTAAACCCACACAGAATTGATACAAATGTTAGAATTAGCAGACAAGGACAGGAGAACAGCCATTATAATAGTTTTCCATATGTTCAAAAAATTAGAGGAAAGAATGCACACGTTAAGTAGAGACGCAGAAGACAATAAAAAAGATCTAAATCGGGCTTCCCTGGTGGCGCAGTGGTTGAGAATCTGCCTGCTAATGCAGGGGACATGGGTTCGAGCCCTGGTCTGGGAGGATCCCACATGCCACGGAGCGGTTGGGCCCGTGAGCCACAACTACTGAGCCTGTGCTCCGCAACAAGAGAGGCCGCGACAGTGAGAGGCCCGCGCATGCGATGAAGAGTCGCCCCCACTTGCCACAACTAGAGAAAGCCCTCACACAGAAACGAAGACCCAACACAGCAAAAATAAATTAAAAAAAAAAAAAGATCTAAATCAATGGAGCCGTAAAATGGTATTTCGTGAAGGTCAATAAAAGTGATAAACCTCAACTGCAGTGATTTTCATCTGGGGGTGATCTAGCCCTCTGAGGGATACTTGGCAATGTCTGGGAGATATTACACAACAAAAACTCTGGGGAAACAGTGTCTGAATTTGAAGTATTAAGATTCTGATGGTGGGTAATTTCAGGTATTCAGGAGAACGGGGGTGGAGGATTGAAGTTCATTTCTAGAAGGTTCTGCTCTGCCTTTGAGCCCCATCCCCACAATATACCATTTAGGCTAGTGGTCTTCAGAAATTTTTTAAATGGACTCCATGAAAGAATTTTAAAGAACTATGTACCCCCTTGTTCATTTCTAAGTTGATATCTAAATTTTCCATCATAAATTTAAATACTTGTAGAGGTTATGATTTCTGACTTACTGTAAATTTTGACATTTTAAACTAAAACCATTACATCATTCTTAAATGTATCTGGTGGGCTCCAAATACCCTAAATATTTGATGCCCACCAGCATCCATTTAAAAATATGTGAACAAGGGGCTTCCCTGGTGGCGCAATGGTTGAGAGTCCGCCTGCTGATGCAGGGGACACGGGTTCATGCCCCGGTCCGGGAAGATCCCACATGCCGCGGAGCAGCTGGGCCCGTGAGCCATGGCCGCTGAGCCTGCGTGTCCGGAGCCTGTGCTCCGCAACGGGAGAGGCCACAGCAGTGAGAGGCCCGTGTACTGCAAAAAAAAAAAAAAAAAAAAAAAATGTGAACAAGCTCTTCTTTCACAGGAAAAAAAAAAAAAAAAGGAGAGATAATAGAGCTATGCAGCTGCCAGCATGCGTTATCCTACAAGAGAAGGGAAGAACACTCCCTAAGGCAAGGTTATCTCTGCCTCAGTTCCAGAGAGCAGATCACTTCCTCTATTTCAGCAGGCCAGGCTGTCCCTGCCTGTGGCCCTGTGCGTGGGACTGTTGCCCAAAGCCACTGGGGCAATGTTGCCACGCCCAGTGAGCTGGGAATGTGGAACCAAGAGGGCAGAGCATGAAGCCAAAGAGTATTATTCTTTGAGCTTTATAAAGTCTTACAGAATTTGCTCTGCTAGGTTTTGGACTTCCTTGGGACATGTGGCTCCCTTTTCCTTGCTGATTTTTCCCTTTGGGAATGGGAATGTTTATCCTATGCCTGTCCCACTATTGCTTTCCAGAAGCAGATAACTCGTCTGGTTTCACAGATTCATAGGTGGAATTTTGTTTCAGTGTGAATCTTATGTTGAATCTCCCTGACACTGATTTAGATGATATTTGCATGAGAATTGTGACTAAAGAGTTGATGCTGGAATGAGTTGAGACTTTTGGGATGTCAGTATAGGAGGGAATGTATTTCACATGTGAGAAGGACATACATTTGGGGGGCCAGAGGGCAGAAGGTTACAGGGTGAATTGTATCTCTCTCAAAATTCATATGTTGGCACTCTAACTCCCAGTACCTAAGGGTGTGACGGTATTTGGAGACAGGGCCTTTAAAGAGGTGACTAAGTTACAATAAGGCCGATAGAGTGGGTCCTGATCCAATCTGACTGGTGTCCTTGTAAGAATAGGAATTTGTACACACAGAGGCACCAGAGGGGGTGGTGTGTATACAGACAAAAGGCTATGTGAAGACACAGTAAAAGGAGGACAATCTGCAACTCAAGGAGAGAGGTCTCAGAAGAAACCAACCTGCCAACACTCTATATAAAAGCATGTTAATCCTCCCCAAAATTGATCCATGAGCTTAATGCAATTCCAACTTTTGGGAAAGCTGAAAAGCTGATTCTAAAATAGAATTTAACTCTAAACAATTAAGAAAATCCAAGAATTCTTGAAGAACAACAACATTTGATAACATACTGTTGGACTTATTATAAAGCCACATAAAATAAGCCTGTGGTATTGGTAAAAGAAAGGCATATAGACTGATGGAACAGAAGAGAGAACCCAGAAACAGACCAACATATACATGGATCCTTGGTTTATGACAGAGATGGCATTTCAGAGCAGTGGGGGAAAGATGGTGTTTCTAATAGATGGTGCTGTGTCAATTTGACATCCATAGACCTGGCTTTTACTAAATCTATCTCTACTTGTTATAGGTCTATTCAGATTTTCTATTTCCTCTTGGGTTAGTTTCAGTAGTTTGTGTCTTTCTGGGAATTTTCCTTTCATTTAGGTTAATTTGTCATGATACTTTTGTTCACAGAATTCCTTTATATTCTTTTTTATTCCTGTAAGGAACAACACTTCTTTTATTTCTGCAATTAGTAATTTGAGTCTTTTCTCTTTTTTTCTTGCTCAGGACAGCTAAAAGATCGTCAACTTTGTTGTTCTTTTTTAAAAAACAACTTTTGTTTCATTGACTTTATTGCTTTTCTATTCTCTATTTCATTTATTTCCATTCTAATTTATAGTATTTCCTTTCATGTACCTATTCTGAATTTAGTTTTCAAAATTTAACACATTTGGGCTTCCCTGGTGGTGCAGTGGTTGAGAGTCTGCCTGCCGATGCAGGGGATATGGGTTTGTGCCTCGGTCTGGGAAGATCCCACATGCCGCGGAGCGGCTGGGCCCATGAGCCATGGCCGCTGAGCCTGTGCGTCCGGAGCCTGTGCTCCACAACAGGAGAGGCCACAACAGTGAGAGGCCCGTGTACCGCAAAAAAAAAAAAAAAAAATTTAACAAATTTTAGCAATGTTTCTTAGTTTTCAGTGCACAAGTCTTTTACATCCTTTGTTAAGTTTATTCCAATATTTTGCCTTTTTTGATGCTATAGTAAATGGCATTGGTTTTTTAAATTTCCTTTTTAGGTTGGTCTTGTTAGTTTACAGAAATGCAACTGACTTTGTGTGTTGATTTTTTTATCCTGAAACTTTGTAGAAAATGTTTATTAATTGTAACAGGTTTTTTGTGGAATTTTCAGAGTTTTCTACACATATGATCATGTCACCTGCAAACAGAAATAATTTTGCTTCTTTTCCAATTTGAATGCTTTCTATTACTTGTTCTTGTCTAATTACTCTTGCTAGAGCTTTCAGTACTGTGTTTAATGGTAGTGGTGAGTGAGAATTTTTGCCTTGTTCTTGATATTAGCGGAAAGCTTTTAGTCTTTCACTGTTGAGTATCATGTTATCTGTGGGCTTTGTATTATGTTGAGGTAGTTTCCTTCCATTCGTAGTTTGATGAGCATTTTTATCGTGTTAAATTTTGTCAGATTCTCTTTCTGCAGCAATTGAGATGATCGTGTGGTTTTTGTCTTTCATTCTGTTTTATCAATCAGTTACATTGATTGATTTTTGTGTGTTGAACCATCCTTGAATTTCAGGTGTAAATCCTACTTGATCATGGTGTGTGATCTTTTTAATGCACTGTTGAATTCAGTTTGCTAATGTTTTGTTGAGAATTTTTCCATCTATATTTATTATAGATATTAGCCTCTAGTTTTCTTTTCTTGTAGTATCTTTGTCTGGCTTTGGTATCAGAATAGTAACTGGCTTCATAAAATGAGTTTGGAAATGTTCCCCCTCTTTAATTCTTTGGAAGAGTTTGAGAAGAATTGGTATTAATTCTCTACGTATTTGGTAGAATACTTCTCCAGTGAAATCATTATGTCCTGGGCTTTTCTTTATTGAGAAGTTTTTGACTATTACTTCAGAAACAACCAGTTAAACAAGGAGACTGTTAAACTGAGGTATCTAATACCTTAGGAGCCTGAATAAGCAAACCAAAATCTAAGTTTGTATATGCCTCAAGATTAAGAAATTGAAACCTAAGGGCAACCAAATCACAAACAGCCAGCCATGCTTTTCCAAATAAGGCAAACACTGAAGCTATAGCCAGTCAACTAATTTCCTTGCCTTTCTTCTGCCTTTTCTCTATAAAAGTCTTTCCTTAGCTTTCCTAAATAAGACCCAACACAGCCAAATAAATTAAAAAAAAAAAGGACACAGGAGCAACTTGAAGAAAGTGGATGCGATGATCATCAGGATAAAAAGACTAAAATATTTTTAATGATCCATAAATAAGAAAGTTTATCTCTCTGAAAAAAATACACTAATTTAGGAAAGACTTTGAAAAACATTTTATATATTCTTCAATATGTCAGCCTGTTTTCTGAATTCTAACATAATTATTTTCACCCTAATCTAAACTGCAGTTTAAATACGTGAGTTCATAATGATTCTTTAAGAATTTGGCTACCTTTGAAGGATGGTAGGGTGTCAATTCCAGATTTTTAACACTGGTTTTTCTGAAAAACAAAACAAAGCAAAACAAAAAGAATTAGGCGTTTCTCATTACTTTCTTATAGAAGTTGTACTGGATATTTTTCCTGCGTGCATCTCCATGAGTATTTTTACAAATCCCTCTGTCCTTTGCATTTCTTATAAACTGGCACTGTGAACTACAGGCTTGATCGTATTCAGGTTTGAAATTTTGAGTCAGATTACTTCATAATAGGAAACTCTACGTAGACCAAGGCCCAGTTCCTTCAACAAATACAATGCACAAGTAGTTATAATGATAGAGGCGAAATCTTTCCATTAAAAGTGGCTTAAGTGACATTTTTTAGAAACAGCAACACTAAACTTTATTGTTTAGGGATACACAATTGGGTGGCAAAACTGTAAAGCAAAGCATGGAAATGATTTTTATGTTACCTGGATACAGGTAAGCCTCTGTCTTCCCTCCGGAAGGATGGGGCATGTGGTGGGTTCTGGGCGGTTGGTCAAGGTTTATCCCTTGACTTGGGTGGTAGTTACAAGAATTTGCCTTATAATAATTCTGTATTGTGGACAATTTTGTTTGATGTGGTTTATGTATCTGTGCTATATTTTAAAATAAAAATTTAAAAAAGAAGTCAGGATAGTGATTAATTTTGGAGAGGAGGGTTTAAAGAGGGCATGAAAGTTTTGAGGACATGGTGACATTCTCGTTATGGGTCTAAGTGGTGGTTATTTGGGTTTGTGTAAAAATGTGTCAAAATAAACATACACGATTTCTTCACTCTTCTGTATGTATATTTTACTTAAGTAGATATTTTTTAAAAGATATTTTAAAAACTAAAATGAAAAGAATCACGAGAAACCCTTCCTTAGACACTGCTTAATTTACCCTTCATTTTTTATTTTAGGAAATGTTGCCTTTTAGAGTCATCTGTGTCATGGGAGAAATACATAATTTCATACTTGATTTAGAAGGAGTCCAGATGCTATTACATTGTTTACTTGGCGCTGTGCGGAAGTGTTGCTTAAAGACAGCCTTTCAGTGCCAGAAATTTCTTTGCAATATATCATATTAAACACCAATGATTTGTGTTTTAAATTTTGGCTAATGCTTTTCATACCATTTGATTTCTTACCGTAAACTGTGAGAGCTATCTGCAGGGAATCTAGGCCTTTCCTGTTTCTCATTTCCTTCATTTTGGGAGATAACATCACGGTATAGAAAGAGAGGACCCAGTTACTTCCAAATCCATAGATTCATCGGGGCTGGGAAATGTCAAATCAGCACCTGAATAAATAAAACACGAGCCCATTAGTGCGAACTTTCGTGACCTGTCAGCATCATTAGGCTTTGCTGTGCACAGGGATCCAGATGGTATAAGGCCTTCAATAACGATGGCATCTCTCGAGAGAGCCCAGCAAATCCAGGCATTGCTTTTTGAATAAGCATTCCGATGTTTACTTTCCAGGCAGGGACCTCACTTAGCTTTCAGGTTGCTGTAATTCAAACCCTGACCTCCTAGGAGTCTTTCCACCCTGCTGCGAATGGATGCACCCAGCTAGATTCTGTAGTGGAACTCAAATCCACCGACCTAACACACATCATGACCCCACAGTCAGAGAACCTTCACCAGGCCTTATCCCTGATATTGGTACTCTTAAAGGTAATCTCTGCCAGGACCCCTTTGTTTGAGAGGATCAACTCCTTAAATTTACCATGTAAGCTTGGGGCTGTGAACATTAATGTTTAAAAATGTAAAGTTTCAAAACAAAAAAAAATATTTCTTAAACAAACAAACAAAAAAAAAAAGAAAAATAATTTTTAAAAAGAAATAAAAGAATGTAATTTTTACAGGCATGGATGGACCTAGACCCAGATTCAAATCCCATCCTTGCCACTTACTACCTGTGTAACCTTGAGCAACTTATTGAACTGTTCCAGGCCTCAGTTTATTCATCTGTAAATGGGAAACATGTCATCACCTATCACACAGATGGGAATTAAATGGTATTGTTACATATAAAACACTCAGAACCGTGATTACAGTAAGCACTCTGTTTGTTATTATTATTATCATTAGCTGTGTGAGCTTTGCACAAGTAACTTACCCTCTCTGTGCTTTAGTTTCCTTATCTAGAAAATGGAAATATTAAAAATAAGACCTACCTTATAAGGTTATTATAATAGTGTAGTCCCCTTCTAGTCCCTTTCAGTCTCTTCTGTGCAATACACAAACTCTGAGCAGGATGAAAGAAAATCATAATTTTAATAGCCCTTGAATTCATTTTTTTTAGTTGTCATGTTTTAACTTACCTTTTTTTTTTTTTTTTTTTTTTTTTTTGTGGTACACGGGCCTCTCACTGTTGTGGCCTCTCCCGTTGCGGAGCACAGGTTCCGGACGCGCAGGCTCAGCGGCCACGGCTCACGGGCCCAGCCGCTCTGCGGCATGTGGGATCTTCCCGAACCGGGGCACGAACCCGTGTCCCCTGCATCGGCAGGCGGACTCTCAACCACTGTGCCACCAGGGAAGCCCTAACTTATCTTTTTTCTTCCAGTTTTATTGCGATATAATTGACATACAGCACTGTAGAAGTTTAAGGTATACAGTATAACAATTTGACTTACATACATCATGAAATGATTATGGCAATAAATTTAGTGAACATCATATCATATAGATGCAAAATTAAAGAAATAGAAAAAAATTTTTTCTTGTGATGAGAACTCTTAAGATTTGCTCTCTTTATACCTTTCCTATACAACATACAGCAGAGTTCATTATATTTCTCATGTTCTACATTACAGTCCTAGTACATCCCTTGAATTCCTTTTAAAGGAGACCTGTCTTCCTTTAGCGGAATTCTTTAATAATATCACTTGGGTGGAAAGTGAGACTGTCAGGGCATTAATAATAGGCAAGGGGGCACAAGAAAAGCTAAACCACTTGGGAATAGGAATGAATAGAAATGCTGAAGTGCAGACAGAGCCAGGTAAAGAGAAAAGCAGAAGGGAGGTTGAGAAATGCAATGAAATGGCTGAGGGTCTTTAGAGAACCAGAAGGTCTACTATTATCATTTTATTTTTGTTACATAAACGCCACCCATCTTCCAAAAGCAAGCAGTCTATTACCACCAACAAAAGCTTTGTGTAAGTGTGCATGCGTTCATGTGTGTGTGTATTAGTCATGGAAACGTGCTCAGTTCCACGTTTGTGAGTGGTGTAGGAGGGAGACTTCGTGCCTGAGTGTGGCCGAGACAGACTAGTTGTTCACAAGCATCCTTCATCTATTCAAGACATCTTTCCAAACAGGACTTCTGAGTTCTAGCTGAGGATATGGATATACCCAGGTATATATATATATATATATATACCCAGTTGAAGTCTGCATTTCCTGTTCTCTTGCAGCCAGGTGTGGACACGTGAAAAGTTCTAGCCAATAAGACTGGAGAGAGATAGTGAGCACTACCTCCTGGTCTAGATGATTACACCCCCAGCACACCATGGAAAAGACTGCATTGACGCCAGGTCCTGGGTTTTGACACAGATGCAATGACTTGTTTAGACATCGGGCTGCCTCCCTCGAGGAGGAGCTGAGTGTGCCCTGCACCAGCAGGAAGCAGGTTGTAAACGTGATGCAGACTTCAAGTGGCCAGACTCTCTGGTGTCAATTTCACTACAAAACTAGGTTTCAGAGAGAACAGCGACAAGAGAGCTATTCTCAGAGACCAGAACCAGGGTCTGGCCTAAACGTTACTCCATTGCCAGGGCAGGGAGCCTTCACATCTTGTCCTGCAGAAACTGATAAACGCTATGGACCACTGGGTGCTGGGTTTCCAATTCTTTTCTCTTTTCCAAATAAGGATTTTTATAGCAGCTGTCCTTGTCCTAGTCTGCCATTTCGTACTGCGTCTCTGGGAGGGACCACAGACAATGTGGGTTTTGTTTTGTACGTGTTGGGAAAGGCTGTCTCGTGCACGCAGTCTTTGGGCCCCAACTCTGCTGCCTGAGAATGGGCCTTGGGCCTGAAACGCTTCCTACCAAGAGATAAAGGGCCCACACAGCCTGTGCCGGGCTTATCGCCCCGTGTGGGAATATCTTTCCTTGTTCTATGCTCAATGAGTACTCTTTTGTCTCCGCTTAAAGCGTGTGTGTCAAATGGCAGCTGGCCAACCCCACAGCTATGTCTGTCCTCTGCAGGGAAAGGACAAGATTCCTTCCACTGCAGCACCAAAAGAGTACGTATAGGCCAACTGCCCTGCGTCACTGCCAGGAACAAGCCGCTGGCCAGGGAACACTAAGGCACACAGTTGAAGCTCATCCTACTCTGTCTCCTTTCTGTGTAAGTAAAGCTTTCTTTCATCCAGTGCTGTCTTCCTTGGCCGCTTTGATACAAGATGCAATGGGAAGACGTTTGGACTTCTATTCCTGCTGGTTGGCATAGTGGTGACCTTTGCTATGCTTGCTTCAGTTGGAGTCCTCCCCTGGGATTGGTAACTGGTGCATGGTACTCCGCTCCACAGTCAGTCATCAGATCATGAGAAGCTATATCTAAACTTGATGGAGGAGGATGCATAACAACTTGATATCCTAGCTATTAAACTGGATGAGGCCTCTCACTTGAGGCGGTGTGAGTACGTTCTCCGCATTGGAAGAGAGGAGAGCATTAACGTTTAGGGATCCAGAAGGACCAGCAGTGCCAGAGATCTAACCATAGCCATATCCATGCCCCCCTTCTTATTTTAATTTTAATTTTTATTTATTTTTTATTTTTTATTTTTTATTTTTTTGCGGTATGCGGGCCTCTCACTGTTGTGGCCTCTCCCGTTGCGGAGCACAGGCTCCGGATGCGCAGGCCCAGCGGCCATGGCTCACGGGCCCAGCCGCTCCGCGGCATATGGGATCCTCCCAGACCGGGGCACGAACCCGTATCCCCTGCATCGGCAGGCGGACTCTCAACCACTGCGCCACCAGGGAGGCCCTTATTTTAATTTTTATCGGAGTATAGTTGATATATAATGTTGTGTTAGTTTCAGGAGTATAGCAAAGTGAATCAGTTATACCTAGACATATATCCGCTCTTTTTCAGATTCTGTTCTCATATAGGTCATTACAAAGTATTGAGTAGAGTTCCCTGTGCTATACAGTAGGTCCTTATTAGTTATCTGTTTTATATACAGTAGTGTGTATATGTCAACCCCAAACTCCCAATTTATCCCTGCCCTCCCCTTCTACATAAGTTTGTTTTCTACATCTGTGACTCTGTTTCTGCTTTGTAAACAAGTTCATGTGTACCATTTTTTTAGATTCCACATATAAGTGATATCATATTATATTTGTCTTTGTCTGATGTACTTCACTCAGTATGACAATCTCTAGGTCCATCCATGTTGCTGCAAATGGCATTATTTTGTTCTTTTTATGGCTGAGTAATATTCCATTGTGTGTGTGTGTGTGTGTGTGTGTGTGTGTGTGTGTGTGTGTATATATATACCATATCTTCTTTATCCATTCCTCTGTCAATGGACATTTAGGTTGTTTCCATGTCCTGGCTATTGTAAATAGTGCTGCAATGAATATTGGGGTGCATGTATCTTCTTGAATTATGGTTTTCTCCAGATATATGCCCAGGAGTGGGACTGCTGGATCATATGGTAACTCTATTTTTAGTTTTCTAAGGAACCTCCATGATGTTTTCCATAGTGGCTGTACCAATTTACATTCCCATCAACAGTGCAAGAGGGTTCCCTTTTCTCCACACCTTCTCCAGCATTTATTGTTTGTAGATTTTTTGATCATGGCCATTCTGACTGGTTTGAGGTGATACCTCATTATAGTTTTGATTTTCATTTCTCTGATAATTAGGGATGTTGTACATCTTTTCATGTGCCTATTGACCATCTGTATGTCTTCTTTGGAGAAATGTCTATTTAGATCTTCTGCCCATTTTTTGATTGGGTTGTTTGTTTTTTTGATATTGAACTGCATGAGCTGTTTATCTATTTTGGAGATTAATCCCTTGTCAGTCACTTCGTTTGCAAATATTTTCTCCCATTCTGTAGGTTGTCTTTTCGTTTTGTTTATGGTTTCCTTTGCTGTGCAAAAGCTTTTAAGTTTAATTAGGTCCCATTTCTTTATTTTTGTTTTTATTTACATCCATGCCTCCCTTCTTCCATAATGACAGCCATTACTGGACTCATGTCAGCCACCAAAAGCTACACTTCTCAGCCTCCCTTGCAGCAAAGGGGGTCCATGAGATGTGAGCAGGATTGATACGTGCCACTTCCAGATCATTCTTCAGAAGAGTTAGGTATGCACTTCCATGGCTGTTCTTGCCCCCTTCCCAAGAATGCTTGGATGATGATAAGAACTTCAGACACTGACCAGACCTAGACTCTGTATCTGTAGACAAGTGCTTCTCTATCTGTGGTGGAGGACAATCTCTCATGGAAGAATACTTTTGAAATATACTATAAAATTAACTCTCTAGAAAACATGAAATGAATAAAAAACGGAGACAATTTCCAAATGTTTTACTATTTGACTCCATAATATTGATAACAAAATTATATTTCAAAAAATGTAATAATAAACAACACAGACATGTTATAAAACTAGGCACATTAAACATAACAAAAGACATGCAACACTTCTTCACTGAAAAGAATAGAATATTGCTCTAAGAAATTAAAGAAGACCTAAATAAATGATGCAATATAATATGTTTTTGGATTGGAAAACCCAGTATTATTAATTCTCCCCATGTTGATTTATAGATTCAATGCAATTCTGATCAAAATTCCTGCAGGCACTTTGGGTGAAATTGACAAGCTAATTGTAAAATTTGTAATGGAAATTCCTATGGACCTAGAACAGCAAAAGTCATTTTTAAAAAGAGTGAAGTTGGGGCTTCCCTGGTGGCGCAGTGTCTGAGAGTCCGCCTGCCGATGCAGGGGACATGGGTTCGTGCCCCGGTCCGGGAGTATCCCACATGCCGCGGAGCGGCTGGGCCCGTGAGCCATGGCCGCTGAGCCTGCGCGTCCGGAGCCTGTGCTCCGCAGCGGGAGAGGCCACAGCAGTGAGAGGCCCGCGTACCGCAAAAAAAACCAAAAAACAAAAAAAAACTGTATTTCATTGGGCTAATAATGTTAAACTATGAATTTAAAACAGGCTTGGCAGCTGGGCCTGGGGCCTCATAGCTGACGTGGTGTTTGTGATTTAGGGCACAGCCAACCTGGGGCCCTACTTCGAGGGCCTCCACGAGCACTACCTGCTCCTGGCCATCAAGTATTTTAATGGTGGTCCTGCTGCCGAGACGGACTTCGGGGGAGACTGTGGGGGGACCCAGCACAGCCTCGTGGTGTTCAACACAGTGGACTGCGCTCCCGAGTCCTACGTACAATATCACGCTCCCACCAGCAGCACCTATGGGTTTGTCATCTGGCTCGATGGCATGAAGTTCATGGGGGGGGGGCGGGGCCAGAGCTGCAGCCTCGTCGCTGAAGGCGTCAGCAGGGCCCTGCAGCTGTTCGACGACTTCAAGAAGAAGCCAGAGCAGACTGGCCAGACACACCGACTCTGCCTCCTCATCTGTAACTCGCCCCCCGACCTGCTGCCTGCTGTCGAGAGCACCACATACTCCGGGTGCACGACGGAGACCCTCGTGCAGAAGGCTGGGGCGTGAGGAGTCTACTTCTCCATCGTGTTGCCCTGGAAGCTGCCTGCCCTGCAGCTTCTGTTCGAGAAGGCGGCTCCTCCCGCCAGGCTGGAGCCACTGCAGCCACCAAGAGACATGAGCCAGGACCCGAGGCACAGGGTGCTGGTGCGGGGGCTTGTGCTGCCCGTCGGGGATGGCTCGGCCCCAGGCCCCCTCCAGCCAAAGCCGCCCGTGCCCCTGCCTCTAGATCCTCCCTCGGGCGCCCCGCTCTTGGCAGCCCCCCAGCAGCCTCTGCCCTCTGTCCTCCTGCAGTACCAGGTCCCCTGAGTGCAGCTCAGGTGGCTGCCCAGAGCGCCGTGGAGGCCACCAAGGACCAGAAGGCTGGGCTGGGCCCTGGCTGCGCCCATCAACCCTCTTCAGCAAGCCGCTCCAGGAGTGGGTCCCCCCCTACAGCCAGGCCCGGGCCCCCCGGTGCCCCATAAGCCGCCTCCCCCCTTTCCAGTCCAGCCTGGTCTCCACTGTGGCCCCTGGCCCAGGGCACTGTTCAGGGTGGGCACTGTTCTCTGGCCCAGCTCGGGGCCCTGGCCCTCAGCGGGCAGCAGTCAGTCTCCAACAAACCACTGGCCTGGAGCGGGGTCCTCGAGTGGCAGGAGAAGCCCAAACCTGCCTCTGTGGTGCCAACGCCAAGCTGAGTTGGTCACTGCCTTCTCAGGTCTACCTGAATCACGGCAAGAACCTGAAAAGAGGACGGTGCTGATCACGCAGCTCATGCCCCAGCAGCTGCTGAGCACCCTGCACCCTTTGTTCTGGAGCTCAGGGATGGTCCATTTCCACTTCACCAACAAGGACCTGGACTCCCTCCGAGGTCTCTACCACATCCTGGGCAATGGCTTCGCTGGCTGTGTGCACTTCCCCACGCGGCCGTCTGCAAGGTGCGTGTGCTCATGCTCCCGTATTCATTCAAAAAGGTCTTCATGGGCCTTATCCCCTAAGACCAGAGACATTTTGTGAGTGGCATCCGGCAGGTCATCACCAACCACAAGCGACTCCAGCAGCAGAAGCTTGAGCAGCAGCTCCGGCCGCCGCAGCCCCAGCCTCAGGGGACCGTGGGAGCCTCTGCAGCCACGGGGCAGCCCCAGCCCAGGGGTGCTGCCCAGGCGCCCCACAAGGCCCTCCTGCAGCGGCCCTGGCCCGCCCCCTCCCGGACCCACCCATCGGCCCCAGAACCCCGGGGCCGACCCCCAACTGCAGAGCCTCCTCTTCAACCCGCCACCGCCCTAGACTGGGGTCCCCCAGCCTCAGGCCTCTCTCCACCACCTCCAGCCACTAGGGGCCCCTGCACTGCTGTCCCCACCGCACCAGGGGCCTATCCAGTCCTGGCCTGTGCAGCTTCCCCCCAGGGCTCCACTGTCAGGTCAGAGGCTGCTCAGCAGGGTTCCCTGGGGCCCGGTCCCCCAGCCAGGCCTGCAGCCCAGCGTCATGGAGGATGACATCCTCATGGACCTCATCTGAACCCCCGACACCCAAGAAAGTTCCTTTTAACACACACACACACACACACACACACACACACACACAGGCTTGGTTAAGAAATAAAATATGAATTATTTAAATAGTATTATAACTACCAATAATTACTAATGTTTTGAAAAGTTTTTAAATCATGACATTTTCTCAGACTGAAATTAAAATATCACACGCTGTAACGGTCCTACTGCCCATGACTAGTACGCCGAAGATGTCACATGACCTTCAGCACACCTGTGTTCTCAACATCCATACTGCAGTATACTCTGTTGAGTGAGACCATCATGCACTTGCAGGTGACAGCAAGGTCAAATTTCTACGAAAGTTTCTAAAAGCTTGCACAGTTTCAGAACCTACCTCATCATGGACCACAGTGTGTGGACCACACATGGAGTAGCAACTCTATTTCTGGGGCTTTTGTTGAAATGGCTCAGCCTGTATCCCAATACTACCGTTTTTGAATACTTTATATTTCCTCATCTGATTTGAAATGTCATCTTATCATAAACCAAGTTCTCATATATAGTTGGTCTTTTTCTAGGTCTCATATTTTATTCCATTAGTCTTCACTAGCATCACATAGTTTTAATTACTGGAATATTTCCTTCTGAAAAGTTTCATAATCTTCTTCTTATAGGGCTATTCATTTCTTATTTAATTCATATTATCCCTGGATATTTGAGAAGGTGCTAACAAATACTGAAAGCGTGAATGAATATGTCATCAAGGTCCATCTCAAGCCTGAACTGAGACAGTCATAGAATTTGGACTGGAGGATGCAGGGTCCCTGGAAGAAGTGTGTCATGTCAGAGTCCAAAGAGTCTCTTAGGATACACTCATCATAAGGAAAAAAGAGAGGTGTGTAAGTTTGGGTCTGTGATGAAACCTTATCATCAAAGGGAAGGAGTACATTAAAATGTCTAAGTCCTAAAGAAAGAGAATGTAGTGAGTAAAAATGAAAACATCTGCTTATGTATATTAGACCTCTGGGAGAAGCAGATTCTCAACTGTATATATGTAAATAAGAAAGCAAGAGCCAGGGGAATTAAGTTCCCACATCCTGCAAGCTGCTTGGTGCGGCCAAAAAAAAAAAAGCAAGAGCCAGGATATTTTTGAAATTTAAAAAAAAAGAACATTGAATTGTCCTACTAAATATTGCAACATATTATTGAAATCACAAAAATTAACATATTTTGGTATTGAGACATGAATGAATAAACAGAACAGAATAGAAAGTCCAGAGATTAACCAAAATATATATGGGAATTTAGTATGTGATAAAGGTAAATCTCATATCAGTAAATGGTATTCAGACAACTAAGAAGAGATTTGGAAAGGGAAAAGTTGTACAAAAAGCTCACACTGTACACCAGATTAAATTCCAAATGGATCAAATATTTACATGTAAAAAAATAAAAATATAAAAGAAAACACGGGTAAATTCATTTAAAACTTTAGAGCAGGGAAGATTTTTTTCCTAAGGAAAACTCAAAATACAGAAGCCATAAAAGAAAAGATTGATAAATTGACTACATAAATATTTTATTTTTTCATGTTTTTTTGCGGTATGCGGGCCTCTCACTGTTATGGCCTCCTGTTGCGGAGCACAGGCTCCAGACGCGCAGGCTCAGCGGCTGTGGCTCACGGGCCTAGCCGCTCCACGGCATGTGGGATCCTCCCAGACTGGGGCACAAACCCATGTCCCCTGCATCGGTAGGCGGACTCTCAACCACTGTGCCACCAGGGAAGCCCTACATAAATATTTTAAACTCTTCAATTAAAAATATAAAAATCAAAGTCAAAAGAAAAATGGGCATTTGGGGGAAAAAATAGAAACTTTTTCCACAGGAAAAGAAGGTAAAAGAACATAGAATTCAGTAAGTAAAAGCTAATAGCCCAATAGAAAAATGGACATAATTAGATAGTTTATAGAGATATGAGTGGCTCTTAACCCATAAAAATATGTTTAATCTCACTTATAATAAAGGAAATATGAATTTAAACTATACTGAATGCCATGTTCAACCTATGACTAACAAAAATCCATGTTTGACAGCACATTCTTTTGGCAAGAATGTGGGAAACCAGTATGTTCACAAATTGCTGGTGGAAATGCAAACAGATTCAACTCTCATGATCACCAATCAGAAATATCACAATTATAAATGTATTCACCCTTTGCCTCAGCACTTCCACTTCTGGAAATTTACCCTACAGATATAACTACATTCTTTTTTTTTTTTTTTCAGCTGCGTGGCTTGTGGGATCTTAGTTTCCTGCCCAGGGATCAAACCCCGCCCGGAGTGAAAGCTCCAAATCCTAACCACTGGACTGCCAGGGAACTCCCTACACTCTTATGAAATTACATACGTACAAAATTATTCATTGCAAGATTGTCTGTAATAGCAAAAGACTGAAAATAACTCAAGTGTCCATCAGTAGAGTATGGTAAATAACTTATGGTAACTTCTAATGGAATATTGTGTGGCATTTTTCACAAAAGTTGCTATGTACTGCTTCAGAAAATCTCTGATATGTCAAGTGAAAAAAAAAAGCAAGGTGCATGTATTAGTTCACTGGGGTTACCATGCCAAAGTACCACAATCTAGGTAGCTTATAACAACAGAAATTTATTGTCTGAAAGTTTTGGAGGCTAGAAGTCCAAAATCAAGATGGCAGAACCATGCTCCTTCTAAAGCCCCAAGGGGAGGATCCTTCCTTGCCTCTTCTAACTTCTGTTGGTGGCCAGCATCCTTGGCATTCCTTGGCTTGCAGCTGCTTCATTTCAGTCTCTGCCTCTGTTATCACATGACCTTCTCTCTATGTGTCTGTGTTCAAATTTCCCTCTTTCTATAAGGATACCAGTCATATTGGATTAGGGTCCACCCTAATGACCTCATCTTAACTTGATTACATCTTCCAACACCCTATGTCCAAATAAGTTCCCATTCATAGGTACTGGAGGTTAGGGCTTCAACATATCTTTTGAGGGGACACAATTCACCCTGTAATAGTGCAGAATAGTATTTGTATGCTGCCTTTTGTGTAAGAAAAGGAGATAAAAATACGTTATTAGTATTGATAGAGAATCTGTAGAAGAATACATAAGAAAATAATATGAGTTTTTATCCTGGGAGGGGAATAGGACAGATGTAGGCAAGGATGGGAGGCAAATTAAAACATGCACCAATTTTGAGTATTCATTGGGGAAAAAAAGATTCCCTTAACCTTGTTGCTTGGAATCCTTTCCTTCAAGAGGTCCAGGTTCAAGGATGTAGGACTGCCTTTCCTTTCCTATAGGTCCAATCACCCTATTTCATTCTTCAGTGATTAATACCTTCATAATCATTATATTGGAATTGCTATTAATGTTCAATGTTAGAATTAATCTACAGACAAAGCATAAGGAAGACTTAATTATAATTTCAGAAAAATAATCCTTGACAACGAAAACTAATGATATCACTGACAAACCCAGCATAAAGGAGTAGGAGGGAAAATGGAGGAAAACATAGGTACAGCCACTTTTGCATCTTCTATACGGGCAATAAGTAAACAGTGTTAAAAGTCAAAGTCAGGGGCTTCCCTGGTGGCGCAGTGGTTAAGAATCCGCCTGCCAATGCAGGGGACACGGGTTCGAGCCCTGGTCCGGGAAGATCCCACATGCCGCGGAGCAAGTAAGCCTGTGTGCCACAGCTACTTAAGGCCAAGCACCTAGAGCCATTGCTCCGCAACAAGAGAAGCCACCGCAGTGAGAAGCCCACACGCCGTGCAACAACGAAGACCCAATGCAACCAAAAATAAATAAATTTTAAAAATAAATAAAAGTCAAAGTCAATTAATATATAACTAAATTGGAGGGGTGAGGGAGTGTTGAGAGGCAAGAGAAGGGAGGTGAGAGTGTTAAATTCAGGGAGTCAATAGACCTTTTTAAAGTTGATAAATCAAAAAACAGAAATATATAAGCATGTTATTTAGAGTTCAGTAGCAAACAAGCAGATGAAATAATAATAGGAACAGTTAAAATGATCTGGGGGGTTATTTTACTTTTTATTTTTACTATTTTTTTTTATTATGTGTCTTATGTAGAACAATGATCCTCAAAATGTTCATTTCCTAATCCTTGGAACCTGTTGAGTGGTGACCTTAATGGCAAAAGTGACTTTGCAGATATGATTAAGTTAAGGCTGTTGAGATGGGGCGATTATCCTCCTTAATCAGGAAAAGCACAATGTAATCACAAGGGTCCTTATAAGAGGGAGGCAGAGGTTAAGAGGCAGAGAGGAGATACGACGATGGAAGCACAGGTTGAAGTGATACACTTTGAAGATGGAGGAAGGGGCCAGGAGCCAAGGAATGCAGGTGGCTTCTAGCATCTGGGAAATGCAGCGAAAAGGATTCTCCCCTACAGCTCCAGAAGGAACACAGTTTTCCCAATACCTTGATTTAACCCTTAAGACTCATTTTGAACTTCTGACCTGCAGAACTGGAAGATAACAGAGATGTGTTGTCTTAAGCCACTAAAATTTGTGGTAATTTGTTGTGGCATCGACAGGAAATGAATACACGATGCGTGTATTACTTGTACAGTAAGTCCCCTACACACGAACCTTCAAGTTGCGAACTTGCATTCACATGTCCAGTCACGTGAGTTAGTTTACGTGTGTGGCGTACATTGTCACGTGTGTGCATCCTCTACGACTGGTTGTGCCTTTGTGTACTTTTCTGTACTGTACTGTATAGAGTACAGTAGTACAGTATCTTTATTTCAAGCTAGATCTGCAAGAGGACGACTTCACTGAACTCCTTGCTGTGTAACATGAGGAGCTTACTAATGAAGACCTGATGGAATTGGAGGCCCAGAGAAAGGACAAAGAGAGACAAGAGGAAGAAGAAGTAACCGAGGAACTGAAGAGATTCCCAACACAGGAAACAGCAAGGGGATTTTCTTTATTTGAGGAGGCGCTGCTGGTTTTTAAGGCACAGGACTTAGAATGTGTACCACAAACAGAACGGTCCGCAGAGGTCGCAGCAGCCGTGCAGAATGCACTCCAGTGCTACCGTGTCATCTATGATGAGAAGAAAAGAGCTACTACCCAGACATCACTAGATCGTTCTTTCAAGAGGGTAGGTAGAATTGAATCCAGCAAGGAGCCAGAGGCTGTTCCATCCACGTCAAGCGTGAGTGACATTGCAGCCTGCCCTCCATCTCCTGTTGCTGACCATCCTTCAGCTCTACCATCTCCCACCTCCTCTCCTTCCTCCAGTCAGTAACTCTTCTCTCCTGTTCCCTCCATGCCAGCCCCTGGATGCCAGCTGTTGTTCTGTACTACTGTACTTTCCAAGGTACTGCACTGTAAGATTAAATATGTTTTCTTTATTTTTTCTGTGTGCTTTTCTATGTATTATTTGTGTGAAGAGTATTATAAACCAATTACAGTATGGTACTATATAGCTGATTGTGTTAGTTGGGTACCTAGGCTAACTTTGTTGGACTTACAAACAAACTGGACTTACAAACGTGCTCTCAGAATGGAACTCGTTTGTATGTAGGGGACTTACTGTACTACTTTTTTTTTTTTTTTTTTTTTTTTTCTGGTACGCGGGCCTCTCACTGCTGTGGCCTCTCCCGTTGCGGAGCACAGGCTCCGGACGCACAGGCTCAGTGGCCATGGCTTATGGGCCAGCTGCTCCGCGGCATGTGGGATCTTCCTGGACTGGGGCATGAACCCGTGTCCCCTGCATCGGCAGGCGGACTCTCAACCACTGCGCCACCAGGGAAGCCCCTTACTGTACTACTTTTAAAAATTAAAAGAAATGGAAACAGTCACATATAAGGCTGTCAGTGGAGAAAATGTGAGAAATGGAATCAAACCCCACCCTTTTTCCCTTTGGGCAAGGTAGGGAAGGCCATGTTCTCATTTTGTATGTATTAGTTTGGGAAGTTTAGCTAGGCCAGGAAAACTGTGGAAGATCCATTTTCATGGAAGCCCAAGTACTGGATTATCAGACACTGTTGTGCCCCGAAACACTCAACCTGGAAGAAGCTTTCTGCCATCCTACCCATCTGCAGCTGAACCAGAAGGCTAGCACGGAGAACAAGCCTAGGGCCATGCATAAGGACAAAGCTAGGCCTTGTTAGAGGGTGATGGAGGGATGCCCCCACCTGCCCTGCTCATGGCCATTTGTTTGGAAGTCAGTGTGGCCACCGGTCAGAAGGTTTGGTACGAGATCACAGGACAGTGCCTAGGAGAGATGGGGCATAGGCTGTTTCAACCAGGCAGGTAGGAGGCCTCCCTTCTTTTACTAGGGTTCCACTCCACTCTACCATTCCTCTGGGTGGTCTTCCCCCCACACCCAATGCCAGGACTTCACCCTTTAGAAGAAGTACCTAACAGGATGACTTCGAAGCACATCTCTAACTTACACTGATACGGTGATTTGGAAAGCACCACAATTCTTGGTCTTACGGCTGCTCATTCAGAAAGGCACTTCTCACTCCCAACCCCCATTTTTTTTGCACATTTTTTTTTTTTTTTTTGGTGGCCTTGCCGCATGGCTTATGGGATCTTAGTTCCCCGACCAGGGATTGAACCCAGGCCCTTGGCAGGGAAATTGCAGAGTCCTAAACACTGGAGCATCAGGGAAGTCCCACCAACCCCAGCTTTTGTCACAATGGTGTGTAAGATTTAAAACTCCCAGAGATGGCCTTGGTCATCCTAGTTCAGGAAATCCTGTTGGCAGAACTCAAGTGAAATAAGATCTTTCTCCCCCTGAAGAACAGGAAAAGAAGGTGGTGACAGGGCAGGTGACAAGCCCAACTGGCAACTTTGAAATGTGGTTGGAGTGGGGGCCAGGGACTTAAAGTGTGCATTACAGCTGCATTTTGAAAATTTCTCCATCAAAACACTTAACACCACTTGAAAGGATCTACATTTCTCCAAGGCCCTTAAGTGTTGATGCTTTTCCTGCACCTGCTTAGTCACTCCTGAAACCGACACTCTTGTTTCCAGCTAATGGAATTGTTCTATTAAAAACTGGAATGAGTAGACTTTGCACTGCTTTAGTTCATGGAAGAAATATTCATTCTTAGGAGTAAACAAAATCCCACTTGGTAAGTAAGTACCGGGACAAGAATAACGTTTAGTCGAAGTGACACGTACAGGAAAGAAAAGTACTCGATCTAGGGACGAGAAGTTCTCCTTTAAGGAATTGTTAATGTATGGTTGATCCAGGGTATATGACAGCAAGATGAAAGGATGCTGAGAGATCATTATAAATCCATGATTGAGCCCATTCCTCCAGTGAAGAAATTGACATTGAGTAAAGCTCAGTGACTGGCCCAAGGCCTATTAGACAGTAAGTAGCAGAGCCAGGAACTGAAAGCAGATGTCCTGACTCCAAGCCCAGTGCTTCCTCCTTTACCACCTCCTTTACCAAGCTGCCTACCTGTTAGAAACCTTGTGCGCGCCTGTCGTCTTACTCGTGTATCATGTGATTCATCCTGGAAGCAGTCTATGTCACTTCTGCTCACGTTTATTAGCCAAAGCAAATCACATATCAACGAGGCAGGGTGGATGGATGACCCTCTTCCTGGGAGAGCAGTGAATAAAAACGGAAACAATAATACAGTCTGTACCACTACCTTCCTCAGTCCCTTTAACCCAGCAGCGGTAGCAGCTGTTGATAATCTCTAGTTTAGCTCATTGTCCTTCCTCTGTTGGGCTCTTCCGTTCCCTGTGTAACCAGTACCTGGGATTGGCAGCTCTGTTTCAATATTCAAGTGATTTCTGCTTCTTAGTTGAGCCAGCTGTCTCTACCACATTAACATATGAACCCTTTCTATGCTTTAGGATGTGCTAGGCACAGATCACCATGTGTGGTGTGGATTTTTTTTTTTTTTTTGCAGTACGCGGGCCTCTCACTGCTGTGGCCTCTCCCGTTGCGGAGCACAGGCTCCGGATGCGCAGGCTCAGCGGCTATGGCTCACGGGCCCAGCCGCTCCGCGGCATGTGGGATCTTCCCGGACCGGGGCACGAACCCGTGTCCCCTGCATCGGCAGGCGGACTCTCAACCACTGCGCCACCAGGGAAGCCCGATGTGGATTTTTTTTTTTTTTTTTTTTTTTTTTTTTTTTTTTTTTTTTTTTTTTTTTTTGCGGTATGCGGGCCTCTCACTGTTGTGGCCTCCCCCGTTGCGGAGCACAGGCTCCGGACGCGCAGGCCCAGCGGCCATGGCTCACGGGCCCAGCCGCTCCGCGGCATATGGGATCCTCCCAGACCGGGGCACGAACCCGTATCCCCTGCATCGGCAGGCGGACTCTCAACCACTTGCGCCACCAGGGAGGCCCCGATGTGGATTTTTTAAAGTAGTACTATGTGCAAAAATACTAAGTGAGTAATAATTATGATCACGATCAGCCTGAATCAGTTGGGAGCTGGTTCCACTCTGAGTGACAGAAAATCCAAAGCAACAGTGACGTAAACAAGAAAGAACTTTACTTCACTTGTCCATAAACCATGCCTCAAAGGGTCCGATTTGATATCTCCATAATCATCAGGACCCCAGGATCATTGCTTGGCTTCTCCTTCATGCTACCAGATGGACGGAAGCAATGACAAAGTGTTTTGGAACTCGGCAGTTCAAATGGCTGTCTCCTGCAATCCCCTCCCCCAGTTGCTTTGAGAAAGGTTAATTGCCTGTATTAACTTGTTTGCTTAAAAAATGTGTAGGTTGATAGGGGCTTCCCTGGTGGCGCAGTGGTTGAGAGTCTGCCTGCTCGATGCAGGGGACACGGGTTCGTGCCCCGGTCCGGGAGGATCCCACATGCCGCGGAGCGGCTGGGCCCGTGAGCCATGGCCGCTGAGCCTGCGCGTCTGGAGCCTGTGCTCCGCAACGGGAGAGGCCACAGCAGTGAGAGGCCCGCGTACCATAAAAAAACAAAACAAACAAACAAAAAAATGTGTAGGTTGATACAATTTCAATTAGCCAGAACTCAACACCTAACCATAGCTAGCCACAATGGAGGCTGAGAAATATTCATCTTTATTCTAGGCTGCTACGTGTCCAGCTAAAAATTGGAAGTTCTATTATTAAAGGATTAGGAGAATGAATACCCAGGGGAAAGTAGCAATCTCTGCCACACCCACAGACGTTTTCACTCGTTGATAAATCTTTTTTTTTTTTTTTTTTTGCGGTACGCGGGCCTCTCACTGTTGTGGCCTCTCCCGTTGCAGAGCACAGACTCCGGACGTGCAGGCTCAGCAGCCATGGCTCACGGGCCCAGCCGCTCCGCGGCATGTGGGATCTTCCCAGACCGGGGCACGAACCCGTGTCCCCTGCATCGGCAGGCGGACTCTCAACCACTGCGCCACCAGGGAAGCCCCGCTGATAAATCTTGAGTAACTATTTCTGTATTCAAAGTAACCGTAAACCCCAAGAAGGACGCAGGCATTTTTTTCCATTATGGAGAAAAGAGAATTTACTTTCCAGAACTCTGAAGTGGATCTGATAAAGAAACTTGCTCTCCTCGGAGTTAGAAAGAGAAAATAAGCAGCCAATAGACAACAGGTTGAAACAGAAATTGGCAAGAAATGCTATTATACTGATATTAAAACAAACGTAGTCAATGTTTATATAACACTTTTTGACATTGTTACAATCGCGCTCATTAAATCCTCACCAAAAAATTGTAGTTTGTATTACCATCCTCATTTGACAAGAGAGCTGAAATTTAAAGAATTTAAATGATTTACCCAAGTTTAAAAGCAATGGACTAAAATTAGTGTCCTTAAGGTCTAGACCTCAGAATCTATGCTCTTTCTTCCCCTCCAGCATGCCTCCTTTCGTGGAATTTGACAAAGCACATATGTCTCCAGGCTGGAAGTAGATGGTGATGACTCACAAAAATCTCTGAGAGATATATATACAAGGACACTGGAGATCTGAGCTACGTAACATAGTTGGATCATTGAAGAAAAGACCTAGCCCTTTGTTACAAGATTGCCTTTCTGTAAACCAAAGAGGGCATGATGAAAGGTAACAGTATTTTTTCTGAGTGAGATTTACAGGCAGTGAAGCATGGAAGCGTAGAATTCTCCCACGTGCTCTGTTTCCTGAGACATTTAGCTTCTGACCATCCTTCTGCCTCGGTTTCCATCAACACTCCCTAGACTGCTGGGACACAGAAAGACAAACACTGTGTGATTCCACTCTTAGGACATATGTAAAGTAGTCAAAACCACAGAAACAGAAAGTAGAAAGGTGGTTACCAAGGGCTGGAGGGAGGAGGGAGGAGTAATTTGTTTTAATGGGTATACAGTTTCAGTTTTGCAAGAAGAGAAAGTTCAAGAGATCTGTTGCACAACAGCCTAAATAAACTTCATGAGACTGAACTGGACTTTTTAAATGATTAAGATGGTAAATTTCATGTGTGTGTGTTTTTTTAACTGAGATACAGTTGATGTTCAATGTTATAATAGTTTCAGTTGTACAACATAGTGATTCAAAATTTTTTAGATTATACTCCATTTAAAGTTATTATAAAATATTGGCTGTATTCTCTGTGCTGCACAATACATCCTTGTAGCTTATTTCTTTCATACAGAGTAGTTTGTAGGTCTTAATCGCTTACCCCCATCTTGCCCCTCCCCCTGCTTTCCTCTCCCTGCTGGTAACCACTAGTTTGTCCTCTATATCTGTGGGTCTGTACATTTTATGTGTTTTTACACACACACACACACACACACACACACACACGTAAGAAGCAAAATTCTCCAGGTGAAAAGTAAGATGCTGGCCCAGGAATCAGTTACACAGCTTTGAGATGCCAATCTAAACTGTAACTAGGTAACTAAGCCATAGCTTTTGGGTACACCACGCTTGATCAGATTGGAACTGAGCTACTGAGGTTTTCCACTCTCTATGGGTGGATTGAATTAAAGGCTGCCAGTGCCAAATCTTCAGAGGAGAGGAGGTGGGTTGAGGCAGATCCTTGGTTACTCACAGTACATAGCTAGCTCAGTCCTTCTCACACAAAGACAGTGGATAAATCTTTATTCAATTCTTTACAGCTGAATTTTGTGACAAATTGTATTCCAAAGTGGCTCTAGTAGTACCAGAGACACTGATTTAGAGTTTGAATATTGTTTCAGGTAAAGTGGAAATGGATAAAAGCAATATTTCTAGTTAATATATTTTTAGATAATGTGATTTTAAATGTGTGAGTTAAAATGCAATAAATACTAATGAAGTTACTTACAAAACAGAAACAGACTCACAGACATAGAAAACAAACTTATGATTACCTAATGGGAAAGGAGAGGGGAAGGGATAAATTAGATAAACAACAAGGTCCTACTGTACAGCACAGGGCACTATATTCAGTATCTTGTCATAAACTCTAACGGAAAAGAAAAAATGTAATAAATATTAGAAATAGATGTTTTACTATTTTCTCTGTTTTGAAAAGTTTATATATTGAGAATTATAGGGGAGTTTTTTTTTTTTTTTTTTTTTTTTTTTTTTTTTAAGGAGAACCGTAATAGTATCTGGCTTCAGAGATGTTCTCCTAAGAAACAACACACACTGTCACGGAGTCCCCAGCGCTTGCCTTTAATCAGCCTGGACTCTGCATCACTCCAGCTGTCTGTGCTGCTTGTGGGTATGTGCTAGGACTGGATCTCCAGCTTCCACTCTTCCAGTTACTGGCTCCTGGGTACAGTCTTCTGATTTTGCTTCTTTCCTCTCCCTGAATTTGCTTCCTTGCTGGTGTCTCCCTCCACTTTTCCCCTCTGCTTACTGGACTCCACCTACTGCTATACTTTTCCATTTGCTTCATCCCTCTCTGCTTTATGTTTTTAAAACTTGGACACAAAATACATTATATTTAGCCACAAACTCTGGGATTTGTTAGGAGATAGTGCTAAGTGTTCTTAGCATCTGCATACAATAACCAAAGAAGGTTTGATAATAATAAGCCCTATATACAGAATAAGGACCAAAAGCCCTGCTTGTCCTCCTGATAGAAGTACAATGGTGGTGGAATCCTCAGTCTAAGGGGCTCCTTTCAGGGAAAATCTGACCCATCTTCCTATAGCTAAACTGTGGTACTCTGAAAATGTACAAGTTATTAGTGTCAGACAGCAAATTTGCACAAAGGCATAAAGAGGTCTGAAACTTGATAGCATTTTTTATGAAAGTGGAAAAGACCCTCTTCTTGGCTCTTATCATGTTTTATAATAATTCATTTCTCTCTATGAACCCTTTTGAAGTTGGTAAACCAAGGCTGAAGTGATGGAAACATATTCTGAAAGATCTCCCAAAAGGGAGCTCCCGATACAAAGCAACGTAGGATAAAAAGGCAGAATAACGACCTTAAGGTTAGCTTCTGATCAGATAGTCTAAGTTCTAACTTTGGCTCTGCCACTCACCAGGTACCTGACCTTGGATAAGTTACTTACTGACTCTCAAGCTCTATTTTGTTCACCTATATAAATGGGGATAAAAATACTACTTACCTGGTAGAGTTAACTACAGCAAGTAAATGAGAGGGTCTATGTAAATCTCTTATCACAGTTATTCTTAGAGCTTAGTAAGATTTGGGTAACTGGTAATATTGAAAGCAACATAAAACCCCTGTTCCTGCCATGAGAGAGGAGGTTTTTAAAAAATTCTAAATATTCAGAACAGATAAGCTATTGGGTAGCTGCAATTTATACTTAAAACAGCAGGTGGCACTAGTACCATATTTATCTGGGACTACATGTCCCCCTGGTTTTTTTTTTTTTTTAAGCATTCATTTTCAGCTTTCTTTTCCAGAAATAGGAGCATTTCCCCCTTGATCTTTTAATTTTTGTTATCCCTCTATGGTTTGTAGGCTATTCAGTAGCATAGCAAAGTAAATTATTTCTCTGTTTAGTTTTTTTTGGGTTTTGTTTTGTGCATTTTTTTTTTGGCTGCGTTGGGTCTTCACGGCAGTGCACAGGCTTCTCTTACTGCGGTGGCTTCTCTTGTTGCGGAGCACAGGCTCTACGTGCACGGGCTCAGTAGTCGTGGCGCACAGGCTTAGTTGCTCTGCAGCATGTGGGGTCTTCCCAGACCAGGGCTGAAACCTATGTCCCCTGCACTGGCAAGCGGATTCTTAAGCACTGTGCCACCAGGGAAGCCCTAGTATTTTTAATGCAGACACAAATTGCCATGGGCTGATTTCATGAAATTTTAAAAATTTATTTTGAAGTTTTGCCCTCTTTCTAATTCGCTCTCTAAGTTTGACTATTGTTTCCTATGGGCATTGAAATAAGAATATTTTACATCTGTGGTCTCCTTTAATCCTAAGAAAAGTTCAAGCCCCCTTTTCCAGAATACCATAGGATATGCATTTATTAGAAGAAATGTTGGGCCTCCCTGGTGGCGCAGTGGTTGAGAGTCCGCCTGCCGATGCAGGGGACACGGGTTCGTGCCCCGATCCCAGAGGATCCCACATGCCGCGGAGCGGCTGGGCCCGCGAGCCATGGCCGCGGGGCCTGTGTGTCCGGAGCCTGTGCTCCGCAACGGGAGAGGCCACAGCAGTGAGAGGCCCGCGTACAGTAAAAAAAAAAAAAAAAAAAAAAATGTTTGAAGAAAAGACTTTGAGCGTGGCAAAAGGAAACGTACCAACGATTCTGAAATCATTTTTAAATTGCTTGATGGATACGCTCATGGGTCATTCAGCAGCAATGATCATTATATTTTCCAATTCAGTTTGCATTGCTGTCACAATATCTTGGTGTATGTAATTTCCTATGCTGATGCCATTGCAACTAACGGCAGGTCATTCTCTAGCCCAGCTAGGAAGCCACAGGTCTGACTTTATTTGGTTGCATCAGGCTTGAACTGTGACATGGCCCCGGGCTCCCTTGCATTACAGAGTTTAGAGACCCTCTAAGAGCTAACTCAGTCCCTCACAGCAAGATGCTCTCTCAGAGCCAACTGAAGGCAAACACAGGCTCTGTGCAAAACAGATTCGTGCAACCACACCCCGGAGTCTCCTTTGCAACCATAATTCTGTGGTCAGAGCACAAATGGTGGTATTAAGAAAGATGGACCACAAGGGCGGAGCTGTCATCTCACACCGGGCTGGGAGGTGAGCTCTGAGGGTCCTGCTAATGCCTTTTAGGGGAACAGTGACACCAGCTTTGGGGGAGGAATTCACAGTGACGTCCTGCAGCCCACTGAAAGGCTCATTCCCTCCAAGAGCATACACTAGTGACAAAATAACAGCAATCGGGTTGACCTATTTAAGCTTCTCTGTAACAAGTGAAATCACTTTAAACCTAAACTCTCTTCGGTGTTTAAAGACAGATAAGTTTAAGGAGAAAACTAAACTTTGTAGAAACTGAAATGTCACGTGTGTTATATAGTCAAGTAGTAAATTTCATGAAATGGCCCTCATTTTTTTTTTTTTTTTTTTTTGCCCATGAGGTCCCCTCCCATGGACATCAAAACAAGAGAGAAGAGTTATGATAAAATTCAGGTTTATTTGAAAATATTCATTGTTGATTCTGTTAGCCAGTTACGCTACTAGCAGATAAGGACAATTTGGCGTCCTCAGTTTCTGTCTCACATTTCCCTGCGTTGGACAGAGCAGTCCTGAATAACTGATCTAGTGTTAGACGACTTCATTTCTTATTTCTGGTGAATGGGACTACGTGACAATTTGTGCTTCAGTGTGTTGCAAGCTGCTGGTTTCCAATATATATTCTTTATCAAATTAAGGATGTATATCCTATTCTTAGTTGACTAAGAGTTTGGATCAAGAATGAATGTTAATTGTATCAAATACTTTTGCACATCTATCCAGATGATCATTTGGTTTTTCTCTGAGACCTTTTTTTTTTTTCTTCTTTTTTTTTTTTTTTTAGAGACAGGGTCTCGCTATGTTGCCCAGGCTGGAGTGCAGTGGCTATTCACAGGCGCGATCCCACTACTGATCAGCACGGGAGTTTTGACCTGCTCCGTTTCCGACCTGGGCCGGTTCACCCCTCCTTAGGCAACCTGGTGGTCCCCTGCTCCCGGGAGGTCACCATATTGATGCCGAACTTAGTGCGGACACCCGATCGGCATAGCGCACTACAGCCCAGAACTCCTGGGCTCAAGCGATCCTCCTGCCTCAGCCTCCCGAGTAGCTGGGACTACAGGCGCGCGCCACCGCGCCCGGCTGAGACCTTTTTTTAATTCTTATTGGAGTATAGTTGATTTACACTGTTGTGTTAGTTTCAGGTGTACAGCAAAGTGAATTGGTTTTATATGTACATATATCTGTTCTTTTTCAGATTCCTTCGGGGACTTCCCTGGTGGTCCAGTGGTAAAGAATCTGCCTTCTAATGCAGGGGACGCGGGTTCAATTCCCGGTCGGGGAACTAAGATCCCACATGCCGTGGGGCAACTAAGCCCACGTGCCACAACTACTGAGCTCACATGCCTCCAGGAGAGAGCCCACACGCCCTGGAGCCCGTGTGCCAAACTAGAGAGAGAAAACCTGCACGCCACAGCTAGAGAGAAGCCCACGCAGCACAACCATAAGCTCGCATGCCTCAAAAAATAAATAAATAAATAGAAGAAAATAAATAAATAAATAGGTTCTTTTCCCATATAGGCCATTACAGAGTATTGAGTAGAGTTCCCTGTGCTATACAGTAGGTCCTTATTAGTTATCTATTCAATATACAGTACTGTGTATATGTCAATTCCAATCTCACAATTTATCCCTCCCCACCATGAGACCTTTTGATGACATAAATTCTGTTGCTAAATTTCCCACTACTGAACCATGCTTCCACTTTTAGAATAAAACTTAAGTCATTCTGCATTGTTCTTTTCATTGAGCGCATAATAAGATTCACTAATATTTTATTTTGCATCTCTATTTATAGCTGTTTTTGTACAAATATAAGTTTGCATTTATATTTTTTCTTTTACATTTTAACGAGTTTTTCTTCCAGGGTTGTGTCTTTTCATAAAAGAAATTAGGAAGCATTACATCTTTTTCTATGGAATAGTTAATATTACATTCAACTGATCTTTTCTTTTAATATACAGAAGTATATGCCTTTATATCTGGAGCTGGCACATTTTTTTAGATGTAATATTTGGACCATATTTTCCATGCCTTCTATGCTGTTTGGTCAGCTCAGATTTTCTACTTCTTGGCTCAATTTCGTTCACCTACATTTTCCTAGTGAATTCTGTCTTTCATTGTGACTCTTACAGTTTGTTAATTAAGAACTATACAGCATAGTCTCTTATAAATGTGCTTTTCTACATCTGTGGTCCTGTATCCTTTTGTATTCCTAACTGTGTGTACAGTATTTACATTTTTCTTTTACTCTTGACTAGATTCACTCCAGATCTATTCATTTTATCAGTATACTTCTACTTCAAATGGCTTACACAACATTAAGTAAGATATATGGCCATTTAACTTTTCCTGTTGTTCACATTCTAGGTAAACAAGACTTTCCTATCTTCAAATAATACACCATTCCGAAGAATTCTAACATTTGTACCCAGACCATGAATTACAACGACAATTTTAAAAATAGGAAGTCAAGTGAGGTCTTTTTGGCAAATTACAGGAGAAATCAAAACACAATTCCGGACTTCCCTGGAGGTGCAGTGGTTAAGAATCTGCCTGCCAATGCAGGGGACACGGGTTCGATCCCTGGTCCGGAAGATCCCACATGCCGTGGAGCAACTAAACCCATGCGCCACAACTACTGAGCCACAACTACTGAACCCACGTGCCACAACTACTGAAGCCCGTGTGCCTAGAGCCCGTGCTCTGCAACGAGAGAAGCCACTGCAATGAGAAGCCCGCGCACTGCAACGAAGCGTAGCCCCCGCTCACCACAACTAGAGAAAGCCCGCGTGCAGCAACGAAGACCCAACGCAGCCAAAAATAAAATAAATAAAATAAATAAATTTATTAAAAAAAAAAAAAACACAATTCCCAGGGCCAGGCTCTCTCTTGGCACTTGAAGTGTGGGCCAAGCCCAAAGTTAATAAGGACAGACTTTAACAGTCAGATCATTTCTAAATGGAGTTTGCCTCCAGAAAGAACATAAGTGAATTTATTTCTCCTCCTCAGAGACTTTTTGCGTATGTGGTCTGAGTCGTTCTGAGAAACAAACCCTGAGGCATCATTTTATGGAGGGAAGGGCTTGTTTAAATAAGAACAGTATGCCACAGTAACATGACTAAGAAACTGTGTAAGTAAGGAACCCCAGGGCGCTGTCCTCCTGATCCAGCTGGGCCAGGTGATTGCTGCAAAGTATTTAAAGATAACTTGTTATTGTGAAAGAAGTGATTTCAGGAATATTGCCCAAATATGCAAAAGAATCCTGAGATGAAGCCATACCCTGTGATTGAAGGCTCTACAAGAAAAACTACTTCCATGATGTTGCCTACAAGTTAACATTAAAGGTTTGCTGTTAAGCTATCATTCATGGGCTTTGCAAGCACGGATTTGCTTGATTCAAAGAATAACTTTGAAAATATCCAAATTTAAAATCTTACCATCCAAACGAACAATCCCTAAAACCTTGAGTCACGTTCATTGTGGCAGTAACAACTCTATGCAAAATGCAGATTCTCCCAAGAGGATAAAAAGATTTGACATTCCAAAACATGAATTCTGAGGCCAAGGACCAGTAGAAGACAGCAAATAGCTCTCCCAATCTCAATGAGCTAATGAACATAAAAGCAGTTAAAAATACTACCCATGTGTATATCTGCAGGAAATGAAAACTGGATAGCGAAGAGATATGTGCACTCCACATACTGATTGATACACCATAGCCAAAGTGTGGAAATTACCTAAGTGTCCATCAACAGATGGATAGATAAAGAAAATGTGGTATATGTAGACAATGGAATATTATTCAGCCATGAGAAAGAAGGAAATCCTGCCGTTTCTGACTACATGGATGGGCCTTGAGGGCATTATGCTAAGTGAAATATGTCAGACAGAGAAGGACAGACACTATATGATCTCACTCATATGTGGAATCGTAAAAAAAAAAAAAAAATGAACTCACAGAAACAGAGAGTAGAACAGTGGTTGCCAGGAGTTGGGGGATGTGGGAAATGGGGAGAAGTTGGTCAAAGGGCACAAGCTTCCAGTTATAAGATGAATAAGTTCTGGAGATCTAATGTACAACATAGTGACTACAGGTAACAATACTGTGTTATATGTGTTATATACTTGAAAGTTGCTGAGAGTAAACCTTAAATGTTTTTACCACACACACACACACACACACACACAAATGGTAATCTCGTGAAGTGCTGGAGGTGTTAATCTTATTGTGGGACTCATTTCACAATGTATATGTGCGTCGAATCATCACATTTTACACCTTATATGTACAATTACATGTGAATTATATCTCAGTAAGCTGAAAAAAAAGATTACCTATCTCGTGCTGGTTCTATAGTTTCAACACTCTCACTTCCCTGACAAGACCCCCTTCAAGTATTTCTGGAAAACCCCAGAATGTATCTCAGTCCTTACAATACTCTGGCCAGTTTTCTTTTATTTTCTCCTCTAACCTTTGCCAGGTGGTGTCACCAGTATCTACAAGGCCTTGCAAATCTTTTCACACGTTTTCACATGTCTTTCTAGCACCATGACTTCAGCCATGCGGCACTGTCATTTCCAGTAGGACAGCTATGAGAACGCCTCCCTCCACTCTTTCCCCCCTCCAGCTTAATTGAGATATAATTAACACATAACATCGTATAAGCTTAAGGTATACAACATGTTGATTCAATACTTACATACTGCGAAATGATTACCACCACAGCTATAGCTAACACCTTCATCGCATCACATAATTAATTACCATACGCTTTTCTACCTAGGATAGGTGAAAACATTTAAGATCTACTCTCTTAGCGACTTTCAAGTATATAATATAGCATTGTTAACTACAGTCATCATGCCGGTACCTGAGATCTTCAGAACTTACTCATTTTCTAGCTGCAAATTTGTAACCTATGACTAACATCTCCTCATTCCCCCACCCACCTCTCATTTACCCCCCATCCCACCAGCTCCTGGCAACCACCATTCTACTCTCTGTTTCTATGAGTTCGTAGACCATACAGTATTTATCTTTCTGGCTGACTTATTTTACTTAGCATGGTGCCCTCAAGGTCCTCAATGTTTTTGCAAATGGCAGGATTTCCTCCTTTCTCATGGATGAATAATACTCCATTGTATGTATATACCACATCTTTATCCATTCATCCCTCGATGGACACTTAGGTCATTTTCACATCTTGGCTACTGTGAATATGCTGCAATGAACCTGCCTCCCTCCCCTCTTAAGAAGTCTGCTTGCTCAATGGGTACCAAAGCAGTTGTTTATGTGCTACTGTCTTACAGAGATTTCGTTTTTTTTATTTTGTATTCATAGTCTCCATCATTTAGAATAGAGTTCAGAGGGGCTAGGCCAGTAGACAATTCCCCAAAACGGATACTCAACTGTTCTCAGAAGTGCCCCATCCTCTGATTTCTAAGGCAACCGTTGCTACTTGGAGTTCTTCTCTCCCAATGACTTCTCTTCCAGAAGCTTCTCTCAAATCTTCATGTAACAGACTTCTGGTGGGTAAGTCCCACATCGATGCCTCCTTCATTCCCGGCTCCTTCTCATAGAGGCCCCCTCCCCGACACCTCTCCCCCCACCACACCCCACCCTCCCACCTTCCCATGGACTTCGAAGGGTGGCAGTCATAGTGTAGAGCAGGGGTTGGCAAACTCTGGCTCTCAAGCCAAATCCAGCTGACGACCACCATTTTTTTTTTTTTTTTTTTTTTTTTTTTTTTTTTTGCCGTACGCGGGCCTCTCACTGTTGTGGCCTCTCCCGTTGTGGAGCACAGGCTCCGGATGCGCAGGCTCAGCGGCCATGGCTCACGGGGCCCAGCCGCTCCGCGGCATATGGGATCCTCCCAGACCGGGGCACGAACCCGTATCCCCTGCATCGGCAGGCGGACTCTCAACCACTGCGCCACCAGGGAGGCCCGACCACCTGTTTTTGTACAGCCTACAAGAATGTTTCTTACATTGTTAAATAATTGGAAAAAATCAAGAGAGGCATAATATTTCATATCATATGAAAATTACATGAAATTCAAATGCCAAGTCTACAAATTTTATTGACACACAGCCACACTTTTTTTTTTTTTTTTTTTTTTTTTTTTTTGCGGTATGTGGGCCTCTCACTGTTGTGGCCTCTCTCACTGAGGAGCACAGGCTCCGGACGCGCAGGCTCAGCGGCCATGGCCCACAAGCCCAGCCGCTCCGTGGCATGTGGGATCTTCCCGGACTGGGGCACGAACCCGTGTCCCCTGCATCGGGAGGCGGACTCTCAACCACTGCACCACCAGGGAAGCCCCACACTAATTTTTTTATGTATTGTCTATAGCCGCTTTTCTGCTACAATTGCAGAGTGGAGTGCTCGCAATAGAAACCGTAAGGCCTGCAAAGTCTAAAGTACATGTATGGGTCCTTTACAATAAAAGTTCACTGACCCTTGGTTTAGACCATGGACCCTGGAGCCAGTCTGCCTGGGGTTTGAATGTAGTTCTGCCACTAACTATGTAGGCAATACCCTAATGTGTCGTGAGCCACAATTTTCACATTTGTAAGGTGGGGATGACAACAGTTCTATTTACCTCATTAGGTTGTGTGGGGATTAAACAAGTTGAACTAGAATAGTACCAGGCACAGGTCATACATGTTAATTACTGTTGTTACACTACAGCTGGTGACCGTGGAAAATCTGTTTGGTACTAAATAAAAATTCTGGATCAAACATTTGCTTCTTAACTGACCTCAAAGAAAAATCTGCTGAATATGAGAGTCACCTAAACAATATAAGAATAGTGTCCCTCTTACAAAGGGGCTGCAGAATGAAACTTCTCTCCTGTCCCAAATAAAAGTCAAATTTAGGCATTTAACTTCCTGCTTTTCTATAATACATAGTCCAGGGAATCTCAGCAACCAAGTTGTTTTCTTTTGTTTATTTTGTTCTGAAGAAGGTTGAATAAAATGTTCTTTTTTCCCCCCATTTTTCTCTACAGTCATTTTCCATGTAATATATAATTTTATGTAGTTACAATCATATTATGGTATATACAGTTGAATTATTTTTACTTAAGCTTACATCTTAATTTTTCCATTTTGCTTCTTAGTTTTCATCGTCTCTTAAACAGTTTTATGGAGATAATTTTTCAACATATATATATATATGTTTTTCAAGATATGTATGAATATAGTTTTTTTTTTTAAGTCAAGTAGTTTTCATTTTTTCTTCCCTATTGATCAACCCAGTTTTCATTAAACTAATGACTTCAAATTGCTATGTCATCAGCTTCTCCCAAAGGGGGGCTTGGAGCACATTTAGATATTTGCAGCAAAGAGCATTCTAGAAACAAAGCTAAAAGCTTTCTGCTACGAAAGTGCTCACCAGGCATCAGGCTCACAGTGATGGGGGTGAGGATGTGAATAGCTTTAGACCCTGACCATCATCTCCCCATTCATCAGAGAAACTGGACCTCCAAAGCCACAGAGCAGAGCCAAGGACAGACCCAGAGACGCTCACCAGAGCATTTGGGAACAGAGAGTAGACAGTGATGTGAGTCTGAATATGAAAAAGGGGTTTCTGGGGCTGTAGAGACCTGTTCCTTTGTCCAGTTTAGCTCATGGGTCCCAAATTACAATGCATCACCCCATCCCTGGCTTACCCCGTCCCAAAGCGTTTGCCCTTAGAAGATTGCAAAGTGGTGTTTCGAATCAAATATATGCCCCCCCTTTTTTTATAGTTCTAGTAACTACACTCACTCATATGTAGGATCAAAGAATGAGCCTCCTCTGTCTAGAAAAAAAAAAGATTTTAACAGAATCCATAGCTTCTTTGAGAGAAGCAATTAAGTCAGCCAGATTTGGCAAAACAAACCTGGTAATCAGGAGAAAGCCAGGCGCTTTTTTTTTTTTTAATTAATTAATTTATTTATTTTTGGCTGCGTTGGGTCTTCGTTGCTGCGCGCGGGCTTTCTGTGAGCGTGGACTACCCTTCGTTGTGGTGCGCTGGCTTCTCATTGAGGTGGCTTCTCTTGTTGCAGAGCACACACTCTAGGTGCGCGGGCTTCAGTAGTTGTGGCTTGCAGGCTCTAGAGCGCAGGCTCAGTAGTTGTGGCGCAGGGGCTTAGTTGCTCCGCGGCATGTAGGCATCCTCCTGGACCAGGGATCGAACCTGTGTCCCCTGCATTGGCAGGCAGATTCCTATCCACTGAGCCACCAGGGAAGCCCCGGAAGCCAAGCTCTTGACAGTTGTCTGCACATCCATCTATTCTCTTAGGCACTGTCAGGGAGAGTCACAATATTCATGTCAAACTAGTCTCCAAATTCATTCATCCTCATTTCTCCAAGACATCTTCTAATAGAGCATGCTAGCACTTGTGAGTGCTTAAGTGTATTTGTGTGGGTTTTGGAGTCTGAACATCCCTGCTTGTGGAATACGCTTAATGTTTCTTCTTAAAAGATATCAGAGGAAAAAGTAAAGGATATTTCTGGGAATCCTCCTGTTATTCCACCTACCCATCTAGTTGACTCTCTAATTTTAAGCCACATTTTAATAAAAGCCTTTGAATAGCTCTGCTTTTATGATTTAAATGGACTTTCAAATTGGGATTTAACCATCTGATATAACAAAGTGGGTGGACTTCAGTCTTTAGAGGAAAAAGAATAAACATCCTGAAAGCTGTAACTAAAAATTTCCATTTTTCTCCAATCTTTTTACTGCAATTATTGTCACACTTGAAATATCCAGCATCCAAATTCAAACCTCAAGTTTTGCAAAAAGCCTCCAATTCAAGGTGGTGGGGTAGGGGCAGGGGTGGGGTGGAGTGTGTGTGTTTTGAGGGGGAGGGGGGAGGCAGCTGAAATCATTTTGGTAGAAATCCAGCTCTACTGAATGAGCATTAACACTCTTGACAGGTATTAAATTTAAAATACACCAGTGGTTACAGAACATCGGTCATCCAATTTTCTCAGACACAGGTGACTGAAGTAACTTTGTGATGCCCCTATTCCACAGCGCAAAATACTTAAGCTCCAAAAGGTCCACCTGGAGTTGAGGAAGGTGTGAAGTGAGTCCTAAGGAAATATCAAAGGAAAACTTCAATCCAGGACAACTTGGATATAAAAGGTGAAGACAGGCAGATATCACAGATGACCAAGAAAATGGCAGCTCTATTTAGTAGTTGTATAACCAGCCTTCCCAGGACAGACCCCTCCCCCAGGTCCCCTGCTATACTTCCTCTCTGAAGTACCCAGATAATTGTGTCTGATGCACATTTCCTGAGTTGTTTTACAGATGCTAAAACCCACACCACATGGAAGAAGTTAACTACTTGATGACCAAGAGCACGTAGCCCCCAGGCCTACTGGCGCCTAAGGATAGATAGATAATGTTAACCCCTGTGACACCGCCCTTTTAACTCACCATCAATCAACCAATCAGAGAATTGTGCACGAGCTGATCACACACCCTGGGATGCCCCTCCCTCATTTGGCCTTTTCAAAATGTTTTGATGCAACCCATGGGGCTTTTAGGTGTTTTGAGCACCAGCTGTCCTGAACTTCTTGCTTTGTGCCCTGCAATAAATGCTGCACTTTCCTTCACCACGACCCGGTTTCAGTAGATTGCTTTACTGCACATGGGCGAACAGACCCAGGATCACCCATTCCTATCTTCTTAGGGTGATCCTTGACCCATCTGGTATCTCACACAAGGAGCAAGATCCAGAGTTTCTAGGGCCTGAGGCCTATACAGTGAGGTTCTTAAATTATACAAACATAGATCAATAGATGATAGATAGATCCACCAAACTTTTGAAAAACATGCTGATGAAAGTACACTGAGGGGTCCAGAAGCCTCCGTAAATCCCCTTCTGCCCACACTACCCTCCAGTTGTTTCTCCCTTCGGTCTATGTCAAGAACCTCTTTTCCATCTCCACCCCTAACATCCTGGACCCAACTACCTTCATTGCTTGCCTGAACTACTGAAATAGCCTTCCAACCATCTGATCTTCCTGCATATTCCCTTGTGTCTTTACAGTCTATTCATCCCGCAGCAGGCAAATTAGATTATGTCCTTGCTTGGTTCAACATCCCCCAAACGTTTTTCATAGCAATATGTAAAGTCCTCACTATGCCTTCCAGGGTCCTGCTTTACTGGCTCACCCTACGTCTCTTGGAACAAGTTTCCTCCCATACTCTGCCCCTTACTAACACCTCTTGACACCCAGGAATCCTTGCTGTTCCTCCCTGGTTTTGGAACCAGCCAAACATGCCCCCTGGCTTTTGCATTTGCTGTTCTTGATGTCTGAATACTTTCCTCTGAAATCCTCACTTCCTGCAGGTCTACACTTCAAGGTCACTTTAGCAGAGATGCCTTCCCAGACCACTTGATATAAAACTGCAGTGCACGGCCCCCTCCAACACACACATCTGATCCTCCTTGCTTTGGATTTTCCTTTACAGGCTTAGCCTCATTTGGCATAATTTGTTCATTGTCTTACTCTCCTAGACGGTAAGCTCTCTGCGGGTAGGGATTTTTCTTTATTCACTGCTGTGCCTCCATTCTTAGAACAATGCTTGACACCTAGTAGGCACTTAATAAATATTTATGGAAAGAAAAAGAAATTACCTAACCTGGGGAGTTAGGTTAATCATGATGTGATTGGCAGAGGAAAATAAATTTGGGGGAGAGATGGTGGAATTCCTTCTGGATGTTAAGTCTCAAGTGACTGATTTCTTAAATTATCATTGCACTTGGTGAATTAAATACCAATTTGGTGATGGAGAAGAAAGGAAGCCCTAGGAGTTACCCACCATGAACAAGACCTTGAAAAAAAAAAATTCAGATCTGACTTTGCAAAAAGTTACCAAAGTTAAATGCACTAAGTCTTCAATGAAGTTTCACTCTGTTTTATTACACGTTGATTTCATCTTCCTTTCCTTTCCTGTTCCGAATAGACAAACTACAAGTACAAAACAGTGTCTTTCAACAGGCAGTTTCTCAGACGGTGAACATAAATCAGCTGGTAATTTACTCTGAGGTTTTACTTCTAGGGGTGAAGTAGCAAGGGGCCCCACTCCCGCCTGGGATTCAGATCCAATCTTCATCCTTGAGGTCTCTCCAGGAGGAACTGAGTTCCAGGAGGAGAGTTTTCAGAGGACGCCAACAGTTTAGGGCAGTTCAAATGAGCAGTCCCTGCGTTTGACTCTTTGTCCCAGCAATACAGCTAGTGAACGAGAGAGGCTTGGATGTGCTCTTTGGGCTGCTGGGCTGTTCGAAAAGGTCTTTGTGGAGGGCTTTTCCCTTGAGCATGAGGGTCTGAATTTCTTCAGCTGGGTCTGAACATCTTCAGCTGGGTCTGAACATCTTCAGCTGGGGAAGAGTCTGGGTGTTTCGGGAACACAGGATTTCCGAGTCAGGGCTCTCTACATAATTTTCCCACAGAGGCTCCCCTCGGAAATTATTTGATACTTCTGAGGAGCCCGGCTCCCTTGCATGTGAGTTCTCTTTTTACCAGAAGACAAATGTTCCTGCTTTGAAGGCTATAAACGGTGGCCACAGGAGATCATGTCTGCCCTGGAGTCCGGCTTCCGGCTCTCGTGGTGTCAGCGAAAGCTCTAGGGGGTGAACGCAGTAGTCAACTGCTCATTCATTCAACAAATATTTATTGAGCGCCCGCTGAGTGCCAGGCACTGCGGGTGCCCCGGGGGCGAGAAACAACTCATCCCAGATCCTAGTTCCTTATTCACTCCTCCTAGTCCCCCCAGATGCTCCGGCGCGCGCGGTGGGAGCGGACCCCGCATCCTCGGCCGCCCCGCCTGGGGGTGCCCGGCGCCTCCAGCGCAGCCCTCCGGACACCCGCGGCGGGGAACCCGCCCCCCGGGATCCAAGGGGTTTAGTCTGGGTGGGGAAGGCGGGGAAAAAAGCAAAACACCAGAAGGAAAAAACTGTACCCCAGTCTGTGCTGGGGAACTGCTCCCGGGAAGTGCGCAAGGCGGAGCCGGCCCCGGCCGGGGAGAGCGCGGAGTCCGGGGCGGGCCGGCAGGAGAGGCCGGGCGCCCGCGGGTCGGGGCGCGGAGGCGGCCTCGGCGGGCGGAGGGCGCGGCCGGCGGGAGGGGCCGGGGCGGCGCCGGGAGGGGCGCGCACGGCGGCCGCCGGGCCCAGCAGGTGATCGCGGCCCGGGGCTGGAGCCGGAGCGGATCGCGGGCAGCACCGCGAGGAGACGGCGCGCGGGGCCGGGCGAAGTTTGGCGGAACATGGCGGAAGAGTCCGGGGCGCGCAGGAGCGCGGCGCGGTGGCAGCCGGAGCCCTGGGAGCTGTAGCCGCCGCCGCCGCTGCCGCGGGGCGAGGTCGCCGCCATGGCCCGCTGGATCCCGACCAAGAGGCAGAAGTACGGAGTTGGTGAGTGTTCGCCCCACCCCGCCCCCGACCCGGCCGCCGCCAAGTTCGCGGGAGCGGCCCTGCCCCGCGCAAAGTTGGGCGGCGGACGCCGGGCCATTCGGTGCCCGCCTGCCCGGGACCCGGCTCCGTCTCCCGCTGACCGCGGGGGCGCCGAGAGGGTTCGGCTCCAGCTGCAGCCGTCCCACCGAGCGGGCGGTGGGAGTCGGAGCCCTCTCCGGGAGCCCCGTGGGGGAAGTCATCCTGGGTTTGGGGAATCCGGGTGGCTAAAAGTGCAGTTGGGCTCCGGGACAGGCAGTCCTACCCCCGAGCCCAAAGCTGCAGCGCTTTGCAGCGTAGAAACGTGCAAAGTGAGGGCGTTCGCCTGTGGTTCCTTTGGGGCACCCAGCTCTGGTGCTCGCCCCCCTCCTCCCTGTCCGTGTGGCTTCATTGAGTACTTTGTAACCAGCCGAGGCCGGCAGAACGCGAAGTCGGCTGGCTGCCCCAGTGCTTTCTGCCCTCCCTCTTCGTAGGTTCTCTCTGAAACCTAAAGAGAAGAGTTGGGGGTAGGAAGCCGCCGTCCCCTCGTTCCTCCCAGGCACTGGGATCCCGATAGCAGTTGTAAACTGATCGGGAAACTCAAGTTGTGGTGTGGAGGTGATGGAAGCGACAGGAAGTGTGTGGCGTGGGGACGGGGGTGGCTGGCCCCCGGGGGTGGTTGTGCGGACAGTCATCCCCTACCGGAGCGTGTATGGAGAGGATTTCAGACTGCCTTCTGAACTCCGACCCCGTCGTGGGATAAGATCGAGGACGTTTTATTAAGAAAACTGTGGCAGGTCCCATGCTAGGCACTTGGCATCCGTAACAGCGGTGCTGGAGGGCCCCCAGGATGTGTGGGGAATTGCTTTTGTATTAGTTTCGATCCGAAACAGTGGATGAGCGGGTTTTGACCCAGGTGAAAACCCTTGGTCCTACTTTTTATCAAGGGGTGAGGTTGCTGAGGTCTTGTGGGAAGACTGCCACTTAGCGGGGCGATTACAGTGGTATTAGGCTTGGGTGCGATTCCCTAGTATAAACACAGTTGTGTGTGTTGAGAATTTTATCACTTCCTGTCAGGGTCATTCACTGGGCCTTTTTGGAAGTTAGTCTTCGACTTCACTCCCATTCCGCCCCCATTTTTTTCCCCTCACCTCAGCGGTTACTGGGGAGCGGTCCCTGAACCAGTTCTGTGCTTTCTGAGGACTATGTCTGTTTCAGAGATGCTGTATCTTAACATCTCTAGGTGCTTTTCAACTCTGTAGTCAGTTACAAAAAACAAACCAACCTTCTCACATTGATTGCTTTTAGATTGTGATCCTTTATGTATATATGTATATGTGTGTGTGTATATAATAACATGCATGTAATTCCTTGTTTTCCCTCTGTTGCAAAAACTTTCTTTCCTTTAAATTTCTTTTAGAATCCTTGCACTCTAACTCAGAAATGGGTGCATGTTGTTACTTCTGCTCCAGACCATCCCCCTCATGAATTGGTCATGAAATTTCAGACAGGGGCTCCGCATCAGGTGCCAGTAGTTGTGGAAATGAGATGGAGTCAGTTTCTTTATTTGTGAGTGTTATTGGGTACTAACTCCTAAATTAAAGTAGATTTAGCAATACCTAATCAATAATTACTGCTCACAAAAATGTTATCAATTCTAATTTCGTTTAACAGGAGAAACGCTTTCCAAAACTATTATGACTTTGGTGTAGTTAATGCAAACATATCCGAAAAATGTGGGTCTTATTGCCATAGTCATAGGAACAAGGCTGGTATTTTCTCTTTTTAATTTCTCTTTTTTTTTTCTTGTTCTAGAGTCTGTTATTTATCATCAGACAAGAAAAGTGAATTGCATTTCCAAAGCATAGGTGGTAGCAAAATTGCCCCAGGATATAATTTGGGAAATTTATTTCACTAGACACAGTAGGTTCTGATTAATCTGGATTTGACACAAGGGCCCACTGTTAGGACAGATGAGCTGATGAGATCAATGTCCATTGTTTATTCCTAAAACACATGGTTGTTCATATTACCTCCCTGCTTGGAAGCCTTCCTTGACCTACAGGGTAAAGTCTAAACTGAGCCCAGTTTTCAAGGTTCTGAGAATCCAGTTCAGTAATATCTTGACAAACCATATCTCTCACGGCTTCTTTCATCAACCCTCCGACGCAGACACTGCGCTTCTCCCTGTTGTGCAATATACCATGGAGAGTCCCTCCTTTGGGACTTTGCTCCCCTGTTCAGAGTGCCCTCCCACCTCTGCATCCCACAATCCGGCCTTTCACCCAGGCCTCAAAGCCCTACCCACTGCCTCCTTCAGATCTGCTGTTCCCCGGACCTCATAACCTTCACGCCTCTTCCTCACCATTCCTACATTTTATTACTTATCCTTTGGTTCAGTGAATCAGGAGGTTATGGTTTTGTATTCCTGTGACTCGAGAGGGATACCACTATGGAGCATGCATCCAGTAACTGGTTGTCCTTGGCGTTGGGGTGGCGTTCTAAAGCGCCAACCTAATTTCTATGATGCTTTAGTGCAGTTGTTTTCCCCATTAGGTTTCAGCATCTCATTCACTCCAATATGACTTTTATTTTGTTCTGTTAGATGGATGGAGCGGGAGCCTTCAGTCTGTCTTTATCTTTGCAAGTAAAAAAAAAAAAAGATGTGCTGCTGAGAAAACAGGCATGGAGTAGGCAGACTTGCTTAAATACGATTGGGAAAACTGGCTTGTTGGACTTATGGTGGGGGGGATTATTGTCCTTTCTGAGGGTTTGCTGGACAGATTTCGTTTCTGGGTGAAGGAAACCATGTGATGGCCGTTTTGAAGCCTTTTAATGACTCACAGCTACTCTGCGTGAGGGTAGTGTTTGATCTCAGTTGGAATTGTGCTCGGTGAAGCTAGCTGTCTCTACTTATCTTGCTGCCACTATGCTAGATTTTTCTACAGGGACTGAAAGGCAACCTGTCTGGGCTTTCTTAGTTCTTCAACTGTTGACTCTAGCCTCAGGTGGGCTTAAATGACCTATTGTCGGTTATCGGGTAAGAGGACCACAGACTTGGTCCTTTCAACTTCTGGGCCATTAGTGCCCTGATGTGAAGTGCTGAGGGCTGCCCCACAGCCATGGAAAACTCTTTTCTTTCTCCCTTCATTTTTTTTCTTGTTTTCTTTTCCTTTATTCTTTCTTTCATTTTGTGTGTATTAAGATATGAAGGTCGAAAACTTTTATTTAGATGTTAAGCAAGCATTAGTGATACATTTATCGAAACATTGCTTAAGTCTGTTCCCAAACAAGCTATTTCTATTAAGAACAGACCCAGATTATGTTGATGATGGAGCCTTTGCAAAATCATTCATTAGTGTTTGGTGGCATTTGTCCTATATGTTTTTATATTGTGATAAAAGGTAGTTTGGGGGCATATTTGCTTCACTGTTAGCTTTTCGACTATTTCGCTGTGCTAGGCCCAGTTAGTCTAAGAGCATTTAACTTTGTAGATTCTCAACTGTTAGTGTAAAAACCAAAACCGGATTCTTGTAGTGCTTTGTTAATGTGCTGAGGTGTGCTGTGGGTCCCCATTCAGTTCTTCCTCACCACGGGCACCGTGTTCCATAGACTCTAGCTGGAGGGGTGGAATTTGGTCTCAGAGAGTGATTAGTTCAGTTCCCTTTTAAAGAGAGGAACTTGATGCCTAAAGAGGTAAAGTGAATTGCTTACCATAAGTTGTTCTTACTTTTTTGGTTACATGAATGCCTTGGGCCAATCAGGTTAAATAAACCCTTAAGGTGGCCCCCTTTCTCAGAACAGTGTTCTTAATTGCATAAAGTCAAATACGAAGGACTGAAAATTGAAGCCACCTGTATTGAACTACCGCTGTCAAGATAGTTTTCAAAAATTTGTGTTATTGTAATATATGTGCTTCTTTATGAATGCATAATAACTCCCATACTTCTGAATTAGTGATGAGCATATACAATTTTTCAAGATATCTGTAGTAACCATAGTATAGGAAAACGCCTGTGATTTCTTTAAAAAGTTTTTAAATTTTTTATTGGAGTACAGTTGATTTACAATATTGAGTTAGTTTCAGGTGCACAGTAAAGTGAATCAGCTATACCTATACATATATCCATTCTTTTTCAGATTCTTGTCCCATATAGATTATTACAGAATACTGAATAGAGTTCCCTGTGCTCTACAGTAGGCCCTTGTCGGTTATCTATTTTATATATGACACCTGTGCTTTCAGTTGAGGCAGAATCCGCAGTACACCTGTGGTTTGTTGCCTCTGGTCATCATTGAAGTAAATGCTGAGTGTCAGAATCTAACAGAGGTGGAGCTCTTTTCCCTTTTCAAGTCCATGGATCCTCTGAATCTGAACACAGATTAAGAATCCTTGGCTATGAAGATGACACAGCTAGTTACAGAACCAGCTAGTAACATGACCAAGCTAGATATGATGCAATTGTAATGAATTGAAGAAGTCCTTGCCCTAATACATTCATGTTCTAACAACATTGAGGCTGAGAATACAAGGAATAGAGAATTAATATTTATTAGGCATTTACCTCATGAAAGGCACTGTTCTGAGCCCTTTATTTCAGTCTGTCCCAGGTACCTGTGGGGCTCTTGGAGACACTTTCGGGTGGCCCATGAGGTTAAAACGTTTTTGGTAATAATACTAAGATGTTATTGGCCTGTCTTTACTCTGTTCTGGTGTGAGTATACAGTATAGTTTCCCAGAGGCTACATTAGTGTGATACTGGGACAGATTGAATGCAGGAGCAGGTATGAGGATCCAAAGCCTTTTGTGAAGCCAGACATCAAAGAGATTTACAAATATGCAAAGCAATGCTGCTCTTCTAAGTGTTTTTGTTTGGAAAAGTAGTTTGATCTAAAGTGTGTGTGTATATATATATATATATATATATATATATATATATATATATATATTACTAGCATGTATTGGGGTTTATTATGGTTACTTTAATTAACGAATAAGTATTTTTAAAATTTCTCAGATTGAATTTCTATTATGATAAATAGTGATAGATATAACCCACATAAGCAAAAACTCTTTGGAATTCTCAATAACTTTTCAGAGTGTTAAAGGGGTTCTGAGGCTCAAAACTTTCAACACTGCTGCTTTACACATTATTTCATTAAATCATTGTGATAATGCTGTAATTCTCATATATTGTCTCCTTTCCAGATAAGAAAACTAAGGTTCATACAGGATAAATTTTTCATCCATATGCATATAATCTCACTCCTAAGCCAAAATTCAACTCTGTATGTGTTTTCCAAACTTCAGTTGTTCATCTGTCACCTTGAGCTCTGCCATGTCCCGTGTTGACCTGAAACAAATAGACTGCCAGTTAGTTCTCCAGCAAAAAATGGATTTATTCAGAATCAGCAAAGAATTGCAATTCAGGGTTTGCAGCCCTCAGTGCGTCTGCAAGCCACATGCAAATCCCTGCAACCAGGAGAGGAGAACTCTTTTATAGAGGGGAAAAGGAAGTTGGGAGGGCTGTAGTAAACAAAGAGTCCATTGGAGGAATTGAGTGTTTGAAGTATAGTGGCTTTTCATTGGCTGAGTTGTGACAGGCTGCCACTGGCTGAGCTCTTGCCAGGCAAGTAGGGGAAGTCTTTCTTCCTGTTGGGCTCTGCTATCCTGTAGGGTGCCGCGGCTTCCACTTCTGTCCTCCTGACTCTATTTTAATTGACGTTTCTGTTTCTGTGTTAATTTTTACACCAGGTACCCTTGTGTAGCTGCTTCATGCTTATTGCCTTACCCATTTGCCTTCTCTGTTATTTTTTTGTTACTTCGTAAGTATTAGAGCTTAATTTCTTTATTTTTTTTAAGATAAAAATAAATATAAGTAAAAGTTCTGATACTTTATTCTTGAGTCCCAAAGGACTATCTTATATACTCACCTCTGGAGACTTACTTTTGAACGAACCATCTCTTTCTTCCCCATTGAATTTATTATCGTTTTAATTTTTATTTTATGTTGGAGTACAGTTGATTTACCATGTTGCGTTAGTTTCAGGTGTACAGCAAAGTGATTCAGTTATACATATACATATATCCTTTCTTTTAAGGTTATTTTCCCATATAGGTTGTTACAGAATGTTGAGCACAGTTCTCTGTGGTATGCAGTAGGTCCTTGTTGATTATCTATTTTATATAAAGTAGTGTGTATATGTTAATCCCAAAGTCCTAATTTATCCATCCCCCACTACCTTTCCTCTTTGGTTACCATAAGTTTGTTTTCTAAGTCTGTGAGTCTTTTGAAAATAAGTTCATTTGTATCATTTTTTTTAGGTTCCACATATAAGTGGAATTTGTTATTTTTTGCTTACTATTTTCTTTATGTTGCCTGTTATTTTGTTTTTACTTAAAACTTATTGAAAAAGAAAACCTTACATTCCTACCATTAAAGGAGAACCAGCATCACTTGCTCCAGAAAGTGGCAACCTCAAAAATAAAGGCAACAAAAATAAAATAGCAGTATGTTGGATTCTGGCTCCATGCTGTTGGCCATCAAACCATTTTCTCCATTAAAGAGGGAGGAGGCTGGTGCCCAACTGAAACTTTCTCTTCGATATACTGTGGATCCTCGTTATTTGTGGTAGTTAATGTTCTATAAAGTCCCCAAGAACACTGACTTGGCTAATATTTTACCATTGCTCCTAGGGGTAATACAAGGTCAGGTTCCTGTGAGCCTCTGGTCACATTTTCATCAGTTGATCAACATATAACCATATGTCATGTGTGTTTCTGTTTAAGGTTTAAAGACCTTAAACAGAAGGTTTACATCGCTGATTCACTAACATTGAACTCAACGGCCCACAACACTATATGTAAACTCAAGCCTGAAGGAAGCTTATCTAACACATGCATTTTCTCTATAAGGTAAATCACAGCCTTTTTGGGCTTGGGAACACGACACAGCACTTCAGCATTATGCTTGGGGGCCATTTAAATAGCAAGAAAGCACAGAATAAGAAAAACATGGCACTAAAGTTAAGACCATGCAAAGGACTCTGGTTTACAGTATGAGCACTGAAACAAAAAGGTAGTGTCCCCTTGTCCAACCTCAGATGGGAACTTGCATGTCACATTTTGCCCCTCGGCACACGACTGGGAATGACCTCGAAAGCACCAGGAGTGTTGATTTGGGGGTTAAGTAAATTTTAGTGAGTGGGAGAATTCACAAATACCATAGAATCTGCGAATAATGAGAATCAACCTGTAGTTAGGTAAAAAAGAATTAAAAATGGAATAACATTCCTGTATTATTCAGGTGTCTGTTGGAATATCCCTCCTTAGAGCTTTCTGAGGACCCCAGCTAAAGACACTACTGTCTTTGCCCAAACCTCTCAGTGTCTCTCCTTTTCCCTAGTTGTCCTATTTGTTTATTTGTTTGTGTTTACTGTCTCTCTCCCACACTGGAATATAGAGTTATGAGGACAGGAACTTCATCCTTTTCATTAGTGTTCCCCCCTGCTCCCAGGATGGCACCTGGCACGTGGTCAGCACTCAGTAAATAAATGATGAAGGAATAAATGAATGCTGTTATCTACCTAAATTTGTCTTGTGTGCTGGAAGAGGAAATTTTTCCCCACGTTATGGAATATTTTGCCCTATGTGCACTTCCAATGAGATACAGTCAAAAGCAGTAAGAAGGATTTCCCTGGTGGTGCAGTGGTGAAGAATCCGCCTGCCAATGCAGGGAACACGGGTTCGATCCCTGGTCCGGGAGGATCCCACAGGCTGCAGAGCAACTAAGCCCGTGCGCCACAACTACTGAGCTTGTGCTCTAGAGCCTGCGAGCCACAACTACTGAAGCCTGTGCGCTTAGAGCCCGTGCTCTGCCAACAAGTAAAAGCCACTGCAATGAGAAGCCCGTGCACCGCAACAAAGAGTAGCCCCTGCTCACCACAGCGAAGACCGTGCACCGCAACAAAGACCCAACACAGCCCTAAATAAATAAATAAATAAATAAATTTAAAAAATGCAATAAGAAAAGGAACATTTAAAGAATAGATAAAAGGGATTTAATAACTGTTTAAGCAAAGGATTATGTGAGTATCGTGGGGTGGGAAAGGAATGGAAATCCTAAATAATGCATTCTTGGGAAGGGAACAATGGTAATTTGCTGCTGTTCCTTTTTATTTCTTCATTATTTGTGGAGGCTTCCTGGAGGAAGATGTGTTGTAGGATTGGCTAAATGGAAAGAAAAGGCTTGACCACGGTGGTGAATAGGGTTTAGGAGGTTCTGACTCATTGGATTAGTGCGTTGAGCACGAGTTGGAAAGGAACAGTGCAATTTAATGGAAGAAACAAGGCATTTAAATTCATCCGTTACTTCCCATTACCCAAAAGGAGTTGAGATGCCTTACGGTAAGCACATCTATACTGTACGCAGGGTAATTAAACAAAAAATATGAGATCACAGGCAACGTGGAGAAGAAAAGTAATTTAGAGTACTGGCGAGGGGCTTTGAAGCAAAGGTAGTAGTTACTCAAAATTTAGTCTGTCCAGATTTACAGAAGGCTTTTTGTAGTGGTCCTGTCTGCCCTCATGTTAGCTGAAACTTAATTTGTGCTTCCTCCTCATCTAAGTTTTCAGAAACAAACCAGTGGGGTTTGAGGATAAGGAATCAAATCTCATTACAATGATTTTGTTCCATAAAGGAAAAATTTTCCAACTTCTAGTTTTTTCTCCAGCAATACCCAATATAATAACACAATAACTTTATACATGTAAAATATTTTAGTACTGTCAAAAGAATAAGAAGAGGAATATGGGTCAAAATCTCTTATAACTCATTTCAGCTCTTCAAAATGAGTTGTAATAGAATAGAATTATAATAGAATTTGACCCCTATCTATGGGCCACGAACTTGAGTATGGTCACATAGTTTGTTTTTCACTAAATATTTAAAAGGAGGGAAAAATAGTTTTCTCCCTCATCAAACAGGTAAAATCACCTATGAAATGTCCACTGTGTGTGGACATTAAAGGCTATGATAAATCCTTTGGGAGTCCTTTGACCTTGGTTTATAAGTATTAGCTTCCAGCATACCTCAGGAATAATAGAGTTTTAGTTTTAAGCTTAAAAAAGTGCTTTTGAGATCAGGCTAAGAAATGCTTTTGAGGCAGAGATTTGGGTGAGCAAAAGCAGAGGATGCTTGTGTTAAATTTAATTTTTCCAAGTGATGTCCAGGTCACGTCTTCTCAGAGCCTGGGCTGGCCGTCAGCTCACTCAAACGATTGTCTGAACTGCTGGCAGCCAGTTCCTAAGCAAGAGACAAAAAGTGATCTTTGTCTTTTAACAAACCTCCGTGCCATTGCGTCCACTTTTCTGGGTTGTGCCATTTTCTCTTACATTTCCATGCTCCCCATGGGACTAGAAGACCCCCAAGATGCCCTCTAAGAATCTTAGTTGTCTACGTTTTGTCTTTTCTTTTTTTTTTTTTTTTTTGCGGTACGCGGGCCTCTCACTGTTGGTGGCCTCTCCCATTGCGGAGCACAGGCTCCGGACGCGCAGGCTCAGCGCATGGCCCACAGGCCCAGCCGCTCCGTGGCATGTGGGATCTTCCCGGACTGGGGCACGAACCCGTGTCCCCTGCATCGGCAGGCAGACTCTCAACCACTGCGCCACCAGGGAAACCCCTACTTTTTGTCTTTTAAAACAACTTGATACTGTATAGCTCAGGGAACCATACTCAATATCTTGTAATAGCCTATAATGGAAGAGAATGTAAAAAAAAGGATATATATATATATGTATAACTGAATCAGTTTACTGTACAGCTGAAACTAACACAACATTGTAAATCAACTGTATTTCAATAAAAATTAAAAAAAAAAACCCAAAAAACTCGAGGGAAGGAAACTGCAGCAGAGATTGACTCCCTCCTGCAAATAGTTCTTTGCTGACTCACCCAAGGTGAATGCATCCCCCTGACTGGTTTGTTACCTGTGTACCTGTGGCAGGATGCGTTGTCTTTTATTTGTACTTTCTGTGAGCCTGGAACCAGAGGGCTCTCACTCCCCAGCCTTCCTGCCAGAGACCAGTTATAAGAATAAGTCATAGAAATCTAACTTCTTTGCCCTTTTGTGTCTAGAATCATAAAAGATTAAGAGCTAGATTCTATATGTATCACCTCTTGGCTAACACTTTATTTTATTGGAAAAATATGCCCCAGAGGCATAAAATGACTTCAGCAAAATCCCAGAGCTAGTAGCTAATGTCTTGCTTGTCTTAACTTGTCTTCGAGCTGCTTCCTTTTTCTTCATAACTCTGGAGAAAGCAAGTTTCTTTATCACGTCTACTTAAGGTTCTGAAGAGTAAGTCCTCGCCACACAGGAGGAAGGCTGTGTTATCCCTGGGTTTTTTCCAGGTGGAGGTTTTGTTATAAATAAGATCCAGCTACTAAATCATCTGCCCCCGTTTTTTCTGAGATATAATTGACATATAACATTCTGTTTGTTTCAGGTGTACAATATCATTATTTGATATTTGTTTATGTTGTGAAATGATCACACAGTAACTCTGGTTAGCATCAGTCACCCCACAGAGTTACAAATGACTTTCTTTTTTTTTTGAGGAGAACTTTAAAAATCTACTCTCTTAGTAGCTTTCAAATATACAGTACGGTATTATGAACTGTAGTCAGCATGCTGTACATCACATTCCCAGGACTTATTTATCGTATAACTGGAAGTTTGTACCTTTTGACCACATTCACCAATCTCTCCTCCCCCAACCCCGCGTCCACCTGGCAACCACCAGTCTGTTCTCTGTATTTATGTTGTTGTTGTTTTTAGATTCCACATACGAGTAATATTATAGAGTATTTGTCTTTCATTCTCTGACTTATTTCACTAAGCACAGCGACCTCAAGGTCCACTGATGTCATTGCAAATGGCAGGATTTCCTTGGTTTTTATGGGTATTTCATATTTTTGGGTTAATGTTTTTGTTTCCTTCAGGTAAATGCCCAGAAGCGGAATTGCTCGATCATATGATAATTCTATTTTTTCGTTTTTTTTTTTTTTTTTTTTTTTTTTTTTGTGGTACGCAAGCCTCTCACTGTCGTGGCCTCTCCCGTTGCGGAGCACAGGCTCTGGATGCGCAGGCTCAGCGGCCATGGCTCACGGGCCCAGCCGCTCCGCGGCATGTGGGATCTTCCCGGACCGGGGCACGAACCCGTGTCCCCTGCATCGGCAGGCGGACTCTCAACCACTGCACCACCAGGGAAGCCCGATAGTTCTATTTTTGATTTTTTTGAGAAACCTCCATACTGTTCTCCATAGTGGCTGCACCAATTTACATTCCCACCAGCAGTGCACAGGGGCTCTCTTTTCTCCACACCCTCGCCAATGATTGTTATCTCTTGTCTTTTTGACAGGCCATTCTGACAGGTGTGAGGTGATATCTCATTTGTGGTTTTGATTTGCATTTCCCTGATGACTAGTGATGTTGAGCATCTTTTCATGTATCTTTTGGCCATCTGTATGTCTTCTTTGAAAAAATGTCTATTCAGATTCTCTGCCCACTTTTTGATTGGATTGTTTGGGGTTTTTTTGTTTTTGATATTGTATGAGTTCTCTACCTATTTTGGACATTAACCCCTTATCAGATGTATGATTTATGAATATTTTCTTCCTTTCAGTTGGTTGCCTTTTCATTTTGTTGATGGTTTCTTTTGCCTAACGCCTTCCCCTTTTGAAGCATTCTGAGGAGGGAGTGTGTTCAGAAGTTTGAGGCTGCAAAGTGGAAGTCATGCCGTGCATTCTATGGTGGTCACAGGGTCTCAGGCTGGCGGCGGGCCCCATGTCTTTGGTCCTCAGCACTGTGGTGTTGACATGTCAGTCACAAAATCAATAAATAGCGTGACATTCTCATGATGTTACAGGCATGTTTGAGAACAAGTGTTACTGTGGCTTACAAGGTGCTGATGGGCGAAGGGAGGATTGTGTATTGATCATAAGGGATTATAATTATAGTGCTGACCTGGAAGTGAAAGCCCATTGGCGTTCTTTTAGACTTGTGTTTTTTTTTTTTTTTTTTTTTTTGTGGTACGCGGTCCTCTCACTGTTGTGGCCTCTCCCGTTGCGGAGCACAGGCTCCGGACACGCAGGCTTAGCGGCCATGGCTCACGGGCCCAGCCGCTCCGTGGCATGTGGGATCTTCCCGGACCAGGGCACGAACCTATGTCCCCTGCATCGGCAGGCGGACTCTCAACCACTGCGTCACCAGGGAAGCCCTAGACTTGTGTTTCGCACAAAATGGTGATGCTTTATTCTGAACACTTGACCTGGGAGCAGGTTGGGTAGGGCTCCTTGGCCTGACTGCCCTGAGCTTTGAGCTTCCTTCAGACCAGGTGCAGGTAGCGGGTGCCCTTGCTCTTTACTGTGTTAAGCAGAGGAGCCTGCGCCTCAGAGCGTGACAGCATGATTCACTTGGGTTCGTTTCCATTTCTTAGGTCCTGAGGCACAGTGTCTGTGAATTACATGGTTATATACATATTTTTCAGTCAGTGGATACTAGAAGCATAGTTAAACATTTATTGGTTTTTTAAATAAATTTATTTGTTTATTTTATTTATTTATTTGGCTGCGTTGGGTCTTTGTTGCTGTGCATGGGCTTTCTCTAGTTGCGGCGAGCCAGGGCTACTCTTTGTTGCAGTGTGTGGGCTTCTCATTGTGGTGGCTTCTCTTGTTGAGGAGCACGGGCTCTAGGTGCACGGGCTTCAGTAGTTGTGGCACATGGACTAAGTAGTTGTGGCGCACAGGCTCAGTAGCTGTGGCTCACGGGCTTAGCTGCTCTGCGGCAGGTGGGATGTGGGATCTTCCCGGACCAGGGATCAAACCTGTGTCCCCTGCATTGGCAGGCGGATTCTTAACCACTGCACCACCAGGGAAGCCCACATTTATTGGTTTTTTAAAAGGGATCCTAAGGCTCAAAGATGTTGGGAACTTTGGTATAACTGAAGTTCTAATGTGCCGGGTCTTTTAAAAAAATTATTTATTTATTTGTTTATTTATGGCTGCACTGGGTCTTTGTTGCTGTGTGTGGGCTTTCTTTAGTTGCGGTGAGCAGGGGGCCACTCTTCATTGCGGTGTGCGGGCTTCAGTAGTTGTGGCACACGGGCCCAGCAGTTGCGGCTCGTGGGCTCCAAAGCGCAGGCTCAAAAGCTGTGGCACACGGGCTCAGTTGCTCCGTGGCATGTGGGATCTTCCGAGACCAGGGCTCGAACCTGTGTCCCCTGCCCTGGCAGGAGGATTCCCAACCACTGCGCCACCAGGGAAGCCCCTGTACTGGGTCTTATAATAATACTGTGTGTGCAGTTCACCGTGATCTGAAAATCCAATTAAAATTGGTACAACCGGGGCTTCCCTGGTGGTGCAGTGGTTGAGAGTCCGCCTGCCGATGCAGGGGACACGGGTTCGTGCCCCGGTCCGGGAAGATCCCACATGCCGTGGAGCGGCTGGGCCCGTGAGCCATGGCCGCTGAGCCTGCGCGTCGGAGCCTGTGCTCCGCAACGGGAGAGGCCACAGCGGTGGGAGGCCTGCGTACCGCAAAAAAAAAAATAAAAAATTGGTACAACCTCTGTCAAATATTGATTTAAAAATGCACACACCTTTTGATTTAGCGACTCCATTTCTATGAGTTTGTCCTACAGATATACTAACACATGTGAGCAATGGTATACGGACAGGATTATTCATGACAGCATTCTTTATAGTAAAGACGTGAAAACAGCTTAAATGGGAATCAGTTGGGCATGGGTTGTTACTTACGAAACATGCATACAATGGAACACCATACAGCCATTAAAAAGAATCAGACTCAGTGACAGAGTGTCTGCTAAAGATGACAGTGGCATGCAGTGATTAAAGGCTGATCTCTTCAAAAAGTGGTGCTTAGTTGGTTATATTGAAAAAATGTACTGGACTTCTACTTAATGCCATATGAAGAATTGATTCCAAATGTCTGAAAGGTAAAACAATGAAAGCTTTCAGAAAAAAAAAAGCATAAGAGAACATCTTGACCTTGGAGTAGGCAGAGATTTCTTAAAGGGACACAGAAAACACTAACTTTAAAAGAAAAACAAATTATCCTGAGTCATATTAAAATTAAGAACTTCTATTCACTGAAAGACACCCTTAAGAAGAGATTAAAAAGACAACCCACAGAGTAGAAAGAAGACAGTCCCAATACACATATCTAACCTATTGTGAATATGTGAAGAAATATTAATCAATAAGAGAAAACAATAACCCAATAGAAAAATGGGAAAAAGACTTGAATAGGCATTTCACAAAAAATGATAATCCAAAGTCCAATAAATATTTGGAAAGGTGTTGATCTCCATTTGTCTTCACAGAGATGCAAATCAAACATAGTGCTGGACAACTACAACCCCACCAGAAGGGCTAAATTGGGGGGAAAAAAACCCACAAAAAACCAGAAATTCCAACTGTTGGCAGGATGTGTGGCAATAGGGAGCCTCACGCGCTGGTGCGAGTGTAAACTGATGCAACCACTTTGTTTTGTTTTTTTTCTTATAAATTTATTTTGTTTTTGGCTGCGTTGGGTCTTCATTGCTGTGCGCAGGCTTTTCTCTGGTTGCGGCGAGCGGGGGCTACTCATTGTTGCAGTGCGCGGGCTTCTCACTGCGGTGGCTTCTCTTGTGGAGCACGGGCTCTAGGCATGCGGGCTTCAGTAGTTGTGGCACGTGGGCTCAGTAGTTGTGGCTCACAGGCTCTAGAGCGCAGGTTCAGTAGTTGTGGTGCACGGACTTAGTTGTTCCGTGGCATGTGGGATCTTCCCAGACCAGGGCTGGAACCCCTGTCCCCTGCATTGGCAGATTCCTAACCACTGTGCCACCAGGGAAGCCCCCTTCCTGTATTCTTTTTTTTTTTTTTTTTTGCGATACGTGGGCCTCTCACTGCTGTGGCCTCTCCTGCCGCGGAGCACAGGCTCTGGACGCGCAGGCCCAGCGGCCATGGCTCATGGGCCGAGCTGCTCCGCAGCACGTGGGATCCTCCCGGACCGGGGCAAGAACCCGCGTCCCCTGCAACGGCAGGCGGACCCCCAACCACTGTGCCACCAGGGAAGCCCCCTTCCTGTATTCTTCATGACCATCCGTAATTGAATACACTTTGCTTTCTACAATTCAGTTAATTACTTACGACACATTCTTTCTCTCTGCTTATCATCAAAACCAAATCCAAGATTTTGCTTCAGTTAAGGGCAAAATGGAATTTTCATGTTTATACCAGTCTCCTCTCTTTATAATCCTAAAATTTAAAACTCGTGGAATCACATCTCATTTTGATTTGCTGGTTGTTTTTAGGATCTAAATGGCTATTTTATGGTGGGTAAAATCTCAGGCTTTGACTCCTCTATCTGTTTGAAGACAATAAAATATGATGCCACAGTCCTATTTTGTTAAGGTAATGGACATCCTGGTGCGGACACAAGACTTGATCGTATGTTATATAAAATGAAGTATTTCACTAATGAAACAGAACGTGTGTGTGTGTGTGTGTGTGTGTGTGTATGTATAATTTCTGTAGTCTAACAGCATCACTAATATGACATGCCTTAAAAAAAGTAAATCGTGTTTTGAGTTACTGAAGAAGATTGAGATGCAGATGTTGATTTGCTCGGGGACACAGGGTAAGCTGACATCAGAACCAAGGGTACTGTTTATAGTCTTGCAGACCATAGTTTGTGCCCTGTGGCCAAGACATGCTTAAAATTAGAATCATCAAGGTAGAGGCAAAAGCCGTTTGCTACAGAGTGAAGTTTTGGAGAGCAACTTCTAGTGGTTTGGAATTTCGAAGTCCAAGCCTACTAACTTTTATTACTCTTTGCGTTTGTGAAATCATAGAAGGCTCTCAGCCAAGTGAGAAGGTAGGAGTAAGATTAGCACACTTCCTGGTGCAGTGGGCAGTACGTAATCATTATCTGAAGGTTCCCTAGGCGGGAGCCTGCCCAACAGTAGGCTGGCCTGGCACTCAGGTGCCCTTGTTTGCAGAGCAGGCTTGGTTCCTAAGTAGGGAAGGTTGGTTTGCGCTGAGCCCATCCTCAAAGGTCCAGACTAGATTCTAGTATTTCCAATTTCAAAGCCCCTAAGGCTGGACCTGGCCTGGGCTTGCAAGAATCTCCATGGAACATGTTTGAATTCCTAGGGGTCTCTGGGTGATGGGACTTTTGTCTCTGTTCCTATCCCTTTTTTTTTTTTTGGATATTTATTTTTACTATTATTTTTCTTTGGCCATGCCACACAGCTTGCGGGATCTTAGTTCCCCGACCAGGGACTGAACCTGGGCCACAGTAGTGAAAGCACTGAGTCTTCATCCTGGACTGCCAGAGAGTTCCCTCCTGTACTTTTAGGTAGCACTCTCTTACTGGCTTAGAATAGTCTGGGATCCTAAGAGGTATAAATAAATAATAAATTCACACCTAACTAACTGGACTCATTAACATGGATGTTCTGACTCAGGCCAACTGGAATTTGAATATGCACTCCCTATGACTTTTCTCTGAGCACATGTTATGTTCCAGGGGCCCATGGGGTGGTTATTATATAAGATAAGGAATCTATAGAAGATCCATGGAGTGGACAGGGCTTCAGACCGGCTGGTTGCCTTCACTTTGGCCTGACAGAGTGCCACAATATACGTCATCTCCAGCCTCGTGAACTCAGAGACATTTGTGACCAGTAGCCCTAGGCCAGCCATTTCTGGTCCTACCACACAGATGATCATAGAATCTGAAAATAGGAATCCAATGAAGACAGAATCCTGAATGACTATTTTGTGGGCCCGTAGCCTTCCTTAAAGAAGACTGGTAGCTACTTCAGTTGAAGAGTTGTCTGCATTAGAATACTCTGGAATCAGTTTCCTTTTTCTTTTCTTTTTAAAGCGTTTATATAATGATTTAGAGACCTAATGTACTATTTTAAAAAATATTTATTTATTTATTTGGCTAGGCTGAGTCTTAGTTGTGGCACGAGGGATCTTCGTTGTGGCACGTGGGAGCTTTTGTAGTTGTGGCATGTGGGATCTTTTGTAGTTGTGGCATGCAGACTCTTAGTTGTGGCATGCAGGATCTTCGTTGCGGCATGTGGGATCTAGTTCCCGGACCAGGGATGCAACCTGGGCCCCCCTGCATTGGGGGCACGGAGTCTTACCCACTGGACCACCAGGAAAGTCTCTGGAATCATTTTTCAAGAACCTTGCATGCCCTGAGAGAGGCTGGTTCCTGCTTCATCTTTTGCAACGTGAGGATTGTCACTCAAGCTTGTTTTTAAACTACTTGATAGCTTCAGGGAGGTCTCTTTGTAAGCTCACACATTCAGAAATGCTTTTGAGCCTGTAGAAGAATTCTTTTCATGTTTGAGCTCTGATCTAAGCCAAGAGCCTTGGAAATTTTGAATCTGTCTCTTATTTCCTTTCCTGAATTAGATACGCGCCTGCTCACTCAGTTCAGATGTGACAACATGGCTTATTTCAGAAGCAAATGGCCCACTCCTTGAAGCACACCATAATCCCATCACCTTTCTCTCTGGACATTTTGATTCTGATTTAAAGCTGATTTTATTTATTTATTTATTTTTAATTAATTAATTAATTTATGGCTAGACCAGGTCTTCGTTGCAGCATGCGGGATCTTTAGTTGCGGCATGCGGGATCTTTAGTTGCGGCATGCATGCGGGATCTAGTTCCCTGACCAGGGATCAAACCTGGTTCCCCTGCATTGGGAGCATGGAGTCTTACGCCTTGGACCACCAGGGAAATCCCTAAAGCTGATTTTAGACCAGGAAAACAGCCCCTCATTTGTTGCTCAAAGGACTAAATTTTTTTTTTTTTTTTTTTTTTTTTTTTTTTTTTTTTTTTTTTTTTGCGGTACGCGGGCCTCTCACTGCTGTGGCCTCTCCCATTGCGGAGCACAGGCTCCGGATGCGCAGGCTCAGCGGCCATGGCTCACGGGCCCAGCCGCTCCGCGGCACGTGGGATCTTCCTGGACCGGGGCACGAACCCGTGTCCCCTGCATTGGCAGGCGGACTCTCAACCACTGCGCCACCAGGGAAGCCCAAAGGACTAAATTTTTAAGGATCAAATCAGAGTGTGTTAGGGAGGACATCTGGACAGGTGAACTTTTGCTTTCATTTGTTTTCTTTGTTCCCCTCTTTACTTCTAGATGGATTTCTTTTAGATCCCAGGGGGCAAAATTCCACATTGAGGAGGCTTTAGCTACCAGTTATAAAGTCTTAGGAAAGTACAGCATTTCTGTGGTCCTATCTTCCTAAAACCACTCCTATCAAGAAAAGCCAGGGCTTCCCTGGTGGCGCAGTGGTTGAGGGTCCGCCTGCCGATGCAGGGGACACGGGTTCGTGCCCCGGTCCGGGAAGATCCCACATGCCGCGGAGTGGCTGGGCCCGTGAGCCATGGCCGCTGAGCCTGCGCGTCTGGAGCCTGTGCTCCGCAACGGGAGAGGCCACAACAGTGAGAAGCCCGCATAACGCAAAAAAAAAAAAAAAAAAAAAAAGACAGATGGAGGAAATATAGATATCTAAAACGAAACATGTGTTCTGCCATAATATGTCTTTATCTTCTTGCTTTTATCAGCAGCCTTGAGTGGCAGGGTTTTATACTTGGGGAAGGTTAGAGAGCTTGTTTTCTTGCTGAAGTGGTCACCCTACCATGTTCTTTTGTCTGCCTTAGTTCTGAGAATTTTTTTTTTAAACTAGTTTTCACACATGTGTTTGGATTAAGCTTCAGGAATTATCCATTTCACAAAAGCCACTTGTTTTTTATATTCTAGGACATTAGGGTTTGGAGGGATGATGGGTGGAATGAAGTGAACCGAGAGGTACTGAAACCAGGATTAGGAAGCTGGGTTTGTGTTTCAGTGTCTGTTACAGACACAGTCAAGTGACTTGCCTCTCTTTAGCTTAGTTTTTCCATCTGTAAACTAGAGGTAATATTTTCTTTTCTTTTTTAAAAAAATTTATTTATTTCTTGGCCGTGCCGTGCCGTGCGGCTTGTGGGATCTTAGTTCCCCAACCAGGGATCGAACCTGTGCCCCCTGCAGTGGAAGCATGGAGTCGTAACCACTAGACTGCCAGGGAAAACCTGAGATAATATTTTCTACCTTCCAAATTCTCAGAGTGTGAAGAATTTTCAATTTTTGAATACTTCTGCACGTTAGGCCTTGCTGGTAAGGCCACATTGACGGACCCCAGAATGCCAAGATACAAAGTTGACACGCCATTGAACTTTCTGCCTGAAGACTTACTCAGGAGGTTTTGTCCAGAAAAAGTTTTGGGGCAAAGAAGCCCATTTCTTCCTGGTCTTTTTCTTCACATGCCAGTTGTAATCTGATAGTTTTCCTTCTGACTTCTTGGCAGCTTTTATATACTCTTCAGGCTGTTACGTGATCCATGACATGATGAACTAATGTTCTCCACTTGACAGTGAACTTGTGATCTTTTTCATCTGGTTCCTAGTTCTGAGATTTTTTTCCCCCTAATGCTCCCAGTCATTTTTCCCAAAGGCTTAAAGGAAGATGGGGGTTGAATGTGGTTTGAAGTGTGACTCTGATGTTGTCAGATCAAAGTCTAATCCCCATGTTTAATCCCTGACTTTTCCCTTCTCTTACAGGAGTTTGGATCTAGCGAACATAATTCACAGAACATAATTCACATACACGCCAGATCCACGCCTTTAGCCACCTGCCAGACTTGAATCCTCTTGTTGCTGATTTGGTTGTCAGGGCTCAGATCTGTTGGGGGAACTCCAGGCCTGGAATTTTAAGTGGCAGACTTGTGGAAATAAGTGTTCTGTATTCTTTCACCATGTGCTGACCAGGTAGCTAAGTGAGGAGATGGTATATGGTTGGCTCTTGGAAGGATCCAGAGAAATGGACATAGATCCCCTTTTTGGGAAGTTTAAAATGAATTAAAGGACTCAAAGTATGAAGCCAGAAATAACTTTAGTAAAAGGCTGAACATGAAAAGGGGTGCAGAGAAGTACACTTTTGGGCTCCAGGAGTTCAGGGAAGCAGAGGTTGTTCTAATAGAGGGAAATGGGTAGGCTTCAGGGAAGAAGTTGAACTTGACAGAGGTGGGCATTGCCATTTGGGAAGGCTGCCATGTGACGTAGCATGAGCGCTGGCTGCAAGGCAGGTCGTTGTAGCAGGTGGAGGATGAGGAAGCCGTCCATTCCGGCTGCAGCGAAGGCTGGCTGAAGAGAAGAGGGAAATGACGTGGATTATGCCAGATTGTTGGGAAGCCTTGTTTACCTTGATTTTGTTTTTCTTCCTCTTTAACCATTTAATGCTGCAGAGGTGCGCTGGCAAATGAGCTCTCTAGGAAAACCAATAAAATCCGCAATTTTTGTGGCATTTGCCAATGTCTGCGGTGTAAATACTCCCACTGTGGCCAATTTCCAGTTACCGGTGAATGAGCAAAGAGCTCTCAGAATTCTTGAAAATGTAACATTTGGCTCTCACATGCCAGTCCAAGCACACTGTTGACCAGCCTGGTTTAGTGCCTGTGTGACAGTCATTCCGGTACCAGTCCGGGCACAGCCCCTGCAGAAGACCTGGGGAAGGCCGAGGTAGTCAAGTTTTACTCAGTGTCCAACTCCCCCGGCCACGCTGATCGGTGCCTGGGTGCGCCCACTGCCCCAGGGAGGCTGTTTCATAGTCTGGACGATGACGTAGATCTTGGCCCAAAGAAATAAGTAGAAACAATCAGATTCCCTGTCTTGGGAATTCAAATGAAGGAATCCCAGGAAATGTTTTGCCCCAGAGGCGAAAGCTAAGGATGTCATTTGAGAGAGTTGGATCCATGGCAGACTGAAGTCACATGGCAGCCAAAGTTATGAATGAAAAAACCATATGGAAACTGAGGAAGCTGATGGATAGGAGGAAACAGGTGTGGAAGGAAACCCTCCAGCAGGCTGGAGGGTGGAGGCAGGGAGCCATCCAGGCCCTGGAGCTGTCCTTGCTCTCAGCAGCTTTCCAACTCCAGGTCTAAAACAGACCTTTTCCAGGGGGTAACTTGAGAGGGTCTCTGTTCCTTGCAGTGCAGTGACCTACCTGGAAAAGTTTCTATGGCACCTCAAAGTACCTTGCAGGGCTTTCGTGAATACAGCAAATCTCTCCAGAGTAGCGGACAGATCATGTGCTTCTGACTGAGCTTACAGTACGCCCTTGCCCTTTATTTCTTTGCACGCCCTCCCTCTCTGCCAAATGGCTTGTGGATTTTTTTTTTCATTCCAGCAGGGCTGGTTTAGAAGCCACGATGTTGAAAGAATAGCCAGTGGGACATGTGAGGGGGGTGCTATTTCATTGGCACTCACCATTATAGAAAATCATGAGAAAATTGGAGCCATTCGCAGTAGAGAAGGAAAAGGAGTTCTTTCTTTGCTGAGGGCGTCTGGTGAGTGAGGGTATGTGACCATGCCCTGTACTGCCTTGCATGAAATGCCATTTGAAAGAGGCTTAGGGCAGTTTTGAGCCGTCTGATGTCCTCACTACACGCAAATTTGTGAATAATGAAATTGTTAGGAAGGGGAAGGCATGCTTCAGTGTTTTTGCCCAGAGGCTTAGTCGTGAGCGTAGCTACTCTGAGAGGCCAGTGGTCCAGAATGGCAGTCTGGCGTGGTGAGGGACAGGTCCTCTCTTTCTATGGGAGCATCTCATGGGGGGCTGGGGGCAGAGGGAGGGGGACTGCTTGGGAATCAACAAACGTGGATTCTTCTTAGAACTCTGACACTAACCAGCTGTTTGACCTTATGTAAGTTGCTTCTTTGAGGGTGCCTCAGTTTCCTCTTACATAATGAAAGATTTTGCCTAGAGAATTTTAACTTTTCGTTTGGGAAATCAGGCTTCTTTGAAACTCCATGGAGAGCTGTGGATCCTTTCCACAGAAAATTGTGCTTATGCACACGGACAAAATTTCACAGTTTTAGGAAGTTTATACATCTTCAAGGACTCCTGGACTCCAGATTAAGAAGAGCTCTTGCATTGGATGATGTCTGAGCTTTTTTCCTACCTGTAAAAATGCCTTTTTCTAAGACTTTGGATGCCGGAATGGACCCGGAAAGTCAGCTACGCCCCTCCTTTCTGTCACGAGAGACAAGACTCCCCTGAAACACTTCAGACAGAAAAAGACTTAAACAGCAGGGGAAGCTTGTCTGTTTTCCTTGAAGAATCCATAACCTTGACATGTGTGTTCTAAGGGAAAGAAACACACAGTACATTTAAAGTATATGTAATATAATGTCAGTTAGTGTTAAGGGCCATGAGAATTTTGGTAAAGGACTGTGACACCATAAAGAATGGTGGGGGGCCGGGGTGAGTACTCTAGTTTAGTGAGGGCAGTCAGAGGCCACTTCTCTCAGGAGGTGACATTTGGGAAGAGATCTGAATACAGGTAGAAAGGAGGACTTCCCTGGTGGTCCAGTGGTTAAGACTCCATGCTCCCAACACAGGGGCCCCGGGTTCGATCCCTGGTTGGGGAAGATCCCGCATGACATGTGGCATGGCCAAAAAAAAAAACAAAAGGAAAGGAGCCAGTACCCAGGGCCAGTGTGGCTGGAGCTGAATGAGCAAAGGGGGCCAGGAGGGAGTGGTAGGGGCTAGGTCGGGGGGCTTGGCAGAGTTCGGGTGTGGGTAGTTCTGTGTCCACTTGGAAAACAACTGGAAATATCTTGAACGACATCTCGTAATAATGGGTTATTCATTAAGCCGTCCATTCATTGGATGCATTTTGTTCATTACCCACAAAGTGCAAGGCCGTGAGCTGTTGAATAAGACAGTGGTCCTCAGACCTGGTGTGTGTCAGTAGCACCTGGACAGCTTTCTGAAGATAAAGGTTCCGGAGCACCAAGACCAGACTCTCTAGGGAGTGAAGCCCAGGCCCCTGCTGTGTTTTGTTTCAAAAACTTCTCAGGTGATTCTGATAAGCAGTTGTTGGCTCTGCCTGGGGAATAAGTACCATTGGGAAAAGGTAGCCCCATTTTCAGTGGGGCAGAGGGGATAGGACGATGCCTGAACTGCTCCATGCTCGTGGGAGAATATATGTTTCATAAGAGAAGCACAGGACTAAGGAGGGTTTCAGAAGAGGAAATGAATACTTTGCTTTGGAGGGGACAGGGGGGCCCAAGGAACAACCAAGCCAGTTTCTTCACTCATGAAATGGGGATGGAATCAGTGGGTTGTAAGGACAAAGTGAGTTAGTGCCTGAGAACTTTCCAAACAGAGTCTGGCACATAGTAAGTGCTCAATAAATGTCACCAGTTATTGGAGTTGGGTCTTAAAGAATGGTTAGAATCTCTGAAATATGAAATGCTGTCTATGTAGTTTGTCATCGAATAAAGATTTTATAAGTAGAGCTTCCATGTAAGGAACACTCGAATAGCCAGCTATTACAAAAGAGGGGGGAAAATAATCTGGCTGTTAGCTTGATGGATAGTCCCAGTAAACAAGGGGATCAAGATTTTCCAAATCTAAATCTATCTGCATAACCTTGTACAGGAAACCTTTTGTTCCTGAACATTGATTGGGGTTTAATCTGATACATTTGAACCTTCTTCACTGTATTCACTTACTGTTTGATTTATTGGATGAACCAGCGTTTAAGGACCAACCATGGGCTAAGTATTGTGCTCCACGCAGCAGCCAAGTGCTCCCTGCCCGAGGTCCGGAGGAGCTTACATCGTAGTAGGGGAAACAAGAAGTACACATAAAAGTCATATTAAGTTGAGTCTTTATTCCGTAGGTACCACCTAGGAAGGGGACTGGATACTTGTCTGCCCTTACAACATCTGGATCCCATTTCAGTTGGAAAAGGAAATATCCAGATGTGTCATGTGACTGTCACCCATTCATCCAAAGTAGTGTCTAAATCGTTTTGCTTTTGTCTATGCCTGCACGTGAGAGAGAGCATTGAAACCCGCTTTGTGCTGGACTGGAGGAAAACCTAGGAAAAAGAAGGCTCTGGAAGGCCAGTGTGATCTCCAGCGCTGTCATCTAGATGGGGCTGAGAGAATGCTACGTCCTCTTCAACCATCGCATGTAAACAAATGCTCAGGAAAGAGGTTAAGCATTAGGGAGGGCTTGGCTCTGTTTAATTGACCCCTGGATTGTGACTGCCAAAAGCAAATAAGGATTAATCTGCTGTTTGGAGAGTATTCCCTGGCGGTTCAAAGGATAATGTCTTGATTCCAAGAAAAAGGCACGGTTGATTCTTAGCCTGAGCTTTGTAGATTGCCCACAGTGGACGTGGATGGGCGAGTTTGTTTGCAAAGGCCCCCTGGCTGGGCCTTGGTGGAGTGGTGGGATGTATGGGTTGGAATGAAAGATGGAAAGTTGAACCCCAGGCTCAGTGGGAGTCTAATCAAGAGAGAAGTTTCCTGTGGATCGGGCCAGACCCAAGAGGCGGGGGAGGCCTCTCTATTTCCGGCCTGAAATGAGCCGGCAATATGGAAAAGGGGGAGGTGGGTGTTCCAGCAACTTCCCTGGGGTAACTCCCGTTCAGCGCTCAGCTCACCTAGACCCAGCTGTTCGTTTCACACAAAAGTCGGGAGCTGCCTGGAAAACAACGCATCCATGTAGCAAAACAAAGCCGATAATCTCTAGGTTGTTTGTCCCCCTTCTGGCTGGGAAAACTGAGTGTAGCTTCTCCTTTGTGTCCTGAGTGTGTTGTGCTCTTTACCGAAGGTTTTCGAGGGGTGACAAGCTGGAGCCCTGGGGGTCAGAGCTCATTTTTAGTCTAGTTTGGGTTTTCCTTGCGCTCCATCAGGGCTTAATTAGAGCATCCTTTTGAGTAGCCTTCCAGGAGGAATAAACTTTCTTTGTGAAAACCTCCCCACACCCCAAGGAGAAGGAAGCACACAAATTAAATGCACATCCAGAATTACAGGCATTCTAAGCCTGACATCGTAAACACATTTGCTCTTGAAAATGAGTGCAGTGAAACTGGGAGATGGTACGCTTCTGACTGTGGCAAAGAGGCCCTATAAGATGTTTAGAGAGGGTGGAGGCTGATGCTGGGATGAGCAGAGCTGCTCCCAGGTCCTGTTTGCTCCGCCACCTGCCCCTCTGCTTGTAGAGAACGAATTCTTCGCTTCACTTTGCTTGTTCCTCTTTTGATTTTAACCTTGAGTGCTTGGTTCCTGATCCTGTTGAATTTGGTGTACAGGCGGGTGTAGAAGGATGAGTGAGACCCCAGCGGTGGCCTGTGAGTGGGAAGTGGCTTGGGGGTCAGTAATCCAGGGGGCGTGACGGTGCAGACGTTTCTGAGCACCTCTGATAAAGGGGAAGTGGCATTTTCACACCTGAACCTACACTTCCATCTGATCCAATAATTCCTGATTTCAGTCTCATCTTTGTCTCTTCAACCCCCATAGGTAGGACATTCATGGTCAGTGTCTCTAACTTTGCACACTGATTCTCTCTGCAGGAGTGTCTGAGGGTCCGAGAAGAGCCTTCTCTACAGTCTGTCAGCCGCCGCTCCCCTCCCCCCGACCCACCCCACCTACATGGTTGGTCTCAGGGCTCCTTAGCTCAGGTGGCTCTCTGGTCCCTTAGAGCCCGTGGTGAACGCCAGCCCCTCGCCCCTGTTTTCTTAGTGGAAGCAGGTCCTGTCAATTCAGTGGACGTTGGTCGGTTGCTCTCTTGCCAGCTGTGTATGTGTGAAGGGGACAGAGATGAATGGGACGTTGGGTTGTGGCACAGGGAGAGGCCCCGTCTGTCGCAGGCCACCCAGCTGAGTGGATGACACGGCACAGAGGACCAGAATGGGCTGCCTTGAATCAGTGTCCAAACCCCAGCTTGCTTCCTATCCCCCACTGGCCAACTCCAGATTACCTCTAACCAGCAGCAAGCTGGTGACTCGAAGGACAGAATTCACATGATTCTGGCTGGATGTATTTATTTCTCCCATGCATCAGCCAGTGAGTCCTGGAAAGAAAGGACGTGATCTGCGAGTGGGAGTTTGGGGAAACGTGTGAGCCGTTGAGCTGGGGAAATCCTGGAGTCTGTTTCCGAGAGGGAGTCATCCTCTCCACCGTGGGGATATGGTTCTTTAGACCAGGGAGCGCCCTCACAATGGTTCAGCTGGACTCATTGTGTCTGTCTGAAAAGCGTGGGGGAATTGGGTGGTGAGTTTGATTTCAGCTTTAAAAACATGGATAAGCTAGAGTGACTGGCAGCCAACGTATACTGTGGGAACAGGGCACCTTTGAACAAAACAAGAGTCACTGTGTATGGGGTGGGGAGGTTTCTCTTTTCCCGTGTCCTGGATCCACAGACATTGAGGAGAGGGAGGTGAAATTTCAGTTCTCTGAGTGCAGGAATTGCTTCTTCCAGGCCCTCCTCCAGCATCCAGCCCATTATCTGGTCCCGGGTAGGGTCTCCACGGCCACTTGTAGGATGTGTTATGGTAGTAATTCATTTTGAGGGAGGAATAGTGCAAAGATAGGGGAGAAAGGAATTGTTCCTCCCAAGCAGGAGAGCAATTTGCAAGCTACTCAGTCTCTTGGACTTTATGTTATTTCTATTTCTGGCAAGCGATGTTTCTGACTACATCAGAAACATCCAGTGTGTAACACTGGAACACAGGCTTTTTTTTTTTTTAAACCATAAATAGGACCATTTATTAAAGGGCCATTTATTAAAGCAATGTCATCCTATTGTTAAAGAATTTACAACAATGCAAAGTGACAACTATTAACTTTGATATCACTTCCCCCAGTTTGGATAGCATAAAAGCTTATTATAATTTCTATATTGTTACTAAAAATAACATCTCAGATTTTTCTTAATCTTTTCAAACCCTGCACACGCGCGCGCACACACACACACATATACACTTTCATATAATAATTGAGAGGGGATTTGTCAAAGTCTTTTGTGTTTAAAACAACTAATTATATTGATGATCTCTGGACTCCTAAATCATGGGCATCTTAAAAAGGAGCAATCGAAGTTAAATAGTTATTTGGGTCACCATCAGTTTTCTGAATTTAGTACTCATGGGGCTAGTCCTGATCTGTGGGATTATTTTATTTGAGAGTTTTGGGTTCTTATTTCTGTGCCAGCTGATTTCAGCATCGAATATGCCAGATGCCGGGCATAAAGTTCTAGTGCCTTTAGTTCCAGCGACCCAGTTCACAGAAATCAAGCTTGGATGCTTGGTGGGGTGGGAACAGTGGTTCAAGGTCGGCTGTGAGGGAATGTTATTGTCCAAGCCAACAAGAAGGGGACCATGTCTGTGATTTCAGAGAGAGAATTTTAGATGATGCAGTACATGGTATGAATGTAACAGTGAATCAGATAGTAAGGAAATGATTCCTTTTGAATTGTCTTTCAATACCTCTGGTTTCACCACATAGAAAGTCTCAGGTGTAGTGTTCGTAACACCTGTAACATTTGTGGTCTCAATCTTGCTGGCTACTGTAGCTGCTATGACTCTGATACTTGTACCACCTCGCCTTCTGCCAGGTTATTTTTCTTTTTTTTTTCTTCTCTTTTCTGTGCTGTAGTCTTCATGTTGGAGAATTTCCCCCAAATGTTTACTGATCCCTTGACTACTTGTTCATATAGGAGAATGAGAAACTCTGAGCTCTCTTTTTTAAAAAAAAAAAACAACAAATAACTTTGAATGCTTTTATCTGTAGAATTTTCTCTGGGCAGTTGAGATTCTCCCAGAAAAGATTTTCTAATTTCAAACGTAGGCAGAACATACCTGGCCACCAGGGCTCTAAGACATCAGTGGGAGGAGGGGCCTGGGGTCATCAACTCAACTTAATATGTAAACCCATTTGTCCTGTTTCATGCCGCCATCTCTCTCTGTTCTGTGGTGTCCCTGAGTTGGGAACATCTCTCATTCAGTTTTTACAGAGGATAGACTTCCTGTGTCCTGTGGGGGTGGAGAAGGGATTGTTCTCTGGAAGTGTGGAGGGGGTGGGGATGTCATTCATTTTATCCAGCCTCTCAAATTTCCTGGTCCTGACAGCCTGTTTCTCCAGTCTGTCCATAATTGGGGTCAATCTATCTATTGTAGATCCCATTATTTCTACAGGTTTTCCCCCCAAAACCTCTGCTGTTGTTACGTATTTATTAGCTTGTTTACTGTTTCTCCAACTACAACTAAACTTTATCTTTGAATTCTTTTGTCTATTTCTGTTTCCCAAAGAATATTTCCAATAAGTGGAATTACTGGATCAAAGAAGAGTATTTAAAGTATTTGAAGCTTTTCAAAAGCTTTAGCTGCATTCCGCCAAATCTTAAATTCCAGTTTCACAATTAATCATCATCATCATCATATCTATCACCACCATCATTGTATTCATCACTGTCACCATGACCACCATCAACATATCCATCACCATCACCATGACCACCATCAACATATCCGTCACCATCACCGTGACTACCATCAACATATCTATCACGGTCACCATGACTACCATCATCATATCCATCAACCATCCCATCCATCCCCATCCCCATCATATCTACCACCATCACCACCATCATCATCGTCACTAAATGAGCACTTGCAGGGACTATTTTAAGCACTTTACACTCTCATGTCATTTAATCTTCACAGCAATCCTGTGCAAAAGGCACAATTACTAGCCAGTTTGGCAGAGAAGAAAAGGGAGGCTTAGAGAAGGTTAATACCTGCCCAGGGTTCCAGAGCTAGTAGGTGGTAGAGCTGGGACTCATATTCAGACCCATCTGACTGCATAGTTATGCTGATCCTATCAGCCCACCATCCCCAGGGCTGCCCTGTGCTTCTTATCAGGGCTCATTTTCAGGGCATTTGGGAGTAAAGAAATGTGCTCAGAGTCTTACCTTCCCTCTCTCCTTCATCCCTCCAGGTTAGCAAGGAGTGTTGGCTTTTGCTGGGGGGGTGGGGTCTTTGCTGTCCCTGGGGACACTGTATTTTCTCTTAACAAAAAACTGCGAATTGGTGTTCTCAGTTTCTTTATACAGCTCCATTCTGCATTGTGGTGTAGGAAGAATATCTCCAAGGCTCTGGCATGTGGAAAGGGCTTTGGCTTGGTTGCTAGGATGGATGCAGATTTTTCTTTCTTCTGATCAGTTCCACCATTATTTCAGAGGGGATCTGAGAGGCAGACCGTACCCCTGAGAGCCTTTACCTTATCGTGTAGGAATAGTTCCCAAACCCCATCTTTAAAATAAATGGAAATGTTGGTCATATCATGTTCACTTCTGGATGAGTGGATATGATAGCTCTGAATCTCACCTTGACTCAGATGGTCCTTTATTTTCTCAAATATAAATAAAAGAATGATATGCCCTGTCTCTAGCTGTTTCACAGAAGTTCCATGAGAATAAGAAAGAGGATCTCTGTAAATTCATTTTTTCCCCCCTCTAATCAGATAGGATGAAGACCAGGAATCATAATTATAGCCACATTACCACACCAAGGTGGAAATCATTAGAAAGCATTTCTTTCTATCTGACCTCTCTTTGTTTCACCTGTTCCTACCTTTCAGCAGAGGCTCCTGGTGAACCCTGGGATGCTTTTGCTTATTTTTAGCAAGCACATAGCCTAGTCAGCTAAAAAAGACTCTTGGGCCATCAGTATTTCCTTTACTATAAGCAGACTTTCCCATCTGCAGGAAGCATGAAACATTGGAGGAAGTTTACCAAAGTGTCTTACACACTTGGAACCACTGACAACCACTTGCCCTGCAGACAACACACCATGTAACCCCATCCACTGATTCCCTCTTACCCACTGGAGCACTGCTCACTCAGACTCCTGTGCTGGGGCCTTAGCTCTGGTCAACTGAGTGTTTCCATTGAAAGGCCTGGAACTGTGTGCTGACTCACCCATCCTTCTAGGGCTCTGCAGTTTACTCAGGGACCACGATTTGGAATAAGCATTTTCAGTTTTAGTCGATTAAACAAAGCACATGTGCTGGAATGTTTTATGATTGAAGAAATGAATAAGTGAAGGACTCTTAGTATACCCAACAACAAAGCATACAAAATGAAATCAGAATGAGTGATAAGAATGGATTGCAATTATTGTCAAGAAGTAATATCTTGGGGCTTCCCTGGTGGCACAGTGGTTGAGAGTCCACCTGCCAATGCAGGGGACATGGGTTCGTGCCCCGGTCCGGGAAGATCCCACATGCCGCGGAGAGGCTGGGCCCGTGAGCCATGGCCGCTGAGCCTGCGCATCGGGAGCCTGTGCTCCGCAACGGGAGAGGCCGCAACAGTGAGAGGCCTGCGTACCGCAAAAAAAAAAAAGAAGTAATATCTTGGCCTGCTTGGGCTGCTGTAACGAAATATCATAGACTGGGTGGCTTAAACAGTGGTCATTTATTTCTTACAGTTCTGGAAGCTAGAAAGTCTGAGATCAGGATACTGGCATGGTTGGGTTCTGGTCAGGGCCCTCTTCCTGGCTTGTAGATGGCTGCCTTTTGCTGTGTCTGGTTTCTTCCTCATCTTATAAGGGCACTAATCCCATCATGGGGGCCCGTTCCTCATGACCTCATCTAACCCTAATTAGCTCCCAAAGGCCCACCTCCAAATACCATCACATTGATGTTTAGGGCTTCAATATATGAATTTTGGGAGGGACACACTCATTCCATTACCAATACCTTCTTTTTAAAAAAATGTTATAAGTGCATATTTATACATTAAGATGGATTTAGGCCCTTTTCAGTAGATGATTATTTAAATTTGTCAAAATCCTTCTGATAATTAAATTTCTGTTAATTAGGGAGACCCTGTCCCTTGTGGACAAAGCATGGACATTTAGCGCCTGTCACAACTAAGACTCCTTGTACAAGAAAGTTTCCCTGACCATTCTACCAAAATATGACCCCATCCTCCTGACCTAGCATTACTTTGTACTACACTTATCACCTTCCAACTTCTTCTTGTTTTATTTGCTGCTGTATCTCCAGCAACTCGATCAAGACCAAGTTGCATTCAGTTAAGGTTTGTTAAATGAATGAATAAGGCCTTTTTACCTTTAGCATTCTTTATGCTTCCTACATTTATATAATATCCTTGAGTTCTTAGTATTTTTAATAATATCTACAAAAGAACAAATAACTCTTTTTCACCCTATGGCAAATGTTATGGATATTTTTATATCTGTAAGAAAAAGACCAAGAAATGGGTCACTCTGAACCTCACTCCCTTGCAGTTGGAAAAGGTACAAATGAACTTAAAACAAATCTTTCTTCAACTCGGAGAGAGAAACTTGAACTTAAAATAGGTTGAGAGAAGATGGGCAAGAGCTTGCAAGGGTCAGCTTGAGGCTCCTCAGCAATGGGGGACAGAGCTTCATCTTTTTTCCCTATAATTCATTAGATATAAAAACAATCAGAAAGGCAATCTATGCGTTTTCTAACAATACGTATAATAGAGATGTATGAAGAAATAGTAACTGGTTTCTCTGCCCCTGTTTCTATCTGGGCCACCCTGGCATCCCTCTTAGGTGACAATGTTAAGAAGGTAGCCTGACCTGTAATTTAACAGCAAAAAGCTGCCAAATAACCCAATTAACAAATGATGGGCAAAGGACTTAAATAGACATTTCTCCAAATAAGTTATACAAATGGCCAATAAGCATATGAAAAGATGCCCAACACCACAAATCATTAGAGAAATGCAAATCAAAACCACAATGAGGGCTTCCCTGGTGGCGCAGTGGTTAAGAATCCATCTGCCAATGCAGGGGGCACGGTTTCTATCCCTGGTCTGGGAAGATCCCACATACCGCGGAGCAACTAAGCCCGTGCACCACAACTACTGAGCCTGCACTCTAGAGCCCGCAAGCCACAACTACTGAGCCCATGCAACACCACTACTGAAGCCTGCGTGCCTACAGCCTGTGCTCCTCAACAAGAGAAGCCACCGCAATGAGAAGCCCGCGCACTGCAACGAAGAGTAGCCCCTGCTCGCCGCAACTAGAGAAAGCCCCCGCACAGCAACAGAGACCCAATGCAGCCAAAATAAATAAATTTAAAAACAAAAACAACAACAACAAAAAGCCACAATGAGATATCACCTCACAAGCATTAGGATGGCTGCTATCAAAAGAACAGAAAGAAGGTTGGAGAAAATGTGGAAAAATTGGAACCCTTATACCCTGTTGATGGGGATGTAAAATGATGCAGCAGGTTTAGAAAACAGTATGGTATGTCCTCAAAAATTAAAAAGAGAATTACCATATGATCCAGCAACCCCACTTCTGGGTATGTACCCAAAATAATTGAAAGCAGAGTCTCAAGTAGACATTTGTACACCCGTGTTCATAGCCCCACTATTTACAATAGCCGCGAGGTGGAGGCAACCCCAGTGCTCATCAGTGGATGGATGGATAAATAAAATGTGGTCTATCCATACAATGAATTATTGTTCAGCCTTTAAAAAGAAGGAAATTCTGACATACGCTACAACATGGATGAACCTAAGGACATCATGCTGAGTGAAATAAACCAATTACAGAAAGACAGATACTGTGTGATTCTCTTTACATGAGGTACCTAAGAGTAGTCAAATTCATAGCAACAAAAAGTAGAATGTTGGTTACCAGGGCTGGTGGGGAGGGGGAAACAGGGAGTTATTGTTTAATGGGTACGAAGTTTCAGTTTTGCAAGATGAAAGAATTCTGGAGATAGTTGCACAACAATGGGAATATACTTAGCAGAACTGAACTGTACACTTAAAATGATTTAAATGGTAAATTTTAAGTTATATGTATTTTACCACAGTTAAAACAAAATTTAAGGAAAACAAAAAAAAGAAGGTGGTCTGTATCATGCACACCTGTCTCGGTGCTCATATAAGCCAAAAGTGTACAGGGCACTTCTTGCTTCCTGTTTGCTTAAAAAAAAAAAAAAAAAAAGGTGAGGGGATCATATTACATACATTACTCAGCAACTTGTTTTCCTGTTTAACCCATTTAAGGGCATATTAGGGATAGCTTTCCAGGTCAGTGAGCACTGATCTGACTCATGTGTCTTTCAAAGATGACTAATTATCCCTAGGATGTGTGTACTGGGATTTATTTAATGTTTCCTTTTTCTGAGCTTTTGGGTTATTTCCAGTGTGGTTGCCACTACAGGAGAGGCTGTAATAAACAACTTTATTTGTATTTCCTTATATACTGCTGAATTATTTCCACTGACTTCCAAAAATAATTGCGAAGTCAAGAGTATCATCTGACTATTTTCCTAAATGTTTAAAGCACTTCACATTCACACAGTACTTTAGGAGATGTCAGCTAGTTGACCTCCCTGCTGGTATCACACTTTGCAATCTGCTGGTGGATAATGATTTGCTATTATTTTTCAAGCTTGTAGTTGTGAAGTTGAGTATCTTTTTAAAATGTTCTAGCTCTTTGCTTTTTTTTTTTTTTTTGGTATATGAGACAAAGATACGAAGTCTAATTTTGTTTTCTTTCAAGTGAATAGCCAACTATGCCAGCACTGTTTATTAAATCATTTTCCCTAAAGTAAAATGCCATTATCATAGGTATTTGGATATTTCTCTAGACTATTTGATTCCACTGATTTATTTTTTCCATTTCTGTATCAGTGCTAATTTTTTTGAGTATATAGACATTTTATCGTTGTTTTCCAGTTTTATTAAGAAATAGTTGACATAAGTGTATAAATGGAAGGCATACAATTTAATGTGTCAAAAGAAAAATCCCTTACCATTTTCCCTTTTCAAAATTTTCTTGTTCATTCTCAGATATTTTTCCATCCTTATGAACTTTTAAATCATTTTTTCAGTTATTTTCAGTAAGTCCAATTGAGATTCTGATCATCTTTATATCTTTTACATATAATGTGGTTTGTGTATGTATTTGTATACCCCCCAAATTTTAATGATTAAGGAAACTATACTCATCATTTTCAACAAAACAATAAAGTAATAAATAATGCTTTCTCTAATCTCCTGAATGTGTTAACAGTTTAAACCTCCAGACATTTTTCTGTACTTTTGAACACATATTTAATTATTTATTTAACAAAAATGGAACATAATATACACAGATGTTACAGCATACTTTTTTTTCCACTTAGGAAAAATTATGGACATTTTATCAGTAACCCTGTTTCAATACCCATACATACACACACTTCATTTTTCCTGTAGGCTCCATACTATTTCATAGTACAGATATATTGTAATTTATCTGCATAATTTTTTCTGGTAGATATATTGATTGCTTTCTCCTCCTCCATTTTTATGAATGTATTAGTTTGCTAGGACTGCCATCATAAAGTACCAAAGACTGAGTGGCTTAAACAACAGAAATTTATTTCCCTATGGTTCTGAGGCTTGAAGTTTGAGTTCTGGAATCTGGAAGTTTGTCAGAGGGCTTGGTTCCTTGTGAGGGCTGTGAAGGAAAGACTTGTTCCAATCTTTTCTCCTTGGCTTGTAGATGGCTGTCTTCTCCCTGTGTCTTCACATCATCTTCACTCTGTGTGTGTCTGTGTCCACAGTTTCTCTTCTTAAAAGGATACCAGTTATATTAGCAGGATTAGGGCCCACTGGTCTATGAGCTCATTTTAACTTAACTGGTTCTGCAAAGACCTTATCTCCAAATATGGACAAATTCAGAGGTTCTGGGGCTGAGAACTTAAACATAAGAATCTGGGGAGACACGATTCAAGAGTTAACAGTGAACCACAGTGATCATTCCTGCACATTTATCTTTGTGCATTTAAGTCAGTATATCGTAGAATAAATTCCTATACATGGGATTGCTACGTCAGAGTTTACAAACATTTCCAAAATTCATGCATAAAAAGAGTTGTGAAGTGTTCTATGTTTTTCTTTCTTTATGTAGGACTGGTAATGTTTCTTCCTTAAAGATTATATATTGATAGAATTCACCAGTGAAGCCATCTGTGCTAGGAGTTTTGTTTGGGAGAAAGTTTTAATAATTTAATAGTACTGTTCAGATTTTCTCTCTTCATGTGTCAATTTAGTTAAGTTACATTTTTCAAAACAATTTTGCATTTCATCTGAATTTTCAAATTTATTGACATTAAGTTGTTGGGTTTTTTTTTGCGGTACGCGGGCCTCTCACTGTTGTGGCCTCTCCCGTTGCGGAGCACAGGCTCCGGACGCACAGGCTCAGCGGCCATGGCTCACGGGCCCAGCTGCTCCGCGGCATGTGGGATCTTCCCGGACTGGGGCACGAACCCGTGTCCCCTGCATCGGCAGGCGGACTCTCAACCACTGCACCACCAGGGAAGCCCGACATTAAGTTTTTAATATCTACCAACTTTTGGCTTTGTCCGTCATTCTATTGGAATGTTTATTTTCTGTTTTATTATTTTCTTCTCCTATTTCCTTCCTTCTACTTTGCATTTAATTTGTTTTTGTTTTGTGTTTTACAAGCTTCCTGATTGGGTGATTCCATCATTGGGTTTTCATCTTTTCTTTTCTAAGAGCAAGTGCTGGTTAGGATGTGGTTAGGATGTCTCACCCACTGTTGTAATTTGATATAACCACTACTGAAAATTGTGTGACAGTACTTACTAAAATTGAACATACATGTACCATGTGATCCAACAATTACATTCCTGTGTAAATACCCCACGGAACTGAGTACGCATGCATAGTAAAGATGGGTGTAAGAATGTTTGTTTATAGAAACATATAGTACAGTAGCCTCAAATTGGAAACATCCCACATGGATAAGTAAGTTATTGATTCATAAAATAGAATTCTGTTAGCAACAAATATGAGCAAACTAAGAGTAAAGGTGACAACATGAATGAATTACATACATCTATTGTGTGATTCAGGTTATATATAAGTTTAACAGGGACAAGGGGTATCTCTAGTGTCAGAAGAGTGGTTACATTTGAGGAGGAAACTGAGAAATTCTTCACGGTGGAGGTGGTTACATGCACATGTTCATTTCTTAATGATTAATCAACCTGTATGCCTGTGATTGTTATACTTCAAGAGAAATGTTTCTTTTAAAATGTAACACATGTTTCCAAAATAGCCTCCAAAAAATGTCTCATTGGTATTCCCACTAGCAGTGTTTGAGAGTACCCATCTCCATGCTTTAACAACCTTGGGAATTCCCATATTTTAAAATACTGCCTAATTTGGTAGAAAAAAATTGCTGCTTAAATTTCCACTTTATTGTTTCTAATGGACATTTTTTATTGGACATTTATATTTCTTCTGTTTGGTCTGTTTATGTTGTTTGCTAACTTTTCTCTCAGGTAAAACCCATCCTTTTTAAAATTTTATTATTTTATTTATTTATTTTTGGCTGCGTTGGGTCTCTATTGCTGCACGTGGGCTTTCTCTAGTTGCGGTGAGCGGGCTTCTCATTGTGGTGCCTTCTCTTGTTGCGGAGCACGAGCTATAGGCACGCAGGTCTTCAGTAGTTGTGGCACACGGGCTCAGTAGTTGTGGCGCACGGGATCTAGAGCACAGGCTCAGTAGTGGTAGCTCACGGGCTTAGTTGCTCTGCGGCATGTGGGATCTTCCTGGACCAGGGCTCGAACCTGTGTCCTCTGCATTGGCAGGTGGATTCTTAACCACTGTGCCACCAGGGAAGTCCCAAAACCTTCCTTTATCTTCATGGTTGGTAACATATTTTTCTGTCTTTGTCATATATGTGGTTACTTTTTTTAAAGTCTTTTTTTAAAGAGCAGTTTTAGGTTCACAGCACAATTGAGAGGAAGGTACAGAGAGTTCCCATATACCTCCTGCCTGCACACATGCATAGCCTCCCCCATTATCAATTTCCCCCACCAGAGTGGTACATTTATTACAATTGATGAAGCTACACTGACACATCATAATCACCCTAAGTCCATGGTTTACATTAGGATTCACTCTTTGTGTTGTACGTTCTGTGGGTTTGCACAAGTGTATAATGACATGTATCCACCATTATAGTATCATAGAGAATAGTTTCACTTGTCTAATGCTCCACCTGTTCATTCTTCCCTACACCTCAACCCCTAGCAACCTCTGATTTCTTTACTCTCTCCATAGTTTTGCCATTTCCAGAATGTCATATAGTTCGAATCATACAGTATGTAGGCTTCTCAGAGTGGCTTCTTTCACTTAGTAATGTGCATCTAAAGTTCCGTCATGTCCTTTCATGGCTTGATAACTCACTCCCATTTAGCACTGAATAATATTCCTTTGTCTGAATGTACCAGTTTATTTATCCATTCACCTACTGAAGGACATCTTAGTTGCTTAGTTGCCAAAACTTGGCAACTATGAATAAAGTTCCTGTAAACATCCCTGTGCATGTTTCTGTGTGGCTTAAGTTTTCAGTTCGTTTGAATAAATACCAAAGAGTAGTAATTGCTAGAACATATGGTAAAGGTATGTTTAATTTTTTAAGAAACTGTCAAACTGGCTTCCAAAGTTGCTGTATCATTTTGCATTTTTACCAGCAAGGAATGAAAGTTCCTGTTGCTGCACATTCTTGCCAACAAAACTCCCTTTTGAATTAACTTTTGTCAAGAGTGTGAGGTCTGTGTCTAAATTTTTTTTTTTTCCATGTAGATGTCCAGTTCTCCCAGCACCATTTGTTGAAAGGAATCATTCCTCCATTGTATTGCTTTTGCTCCTTTGTCAAAGACCAGTTGACTGTATTTGTGTGGGTCTATTTTTGGGTTTTCTATTCTGTTCCACTGATCTCTTTGTTTATTCTTTCACCAATACCCCACTATTTCCATTATTGTAGCTTTATAGTAAGTCTTGAAGTCAGGTAATGTCAGTTCTCCAGCTTTGTTCTTCTTCAGTATTGTGCTGGCTATTCTGGATCTTTTGACTCTCTATATAAACTTTAGAATCAGTTTGTCAGTATCCACAAAGTAACTTGAAGGGATTTTGATTGGGATTGCATTGAATCTAGATAGATCAAGTTGGGAAGAACTGACATCTTGGCAATACTGAATCTTCCTATCCATGAACATGGAATATCTCTCCATTTATTCTTTCATTTTGTTCATCAGAGTTGTGTGGTTTTCCTCATAAAGATCTTGTATATATTTTGTTAGATTTTTTTTTAACAAGAGCTTTATTTGATTCTTATGAACACTCAAACTGAGAACAACCAGTCTGTGGGATTCAGAATCCAGTCAGTCCTCAGGGTATGCAAGGCTCTTCTGTCTTTGGGTTCATTAAACCTCTGCAGAGATTAACTACAACTTCACCGTATGAAATATTAGCTTGATTTACAAGTGTTTCAACGTTACAGCATCATCTTTTTTTTTTTTTTTTTGTGGTATGTGGGCCTGTTGTGGCCTCTCCCGTTGCGGAGCACAGGCTCCGGACGCACAGGCCCAGCGGCCATGGCTCACGGGCCCAGCCACTCCGCGGCATGTGGGATCTTCCCAGACCAGGGCACGAACCCGTTTCCCCTGCATCGGCAGGCGGACTCTCAACCACTGCGCCACCAGGGAAGCCCCACAGCATCATCTTTATTTTGATCACTATCACAAACAGCTATATGATTTCTGCTTCTGCCTTTGCCATAAAAATGTTAAGATGAACACTGCAGTTGATCACTCAGGATCAGCTCTATCTCTTTATAAGAAATGGTATGAATTCATTTTCCTGATTATAAAAACTATGTTATTCATAATACCTCTCTTTTCCCCTGGGCTGCCAGGAAGCTCAGAACCAAACTGAGGCCTAATTACAGCAATCACACTCAACTTCACAGTAAGCGTATTTGTTTCCTCCATTCTCTTCTACCTCTTTTCCCTTTCTTTCTTTCTTTCTTTTTTAAATTAATTAATTATTTTTTAAAATTAATTTTTATTGGAGTATGGTTGCTTTACAAAGTTGTGTTAGCCTCTACTGCACAGCAAAATGAATCAGCCATACACATACATATAGCCCCTCCCTCTTGGACTTCCCCCCAGTTAGGTCACCACAGTGCATTAGGTAGATATTTTGTTAGATTTATTCCTGAAGTATTTCTTTCTCTCTTTTTTTATTTGGTGCTAATGTAAATGGCATTGTGCTTTAATTTCAAGTTCCACTTGTTAATTTTTGGTAAATAGGAAACTGATTGACTTTTGTGTATTAACCTTGTGTCCTACAACCTTGCTGTAACTAATTGCTTATTAGTTCCAGGAACCTTTTTTTTTTTTTTTTTAAAGATTCTGTGGGATTTTCTACTAGATGATCATGTTATCTGCAAACAAAGACATTTTTTTCTTTTTTAAAAAAAATTTATTTATTTATTTATTTATGGCTGTGTTGGGTCTTTGTTGTTGTGTGTGGGCTTTCTCTAGTTGTGGCTAGCAGGGGCTACTCTTTGTTGCGGTGCACAGGCTTCTCGTTGCGGTGGCTTCTCTTGTTTCAGAGCACAGGCTCTAGGCATGTGGGCTTCAGTAGTTGTGGCTTGCGGGCTCAGAGCACAGGCTCAGTAGTTGTGGTGCACGGTCTTAGTTGCTCCGCGGCATGTGGGATCTTCCTGGACCAGGGCTCAAACCTGTGTCCCCTGCATTGGCAGGCGGATTCTTAACCACTGCACCACGAGGGAAGTCCAGCTGTAGGATTTTTGTAGGTATTCTTTATCAAATAGAGGAAGTTCCTCTCTGTTCCTAGATTACCCAGAATTTTTATCATGAATGGGTGTTTGATTTTGTCAGGTGCCTTTTCAGCATCTATTGCTATGATCATATAAATATATTGTAAATTTTCTTCCTGTATGTGAGTCATTTTCCATTGTCATTTATGGGTTTTTGCCCTATGGGAGGTGTAATTTTTATCCAATCAAATCTGCAGTCTTTTTGCTGTCTAAGAAAGGCTTTTCTTTTTCCGAAGTTATACATATATTGTCTTGTATTTTTCCTTGAGTACTTTTGTGATTTTATGTTTTACGTTAAATCCCTAATCCATCTAAAATTTGTTTTCATATATGGTGTGAGGGAACATCCCATGTTTTGTCTACCCAGCAAAGCATCTTTTTTTTATCAAAGTATAGTTGATTTACAATGTTGTGTAAATTTCTGCTCTATAGCAAAATGATTCAGTTATATATACATTCTTTTTTAATATTCTTTTCCATTATGGTTTATCATAGGATATTGAATATAGTTCCCTGTGCTATACAGTAGGGCTTTGTTGTTTATCCATTTTATATATAATAGCTTACATCTGCTAAACCCAACCTCCCACTCCATCCCTCCCCCACCCCCCCTTCCCCGTTGGCAACCACAAGTCTGTTCAATATGTCCATGAATCTGTTTCTGTTTTGTAGATAGGTTCATTTGTGTCATATTTTAGATGCCACATATAAGTGATACCATATGGTATTTGTCTTTCTCTTTCTGACTTACTTCACTTAGTATGATAATCTCTAGTTGCATCCATGTTGCAAAAGAACATTATTTTGTTCTTTTTTAATGGCTGAGTAGTACTTCATTGTATATATGTACCACATCTTCTTCATCCATTCCTCTGTCGATGGACATTTAAGTTGCTTCCATGTCTTGGCTATTATGAATAGTGCTGCTATGAATATAGGGGTGCATGTATATTTTTGAATTATAGTTCTTTTCTGGATATATGCCCAGGAGTGGAATTGCTGGATCATATGGTAATTGTATTTTAGTTTTTTGAGGAACCTCCATACTGTTCTCCATAGTGGCAATTTACACTCCCACCAACAGTGTAGGAGAGTTCCCTTTTCTCCACACCCTCTCCGTCTGTTATTTGTAGACTTTTTTTTTTTTTTTTTTTTTTTTTTTTTTTTGCTGTACGCGGGCCTCTCACTGCTGTGGCCTCTCCCGTTGCGGAGCACAGGCTCCGGACACACAGGCCCCGCGGCCATGGCTCGCGGGCCCAGCCGCTCCGCGGCATGTGGGATCCTCCGGGATCGGGGCACGAACCCGTGTCCCCTGCATCGGCAGGCGGACTCTCAACCACTGCGCCACCAGGGAGGCCCTATTTGTAGACTTTTTAATGATGGCTGTTCTGACCAGTGTAAGGTGGTACCTCATTGTAGTTTTGATTTGCATTTCTCTAATAATTTGTTATGTTGAGCATCTTTTCATGTGCTGTTGGCCATCTGTATTTCTTCTTTGGAGAAATGTCTATTTATGTCTTTTGCCCATTTTTTGATTGAATTTGTTTTTCTGTTGTTGAGTTGTGTGAGCTGTTTGTATATTTTGGAAATTAAGCCCTTGTTGGTTGCATTGTTTGCAAATATATTCTCCCATTCCATAGGTTGTCTTTTCGTTTTGTTTATGTTTTCCTTTGCTGTGCAAAAGTTTATAAGTTTGATTAGGTGCTATTTGTTTATTTTTGTTTTTATTTCTATTGCCTTAGGAGACTGACCTAAGGAAATATTGGTAAGGTTTATATCAGAGAATGTTTTGCCTGTGATCTCTTCTGGGAGTTTTATAGTGTCGTGTCTTGTGTTTAAATGTTTAAACCATTTTGAGTTCATTTTTGTGTGTGCTGTGAGGGTGTGTTCTAACTTCATTGATTTACATGCGGCTGTCAAACTTTCCCAGCACCACTGCTGAAGAGACTGTCTTTTCTGTATTGTATATTTTTGCCTTCTTTTTTGAAGATTAATTGACTGTAGGTGTGTGGGTTTATTTCTGGACTCTGTTCTGTTCCATTGATCCATATGTCTGTTTTTGTGCCAATACCACACTTTTGATTACTGTAGCTTTGTAGTATTGTCTGACATCTGGGAGGGTTATGCCTCCTGCACAAAGCAATTATTTTGACAACATTTCTTTTTTTTTTTTCAGTACACGGGCCTCTCACTGTTGTGGCCTCTCCCATTGCAGAGCACAGGCTCCAGACGCGCAGGCTCAGCGGCCATGGCTCACAGGCCCAGCCGCTCCGTGGCATGTGGGATCTTCCCAGACTGGGGCATGAACCCATGTCCCCTGCATCGGCAGGCGGACTCTCAACCACTGCGCCACCAGGGAAGCCCTGACAGTATTTCTTAAATAAATTATTTCGATTCCATTTTATTTGAATGCCAATTTTATCACTTACTACTTTCCTGTATTCAGGTCTATATTTCTCGGTTTTTAAAATTGTGTTCAGGGACTTCCCTGGAGATCCAGTGGTTAGGACTCTGCACTTCAACTGCAGGTGGCACAGGTTTGATCCCTGATCAGGGAACTAAGATCCCACAAGCCATGCAGAGCGGCCAAAAATTAAAAAATAAAGTAATAAATAAAATTGTGTTCAACTTACCTGTCTATTCCAAACAGTCACCTTGGTTTCATTACTGAAGCTTTAGGGTAATTTTTAATCACTTTAAAAAAAATAAATTTATTTATTTTATTTTTTTTATTTTTGGCTGCGCTCGGTCTTCAGTTGCTATGTGCGGGCTTTCTCTAGCTGTGGCGAGCAGGGGCTACTCTTTGTTGCAGTGCGCGGGCTTCTCATTGCGGTGGCTTCTCTTGTTGTGGAGCACAGGCTCTAGGCACGTGGGCTTCAGTAGTTGTGGTATACGGGCTCAGTAGTTGTGGTTTGTGGGCTTAGTTGCTCTGCGGCATGTGGGATCTTCCCGGACCAGAGCTCAAACCCATGTCCCCTGCATTGGCAGGCAGATTTTTAACCACTGTGCCACCAGGGAAGTCCCTAGGGTAATTTTTAAATGCGTTGGGGCAAGTCTCCTTGTGGTAATTCTTCATTTTCAAAATATTTTAAATATTTTTCACCATTTATTCTTCCAATTGAACTTATTTGTTTCTGTATCAAACTCTTTAAACATCCATTGGGATTTTAATTAGAATTTAATTGAGTATATGTTTTATGTAGAGCATTGAAATTTTTACTGAGATCTATTAAATTTTCATTATAGGAACATCATATGTTTCTATTTCCTTGAGTCTTGTATCCTCTAATCTTTTGAACAACAACAAAAAATTTGACCCAATAATTCTAAACTCAGCTGAACTTGAAGGCAACAAAAACTTGCAGATGCTGTGGAGTTCCCTGGTGGTCCAGTGGGCAGGGCTTGGTGTTTTCACTGCCGTGGTCCAGGTTCAGTCCCTGGCTGGGGAACTGAGATCTTGCAAGCTGGGCTGCATGGCCAAAAAAAAGAAAAGAAAAGATTTGCATATGCAAGAGCCAAGAAAGAGTGCCACACATATGCTCAACTTAAGTTACTTGGAGATTGTCTTCGTCGATTCAGGCTGCTGTAACAAAATATCACAGACTTGTTGGTTTATAACCACCAGAAATTTATTTCTCACAGTTCTGGAGGCTGGAAGTCTGAGATTACTGTGTCAGCATGGTTGGGTGAGACCTCTTCCAGGTCTCAGATTTATCCCTGGATGCTCGCATGGAAGAGGTTGGTGGCTCTGTAGGATCTCTTTTATAACAGCACTAATCTCATCATGAGTGCTCCATGCTCATCACCTAATCATCCCCCAAAGCCTCATCTACCAATACCATCACCTTTGGGGGTTAGGATTTCAACATATGAATTTGTGGGGGAGCGGGGAACAGAAGCATTTTACTCTAGACAACCTAAAGATCCATCTAAATAATGCAGAAATAAGGAAGTAATGCTCTAAAAAGATAAGCGGTAAATCAGAAACCAATTAGACATGACTACATACAGCTAATTATTTTAAATGTAGCTGCAAAATAGCATGCACCAGTAGTTTTTGAAAAAGCAGATAAATACTATAAAAGTTATTGATTAACTATAAAATTATGCAGTGAAACTGCCAGGTGGTATGAACAAAAACTAGGAAGCAGTTTGAGGAGTCTGAGGATATAGTGATTGATTCTCTCTTAGGTCAGTTGATTGATGTTTAATTAAAGGTATTGATAGGGCTTCCCTGCTGTCGCAGTGGTTGAGAGTCCGCCTGCCGATGCAGGGGACACGGGTTCGAGCCCTGGTCCGGGAAGATCCCACATGCCACGGAGCGGCTGGGCCCGTGAGCCATGGCTGCTGAGCCTGCGCGTCCAGAGCCTATGCTCTGCAACGGGAGAGGCCACAACAGTGAGAGGCCGCGTACTGCAAAAAAAAATTTTTAAAATAGGTATTGATAATTAAGTGTGGGTTCAAGAGATTTTTTTTTTTAACTGTCAAAGCAATCACAAGTAGAGTGGACTTTTTTGTTTTTTTTTTACTAAAATGAAAAAATTAAGGTATAATTTACGTACATAAAATTTACCTTTTTTTAGTGCATAAATCTGTGAATTTTGACAAACTCATTTAGCTGTGCAACTATCACCACAATCAAAATGTAGAATACTTTTATCACCTGCAAAAGTTTTCCTGGGCTCCTTTGTAGTCAGCTCCCTTTTCAACCCCAGCACTTGGCAACCACTGGTCTGTGTTCCTCCTCTGTACTTTTCACCTTTTCCAGAATGTTCTATAAATGGAATCATACAGTATGTATGTACCCTATTGAGTCTGGTTTCTTTTACTTGATATAACACATGTGAGATTCATCATGTTGTAACAGTAGTTGTTCCTTTTCACTGCTGAGGAGAATTCCAGCGTACAGATGTAACACAGCTTGTTTCTTCATTCTCTTGTTGAAGGACATTTGGGTTGTTTCCAGTTTTTGACAAATACAATTGAAACCTCTCTATCTGTACAGAGAATTACCTTATTATATTTCCAGAAGGGGGAAAAGGAAAGCAGAGTCCACAGAGCAAGAGATAAAACAAAACAAAGAACATAGAAAGCACAAAGTAAGATGATAAAAATGAGATGCAACTATTTGTAACAATAACAATATTGTTAAACTTTCCATTAAATGACGGACACTTGAGAGGAAAAATATGGTGCCAAGTTTAGGCAACTAAATTTTCCCTTCCTGAAACTTCTTGAAAGGGCCAAAGAACTATCAGGATAGAGGCAACCTAGAATCAGCCCTATTTGTTAGGGAGCTTTGCCAACCTTACCCCCCACCCCACCCCCCCAGTTCGGCACATTTTCATATATCACATATTCTGTTCACACACACCACACTCCAAATTACTTCCCCAACCCACCATCTATCTGCTGCAGAGGAAATTTTTCACAGTATCAGAGCATAGTATAAATAAGGAGAAAAAACAAAGATTTGGCTACAGTGGTGTTCAGACAGGACCTGACTGAAGGATGCTGCCAGGAATGCTCTTGGCTCCCTTTTGAGGAGATTTAATGAAGGGATTTAATGATTTAATGAAGTCTTATAATTTAGGGAAGTAGAGACTAACCAACACAAGTCCTCTTTTGTCGCTGTTGAGCAGTCGTCTCAGGAAGGCCTGTACCAGGAAGCCCATTGAAACTGAGTCCCCCTAAAATTGAGTTCCCCTACTGAGTTTATGATTAAACTTTCTATCCAAAACTTTATTTGCTTTCCTGTCCTGCCCCCTGTTCCCCTCAGGATTGCAGAGTATCACAGAAAAGGGGGATTTGAAACTGAGCAGGACCTTGTGGGGCCTTCCCAGGTACCGAAGCTCCTCTGTGTCCCCTGTTTTTGTTTGTAGAAAAAGGCTTTAGTCTCCTAGGCCTTCCCTGAGTTCCAAAGAGCAGAGACTCAAGCAGTTCCTAGTTAAGGAAGTAAGGGAATGCAGAAACAGAGGAAAAGCAGTCAAGAACCAATATTTCAGTGATAAAACAGAGTTCTAATTCCTCCTCAAGGGATATACAAAACAATTGGACACATATCTTTTTCTTCAGTCACTAAGACCCCCACCCTGGTGGAGGATGGTGACTGTGAGCTGACCACAAGCACGTAGGTCCCAGACTGGCTGGAACCAGAAGACTGAGGATTAAGATTCTTGAAACACCACCCAGTTACCTCACCACCAACCAATCAGAAGACAGTTATGCCCCCTGTAACCCTCACCCCAAATACTGCTTTCAAAAGCCCTTCCCTAAAACACATCTGGGAGTTTGGAACTTTTGAGCCTGAGCTGCCTATTCTCCTTGCTTGGTGCCTGCAATAAACACTGCACTTTCCTTCACCAGAACCCAGTGTCAGTAGATTGGCTCTGCTGAGCAGCAGGCGAGCAGACCCAAGTTTGGTTCGGTATCACTGTGGTTACAGGGGGCCTTGCCTGATGTCAGCCTCTGGTTGTAGGGCTCCTCTTTGCATGGAGCCCCAGGAGCGACCTGAGCAGGTCCCGTCACACTAGGTTGAGTTGGTTAAGCTTTAAATTATGCAGAATAGGTTGAGGTGTATAATCTCTGAAAAGGTGAAACCATGGAAGGCTGGGATAATTGGGGATGAGCTTGCGGTTGAATTGGCCTTTTGTAAACTTAATTTATGGATAGGATTTGGTCCAGTGGAGTAAAGAAGAGAGGGCCATTCAAGCAAGGGGATTACAAAAGAAGACTCAGATGGAACTGAGCTTCGAAAGTTCTTAAATCACGTGCATCAGTAGAAAATAGAGAACTATCGGAAGATTTTTGAACTGGGGAATAAGATGTTATAAGTTAAAAAGTGTTAAAAAGTGGCACAGTCATACAAAGTAGTGTTATAATATCAGTAATAGCTAGTCTTTCCCCTGGTAAGTGTTTTATTATTCAATCTCCATAGTAGCCCTATGATGTAATTATTATTATCTGTCCCTGTTGAAAAACAGAATCTAACCAAGTAAATTTAAGATCTAATTGGCTTTATTAGGTGATTCATGAATCCTGCAGCATCCCACCTAGCAACTAGAAGGTGCTCTAAAAGGTTGTGTGGGGCTTCCCTGGTGGCGCAGTGGTTGAGAGCCCGCCTGCCGATTCAGGGGACACGGGTTCGTGCCCCGGTCCGGGAAGATCCCACATGCCGCAGAGCAACTAAGCCTGTGAGCCATGGCTGCTGAGCCTGCGCATCCGGAGCCTGTGCTCCACAACGGGAGAGGCCACAACAGTGAGAGGCCCGCGTACCACCAAAAAAAAAAAAAAAAAAAAAAGGTTGTGTGAAATGGAAGGTTTTTATAGGAAGAAGGGTAGGGCAAGAGGGCTACTAGCAAAAGGAAAGAAAGGATTACTTTTTAGGCCAGGATTTCTTTTGTGGGAGGACGAGAACAGTAAGGGTTTTACCATGTGGATTGCCTCTTGTTCCTCTGGAGGATGGATAGGGTGTACTTGTCAGCTGACCTCATTGGTGCTGACCAGAAAATTCCAGATTGGTTGATTAAGATTACATTTTTGGTGTTAGGTATTAAATCTAGGTTTCGTATCTTGGGCTTTAGCACAAGTGACGCCATTTTGGGCCTGTGGTTTTTAACATCCTGTTTTGCACAAGAGGAGAGACTGCAGGCAGGGTGATCAGTTAAGGTCCAAAGGTAGTAGTCTGAGTTCTAGATCGTGAAGGAAAGACTAAAACTGTAGGACTGGAAACGGAGAGCAACAAGTCTAAGATGGTTCTATGGGTATCAAGCCTAAGTGACTCAAAAGGGCAAAGTCACCGAGCATCTCTCTTTGTTTTTACTCCTTATCTGTACTGTACTGTAGGTTACGGCTTATTGATTAATTGGTTATACTGAAATAAAGTATAATGTACTAGTGTGGAAGACCAGGAAGTATGTTTTTCACTAGCTTTAGCGTGATTTCTAGTTTTATTTTTTATTTATTTTTATTTTTTGGCTGCACCGCATGTGGCATGCAGGATCTTAGTTCCCTGACCAGGGATCGAACCTGCGCCCCCTGTAGTGGAAGCATGGAGTCTTAACCACTGGACTGCCAGAGAAGTCCCTGATTTCTATTTTTAAATGCCAGAAAACAAGCAAGGCTAGATTTCTGGTTGGAAAAATGTTATGCTATTAACATTTAGATTGTGCTGTAAGTCAGGTTGTTCTATTTTATGAGCAATATTTTCTTTTTATGAACATTCATGCCTAAAATATTGAATTTGCGTGCTACTTTATTTTTGATTATTTTCGAATGTATGTGAAAAAAGTGGAATTCTGGTGAATTTTGTAGATTAAAAAAAATTAATTAATTAATTAATTTTTGGCTACATTGGGTCTTTGTTGTTGTGTGGCTTTCTCTAGTTGCGTTGGGGGGGGTGCTGCGGTGCGCAGGCTTCTCAACACGGTAACCTCTTGTTGCAGAGCATGGGCTCTAGGCACACGGGCTTCAATAGTTGTGACACGTGGGCTCAGCACCTGTGGCTCGCGGGCTCTAGAGCACAGGCTCAGCAGCTGTGGCACACGGGCTTAGCTGCTCCATGGCATGTGGGATCCTTCCGGACCAGGGTACCCGTGTCCCCTGCGTTGGCAGGCAGATTCCCAACCACTGTGCCACCAGGGAAGTCCCTGGTGAATTTTTTAAAATGTAAAGTGATTAAGGTGATACACAATCACATTTAGATTTTTCATTTGTCCTTAAATTAAGCCATAGAAATATTGTATTTACTTTTCTAGAGAGTAGAGGAAGAAATGAGATTGAAAGGACATTTCCATATCTTTGCATTGAATTGACTCCAGCTAATTGTATTGTGTAAAAAAATTTTTATTTGGTTGCTAAAATAAATATATCAAGAAGGTAAACAAGTCAGAAACCTAGTTCCTCAGGTTCATAGGCCTGATGCTTGCTTGCTTATTTGATTCATTCATTCATTCCAGAAATGGTAATGGATCATTTGTTTTTTAATCCTCCATTGTTTTCATTGTTTACCTTAGAAGTACAATTCAGTACAGGGTGAAATGTATTATAAAGACTGGTTATGTGGCCTTTGGAAAAAGCTATTCCAGCTTGCTCATCCCAAACTGAATCTAACTAGCTGTATGGTCTTGGGTTCTTAGTTTTCTTGTAAGTGGAAAGAGCAGTGGGATCTAGAATTTCCATGAAAGTCATCCAGTTTTAAAGGTTTCTAAAAACATTTTTTTAAAGATAAGTTTTGTGGAACTCACCAGTGTTTTTTTGTTTGTTTGTTTTTAAATTTTTATTTATTTATTTATTTATGGCTGTGTTGGGTCTTCATTGCTGTGTGAGGGTTTTTCTCTAGTTGTGGCGAGCGGGGGCTACTCTTCATTGCAGTGCATGGGCTTCTCATTGCGGTGGCTTCTCTTGTTGCAGAGCACAGGCCCTAGGCACATGGGCTTCAGTAGTTGTGGCAAGCGGGCTCAGTAGTTGTGGTTCACGGGCTCTAGAGCACAGGCTCAGTAGTTGTGGTGCACGGGCTTAGTTGCTCCGTGGCATGTGGGATCTTCCCGGACCAGGGCTCGAACCTGTGTCCCCTGCATTGGCAGGCGGATTCTTAACCACTGTGCCACCAGGGAAGCCCACCAGTGTTGTTTTGTGGTACCAAAAGGCATTTGTGTTGACAATGGTTGAAAATGAATATGAATACCTAGATTTAAGTCTCAGCTCTACCACTTAATTAACGTAGTGGTAATAAAGTTAGTTAACGTTGACCCAGGATTTACTATGTACCAGGAACAAATTTAAGTGCTTTACCTTTATCATCCTTTAATGCTCACAAGAACCCTGTATGTGAACTGCTATAATTGTACCCATTTTACAGGTTAGGAAATTGGGGCATCGAGAATGTAAATTACCTCCAATAAGAATCCGTAAATACAGAGCCAGTGTTTGGACACAGGTAGTCTGAGACCAGAGCTGGTCTGATTAGCAGTAGTGTAATCCTGTCGACCCCTTAGTCGCTCAGAGATTACTTTTGTAAATCTGTAAAATGAGTCCCATGTTCACTCTTTCTTTGCTGGTTTGTGTGAGGCTCAAATAAGTAATGCAGAGGTTCTTGAAGTGTTGAACTGAATCAGCAGTGTCATTCCTACCTGGGAACGTGTTCAAATGCAAATTCTAGGGCCCCCTTCCTAACCTGCTGACTCAGAAACTCTAAAGATGGGGCCCAGCAATCTTGTGTTTTAACAAGCCCTCCTGGTGATTCTGATGCATGCTAACATTTGTGAACCACTGAAATATTAAATGTTGACTTCATAAAAGAATATTTACAACACTTCTGTAAAAAGAAACTAACAAAACCCCCCATGTATCCCCATCTAATGAATTGCAAAAAACAGTTCTCTGTATATTAGACCCACACTCATGCTTCTCCCTAATAGTTGGACACCGCAGCCCCACCCTGGAAGTAAAAGTATTCTGAAATGAGTGTATTTTATTTTCATAATGTTTTCCTATAGTTTTACCACATATATATGTATATTTTAAAAACCTAATGCATTTAGTTTTCCAAGATTTTGAATTTCATCTAAAGGTATCTGTGTATATCGCTCCTGTATTTTAAAAAAATTTGCTCAACATTTTGTTAGTGGTATGTGTGCAAAGAATGTATTCATTTTCCCTGCTGTATTCTATGTTTGAATATAACATAACTTATTTCCCCATTTTCCTTTCAATGGACATTGGGTTGGTTCCAGTTTTTGCTACTACAAACACTGCTACTATGAACATTCTTGTATATATTTCTTGGTACACTTGTGCAAGAGTTTCTCTGGGGCACTGGTTTTCAAATTGTTTGACCTGAAATCTGTAGGAAGAAATGCACTTTACATCATAATCCAGCAATTTCAGCTTGCTTGTTATAGTATAGAGAAATACAGTGGACTTTTTTTTTTTTTATATTGACTAAAATTGGGTCCTAAAACCTCCTAACCTCACTCATTAGTTCTAGTAACTTTTGTAGATGCCTTAAAATTGTCTGTATAGATGACCAAATCATTTGCTAATAAACACAGCTTTATGACATTCTTTCCAATTAGTAAGCTTTTAATTTCTTTTTCTTGCATCATAGCACTAGTTACAACCACAATAAAATGTAGAATAGAGAGCAGATATCCTTGCCATGTTCCCAGTATTAGGGAAGCACATTTAATATTTGACAGATCAGTATGTTTGCTATAGGTGCATCATGTATGCTTTTTATCAGATTAAAGATATTCATAATTTGCTGACACTTTTTTTTTGCGGTACACGGGCCTCTCACTGTTGTTGTGGCTTCTCCCGTTGCGGAGCACAGGCTCCGGACGTGCAGGCTCAGCAGCCATGGCTCACGGGCCCAGCCTCTCTGCGGCATGTGGGATCTTCCCGGACCGGGGCACGAACCCGTGTCCCCTGCATTGGCAGGCAGATTCTCAACCACTGCGCCACCAGGGAAGCCCTTGCTGACACTTTTTATCATCAGTGGATATCAGATTTTATCAAATGCCTTTTCTGCAACTATAGAGATGATCATATTTTTTCTCTCTTTTTATCTTAATGTGGTGGATTACATTGATTTTTTTTAATGGTCTTAGAGCTGTTGAGAGGTGTGTTGTTCAGTTTCCAAATATCTTGGGATTTTCTAAATGTCTTTCTGTTCATTGATTTTTAATTTAATTCCATTGTAGTCAAAGAACATGCTTTGTATGATTTGAATACTTTTCAGTTAACTGGGACTTTTTCTGTTGCCTGATCTGCATCATTTCTGGGTCTTTTTCTATTGATTGCTTTTTCTCCTGACTACAGGTGATTATTTTCCTTCTTCCTTGCATGTCTTATAATCATGAACTGAATGTCAGACATTGTAAATTTTATCATGTTGGGAGTTTGAGCCTTGTTCTGGGATGGAGTTGAATTATGAGGAAACTTTCATTCTCTCCAGGTTTGCATTTGATCTTTATTAATGGGATCAGCACAGCCTGTAGTCTGGGGCCAGTTTGGTTGCATTACCAGGGCAATACTCTTCTGAGTACTCAAGCCAGTGGCCACATACCATAAGGTTTCTTGGCTCTGGTTGTGGAGAATGTGAACTGTTCCCAGCTCTGTGTGAGGCTCGGGAATAGCTCCTCCTTTTCTTTCCCAGTGGTTCTTTTCCTTGCCCTCAGGAATTTTCTTCACAAGCATGGGCTGATCAGTAATCAGCTTAAGCTAGTAGGGAAACTTAGGCAGCCCTCACCTCTCTGATTCTCTGCTCTGTATGTTCTAGTCACCTTGACTTCCCTGAATTCTCAACTTTCTTCCCTCACCTTAGGGTGACTCCTGGGCTGTGTTTCGGCTTCTCCTCCCTGCACTTTTGCCTGGAGATGCAACTGTAGATTTCCCTCATCTGTTTCCCTTCTCTTAGGCATCACTCTCCTATGTTGTATGCTGTTCAGTGTCTGAAAACCACTGTCATATTTTTGTCCATTTTTTAGATGTTCAAGATGATAGTTCATCTGATCCCTGATCCCTGTGGTCCACTTTGGCCACAAGTCTAAGTGAATACATATTTTTAAGTTGAATAGAGAGAAAAATATTCCAAATTCATACTGAATTTCCAATGCAAATTGATTAGCCCAGAGTTATGTATCTTTTTGATTTCATACTTCTCTTTTCTGTTATGGTGAAGAACCTTCCAGAGACATTACCAATACTTACTCGTTTTTATGTTTCTTCTTATTTTATTCTTACAGCAACCCTGAGGTAGGCAAAATACCAGGTTACAAATGTCACTTTATTTCATTTTATTTTTTTGCGGTATGTGGGCCTCTCACTGTTGTGGCCTCTCCCGTTGCAGAGCACAGGCTCCCGATGCGCAGGCTCAGCGGCCATGGCTCACGGGCCCAGCCGCTCCGCGGCATGTGGGATCTTCCCGGACCGGGGCACGAACCCATGTCCCCTGCATCGGCAGGCGGACTCTCAACCACTGTGCCACCAGGGAAGCCCAAATGTCACTTTATTGATAAGGAAACTGAAGCCCCCAAAATTCAATGACTTTCCTAAGAGTCCGCACTGGTAGGTTTTTGGCCAAGCTGCGGAAAGTACCTTCAGTAGCCTGAGTGTAATTTGGTGTCACCTTGGTCTGGTACACACCGGGCTTGCATTTCTTCATTTACGAAACAAGGAGTTTTCCCAGATCTCTTCAGTGTCTGGCCTTCTCCTCAGTTCTCTGCTTTTCCGATTCGCCCTTTGCTCCCAGCCACATGTACACATTCTGTTTTCTCATGGTGCTTTCAGTAGGACGTGACTCTGGTGTACATAATACGGGAGAAGCTGTTGTAAGGCCCTACTGAACGCCCCCGGAGGCTAAGGGCGACCGACTGAGCTTGTTCTGGGGCAGGCCCTGTGGAGACAGACGTAAAAGCTGCTGCCTTTGTATTTGCATTTTCAGATTGGTGATATTAAATTAATGGGGTTTCCAGCCTGGTAGGGGATCATTCATTTTCTCAGTTTATCTGTGCTTTGTCTCAAATTTCATGTACATATGGAGAAAATCATCACTAACATTTTTGACTGTTATTTCAAAGTGCTTGTTCTAGAGTCTGCAATAATTGGTGGCTTTTATCTTTTCTTTTCTTTTTTTTTTTTTTTTTGGCCTCGTCACCACATGTGGGATCTTAGTTCCCCGACCAGGGATCTAACCTGAGCCTCCTGCAGTGGGAGCATGGATGCTTAACCACTGGGCCACCAGGGAAGTCCCGGCTTTTATTTTTAGATTCTCTATTCCTCAATTATGATTTCTGTCCATAAGATAGATGCCGCAAACTCAGCCCAATCTTAGATCCGACCTTTTTTATCTTAGATCTGTCTCATTTTTATTTAATAAGAATGCATACCAAGAAGAACCTGAAAATAATACCTTATTTGATTAGGAGAAGGTGTTCTGGACTTGTTAGTAAGTTAATTTTTTTTACTTCTTCATTAAAACCCTGCCGTAGTTGCCCTCTGATTTTTTTCTCTTTTACTTTTCCTTAACAAGAAAGAGATCAGTTGAAAAGAAGAGAAGCTAGTAGAAGGATAAGCATGGTAGCATTAGGATGTGTACTTTCAGTGTTATACCCAGATGGAGAGTGCTATAGTGAGTCCACGATTGAGGCATCCTTGGTATTCTGAGTAACACCCTGACGCCTCAGTTGAATCACTGCAGACATGCTTGGAAGGGGCAGCAAGAAAATGGTTAAAATACTGAACTATTCCCCGATTCTCATGCTGTTTCTAAGGGGAGCTTTGTACTTAGCTGCCTGCAGTGAAATGCGTTTGCTGTCCTTAAGGACATCTGCCCTTCCTTGTCCAGCTTTACCTTGTTAGGACTGTTGAGGCTAGCTTGTTCCGTTACCTGTACAGACCTTCCTGACCCCCAGTTTTCATTGAATGACTTCCACTGTCCTGTTGGTGAGGGCAGTTGTGTCCATCTTTGAGGATGTGCCTGCCACCATGCCCGAAGTGGGAAGCCAGACAGGGCAAGAAAGGGGGAAAGGGAAGGTGACTGCCATTTACCCTGTGTCTACCAGGGCTTGTCGTCTTCCTAGAGGCTCGGCTACATTCTCCTCTTTGGAAGAACATACTGGTGCCTCCATTTCTTACATAGACAAACTGTGGGGAAACACCTGGTGTTTGTAGAACAAATACTTTCTATTCTGCAATTTTGAGTTGCCTTGTGTTAGCTTTACATGTTTCATGTAAATTTAATTTCATATTAATTTAAATGAGATGGCTTGGAGGTAATCCTTTGGTACCCATGAGGAAATAAATAAACCATAGTTGAGTTTATATCTGTGAAATACCTCTCCCATTAAAGATGTATTTATCTGTTCTAGCCACAAATAGATGTAATCCTTAAAATAGAGATTTCTAAAGAATAACCAATGAACCGGTCCTTAAATCTCCTAACTGGTCATTAAATTCTAAAGGTCTAGAAAACGAAGTTAAGAATCCTGTAAGACTGGGCTTCCCTGGTGGCGCGGTGGTTGAGAGTCCGCCTGCCGATGCAGGGGACACGGGTTCGTGCCCTGGTCCGGGAGGATCCCACATGATCCCCAGCGGAGCGGCTGGGCCCGTGAGCCATGGCCGCTGAGCCTGCATGTTCAAAGCCTGTGCTCCGCAACGGGAAAGGCCACGACAACAGTGAGAGGCCCGCGTACCGCAAAAAAAAAAAAAAAAAAGAATCCTCCAAGAGCTGCCCCTGTGGAGTTACTGCTGGTGACAAGTAGAAGCTGTTGTCCTCATCTGACAGCCCCTGACCTGGATGACCAGTCTGGAGCCTAATTGGAATGATCAGCGTAAAACCACATTTTTTTTTTTTTTTTAACTCCTGGGGTCATACTTTCTGTTGAATCTGATTGTCTCATCCTTGTAGTAGACTCGAATTAAAGAGCCAAAGAAAAAAGTCCACTTGGCCTTCTAGGACATTATTGCATTGACCCCAGGGTGAAGATAAAGACATGATGTGCCTTTTTAGTCTTAATAGTTCTAATGGCTGAAAGTAGGCAGATCAAGATAATAATGAAAAAGAAGAAGTTTGATCATCTTTATAACATTCTGAATAGCAGACAACTCAAGTCAGGACCTCGTTCTGTGTTTGCTGTATCTTTCTTTCACAGACGCTACCAAACGCCTAATAGAAAACGTCATGTTTTAGTTATTCTTCAGGGGGTTGTAATTTGAGGATTCATGAAAAAGCCTAATTTATCAGAAAGATTACTAGCAACCCATCGACTTTTCATTGTCAAAATCAATCCTCGTAGTGGGGCCTATCAGACTATTCTTATTCTGTTGGTTTCTTGTTGCATAATGCTAAGACCTCAAATTTCTTCCCTTTTTTCCTCTCTCATGAAAGTCTGGTTTAAAAGAAAAGGCCAGGCCAAATCAAAGATTTGGTAAAATGCAAACTGCTTTACATTTGTAGACATACTGTCTTATCTAGTTGGCTCTGCAAAATTATACTTTTGCGATATAAACAGTAAGCTGCTCGGGGCAGAATTCCAGCAGCTTGTCTTTCCCAACCTTGTACATAGCAGCCAGCAAGGCGGTTCATACACAGCGACTCCCTTCTCTTGTTTAATTTCCTCAGACAAAACAAGACATTGCGGTGGTGCCTGCTGATTCCAAACGACACAACTTGTTTCTCTTGCCTCTTATCAAAACCTCGTGAATGAGAGGCTGTTGGAGCCATAGGGTCCCTTAGAGTCATCTGGTCCATGCCTTGTTTACAGATGGGAAACTGAGGCCCAGACGAACTCATCCAAGGTCATGCATGTGTAACTGATAGAACTGAGTCTGCTTTGTTTAACCCAAAGGGTTTCCTTTACTTCTCCTTTCTCTGTCTTCCTCTGTAACAGTTATTCACATTCCAGGGAGAAAACATGATCCACTGAGCATGTGAGTTGTATGCCTGTTTTTGAAATAGCACAAGACGAGCAGACAACATGATCACCAACCTGTATTGGGGTAGCCAGAAAGTTTGTTTGGTTTTAAGTAAAAATAAAAGACATTTTTCATTTTCACCAAGAACTTCATTGAACATTGTATTCACTAACAGAACGAACTTTTTGGCCAACCCAGTACGATAAAGAGTGTTTGGGGAAGTTGGGGGTCTCGTTTAATGAGATAATTCTAAGGCAGACAACATACTGAGACACTATCAGGTTCTTTTCTTTGCTGCCAGGCTCTTCCAGGGCATCCCTTTGGCATCGTGGACCAGCCTGGTAAAATGGGATGAATGGGTCTTTACAGGACGGCGTCAGTAACAGCTCTGCTGCTGGTAAAGCGGGACTCCTCGGGTCAAGGTGCTGACCCCTTCTGAGTCTCAGTTTCCTCATTAAATAATATGGTAATTGGCACCCACTCCATACAATTACTATATTCCATATGGAAGTGAAATCATAAACTACAACGGAAATGAAGTGGATTAAGCAGGGGGATGGGGAGGGCGTGGTTCTAAAGTGCATCGTTGGTGTAAATCGATGACATTGTAAGTGACTGGAAATCTTATTAGTACTTCTGCCCAAAGACATGCAACAGGGAGTACAAATGCCCTCTAACTGGTGACTTGTCACTCCAGCGGAAGGCATTGCTGAAGAATGTGTTTCCCATGTGAAGCTCTTTGAAGGCTTGGGTTGGAAAGGCAGATTCTCTTGTATAATTAGCAAAAGAGAGGCCAGAGAGGTGATCTGATAATCCCTTTCATGAGTGGTGGGAAACCACAGCTGCTGCTTCTGAGGGAAGCAGAAGTACCTTGAAGTTTGGGGAAGAAGTGGTGAATAACTGAATCGATTGGTGGGTTTTATAAAAGCCACTCTTGTGCCTTGAGCACCTTCTTTGGGCCTCATCCAGTGCCTTGGAATGTGAAAGGCACAAAGTCATGTGTAACCAGGTCCCCATTCATGAAGGGTTTACCTTCTGATCGGTGGCAGATGATAACACAAGATTGTCTGTGATCTAAAGCCCAAACTGTGTTAAAGGAAAAATTGCGGGACTTCGGAGAAAAAAGAGATCCTTGCAGGGTGATAGGGAGTCAGTAATCATTTGTCGAACTGCATTGTGCATGTGAGCTTTACGGTGTGAGGAAGAAAGAGATAAGCTGTTGTTCCAGGCAGAGGTAAACCGTGAGCTGAGCACAGAATTTAGGGGAGGTTATGAGTCCTGACCGGAGCAGAGGGTGGGATTTGGCAGATGATGGAGGCAAAGGTGGATAATTACAGCCAGGATAATTTCGGGAGCACTTTGATTGTCAGGCTCGGGAATCTAGGATTTAAGGAAACATAATAGTCTATGGTGTGTGTGTGTGCGTGTGTGTGTGCGTGTGTGTGTGTTTACAGCAGTCCTTGGTAGGTGTTTGTAGCTTGGAGCTACGGTGCCAGGTGCTGCCTTAGAGAGCTTCTGCTTACTTTCCTGGTGACTAAGTGTGAGGAAGAGGTGAAGCTTGGTGATTACACAACACATTGTGACACAGCAAGCTCTCTACTTCCTGATTCCATCTGCTGGCGGGGCCAGTTTGGGGGGAGGCCGTGAATGGGGGCTCCAGGGATTCAGGGATGTGAGATCTACATTTTCTATGGAGACCCAGCAGTATACCTAGTGGGCAAAACGTTTGAATCAAGTAGCAGTTAGACGAAGGAAGTGAACCTCAGTGGCTCAGTAGCTGTGGCCTCGTGGCCCACGAAGAAGTCTAGGAACCAGGAACTAACTCCTTCTGCATGCTGTGCAGTTTCTGCTAGCCCGCTTCATCAGCCTGGTCTTAGTCTGAATTCATATTACAGTCCACAAGCTCAATAGTAAACCAGTTCCAGTATCATCTGTCCAGACTTCTGTGCCAGGACTACAGAAGAGCACATATTTGGGTGATTCTCTTCAAAAAGAGAGGCCACTTGGAAAACATGGGGCTAGAGGTCTGCTCCTTCCGTTCTGGGATAGATTGACTGTGAGGAACCTGCAGTCAGCCTGCTGATCTCGGTGCATCGCAGGCTCAGGAAAGAGCAGTAGGTACCATGATTGGATTGGATCCCTTTCTTCCCTTCTTAATGAGCCTTGTGGGATCTGGCAGATGGTTTGATGGATTGAGTGACCAGCCTCATGTGCTCATAAGAGCTGCAGAGATGGGGAACATCGTGGGTTCCTTGGATGGTCAGGTCAGTGGTTAGAACCGAATCTCTAAGGTGGTTCTTTTTCCCTGAAAGGATGCAGCTCACTCATCATGAGAGAGGGCAAGAAATAAATCTACCTTAAAAAAAAAAAAAGCTTCATCGAAGTCTAATTTATATACCATAAAATCCACCCACTTTAAGCATATAGTTCATTGATTTTTAGTAAATGTGCAGTGTTCTGTGACCATCACCACAATCCAATCCAGTTTTAGGAGGTTTACGTCTCTCTGTAAAGCTTCCTGGTGTCTGTTGTGCTCTGTCGCTATTCCCACCCACAACCCACGAAACCATCAGCTGCCCTCTGTCACTGAAAGACTTGCCTCTTCTGGACGTTACAAGGAAATGGAAGCCTAACGTATGTTTTGTGCATGTGACTTTCATTTCGCATAATGTCTTTGAAGCATCCGTGTTGTAGCATGTGTTCCTATTTCATTCCTTTTTGTTGCTAACTGATATTCCATTGTGTGGACAGACCATATTTTACTTATCCACTCATTCTTCAGTGGATGAATTGTTTCCAGTTTTCAGCTGTTGTGAATAATGCTTCTCTATTGGTTTCTTGTGGCTGTCCTAACAAATTACCACAAACTTGGTGGCTTAAAACAAGAGGATTTTATTCTCTCGTAGTTCTGAAGGCCAGAGGTCTAAAATCAAGGTGTTGACCGGCTGTGCTCCTTCTAGAGGCTCTAGGGGAGATTCCGTCCTTTGTCTTTTCTAGCTTCTAGCGGTCGCGCCAGTCCTTGACTTGAGGTCATGTTACTTCCACCGCTGGCTCCGTCCTCATGTTGCCTTCTCTTCTGTGAGACTCTGAAAACTCCCTCTGTCTCTCTCTCATCTGGGTACGTGTGATTTTGTTTGGACCACACCCTGAATTTCCAGATTAACCTCCTCTCCATATCCTTAACTAACTCACACTTTTTGACACCTGAGGAAACATTCACAGATTCCAGAATCTGATGTGGATATCATTGGGGGGCTATTATTCTGCCTACCGCAACAGCTATGAATATTCACATGAAGTTTCTGTGTCAGCATGTTTCCATTTCTCTTTGTAGATAACCGGGCGCGGAATCGCTGGGTTGCTTGTACATTTATGTTTAACTTTTTAAGAAACTGCCAAACCGTTTTCCGAAGAGGTTTTGTCATTTTATGTTCCTACTAGCAATGCATGAGGGTTCCAGTTTCTCCACATTCCTGCCACGTCTGCCTTTTAAAAATTAATAGCCATTCTGGTGGGTGAGAAGTGGTATCTCGTTGCGGTTTTAATTGGCATTTCCCTGATGACTAATGGTTGTTGGACGTCTCTTCTGGTGCTTATTAGTCATCATATATGATTCTCGGTAAAATGTCTCTTCAGAGCTCTTACCTATCTTAAAATAACATTGCCTTCTTCTTTTGGAGTTACAAGAGTTAGTCAACTGTTTTGTATGATTGTGGTCCAGTCATTGCCAGTCCTAAGGACTGTGGTGATGGAGGTCACCTTGGGGGTACCCCATTTCCCCAGGGTACTTAGAGCTGGGGCGAGGCAGCCACCCAGTGTTAGTCTATTACTGGGGGGTGGGTGGGACTCATACGTGGTCCGTTGGCTGCCAGTTACTGTGTCAGGGAAGCCGGGAGACGGCTCGCCCTATGCCCTAGAGATCATAAGCTCAGTGGTGTTGTAGGCTGATAACTCTTATCACCATTTTAATTAAGGAGTTGTTTCTGTAATAATATATTTACTATATCTCTTCCCGTACTAAACTATTAAAAATCCCTGGTATAGGGACCACATCTCTGTGTTTCAACACTCTGTCTCCAGTCTCTAGCACAGTATGTGGTACATAGTAGGCAACCAACCAATATTTGTTGGTTGGAAGTATGACTGTAACATACCAGTAATGGGAGCCCAGGAGGATGCGCTCTGCTTTCCAGTGGGCGATTCACCTGAAATGATTAAGGAGAGGGTTATTTGTTAGAGGAGTGGTTCACTAACCACTGAATGGGCCCTGTGGTGACTCGTATTTTTTTTTTTTAATGTGTTTGGTGACTTGTATTTTAACTGCCACTGATGCCATGATTTGCCTCTTTTATTTCTCCTTTCCAGCGATCTATAACTACAGTGCCTCTCAAGATGTGGAGCTGTCCTTGCAGGTTGGAGACACGGTTCACATCCTGGAGATGTATGAGGGTAAGTCTCGATGGCCTTCTGCCAGACACGGAGCAAGGCCCAAACAGTAGAAGTTACTTATTCATAAGGCACTTAGAGCAAATATCAACGTGCTTTACATCTGAAGTGATGCTAGTGAAAATCCAAGAAGTGCTTAGGGTATACAGTTTTGGACTGTGGGTGATTTCAAAACAGCCAGCTGAGTGCATGAGCTCAGACATACCCAGACACCAGAATCAAAATATGTGACTCTGGGGAATTCCTTGGTGCTCCAGTGGTTAAGACTCCACGCTTTCACTGCAGGAGGCATGGGTTTGATCCCTGGTTGGGGAACTAAGATCCTGCATGCTGCGCCGTGTAGCCAAAAAAAAAACAAAACCAAAATATGTGACGCTGCATTTTGTGAGGTTTCAGTGCTGTTATACGTACGCCATCCTATTTAATTCTTATGGCAATCCTCTAAGGGTGGCAGGGCAAGGGTTTTTTTCTAATTAAGAAAAAATATGTATTATTGACTCTCAAAAATATAGAACTCTTAAAAATTACACAAGTTAACCCATGCTCACTTTTTTAACGTAGTTGAGAAAACTGATGTTCAGAGTAAATAAGGTGCCTCACGTCATACAACTAGTGACAGAAGCAAATGAGATGAAGCACTGTTGATTTCCAGTGACTTCTCATGAAGCAAGACCTTAATACATGAAAGATGCTATCTCTTCATAGGTACTGAAAATAAATAGGAAAAGCATATAATTCAACTCATATTCTAAAAGGCAAAAACATTTATTTCTTTGTAAAATTCTCTCAGATAAAATAGTTAAATAAACTGATAAAAATTCCCAAAAAAATGTGACTGGATGCAGAAGGGCCTGACGCAGCACTGGCTCCAGAGGAGACATGTGTGCCTCTGGTCTGGCGGGAGCTCGAAGGAAGCCCAGCTGCTGAAGTGGCTCTTTCTTCTCAGCACTAAATGTTCCCAGACTTGGGGAGAAATGAGGGAGAGACTTACTGGTGTTGCTGAGATTCCTTCAGAGAATTAGGTCAGGCGACTCTAGGTCCGGAAAGCCTACTAGTATATTTCCTGCAACTAGGTTGGGCTGGGGAGGGGGTCCCAGTTAACCTGTAAGTGGGCTGTTGGGCAGTTACCCAGGGCTCCCGGGTCATCTGAAGAGCACAGGTCATGTCTGCAACCCCCTCCCCCGCCCAGCCGCAGGCTTCTCGCTCCAACTCAAGCTCTCTAAATCCTAATGGGACTCATCCACGTATCCACATTTCTAATCCAAATGCCCAGAGCACAACAAACATGTCTCTAGGCCCCTAACATTGAGGATCAAAGCAAAGAACATTGAGGGTCCATTGATTCTCTCTGAAGATTGGGGCGGGAATGAGGTGGGGAGCTAGGCAGATTTTTCTCATAGGGTAAGGCTTGTTAGGACAAGAACTCTGGATTTGCAGGGTCTGCCCCCCACCATGTAAATGGTTCTGATGATGGCATGGCAAGGGTGGTCGTCTAGTGCGGCTTCCAAGGGCCAGGCAGACAGACACAGGATGGGGAAGAGGAGATGGGAGGTCCGAAGGAAAGGAAGTAGGGCTCGGCCATAGGAAAGCTAGGCCGTCTGCCACATTGCACAGAAGCCTCTGCTTTTACTCTTCCTCCCTTTAGTTTTAGGCAGAGGGCTGGTGGTTTGCATTATCCTTCTCCCCGTCACACACTTCAGAATGTCTTCGTGCAGCTTCCAGGGGCAGGGGAAGGGAGGGAGGGCTGTGTGGACGCTTCCCACTCTATTCTTTTTCTTCCTCTTTTTTTTTAAAAAAATAAATTTATTTATTTTATTTTTGGCTGTGTTGGTCTTCGTTGCTGTGTGCAGGCTTTCTCTAGTTGCTTTCTGTAGTTCTCTAGTGCAGGCTACTCTTTGTTGCGGTGCGCGGGCTTCTCATTGCGGTGGCTTCTCTTGTTGCGGAGCACAGGCTCTAGGTGTGTGGGCTTCAGTAGTTGTGGCACGTGGGCTCAGTAGTTGTGGCTCACGGGCTCAGTAGTTGTGGCTCACGGGCTCTAGAGCGCAGGCTCAGTAGTTGTGGAGCACGGGCTTAGTTGCTCCGCGGCATGTGGGATCTTCCCTGACCAGGGCTCGAACCCGTGTCCCCTGCATTGGCAGGCGATTCTTAACCACTGCACCACCAAGGAAACCCCTCTCTTCCATTTTTATTCTCACCATCTTAGGTCCAGCCAAACATTGATTCCATGGCATCACCAAGACACTAGGGATAATCTACTTATCTTCTTCTTTTTTTTTTTTTTTTTTTTTTTGCGGTACGTGGGCCTCTCACTGTTGGGGCCTCTCCCGTTGCGGAGCACAGGCTCCGGACGCACAGGCTCAGCGGCCATGGCTCACGGGCCCAGCCGCTCCACGGCTTGTGGGATCTTCCCGGACCGGGGCACGAACCTGTGTCCCCTGCATCGGCAGGCGGACTCTCAATCACTGCGCCACCAGGGAAGCCCTCTTCTTCTTTTTTTAATATAAATTTATTTATTTTATTTATTTATTTTTGGCTGTGTTGGGTCTTCCTTGTTGTGCACAAGCTTTCTCTAGCTGCAGCGAGCAGGGGCTACTGTTGCGGTGTATGGGCTTCTCATTGTGGTGGCTTCTTTTGTTGCAGAGCACGGCCTCTAGGTGCGTGGGCTTCAGTAGTTGTGGCTCGCGGGCTCTAGAGCTCAGGCTCAGTAGTTGTGGCGCATGGGCTTAGTTGCTCCGTGACATGTGGGATCTTCCTGGCCCAGGGCTCGAACCCGTGTCCCTTGCATTGGCAGGTGGATTCTTAACCACTGCACCACCGGGAAGTCCTACTTATCTTCTTGAACTCCTTTACATATTGAAACCATAGTCTCTTCAAGCCTTACTAGGTCATACAGCTTTGTCTGGGGCCAAATTAATCTACTCTACCTAGTCTTTATGGACACACATTTTTCCATTATACTGGTAAAAGGCACATGTTCAGTTTCCATGGGCTTGAAAATAATGTATACTTTACAATTACTGGGTGCAAAGTTCTATAGAGGACAATTAGATTATGATTTTGTCACTTTTTTTTTTTTCAAATTTGCTATATGCTAACCTTCTTTCTGCTTTTTCTGTTGCTGAGAGAACTGTGTTAAATCTTCCACCATGATTGCAGTTTGCGTCAGTTTACAGTGATGTCAGTTTTTTGCTTTCTGTATTCTCAGAACTATTTTTAGGTGCATACAATTTTAGAATTGTTATATTAGACAATTCCAACTTTTAATTCCTGTTTGTAAAACTTTTTATCATTATCTTCATCTGCAGTAATGCTTTTTTCCTGAGTCTTTTTTGTCTGAAATTGCAGCCGATTCACTGGCGGTGCCAGGCTTTCCTGACCTCACAAGGCTGTCAGAAATGCTGCTTAGCCGCTCAGGACTCTTCTTAATTTAGCAGATGCCCCAAGAGGAAAGCAGCCCCCAATACTGGCCTTTCTGAGTTTGTTATTTTTCAGATCTAGACCTGGTAATTCTTTACTTTACCATGTTAGCGTGTGTGTGTGGGGGGGGCGGGTATTGTCAGGCTTTTCTAATTGACCTGCAGAGTGTGGGAGGGAAGAGCACAGAGTTGATCTGAAATCAAGTAAATGATACCTTTTAAATACGTTTTCAAAATTTTTTTTTTCATTTTTATGTGACCCCAGTGTTTCTTGAAATAGTTGATTGAAACACTTGGTCCTCACATGATTCATATTAATGGTAATTTTAAGTGTGCATATTATTTTTACTTAGTGATCTCCCAGTCGACCAATGAGCATTCCTAAAAGTAGCACTCCTATGGACCAAGCTAATGTGGTCACCAAGCTTGGTTGAATATAAATGGAAACACGCAAACACGTCTGTTTCAAATACCTTCCGGAGTTTGAGTCCAAAAGCCACAGTGCCTCTAATATATTACAACTTACACAGCCGTATACTTGCCAGAAGTGCTGGCCCAGTTGACGGTCATACAAAAAACTGTTACTTGATCACTGCGGCATCTGGACTGTGATGATCCAGGTGCTGTAGGTCCTGACAGCAAGAAGCCAATTGTCTTGTTAATTGTTACCATACAATGCTTGGGGGGCCAGCCACAGAATTCTTTCATTTCAAAGAAGGACATGAGGGACTTCCCTGGTGGTCCAGTGGTTAGGATTCCGTGCTTCCAAGGCAGGGGGCACGGGTTTGATCCCTGGTCAGGAACTAAGATCCCACACGCTACAAGGCGTGGCTGAAAGTAGATAAATGAATGAATGAACGAATAAATGAATAACAAAATTTAAAAAAGAAGGATGTCAGTGCCCGTTCTGTAAAAGTGGACATGTGTCAGGGTGTGAAAGGGGAGATTTAGAGCATGAGCTTATTCACTTCATTAACAGCCAAGTGGCAGGTCAGCTTTACAGAGATGATGATACTGGCTTAAGGTTTAAACTAGTGTTTATTTTATGGGATTAATTTTTTTTAATGGTGCGTGCATTGCCAGACGCAGTGATAGGTACTTCTATCTGCTAAGTACTTTGAGTTCTTGGCTGGGTTCTCAAGTTTCTTGATTATTCGAGGCAGTTCAGGACGCAGTGAGGGCAGGAGGGCTTTGCAGACATTAAACATGATGGAAATGCTGAGTAATAACTTGTGTTCAAGCCCTCCTCCCCCATCTCCTCTTTCCTTTAGAAAAATAAACAAAGTGGAAACACCCACAGTACTGCCAGATGGAATTGAAGGGTGGTGCTGGCAACCATTTCATGGCCCTGGCCTGCGAGGCGGGGGTTGTGTCTTTCAGCTTCCTGTCAGCGCTGACTCCAGGGGTCCCACCCCGCCAGACACCCTGCCTTTGAGATATTTGCATACCAGACCTGGGTGGGCTCTTCTGGTGTGGACATGAGTTCACCCTTCTGGAACCCGGACTTGAAAAATTCTTTTCTGCCCACAACAGAATACCACTTAGGACTCTCCTTTTGCTGTTTTCCTCCCTGTGGTTGAATGAATGATTCCAGAAGTGGTAGCTCCTTGAGGCCTTCTCCTCCTGCATCGGCAGGGCCCGTGCCTAGCATGGCTCCCAGTATACAGTAGGTGCTCAGCAAGCCTGTTGTATGAGTGAAGATAAATGGGAGACCAGGGCAAGCCTGTGGGAGCAAAGCAAGGTAGTGTGGAGAGTAAGGGGGATGGGGCCACCTCCGCAGCACCCCCGATAGAACAGGGCAGGGCTGCTTTGCTCCTTCTATGAGACGCCAGCGTTGCCCTGCCCTGTGCAGACCACATGATGGATTTGGTTACCGCGTGAGCTGCTTTTTCCAATAACGGCTTTATTGAGATAGATCTCAAATACCATCCGGTTGACCCATTTAAAGTATACAATGCAATAATTATTTACAAAGTACTCTATTCACAAAGTAGGGCAACCATATCACTATCTACTTTCAGAACATTTTCATTATCCCCAAAAGAAACCCTCTACCCGTAAGTGGTTTTTACCCGCCAGCTCCAGGCAGCCACCAACCGAATTTCTGTCTCTCTAGGTCTGCCTCTTCTAGACGTTTCACGTAAGTGGAATCATGTAATGTGTGGTCCTTTGTGACTGTCTTCTTCTACTTAAAATGATCTTTTGGGGGCTCATCCATGTTGTTGCATGAGTCAGTACCTCATATCTTTCTATTGCTAAAAAATATTCACTGTAGGCATAGTTCACATTTTATTTATTCATCAGTTGATGGACATTTGGATTGTTTACAAGTTTTAGTTATGAATAATGCTGCTGCCATGAACTACAGGTTTTTGTGTGGATATATGTTTTCATTTCTCTTGGGTGTCTCCTTAGGAGTGGAATTGCTGGATCCTATAGTAACTCTGTGTTTAACCTTTGGGGAACTGCCAGACTGATTGCTTGAGCTTTGGCTCCAGAACAGGAGACCACAGTCCACATGAGAGAGTTGCCATTCCTCATCCCTTATCACCGTTTCTCTCTGTAACCTTGCCCCGAATGTCATTTGTTACTAAAAATAAGGGAAGGGAGTAGAATTGACTGAGAAGCTGTATATCGCTCTTTTTTTTTTTTTTTTTTTGCGGTACGCGGGCCTCTCACTGCTGTGGCCTCTCCCGTTGCGGAGCACAGGCTCTGGACACGCAGGTTCAGCGACCATGGCTCACGGGCCCAGCCGCTCCACGGCACGTGGGATCTTCCCGGACCGGGGCACGAACCCGTGTTCCCTGCATCGGCAGGCGGACTCTCAACCGCTGCGCCACCAGGGAAGCCCTATTGCTCATTTTTTATAGACCACCAAGAACTGTTTGCCTTCAGAAACTTTTTCAGGGAACAGAAATCCTCAAGGACTAAAACAAGTGTCCTTGCCTTTCTTCTGCTTTGGCACTGGCCTGCCTGTAGTCACTGCCACGTCTTTGCTTCTTTAACCAGAAAAGAGTTGGCAGTTAGACAGCTGTTCTCCGTCTGAGTGTTCTTTCCCACCCCAGATCCATGGGCATGACTGAAAAAGCACTGATACCTGGGGGAGGTTCCAGCTGTGGTCATTTATTCATTCAACAGGACTCGCTGAGCAAGTATTATGCTCTTCTGTGCCAACTACATTTATTGACCACAAGAGACGTTCTAGGCATTGAGGTCACCTGAGTGACACAATGGTAAGGTTTCTGCTCTCACAGGGATTTCATTCAAGAGATGGACAAAACAAGTGAACAAAATATGTGAACATAAGCATTCAGATACTTATAAGTGCTATGGGGAGAAAAGGATGGTGTTATATAGACCAGAGGCGGATGAAAGTGATGGAGAGTGAAAGGAGAAGGACCACTTTAGTTTGCATGGCTTTGTCCCTGTCTTAACTAAGGTAACTGTCCGTGGGCAAGACATTTGAACTCTCTTTGTGTCATGGTCATTTCGTCTAAAATCGGATCACTCTTTGAACTGAAAGTGATTAAATGCAAGTGACTTGAAAAGTAAGGTTTCAGCATCCCTGCTGCCATGAAGCTCTCCTTTCCTGTAATTATCCAAATTCCAGTCACAGGTGATTTCAGGCTCAGGGTTTGTTGTTCCACCAATGGGTACTGGTTTCCTGCCTTTGATTCATATCCATTGTTTAACTCATTTTCAGCTCCGTAAACCACTCACAAGCTTAGGAGAGAGGGTGACTGGTGTTAACAGTGATTTCTGGGGGTAAACATAGCACAACTGGCTCCCGCTGGAAATAACAAAATGAGATAATGTCTCAAAGGCGTTCCAAGCTCTGCCGAGGCAGGTACGCCATAAAGTTTTATATGATTTCAGTGTAATTTGGTAAAGACCCAGAGGAGAGCACAAATGATTGTATTGGAACCAGAGGAAACAGGCAATCCTGAAAAGTTGAAGTAAAAAGGAGCCTTTGTCTGTATACAGGAGGTCCTCAACATATATATTTCTTCTGTGTGGAATGAGGTCAGTTTTGAAATGCACCTTAATCAAGAAATCCACTACCTTATGATATGAAAAGGTATAGACATGGATTATGACTTGGGCTCTACATGTGTTGAGTCTCATCTTTATAAAGCAAGATTTTTTGAGTAAGCACAGAGGGCAGTATTATGATGGGTAGGTAAAGTTACATGGCACTAAATTTTAGCTCCATAGCTGACAAAACTTTCTAACAGAGGCATAAAAGAGAAGAGAGTGTATTTGAGGACTTTTTTTTCCAAGAAGAGGCTTAATAGGCATCTTTCTGAGATGTGGTATTAAGAACCCTCCACTGGAAAAGGGAACCTTCCTGCACTCTTAGTGGGAATGTAAGTTGGTGCAGCCACTATGGAGAACAGTATGGAGGTTCCTCAAAAAACTAAAACTAGGGGCTTCCCTGGTGGCGCAGTGGTTGAGAGTCCGCCTGCCAGTGCGGGGGACGCGGGTTCGTGCCCCGGTCCGGGAGGATCTCACGTGCCGTGGAGCGGCTGGGCCTGTGAGCCACGGCCGCTGGGCCTGCGCGTCCGGAGCCTGTGCTCCGCAACGGGAGAGGCCACAGCAGGGAGAGGCCCGCGTACCGCAAAAAAAAAAAAACGAAAAATAGAATTACCATATGATCCAGCAATTCCACTCCTGGGCATATATCCAGACAAAACTATAATTCAGAGAGATACATGCCCCCTTATGTTCATAGGAGCACTATTCACAATAGCCAAGGCATGGAAGCAACCTAAATGTCCATTGACAGAGGAATGGATCCAGAAGAGGTGGTGTATGTACACGGTGGAATATCACTCAGCCATAAAAAAGAATGAAATAATGCCATTTGCAGCAGCATGGATGGACCTAGATGTTATCATACGAAGTGAAGTAAATCAGAAAGACATAGACAAATACCATAGGATATCACTTATATGTGGAATCTAAAATACGACACAAATGAACGTATCTACAAAACAAAAACAGACTCACAAATATAGAGACCAGACTTGTGGTTGCCGTGCGGGAGGAAGGATTGGGGGTTTGGGGTTAGCAGATGCAAACTAGTATATATAGAATGGATAAACAACAAGGTCCTACTGTAGAGCACAGGGGACTATATTCAATATCCTGGGATAAACCATAATGGAAAAGAATATGAAAAAAGAATTTATATGTGTATAACATCACAGCAGAAATTAACACAACATTGTAAATCAACTATTCTTCAATAAAATTAAAACAGAAAAAGAACCCTCCATTGGATCCTATGATACAGTAAGGTCCTATCAAACCTTTTCAAAACTGATTCTCTGATTTGAGAAGTTGTCATCTCCTACTATCCTGTGCAACAGTGAGTCGGCCTGGCAGTCTTGTCATCCGTTTACTGTTCCTCTTTTCTATTCACTTCCTCCTCTCTTTGGTCAGCCATGCCCAATGACCATAAGAGTAGTGAGAGACAAAATCAAAATTGATTTTAAAAAGTCAGTTCTTAACAGTATGTGTAAAAGTTTACTGGGTTTAAGCTGAAATAAGGCATTCGATGTATTTGTAACTTTCATTTACTTTTGTTACCCCATTAGTCAAGATAATTGAAACTTTATTGTAATTCAGAATCCATAACCTCACCGTGTTCTAGTTAGAAAAACAACTGCCTTTCTCAAACGTAAATGGCAGTGAGCCCAACAGCTTGGATTTTACGACAAGCATTGCGTGCAAACGTTTTGGCTTGAGCCTTGAATGCAAGGTAGGCCTTGTGGCATTTTGGTGAGTGTGCTGGTCACTTCCCACATCTGTTTGACCTTTACCTTAAGGACAGCTGGTCAGCTACTACTCCTGGGGACACATGTTCCCGAGATGTGTTTTTCCATAGACGTGTGTGGCAGTAGGAGGGTGTTTACAAAAAAAAAAACTAATTAAAAAGTAGAGCTGGTGAAAAGTCTCATCTCAGGTTTAATCTTTAAAAATTTTTATTAGCATATAGTCGATTTACAATGTTGTGTTAGTTTCAGATATACAGCAAAGTGAATCCGTTATACGTATAAGTATATCCACTCTTTCTTAGATTCTTTTCCCAGGTAGGTCATTACAGAGTATTGAGTAGAGTTCCTTGTGCCATATAGTAAGTCCTTATTAGTTATCTATTTTATATATAGTCGTGTGTATATGTCAGTCCCAATCTCCCAGTTTATCCCTCCCCCCACCTCAGGTTTAATCTTATCCAAAAGAGAATGCCTGGGCCTCCCTGGTGGCGCAAGTGGTTGAGAGTCCGCCTGCCGATGCAGGGGATACGGGTTCGTGCCCCGGTCTGGGAGGATCCCATATGCCGCGGAGCGGCTGGGCCCGTGAGCCGTGGCCGCTGAGCCTGCGCGTCCGGAGCCTGTGCTCTGCAGCGGGAGAGGCCACAGCAGTGAGAGGCCCGCATACCGCAAAAAAAAAAAAAAAAAAAAAAAAGAGAATGCCTTCTCTTTTTCCTTTTGAGATACACTCGAATGTTCTTCTAACATTCCATCTTGAAAATTTGTGTTATTTGCGTATAGGCAAGTGTAGAATCTTCTAGGATCAGGTTCGGAACCGTTTTCTGAGTGGAGCCTTCATTCGGTTACTTCGTCGTGAACTGGTACTTGGCGTTGGCCCATTTGGGCCGCGGCCCACGTGCTGAAGGAGGCAAGCTCAGCCTGAAAGCAGAGATGTACTGGGGATGCCGTAGAGGAAGGTTCTCGTGAGGAAGCCTCTGGTGTTGGTCTCCAAGGGCTCTTGGTGGGATCCAGGGGTTCAGAAGGCGGCAAAGTGATGAGCAGGCTCCTTGCGTCCCAGGCACGTACGTGACCACTCAGGCTGTCTTCTCACCTCTGAATGCTGGGCCTTCACATTACTTGGCATGTAACTTTTTTTTTTTTAATAGATCTTTATTGGAGTATAATTGCTTCCCAATACTGTGTTAGTTTCTGTTGCACAGCAAAGCAGTTCAGCCATATGCACACACACTGGCATGTAACTTTTATCAAAAGTGACTTAGGGGCTTCCCTGGTGGCGCAGTGGTTGAGAGTCCGCCTGCCGATGCAGGGGACACGGGTTCATGCCCCGGTCCGGGAAGATCCCACATGCTGCGGAGCGGCTGGGCCCGTGAACCATGGCCGCTGAGCCTGCGCGTCCGGAGCCTGTGCTCCGCAACGGGAGAGGCCACAGCAGTGAGAGGCCCTCGTACCAGGAAAAAAAAAAAAAAGTGCCTTAGATGTGTCATCCCCATTGCAACCTATAGCCCATCAAACCATCCTGGGACTGAGTAAGAAGACTCTGAAGGGTTCTTGGAAAGAAAAAGGCCTAGAGGAAAGTTCAAAATTGATTGAGGGCAAATTGGAATTAGACGTTTCTCCTCTTGCCTGTATCTGGAGAGAGAAGGATACATAGATGCCTCTGCTCTGCTCATGGTAATGTCACTAATTTATGATCTTTAAAAGCATATAAGGAGGCCTAGGCGTCATAAATATTAACCCTCTGCTAGAGCGCCCCCACTTTATTCAGCCCACGGACGCAAATCATTCAATAGAAAGTGTTGTAAGAGCAGAAAACACGCTACCTGTAAAACTTACGTGCTACAAAGGAGTCTTACAAAAGCTCGAGAACAGCAGTTCTTTTCCTGGCCTCACCTCCATGTGTAATTCAGGCTACACCTAGGGAAGGACAAGGCAAGACAGGGAAGATTCTCGTTAAAGATTATTTGTCTAACCCTTATATTCTGTATAGGCATCCTTAATGATTGTCTTTTCAACAAGAGTATTAAATGTGTGTGCATTTCACTTTGACAAATGAAATAGATTTTTTTTTTTTTGCGGTACGCGGGCCTCTCACTGTTGAGGCCTCTCCCATTGCGGAGCACAGGCTCCGGACGCGCAGGCTCAGCGGCCATGGCTCACGGGCCCAGCTGCTCCGTGGCATGTGGGATCTTCCCGGACCGGGGCACGAACCCGTGTCCCCTGCATCGGCAGGCGGACTCTCAACCACTGCGCCACCAGGGAAGCCCATGAAATAGATTTTAAATACCTGTACCTAGCAATTTAGCCCGTCTTTTAAATGACAGGAACAATGTACACTAAATTCCTAATCTTGAATGCTTGTTTAGTTTTCACCATGCAGGAATAGCATCTGTTGTTATCGTTGGAAACGAAGGGTATGGGTCAGGGGGACTTTTTCTTCTTTAATATGTGTTACTGGCAGATTCATTGCCCACTGAGTGTTTAACCAGACCTTAGAGTCACCTATTCTGGTGACCTTTGAGTTCTCCTTAGGCTGTATCCAGTCTCTGCTCAGGCCCTGGGGTGTTCGGCCCCGTGTTTCTTGTTTGTTGTAGCCACTGTCATATGGTTTTTCTATCGCCCAAGTTGTTTCTTCTACTTTTTCTTGTTCTCGTTCCCTTAAAGTCATGTTCCCTACCCTTTGCTTGGGGCAGGGAACTTATTCTGTTGGAAAATAAAAGTATGTCTTCTTATCAGCCCCGAGGGCTCTGGGGAGAAGCTACCCCCAGCTTGATTCCAGCTTCTGCTGTGTTTGTCATCGGTAATTTAATAATAATTTAGAGAGGTTCTGGTCTTCCTTCCAGAGAGCACAGAGACATGTCTCAGAAAAAGAACTCCACAGAGTCTCCTACTGTCATCAGCATAGGAAGCAGATGACGGCCGTAAGAGTAGGAGCCGGTCCCTGGATTATGTCCTGGGGTCCTCACCATTCCAGCTCTGGCGTTTTCCATTCCTCTACGTGCCAGGCATTGAGCGAAGGGCTTTCAGGTACTGCATCTCAGTGCTTACAGTCCTGGGAGGTCAGAGTTATTGATGCTTGTTTAATAAATGTGAATATCAAGGTTAGGAAACTTGAAGACATGCACACAGCTATGAAATGGCAGAGCTGTGATTCCCACCCAGGGTCCCATGGAATCCAATGAGAGTGTGCTTTCCATGTCCCAAGGCCTTTGAGGAAATAACACTTCTATTTTGGACATAACGGACAGTTTTCCACAGTCGGTTAGGTTCTTCTGCGTTTTGAATGGCGATCAGACGAGTCTCCCGTTGCCCCAAATGTATCAGGGTGTGAGCTCTTTCTGGACTTAACTTCCCTCCGTGGCTCTTCCATGCAAACTAGTCACTCTGGCCAGCGGTCTCCTCCCTGCCCTCTGAGCTCACCACGTGCTTGGACCCGCTTCACCCCCCCCAGTGCTGGGTGCCTCATTTGCCCTCCACACACACCTCCTCCCTGGCCAGTTTTCAACAGCTGACTTCCTCCGAGCAGGTAGCCATGTCTGTATTTGGGTAGCAGAGCAGAATCACCCCCGCCCCAGAGAGATTAGTCCCCCTCCTGCAATCCACACGCTCCAGGGAAGCATGACGGAGGCAGTGGGCAACCGTTACGGATGGTCTGTCCAAGCCTCTTAGGTCTGGCAGGTGGGTCTGGGATGAGATCAGCAGAGAGGTCTCTGGAAGTGTCTCTGACCACCCCCCCCCCAGCCTGTGGCAGTCTCTCCCTCCCTGCGTGTCTGTGGTTGTATAGCTCGGGTCCGCAGCTGTGCCCTCCCATCTGAGTTAGTAAATAGGGCACGTGGATCGGACCCAGTGGTCTTTGGCTCTGACGCTCTGGGAAGGTCCCACGTGGTTCATATTCTTCCTCTTGCTTCTGATGTTTTGCCACCGGGACTCTTAACGCTGTCACCACTCTTGGGTTCCACCTCTGCTTCTGTCACTGCTTGTCTTATCGCACCCCTGGCGGTGTCTCCTCACCCCTGGCCGTCCGGGTCCACAAAGTGGGGCCCTGCGGTTCACGTTTGGAGTCTAATGCTGTGGTCTCACACTTTCACCTTTAAGAGGCATTCCACTGAGGAACTTGGAGCAGGTTTCTAGGGGACCAGGTGGAAGGGGTCTTAGGTTCAGGGCGGGGTCACACTGGAGGGCTTTCCTCACTTCAGCTGATTCGTCCTCTGAGCGAAGGCTCACGTATTTCCAGCGCCTCTGCCCAGGATGAGTTTCCTATCTTCCTGGAGCCTCCCTCCCTCCTTCATCTCTCGCCTCTAATCTCAGTGTCCTTCTCAGGCAGCTTAGGTGGTTTCACGGAAAAAGCAGTCTGCACTGAAATTCCAGAAATCCTGGTTAACTAGACAGGCAAGTTTATATCTCCCCCCTCACCTGTGTGTCTCTGTTTTACTAGCAATTAGATTAGAAAGTCTTCCAGATCAGGAGTTGGGGTTTATTAGAGGCCCAAACTCCTTGAGTGAGGCCCCCCACCAGAGCCCAGCATAGTTCCTTATAAAAGCGAGGCTCCTTCAATGTGTCTTTTTTTTTTTTAAATAAATTTATCTATCTATCTAGTTATTTATTTATTTTTGGCTACTTTGGGTCTTCGTTGCTGTGTGCGGGCTTCTCTTGTTGCGGAGCATGGGCTCTAGGCATGCGGGGTTCAGTAGTTGTGGCACGTGGGCTCAGTAGTTGTGGTGCATGGACTCTAGAGCGCAGGCTCAGTAGTTGTGGCACACGGGCTTAGTTGCTCCGTGGCATGTGGGATCTTCCCAGCCTGGGGCTCGAACCCGTGTCCCCTGCATTGGCAGGCACAGATTGGCAGGCACACTCTTGACCACTGTGCCACCAGAGAAGTCCCCTTCAGTGTATCTTGCTTGATGAACTGATTCCTCAGCCAGCCACAAACCTGTACCGCTTTCTCATCCATCTTGCAAATATTGGTGTGATGATAACAAAACCAATAGAAGAATAAGGTACAGCAAATTCATTGCTACTACTGAGAAAGCTACATGTTGCATCCATTCATTTTGGCTTGCTTGAAGTGGTTGTATAAGTTAGAGAAACGGACCACAGAAGAGGGGAATTAGAGACAAGAGCCAGGAGGACGAACGGCTGCCAGGATTACTTTGCTTTAGAAAAGAAAGAAGGAAAGAAAAAGCCATATCTAGAAAATTGAAAGGGAATGGGCAAACCGGAGTCCGTAGGTTGATTAGACTGGAGGAAATTCTTTCTTCCCTCTCACTGAGCTTCAGGGGCGTCTGTGAGGTCACAGAGAGATTTCCCACTTTTGTGGGGGACGTTTGGGTATGTCACCCCTCCGTTCTGTCGACTGTGACTTGGACCCACTCCTCGCGTTGGTCCACTGCCTGGACCAGGTGTCTCCGTTTGTCTGAGGAGGTGTGTGCTGGTTGAAAGGAGAAGCCTTACCATCACCCTCCATGGTAGGCAACCAGAGCAAACCTCTGCCTGTTAGCTATGGAGTTAGATTTTATGAGGTGAGGAAATGGGGGAGGAGAAAGCAATGTTTTGGTGGAAGGATGTTTGAGAGATCAAAGCCTTAATTACTTGAAATTAATAGTTGAAGAAATGGAGTCCCGCAGAGCTAGTGAGCGCAGAACCAGGATGGAGACCCAGGCCTTTTGATTTCAACGAATCTTCCTTATAAGGAGCACTGCCTCTTCTTTTCTGGCCTCCTGGTCAGGTGCTCGGGCCCCACCCCACTCTGCCTACTGGGCATAGGATTCCCGGGAGAGAGGTGAAGGGTGTCTCAGACCTTGCAGTCAGATCTCACCCCAGAGGAGCAGGTTTTAGTGGACCTTGCACCAGTCTGTTCCATCCATGGCCACTAGCTCTAGGAGTTCTCTCTCTCATGAATATATTCATCAGAAGTTTATTGAGTGTCTGCTGTGTGCCAGGTACCGCAAAGACAGGTCACTTCCTTGTTCATTCAAGAAATAAAAGATGGAAACCATATCTCTTTCTTTTCTGCTGACTTGCCGTGCTTGTGCATGTGGGGTTTCTATTGAGAGGATTCTGTGGCCAAGCTTCCCTCCTCTGAGAGGCAGTGTGTTGAGCAAGTATCCCATTTGCCCTATCTCCCCAGCAGGGGAGCTGGGGAGGCAGTGAACTATGAACTGGGCAGTAGGAGACCTGTGCTCGGACCCCCAGCTTAGCTAGTAAGTCACTGCTTGACTTTGGACAACCTGTTCACTTCCTTGCCTGGGTTTCCTCTTTTTTGAGGTGTGGGTAAGTTTCCGTGAACTCTGAGTTCTTTGGAGCTCAGACTTCCAGCAGTTACTGGATGTGCCTGTCTCAAAGGCACAAAATTGATCAGATCATTAACCCAGATGACTGATTTGTCTCACAAAAAGTTACAAAAGAATAGAATCGTCTTTTACTGTCTTTGTATCCCTCCACTTTCTGCCTTTGGACTTAGTTTCAAAAGCCTCACTGAGATGGTCCTTGCATTCAGAAAATGGACATCCTGAACCCCCAGGGCTCTGTGCTGCCTTCAGATAAAGATGCAGCAACCAAGCCGGCTGTCCCGGGAGGGCTTTGCACCCAGTGTGGCTACTTCTCAGCTTCCCTAGAGGGAGGGACCTCACCCATCTCTCTGAGGGACACTTACTGGGGCTGGGAGGGCAGGCTGTGGCCATGGAAACCTGACAGGCTTACCTGGCCCACGAGGGATGGAACTTTGACCTTGGCCTAATTAACTGTGCTTCACCCAGGGAGCTACCAGGCCAGTGACACTTAAAAAAACAACAGGATTTAGCACCTGCTTCTCGTCTATGGACCCTCCCCTGACACACACACACAGTGAGGGTACATAGAAACAATGGCTCCCTATCTGTTTCTTGCCTTTAATTCCCGGGAGGTCAAAAATTATTTATTTATGATCTCACAACAGTGTGAATGTGTTTAATGCCAATGAACTGTATACTTAAAAATGGTTAAAATGTTAAATTTTATGTTATGTATAATTTACCACAATAAAAAAATAATTTATTGATGGAGGGGGCAGAGAGGAAACAAATTTATCCTGGGACTGCAAAATGAGGAGAGATTTTGCAAAATGCTCTGTGCCTTACACATCTAAATGGTGCTTTTATGGTTCAAAAAGATCTTCAGAGTCCTGGTCAGTAATTGCCTTCAGCATATTCATACCCCTCCCTTTGTGTGCCAGTCTCCAAGCATTACCATTAAAGGGCCTTTTGTAGCCGCATAGCACAGGGAGATCAGCTTGGTGCTTTGTGACCACCTAGAGGGGTGGGATAGGGAGGATGGGAGGGAGGGAGATGCAAGAGGGAGGAGATACGGAAACATATGTATATGTATAACTGATTCACTTTGTTATAAAGCAGAAACTAACACCCATTGTAAAGCAATTATACTCCAATAAAGATGTTAAAAATAGGGCCTTTTGTATTTCATTATTTGTTTACGATCTATTTCCTTCCTCCTTGAAGACAGTGTCTGGCAGCTGGGGTTGAATAAGTGTTTTTATGTATAATAAATGAGTGACCACATTAGCAATGTGAATCTTCAGCTCCCGTTGCTTGTCCGCAGAGAGAATTTTCTAACCACATACACTGAAGTAACCCCACCTCCACTTGTCACTCTTCTTTTTTTTACTCGAAGTATAGTTGATTTACAGTGCTGTTAGTTTCAGGTATACAGCAAAGTGATTCATTTAAACATACGTATACTTACGTATGTATTTATTCTTTTTTCAGTTTCCTTTCCCTTATAGGTTATTATAAAATATTGAGTAGAGATCCCTGGGATATATAGTAGGCCCTTGTTGGTTATCTATTTTATATATAGTAGTATGTAATGTTAATCCCAAACTCCTAATTTATCCCTCCCTCCAACCTTTCGCCTCTGGTGACCATAAGTTTGTTTTCTAAGTCTGTGAGTCTGTTTCTGTTTTTGTAAATAAGTTCATTTGCATCATTGTTTTAGATTCTGCATGCATATGATATTTGTCTTTCTCTGTCTAACTTACCTCACTTAGTACGATAATCTCCAGGTCCATCCGTGTCTCTGCAAATGACATTATTTCGTTCTTTTTTTATGGCTGAGTAATATTCCATTGTATATAAATACCACATCTTCTTTATCCATTCCTCTGTCGATGGACATTTAGGCACATCTTGGCTATTGTAAATAGTGCTGCAGTGAACACTGGGGTGCATTGTCACTCCTTCCTTCATAACTTTTAGCTCTTTATGAAATGACTATTCATAGCCTTGTGTGTTCACATGTATATGTTTTTCTCTTCCTGTTATAAAACAAGACCAAGAAGGATGGAGATGTTGTAGGTCTTGCTCTTCTAAGCATCTGTTTGTTGAATGAATAAATGAATCTCCAGTGTGTGTTGAACTTTTGGAAATAGCAGGACTCGTTCAGAATCCGTTTTGGAGCACAAAGTGAGTAAGATTAATACTGTCATTGGGGCACAGAACAAAGTAAAAGCAGTGGAGAAACTGTAGTCAAAGCTCTGATTTTTCACATGTGACTCAAACTGGTTTCAAGGTAGTTTCCAACAAAAATGTTCAGTAATATTTGAGCAATGCCTTTTGGTTGAATTCTGTCTCACTTTTTTTTTTTTTTTTTTTTTTTGCGGTACACGGGCCTCTCACTGTTGTGGCCTCTCCCGTTGCGGAGCACAGGCTCTGGACGCGCAGGCTCAGCGGCCATGGCTCACGGGCCCAGCCACTCCGCGGCATGTGGGATCCTCCCGGTCCGGGGCACAAACCCGTGTCCCCTGCATCGGCAGGCAGACTCTCAACCACTGTGCCACCAGGGAAGCCCAATTTTTTTGTTTTTTAAAAAATAGTTATTATTTAGAGTATTGTGCCCATGGGGTATAAGCAAGCAGAACCTATCCATTTACCTTGATAACATTTCCTTTCTTGAATACTAGGTTTTTCTAGAGGTATTATTTCTTTTTTCTTGGTTCTCTGTGGACCTACCTCTATTTCACAGCCAGACTTTCTGACAGAATCATTTGCCTCCCTCTAATATGTTCAGACAAATGAGATAATTTCACAGTTCCATTTTTTTTCCTTGGATTTGTTCCTCATGGAATCCTGTGTCCTCTGGCTTCAGTTCGGTCTGGATGCTCTCTGGGCCAGTTCCAGGGCTTCTTTCTGAGATCTCCGTCAGCTGCATTAGGGTCAGAAAAATAGAAACTAAACAGGTATGTCAGCAGAGCTAGGGCTCATATTGCATGTGTGTATAAATATAGATTAACACCTCTATGGATTTTGACCTCTCTACGCATTTTGAAAGTCATGAGTACACGGGGATACCTTCCATTCCAACTCAGCATCACAGGGTTCATTCTAGTATTTTCGCTTTCTGTCCTTGTAACTCCCTTCTGTGACAGCAGGAAGCCTGGCTTCCACTCCTTCTAGTATGTTTGCGTATTTGATCAATTCCCCTGTGTGTAGCCCCTCCCCATCTTCATTACCGCCTTCTCCCACGTGGACGGCTTCCTCACCTCTGATTACCCGTGGCAGTCCACCCCCGCCCCAAGTCCCGTGTGGATAGCCTTCTCCTCACCCCACTCAGGCTCTAACGCCCCATGTGAGCCCCACACGCCCACATGGATGCACCCCTTGTTCTACTTGGGCTCTGACAGCCCATGCCAGCCTGGTCCCGTGTGGATCCTCCCACCCACACCTTTGCAGATGCCTAAGTTGCCCCATCCTACCTAATAGCTCAGGGCTCACTTGTTCAGGATGGGAAGCAGAAGTCCAAATAGGTCTCCTGCCTCTGTCTCCTGTTCCCTAGTGTTTTTCTTTTTTCAGTCTTCTCCTACCAAAGAAGAATACCGTCCACTCATTTGCTTACACCCAAGACCTAAGTGCCCTTGAGGATTTGCGTTTCCTCCCCCAGTTAATGGCTAGTCCGAGCTAAATCGTGAGCAGCTCTTATCGATTCACAATAGGTCCTCTGTCTTTTCATCTTTCCCCATTTTCGTGGTACCTGCCAGTCTCGTCACTGGTGTCCTTTCTCCACTGTGTCTCACCTCGACAATCCATTCTTATAGAGCAGCCAGCAGCATCATTTAAAAGTGTGAGGCTTGATGTCATTTAGAACCTTCCAGGGGATTCCCCTTGTGCCTAGGATAAAACCCCAACTCCTCTGTGGTCCATGATACCTATGTGTGTGGTGCATGGTAGCATGACCAGGGGAACTTTGTAGAAGCGTGGGCCCCCCCTGAGTCCAGTTAAATCAGAGTATTTGGGGATGTGGCCCAGGCATTGGTATTTTGGATCTAATAGGCAGTCAGGACCCAGAATCATGCCTCCCTCTGACCACCTTCTTGTTGTTGTCTCCTCTTTCATGACTGGTTCCATTTAGCTTCTCACAGTGGCCTTTCCTTGGGCACCTTATGTGACATCATGTCCCATGTTTACTAATCATTTTCTGCCATGTGCTCTCCTTGAGTGCCTCTTCCTAGCACTGCCATTCTCTGAGATCATCATCTATCTATCTATATATGTATTTATTTTACATTAGAGTGTAATCTTCATGATAACTCTCGCTCTCCACTGCATCATGGTATCTAAACTAGTGCTTGATAAATATTTGTTGAATGGTTGCATGTAGGGGGGGCGGGGAGCCGAGTAAGGGACCTGTCCTATGGGAGCCAGGAAATGGGCAGTGGCCAGAGATGCATCTGAACAGGTGAGGTGAAATGGAGCAGGTGATGGAGTCTTGGCTGATGGAGATGATCTGAGAAACCAGATAAAGTAAGCGACTTTGACAATGGAATAAGGGACTCTCTGATATTTTTAAATTGGAGAGGACAGATTTTTATTCTGGAATGGGGCAGTCCCAGGAAAACAGAAATGACTTCTCCTGACCTGAAGAGCAACACTTAGCGTAGAATCACTTTTGATGTTCCACATGGTTGTTGGAAGCTTACTTTTTGAGATGGTCATTTCACCTAATTATAAGTGAGACTAGTCCTCTGGACTCACCATCCCCCCACCATTTCCTTCATTTTCTAATTTAAGAAAGCATCTGAGATTCTGACCAGTTCACACAACTTACTGATTATAGCTGCTTGTTGATATGCATTCAGTAGCATACCATATTTAAGTGTAATTATCTTGCTTTAAATGTTGGGATTAATTGGAAAATCATGTTCTTGCTTATATCACAACCCTGGTTGGTAATGTGGAAATGAGCAAACCTACTCTTGGACTATTACTAATCCCTTGCATTTAAGCTATTGAATTTATGGAGTCCTGACAGTCTATGATGAAAACTCCAGAAATAGACAATGTTCTGCTACTACCTAATGCCAAGGAACAAGGAACATAAGCGTTCACTTTTGTAAAATTCAGCGTGGTAATTTTGAGCCTTTAGATAGGGGTTATGCACACACCACAATTCTAGAGAAGACTTAGGAGGTAAAAAAAAAAAAAAAAAAAGTTTTCAAAAACAACAGGTTTCAGAAGTATAATTCTGTGATGGACAGCTGTGCAAAAACATTATTGACAAAAGTACAGATAAATTCCCCTCTGAAAGTGACCCAGTCTGTGTTGTAACATCTTGGGTTTATAGGACATAGAGAGATGAAAACTGCTTGGAAGAGACTGAAGTCTTGTTTCTCAGCTTGCCTCCCCCTCCCCAGCCCAGGATGGAGTTGAAGCCATTTACTCATGCAAAAGTCATTTTACTTTTTTTAAATAAGTTTATTTTATTTTATTTTTTATTTTTGGCTGTGTTGGGTCTCTGTTGCTGTGCGCGGGCTTTTCTAGTTGCGGTGCGTGGGCTTTTCATTGCCGTGGCTTCTCTTGTTGTGGAGCACGGGCTCTAGGTGCGCGGGCTTCAGTAGTTGCGGCTCGCGGGCTCTTGAATGCAGGCTCAGTACCTGTGGCACACGGGCTTAGCTGCTCCGCGGTATGTGGGATCTTCCCGGACTAGGGCTTGAACCCGTGTCCCCTGCATTGGCAGGCAGATTCTTAACCACTGCGCCACCAGGGAAGTCCCACAAAAGTCATTTTCACATGTTAGCAGAACCAAACAAGTGTGTAGAGATGGGTGAAGACTCTTGAGGCCTGGGAGAATTGTTTGGTGTGGGTATAACTGGATCTCACGTGCATTTTGGCATCTTAAATTGGGAGCAGTGTTTTCCTGTTCAGATATCTTTTTGTCAACCATGGGCCTTGATGCAAACCTATAACCAGTTCACAGCATAATACCCCATTCTAACTGGTAAAAAATAGCAAAATCCTTAACATGTGTGAATACTGACAGTTTAAAATTTGTGAAAATATTAATAAATCCATACTCAAAGAAGGTAAATTCAACTCTCTGCTTTAACATATCCAAAACAGATTGCGTGTCCAGTGTTGGATGATTTTATATAGAACAAATTACAAGAGAGTTCTAGAATGCTATTAACAGTTGCCTGAAATATTTTTTAATTTATTTTTTTATTGAAGTGTAGTTGATTTACAATGTTGTGTTAGCTTCTGGTCTACAGCAAAGTGATTCAGTTATATATGTTCTTTTTTGTATTCTTTTCCATTATAGATTATTACAGAATATCGGATATAGTTCCCTGTGCTATACAGTAGGACCTTGTTGTTTATCCATTTTATATATAGTAGTTTGCATCTGCTAATCCCAAACTCCCAATCCTTCCCTCCCCCACCCCCCTCCCCCTTGGCAACCACAAGTCTGTTCTCTATGTCTGTGAGTCTGTTTTGTAGATAGGTTTATTTGTGTTGTATTTTATATCTTTTCTTGTTTTTTTTTTTTGCGGTTACGCGGGCCTCTCACTGCTGTGGCCTCTCCCGTTGCGGAGCGCAGGCTCCGGACGCGCAGGCCCAGCGGCCATGGCCCACAGGCCCAGCCGCTCCGCGGCATGTGGGATCCTCCCAGACTGGGGCACAAACCTGCGTCCCCTGCATCGGCAGAGGGACTCCCAACCACTGCACCACCACGGAAGCCCTGTGTTGTATTTTATTTTATTTTATTTTATTTTATTTTATTTTTTTTTGCGGTATGCGGGCCTCTCACTGTTGTGGCCTCCCCCGTCGCGGAGCACAGGCTCCGGACGCGCAGGCTCAGCGGCCATGGCTCACGGGCCCAGCCGCTCCGCGGCATATGGGATCCTCCCAGACCGGGGCACGAACCCGTATCCCCTGCATCGGCAGGCGGACTCTCAACCACTTGCGCCACCAGGGAGGCCCCCTGTGTTGTATTTTAGATTCCACATATAACTTAGTATGATCATCTTTAGGTCCATCCACGTTACTGCATTATGGCTGAGTAGTATTCCATTGTATATATGTACCACATTTTCATTATCCACTCACTTGTTGGTGGACATTTAGGTTGTTTCCATGTCTTGGCTGTTGTAAGTAGTGCTGCTATGAACATTGGAGTGTGTGTATATTTTCCAGTTATGTAATAGGTTTGTCCAGAAATATGATGCGTAAAGTTTTCATTACAGCCTGCGTCTGCTCACTGTGTGTGTATGGCTACTTTACACATCTGGACCACGGACAACAGGGTTTACTTAAGCAAGATGACCACACTGATGCCTCATGGGCATGGGGAATGAGGAATATTATTACAGTGAATTACCTATAGTAGGTGTTCAATAAATATTTTGTATACAATATCTGTTTATGGACAGATTAGTGTACTACCTTTACAAGATAGAGGGTGGGAAAAACATCCATAGGAATATGTGTATTGATCAGAATTTTTAAAAGGAAGTTAAAGACTTTACTTAAAGCCTCGTTAAGCAAACACATAAAATCTTTTCATTGTAGGGGGTATTGTAGCATTGCCAAGAATTGTTGAAAATGTTGTTTCATTATTTATTTCAGTTTGTTTTTAGGTGTAAATATTTATATACATAAGGTTTGCTACTCCGATTTAAAATTGTTCCAGAATATTGGTTCTTAACCTGGGAACTTGGGGAGGAGGGAGGTGGGAGTAGGAGAGAAAGCGAGAGGGAGAGACTATATATAAATTATTTTAAAATATCTATTTGAATAGTATAATCTATTGTAATAGGATAAGGTGACTTTCAGAATGTATATACATGGATGAAAGTTCATATTCATTTATACAAAAACATTCATTGAATGCTGGGAGGTATTAAGGTGTTGAGAGGTTGGGCTGCCTTCTGTCTTGTTTTTTTGTTGTTGTTCTATCCTTTCTCCAAAGGAGTAGGGATGAGGCATGGTCCTAAGTGAATTTTAAATCCTTTCGTTATCAAGAGACTAAAGCTCTGAAATAGATCTAGATTTTTATTGCATAATAAACCAGAATGCTCATGTTGTCTGCTAAATGTCTCCTGGATTCCATCCCAGTGTCCTAACAAGATGAGGACGTATGTTGCTAATGTCTTTATATTGTCCCAGATAACAAAAGATTTTGTGTTCTCTTCTACCCTGACAGGTTGGTACAGAGGATATACCCTCCAAAATAAATCTAAAAAGGTATGGCTTATCGTTTCAGTTTGAAATCTGTGTGCCAGTTTTGTGTGCTCGTATCTGATTCCATTATCTGCTGTCTGTAGACCTAGTTCGCTTTCTCTTTGACGGCTAGTCTTTAGATTTGAAAGCAAATTCTCTGACCTTGGCCATATTTCCCACCAGCCAACTCAAGGATAAAGGCCGGAGGTGAATTTGACACCCCAGGTAGGGCCTCTGCGGACTTCTTGCTCCTGGTTCCCTCAAGCTGAGCCGTAGGGTCACCCAGGACATTGCTCTGTTTTGCGGGGGGACCTGGGCTTCTCCCTTTATCCTTTAGTTCCAGTGCTGAAATCTCAGGACCAAAGGGTCTCCCCATTTCCACTTGACTCTTTCCTTTATTAAAAAATGGTTAAACCAGAATAGTAGTTTTCAAACTGAAATCAGTAGAGTGGGTTATACCCAACATTTTCCTAAAAACAACACTGAAAAATAGAAAGAGAATAGAATGCGACGGTAAGTAGTGTTTCAGGAAACTTTTGTGTTAGGTATAGATTTTACAGTATTTTATGTATTTTTCATTATATTTTATGATAGTAGTGCTGGGTTGCTGTCTTATCATGGGCAAAGAGTTTGAAAAATTCTGACCCTCGTGGGTTCCTTTGGGCAGTGCCAAAGCTGCTAATCATCAAGCTAAAGAAACTCTGTGAGTTAGGTTAATACCCCCTCAGTTCATTTTAGGTCAGGTCAGCGCTTTTCCTGTGACACTGCACGTCGGGACAGCATAGCCTGTCAGCACTTTCTTTTGAACAGAACAAAGTGGATAGGGTCGTACTATTTCACAGTTAGTTCACATGCAACGTCGTGAATTGGGAGGGGTGAGAGAAACATTTCAGAATTTATCAAGAGCTAAGTAAAAAAAAACAACACCAGAAAAACCCCTCACAGATCCACAGGTTTTCCTCTTCAGATATGGCACAGTACAGAAGTGATGCTATAGCTCACAGTCTCAGAAGAGCTACGGGCCCAGAAAAACACTTTCCCACAAGGTATAGGGCCATTTAAAACCAGGACTGTCCTGGACTTCCCTGGTGGTCCAATGGTTAAGGCTCTGTGCTTCCAATGCAGCAGGCTTGGGTTCGATTTCTGGTCAGGGAACTAAGATCCCATGTGCTGCGTGGTACAGCCAAAAAACCCAAAAAGCAGGACTGTCCTACTCAAGCACTCTATGTTGTTGACCCTCAGATAACACTCAGTATTTGCGCATGTGTGTGTACACACACAGTTTATTAACTCTTGACAGTTTACTAATCTACCAAAATAAAGGCCTATTTGCTTTTAATGCAGGTATCAACTCCCACCGTTTTGATCCTTTTATTCCTTCCCCAAATCCGGATGCTGAATTTTTCTACCCACAGTTAGATGCTTGTGCCGCATGTCTTCATTTTCAGCTTAATTATAATGAAAATAATTATAAGTTATTTGATTAAATGAATAATCTCTTGCTGACTGTAGTTTCCCCAAGCTTTCATGTAAGGACCTAAGATAGCAGACGTTCTGGCGTGAATGAGACCATGATAGGACCAAAGCAGAAGACCTTTTCTTCTGGGATGCTTGTTAACTAGAGAACCTAGTTTACAGCCACCTCTGCTTCTTGGTTTGGGTTTAACCCTATAGTGTTTATTTTACTCATAATTATGGAGGTGGTAGTTATTTTTCAAAGCATGAATAGAGTGAACAATTTTAAAATTCTAAATTTCTTCAAGAGCAGCAATACTTATGACACTTAATTACCAATCCTTTAAAAAAAAAGTTAATTTTAAAACATAAACAAAAATCCATTCTCAGATAAGATCATCTGAACTTTAAGATCAAAGGGAATTTTTTAACTGGTGAATGTGAATTGTGTTGAAACAAGGCCCCAGACCACAGTTTTCCCTTTCAGAGAGTCTACAGTCTGTAAGAATCTTTTCGGAGCATCATCTAAGGCATCCTTAGACATCAGAATCCATCTGTTGTCTGCTTTGGAAAGTGAGTGGATGGGGTGCTTCGCTAAGATCTAAATGACAAGGTCTCGGTGTGTTTTAAATTTTTTTGAAACCCTTTTAAACTTCCAATCTCTTGAAAAGAATTATTTCAGTAAGAGCTTTTCTTAGTTCTTGATAACTGAACTTTGTAGTTCAGTGAAATAATAGTACAAACAAGGGCCATGCATTTCCTTGTTGATTTATAAGTTGAAATATCTTTCTAGTAGGAAAAACAGGGAATTCCAAGTCAGCTGTCATGAATTATGCTCAACTTTGACACCCCTTCATTAGGGAATCCAGCCTAGTTGAAATGCTATTCCTAATGCTATTTCCTTGTTTGCCTCTTTAGGGGAAGAGCTATTTGAAAAGCCTATTGTTTTAATGGAAATTTTTGGTGTTATTTACAAGCAGACCTAACCGGTTAGAGTGGTGATAAAACATGCTAGTGGTTTTACAAATGGAAGAAGCCAAGAGCTTTGCAGAAACTGATTATTGATCCTGGCAGGATTATGGAATTATGGTTAAGGGCAATATCTGGAAAATCATTAGTTCATTTTTTTTCCCCCTCAAGTGGGTAGGTTGCATTGAGAAAGCACAAGCAAAACTGAGAGATAGGCTGTAAATCACAAATATATTACCTAGGTTTATTCTGGCTTTCCGTGTGTCAGATTGGTGTAGGAAAAGGCCTACGGCCTCGGATTTACCAGAGCAATTAAATGGCTATAAGTGGACCTATGTTATCATGGAAAGATGATGCCTGCAAGTAACAGAGTGGAAATACAACAAAATAGATACTCTCTTAATATGAAAATCATGTCTGTATACCCAATATAAATTATCTGCTTATGATCTGCTTGGACATCACAAAATAAGCCACTTGTATTACGAATGTTTCTATTTTGGATTTCTCCCAGTTCTTAGGAGACCAGTCATCAGATTATAGATGTACGAAACAGTTAATTGGTCCTTTATCTTCTTTTTTTTTTTTTTTTTTTTTTTTTTTTTTTTTTTTTTTGCAATACGCGGGCCTCTCACTGTTGTGGCCTCTCCCGTTGCGGAGCACAGGCTCCGGACACGCAGGCTCAGCGGCCATGGCTCACGGGCCCAGCCGCTCCGCGGCATATGGGATCCTCCCAGACCGGGGCACGAACCCGTATCCCCCGCATCGGCAGGCGGACTCTCAACCACTTGCGCCACCAGGGAGGCCCGGTCCTTTATCTTCTTGATTTGAAAACTCTTCTGCCAGGATATTCCTTGGGACCAGCAGTGTTACATCTTATTTTAACCTGCAAATATGGCTCCTGATAACTGCTGCTTTGAGTGGTTTCAACGCTCCACCTTTTTATGATTTCTGGACAACTTTTTTATTGTAGTAAAATATACTTGATAAAAAAATTACTACTTTAACTCTTTTAAAATGGACAGTTCAGGGGTATTAAGTACATTCACACTGTCGTGCAACCATACCACGATCCAACTCTAGAACTTTTTCATTATCCCAAGCTGAAACTCTGTACGCATGAAACACACACTTACCCTTCCTCCCTCCTCCAGCCCCTGTTAACCCCCATTCTACTTCTGTCCCTATGAATTTGACTGCTCTAGGTCCTTCATGTTACAGGTGAGATCAGACAGTAATTGTCCTTTTGTGTCTGGCTTATTTCACTCAGCATCCTGCCATCAAGGTGAGTGCTGGGCATCCAAGCCTGGTTCTCCACAAAGATCGTCATCAACAAAACATTTACCTCAATCTAGCGGATAGAAGAAACACCCAAGGTTTCTTAGGCATCCTAAGGACGGATCTGGAGCTTCAGAACCCCGTTAATCTGGCCCCAAAGGAATTACACACACATTGAATTTTTGTTTGTATTTAACTCTTTGATTGGTTTTCCAAAATCACTCTGCATCCTGTCCTTATAATGAGAGAGGTCGGTGTTACCTTGTTTCTAGGTGTGTTCTGGGTCTTCATCAGTAACAAGATGGGGATAATGCTTTCTCACCATATGCCCCACACCTACCCGTTTCTCAAAGCGAGGAAGGGCGGGTATGTCTGTACTTTTTTTTTGGTTCTTCCTGCCTGGCGGGAAAGGATGGCCATTTTGCTTCTGACTCAAGCAGTGTCAGGATCCACCTTGTCATCACCAATGCTGGGAGCAGCACAGTCTCAAATTTTCTTGCTGTTTCCTGTTTTACTGGCAAAGGATTAAAAGAGAGAAAGGAGAGAATTGCTCAGATAAAAACATAGCACATCAAACTAGATGCAAGACCAGCCCGGGTTGAAATGTACTCGTTTTCTGGCTCTGAATGGATTAAGGATCACTGGGTACACACGCATCCCTGACCCAGCCTCCCAGGGAGTGAGCTATCCGTCTCCCATCCTTGTGGTCAGTCTCCCCTGACGTTGGGTGTCCATGTGGTCCCACGTCTACAGGCTCAGGACTATGAGCTGTTGAGCCAATGGGGCCTGCTGAACAGCTTCTTCTGCTTCTCCTGGTCTGGCCTGAAAAGTACCATAAAACAGGGACCAGCAGTGCTTTTCTAGATGGCAGTGTCTCTGTTTATTGAATAGCATATCATGTGGTTGAATAACAGAAGCTTTCGGCTTTTACGAAAACTCACATCCATGGCTTGCTTCCTGTTGGTGAGATCCAATCTTCAGTTCTGCAGTTTTTACCCACCACTTTCCATTGTTTCTCTTAGGTCTTTCTGGGCTTAGTTCTCCCACGGGCCATGTCACAATACTGACGTCCAGTTGCCTCTTAGGGACATAGAATGGAGAGCAATTTGAGACTGGAAAGTGCTAAAAATAACCAGATAACAAGTCCTCATTGATTCCATGCATTTTGTTTAAGTGAAAGTGCTGAGGGGAATGACTCTAGAAAATCACTATAATTTTACGGACCAGTAAGTACATAGCCCTCCATCTCACTAATTATATGAAACCCTTTAAGGGAAGCATATCAGGGCATGTAGGACCTGGAGGGGTTTCAGGATCTCACTATGAAACACTTTACCATTATGGCAGCTCTGAGCTGACCCGGGCATGTATGCCTGGTCATTTACAGAGCATTTATTTTATGCTCTCTGAACCCAGGGATTAATTTATACCTTTTCAGTGTTTCAGGCTTGCTTTCCTTTAGGTAGGCAGGTGATGTAATCGATGTCCCGCAACCTTGACTGCAAACTGTAGCTGTTGTCCAGGCGTCCTGTCCCCTCCCCCACTCATCCTTGCTGCTGTCTGTGCTCTTTACTTTGGGCTGAGATTTTTACGGCCACCTAACCTAAGTTCTTCTCTCCGTAGGGTATTTTCCCTGAAACGTATATCCATTTGAAAGAGGCCACTGTAGAAGACCGTGGGTAAGTTCTAACGTAGGAAGACTCCTAACAGGTGAGGAAGTTGTAAAATATCCTTATAGATTTTATGAAGTCAGAAAATATCATTTTGTGCATTATTGTCTCAGCTCATCAATTCCACTTCTCGGATGAAAGGGAAATGAATAAAAACATTTTCCTGACATCCTTCCTTCTCTGTCTTCTTTTTTTTTTTTTTTGCGGTACACGGGCCTCTCACTGTTGTGGCCTCTCCCGTTGCGGAGCACAGGCTCCGGACGCACAGGCTCAGCGGCCATGGCTCACGGGCCCAGCCGCTCCGCGGCATGTGGGATCTTCCCGGACCCGGGCACGAACCCGCGTCCCCTGCATCGGCAGGTGGACTCTCAACCACTGCGCCACCAGGAAGCCCTGTCTTCTTTTTTGATACTTATTCCTCCCACAGAACAGTAAAGACAGATAATGAACGGAGAGGGCCTTTACTTTCCCTCTTACACTGGCTGCTCACTGATCGCGTGCACGTGTGTGTGTATGTATGAGTGCGCGTGCGCGTGTGAGTGTGCACGTACATAAATATTTGGTGCTCTTTGGCCCATAAGACCTGAGAGCTGCCTGTTTGGGAACCTTGGGGGATGATAGGTGAGCATACAACACCCTGCACTGTTCAGCTCTGAACCTTGGACAAGTCAGTGCACCTGGGGCTTTCCCCCTGCGAATCAGAGAAAACAAACCTGTCCCCACGTAGGTCATGAACTTGATATGAAATTATGAACTAACTAATGTGTGCAAATGCGCTCTGCAGAGAAAATCCACTTAGCTGGTGAGCCAGCGGGCGGGAGAGTTAAGGAGGGAATAAAGAGAGCCTGGAGCAGGAATCCCAGGGCCGTTAGAGAGTGTGGAGTGGGTCACAGAGGCACTCTGGCTAACAGCGGCAGAGAACATTCTCAGCCATAAGTTCTGCACGCTCGTTTTATAGACGAGAGATGGAGACGTGCCCAAATTCACACATAATCAGGGCTGAAAAGCAGTTGTCTTGCCCTCCTGGAGAATCTTCTTTCTGATTCCTAGGCAGCCTCCAGGGTCACTTACAGCCACGTTGGTGGAAGGGCAGGGTTGGGGGCATATTTCCACCAACTAGTGTTGCCAGGGAAAATGCAGGATGCCCAGTTAAATTTGAAATTCAGATAACAAGTAATTTTTTACATGCATGTCTCAGATATTTCCTGAGACATACTTACGCTTAAAAATCATTTTAGGGCTTCCCTGGTGGCGCAGTGGTTGAGAGTCCCCCTGCCGATGCAGGGGACGCGGGTTCGTGCCCGGGTCCGGGAAGATCCCACATGCCGCGGAGCGGCTGGGCCCGTGAGCCATGGCCGCTGAGCCTGCGCGTCCGGAGCCTGTGCTCCGCAACGGGAGAGGCCACAACAGTGAGAGGCCCGCGTACCACAAAAAAAAAAAAAAAAAAAAAAATTATTTTAATCTATCTGAAATCCAAACCTAACGGGGTGTCTTGTATTTTTATTTACGCCTGGCAATCCCACCATTAACCCCCATTTGTTTGCTTGCTTTCGCTCTCTCCTTTTCTCCTTTTGCTAATCATAAAAATACCAGACGGGATTTATGTGCATGAGTGTCAGGTTGGCCGTGTTAAAAGTCTGCTGTAAGTGGGGATTTGGGTATATGTACGTTCTCTGTGCAGTGAGCCAACAGATGAGAAGCAAACCTAGTACCACAGCAGGTCCTGTGTGAGGCTCCAAGCCCCAGGACCCTTGTGCCATGAACACTTCTCCGCCCACCCACCCTTCCTAATGAAATGGCTGCTTGGCAGAAGCAGCAAAAGTACTGGATTTGGGCTTCCATCCCTGGCAATTGCTGCAGCCAGCCTGGTTGGTATTTGAAGCTCCTGTAAAGATCCAGAATGGGGAGATAGAGGCTGGGCTCTGTATCCGTTCATTTCGAGAATCGTGGTGTGTTAAGCTCTTTCTCTTTTCTCAGCTGCTTGATGTGGTAAAAATTCTCTACCCAAACCTTCCCTAAATGGACAAGGGTTTTTTTTTGGTTGAAGCCCAACCAGCCCATTCCCATCTTTGAGTTGTGGGGATCATGACTTCCATCAAGAAAAGCCACAGGGCTTCCCCGGTGGCACAGTGGTTGAGGGTCAGCCTGCCAATGCAGGGGACGTGGGTTCGTGCCCCAGTCTGGGAAGATCCCACGTGTCGCGAAGCGGCTGGGCCCGTGAGCCATGGCCACTGAGCCTGTGCGTCCGGAGCCTGTGCTCCGCGGCGGGAGAGGCCACAACAGTGAGAGGCCCGCGTACCGCAAAAGAAAGAAAAAAGAAAAGCCACTGTGATCCACCCAGAGTGAAGGGAGCATCTGTCTGTTCTCTTTAGGCAGCACGAGACCGTGATTCCCGGGGAGCTCCCACTGGTACAGGAGCTCACCTCGACGCTGCGGGAATGGGCCGTCATCTGGCGCAAGCTCTACGTGGTGAGTTTGCCCCTGGTGCTTGGAGCCTGTGGCATTATTCCTGGGCCCTCAGCCCATCTGTTCTGCTGCAAGGGATCGGCCACTCATTAGCTCTCTGTATGGAGTGGGTGTATCTTACCTGGACAGTGCAATGTCTGATAACCAGCAGATTCCCATCTTCGCCATGTAGAGCCGTTGATGATGTGGGTGGTGGAGGAGGTGGGCATAATCATGAGGTCGGTATTTTCCCAACTCGCAGGCTGATCGTAAAGTTATAAGGATAATAAGAGCTGCAGACACATCGTCCCTGCTAAGTGCCAGGAGCTATTAATCCTCATAACACTCCTATAAAGTAGCTGTAATTATTACCAGTTTATCAATGGGGAAGTTGAGGGACCTGCTCTTAGCCTCTGTGTGTATCCCAGTGAATAGACATTTGTCACTGTTTCAGTGCTCAGCCCCATGAGGGCTCCTATGAGGGTTCACTCTCTACCTTCTGTGTACCTTACCAATGCTGAAACATGAATCACGTTAAACCATGCTCTGAAGAGTCTTCTTTTTGAGGCCAACTCATAGTACTGTTTCTCACAACAGTGGTTTGACCTTAGGATGCTAATAAGATATGCCAGATCAGTGGGAAATGACACAGGAACCAGCACATTCTCTCCCTGATAAACCATAATCACAAGTTTTGTGTGTGGGTTTACAATCAAGGCAAGGTAAATCTAGCACTTAATAATATTATCAGGCTGAGAACACCTGGGGCAGCCATCTTGCAGGAGGCCAAGAACTCTGAGTCTGGCGGCAGCAAGCCTGCACCCATGTCTACTTCAGGAAGCTCCTTTCTCAGACACTGTGAATGCATAGACACTGTTTTCTAAAGTTTCCTCTTTCCTGGAGACCTTGTGGGTAGGTATCATTAGGTCTTGCCTTCTGCAGGCATCTTCCAGGCTTCCATGGCTGACTAAGAATTCCTATGAATGTACTGATATATTCCCTGGCCCAATGTGTGAATGAGATTAGTCAGGACTCGACTCAGTGCCTGGGAGCCAGTCTCTCCTTATGTGGCTTAGTTCGTCTAAGTTTTTTTCAGTCATATATTGATTCCACATTTTAACTCTCAAAAGCCAATCTTACTAAGTAACTGGGAGCACCTCACTCTAAACCATTGTACTAAAAACAGGAATCAAAACTCATTCTAGCATAACTTCTAGCAGTTAGTATAAGATATTTCATTTCCCAGGGCTTTGGTTTCCCAGGGTGGAGCACAGCAATAGAAATCACCAACCCCTTCTATGGAAAAGCATGTGATTTTTCTCCGCCTGCCCATCCTTCAAGACCCCACTGAAGTCCTTTTTTCTTCATAATGTGTCTCTAAACACACCAATCCATAATGTTTCCTTCTGGACTATGGGAGCACTTCCTCCTGAACCAATCATGTGGCCCCTGGGGCACAGTGCCTTGTAATGCAAGTGATCTTTTGATCTCTTTATGTTTCATCGAGGAGAGAGCTAACCTGTAAATTCTTAAATCACAAGCTGGGGAGAGATGCTGTGTTAAGCCCTTTGGCCTACATTGATCATCTTGTCCTTCTATTGAAAGCACTCTCTGGTTCCGGTTCATTGATTGGTTAGTGGTGGATGTAACAAGGTTGATGGATGGGTTAGTTCCTTAACATAGTCTTTCTGGAAGTTGGTGAGTGGTGGAAAATGTATTAGCTAATCAGTACTGGGAAATGAGATGTTTATAGCTGTAATCTACAAGAGTAGAGAGTGAATGAGCTAGAGTTTTCTTCTTGCTAAAACACAACTCTTGTGCTTAGTTCATGATCTGTGTCTAGTACATGTCCACAGATAATTGTGCCAAGTCTGCTATTGACTAGGAATGAGAAATAAGTGAGCCGGGGAGGAAGAAATATGATTCATGTATTTGTGTTTCCAAAATCTTTTAAGCTCTCGTTGAGGATTTCGCTATGTGGAAGTTCCACTATTTAATAGCAGAATTGAGTTCTAAGTTAAAAAAAAAAAAAAAAAAGAAAATTCCACCCTCCTCTCGGGGGGAAGCACATTTCCCATCTTAATCTTGATGTCTCATAAAATAATTATTTTGTTATTGTGAGTTATTTTTTAGATGGCTTATAGCTGCTATTGGTTGACTAAAAGGCATTCATTGTGGGGATGTTAATCAGTTGATAGGGCTGAGAATCTGCTCCTGCTTTGGAGAGCATGCTCACCCATTCAGGAATGATCCATTTCAAATGGAAATCTTGGCTTTCTTTTTGCTCTTTTCTGTTCCTTCCTAAAGCATTGACAGTTCACTTCAGGCAGAATTTCTGAAATGCTTTGTCAAAAATCTGTATGTCAAAGTAGCCAGCCTTGGGGCTTCCCTGGTGGTCCAGCGGGTAAGGCTCCACGCTCCCAATCCAGGGGGCCCAGGTTCGATCCTTGCTTGGGGAACTAGATCGCACATGCTGCAACTAAGAGCCTACGTGCTGCAAATAAACATGCTGCAATGAAGATCCTGCGTGCTGCAACTAAGACCCGGCGCAGCCTAGATAAATAAATAAATATTATTTAAAAAAAAAGTAACAAGCCTTAAATATTATGATTCACTGGGAAAAAAGTTAAGGGAACCCAGATCTGTGGGTTTCAATCACCCCCCTGCCCCGAGACATGCGCGCGTACACACACACACAGACACACACACTTTGTTTTAAAAATAAATTTATTTATTTTATTTATTTATTTTTGACTGCACTGGGTCTTTGTTGCGGCGCGCGGGCTTTCTCTAGTTGTGGCGAGAGGGGGCTGTTCTTCATTGTGGTGCGCGGGCTTCTCATTGCGGTGGCTTCTCTTGCTACGAAACATGGGTTCTGGGCACACGGGCTTCGGTAGTTTTGGTGCGCGGACTCAGTAGCTGTGGCTCACGGGGTCTAGAGCGCAGGCTCAGTAGTTGTGGCGCACGGGCTGAGTTGCTCTGCAAGCGGCATGTGAGATCTTCCCGGACCAGGGCTCGAACCCGTGGCAGGCGGATTCTTAACCACTGCGCCACCAGGGAGGCCCCACACAAGCATTTTTATTGGTGTTTGCTTTCTGATTCTGTGTGTAAGTTCCTTCAGTCTGTGTAAAGATGAATACAGGTTTTCCTAATCTACATCAGTACTTTTTTTTTTTTTTTTTTTTTGCGGTACGCGGGCCTCTCACTGCTGTGGCCTCTCCCGTTGCGGAGCACAGGCTCCGGATGCGCAGGCTCAGCGGCCATGGCTCACGGGCCCAGCCGCTCCGCGGCATGTGGGATCCTCCCAGACCGGGGCACGAACCCGCGTCCCCTGCATCGGCAGGCGGACTCGCAACCACTGCGCCACCAGGGAAGCCCTACATCAGTACTTTTATCTCTCACACATTTTCTCCCACAGATTATGAAACCAGGCATTGTGTTTGGTGTCTTTAAAGACGTCCTAGAGCCTCCGCCTTTCTCTACAACACATTTCTTAGTTCTCTTCTTTTCAGTCTCAGTTCATGAGAAATTTAGGAGGTAGGTACAGAGTCTTAAGTGAGAGGAAAATGGAATCCACTAACCAGGTTAAGCCCAGCCATGTAGGCACAGGTAATTATTCTAGAAGGGAAAGATATTTGTATAGCTGTGATTCCTTTTTAGCAGTCATACCATAACCTTGTGAAATTACCATAAATATGTTTTAAAGTGGGGATGTAGCGGCCATGCCAAGGAGAGAGGAACCCACCCATCCAGAGTAGAAAGAAGAAATGGTAATTCCCACACGTTCCTTTTTTCTCTTTGTTATATTAGTATTATTTATGAATTTACTATCTTTCCTGTATGCTTTGGAGAAGAAGCAAGCTATAGGGGACAGACAGGGGACTAGAAATTAGGAAACATGGTTTCTCATCCAGGCTGTGCCCTAACTGACTCTGGTTTTGGACGTAAGTGCTTGAAGTCTCCAAGTGTCTGCTGGATTTTACCCATCTGTTAAAATGATGCAAAACCTGCCTTGTTTACTCCATAGCGTTGTGAGGGTATAAAAAGAAATCATCGCGCAGGCAGACCATCAGGGACTCTGCAAACATGAGCATGAGAGTCTTGATGTCTTAGCTGGAAACACTCTCCGCCCTGGACGTCCTCCCTCTGGCCAGACTGGGAGACTCTGAAGCTCCCTTCCCTGTCCCCCCTTATCCAAGGTCATTTCCTTTGTCTTGTGTTGTGGTCTTAGGCGGAGCGACCTTGAGCACTCAGTAGCTAGTCTATGTGTTTCTCCCCGTAGATAGTGAGGCTCCTTAGCTTAGGTTCCAGTCCAAGAGACAGGGATCATTCCAGAAAGGAAAAGGGAAGCATGCAGATGCTGCATGCAAATGCACCGCAGTTTCTGACGAGCTTTGCCTGCACTGCTGATCCTCCATTGGAACCTATTGACCGGGCATTTTCGGTGCTTGATCAGGAAGGGAGGGAACACTGTGAAGCAGGACATGGTTGCCTGGTGAAATGGCAAAACCGGGGGCATTGGGGTCAGACAGGCGGCTGGTTCTTAAATTCTGACTTGCTGGGAATTCCCTGGCGGTCCAGAGGTTAGGACGCCACGCTTTTACTGCCGAGGGCCTGGGTTCAATCCCTGGTCAGGGAACTAAGATCCCACAGGCTGCGCCACGTGGCCAAAAAAAAAAAAAAAAAAATCTGACTTGCTCCCTTACTTGGTATGTACTTTTATATTCAGAAAAAATAACAAACCCAGTAAGAGTTAGTGCAAACAAACAAACAAACCCAAGCAGAAAGAACACAGATTCTGCAGGCAGGGAGTTTGGGTCAGGGTGTGCCACGAGAGGATTTTACAGCCCAAGACAAGTCCTTTGACCTCCCAAGTTTTCCTTTCCTCGGCTGCAGTGGTAATTATATATTACACATACACATGCCTTGCCGATTTGCTGTAGAATTCAATAAGATAATCTGTGTCACATTCCAGCCCCTGACTCTCCCCTTACTGCACTGCTTCAGGAAAGAGCTGATTCATGTTGAAAAGTGTTAGGAGAACTAGATCCACATGGAATTTTGCCCTGAGGTAGTTCAAGGGTGTGCCTGCTGCCTACCCAGTGGGCTCCCTGGCAGCCTTAGAGTCACTTAGCTAGCTAGGTGGATAGTTTTTAAGTATTCCATTCATTCTTTTCTGTTGCCTCTCAGGATCTTGCGGTTTTCCCCAGCCATGAAAAGTAGATCCAGTGAGCTGAACGTGGCTTCTTTTCCTTCTTCCCTGCCATGCGAGTTGCCTCAGCTAGAAGGGCGGACCCCTATGCATTGACTTCTACATGATGGTTGGATGTAATATCTAAGTTTACCTTTCCAGGGACAACCCAATTATACTTTTTGAATACGCACAGATCTGCACCCCACGTCATACTTATCCTGTGTTCTCAACTAAAAATCAGGTCTTGAAAACTGCCAAGTTGGAGTATATGTGTGGGGACGTTGGGACAAGACTTTGTGGAAGAGGAGCTGTCCCGGGAATTCTGAGGTGTTTGGTCATCATAAACATACTCTCTAATGCCTCACCCTGAGATTAAGTGCAGTGCTGTTTCCCACCTTCCAGTGGGCGAAATGGTTTGGTGAGGTTTGGTCAGCCAGGCTGTTGTGTTCATACAAGTTTGGCAGACTCAACCTGATCGATTTTCTTATGGAAAAGAGATTGCAGAAGAGCCTGATGGTGCAGGGTGGTTCATACATCTTGTTGAATCAAGTGAACTTAATTGCTAAAATGCAGTTCGTTGAAAGGATTGATCTCCTCTCATTGAAAATTTACCAGCAAAATAGAACCTTGGGCTGGCCTACAGTCCTGTAAAAATCTAGAGCAGAGAAAGTGCCTGTCACCAAGGCGGGGGTGGGGAGACTTGCCCGGACACCATGAATTGCCCTTTCATCCCATCTTTGCATATCCAGGCAGATTAAAGCTACTCAAGACTAATCTTTTTGAACTGGTGGTTATTACTGGCTGCTGGAGCATATGCTGTGAAGTGTAATTAAGCTGATCTCAAGGTTGAAACCGGGTGTCTGATGGCTTATTACTAAGGACAGAAAATTCCCATAGAAAGCTTCTTCCTGGTGTCAGGGCATTTCACCTGTGAGTTGCAAGCCCTGCTTTGGTGCATGGCTCTCACGAGAGGCAGGAGGAGATGGGACGATGGCCAGAACAGGGCAGAAGTGGCGCTTTGGGTGTTTTTCCGGTTTTGTTTTCCTCTGACTTTGGTGCCTGGCTTCCAGGATTTCCTGCGCTACTTCCAGAGGCAAAAACTGTCTTTTACTGGAATCTTTTCTTTGAAAATCGAGCGTTTGCTAGTCAGGCCAAGCCTTTAGCTGACAGAAAAAGCACTAGGATGGATGGGAAGAGAGGCAGGGCCCCTGCGGATTCCTGTCCTCCCAGAGCTAAGGGTCAGCGCAGCACAGGACACAGAAAGACCAAGACACCAACCATCCTGGTTCACGGAAGGTCCAGACACTCAGAAAAGACATGAGATTCATTGCGAAGAGCTGTATACGGGGGAAATTTGATACAGCGCCACCACACTGTGTGAGTCCGTCAGGACTGAGATGGTCCGAGTCAGATATATTTAATCAGGAAGTTGCTTGGAGGAGTAATTGAATTTAATGTCTCAGCCATAGACTTGAAGACGCTTATCCCTGGGAATGGATCTCATTGCTGGTCCCCTGATTTTACAGATGGGCATATCCCAGAGGGAATAATTTGCTCAAAGTCACTTAGCAAGTTAGTGATGGAATTAGAGATAGAGACCAAGTCCCCTGTACTTTCAGCAAAGAAGGTTTACAATGGAAGAGGAGAGATTGGTGAACAGAGGAAATATTGATTCTTTTGCAGAGGGAGCGGTGAGGTGGAGGACCAGAGAAAGAGGCTTTTGACTCTGGTCTGCATTCTTTGGGAAAGAAAGTGAAGAATAGAATCGAGGTTTTCTGACACCCAGTGGGGTGGTGCCGTCGTCTCAGAATTTCTAAATTACTCAAAGGATGGCTTCTGTATTTCTGCCACTATTGAAGATAAAGCTGTTTCTTTTTTTCTTGTCCCTTTTTTCTTCTCTTTAGAAATTCTTAAAAAAACACACACACACACACACACACCCAGAATAGAATGTAAAAAGTGAGACCTCAAAGTTCGTCAGGTAGAAAAGAGGGATAAATTCTAAGCAAATGCAGGCGTATCCTTACTGTCTAGTTAGAAGAATATTTAGATTTCTCTATTTTGTGTAGGTATTCCTCAAACCGAAACCAGTGTTATTTTAAGCTCAAGCAGTCACAGTTTGTTTTTCGGTCGCTGCTGTGTCCCAGGCTTCTTCTGCGGAGAGGATCAAAGAAATTATTAAATACATTCCTTGCCCTCCTGAATTCTGTGACAGTGCCCGCTAGTATAAAGAGACTGAGATTGGGCCTCCCTGGTGGCGCAGTGGTTGAGAGTCCGCCTGCCGATGCAGGGGACACGGGTTCGTGCCCCGATCCCGGAGGATCCCACATGCCGCGGAGCGGCTGGGCCCGCGAGCCATGGCCGCGGAGCCTGTGTGTCCGGAGCCTGTGCTCCGCAACGGGAGAGGCCACAGCAGTGAGAGGCCCGCGTACAGCAAAAAAAAAAAAAAAAAAAAAAAAGACTGAGATTAGTGAAGGCTAGAGACAGGAGAAAAGGCACTCTGTAATGGGCAGGCTTGGGTGTAACAGGGAGGAAAGATGGAGACCTGAGTCCTTGGCTCCTGGCGTTAATGGGGAGAGATTGATTTTCTCCTCACCTGTCCTCATTTGCTTCCCCAGGAATCCAGAAAGTGCCAGGGGCCAGCTACTGCATAGAACATCCATGTAGAACAATCTTAGGAATGTGGCAACAAAATCTGTTTCCTTAAAGTCGATGGGAAAGTCGCTTCCTTTGGTGTGTTCCAGCGTGTCTACTCACAATTAATTTGGCAGAGTGAACCAGAAAAGAATGGCCAACTTCATCCTTCTTGTAGGGGGGAACTCTTGGCAAAGCAGGCTGATATGGACAGGCAATAATTAAATTGCTTTGGATAGTGTCTGATATAATTGAGACCAAGAACTTGTGAATATATGGCCCAAACAAAGCGCTCATAGAGGATCCCCTGAGTCTCGGAGCCCTTTCTTTACCATATTCTGAGACCTAATATCTTAATTAAAATGAGAAAACATTGAAAAAAAAAACTAGGAGTAGAAAAATAGGTTGCAAGAAGAAAAAAGGATCCCTTTCTGCCTGGCAGCTTTGAAAGGCAAAGTTTTATGGGCTTAATTTCTCAGAAAGACAATGAGTTGGAAACATTTTATATGGAATTGAATGAAAAAAAAAACAGGGTCGTTTTACCTTTGCTTTTAAAAGTCTCATTTATGTTTTTCTAAAGACTGGCTGATGAGAAAGAGGCAATTCAGAAAACACTAAAAGCATAAAATGTAGGCGGTTTCAGAATTTTAATCAGCTTTCACGTTCTGTGTTTTTCAGATCAATGGTATTAGCAGAGCGTATTGCAATCGCAGATAAATGAGTTCTTCGTCTCTTTCTTCTGTGTTCTCATAGAACCTTGAACTTCTTGCAGGGCTCTTACCACATCTGCTAATCCCATTGATGTCTCCTGTGTCCCCACTTAGGCTGAGGGCTCTTCACTCCACATTTACTGATTGTTCACGAGTATCTTGGATATTTTCAGCCCTGATTCTAGTCGATAACCTGACCCAGGCGTCTGTACCTGGGATTGCTGTAGAAGAGCATCACTGAAGAACATGCTGGACAGCCATCAGCCACTTCTTTGTGTGGCTTTTTTTTTTTTTTTTTTGCCTTGTTTTTATAGCAGATCCTAATTTACCCTGTCATTTTAGAAGTGTATGGTTATACAAATATATCATGACTTTTCACCTATAAATAAAAAAGAAGTGGTCTTATAGTATATAGGGGGTGATGATATATATTTGTGTATCAAAAGGAATGCATAAAACAGTTTTTCCCGACTGTTCTATCTAAAGTGGCCTCCTTCCCCCAGGTACACCCTATCATATTGCCCTATTTCCTTCTTGCACTTTTTATAATCTGAAATCATCCTGTGTGTGTGTGCATAAATATTATATACATATAATATATGTGTGTAATATTATATATGATATTGATATGTTTATATTATATAATTTTAATATATTTACATATATGTATATAAAAGTTTACTTATTTATTGCTGCCGTCTTCTGGAATGTGCAGGAACTTTATTTCCAGCATGTGGTAAATGCTTATTGACTTTTTTTTTTTTTTTAATGAATGAATCCTTTAGGTAGAACCAAGGTCATAATGGCATGGATATCAAGTATTAGACTCTTAATATGATTGAGGCACAAATAATTAGTTGGTCGTAAGTTAATTTTAGTTCAGTTACGGAGAGTTCTTACTGAAGCCCAGAATACTGGTTTCATTATTCCAGGTCTAACAGTTTCCAGATGGTCTAACAATTCAGTGGGGACTTTAATATTTCACATTCTCTTTTCGATGATCCCTTACCTCTGAAATTACAGTTCTTTCTCCATCCAGAATTCACTGATGCAGTACCTTTTATAAAGTGCCTACTAGCTCTTAGGGATACAAAACTGAACAAGCTCCTTTTCCTGTAGGTTCTTACCATCTGAGGGGAGAGGACAACAAGCCAAGGTGGTCCAGGTTCCGAGTGCTGGCATAGGAATACATTCCAGCAGCTGTGGGAGAGATGGCCAACCCGGAGTTAGGGTTTTGAGGAAGAGATTTCTGAGATTCTGTAGATGTCAGAATTAGCAGTTGGAGGAGGGTGTGGTGTGTGAGCGAGAGACGGCGAGCATTCGGGGGGGAAGAGGAGAAAAGGGGTTCCAGGTGGAGGAGTCACTTACTGAGAGAGTCTGGAGCATTTGGGAGAAATGGACATCGCTTTGCGTGGAAGGAGCGTAGATTTTTCAGGTAGTGATCGGTGGACAATGCAGCTGGGAATGTGGGTAGGAGCCAAGATAGGAAGGACTGACATGCGATCTAGTGTATCTGGAGGACAGGGGAAATCACTGGAGGGTTTTAAGTAAAGGAGGGACACGGGCACAATTTTAGGGGACACGGATGATTTGGTACACTTATGAGTTAGGACTAACCATCCATCCTATCCATCCTACAAGTGCTTATCTGTTTCTAAAGCTGCACCCAAGGAGGAAGTGGGAATGGGTCAGGGCAAAGCCATCCCTAGTGATGTAACAAGGTCGCCTCAGCGTGCACAGCTCACTGCATGGCAGAATTAATTGCTTAAATGACACCTTATAAAGGATCGGGTCCAAAGATGTCCTCATCTTCCATCACACCTTTTTTTTTTTCCTCTCTCTTTTTTTGGTCCTTTCCTCTGCCTCATTTTCCCACCTTAGAACAACAAGGTCACGCTCTTCCGCCAGCTGCAGCAGATGACGTACAACCTGATCGAGTGGCGGTCCCAGATCCTGTCTGGAACCCTCCCCAAGGACGAACTGGCAGAGCTCAAGATGAAGGTCACAGCCAAAATCGATCACGGGAACAGGTAAACCAGGGATGACTCTTCACTGAGAACTTGGAAGAAACCACGCACGTTCATGCTAAGGACATAGCTCACCATGAGCTTGTGATCTTGGAGTTGCCAAAGAACAATGCTTAACTGTTCTCTTTCTGCCTTGGAAAACATTTAATTTTGTAGAAGAAAATTTGGCAATGCCCTTCATGGGCTAGACCCTGTGCTGGATCTCTGGTCTCAAGGAGATGATGGATGATCAGGGAATATGGGGCTTGAATGGAAGCAACTCCACTGCCAGACAAACTCAGAGGGTCTGAGCATCAGAAGCTGACAATTTCAGGGACCTGGGACTATCTCTATCTTTATTCCTTTTTTTTTAGTTTTTATTTTATACTGGAGTATAGTTGCTTTACAATGTTGTGTTAGTTTCAGGTGTACAGCAAAGTGATTCAGTTATACATGTGTCTATTCTTTTTCAGATTCTTTTCCCATTTAGGTTATTAAAGAATATTGAGTAGAGTTCCCTATGCTATACATCAGGTCCTTGTTGTTTATATATTTTATATGTAGTAGTGTGTATCTGTTAATCCCAAACCATAATTTATCCCTCCCCCCTGCTATCTTTCTTCTAACAGAGGATTTTAAATCAGCATCAGACTCATTCTCTCTCTTTCTTTCTGTCTTCCCCTAAGTGGGACCATTGCTTACATTGTGTAAAAACCAGATTTGCCAGAATAGCCTGTCTCCAGTAACCTCTAAAGAGTTAATCACACCATTCGTCTTCCGATTGGCTCGGTCAGATACGTAGGTTCCAGATGTTACTGCCCTTTGGAAGACGAAAAATTTAGTCGATTCATCAAAATTAATGGTGACCTGGGATGATTCATCCTTCCTGACCAGCTCTTTTTAAACACTGGGTTCGTTTCTCAGTTTTTGTTGATGATTCGTTTGACATTTAGTTTTTTTTTTTTTCTTGACTGTGTTGGGTCTTCGTTGCTGCGTGCGGGCTTTCTCTAGTTGCAGCGAGCAAGGGTTACTCTTCGTTGAGGCTTGCAGCTTCTCCTTGCAGTGACTTCTCTTGTTGCGGAGCACGGGCTCTAGGAGTGTGGGCTCAGTAGTTGTGGCTCGCGGGCTCTAGAGCGCAGGCTCAGTAGTTGCGGCGCACGGGCTTAGTTGCTCCGCCCTTGTCTGTTCACAGGACTATAACCACAGGAGCTGCACTGCTAGTCATATAGTCCTGGGGAGACTCTTAAACAGCAGCTAAGATGGGATAAAGCAGCTCCCTCCTGGCACATATGCTGCCTCTGTATTCTTCGGTCTTGGCACACTGGGGCATCAGCCTGGAGGCCTCTGGTCTCTGGCAAAGGATGGTAACATCCTACAAACAGCGGACCACACTGGCCTTTTCATTTCAGCCCTTGGAAGCAGCTCAAGAAATTAAGCTGCTCCGTCAGTGCATCCGTGATCCAGTCTCTGAGCAGCCAACAAGGCTCGCTGCTCATAGTCTGGGTGGCCTGTGGGTCTGGCTGCCATGGCAAGGGACCTGCCAGATTGAATCAGTTGATGGAGATGATATAAAACAGGGAGGCAGGAAATTAGGCATTTTTGCTTCCTTCCCAAAGACTTGGCATGTGCCACCATTATCCTTGAACTTTCTCGCCCTTTGGACATCCTCACTCCTAAACTGCTAGTGCCTGGAATGAACTGGGTGTTCAGATCACAGTATCGTGTTTCCACCACAGTCCCCAACTTCTTAGAACTAAGCACAATTTTTTCTGCTTCTGTGTGCACATCGGGCATAAAAAACCTTGCTGGGATGGTGCCATGCAGGGACCATATGGCCCTTACTATTCCCGTGCAGCACCCAGAGCTCCGTCTTAACACAGCCAGGGGTTTTCTTGTGCCAATAGGAGCTAACATTCATTGAAAGCCTATTGTATGCTAGATATTGTACTGTGTGCTTTATATGCGTTATCTCATTAAATTCACACAACAGCCCTGAAGGGTAGGGAATAATTTACAGATGAGGAAACCAGGCCTTTGCAAAATTAAGTAGATGACCAAAGTCATATTGCTAGCAAGTATTAAAACCAGGATGCAAATCTTGGTCCAGCTGACACCAGAGCCCATTCTCTGAGATAGATTGTGTGATACCAACAGCCAGGACTTAACTTCTTTGATTCCTTTTGTTGCTCTTGTTGTTTTTGGCTGCACCGTATGTCTTGTGGGATCTCAGTTCTCCGACCAGGGATTGAACCCAGGCCACAGCAGTGGAAGCCCTGAATCCTAACCACTAGGCCACCAAGGAACTCCCTTGATCTCCTTTAAAATGGTCTTGAAAAGGGCTTCCCTGGTGGCGCAGTGGTTAAGAATCTGCCTGCCGATGCAGGGGACACGGGTTCGAGCCCTGGTCTGGGGAGATCCCACATGCCACGGAGCAGCTAAGCCTGTGTGTCACAACTGCTGAGCCTGTGCTCTAGAGCCCATGAGTCACAACTACTGAAGCCCGTGTGCCTAGAGCCCGTGCTCTGCAACAAGAGAAGCCACTGCAATGAGAAGCCCCCGCACCGCAATGAAGAGTAGCCCCCAGTCGCCACAACTAGAGAAAGCCCGCACGCAACAACGAAGACCCAGTGCAGCCAAAAAAATAAATTAATTAAATAAATAAATTTAAAAAACAAACAAAGAAAAAACAGTCTTGAATTAAGCACTGTCCCCCAGGCCTGTGCTTTTAAGGAAATCAGGGCAAGCTCCCCAGTATCTGAGCATTCGTCTTTCCTAGTTCCTATAGCAAACTACAGATGATTAGGGGAAAGAAGCATTGGTCAGACGATTTTGGTTAGAATTAGCGCCAGTTTTGCCTTTCCTGTTGAGGTTCTGCAGACCAAATTACTTTGCATATTATATGAGTTTGGGTAACATTTTCATAAGTTTTTTAGCATTGTTGTTGTATGGAAAGGAAGCAAAAATTGAAAGGAGAAAAGCCAGTGAACTCTTCTTATCTTGACTTGTCTGGCACCCAGCCTTTCAGCTGAATCCTCTGGGTTCTTCCGTGAAGACTCTTCAGGAAAGAATCTGCTCCTGACGTGGAGAACCAACTGACCATTTCTTTCTTTCTAGAATGCTGGGGTTGGATCTGGTCGTGCGGGATGACAACGGGAACATCTTGGACCCAGATGAAACCAGCACCATCGCCCTCTTCAAGGCCCATGAAATGGCCTCAAAGAGGATTGAGGAAAAGATCCAAGAAGAGAAGGTGAAGCTTCCTCAAGTGGGCAGACCTTGGCCACAGAGTTCCATTTTTGCTTTTTTTTTTTTTTTTTTTTTTTGCGGTACGCGGGCCTCTCATTGCTGTGGCCTCTCCCGTTGCGGAGCACAGGCTCCGGACGCGCAGGCTCAGCGGCCATGGCTCACGGGCCCAGCCGCTCCACGGCATGGGGGATCCTTCCGGACCTGGGCACAAACCCGTGTCCCCTGCATCGGCAGGCGGACTCTCAACCACTGCGCCACCAGGGAAGCCCTTTGCTTTTGTTTTTAATGAAGGAAAAGGAGTTAAGACAACAGAGGTGGAAATGTTGTTTAGAAAATCATTCATTTCCTCATTTTAGAAGCAAAATATTACAAAAAGAACAAGGCAGTTTTGTATATTCTGACCTGGGAAGATTGCGAAGATAATGTATTAAGCAGAAAAGAGCAAGATGCAGAACAGTGTGTATAAAACACTATTATTTGTGTTTCAAAAAAGAATATACATACATCTGTGCTTGCCTATGTGCAGACTAACTGTAGTGATAGACAAGAAACTGACACTTAATGGATGCCTCTGAGAAGGAGAACTGGGTGGGAGAAAAGCCTCTTGACTCTGTAAACTTCTGTAGTTAGTACATAGATCATGATTTCCAAAATAATATTTACAAATAAAGTGTTTGAAAGATTTTAAAAATAGTAATTGGACAATAAATAAAAATTCAAAAGGTATAGAAAAAGAGAAAAAGAAAAGTCACCTATATTATGACTGCCCAAACATACTGATGTTTAGGTATATATTCTTCCAGTCTTTCTGTTCTAATGAGTAGAGGTTTCTGTTTAGTTTGTAGGTTTTATTTCTTCAGCACAGTTGTAATAACATTTCATTGTGTTTCTGGATCTAATGGCTAATCATGCCTGAAGGTGGACCTGTCCAGTGGAATCTCTTATTTGCAATGAGAGTTATTCCCCGAAAGAAGGATAATGAATCATGATGTTTATGCTTTTGAGGTTTACCCAGAAACTGTTGTGAGAGATGAGAACTTCTTAAAGCTACTAAACCCCTGAGTTATCATAAACTTTAGATATATGCTCTTTAGACAGCATTTATTGAATTACTTGGGTTCAAGGCGCTTCACAGGACCGCCTTGATCATCTAAATAATCATGGTTCTATTTTTCTCACTTGATCACTTCTCCACTTACACACACTTTCTTCTCAGTAAGTGCTTCTCTCGGGTGGTAATTATATTTGGCTTCCGTTTGCAGGCCAGAGTCTTTGCTAGTGTTTCCCACTTGCTGAAACCAAAACGCTTTTCTGTCTTGTCCTCTGTGTTCAGTCAATTCTGCAGAACGTGGACTTGCGGGGCCAGTCCATCTTCAGTGCCGTGCATACCTACGGCCTCTACGTGAACTTCAAGAACTTTGTCTGCAACATTGGGGAAGATGCAGAGTTGTTCATGGCCCTCTACGACCCGGACCAGTCCACGTTCATCAGGTAGTAGAGACCCGGGTCATCTTCCGGCAACCTTGCAAAAATACCCAGCCTTCACCTATCTCCTCCCTGAGGATTTCTTTGCTGGGTTTGAGAGGGGAAGATGGAGCAGAAGGGGAGGATTTCTAGGCAGTAGAAAATAAACCCCTTTGGGTCGTTTAGCCATTCTGAATAGCTGCTGAAACAGTGCAGTAGTACAGTTTGTGTACTCCCTGGGTCTTAGAAATCACAGAAAACTCATCCGAACATGGTGACAGGAGCAGAGAATTCAAAGGAGTATAAGAGAGGGGTGAGGGAGGGATGACTCATCAGAGCACTGAGAATTTTAGGGCAGTGAAACTGTCCTCTATGATACTGTCATGGTGGCTGTGTGTCATTACACATTTTTCCAAACCCATAGAATGTCCAACACTAAGAGTGACCCCTAATGTAAACTGTAGACTCGGGGTGATAAAGACCTCTCAGTGTAGGTTCAATGATTATAACAGTGATTGTACCATTCTGCTGGGGGTTTTTGATAAAGGGGGGGCATGGAGGGGGGCCTAGGGGAAATCTGTACCTTTGGCTCAATTTTGCTGTGAACCCAATACTGGTATAAATTAAAGACTTTAGCGGGTGATTCTAGGGTTTATTCAACCCTACAGTCATGCTGCCGCTGAGCAGCTAAGAAAACAGGTTTATTCTTGAGAAGATGGTTAAAAGTAATTACTGACAAATTATTTATTATTTTTTTAAATAAAATTTTTAAATAATTTATTTATTTATTTATTTATTTATTTTTGGCCGCGTTGGGTCTTCGTTACTGCGCACGGGTTTTCTCTAGTTGTGGCGAGCAGGAGCTACTCTTCGTTGCGGTGCATGGGCTTCTCATGGCGGTGGCTTCTCTTGTTGTGGAGCTCGGGCTCTAGACACACGGGCTTCAGTAGTTGTGGCACGCGGGCTCTAGAGCAGAGGCTCAGTAGCTGTGGCGCATGGGCTTAGTCGCTCCGCGGCATGTGAGATCTTTCCGGACCAGGACTAGAACCCATGTCCCATGCATTGGCAGGCGGATTCTTAACCACTGCGCCACCAGGGAAGCCCCAAAATTGTGTGTATCTAAAATAGAAAGCTTATTGCAGTGTGGTGCTGTGGATTCCAGGAGATGGACTTGGAATGATTCTTATAATATTATATTCTTGATTCAGCAAAACTGAAACTTTTATACAAAGGATTTGAGATGGAAGGTAGACCCCAGATAGAATCTGGTAGAATCTACTGTGTCTGTGCCCATCTTGAGCAGTGCTTGTCATGGGGCTGTACTGGCTGTGCCTTGGAGAGCCAGGCTACAGCCAGGAGACCAGAGGGCGGTCATTGGTGTGGTCTCAGACCTGCCTGGTGAACTTCACTGGGCTCTTCTGGGCCACCTTTCGACCCTATTAAGTCTATCCTGAGAGCAGCTTCCTCCCCAGTTAGGTGCTGATTGAGATTTTTTTTTTTTCCCTTCATCAGTGAAAACTACCTAATTCGTTGGGGCAGCAATGGAATGCCCAAGGAAATCGAGAAGCTCAATAACCTTCAAGCGGTCTTTACTGTAAGTCCTACCTATGTTTAACCCTTTCCTTTGTTTGCAATATTCACAGGTGCACGTGACAAGTATATGGAAAATTTAAAAATGAACACATGAAAATAACAGTCATCATAATCCCTTTAGCAGGAGTGACCCCACTCATTTATTCACCAAATATTTATTGAGCACCTGTCAGAGGCCAGGCACTTGAGATACATCAGTGAACACATCAGATAATGTCCTGGTTCTCAAGGAGCTTTTTGTCCTAATGGGGAAGTCAGTAATAAACAGTAATCAGATAGATGAGGACTTGTACAGAATGTTAGAGGTCGTGAGTGCTTTGGGGGGATTGGGAGTTTCTGGGCTGGGGGAGGGTTGCTCTCTTAAACAGGTGGGTCAGGGCAGACCTTGATGAGCAGGAGCCTTTGAGCAAGAACTTCCAGTTGACAAGGGGGTGAGCTGTGCAGATAAAGGGGGGAACCTTCCAGAGCCAGGTTACAGTCGGGGCAAAGACTGGACTAGACTTTTCTGTTGGCTTATATTTTAATGGACTTTTCCCTCTCTTTCTCCACTTCCCTGAGGCAGGAGGTGTGCTGCTGTAAATGGATCAAGAGCCAGGAAATGTTTTGGGCTAGAGCTTGGGGCCTGGTGACTCTCTTTTTCGTGGGCTAGGAACTTTCTTGGGATTCTCTCCCCTTTTTTTACATCAGTGCTTGAAATGCCCTGGAGCTGTTGCCACCTGCTCTGAGCAGCCTTGGTGGGCAGGTTTTCCAGCTCCCATTTAGCCTAAAAGAGATTCTGCCTTCCTTTTCTCCCTTTTTCCCTTAAGCTACACCCATATTTTGTCTGCTTATTCTCTTACCACTCTTACAGTCAGGAAAACAGAGTCTAGGGTAAAGCACCAAAGGACGTGATAGGAAGGCACATTGGTCCCTGCTTCCTGCCTGCCTGCCTGCCTTCATTTCTGCTTATTATTATTCATTCCATCTATTAACCTCCTACCCCTATGACAAAAGTGGTCTATTAACTGTCCCTGCACTGACCCATACACATCTTCACCACCTAGTAAACATCGACAAAAAAGAGCTTAGAGCTCTTCCCAAAACCTCTCCCCAACATGCAGAGTATTTCCTCAATTCTAAGATATGTGAGGGTTTTTTTCCCCTGAAATTAAAAGGCATTTATCAGTCAATGCATACATTATTAAAAAAAAAACCACACATTTAAAAAGGTGTTGTTGGATCATTGGTCCATCTTTCTAATCAATACCGTTTCAGAATAGCTGCAATTCACCCCCTCCCCTCCTCCCCCAACCAATTAGGCCCTTCCTATATGCAAATTTCATGTCCAACTTTTTCAATTAAATAAAATGTGGTGACTGATTCTTTGGTCATTGAACATTCTACAGAAACTTCCTTTAGACATGATTGCATATTATTAGATAATATCAGTGTGCCCCAGTTTATGTAACCAGTCACTTAAAGTCTTTATCTTTCTATTAACAGAAGCCTCACAAAACCTAGAGTAGAAATTCAAGGGTGAATATCATCATCGGTATATATTCCTATCTTGGAGACCTGAGTTAATTTGATTATAGTGGATAGATATGGATGGATTGTTTAAAAAGTAATTCCTGATTCAGTAAAGAGGCCTTGGATAGCCGTTTCATGAAAAGAATTTGAGATGCAGTTAAATCATTTCTGATATGAACGCAAATGAGATATGTGAGCTCTTTTGTGGGTTTACTCACCCATCCTTAGGAATACAAACAAGCGTAGAGCATGAGCCACAAAAAGACAGAGACATTTCATCTACACGTTTCTCATTAGTCAACACACGCCCAGAGGCTCTCGATGGATCTCTCTCATAAAACAGATGAATAATTACAGAAAGCAGTGCCTGGAAATTTCTGTGTTATACTTGCCTCACGGGATTATTTGGAAGGTGAAATGAAATATCACCAGCATGTGTAGATACCCAGTAAATGTCAACGTCTTGTAAGTTTTAATTTCATTTGACACTGAAACGCCTCTGGTGCTCAGATATGCCCTGGCCAGGACATAAAGTAGCAATGACAAGGGACCCCATTTTTACATACCCTGCGTAAACTGGAGACTTGAGATTGAATACGATCTGATTTATAAATTTGAAGTAGGAGCTGGGGAATTTTTAAAAATTCTTTTTTTGAATACAGTCCTTTTTCTCTGATGCTATGATAGTTCTTGGGTGGATAAGGGGAAGAGAGGAGTCCTTCTGATATTTCAGCATTAGGAAGTATGCTCGGAACGGTGTTTTATTTTTTCTATTTATTTTTATTTTTTATTTTTTTGCGGTATGCGGGCCTCTCACTGTTGTGGCCTCTCCCGTTGCGGAGCACAGGCTCCGGACGCGCAGGCTCAGCGGCCATGGCTCACGGGCCCAGCCGCTCCGTGGCATGTGGGATCTTCCCGGACCGGGGCATGAACCCGTGTCCCCTGCATCGGCAGGTGGACTCTCAACCACTGCGCCACCAGGGAAGCCCTGAACGGTGTTTTATTGTAGAGTGCAAAGAAAAGAGAAATGAATGTGACAGGGTGATGTAGTGTGACCTCCTTTTCTGTTCTCTCTGCCCCTGTAGGACCTCAGCAGCATAGACCTCATCCGGCCCCGCATCAGCCTCGTGTGCCAGATTGTCCGGGTTGGCCACATGGAGCTGAAGGAGGGCAAAAAGCACACATGTGGACTCCGAAGACCCTTTGGAGTAGCAGGTACAGAAAGAACCCGAGGTGGATGTAAAATGGTATGGCCACTGGGGAAACAGTATGGTGGGGCCTCAAAAAATTAGATTAGGATCCAGCAATCCCACTTCTGTATCCCCAGATGAATTAAAAGCAGGGTCTCAAAGAGATATTGTCACACCCGTGTTTACCACAGCGTGGTTCACAATAGCCAAAGCAACCCAGCTGTCTGTTGACGGATGAATGGATAGACAAAATGGTCTTTCCATACAGTGGAATGTCATTCAGCCTTAAGCAGCCCGTGTCCCCTGCACTGGCAGGCGGATTCTCAACCACTGCGCCACCAGGGAAGTCCAGTGTGAATGTTTTTAATGCCACTTTGAGCTGTACATTTAAAAATGGTCAAAATGGCAAATTTCATGTTATGTATATTTTTCCACAATAAAAAAAAAATTAAAAGATATACAGAGAAGAGGGAGGAAGGAGAGAGGAGACCCAGAAACAGTGCAAGATGAATTTGGTTGTTAGCGTTAGCATCAGACACACCGCATTGACTGCCTGAAACTGCCAGGTAGCTTTTTGTGGGTTGTGTGTCCTCACCTAGATGCCCCTCCTTTGTTTCTCCCTCACTGCCCAGCACTGTGTCTTGTACACAGCAGGGCCCTCTCAGTAAAGCCTCCGTGTGGCTGTTGTAATCTTCCCTGACTGTGGCTGCCTATTGATTTTAATTGAATAAAATTCTCCTGGGAAAGTGGTTTGTATGTCTAGGAAATTGGCTCTTCCAAGGCAACATTGCTTTCAAAGAGGGTCCTTGGCTTAAATCAAACTCCATAACCTTCCAGGAGGCCCTCCATTTTCCTCTGTAGTTTGTTAAATGGAGGAAATATATTTTTGGTCTTGTACCGACATTTTGGTCACTAAGTAGTTTTGAAAGCCATCAATTCTGCCCCTGGAACGAGGGCCCAGAAACTGCACGTTGTCAGGGCTGACCTGTGGATCACATGGCTGGTGAGGCAGCCTCTGTACCCCAGGAGGCTGTGTGCCTCCTGCATCCCTTGAACGGCCTTGCACTGCACCTGCTCTCAAGGTTGGCTCTCAAGGCTCTGTCTAGAGGGGCCAGCACTACCTCCTGATAGTGAATTAAAATAAAAGCCCAGAAAAGGCAAGGAACCCTGGCCCAGGACTGCTTAGCCATCTATACGGCAGTCTATTCTTTCATAAAAGATTTAAAGAATATTCAAGGTTGTTGTCTTTCAAACTGGGCCGTGGAGATTCAAACATCAAGCTCAAGGCTTTTCTTTGCTCTTCCATTTCAGGGTGTATGTGTGTTCATTCAGGGTGTGGAGATTAATTTACTTTGAGCCTTGATGGCCAAGCATCAGAAGTTAGGAGTAACTAGATGATGTCATTCAGAAATGAACTCCCTATTTAGGGGTTCAAATACAAATTCTCCAGTGTGTGTGTGTGTGTGTGTGTGTGTGTGTGTATTAAGGGCTGATAGCAAGTTGATGTCATGCCCTGCTTCCTACAGCTTCCTTTCACTAACTTTATTCATTCCCAAGCCTTATGCACTATATGTTCGGGTTGAATTGAGAAAGCATTTCCTCCCTTGTCTTTAGTTTTTCTTATGATTATTGTCTCATATCTCAGTATTTCTTTTAACCACCAAACGGATTACCTGTGGCGTGGATCATTAATGTGTGTTTTATGGCTAGATTGTAATTTATTAACCAAGGAATGGCTTCTTGCCGTGGCCCCTGCCTAACCTCAGCAGCTGTAGAGTGAATGGCCCACTTATTAGTTCTCTAGGCAGCAGGCATCATTAGGTTAAATGGTTTGGCCCTGTCATCACTGTTGGGTTCATACCCTGGCTTTACCACTTAACTTCTGACCTAGGGAAAATTACCTACCTTTCCTGTGGTCAGTTTCCTCATCTCTTAAAGTAGGGCTAATATGAATATTTGTATAAATAAGATAATCCATGCAGTAGGGTTACAACAGCGCTTCCTTAATTAATAGCTCTTACCGGGCATCAAAGACCAAATCACTATATGGTCTTCCAGTGTGTACTGTTGGTGCCCTGGCTGTCCGCCCTTCATTTATGTGGAAACCAGGTGAGAAAATGTCAAATCAGAGGGACAGTGGACCACTGCAAGGCTTGAGTTCCTCTCCCAGGTCTTTTATTCTATTGACACTCCTGCCAAAAAAAAAAAAAAGGAGTGTTCTTGGGGTCTTGGAACGCAGGCTTACTAAAAAGGGTCAGTGTCATGTGACTCAAGAATTCACCAACTTGGTCTAGTAGAATTTTTTTTTTTTGCGGTACGCGGGCCTCTCACTGTTGTGACTTCTCCCATTGCGGAGCACAGGCTCTGGACGCGCAGGCTCAGCGGCCATGGCTCACGGGCCTAGCCGCTCCGCGGCATGTGGGATCTTCCCGGACCGGGGCACGAACCCGTGTCCCCTGCATTGGCAGGCGGACTCTCAACCACTGCGCCACCAGGAAAGCTCTAGTAGAATGTTTTAAAGGAGGTAGTCTGCAGGGTTGATCCAAGAATACCCAGTCCCCTGCCTGAGCCCCTGATGAATTGATCTTCTGCTAGGCTGGGGACACTGGGAGTCATCATTGGCAAAGAAAGAAAAGAAACGTCCCTGCTCGCTCTTGTTCTCTTTCTTCCTCCAGGGTTCTATGTTTGCTGATACTGTAATTTTCCATAGTTCCTCACTGAGGCCTGAAGCAATTAGTTTCTTTAATTAAGTTTTGTCTTTTTCCTAGTGATGGATATTACCGATATCATACATGGGAAGGTGGATGATGAAGAAAAGCAGCATTTTATTCCCTTTCAGCAGTAAGTACTTTGGCATTATTCCAGGTGACTTGAGACCTGCATTAGGCCTTGGGATGGTGTGTTAGAACCAGGTGCTAGGAACCTTTTGCCCAGTTAGAAAAGGAAAGCTCTTAAGCGGGGAGATTGTCGGAGCGGCGCTGACAGACTTTATTCAAAGTCCTTCATATTGCACTCCATTAAGAGGGTAACTGAACTTTCCTGATTCTACAGAAATGATCAAAGGAACATAAGGGGCAAACCTACCAGATTATGGTGCCATTTAAATGCCAGAAATGCCAAAGTTTGTACTTTGTCCTATGGAACAGGTATCACAGAGGACGAGGAATCAAGTAGAAAAGCACAGGGCTTCTCAGACTGTAACCTGCACATGAATCACCTGGGATCTTGTTAGAATGCAAAACATGATCTGGTGGGTCTGGAATCTGCATCTGACAAGCTTCTAGGTGATGCTGCTACTGCAGGTCTGGGGATCACACTTTGAGTAACAGAGGTTTAGGAGATGCGAGAGTGAAGGGTAGACTAATCCTTGTTTTCCTGCAAGCGGAGGGAAGCCAGCCTGAGAATGCATGGAAGCTTTCCCCGCAGAGCTGTGCTCAGCTCCCCATACTGAGTCTCAGGAGCTGGAGCCCCGGGTGGGCCACTGGGGGACGTTGGAGACCTACTCTCTATCCCCGTAACGCTGCAGGAGCGTGCATGTGAACATCACGACTGGCTCATACTCCAGCAAGCATGCGCCCCTGACCTCGCACAGGTGGCTGGGACGTTGCTGGATCTGACTCCTAACAGGGCAGTCGTGTCAGTGAGAAAAAATGATTGTTTCGGCCGGTATGGGGCCACCACAACAGATCAATATGACAAACCGAGAATTCCAGAAGCCAGCCCAAGGATATTTGAGTTAATATGTAATTTTATTAGTAATAACTAATATGGTTATATATTTTTTAAAATTATTTTAAAATATTAATTTTAAAATCAGTGGAGAAAGATAAACTCTGCAAAAGATAGTGTTTGAGAAAATTAGCTAACCATTTAAGAAACATCAGTTAGATCCTCATCTCCCACCTTATGCCACTGTAAATTCCAGATGATAACATATATAAGTGTAAGAGCCAAAAATCTTAAAGTACTATAGGGAAACAAAAATTTTATACGATGTGATGTGTGGGAGGCCTTTCTGAGTCAGACACCAAAGATTCGCCTAAAGAAGAAAAATTGATAGGTTTAGCCACACAGAAATTTTAGACAACTTATACATAGAAAAAATTTAATAAAATCTTTGCAGTGTCTGTGAAAAAGAATAAATATTTCTAAATGATAAGGAATTAATACAAGTTCATAAGGAAGTAAGAAGGAAACACACATGCAAAGAAATGGCCTATAAATTCATTGAGAATCAATGAAAGGCAAATGAAACAATGAGGTTTAGTTTTGGGGTTGACGAAGTTTTAAAAATATATGATATCCAGCGTTCAGTGGGTATAAATACTACTTATAAGAATATAAATTGTTACAATGCATTAAAACCCTTAAAATTTAGGAATTTCAAAGAAGAATGTACTCCATAATTAACAGTGATTATTTCCGTTGGTGTAACTCTAGGTGATTTTGCCCCTCTTTTGGTTTAACTGCTTACTATTCTTACTACAATAAATAGGTATTATATGTAATTTTATTTAAAATATAAAAATCCTTATCTTGCATTTTAAAGTCCAGCACTTCTGGATAAGTTTCTAAATAAAATAGTATAAATAGTTTGTGCTAAGTAGTGCTTCCCTTCTCATCCAGAAGCTGCTATTAATAATTTTTAAAATATGTACTTATCGGGGCTCCCCTGGTGGCACAGTGGTTGAGAGTCCGCCTGCCCATGCAGGGGACACGGGTTCGTGCTCCGGTCCGGGAAGATCCCACATGCTGCGGAGCGGCTGGGCCCGTGAGCCATGGCCACTGAGCCTGCGGGTCCGGAGCCTGGGCTCCGCAACGGGAGAGGCCACAGCAGTGAGAGGCCCGCGTATAGAGAAAAAAAAAAAAAAAAAAGTACTTATCTAGTATTCTACCACCTATACACTGACCCTCCAAGAATATGGTGAGGTAAATATTTTATGTAGCTTAGTGCTAGTGTGAATTATGACACAACTTTCAAGCTCATGAATTTGAAAATGTTCCCAATGTAAATATGTATATTTAAGTATATTAAATAAGTGTGATATATTAAATTAATACATATAATATATTAAATATATAATTTTATATTAATGCATTAAATTAAATGATTTCATATATTAAACCAACTATATTACAATATCTTATGTAAATATAATAAAATACATAGCATAAATATGAATATATAAATACATAAAATATACTTGTGATAAATATAAATAATTTTCATATCCATGAATGTTGTTTGTATTATATATACATATATTATAATTATGTCCTATTTATATATGTATAATATATGTATATTTTATATGTATATATGTACTAGGAGCAGCACTCACAGATGTGGGAGTTATATGAAATATTGTATAATAATATATATAATATTATATATGTTTTAATATATATGAATTATCGAGGCAGCATTCATGGATATGAAATTTATTCTATTCCATACAAATAATATTATAAATATATATAAAATAGCCACATTATGGGTATGAGTTATCTCAAATGTGTTTCTCTGTATTTGTCTCACTTTCTCAGGTGGGTTTCTTCTTTGGTTACTTGCCTCCCCGCTTACTTCCTGAACCAGCTCTTACCTAGCAGCCGTGCTGAAACAGTGAGCTTTCAGACTGTCTCCACCGTATAATAATACAAGCTTTGAGTCTCCAAGGAGCCCAGCCCTAATTTGATTACCACTCACTGTGTGGCCAACAGCCACTGCACAGCTTTCATGATGCAAATCACAGCCTCTGGCATTGAACTCCTAAGATTTATGGCAAATGCTTTCATAACTTACCTTGAAAACTTTGTAGCGATTATTATATTGGGAGAGTTTTATGTGTGTATCCTGCTAGTCTAAGAGGGAGTCATTTGAAAACAACTCAGACTGTCACAATCCCACTTTTCAGGAACATATTGCAGAATACTTCCCCCCTATTGTCAGGGTACAGGTCTGAACCCTGCAGAGAAAGCTGGCCTGTGTGTCGTGGGCAAGAGAACAAAACCACAGCAGAGAAGACTGGCCACCGTTGTCCCGCACCAGGCTGATGTGTAGTTATTGATAGCGCTTGTGCTTTCCATAGAATGGGGGCTGTGTTTGGCTCTTTGATCCCCCTGTACGAGCCTCAGCCTGATGTGATCTTTAAAGTGGCTCTTGTTTGCTAGTGGCTGTGCCATGGCAATCCTAAACATAGTTCTTCATCACGTGGGGTTCTACGAACACCATCCCGAAGCCACTGCGTACCTACCACTCTTGTACATTGAGTATTGTCACTAGGTGTGGGCCTTCAAGGCATTTGATCCTGGCCCATTTCCTTACAGATGAGGAAACTGAGGCCCAGAGGGGAGACTCTAGCAGAGCTCACTTGGCAAGTAGAGCGAGAACTGGAGGCTGGGTCTTCCTGCCCCTTCCTCCGTCCATCTACCATTCCATTCCCGCAGCCTCTCCCACCTTACGAAGTGCATCAAGCATTGCCCCTGGTTTTAGTTGTTAACATTTGACCGTCGGTTTTGTGTGTTCTTGGGGTTTATTTTTCCCCTCACTCCCCTAGGTCATTTCAAGATGAATTCGGTGTCTAAGATAGGCCCCCGGTGGGAAAATAAAGATGGAAAGTATCCTGTAGTTAGGTTCCTTTACTGTTTATATTTCCAAATGACGCGCATGGGACCCACCACTATCTGAGGCTGTGCTGCAGAGACTTCCTCTTTTTTCCTTAACAATCATTTCTGACTTTCCTAGAATTGCCATGGAAACCTATATCCGGCAGAGGCAGCTAATCATGTCGCCCCTGATAACATCCCATGTGATTGGGGAGAATGAACCACTCACTTCAGTCTTGAATAAAGTGATAGCAGCCAAGGAAGTGAATCACAAAGGACAAGGTACACAGCCCTATGTACTGAGCTGGGAGGGGACGCTGGCAGGGGTGCAGGGGTGCAAGGGTGGCGCTCAGAGCTGAGTCCTTGGACTCTGGCCCTTTCACTATCTTTCTCTGATATAAAACAGACCCTGCTGGGGACTGCCCACCTCAGTTTCCGTCTAAAGGCAGTTAAGGCTTAAGAGAGTTGGATCACAGCTGTATTTTGTAAATTCTATAAAACAGATTCTCATCTCATGAGTCTTTCCTCACTTTTGTCTGACCTGTGATCCCCATGTTGTTTCCACAGGTCAAGGCACAAAGAAAAAAGTTTTTTTTTAATTTTTTAAATTAATTTTTATTGGAGTATAGTTGCTTCACAACGTTGTGTTAGTTTCTGCTGTACAGCAAAGTGAATCAGTTATACGTATACATAGATCCCCTCTTTTTTTGGATTTCCTTCCCATTTAGGTCACCACAGAGCATTGAGTACAGTCCCTTGCGCTATACAGTAGGTTCTCATTAGTTAAGAAAAAGAGTTTTGAGGATAATTATGTTCCACTCTCTGAATATGTTTCTCCCAATACGTTTCCTAAAATTGAGAGGAAGGAGACCAAAGTAATGCAGATGAATATGTATTAATATCAACGAATGGGCTACCTAGCACAACATTTTTAGTTGATTTTAGTACCTCCGTATATCATTTTGTTGACATAGTTTTAACTCAGAGGAGTTCTGCTTATTGAAACTGCATTTTTAACTCAAATAATAAGGGAAAATAGTTTAAAATCTAAAATTCAGATGGTGATGATTTGGGGATAATTTTGAAGATTGAGTCAATGTTTTTTTTTTTTACCACCCTGTAATTGTCTTCTGAAGTGGAAGCAATTAGGAAACATTTTCAGCATATTTAATTTGCCATGTGTTCACAGTTCTCCTGAGTAGTAAATACATGTGAGAAATCATAGAATCTGAAAATAAATAACTAAATGTATTTCTGTTGTTTTGGAACTCCTAGCCTAAGGATATAATTTGTTAGAGTGGAAAACCCTTACACTATATAGATTGCTGTGTATGTACAATTTTTTTTAACAAAACTGAAAAAAGAATACCATTCCTTCTCCTCCTTCTTAGCAGTACACTTTTCAAATGTTTTCATGCTCTTCATAAATATTTTTTGTGGCTGCGTAATATTCCATTGCTTGGATTTTTTTTTTTTTTTTTTGAGCATGGAATCCCTAGGTAAACACTTAAATGCTTTCTATTTTGCTGCCTTTATAAATTTAAATAACTGCTGACTTTTTTTTTTTTTTTTGCGGTACATGGGCCTCTCACTGCTGCGGCCTCTCCTGTTGCAGAGCACAGGCTCCAGATGCGCAGGCTCAGCGGCCATGGCTCACGGGCCCAGCCGCCCCGCGGCATGTGGGATCTTCCCGGACCGGGGCACAAACCCACGCCCGCTGCATTGGCAGGCAGACTCTCAACCACTGCGCCACCAGGGAAGCCCTGCTGTGACTATATTTATACGTGAATCTTTTTCCATATTTAGGACTGCCTCCCCAAGAAAATTCCCGGAAGTAGGATTTCTGGGCCAAATGATAGGAATGAGCTTAAACCCGGAGATGTACATATTGCCAGAATACTTCCCATAGGTTTCTTCCTGTGGGCACTAATTACCATATGCCCACTTTGCAAACTGATGTTTAAAAATCTTTACCTGTTTGAAAGGTGAAAAGTAGACCACCGTAGCACTTTTAAAAACTATGTGACAGTGAACTATCTGGCCTTCATATGTATTGATATTTAGGAGTTTTCTAAAGTTTTCCTTCCTTTCTAAAGTTTTTGTGAACACTTTGTGTAATGAAGATAACAATTTGTCTTACTTAGGACACATACTTTTCAATTTCTGGTTTGCCAAATATTTATAAACTTTTTGTACTTCTTTGTGAATTGTATATTCATGTTCTGTTTATTTGTGAGGATCTGAATGTTCTTCTTCTAATGAGTATGAATTCCTAATTTCTTATAAGTATTTCACCATGCCTTTTATAGGCATATGTAGTATATGGTTTATGAAGTATACCTTTTACTTTTTATGAATATCAAAATTTCCGTTTGTATAGATAATTCTCATGCTTTTGTGATTTCTTCATTTGTTTCTCTACTTAGAAAAATGGTTCATACTCAGATTTGATAGTGATACATTTATTTTTTCCTTTAATTTTCTGTCTTTTTTCTGTTGACTTTTCTTTTATATTAGGAATTTATTTTAGTGAAAATGTGTCGTGAGAGGTTAGATTGATTCTAAGTAGCTAGAAAATTATCCCAGCACGTTTATAGAATTGTTCCATTTTTCATGATTTGTTCTGTCTCTTTTGCTATGTGTTTCATTGCTGTATATAATAGTACTTGATTTCATTGTTTCCATTGATTTATATATCTTTTCTACTGCTACTATCCCTCATTACTATAACTTTACAGTATTTTGATATCTGAGAGGGATTATCTTTGTTTTTTTTTTCCCCAAAGTAAACATCCATTCACATTTCTGTCAAATTCTCAAAGAAATCTTACTGTGATTTTGTTGGTAGTATCATTAAAATTCTACGTTAACTAGGGGAGAACTTACATCTTTATAATAATGTGTTTTTGTATCAATACCACACATATATTTTTCTCAGCGTTTCTGTGTGTTTATTATATGGATCATAACAAAGAGCTAAAAGTTTATCTTTTCTTCCTTTAAAGGACTTTGGGTGTCCTTGAAGCTCCTGCCAGGGGACCTCACACAGGTTCAGAAAAACTTCTCACACTTGGTGGATAGATCCACAGCAATCGCCCGGAAAATGGGCTTTCCTGAAATAATCCTTCCAGGTAAACACTTTGCTTGGTTCACCTGTTCTGCATCCTCTAGGACTTTGTTCCATGCAGCCATCACTTCTAATGGGACTCTTAAGGCAACATGGATCCATAAGATTTCATTATTTGCATTCAGTGATGTCGAGACAGTGGGAGATAGAGACAGGGTTGCAGTGCCTTAGAAAACTACCCAGTGTGCAAGCCCAAGAGAATGCTTTTAAATGTACTCAGAAGTTTCTCTTTGTTTTCTCTTCCTTTATGTTCTGCACAAGCCCCTCTGAAATACTTCCTAGACTATCCATTAAGTAACGCTAAATAGCACAGGTTCTCTGTCCCGAGAATAATTTGCTTCTTCTGCACGTACCTCTTCTCATGATGACATCACCAGCACCATGAGCTCCTTGCTCGGAAATTCCAGCGAGGTGCCCACTCAGCTCAGACTCAACTGGACCTTCTGCTCCATTGTCTTAAGCTCCAACTGTGTTCTCGGCTCTCCCCATACTTGTGGTGACAAGAATGTAAATGTTCTGCAGTTTCCTACTTTAGTTTCATCTTTTTTTGCCACCACGTGTTGGTAATCTGCATATGTGTTCTTGTGAATTCACTGATTTAACCCATTTACTTTCTTTGTTTTTTAAATAAATTTATTTTATTTATTCATTTTTGGCTGCGTTGGGTCTTCGTTGCTGCACACGGGCTTTCTCTAGTTGCTGCCGGCGGGGGCTACTGTTCGTTGCGGTGCGCGGGCTTCTCATTGCGGTGGCTACACTTGCTGCAGAGCATGGGCTCTAGAGTGCAGGCTCAGTAGTTGTGGCGCACAGGCTTAGTTGCTCCACAGCATGTGGGATCTTCCAGGACCGGGGATTGAACCCGTGTCCCTTGCATTGGCAGGCGGATTCCTAACCACTGCGCTACCAGGGAAGCCCCCATTTACTTTCTTGATTGTTATAGTGGTAAAAGGAAATCATCCCCTCGAGGAAACTTATATATATGTATTATATAAAATATATGTGTTATAACTATTAAAATATAAGTATGTTGTATATTTGATAGATAGGAAGAAAGAATATATGACTAAATAATCTTTGGCATGTTAGGAACATTCTCGAAAACCAAGCTGTTTATCTATTGCATAAAAATTCAGGTTCTTTTAAACTAATACAAGATCTTGTTCCTCCTTTGGGAAATTAAGGAGCAGTAATAATTTGATGCCTCACACATTTCTGTACATGGTGGGTATTAAAAGTATATTTGTGGAATGAATGAATGAAAGAGTTCTAAAATTGAGATTATCATTTTCTTCTTTTCTTATGAAAAGTAGTTTTTCATCTGCTTATTTCATCCCTTCCAGGGCCATTTCACCCTAATACATATTCATCAACACTCTAGGAAAATGTTTTGTCTTCTTGTTGTTTATAAATTAAGTATTGATACTCTTCCTATAACTGAAGGCAGTTTTATTGCTACAGCAAGACCGAAATCTGAAAAACTAAAATAGAGAAGTTTATCTTTTGGACAAAGGGCATTTATCTTGGAAATCTGGCTTGGAAAGATTCTTTCTATTCAATAGTATTGGTTCATAAACTTCCAGGACTATAACAGACTTTAAACATCATCTCGGATGATGGTTCCCAAATATGCTAGTCTTTGGATCAGCCACTCAGGATCACCTGGAAAATATGAAGATACCGATTCCCAGATTTTTCCAGAGACTCTGATGCAGTTTGTATGACCAGGGCTCTGCGGGGGATTCTGGTAATCGGCCAGGTTTGAGGAATATAAGATCTGGGCTAACATCCCTCAGCTGGGCTCCTCTCATCATCATTTAAGCAGGCTGCAGATTCATCTTAAACTCCTCCCTCTCCTGCACTTTCTCCTATAGCTAAATTCTTGGAAGAGATTATATACTCTCTGTTTCCTCACCTGCCAGTCTCCCTCTATCCTGTCTGGGATGGCTGTCACTAGTCACCAAAGATTTACAGTGTCACCAAGTCCACTGGATATTTTTAGCGTAATGGTCGCCTCGGGCCATTATGTGCCCAGGTTGACCACTCCCTCCGTGAAATGTTCCCCCTCGCTGTCTGTGATCCCACACACTCCTCTTTTTCCCTGAGACCTCTGAGACCCCCTGAGACCTCTCCCAGGAATCCTTTGCCACCTGAGCATCTTTGACCTCACCTTTAAATGTTGGAGTTCCTCAGTCTTTGGTCCTTATGCCCTGTCTTAGTTTGCCTGAGCTACCCTAACAAAATACTATGGGCCGTGTGGCTTAAACGACGGAAGTTTGTTTTCTCACAGTTCCGGACGCCGGAAGTGCAAGATCAGTGTATCTGTAGGGTTGTTTCTTCTGAATCCTCTCTCCTTGGTTTGCAGGTGGCCCCCTTCTCACTGTGTCCTCACACCATCACCCCTCAGTCTGTGTGTGTCTGTGTCCCAATCTTTTCTTATAAGGACACGGATCATATTGGATTAGGACCCGCCATATGACCTCATTTTACCTTATTCACCTCTTTAGCATATGAATTTGGGGGGAGGGGCGCAACTCAATCTGTAACAGGACCCCTTTCCTTCTCCCCTCTGTTCCCTCCCTTGGTGATCTCATCCACTCATTTTGCTTCTGTGTGTTAGTTGCCTCCAAATCCAAATCTCTAGGCTCAAGACCCTTCCTTTAAACTCCACAACCATCCATCCAACTGCTTCCTGCCTCAGGACTTGAGTGGGTCCTCTTCCCATTGGATCACTCTTCTCCTTGTTTATTTCTTACTCAAAATCCACATTTGGAACTTGTCATCCTGGGCATCTAGACCTGACTCTTCTGTTGTGTTTTATCTAAGAGAACAGCCCCTCATCCATCCAGCTGCACAAACACGAAGCCTGAAGATCACCCTTGACACTCCTTTCCTTTACATCTCACACAAAATTAATGGAGGAGACCTGCCAGTTTTCCCTTTCAAAGGCCGCTCAATGCCACCCCGTTCTCTCCATCCTGTTACCACTACCCAACTTGAAGCTGCTGTCATCAATTCCCTGGACAAGTGCCAGTACTTCCTAACGGGTTTTCCTGTTTCTGCTCTTTCTACCTCATTCTCCACACTGTAGCATGAATGATCTTTTATAAATGCCTATCTGATTTCATCCCACTCCCTCCTTGCTGAAAACATGACTTCTGTTTATATTTAGGATGAAGGTACAAATTCTCCACTTGGCCTGGAGGCCTCAGGGAGACTTGTCTTATATCTGTCTCTAGCCTCATCTCACAACAGCTTTCCCCTCACTTGAAGACTTCCATCATATATCTACTACCTCCGGGCCTTTGCACATGCTATTCTCTCTCCCTCTTCCTCCCACGCCTCCAATATCAGCTCAAAGGAGAGATTCCCACACCTTCCAAACAAGGTTGGGACTTAGTGTGATGCTTTCACCGAGCCTGGCCTTTCCCTTCTTTTGTAATGATGCATTTCATCAGGTGATTGTCTGAGAATGCTTCGCTTGCCCACCAGACTTACAGCTGCATGAGAGCAAGGCTGGTTCATGGCTTACAGTCGTTTCCCAAACACCTAGCACAGTGCTTGGTACAGAGTAGGTGCTCAGTCCATTTTTTAAGTGAGTAAATCAATATTATTTCATTTTATTGTATCGTAATTTATTCAACTGTTTCTGTGGTTGGAAATTGAGGACGATTCCAAGTTTTCACATTCACAAACAATATCACAGTGAATATCCCTATGGATCAATCATTGCTCATGTTTTTTTATTGCAATATAGTTAATGTACAATCTTAGGTAAGTTTCATGTGATTCACAATTTTTACAGGTTATATTCCATTTATTGTTAATATAAAATATTGGCTATAGTCCCTGTGCTGTACAGTATATCCTTGTAGCTTATTTTATACATAGTTGTTTGTACCTCTTCCTCCCCTACCCCTGTCTTGCCCCTCCCCTCTTCCCTCTGCCCACTGGTAACCACTAGCTTTTCTCTATATCTGTGAGGCTGTGTCTTTTTTGTTATATTCACTAGTTTGTTTTAATTTTTAGATTCTACATACAAGTGATATACAGTATTTGTCTCTCTCTGTCTGGCTTATTTCACCAATACCCTCCAAGTCCATCCATGTTGGTGCAAATGGCAAAATTTTATTCTTTTTTTCTGGCTGAGTAGTATTCCATTGTGTGTGTGTGTGTGTGTGTGTGTGTATGTATATGTATACACACCACATCATCTTTATCCATTCATCTGCTGATAGACACTAAACTGTACTCCAAAGACACTGTGGTATATATAGAGAGGTAGAATGAGGTAAGCTACAGGGAACAACACACATAGAAGCTTCTGCTGTATGAATAGTTTATTACCAAGTCAGAACATTTTATATTTTACTTATAACTTGCATCTTATTACATCTTGAAATTTAAAAATGACTCCACACAGCAACACTCACAGTCTGGGTTGTTGTGTTGCAGGAGATGTTCGGAATGATATTTACGTCACCCTGATCCATGGGGAGTTTGACAAAGGGAAAAAGAAGACACCGAAGAACGTGGAGGTGACCATGTCTGTGTATGATGAGGAGGGCGGGCTCTTGGAGGTATGTGGTGTCCCCAGCAGTCCCGCTGCCATCACATGCTCCTTTACAACCACAGGACTTGGGGCATGATGTTAATTGTTCTCCACTGTAGAGTACATTTGGTGTTTCACAAGGAAAATATAGGAAACCTGTTAAATTTGTGATTCGCAGTCACCAATTGTAGTGATAAATTCATGTAGACTCTTATTTTCATGATTTCTCCTGTGCTGAGAAAGACCTTAAGCCACCAGGGATTTCAGGTGTACACTTCTGATGCAGAGATTCTGTATCATTTTCAAGTTATTTAGTCACTTTCAAGACGGTTAAGGTCCTCTGGGGCTGGCATGGAGTGGCATTCCTGCCCTGGTCATGTGGAGGGCACACGCCCTCCCCCTGGGTGAGCTAAACCAGCGGAGATGCGCCTGTTAGAGCTGTTACACCAGAAAGGCTCTTGGTTCGAGGTCAACGACCACGCTCTTTAGTTATAGGAATCAGGAAACTGCAGCCCAGAAAGGATAAGCTATTTTCTCAGGGAAGCACAGGACTTAGTGGTGGCACTGGGAACGGACACAGGTGTCCTGCCTTCCAGTCCACTGTTCCTCCAACAGAAGTGACTCTTCATTCTGACATCAAGGAGAAGGAGAGGCAGGGGGAGGCTTTCATCGTCCCAGCTGGCATCTGGCTCCTCTTGTATGAGCCATAGTTACCTGCTTCGGAATGCACTCCATTCACTGAGTCCCTCATGGTGGGGGCACCGCCGAGTACACGACTCCTGCACTTTCCCACAGATAACGATCATCTTCCAAGGAATCAGTTGACTAAGTTGTCTTCTGCATAGAGGGATAAGCAGAATGCTGTGGGCCACGGTACGGGAGTGATTTCTTTGTGCTGTAGAGAGAGTCCTTTTGCCCCAGGAGTTCAAGTACACATCTTCACAGCTCTGCTAACTAGCTTGGAAGTGCCCCCATGGAGGCCTGATGCTACTGAACTAAGTGGTTCATTTCTAGGAAGAGACACAACCCTAAGTTCTAGTGAACATGCCACACCTACACCAGGTCCTTAAAGCAGAGTATAGACAGGACCTCACACAGCAGTGTGTCTGCACACATGCTGGAGCTCCCTGTCACCCTCTCTAGGCCTCTGTTCCCTGAGAGAGGAAAGAAGAAAGAAAGAAAGGACAGTGTATGGCTGGGATGGAAGAGAGAAGAAAAGTTCCAACAAAGAGGAAGGTTAAGCTTGTGCTGGGTGCCTTAGCTACTACACATTGAGACACTTGGACCCTCAAAGTGCTAGAAACTCGTTCTTTTTTTTAATTCTTTTTTTTTAAATTGAAGTGTAGTTGATTTACAATGTTGTGTTAGTTTCAGGTGTACAACAAAGTGGTTCCGTTATCCATCCATCTATCTATCTATCTATATTATTTTTCAGATTCTTCTCCCATATAACTCATTAAAAAATATTGAGTATAGTTCCCTGTGCTGTACAGTAGGTCCTTGTTGTGTATCTATTTTATATATAGGAATGTGTATATTGTCAATGCCAACTTCCTAATTATCCCTTCCCACTACCTTTCCCCTTTGGTAACCATAAGTTCGTTTTCTATGTCTGTGAGTCTGTTTCTGTTTTGTAAATAGGAATGTTTTGTTCATTTGTATCATTTTCTTTAAGATTCCACATACAAATGATATCATATGATATTTGTCTTTCTCTGTCTGACTTACTTCACTTAGTATGGTAATCTCTAGATCCATCCATGTTGCTACAAATGGCATTATTTCATTCTTTTTTTTATAGCTGAGTAGTGTTCCATTGTACATATATATATACCATATTTTCTTGGAAACTTATTCTCACTCTACTGTTCACCCCCAGATGTAATCAGCTTATGTATGCCAGTGTAAGGCATGTGCTGGCCATGTGGAATACCCTTAGTGTTCTAGATATTACTGCCCCCTCCTAATTTTTTCTTTCCATCCGAAGAAAGCAATTCATCCTGGTGCTGGATACGAAGGCATTTCCGAGTACAAATCAGTGGTCTATTACCAGGTCAAGCAGCCCTGTTGGTATGAGACTGTCAAGGTGAGAATGTGTCATCAGTAACCCCTATCATATATGAAACCTCGTTTAGATTCCTTTCTTCTTTTACCCACAAATCGCTCTTCCTTTATCCTGAAGTTTTAGATAGGTTGCCTGTGGTGTGCAATCAGAAATGAATTGATCATCCATCGTAGCTCCGCAGAAGCTCGTTTCTCTTTCATAAACTTCAGAAATCTTAAGTAACATTCTCGTTTGTAAACGTGTTGAAATTGGAAGAGAGAAACTTGATGTTGTAATGATGTAAGAGGCTGCCAAGATGGTCCAGAACCAAATGGAAATTTTCACACTCTGCAAGCAGTTTCCTAACATTTCTTTCCTTCTTGGCCTCTAACCAAGTTAGCTGGGCTTCTTTTCAATTTAAATATGTGTCTTACAGATCCCAAAGTGCTCTTGAGATCAGTCCACTCGTGTGAGCCTCACAGTAGCTCTGCGACAAACGGTCCGAGTTGCAGTAGCCCATTTTCTGATGACATAACTGACGCTCAGAGAAGTGAAGTGACCAAGTTCCTCTAGCTGCTCGTGTCAGAGCCTAAGCTGGATTCCACTTCTTCTGAGCCCCAGACTCCATCAACTCTTTCCTTTTTTGTTGTTCTGGTTTTTTACTGAAGTATAGTTGATTTATAATGTTGTGTTAATTTCTGCTGTATAGCAAAGTGATTCAGTTATACATATCTATACATTTTTTAATATTCTTTTCCATTATGGTTGACTTCAGGATATTGAATAGAGTTCCCTGTGCTATACAGTAGGACCTTGTTCTTTATCCACATCGGCTTTTTCTGATTGTCAAAGTTTTATGAGCTCTCCATAGAAAACTAAAAAAAACAAACAAAAAAAAGTTGTACTAATATCTTAATTCAGAAGTAACCATTTTCCACAATTTTATATACTTCATAGGTTTTGGATCATGCTATTCATACAAATTTATATTGTGCCTTTTCAAACTCTCTTGAGGCATTAAAAAGCCTTCAGAAGTATATTTTTAGATACTTGCATAATATTCCATTATATAATCATGCCATAATTTATTTAACTATTTGCTACAAATTCTCTGCTCTGTACATTGCTCCATGCCTCTGTTTCCCCTGTCTCTTCTGTATATGTAAGCGGCAAAAAAAAAAAAAAAAAAAAGCTTCCTTGTCCCCAGTATTTTATCTTTTCCTTCTATTACAGGCCCTAACTATTAACATATCCATGTACACCTTGCAGTCTTGCACACAGACCTGAAAGTACTGGTCTTTTCCCCCTGAAGTATCTCCTGCTTCACACTTGAGAAAGCACTAGAAATTTGTAATATCTCCATTTTCAGAATCTATGATAAACAGCAAAGATGATCTTCTCTTGAGATTCTTTTGGTTTTGAAAAATAGCTAAATCTCCTTTGAATGAAACCCTACACCAAATCTAACTCTATAGGAATTACTCCTGTGATCAGATACTAAAATGTGCCTCATTTTATAAAATGAACTATGAGTGCAGGGGACTGTATTGATATTCCTTTTTATCGTGCAGGTATCCATTGCTATAGAAGAAGTTGCTCGCTGCCATATAAGATTTACCTTCCGACACCGGTCATCTCAGGAATGTGAGTATTAGGAGGTCTACGACATATTTCAGTCAAAACAGTGTTTACTCTTGCTTGATGGCGCTTTTGTGGGTCTGTAGAATGAGATACTTGGCATCTTTATTTCAAGATCCAGTGAAGCTAAGGAAATCTTAAAATGAATTTTTCTAGGCTTCCAAGATCTGTGTTTATCATTGTGTATCAGAATTTCCCTGAAATGTGCTCTATGGATAGTAAGGTTCTACAATGCTAATAGATGCTGTCTGACAAAAAGTGTTTCCCAGTTGAATAGGGATAGAAAGTACTTGTATATTATGTCTCCCTCTTAGACATTCACCGTGTATGTTGCCACATTGCTGAGAAATCCTGAAGCAAGAAAACTGTTCAATCTGTTGTTTCCCCAATTTTTTTTTTCATGAAAGAACTGTTTCAAGTCTTAGATCACAGTTTATGAGTTGACTTTCCTAAGGTGTGAACAGAGGAGAATATTGATTATTTTCAGATTGATCATAACATTTCTGGAAGTGTTGTTCTCATTCAGCACTGCATAAAAATGCAGTCCTTCCTCCCAAACTGAATTTTCTGAATGCCATCTACCTACCAGACTGCAGGCCAGGCCCTGGGTAGATGACAGCAAATAGGACACAGTCACTGCTCTGCAAAGTCTCTGTGGTCTAGTTAGGAAGAGGAGCAAGAAAACAGGTGATGAAGTTCAGATCAACATGATACGTGTTACAGCAGCAAACATCAGGGAGTAAGCACAGCACCTAACCCTGCCTGGGGATTTCTGCGTAAGGTTTCCTACATCCTAGCTGAGACTTGAAGGTGAGCAGAAGTTAGCCCAGTGAAGGGTGCTGGTGGAGAAATGTGTTTGAAAAGCAAAGTGAGCTCGGTAGGGCTAATGTGGGAGTCATCATGATATTAGATGGAACCATCTGAAATTGCCATTTTTGTAGGTCAGTATCAGATAGTCAAGTATCAGCAAATAGTCAATTATCAGCAATTTCGTACAGTTCTCCGTCATACTAAGCTAGCATTGATCAAGCTCTTAGTTTGTACCAGACACTTTGTGAAGCTCTATTTATACACTATCTTGTTTAGTATCTACAGGAATCAATAAGACCCATACACATTTTAATCCACATTTATATGTAAAGAAACTGAGGCACAGAGATGTTAGGTATGTGCCCAAGGTCACAGGGCTAGTAAGTTTCTGGATTGACATGTCTGTGGTCTGATTCCAGACAGGCTAGAGCCAGATCATGAAAGATGAAGGTTCTTTTGAAGTCTGTTATGGAGGAGCCATTAAAGCATTGCTGTATGGGTGGTGTCAGTGGTCGTGATTTCGTATATATTTATAACAGCTTTAGTCACGGTACCCCCAAATTGGCCGTCAATAGGAGAACAGATGAACAAACTGTAGTATAATCCTATGCTCAGCCAATCTGGGTAACATGAGGCACAGCAGACCTTAGAGGTGTGCCTGTGGTGAGAACAGGCCATGAGTCACCCCAGGAGTAGACATTTAAGCAGGGGACATGGTGAGCTCAGAGGCCAACCGCTGAAGACCAGGAGAGAGGCCCTTTGCTTTCTCAGGAGGCCGTACCCTCCTCCCCCAAATGCCACAGGACACACATATCCACTTCTCCTGGCACCAGGGCTACTATCTTGGAAAGAAGAGAGGAACAGAAATCTTAGATGGCATCACAAACCTTGGAAGATAATCAACAAAATACTTACTGAGTCTGTCTTAGAACAGCAGTAGTGAGGTAGGTCATGGGAAGGCTTTGGAGCAGGGCAGTTGACTTGATTAGATTTGATTTCGGAGATCCCCAAAGGGTGGGGAAGAGCTGGAGACAGATCTGTTATGAAGATCTTGTGGGAATACAGGGAAGAGGTGAGGGTGGCCTGGCCTCAGGTGGGAACAGCAGGGATGGAGAGAAAAGGCACAGCCTCCAGAGGCGCTCAGGACACGGAGTTGGCATGGGGGTGGGGTCAGTGTCAACACCCACAGTTCTGATTTGGATGACCGAGTCGATACTGATGTCATTCATTCACAAATATCGGAGAAGGAGCATACTTGGGGGCACCAGAAGATTTCCGTTAGGGAACTGTTTCCTTCAAGGAGTCTGTGACGTGGACAGTACGTATGGCTTTTTGGGGCTTGCTCAACTGTATTGTTTATAGCAGGATTTTTTTTTTTTTTTTTGCGGTACGTGGGCCTCTCACTGCTGTGGCCTCTCCCGTTGCGGAGCACAGGCTCCGGACGCGCAGGCTCAGCGGCCATGGCTCACGGGCCCAGCTGCTCTGCGGCATGTGGGATCTTCCCAAACCGGGGCACGAACCCGCGTCCCCCTGCATCGGCAGGCAGACTCTCAACCACTGCGCCACCAGGGAAGCCCGATTATAGCACGATTGAACACCAAACCCCAGAGCAAAATGTGCCATCAGCTCTCATAGCCATCACCCCCTGGTATCTTTCTGCCCTGCTCAGACATGTATTCCTGTCTTTTCAGCCAGAGATAAATCAGAGCGAGCCTTCGGGGTGGCCTTCGTGAAGCTGATGAACCCGGACGGCACCACTCTGCAGGACGGGCGGCATGATCTGGTGCTTTATAAGGTGGTGCTAAAGAAAGAGGCTCAGAAAGTGCCTAAGGACATATTTACTCCCTCTGACATTGGTTCTGAAAGCTCCTTTCAGACTTAGGTGTATAACTATCAGAAACTTCTCTCGGGCTGTACGCGTTTGCCCCTTCAAGTCTAGAACCCCAGAGGACCGTGGTCACACCAGCTGCATGGTCTCCCATCCCTTTAGTCTTTTAAGTGATGGTCCCTCCCTCTCGTGCAAATGGCGTCCGTGGAGGTTGAACAGTCAAGGGCTGTTCTTCTGCTCTTTGCGTCAGCCTATGTGGAGCATCGATAGTTGCACTGTTGGGCTGGGTTAGAGTGTGGTGGACATGGTAGGATGTGGTTTACGTATCAGCGCGAGCCAGGCACCGTTTCTCCTTTCTGTGGCCTCCCTTCCTCTCCTATCAGTTGTGTCCTTCTTCTCCCCTCTAACTTCTGCAGAGCTATCGCTTCCACTGAGATTTTAGAGCAGAAAGCAGATGTTGGGAAGATCTCCTTTGTCCAACAATATCCAGGAGGCTTTTCACACGGTTGGTAGCTTTTTTGAGATGAATCCACTTGATGTGTATTTCCTTTAGCAGCCCCTGAGCTCAAAAATAGGGTTGGAAGCCATGGCAAGCTGTTTCTTCTCAGAGGACCCAGTGAAGTATCATTGTGACCATTTACCTGTTCAAGAAAATGAAATCCAACCTTATTCTTTATGTATGTACGTAGAGCAGAGACTAGAGTGTTGACTTCTAGTTCATAACTTATTCTGTCTTCATTCAATGTTGAAATTATTTCTGGACTCAAACTCTGGGACAGTATCACAGTATCTCGGAGTTGGAAGGGATCTACTTTGATAAAACTTCCTTTCTCAGGTTGGAAGTACACTGTGCTCATGGTAGATACTATTTTATTTGCACATAAGACATTTTGTCCGCCACCTGGTGTCCCTAACGTGCTTCCTTTGCAGGGTGACAACAAGAAAATGGAAGATGCTAAATTCTACCTGACCCTGCCTGGAACCAAAGTGGAGATGGAAGAAAAGGAGCTCCAAGCATCCAAAACCCCGGCCAACTTTACGCCAAACAAGGATAGCACAAAAGATAGCTTTCAGATTGCCACCCTTATCTGCTCCACAAAGCTCACTCAGAATGGTAGGTGTGCTGACCTCGGTGACACCAGAATGAGTTTTCTATTTGGTCCTCCTAGGCTTCTTTGTTAGCCTCAGGGGACTGGACGCTATGGGGCTGTGTGTCTTCTGAGGTAGGGTCCTGGGCTATCTGCATTCTGCTCTCTGCTCTTCACGTGATGTTCTGGGTAGTACTGATTAGATAGCTAAAGCTCTTCCTGAGGCTTCTTTGTCTCTCTTTCCACTAGAATGAAAAGCATTTTGGTGGTTTTAAAATATGGTAAAATCTATAAATGTATTCATTAATAGGGGCTATGAATTTCGAAAGTCTTATGTTTCCTTCCTTCAAGGCAGCAAAGAACTCTAATACTGTGCTCTGTATCATGTATAGAACAAGAAATGTTGGTAGTAAGGGGAGGATACTGGCAGAGGAGCATCAGTCTCCTGTCCAAGCAGGTATGGCCAAGAGCAGGGGGGGGGTTTCCTGTTAGCATTCCATCTGTCCCCCATATAGAGTCCTCTTTCTCGATTTTTTTCCCCAAGCAGTCAGATTTTCCATAACATCAGCTGAAGAGTTCAAATGCGGCTTCATTTTGTCCCCTCATGAAATCTGATAGCAATTTTCACTTCTCTTGTGTATATCATGACAGTTGATAGCCAATAACAGCTTCTTATTCATTTAACCTGCTGAATATAGCTACTTTGGGGACTTGCTTTAGAAATTCTTTGTCCCCTGTGCTATGTGGAGGATTAGTCCCTTTGACCTCTGAGAAGATTTAGGGGCTCTGCCTTAGGGAAGTGATAAGGTACACAAAACAGCTGAGATCTAAGGTACACTCAAGGATCAGATAGCATGTGGTTGATCTTTAGAACGGGTTAGTATTGTTTATTTTTATTTTTATTTTTTTGCGGTATGCGGGCCTCTCACTGTTGTGGCCTCTCCCGTTGCGGAGCACAGGCTCTGGACACACAGGCTCAGCGACCATGGCTCACGGGCCCAGCCGCTCCGTGGCATGTGGGATCTTCCCGGACCGGGGCACGAACCCGTGTCCCCTGCATCGGCAGGCAGACTCTCAACTACTGCACCACCAGGGAAGCCCAGTATTGTTTATTTTGATGAATCTTGGCTGCGTAGAGAATATGGATAGTATTTCAACTTGGACAGTTGATGAGACTCAACAGAGTCAGGGTCAGAGCTGTTACATATGGGAAAGTAAAAGCAGGCACCAAAAATTAAGCCAGAGAAAAGGCAAAACTATGGAGACATGAAAAGATCCGTGGTTACAAAGGGCTCGGGGAGAGAGGGAGGGATGAACAGCCAGAGCCTGGGGGATTTTTAGGGCAGTAAAACTATATACTGAATGATACCCTAACGGGTACATGGATGCACGTCATTATACATTTGTCAAAAGCCACAGAATATACTGCACAGAGCGACCCCTGACTGAAACGAGGGGCTTCAGTTAATAATCTTTATCAGTGTTGCCTCATCATATGTAACAAAGGTACCACAGTAATGCAGGCTGTTAATAATAGGGGAGACCCTGGAGCCTTGAAGGGGTATGTGGTAACTCTCTGTACTTCGGGCTTAATTTTTCTGTGAACCTAAAACTGCTCAAAAAAATAATAAAGTCTATTAATTAGTAAAAACAAACAAACAAACAAACAAACAAAACACTAAAAGTGAAGCCAGAAGGCATTCTGAGCTTTATGGAAGCCACGAGAAAACTGCATCAGTGATATAACCCTTGTTAGAGAAAAAGTAAACATAAATAAACTGCTGATACGAGGTTAAGTCGTATGTTTATGGGAGATGATTTACAAGGTGTATCAAAGATCTTAAACGTATTCAGACCCTTTGACCCAGTACTGTGACCCCTAGAAATTGAACCTAAATAGACAATGGGAGATGTGCACAAAGATTTATATATGAGGATGTTTCCCTATGATTCATCATAGGGGAACAGTGCAAAGGGTCCAAATGTCCAATAGTTGGGGTCAGGTTAAAGTATATAATGTTATTAAATGATAAAATATATGCAGCTGTGGGGCTTCCCTGGTGGTGCAGTGGTCGAGAGTCTGTCTGCCGATACAGGGGACATGGGTTCATGCCCTGGTCCGGGAAGATCCCACATGCCGCGGAGCAGCTGGGCCCGTGAGCCATGGCCGCTGAGCCTGTGCGTCCGGAGCCTGTGCTCCACAATGGGAGAGGCCACAACAGTGAGAGGCCTGCGTACCGGGGGAAAAAAAAAAAAAAAAAATATATATATATATATATATATATATATATATATGTATGTATATGCAGCTGTAAAATATATTTCAAAACAGTCAAAGACATGGGAAAATGTTAACACTATGTAGAGTATAATCCCGGTTTTGTTTAAATTTATGAGGATAATTTGGAGCCTTTTGCCTGGGTTCAGATCCCAGCTCTGCCCCTTACTAGCTGGTTCACCTTGGGCAAGTCACTTGATCTCTCTGTGACTTGGTTTCCTCAGTTTTAAAATGGGAGTAATGATAGTATTTATTTCAAAGAATGAAGTAAATTAAAATAAGTAGAAGCAAAGCAACAATGTGTAGCCCATTGTAAACACTACATGAGTATTAACTGCTCTCATCATCATCATTATTATATGTACACAGAAAAAGGCTAAAAATAATTACTCAAAGTTTGGATGATAGTTCTTATTTTCTTTATTCTTTCTGGTATTTTCCAAATTTTTAACCATGAAATGTCAAAGTGTTATTTTTTTTTTTTTTTAGCTCTGATGGTAGATGAGAGAAAGCACCGATGTACTTTTGGGGCTCTAAAGGGATATTCGAAAGAGACAGCGTTTACCAAACATCTAGTAGATTATCCGTCCTAGAGACTAGGTTTGAAGAAAACAAGTAATAAAAGTTTGTAAAATTAACTTATTAGAGATAATGGTTAGAGATAACCATATTGTTACATTGTTTATTATCTCCCAGGCAAAACTTTAGGAAGCTTATTGACAGGTAGCAGTACTCATCTTGATGCGCCGATACCAACATCACTCATCTTCTAAACGTTCCAAACCTGTGTTGTCCCGCCTCTTATGTAGCTTGCGAAATTTAAATTAATTAAAGTCAAGTGAAGGTATGACTGCAGTTCCTTGGTTGCATTCGCCCCATTTCAAGTGCTCAGTGGTTTTCTGTGTCTGGTGACTTTCCTACTGGACAGCACAGGTTGCAACATTCCCATCATCACAGAAACTTCCATCGGGTAGAACTGTCCTCTTCCATTTGTTGTCATCCCGTTCCTAGTGTTTAGATCTCAAAAACACTCAACATACTTAAAAAAAAAAAAGTCTCCCAAGAATATCCTGTCCCAAAGAAGACTTAAAGAGGAAAACTCATCTAAACCAGAGCGGGGTGACCTGCTGTCAACCTGGATGGGGGTAGGAAGAGGGGACGGATTTGGGGAAGATGAGGTGACATCGTGAGCATCAGAGAAAATGGCACATTCATTCCCAGTGACAGATAGTAAGTGTGTTTGCTTTCTTCTAATTTGATGGGAGTGATAATGAACCAATTCAATTTCTTCTGAGAAAGAAGAAGCTGAGGAACATGAATAAATCATCAACTCTATGAGGGCATTTGTTGATCAAGAGGAGGCTAGCTGTTCTCCTTTCACTCGGAGGCCATGAACAAAGGCGGAGTTTCTCCTTAGCCTTTGGAGGGCTATTCAGACTCCAAAGTTAAAAACCACTGGACTTTGTTACAAACAGAGCCTGTAGGCACCTTCATTATTTTATGAATTATTTCAAAATTAGAACAGACTGATGTATATGGGGTCATTCTGTTGCTGGGCCCATATGGAGGGTGAGGATAGAGGAGAGGGAGAGAGGAGTCGAGTCTCTGCAGGTGTGGACCTGTGCCAGATTCACAGACATCTCATTTTACCCACCGACAGCCTAGCACGGGAAGACACCAATGTTTTTGTTATTAACCTCAGTTTACTGATCAGAGCGCCGAGCTGAGGTGCTGAAATATTTTGCCGAAACTCGTAAGTGGTGGACTTGGGTCCGAAAACAGATATTTGTAACTCTAAAACTTAGGGTTTTTCTTTGTCATTCTTTTCTTTTTTAAACGTTATGGTCCCTAACCGTTTCCCAAAGGTAATCACTACCCTAAATTTGGGGATTATCATTCAGAGTAGTGTGAATTCTTATATACTTTTTTTTTTTGGCCTCGAGACATGTGGGATCTTAGTTCCCCAACCAAGGGTCGAACCCGTGCCCCCTGCAGTGGAAGCGCAGAGTCCTAACCACTGGACTGCCAGGGAAGTCCCAATTCTTACATACTTCTGACGGTGATGTAAATTGGGACAGCTTTGGATAACATTTAGATAGTATCTAATATGGTTAGAGGTGGTCATTCTTGATAATCTGGAAATGTAGTCTAGTTTTATACCTCAGAAAATGCTGCTGATACCAGATAGGCATATGAGAATGTTTGCAGCAGAATTGTTTGTGACAGCTCAAAACCACAACCCAACTGTGGTTGTTTATCGACAGTAGAATGGATAAATTCTGGTACATCCATACGATGGGATAGATACTCTACAGCAATCAAATGAAATTAACCAGAGCTATTCATCAGCCTGTATGAATCCCAGAAACACGGTGAGTCTAGGGCTATTTCTGTAACAACCATGTCACCACTTTTCTTGCCCTAAGACGTTATGCTTCACCAGATGCCAAATCTATTCCTAATATTAGCAGTGATGGGGCATGCAAATATCTCTAGGGAGTAAACCTCTAGACTGATTAGTGGGTTCCTTGCAGATTCTTAAATCTGCTGCGTGACTCTTCAGCATGATGAAGTATCCAAATCCTTTTCCTTAGGCAGCCACGCGTGGAGTGAGGTAACAAGTGGAACGGTACGGTTGACTAGCACGTGGCAAAAATAGGAGATGGGAAGATGGAGGTGGACAGTGCCCAGGGGATAGGCCTAGCACAGTGCCTATTATTAAGTACTTACTTAAGGAATGAAGAAAGTGAAGAATTGTCTTGAGTACACGACCAGCTTCCTTGGGACTCCTGGTTCTGTTTCCATCCATCTATTCAATCTTTGATCCAGCATGTATTGAATACCTACTAGGTGGCTAGTGCTATGATGCGGTATAAGAAGGAATGCAATAAGGTTCCTTCCCTGAAATGTCTCAATGTATGGGAAGAGCCAAAGAGATACCAAGTGTGTTGTTAATTATTTGCCCTAATGTATATGTATGTGGACAAGGAGTGCAGATAGCAGAGAACCATTGGGTATGTCTTCCCAGAGGGAATAATGTTTGAGATGGCTCTTGAAGTAGAAGTAGCAGCTGATTGAATACATAGTATTGTAAGTATTTCTGGGCATTTCAGACAAAGGGAAGACATATGCAAAGACAGGGAGCGATTTCAGAGCATGCCGTAGCTTGGGGAGTATTGAGTTGATCTGTCTGACTGCGATGGGCTGGCAGAAGGGTCATAGGAGGGGCCTTACTGCCTTCTGTGACTGGCATTGGGACTTTATTCAGTTGACAGTGGCAAGTCTCTAGGCTTTGGAGGCTTCCCAGGGACTAAACAGTCTGCAAGCCAGTAAAACAAATACACTGAAGCAAATTGACTGTTCTAATGAACAGAATACATTTTCAGCTGCTTATAAATATATATTTCTACAAATCCATTGATTAAAAAGTACATATTGCTACTTTTACTAGATAATGCTCTGTAAATAGTAAAATGATGCACTAAACAAAATGATAAAGTAGTAACAGTCCAGCTGCCTGCTTTGTTTCCCTGTTATTTCACTTTTACTATCTAGACATTCATTAAAGCTGAAAGGGACTTAAAGATCCCAAATTCTGCATTTTTTATTTTTATTTATTTATTTTTTGCGATACGCGGGCCTCTCACTGCTGTGGCCTCTCCCGTTGCGGAGCCAGGCTCCGGACGCGCAGGCCCAGAGGCCATGGCTCACGGGCCCAGCCGCTCCGCGGCATGTGGGATCCTCCCGGACCGGGGCACGAACCCGTGTCCCCTGCATCGGCAGGCGGACGCTCAACCACTGTGCCACCAGGGAAGCCCTCTGCATTTTTTAAATCCAAAAACACCTCAAGACTTTTGTCCCAGACTTACCTTAAGGACCATTCATCTGTTCTGCCTTCTTTTCAAGATAGCAAACCATCTGATCTGCTCGTCTGTTTATTTCTTTGAAGAACTCTGGGGAGGCAGTATGACTGTAGCAAGGACATGGTTTTTGGGAATCAGATAAATCTCATTTAATTCCATTCATACCGCTCCCTGGCAGTTGTGTGACCTAAGACAAGTAATTTAATTTCACAAAACCTCAGTTTCCTCATCTCAAAAACGGAACAAATAAAATCTGCTCTGTGGTTACCAAAGGGGGAAGGTCAGGGGGAGGGATAAATTAGGAGGTTGGGATTAACATATACACACTACTACATATAAAACAGATAACCAACAAAGACCTACTGTATAGCACAGGGAACTCTACTCAATACTCTGTAATAATCTATATGGGAAATAGAGTCTGAAAAAGAATAGATATTTGTATATGTATAACTAAGTCACTTGGCTGTGCACCTGAAACTAATACAACATTGTAAATCAACTATACTTCAATATAAAAAAAATTCTTTTAAGGTAAAAAATAAAGTCTGCTCTACAGTGTGGATATGATATTTAAATGAATCAATGCACATATATAAGTTTTTATTTTCCCCTCTGCATCCACCGAGACACACGTAGTGACAAGGGACAAATTAAGCAATGCAGCAAATTAAAGGTAGGAAGGTTATTCAGGTGTTTCATCGGTAAGGCTGTGATGTCTTAGATGAGAGACGTGAGTTCTATTCGGGCATCATTTTATGTTTTTGTACATTTGTGGGGTTTTTTTTTTGTTTTTTTTGTTTTTTTTTTTTTGCGGACTCTCAACCACTGCGCCACCAGGGAAGCCCTTGTGGTTGGTTTATTTCCTCTGAAGAAGGAAAGAAGACCCCAAGGTTTTCTCTGCTTTAGGTAGGAGGCAGTAAACTAAAAGACTGCATAAGGTATTAGCCACCGTTAGGGGCAATGATCTCTTCTAGAGAGCTCTGTCACTGTGTCCTGAAATGGTGTGCGTTGCTCTGCTAATCCGTGTCTAACGTTTATGGTTTGTGGTTGTTCTTCCTAGTTGACCTGTTAGGCTTGTTGAATTGGCGTTCGAACCCTCAGAACATTAAACACAACTTAAAGAAGTTAATGGAGGTGGATGGAGGAGAAATTGTCAAGGTACGTTTATATGTTCACAGTTAGGACCACAGCCACTGCATCCTTAGTTCAGTGTTTTAAATTAAACCGATGAGTGTAAACATAAAACTTGTCTAAATTGGGAAGCAGTTGTGCCTATTTTTAGGAAAATGCTATTTTTAAACCTATTCTGTTAAACCTAATTATCCCCTCTCTGTTTTTCTTCAGTTTTTGCAAGATACGCTAGACGCACTTTTTAACATAATGATGGAAATGTCAGACGATGAAACATATGACTTCCTTGTGTTTGATGCACTGGTAAGCAGTTACACATATTATCTAGCGTTTGTTCTCACAACTGTGTGGTTTTTGATAGTTCAGTATTATAAATAATGGTGATGCGTAGGCTCCTGCATATGTATTTGTATACATTTTTCTGAGGATTTCTCGAGGCTACATTCCCACAAGTAACATTAGATACAATTGACTTAGAGTCAAGACGTTTATGGCTTTGTGTCCTGTTATATCTTCTCTTTTGATAAGCTTTCTCCTTCTCATTAGGGAAAACAGGCTGTTTTATTACATTTGAAATCAGGAATCCCTTTAACTCGCTTTAAAATTGTCTGGTCCTAAACCAGGAGGTACCGTTAACAAAGACGATGGTGGTTGGTTGTGTATGCATGTCCTTGTGCGTTCTTGCCCGGGAGAGTGAATTTGCAAGTCAGAGATGAGTCTCGGTCTCATTACGTACAATACGCAACCCAGCAGACAATTCAAATGGTCACACAAAGTACTAAAACATGCAACCCATTCCAAGACCGGAAATCCAAAGAAGGAGAGGGGATATCGGACTCTGGGAAGGTCAGAGATGGCAGTGGAGTGGCGGAAGCTGACACATCCAAACTAAGCATCGTTTTCTGATTGTTGGGGTTAAAGTTCAGGGCAGAGTTTTCCCTGAATGTTGCAGCAAAGAAGGAGGAAGGTAAATTGCAGCTTCAGGTCATTCATCAACTTGGAGAGACTGGTAGACTCAAGAAGAGTTTAGGATGTTGACACTTAAGGATGTAAGACAAAGAGAGAAATGCCCCCAGCTGCGATCACACCTGGCCAGGTTTATGGGCAAGAGAGTCTATGGTAATGACTCCATGGGAGAAGGTCTGGAGATAGATTCCCATGGGAGGGCATGTGTGGAAGTCCCAGGTGCCCCTTCTTTTGCTCTGTTCTATCACAAGTAGGTGCAAAGTGGTTATTTGTATCAGTAGATTCTGTGTCCGGTAGTGACAAGAGTTAACATAAGCAGAAAATTGAGACTCAAAAGTCTGGTGACTTCAGTTATTAGGGGCACCCACACTGCACTGAGGAGACAGATGTCCTGGAGCATTTCCTGGAGTATTTCATTAGCTGCACCCTTGGGTTAGTGTTTACTCTTCCCATGGGAAACCCTTCCCCACACCCTTCCCCCTCTCATCCCATTTTCTTCCCCGACTTGGTTACCTGTGCACTGCCCTCTCTCTGAGGCCATCAGCTCTCCGAGGCTAGGGGTGCTGGCTTGTACTGGTTTCCTCACAGCATTTAGCACAGTGCCTGACACTTAGTGGTCTCTCTCTGTTGTATTAAATAAAAAGAAACCCCAAGACTTGACCTCAGCTCTGGAATAGTACCATGGGAATGCTCCCATAATGATCAAGAAGGAAAAGAAGGCTCCAGACGTTCAGCCCCAGCTTGTTGACAGAATGCCGGGGGTTGTGCTATGCTGCTATTTATGTTTTTCACCTTTGGCAGGTGTTTATTATTTCACTGATAGGCGACATCAAGTTCCAGCATTTCAACCCCGTCCTGGAGACCTACATTTACAAGCACTTCAGTGCCACTCTGGCCTATGTGTAAGTACCAGGCCTGGGCAGGGCTTGTGGCTGGATGGTCGGGTTTGTGCTCTTGGGACCAGGTTGTTGAGAAACCAGAGGGATGTGAGCTGAGTACCCTTGCCTCGAACCTTGTTCCAAGCTACCCCGGGGAAAGTGGGAACCATCTAACTATTCTAACCATGGCAAAGGGATTACATTCAGGCCCTGCTTTCTGGGAAGTTACGGAAGAGATAAGGCTGTACTTCTTTAAGAATCCAGAGCATCTATAGGTGAGGCGTTGAAGCTGTTAGGAGCACAGTGCAGGACGGAGGACCCAATCCAGGATCTTCGGAGGTGGGTGTCAGTGGGATCGGCATGAGGCCCCCGTGGGATCAAACAGAGGATGAAGCAGGACGACGTGATAGAACTGAGGGTCATTCCCTCAACTGTACACCGCAAGTGCTTTGTAGAATTTATTACTTACAGGTTATGAGAAGATTTAATTTTTTTTCTTTTACGTAAGAGGGGATGGTCTCCACCTTTTCCAAAGTGCAGCCTTCTTTTTTTTTTTTTTTTTTTTTTTTTGCGGTACACAGGCCTCTCACTGTTGTGGCCTCTCCCGTTGCGGAACACCCGCTCCGGACGCGCAGGCTCAGCGGCCATGGCTCACGGGCCCAGCCGCTCCGCGGCATGTGGGATCTTCCTAGACCGGCGCACGAACCCGTGTCCCCTGCATCGGCAGGCGGACTCTCAACCACTGCGCCACCAGAGAAGCCCCCAAAGTGCAGCCTTCTTTCTATCTTTGGTTTGTGAGCCCCTGACTAATGCTCACTCTGAGCTTTGCCTTGCAGCACTCAGCTCCTCATGCCCTTGGATGTGGCCTGTCACCCCGCGCCTTGCATTCTGGTTTTTGTGCAGAGCAACGTGACAGTGACTGGAACAGAGTTGAGATGGCAAAGATCTTTCTGACAGTGGCTTATGCCAGGTCATGCCAAGGGCTGCTGACCTGTTCTGTCATTCAGATTATTGATCCCTCGTGGCTTTTTCTGAACTAATCAAGAAAGTTCTCAGTTTTATTTGCATAAAGGTCCAGAAATGTAATAAAACATAAGTGACCTAGAAGAGGTGTCATGTAGCATAATCCCCAATTAACACAATGGATGTAATGCCCCCTGGGTTGCGGGAAGCAGCAGATACACCAGGGATAGGGCTCTTTCCACTCTATAGCTTCACTTTCTAAGTCGGCAGCAGCTACAAGAGATGAAATCCTATCATTGGGTCTTTATTACACAGAGCCAGATGCAACACTCCAGGTGGTGTGTTTCTGGTAATCTGGGTTTATTTGCAAGAATGGATCAATTCCACATGATTCCTGTGAATTTTTCTTAATATTAGGAAAACTCAGAGATTCCCAGAAGGAAAGTTCAAAATATCAGTGCCCTCAAAAATGTGAGATCGCCCAAGGTTACGACAACACCTAGTCCAAAGACTCTGGAACGACACAGAGAACAACCTAAAAATCCCAGAGCAGTTTCATGTGTTCAGATGCTCAGAACCATGGATTCCTCTTCTTCCCACACTCAGTAAAGTTTCCATCTGGCTCCAGTTTATGGATCCCAAACAGCTGGGGCAGACTGGAGGAAATTAGACTGCTTTTAAGGTGACTACCTTTGGCAGACAGTCCCTCCCTTACAGAAACACCTGAACATGTCTGTATAGCATGCTAGAGATTAAAATATACTCATGATTCGAGTCCCTTCAACTCTTTGATTTCTTGATCATTTTTTAAAGTCCTGCAAAGGGAAAGAAATCATCCCTTATTTCTAAGCAGAAGGGAAGCTCCAAGCCTAGACCGCAATGAGAAAACTAAACTACGAAGGAGTTAACGTCCCTGTTCAGGGCATATCCTAGAAGAAATAATTCCTATAGTTGTGATTTCTACTTCCCCAGGAGGCCAAGTTCCCTTCTATATAGCATACTCCAAACCCCAGAGTACCACTTTGCCCCATTGACCTTTTTCTTCTTCTTGTCCTTTTCAGGAAACTCTCCAAGGTACTGAACTTTTACGTGGCGAATGCAGATGACTGCAGCAAGACGGAATTGCGTTTTGCTTCTTTGAAAGCCTTAAAGTACTTGTTTAGGTTCATCATCCAATCTAGAGTACTCTACTTGAGGTAATGGTGACTGCAATACAGTGTTGATGCTGTCCATCCTCTCTCCCCATAGTTTTCCTTAATCCTTATGCTCATGTTCAGCTGTGAGCAGCTGGGTCATGGAACTGCCAAATTTCAGAACTGCAGGGTGAAGGTGAGGGTGGACTACGCAACCGTTAAAGAAGGTTCATGTGACGTCCTTCTGGATCCGCAGAATTTCTAGGGCAGTAGTGACAGCAGGACTTAGGAATGCAGGTGACTACAATGTGCAACTTACTGAAAGTCTTTGTTGGTGACAATAACGAGGAAGTCAGGTTCCTGTGATGAGATTGTATTTAATACAGCAACGGGCTTCATGATGATGTTGGGTGTATGCATCTAGGATCGTGAGCTGTTGTTGGGAGTGGATGGACAGTAGTGACAGTTGTTTGGAGGAGGTGTTTCCTGAGGTGTGTGCTTCTTTGCTGACACCAGGCTTAGGTACCTGGGAAAACTAAGCCCCAGAGATACGATAATTCCCGGTTTGGATTTCTAGAATAATCGTTCCATCAAAAACAATAGAAGTCAAGATTGAGGAAATAACTTTTCTGGGAATGCCCACAGCTCCAGTGCCATCTCTACCCTTTAATAATAGCTGGATTTCCAAACTGTTAAAATATTTTTCTAAGGCAGGTTTGGAAACTAGATAGATAACGTGCTAATATGTTAATACGAGTAAAGCTGTAGGTAAGAGGATTTCAAGCCTGTGATTTGAGCATGTGTATTTTTTTAACTTTGCGTTTTTAAAAAAATCATAAAATTAAAGGCAAACAATTAACATGGAAAAAAAGCTTGTAACTTATAGTACAGTTCAAAGGTCAGTAGATTTACTAATTAAAGGCTCTTAAAAATCAACTAAAAAATGGTAAATATCCATACTACAAAATAAAAACATAATTTACAAAAGAAAACTTCAAATGCTGAAATTTAAAAAGAAATTTATACTATTAAAATGCGATACACACACACCGTCTTTACCTGCACATTTGATAACGATGAAAAATCTTTATCCTTTGGTGAGATTGGACAAAAATTGGCCCTGTGTTCTATTGCTGATAGGAAGATAACTTCTTAAGGACAGAAATTTGGCACTGTGAATAAAAATCAAACACACAGACACACACACACAGCAAAGGAAGATATCACATTTGTCCAGTAATAACCCCATCTAAAAATCTATCTAATGGAAAAAAATCCATCAGGTATAAACAAAAAGGAATGTTAAAGTATGTACATTCAGCCCTTTCAAATGTAGGGTATGTTAACGAGGTAGGATAACCCTGATAGGTTCTTAAATAATAAAACTAAGGTAGAAGACATAAGTGTAATATGATCTCATTTCAAAAATATTTCAGGATTGGACACTGGTTAGATATGAGTAAACTGTAGATGAGAGGGCTTTAAGAAGGTTTAGTTTTTCTCCTTTCTGCATTTTTTTTTTTTTTTTTTTGCGGTACGCGGGCCTCTCACTGTTGTGGCCTCTCCCGTTGCGGAGCACAGGCTCCGGATGCACAGGCTCAGCAGCCATGGCTCACGGGCCTAGCTGCTCCGCGGCATGTGGGATCTTCCCGGACCGGGGCACAAACCCGTGTCCCCTGCATCGGCAGGCGGACTCTCAACCACTGTGCCACCAGGGAAGCCCTCCTTTCTGCATTTTTAAAGTTTCTACAATGAATTTGTACATTTTTATGGTCTTTAAACATGTTCAGTGACTTAAAAGTTGAGTTGGACGAATGACAGCTCCTCCTTCCCTAGTAGAAGCAGGCAGTGTTCACCCAACTCAGAGCATATACACAGCCTCTGTAGTCTCCGCTTCTCTCCAGGGCGTCTTTTATAGTTGGATCTTTGTGTTTTGTAATTATGTTGAATTTCCACATATTCAGTTAGGGTGTCCTACAGAGGGAACATTCCCTTACCTAAAAGTTTGTATAGCAAACCCTGATGTCCAGCAATAAAGATCCTCATAAAAACATAGAAAGAGGGACTTCCCTGGCAGTCCAGTGATTAAGACTCTGCGCTTCCACTGCAGGGGGAACGGGTTCGATCCCTGGTTGGGGAACTAAGATCCTGCATGCCACGGGGCATGGCCAAACAAACAAAAAAACATAAAAAGAAAAAACCTTAATTGAGGAAAATTTTAAAGTATTTTCCACTTATGATCCACTGGCTCTTTTACCCTTCATAATGTTGCATTGCATCTGGGCCATCATTTTCACCGTCAGATTGCATGATAACAATGGAAAAGCCAAGTTAATTAACCCATGAGATGAACTAAGAGAGCGGCTGTGTTGAACTTGGTCCCTAATGGCCTGTTTGCGGTTATTTTTCCCCCTGATGTTTTCTCATTCTAAAGAAGAGCTTGATCTGGGATAGAGAGTCTGGTAGTCTTCATTCTCTGATTGCTCGGATTTGATAGACACAATAGGACATTGAGAAGCTCAGTCATATTAGTCCCTTTTTTAAAGTCACAGCGATAGGGTGCCAGGTGTTGCTCTAGGCCCTCCAGCAACATTGGTTTCTCTTGATTCCTCCCACACACCCTTCGGCGCCCCCCCAGGGCGCTTGCCTTAGCTGTTCCTGCTCACTGCACTTCTCTCCCCTGAGATCTTCAGAGGCCACCTCCTCATCTTTCAGCCTCAACTCAGATGCCAGTTCCCGAGAGGCCTCTCCCACCAGCTCGGCTCAAACAACCTTCCCTGGTCACTGTCATATCAACGTCTTCCCTCCTAGCCCTAGATCTGGGGATCTAGCAGATGAGATAAGGTTCCTGCTCTGATGGTGCTTGTGGGTTACATCGAGGCCAGGGAGGCATATAATAAAGAAAGAAACCCACAAGATCATCTCAGATGGATAAGAGCTAGGAGGGAAGATGTGGATGTGACAGTGACCAGGGAAGGCTCCCTGAGCTGAGCTAGTGGGAGAGGCCTCTCCAGGAGCTGGGGTTTGAGTTGAGACTGAAAGATGAGGAGATGGCCTCTGAAGATCTCAGGGAAGAGAAGTGCAGTGAGCAGGAACAGCTGAAGAATCAAGAGAAGCCAGTGTTGCTGGACCATGGAGACTGGGAATGGGAGGACGGAGCCTGGCAGGCAGGTGCGTGATGGGGGCCTTCTAGGTCACAGCCAGGAGTTCGGATTTCATTCCAGGTGTCACGGGAAGCCACTGAAGGGTTTCAGTTAGAGAAGTAGTGGAATCTGGCTTACATTTTACATAATCATCTCATCTCTTGGGTGGAAAGTGGATTATCGGGTTAAGAGTGAAACCTGGGTGACCACTTAATAGGCTGTTATAGTTCAGATGTGAGATACGGTGGCTTTGTCTCTGAGGAGATGCAGAGAGTGGACTGATTTAGCGGGAAGAGATAATAGGACTTGCTGTTAGATTTGGTGGGAGAATGGGAGAAAGGGAAGAACTGTCAATAACTTCTAGGTTTGGGGTGCTGTTTGCCAAGACGTGGGCTATTTAAAGATGAACAGGAAAATCAAGTGAGTTCTGTTCTGGGTATGTTAATTTTGATATACTTTGTGGACTAAATTGCAAATAAAGTTCTTTTCTAAGTTCTGCAAAATGGATGAATTGAGGATTAGCAGAAACCCTCTGATTGAATAATTTTCTGAGAATTTCATATTCCATGAGTACCATATAAGTTATAGGTGAACAGAGGAGACTAATGTAAATATGTATATGCGTGTAGGTATGTATTTGAGTGTGTGTATAAAATTCTAAGTTCAAACCATCCCTACTCTTGACAGTTGGTGGTAAGATTGCCACCCAGTGTAAATGCACTTGGACTACAATTTGGGGACTTTTGTGTTTCTGAGAAATAGGCCAAAGACCTTCTGAATTCTACTTATGAGAAAGAACCAACCTTTCAGTTGATAGCGTACTTTAATCAAACAAGCATGAATAAGCAAAGACTATGGCAGCCCGTGTCCTGGGAGGACCCTGTCCTAGAGGCAGGTCGGCACCAGCATGGCCAGTTCAGTGGATAGAAGGATGCTAACTGGACTGGCAGACTGGGTTGGGCTCAGAACGTTTCTGGGTTGAGCAGCTTCTCTACCCCTTGTCTGAAACTTGAACGCAAATGATCAGGGCTTGTTGCGGTGAGACAGAATGATTCAAATGGCAGAGGTATTAGACACAAAGATTAGAAGAGGAGGGAGTGGCAGGAGGGGAGGCGTGGAGGTGGCGGGACTGGGCTGTCAGGAAAGGTAGCTGGGCGGGGAGTCCCCTGCTTGCTGGACATTCTGCTAATGAGCTGAGGACGGTAGGTTTGCATGCAGGACTTATCTGCTACTTGAGGCAAAGCTGCTTCCAGCCATTCCCCTCTCTGTGCCAGAAATGCCCACACGCCACTAGGATGGAGGACATCACCAAGACTGGCCTTCAGACAGCTTCAGGGGGCCAGTGGGAGAGCTCTGTTGAAGGACTCTATGTACAAATCGCTACCTTCCTTTTGTCCAGGTGGGGATAACTTCCCAGCTACGGGGCCCCTTCCTGAACCACCTAAGAGCACGTGTGACTCCTCTGGGCATGGGTAAAGAGGTGACCAGTGAGGCACGGGCCTCCAGCATTGTGTAGGCAACAGATCTGTTGGAAAACTTCTTTTAAAGATGGAGAATCTGACCCCCTTCTCTTTTTTTTTTTTCCCGCCTTCTCTTTTTTCTCTGAAGATTTTATGGCCAAAGTGAAGATGGAGATGAATTTAGTAATTCAATCCGCCAGTTATTTCTCTCTTTCAATATGCTGATGGACAGGCCTCTGGAGGAAGCTGTCAAGATCAAGGTCAGCTTGAATGAATAACTCTTAATGCTCTCGGTGAGAATGTTCTGGGGCAACATAGAACTGGCCATGGTGGGAGATGAAAGAAAATGAATCCTAGTTAGTTTGTGGAAAACTTGTTAATTTTAGAATGACTTATAGAAAGTAAAAGGAAAGCCCTTTGTTTTAACTTTTATGTACATTTGTATTTTCAAATGTTGGTTTGCCAAAGACAAGCTATTTATTTATTTATTTATTTTTATTGAAGTATATTTGATTTACAATACTGTGTTAGTTTCTGGTGTACAGCAAAGTGATTCAAATATATATATGTGTGTGTGTATATATATATATATTAAATTCTTTTCATTATAAGTTATTACAAGATATCGAATATAGTTCCCTATGCTATACTAATCCTTACTAATCCTTGTTGTTTATCTATTTTATACACAGTGGTGTATATCTGTTAATCTCATCCTCCTAATTTATCCCTCCCTTCTCCTCCCCTTTGGTAACCATAAGGTTGTTTTCTATGTCTGTGAGTCTGTTTCTGTTTTATAAATAAATTTATTTGTATTATTTTTTAGATTCCACGTATAAGTGATATCATATGGTATTTGTCTTTCTCTTCCTGACTTTGCTTAGTATGATAATCTCTGGGTCTATCCACGTTGCTGCACATGGCATTATTTCATTCTTTTTTACTGCTCTGGAGTGTTCTATTGTGTATATATACCACATCTTTATCCATTCACCTGTCAATGGACATTTAGGTCGCTTCCATGTCCTGGCTATTGTAAATAGTGCTGCTCTGAACATTGGGGTGTCTGTATCTTTTAAATTAGAGTTTTCATCTTTTCTGGATATATGCCCAGGATTAGGATTGCTGGATCATATGGTAACTCTATTTTTAGTTTTTTAAGGGACCTCCATACTGTTTTCCATAAAAATTGGCTCCACCAATTTACATTCCCACCAACAGTGTAAGAGGGTTCGCTTTTCTCCACGTCCTCTCCAGCACTTATTATTTGTAAACTCTTTGATCATGGCCATTCTGACCGGTGTGAGGTCATACCTCATTGTAGCTTTGATTTGGTTTTCTCTAATAATTAGCGATGTTGAGCATCTTTTCATGTGCCTGTTTTAAAGACCTAAATATAATCTGTGACACCGTAAAACTCCTAGAAGAGAACATAGCCCAAACATTCTGACATAAATTGTAGCAATATTTTCTTAGATCAGTCTCCCAAGGCAAATGAAATAAAAGCAAAAATAAACAAATGGGACCTAATCAAACTTAAAAGCTTTTTCACAGCAAAGGAAACCATAAAGAAAATGAAAAGATAACCCACAGACTAGGAGAAAATATTTGCAAACAGTGCGACCAACAAGGGGTTCATTTCCAAAATATACAGACAGCGCATACAACTCAATATCAGAAAAACAAACACCCCAATCAAAAAATGGGCAGAAGACCTAGATGGACGTTTCACCAAAGATGACCAACTACCCTTTTAGACGTCCCTTGAATGGCATTTCTGGACCCTGTGAATTCAGCCAGTTGATCCTGATGATGATTCAAGCAACAGGCTTTATTCTTAGGGCTCTCCTTCCTCCCAGAAGTCCATCGTCCCCATCCTCTTCATCATTATCAGTTTTTTGAGGTAAAATATGTAATCCCTAAAGACTCAAGTTCGAGCTTTATTTTTTGCTCTCTAGGGCAACTTTGTGAGGGAGATGTCAAGATTTTAACTACTTCCTTGGGTAGAAAACTGAATTCTAAATGGACAGTGGCTCTTGGGTGGTGAGGGCAGAAAGCTGTGCCTCTGGACTTTTCAGGAAAAAGATCTTGGGAGATCGTGTAGAGCAACATCAGCTTTCTTCTTCATTGCAAGAGTGTCTGTGTCCAGTTCCCTGTTCAGGATCCCAGCATCAGTCGTTTCTTCCTGGGATCAAGTAGGAAATTCTATTTGTCCTGCTTGGCAACTGAATATGCCTTCGGTGTTTTTCTTGCAGGGGGCAGCCTTGAAGTACCTTCCTAGCATCATTAATGACGTCAAACTCGTGTTCGATCCAGTTGAGCTCAGGTAAATAGCCAAAAACTTTTGTTTCTTAACAGAGAAGCAGTTCCCCTGCTGGCTTGAGCTTAGGCGGCTACACATGCTGTGATTCTTCTAACACGTATTGACCGAACACCTTTTTGTGCTCAGTTCTGTGGAAGCCATAAAAGAAGACACAAAGCCAGTCCCTCAGAGAGTTTTGCACTCTCTCCAGGGAAACAAGACACACAGACATAAAATTAACTACAGAAAAAAGTACATAATAATATGCTTCCAGCCCTATACCTAAGTACCCCCGAAGTGCTGAGTCAGATGGTGATTGACACTGGGGTGGAGGTAGCCCGAAAAGACTTCTGCAGAAATTGAGGGTGAAGGTAGGTCTGTCAAGCAGTGATGGACCTGACTAATTTGCCAGTTGAGGCTGACTTAGCTCCCAGGCTGAGCCCTGGAGTGAGAACAGAATACAGCCTCTCCTTTGCTTCCTAGAGACAGACTCTCAGGTCATGGTGGAGAGAATTCCAGGTAAACCTGTCCACGCACAAATAATTTCCCAGTAGAGGGGAAGAGCGTAACGCTCCCTTGAACTCGGCAGAATAAAAACAGTGACTACTGGGGTTTCTCTTGCAGCGTGCTCTTCTGCAAGTTCATTCAGAGCATCCCCGACAACCAGTTAGTTCGCCAGAAACTGAACTGCATGACCAAGATAGTAGAGAGCCATCTTTTCCGGCAGTCGGGTGAGTCTCCACCAAAAACTGCTGCTTACAGAAATCCCAGTCTTCTGTCTTCTTCAGCCAACACTGCCTTTTTTTTTTTTTTAAATGTCAATAATGTCCTTGCCAATCGTTTGCTGGTACTTGAGGACCTCCTAGGAAACCAGTTTTAAGGAGAAGGTGAAATCAGTTCAGCATTCCCATAGTTCCTGAAAAAGCAAAATCATGTGTTCTTTTTTGTTTTTATTTTTATTTTTTTTGCGGTACGCGGGCCTCTCACCGTTGTGGCCTCTCCCGTTGCGGAGCACAGACTCCAGACGCACAGACCCAGCGGCCATGACTCACGGGCCCAGCTGCTCCGCGGCACGTGGGATCCTCCCAGACTGGGGCACGAACCCGTGTCCCCTGCATCGGCAGGTGGACTCTCAACCACTGCGCCACCAGGGAAGCCCCCATGTGTTCTTTCATCTTTAATTTGAAGTCGTGTTTCATTAATTAGCAAACTTTGTCCTCAAAATAGGAACCCCATAAAGTAATAGACAAGCAGTAAAGACGGTCCTTTTAAACAAATGCATCTCCTTTGACTTAGAGTATAACGTCAGTAACCAGGGGCTGGGGCAGGCAGTGATGCCATGATGCTGTAGGGCAGTGATGGACTGCATGCCACTTATACTGGCTCAGCAGAGCTGGTCATGCACATCTCTTCTCGACTCCATGCCCAGTCATGTCATCTTAGTGGCTGAAGAGTGACCGTGGCAGAAGGATTACACCATGGAAATTGGCAATCACTATAAATCAGAGAGGTTTTGCGAGGAGCTGTAGGAGAGCCAGACTACCATCATACTGCTAGGAGCAGAGAGGAGAACACTCTTACACTGACAAAAGACTCTTCATTTTGTAACTAGAGTCAAGCACATAGCCACCAGGTGGAAATCACTGTGTTCCTGTCCCAAAGTTGACATGGGAAAGAGGTCCAATACCTGGTTCTTTCCCAGTAAACCCAAGACTTGGTAGGGTGGGGCAGCTGTGAGAGTTTCTTTTGAAGCCACCACCAGGTCAGGGAGCCCCAGAGGGTGACTCATGCTGTGTGTATTGGCTGGAGGGTCTGAGGACTGGCAGGACACCTCAGAAATAGGAAAAGTTGAGGGGGTTGTTGGTGGGAGAACCCTTCTAGCCTTGCCCCTGGCTAGTTATGTAACTTTGGACGAATGAGGGACCTTCTCTAAGTCTCAGCTTCTGTTTCTGTGGAAGGATGGACTTGAACTAGATCATATCAGCATGTCTTTTGGCTCTGACCTTTTCTGAGCCTCAGAATTTGTGCTTAGACATTTCAGCTGTTCCAAAGACCCAGTCAGGGGGAGTGCAGAAAGCTAGTGAGCGCTCTTAAGTGGAAAACTTAATACTAGTCAACCTCTTACTACGCTGTGATTCCCTCTGCCTCGAAGGATGCATAAACCATAAATGAGACAATAAAGATGCGTTCTTTGAGCAGAAGAGCAAGGATGCCCTGGAAGGTTCCAACAGAGGAAGTATTATCACCATTCACAGTCATTTCTGTTAGTGCCCAGAATGTCTGGACTCATCAGAATGATATTTTATCATGTGAAGATCTCAGAAGGAAGATAATACCTTACTTTATGAAGTCCACGTGCCTGCGAAAGCATGAACAGAATGTCTGTGAAACACTGAGATGTGCTGGTGGAGCTCAGTATTTATAGAAATTTTCGAGTACATTTTCTCCATTAGGTGAAACGTTTCAAAAAAATTAAAATCATATACCTTGCTTAGTTTATTAGTTTCATATTACTTAGCTTGCAAGTATCAAGTTAGCTTTTTTGGGGGGGGGTGCGCTGTGCAGCTTGTGGGATCTTACTTCCCTGACCAGGGATAGAACCCGTGCCCCCTGCAGTGGAAGCACGGAGTCCTAACCACTGGACGGCCGGGGAATTCCCAAGTTGGCCTTTTTTTTTTTTTTTTAAAAGCTAAAGAAATTGTTAAATACTTTAAACATTTGCCTACATGGACCCACAATAGGTGGGATTTTCTTTGTTTTTAAGGTCAAGGTACAGGGCTAACGTTCCGTGCCTAAAACCACATGCTCCTCAGTGGCCTGGAGGAGCCCCTGCAGGGCTGAGTGCAGAGCTGGGAGCTGGGGGGACAGGCAGAGAGGGAGTTGCAGGAAGGAGCCAGGCAGTTGGCGGGGGTGCTCCTACAGCTGGTGAGTGGTCTGCATTTTCCCCCTCAGAGTGCAGAGACGTGTTGTTGCCTCTGCTGATAGACCAGCTCAGCGGCCAATTAGACGACAACTCCAGCAAGCCTGACCATGAGGCCAGCTCGCAGCTTCTGAGCTACCTCCTGGAAGTTCTGGACAGGAAGGATGTGGTGAGTCAAAGAGCTGCTGATGCAGAGCAGAGCGTACACTGGTCCCATGGCCTGGGACAGGAACCACTGCACGGCTCTCCTAGTCCCAGGCAGTTGAGAACCTGGGCACTGGGGCAGGCTGCACCCATTTTAGAGGTGTTTAGAGAGGCTTCTCCCGGCTAGAATCTGTCATGCAAATCTAGGTCCAGGGAGATCCACCTACTGCTGGGGCTGCTACTGGCTGATTTTCCTGATTGGCCCAGTTTGCCCATCACTGAGATCCTGCTGAGGACTTTTCAGATCCAGAGCACTGTTTAGGCTTGTTAGGTAGAAACCTCTACCCTCTTATACCTCCGATACCTGACAGCACTATTGTAGATGTACCGGAGCTTCTGAGAAGTTCTCATTTTATGTTCTCTCTGAAACTGATCCTTCCTTCTGGAGCCTAGTAGGAATGATGTGGTTTTTTTCTTTTTTAATCTCACCTCATCTCCTCCCCCTCAAAAAAACCTGGGGCCACACTGCCTGGATTTTCCATGTTGTAGAGATAGACCTGTCATAACCTCCACTCAAGAGACTGGAGAACTTTGCAGAATGTTTCCAGTCGAAGACAAACCATAGTCGCTACCCGCCATGATGGCTACACGGCACCCATGTTCCTACAGAGAGGCAGGTGTTATGACTCACTTTCATTTAAAGAAATAGGAAGCAAGCAGAGAAGTAATAAAAAGCAAGGAAGGAAAGAAGGAAGGGTGGGAGAGGGGGGACACTAACGATACTTGGTGTTTTAATAAAATTACATAAGTAGCAGTGATCTAGTTGTTTGAAGCATTAAGCAGGAGATTCGAATATCTGTCAAGAAGCAATAGTGGGTAAAGGCTTTGAAAAGGCAACTTGAATATTGATAAGTTGGAGCTGAAGGAGTATAGCATCAAACCACAAGAAGAGAAAGGAGGAGAAAGAAAGACTGAGCATTCATGAGGCACTGTTGGGTGCATCAGCCCAGCTAATTCCTGTACGGGACCTTTTATTTTTTTTCTTGCAGCTATGAAAATGGAAGCTCCACAAAGTTAAATAATTGCTCATGGTCACACATGACAGAGTCAGAATAGTAAATCCCCGTCTTAGTGTGCTCGAGCTGCCAAAACAAAATACTGCAGCCTGGGTGGATTAAACAACAGAAATTTATTTCTCATAGTTCTTGGGGCTTGGAAGTTCAAGGTCAGGGTGCCTGCATGGTTGGGTCCTGGTGAGGCCCTCTTCTTGTCCTGCAGATGGCCACCTTCTCGTTGTGTCCTCACACGGCCTTTCCTTGGTAGGGCAAGCTCTCAGGTGTCTCTCCTTATAAAGGATAGTAACCTAGCAGTCCCAGGCCCTGCCTTCATGACCTGATTATCTATCTCCAAAAGCCCCATCTCCAAATACCATCACGTTAGGGGTTAGAGCTTCAACACAGGAATTTTGAATGCGAATGATCAGTCCATAACAATCTCCTTGACTTGAGTTTCTCGTTTTTTTACATCCTAGAGAGGAGGTAGCAAGAACTTCATGTTTTCGCCTTTTGCTTCCCACTCATGTGCCAAATTGTCCTGTGTAACCTGATCTACTCAGCATCAGGACCGAGTACCTCGTGCTAGTGGGAGTCCCCATAAACTGTTGAGTTGCTGGCTCCAGGGAGCTCTCAGCGAGCCCAGATGACCTGGATCATTAGAGAAGCTTTCTTCCCCTGCATCTCTACGTTCATCTTTTAAATGTTAGAACCAATTATGTTCAGCAGATTCCTTAATAACATTATGAATCGTTCTGTGACAATGTTTCCCCCTTTTGGACAAGAGATTGCTTTGTACTGAAGAGCCAGAATGAGAGTTAAAGAGAACTCTCAGCAGTCCGAGGTTTCTTTAAAAGTGAAGCTGAATCAGAAGAAGTGGTGTCCATCCCTTTGTTTCCCCTTCAGGGTCCCACGGCGCTGCACATACAGCTGATAATGGAACGGCTGCTGAGAAGGATCAACCGGACCGTGATTGGGATGAGCCGACAGTCTCCCCACATCGTGAGTGTCGCCCAGGGGACCACACAGCCACCACAGCTTCTTAGTGTCCCATCCCACCTGCCCACTGGGGGGCTTTGGGGAGCAGTGTCTTGAGACCAAATTCACGTAGGCCCCTCCCATCTCAGTTTCCAGTCTGCTCTGCGGGCTGGGTGGCATAGCTCCCTCGGGAAATAAATGGGGTCTAGAACTTTACAGCCCGCCCTGGATGAGTGACTCTTCGTTATAACTGTGAGTAAATCTGATGCTGATTTTCTCTTGAGGGAAAATTATCCACCAGGGAGGTAAGGGAGGCAAATGGAAAATTTGAAAGGATCTCGCCAATACAAATCATAAGGAGTATTGCTCATATGGAAGGTGAAGCAAAAGCCTCTTATAATATATTAAAGCAGAGACCCACTGAGATGTGCAGGCACCCTAGGTGGACTGAGAACTTGGGACCCATTCAACCTAACGCTCTTTAAATATTTGCTTAATATTTTATTTCAGGAAAATATGAGCCTTGGTGAGCAGAAAATTAGGGGTTTAGCTGACTACATTTAGCACTTCCTCTATTGTCTCAAGCAGTTTAGTTGTAATTCTCAATGTACGCATGCTTTGTGTGGATCTGCCTTCGTTAGAATGATAACAGTAATGGTATCAGTATGTCCAGCCAGCGTGATGATCACGGTAGTAGTCACTGTTAACTCATTTTTGTGTGTGTGCTAGAAACTATCTTAAGCACTTAATATTTCATTGAAAGTCACACTAATCTCCATTTTGCAAATGAGGAAACGTGCAAAAACCTGAGCAAGGTTACACAACCACCAGGTGACTGAGGTGGGCTTTGGCCCTGGGCAACCAGCCTGGAGGCAGCGCCTTGCATGCTGTCAGCCATGCGCACCCCCAGCAGCTCACCAAGTTATGTTCCAACTATGCACTGTAGTCACGAGAGGAATTCTGATAAAGTCAGTTTTCCCCTTCGCATCATATTCCCCGTGATATTTAGTGTGCTTATAAATCGGTGCCCTGTGGTACCATCCAGCCCTTGTGGTTCAAGGAAAAACCGTTGAAAGAACTTGGGATTAGCATGCTGTTAGAAATGCTAGTGTCGCCCTGGCCTCTTACTCTCCGCCTGTTATGTCTATTAAATGTCAGATAAAAAGTGTGATTGAGGGCCTCCCTGGTGGCGCAAGTGGTTAAGAGTCCGCCTGCCGATGCAGGGGATACGGGTTCATGCCCCGGTCTGGGAGGATCCCATATGCCGCGGAGCGGCTGGGCCCGTGAGCCATGGCTGCTGAGCCTGCGCATCCGGAGCCTGTGCTCCGCAACGGGAGAGGCCACAACAGTGAGAGGCCCACATACCGCAAAAAGAAAAAAAAAAAAAAAAAAAAAAGTGTGATTGAGACCAGAGATAACTGTTGAAAGGCCGAGTTGTATCATCATTAAAATGAAGCATGTTTTACTAAAGGTGCATCTTTTGCGATGCTAAAATCTCTGATTAGATTTTCATCAGAGGACAGAGAAAAAGAACTATCCCAAATTGCTGTGGTAAATAAAAACCATTTATTCAACAGATATGTATTAAGAAACTACTGTAAGCCAGCCACTGTTCTAGATGCTGGGGGTATATCAGGAAACAAAACAGACAGGAATCACTACCTTAGAGAAGCTTACATTCTAGCAAGAACATTAACGAAAAAATAAATGGCAGAGTATTAGAAGGCTATAAGTGCTATGGAGAAAAAAATGAGTGGGATAAGGGGAGTTAGGGTAGAAGAGTTACAATTTATGTAAGCTGATTAAGAATGGCTTTCCTGGGTCTTCCCTGGCCATCCAGTGGTTAGGACTCCACACTTTCACTGCCAGGGACCCAGGTTCGATCCCTGGTCAGGGAACTAGAATCCCACAAGCCGCGTGGTGCAGCCAGAATAAAAAACAGGCTTTCCTGAAAGGGTAAAATTTGGACAAACACTTGGCAAAGGCCTGGAGAAACAAATAGTGTTAAGTGCTGATGGTAATGCAAACTATATGCCGGTTTGGCAATATATATCAAAGCCTTAATACAATAAATTTACATCACTTTATAATTAGAAAAATAAATTTTTTTAAACAAAAGAGACCTAAGACAGACATTCATTCAGAGAGAGGTGTACATGGATAGTATTTCACTGTTTTTGTGTTTAGGAAGTTATTCTCTCCATCCCAGGAACAGCTGTATTTTCATCTCCTCTGTGCCAAGTTCACTTAAATTTGTGTTGTTTTCATAACTATATGAATACAAGAGGATACTACCTTAGATACTTGCCCTCTGGCTAGAAAATTAAGTCTGTGGCTCAAATATGGTTGGACTAGGGGAAAGCAAGTTGAATATGTAATTCCTGGCCTCAACAATGGAAATGATGGTAACCATCTAATTATCTGATCCCTTTCTTCAAACCAGGTCCACAATTACACAGCATAACATGCTAGGAATCACTGGCCAAAGGATTCTAGAGCTGGTGGAATGACATGGAAGTGGTCTAGCAGGGAGCTCTCCTAGCCTCTCTTCTGCTCGTCCAGTCAGTTTTACGACCTCTCTTTTTCCTCTTTGCTTTCCTCCAAGCTCAAATTTATTTAAATGATCTAAATACTTTGGACGTTTCTCCCTGGATGTCTCTATTACACCTCGGTCTCAACAAGCAACTCAGGGTCTGCAAGTTGTTATAGCTTAACTAGTCATCTAGCTGAGATCTTACAGTCAGTATCCCCTGGCCTACAGGATTTCAGAGGTCATGGCTATTCATAGGATGAGTGAAGCCCTCCACACTGCTTCACTCAAACCTGGAAGGACCTTATTTTTAGCAGAAACTGCAAAGCACATGCCTTTGGACCTTTAGAATGCAGTATGTTTCCAGCGTGCTGGGGTCCCTGCATAGTTAATTGGGTGGGGAAAACCAAAGTACATGCACCCAAATCTTGCTTTGTCAGTGGGTGGTCTAAGGAGCTGGGATTTGTGTTTTCGGTCTCCTTCCAGGGGAGTTTCATTGCTTGCATGATTGCCATCCTGCGGCAGATGGACGAGAGCCACTACAGCCACTACATCAGCACTTTCAAGACCAGACAAGACATTATTGTAAGTTGTCTTCATTGGATCCTGGTAACTTTAAGACTTCTCATATTTTGGCAGAACTGAGCATCATGAGTCTAGGGTTCTCTTCCCACACACCTCCGAATGCCGTGGCGCTTTCCACAGGGATTACAAGAGGGAGAGTTTTTCTCTGCCACAGGATTTGAAGAAGGGTACAGTCCATATACCAGGAGGTCCTCACGCAGCCACCTACGTCTCTTGGATTTAGAGAGAGCCCATATTTAGAAACATTTGGGTGACCTCTTTTGCTCTCAGCAGAGGACAGTGTCTCATTTTCAGGGACAGTAGTCACCCATGCCCTGGCAAGGATTTTAGGAGGCAGAGATGTTCATGGTCTTTTAAGATGTGGTTGATGTCATCCTTTTCAGTATTCCCTGGAGAGGGAAACAAAAAGAGGTAATACCTGCCCCAGGTAACAGTTGTAAGTTATTGTCAGTTGAAAATATTCCATTCTCTTCTGTTTTAAACAAGAAAATTGTTCTCCTAGTTACAATTAAGCGTACAGCCAAAGGTGGCCCAAGAGGCTAAGTTAGATCTCTGGCTGCTTCCCCAGGATCCTTCCCTTCAGGGAATTGTTAGTGGCTGTTAAACATCCCTGAAGATGAGAATTCCCTGGCCATCCAGTGGTTAGGACTTGGTGCTTTCACTGCCGTAGCCTGGGTTTAATCCCTTGTCGGGGACCTAAGATACAACAAGCTGCATGGCCAAAAAAAAAAAAAAAAAATCCCTGAAGGTATTGTCTTATCTTGTGAAGTAGTGGGCTGGACAGGGAGCTGTATTAACAGGCAAGGTCTCATTGCACTCATCTTTGCTCTGGGTAAGTTCGCATCATTCGTGCATATTCCAATTTTCTTTATGCTCCAGATTTTCCACTTTCTGCCTTTATTATACTGATAGCATGTGGCCAGTACACCCAAGGATATCCAGCTCTTTCTCTGCCAGTCACTCTCCCTTCTGTGAGGTCTACATGATGGAAAAACACACAAGGAATTGTACTCTTTATTATTATTAGTTGTAATCGATCCAATGATGAACCCTCAGAGCACTGTCCTGGACAAAAATAAAGGACTTAATGGGGCTTAGTCTGTAGTCCTATGTGGACCTCCACGTAGGCCATGCTCTGGCTGGCAGCGTGGTACAGGAATCTGTAGCGATCTGTAGCTGTGTTTGCAGAGATCTGGGCGAGAGAATTAGGAAGAGGGGAGAGATGGGGAGAGGTGGAAGCCGAGGGTAGCAGTGTTTCTCCTCCGTAGTGGGTTTAAGAACACAGGCTTTAGAACACCTGGACCTGGGTTTGAATTCTGGCTATTCTGCTTGCCTCTATGAAATTTGGGGCAAGCTGTCTAACCTCACTAAACCTCAATTTCCTTCTCTGTAGGATGGTACCCACCTGGGGGCAGGAGGTAGTTAATGTATTGATGAGTGGACATGTGGAAAATGCCTCACTTTGTGCCTGGCATGTGTTACTAGCTATGAGAACCAACTACTTATAATAATGATAATGATATTACATTATCATTACATATATAATATTATATTATTATTATGTAAGATAAAATTAATATAAAAATAGTTTAGTGACTTTTTTCAGATTTCCTTCTGAAAGCAGGAAGAATAAAGAAAGTTATACTAAATTCAAACTCTTGACAATTTGGCTCCTTTAAGTAAGCAAAAAGAAGAAGAAAAAAAAAACAAACCAGATTTAACTCCTATTTTCCAGGACAGTGGTGAGCTCTTCTCCTGCGTCATCTAATTAAAAGAGGATTATTGTCCCCAAGGGAACAGTAGTCATCAGTGGCAGAACTGCAGGGTACAGCTAAGCCCTTTGACCTCCAGTGGACTGTCCTTTCTCTCGCTCCTGCTGCTTCTGAAGAAATCACTTGAAAGACTTCGGGAAGTGGTAGCTAAAGTGAGGCCTGGGGTTATCTGTGAACTGCCTTTATTATATCATCACTGTTTACAGTTCACTGAGAACACTAGAGTTGAATATAGAGTTGGCGTCAGAATAGATGACCGGCATCTACATCCTTGTTTCACAAACCATCAACTCCTGTTGACTTGAGGAAAAAAGTTAATAAGTAATGGATGCACCTAAAATGGATGATGAAAAACTGAAAAACTTGTGAACTATGTCTATGATTTCAGAATGGAGGCTAGAAAAGTTTGACTCTCCATTGAACCAGAAGGAAGTAGCACAGACTTGAGAGCTGGAATTGCTCCCATTCCTATGCTGTTGGGCATCCGAAGTGTAGTGGTTAGCCAACAGGACTGGGGTCTCAGAGGAATATTGTTAGAAATAGAACCCAGGCCCCCTGCCTCCCAAGCCCCGTGTTCTTTCTGTATATGATGTCATTCATGAGCTAGAACTGCACGGTTTAGTGCCAGAGAAATTGGACTGGATTTTCATTTCAGGAATCTGAGTGGAAAAATGTCTAAATTTAACTAACTAATAAATTAAAAAGCTTTCCAAACTTTTTAGCTTTGATTTTTAGCCCAATTGTTCTGAGTTCCTTTTTCTTCTTAGCCCTCTTTTGAGTCGAATAGCTGTTTTTTTTTTCAGTACTGGGCTTTTGTTATTAGTTTTTACAGACATGATGATCCACTGCTATAATCTCTTTTTAAGGACCATTTAGGACCCTCCCCCCAGGCTACGCATGGTAACGTTCCTGGAAGAGGAAGAATCATGTCTCTGCTTCTTATTTGTAGTATTTTTGTTCTGTTCTAATAATAATAAGGGAGAATTGGACGCAGAGTTATTAGAAGTATCAGTTTTCTCAGACTCAGATACAGAGAACAAACCGGTGGTTGCTAGAGGGAAGGAGGGTAGAGAGATGGATGAAAGAGGTGAAGGGGATTAAGAGATCCTAACTTCCAGCTGTAAAGTAAAGAAGTCCCAGGATGTAATGTACACAGAGGGAATCCAGTCAGCAACGTTGTAGCAACTTTGTACAGTGACAGATGGTAACTGGGCTTATCGTGGGCATCATTTCCTCATGTATAAAACCATTGAATCACTATGTTGTACACCTGAAACTAATATAATATTATGTTAATATTAACTAATATGTTAGTATGTTAATTGTAACTCAATTTTTAAAAGATACCAAAAAGTTAAAAAAAAAAACAGGTATCAGTTTTCTCACAGTTGTTGGTAAATTCATTTGAAGTATAGTAGATCTATTCAGACAACATTGGCAGCCGAGGACTGAAGATATTATGGCTCTAAACTTGGGATCCAGAATCCCAAGGTCTCTTCCCAGCTCTCCAGCTTCTTGGTTTCTATGGCCTTAAGCCAGTCATTTCATTTTTCAACAGTCTCAGTTTTATCATTTATAAAATACAGACAATTTTTTAATCTTTCTCTTCCTTATCAGGTTATATGATGTAAACATCAAATCATAGGATCCCTGTAAGAATGCTCTGTTGCATACACACTGCTATGTTTAAAAGAGATGACCAACCAGAAACTACTGTATAGCACAGGGAACTCTGCTCAATATTCCGTAATAACCTAAATGGGAAAATAATTTGAAAGAGAATAGATGCATGTATATGTGTAACTGAATCACTTTGCTCTACACCTGAAACTAACACAACATTGTTAATCAACTATACTCCAATATAAGAGAAAATTTTAAAAAACACAACTCTGTTACCCCTATAAACCTTACTCAAAAGATAGACTGTTATGGGACCTGGGCCATCGTGTTCCTTCCTTTACGTCAGTGTCCTGGAGGAAAGGCTTATGAAGCGTAACCCACTTTTCCCCCAACCATTCCTCCTTTGTTTTCTGCAGGACTTCCTCATGGAAACTTTTATCATGTTTAAGGATCTAATTGGAAAGAACGTCTACGCCAAAGACTGGATGGTCATGAATATGACACAGAACAGGTGAGACCGACCATCGCAGGGCCAGAGGCATTTGAAAACTTGGGTCTGGAAACTATGTTTTGACCCTTGTGAATCATGTTAAATCTCTTTGCTTCAAGTCCACCATCTGTAAAGTAAGGTTCCCCCCGCTTTCGTGGTCCTGGTTTACGTGCTCCTGTTCTTGATTCCATGCAGGCTACTGTGGTCACTCCGACTTGGGCTCTCTACTCTCTTCTTTCTGCTGTAACCTCCTCATTGCTTTCATGTTGATTGTCAGCATCAACTCTGCAAGGTGTCTTTCAGTGTCTCCATATGGCCTTCCTCATCCTGACATTCGAGGCCTCTGCATCCTGGCCCACCCTGCTTTTCTAGCCTTGTCTTCCACTGTTTCCCTCTATATACAACTTGCCCTCCAATCAAACTGGCCTCTTCCCTCCTAACCCTGACCCTGACCCTGAACATGTTCTGTGCCTCCACTCACACTGCTGCTTCCACCTGCAGTGTCTGCCCCACTGTCTCTGGCCATCAACATGCCTCCCATTCCTTAAGGTCCTTCTCAAATGCCATCTCGAAAGGAAGCCGTTCTGATCTGGATGTCATCTTCTCTTCTTTTGATTTTCGCATACCTCTTTGATACCCCCTCCTAGAATTTTCCATATTCTTTGTTTGTTGTCATGGTTCCATTTACAGGTTGCAATCCAAGTTGTAGATTTCTTAAGACCAGGAACCATTCTTTCAAGGCAGAACCTAAGCCAGTGCTTAGCAGTTGCTGGTCCTCAACAAAGACTTGTTGAATGAAAGTGAAATGGACTGAATACAGATACTAAAAGAGATTCAGGATTTTTAAAGAGCTAAATAAAGTAAATCATTATGATAAGCATTATTGTTAACTCTCCGTGGTCCTGATACCTGATTAGAAAAACCCTTCCCAGGGCTTCCCTGGTGGCGCAGTGGTTGAGAGTCCGCCTACCGATGCAGGGGACACGGGTTCGTGCCCCTATCCCGGAAGATCCCACATGCCGCGGAGTGGCTGGGCCCGCGAGCCATGGCCGCGGAGCCTGTGTGTCCGGAGCCTGTGCTCCGCAACGGGAGAGGCCACAGCAGTGAGAGGCCCGCGTACAGCAAAAAAAAAAAAAAAGAAAAAGAAAAACCCTTCCCAACTATGTACAGATTAGAGAAACAATTGCATCTGAAGTCCTAGACTTTAAAGCGTAAGCATCACAATGGAGCAAAAGGAGCCTTGGTCTGAGGCTCAGGAGCCCTGGCTTGTCCTCTGAGCTGTACGCTGAACTGGCTAAATTGTGATGCAGCCTTGAGCTGTGCTAGTAGTCAGTTCAAGAAACTGATCTTTAGTGACCTTCTCTGTAGAATGTGCTGTTGTTGATCTCTAAGGACCTTGATAGATCTACAGGTCTTAGATTGCCAAGTCCAGGTTTGATTTGCTTTGGCTTTTAACATAGATGGAAAATGTTTCAAAGAGCATGAAGTTGCCTTCTTTATCCAGTGTGTTTTTCCTCCCCTAGGGTTTTCCTCCGTGCCATAAATCAGTTTGCTGAGGTTCTCACAAGATTCTTCATGGATCAGGCAAGCTTTGAACTTCAGGTAAGCATGAGACTCACCTAGAAGTTCCTTGAGTTCTCAGCCAAATCAAGAGAACCGTTTCATTTTGGAAAACATCGCCTCAGATTTTTTATCATAACACAGATACACACAAACACACCTGCTTGCAGGTAAGCATGCAGGTATTCCTCTACCTACAAACGGTTTAGTGTCCGAAGAGCAGTTTGTATAAACACCTGTTTGAAAGTCCAAAGTGATAGCAAAACTGGTGATCACTAGCTCCATCTTCATTCATTCATTCATTCATCCAACAAATATTAGAGAGTTATATGTAGGGCACTATTCTAGGCCCTGGTGAAGGCAGACAAGGTCCTGCTTCTGTTACAGGGTACATTTTGTTGGTGATGTGCTTTTGCTGTGATATGGCCTGCGTTTGTATCTATGGAACGTTGGAAGTAGAGTGTCACAAGCAGAGGAGATTATATATACATATTGCATATACATATACATGTTTATGTGTGTATATACATATGTTTTTATATGTGTGTGTGTATATATATCAAAATGGTTATATACGTGTGTGTATTTATACACACACACACATAAGTACCTATGCCAAAAAAAATGGAATCAAGCTGTACAGTTCTTTGGTAACCTGTTAATCTACTTTATTTACTTTTTCTGTGATATTTTCGATGATAATAAATATTTTCACAGTATTTTTAATGGCTGAATACAGTGCATTGTATGGCTGGACCATGGTTTATTTAACCAAATTATTCTTATGAGCATTTAGATTGTTTCCATTTTCTGTTATTATGTTCAATAGCACTGTGAGGGCCTTCCTTGTTTTAAATATTTTTTTAAATACCCGTAAATATGTTATCAGGATAAAGTCCTAAAGTATTTACTAGTCAGAAATTTGGCAGATTGTCAGGGCTTTTGATAAGTATTGCCAAACTACTTACTATAAATAGGTACACTTCTTGGCAACAATTTTCCTTTATCCCAGGAGTAAAGACAAATATAATAGTTTGGATTATTTTTAAAAGCTTGATATTTAATAAAGCATTAAAACTTTCAGGGATGAATAATTGAAACACAGGAGAGAAAAGGAAGTCCCGTGGATTTTATTTTGGATTTTTTTCCCATTAATTTCTGGCGAGTGCATTTGTACCATGTGACACTGTTTTATTATGATCCATATTAATGTTATTTTCTGTTTCTTTTCACCCACATCATTAATTTTGAACAGCTCTGGAACAATTACTTCCATTTGGCAGTCGCTTTTCTCACCCATGAGTCCCTTCAGCTTGAAACATTCTCACAAGCCAAGCGCAACAAAATTGTAAAAAAGTAAGTGTCCTCTTAAACTTGCTTATGATTGGGAAGGCGATTCTTCCATTTCTATTTGGAGCAGGAGTTTTGGTATCACAGAAATTACTGTTCAGTGGCTACCTGTGTTGTTAGTGAGATAGGTCTTAAAATAATCATTTAATAGACCTCAGATTTCCCCAGATTCACATCTCTTCTCAGGGGCGCATTCATTTTCAAATCAACCATCACATTCTATTATAGAATCTCTACATAAAGAGACACTGAAGCCAGCCAGTCTTCCCATCACCAGGAACAGCTGCCATCTGCTGGCAGCTTGTCCAAATTGCAGGCATAGTGCCTCTGTCTCATGCTTCACAGAGCAGACTCCTTTGGCACCATTGGTCTACCTCCCAGTTTCAGTCACTTCAGCAGAGAAGCCAAGAGTAACACATCACCTAAAAACACCCTCCAGATTCCTGGCTCAGAATTCAAAATGGACCTGTGTGCAAGAGTGATGAAAGATTTAGGGAAGACTTTCATTGCTTTCACCTCAAGTCTGTTTCGAAGTTCATTGAGAGCCTGGGAACTCAAAGGCTGTGTAATTAAATAGAACTTGAGAAATTTATCATTTAAAAGCTGTGAATTTTAGTTCTGTTCCCCTGCTAGCATGTCTGGGACTCTAGGCAAATTATTTAGCTTCCCTCCAGCTCCTCCCTAAAATACTAAGATTGATGGCTAAGGGATTGGGATTTAGTGATTGCACTTCCAAAGATAAAAGTAAAACCTGTTTTTTAGATTTCCTTGTGGGGTGGGTATCAAGAGATATTTGATTTTTAAGATGGACACCTTAATCTTATTCTTTAGAATACCTTAAATGACATAACTTCATTCAAGGGTGTATTTGATTTTGGTTAAATGACCATAAGTGAAATGAGTTGACACCAAGTCTGATAAATAAAGTGGCTAGTTAGGATTAATGATTCTGGTTTTGGTCAAAGGAAAGTGGGACTGTAAGTACAATCCATGTAAAAATATATATGCATATGGGCCAAGATAAACCTTAGGAAATAAAAAACATTTATATTAAGCTTATAGAAATGTGAATGAATTTTTTTTCAAGACTTCTCTAATTTTTAGTAAAAGCATCAACAGTAGTATTAATAAGCAATAAGAATAGTTATCATTTATTATCTATTATGTGCCGGACATGGACCACATATGCTTGTATAATAATAATAAAATTAGCTTAGGTACCTTTGTTAAATAGTAAGAAAAATTTTTCTATATATTTTTATACTGACTTCTGAAGACACTTCCAAAGCAAGAATTTGAAAAAAAGATGTTTGATGCAATAGTATCGTAAGTAGAAAACATAGAACCGTGCTGGCAGGGTAGGTCATAAGTCCATATTCTAACTCCTTGGGAACATTTACAGCATCTACTTTTGACCCACCCTATTTCTATTTTCTAAGCCTCCAGCCTCTGATATGGTATATGGTGTGGGGTAGCCCTAGGCATATGTATTCTTTAAGAGATTTTCAGGTGACTCTGATTCACCTCCGCCCAAGAACCACTGTCTAGATCAATGCTTCTCTACTCTTTTTTCCTCCATTGTCAACTCCTGTAAGGAACCTTTTTAGAAAATGTTTTTCTAATCACCCCCGCCATGAAATATTAATACCACAGATACACCATATATCAGTTTATGCACTAAATGTATATCTGTACTTTATACATAAAAACAGGAAGCTTTTTTTTGCCCCCATGGACCAATTTTCACCCCTTCAGGGACACTGTCACCCCCACTGAGAATGTATGTCTAGAGATTCCCAATGTGAGTGCTTTGAAGAGCGTCCTGGTGTGGATAAGGGTTACTCAAATATAAGTATATAAACGCCAGCCACATTACTGTATAAGTCACCCCTCATTCATCTTCCTTTTCTTCAGTGTTTGTTGTGTTTTATTTTATTTTTTCACTTAAGAGCAACCAGAGTGTTTCTCACTCTTCGCTCTTCAATAAAGTTTGTTAATCTCATTTTCTCAGTGATTTTTTGACACTTACTTTGGTCTTCCTCCTGCTGTGAAAGCCCCCCCACCTCTCTGTGGCTCAGTTCTTGGGGGCTTTTTTCGGTATTGACCACATCTCCTTGTGGGATCTTAGTTCCCTGACCAGGGATCGAACCCTCACCCCCTGCAGTAGAAGCACAAGTCTTAACCCCTGGACCACCAGGGAAGTCCCTCGACCACATCTCTTAATGTGATTTTGCCTCGAGACCTACCTTAATCGTGACCTAGAGGAACACAGGCTCTTTTACCTCCCTCATCATTGTATTATGTGTTCTCGTTTCCACTGCACATCTTTCTCCTGGTTTATGATCTTCTTCCTAGATACGGGGACATGAGAAAGGAAATCGGCTTTAGGATCCGGGACATGTGGTATAACCTGGGTGAGTGTATAACCCAAACAGGCCCACACACCACTCCTGGGTGACACGCATCCCACGATGAATTCTTTTCCATTTTAATTCCAAGAATCCTGAGATGAATTTCTCTGTGTGTCTGCAAGTGCAAGTTGACTTGTTGGTCTCTTACGACATCACATGTTAACAGAAAACAATACTTAGTCACTCACTTCTGAATTGATTTACCCACATAAACTTTTTCTTTTCTTATGGGCCCTGTGGAGGAAGATTGTAGCACTTTACTTCTGGTGAAATTATTTTTTTTCATGTCCTCACTTACTTTCATTTCAGGTCCCCACAAAATCAAATTCATCCCATCCATGGTGGGTCCCATTCTGGAGGTCACACTGACCCCCGAAGTAGAGCTCCGGAAAGCCACCATCCCCATTTTCTTTGATATGATGCAGTGTGAGTTCAATTTCAGTGGAAATGGCAATTTCCATATGGTAAGGAGTGGTGGACCTGTCGTCTTACTAATGCACGTAGAGTCACCTCTTATTTATTTTCTTTCTATATAGAGAAGCAGTAGCCTGAATAAAACAAATCAAAGGTGATCTAAAAACTTCTTTTTTTGCATTTTATTTTGTAAAGCGATTAGGCATAGGATCAGATAGTCCAACCAAGGCCCTAGGAGCAGCCTTTTCTGCTGCGTGTGTTTCCTAAAGAAGCACTCTTATCTCTGGATAATTAAAATTTGACTTCAGGGCCTCCCTGGTGGCGCAAGTGGTTGAGAGTCCGCCTGCCGATGCAGGGGATACGGGTTCGTGCCCCGGTCTGGGAGGATCCCATATGCCGCGGAGCGGCTGGGCCCGTGAGCCATGGCCGCTGAGCCTGCGCGTCCGGAGCCTGCGCGTCCGGAGCCTGTGCTCCGCAACGGGGGAGGCCACAACAGTGAGAGGCCCGCATACCGCAAAAAAAAAAAAAAAAAAAAAAAATTTGACTTCATGCAGTTTAATCCTATCTCTTGCAAATATTGCAGTGGATTGAGGGAATGGTGCGGGGGCCTTTAGCTTTGAGACCTTAGTCTGCCTGATATATTTTTCCTATGCTTCAATTTCCTTATCTATACAGTATATTAGTATTGAATGGAAGATTTTGCAGCTCTGAAGCTCTGCCAAAGCAATCCCATTGTCAAGACTTCGACAAGAGCCAAAAATAAAATGGAAAATTAGAATCATTAAGCTATTTTTGTATGCATAGTTGTGATTAGATAATAATGTTTGGGGTAATTTTTTTCTGTAAATATAAAGCAAAAGACAGAGTAGCACAAGGCTGCTTTAGGAAGTTTTGATATTCATGGATGATGTGAAGTGGGGTCTTCCTCTATGTATGTTGGAATTAGTTTACAATTCAGTAAAGGGGTTGGGTCCAATCTAGAAAACTTGGCTGGATGTCTTTCATGTCCTCTTCTGAGAATGTGGCATTCTCCTGTGAAATTCCGCCTCTGCTTTCAGTTTGAGAATGAGTTGATCACAAAGCTGGACCAAGAGGTGGAAGGGGGAAGAGGAGATGAACAATACAAGGTCCTTCTGGAAAAGCTGTGAGTATTTCAGAAACAAAATCTCACGTTGATTGCATCATTTAGTGATGGAGAAAAGCAGGCTTCTGCTGCCCTTACAGACCAATCGAGTAGTCTCAGCATCCCTGGGGTCACCACCATGAATGGTTCTCGGTGGTGGGGGGGGGTTCATGGAGTTTACACCATCCACTGCTGACATTTGTTTATCTGTTGTGAGTCAAATATTCATGTTTTCCTGGCCAGCCCGGCCCTCGAGAACAGAGCAGATTGAGGAGAGAGGGCGATGGACAGAGTAGTGGCATTTTGCCCAGTGTTTGAAATGCTGAACTTTGACAAAAGTGCTGGCACCTCTAATTATGGCTTCGAAGCAATAATTTAAAGGAGAAGGGAAAAACATTTCAAGGTCCACTTTACATTTAAGAATACCTTAAGCCCCGTGAAGGATGTCTGAGAACACCAGGTACAGCTCCAGCCCTTTTCACTGCCCTCCGCACACCCCAGGCCAACACATTCATTCCCTCCCTGTGCTCACATTATCCCACTGTTCCCCATCCAATACCCTGACAGACCTTTGCCTGTCACCCTCTGTCCCTCTTACTCTCCTTTGCATGTATAGAATGACAGTATAACAAGAGTGGTTAAAAACACTTAGATGTTGGGGAGAGAGATTGTGCTTCAAATCCCCTTTCTCCACATACTAGGATTTTGACTCTGGACAGATGCTCTAACCTATACAACACCCCCCCTTTTTTTTTTTTTGGTCATCTACAATGATAAGATCTGTATTTTGGTGAGGATTAAATGAGATGATGCATTAACACAGTGTCTGTCACAGAGCTCATGCTGGACAAATGTTGGCTGCTCTAGTGTTCATTACTGTTATTATCTGCAGATCTTCCCAGCATCCTGGGTTGTAACTACCCTAGACTGTTCATTTCTTATGTTCTCTGAACTTTTATGATATTGGCCAACTCTGTCACCTGTTGATTGGGTACGTGCCTAAGTCTTTCTGGGATTTACCTGCTTCGTGGACGTGGTGGGCATTAGACTGAGCTGAGGACGGGGACACTCCCAACTTTGTTTTTCATTTTTCAAAGATTTTTTTTAAGGAACTAGCACATGGGGTACTCAGAAATGGAACTGATGACTCATCTGTATTTTAAAGAACTAGAAGTCCGTCTTATTTTGTTTGTAATGGATGATAAGATGGTTTGTTGATCTTTTCATCCCATATCCATTTGGTCTGCCTGTTTGAGATTCAGACCTTTCAGTTTATCACTTCTGCAGTTCTGATCTCATACGGGAATTAAGTGCAGGTGTTACACACACATTTACAAGTGATAATAAAACTACACTTTAAAAAAATCCTACAGTTGACTTTTCACATACAGATCTTATTTTTCCTTCATTCTTCTTGAATCACGAATGTAGAAAAATATGACTGCACAAATTTCCAGTGCTCAAGAATAATTCAAGAGTCTGGGCTAATGCTTTGAACCCGTTTTTTCTCCTGTTCCCAAAGTTTTCTTCTAATTGTCTAATCTGAGAAGCTCCTATAGAAGCTTTGTTCTATTTGGATCCAGAGGGAGAGGATTTAGACCAAAAGTTTAACCTCCATCTACCTATTTACAACTGTGCATTTTTTCCTGAAAATAACTTTTTTTTAAACATCTTTATTGGAGTATAACTGCTTTACAATGGTGTGTTAGTTTCTGCTTTATAACAAAGTGAATCAGCTATACATATACATATATCCCCATATCTCCTCTCTCCTGTGTCTCCTACTTTGTTGTTGTTTTTTTTTTTTTTTTTGCGGTATGCGGGCCTCTCACTGTTGTGGCCTCTCCTGTTGCGGAGCACAGGCTCCGGACGCACAGGCTCAGTGGCCATGGCTCATGGGCCCAGCTGCTCCGTGGCATGTGGGATCTTCCTGGACCGGGGCACGAACCCGCGTCCCCTGCATTGGCAGGCGGACTCTCAACCACTGTGCCACCAGGGAAGCCGACGTCTCCCACTTTCATCCAAAGAGCCACATGTCTAGCAGTGTAGTAGGTTCCTAGGTTCCTCTAGGCTGGGCATCAGTCCAAGATTCTCCAGAGTTCCCTCAGGATGCCCTGAAGATGCCTTAGGGAGAATAAAGACGGAGAAAAGATGGTCCTTTCAATGAGTAGAGCGATCAGATGGCACACACAAAACTTTTTGGGCAAAGGTTCTCAATTCTGTGGTATTGACAGAAGACAAAAACAAATACAAATAGAAATTCAAAGAAGGGCATAGTGGGCTGGGATCCTCAGTGATGATAGGGTTTGAGCTACAGACCTAAAGAAAACGTAGAATTTGAGTAACAGCGAGTAGCCTTGTAAGTGCAGGACCCAGGCTAGCATAGACTGGAGTTACAAGAAAGGGTGTATGTCTCCTAGTCTGGCGCCACCTGCTGCCAGGACCATGGACAGCGCTCATAGGCGGTGCTGGAGTCACCGTGTGGGACATGGGCATTTGTCTCTATCTCTGCCCCACAGACTTCTAGAACATTGCCGGAAACATAAATACCTCTCCAGCTCCGGAGAAGTATTCGCACTCCTGGTCAGCAGCCTCTTAGAGAATCTCTTGGACTACAGAACCATTATCATGCATGACGAGAGCAAGGAAAACCGCATGAGCTGTACCGTTAACGTGCTGGTACGTGCCACGCCCCTGGGACGTGCCATGCCCCTGGGATGGTGAGAGGGCAGTGCCCGGCTGCCCCTGCCCCCCATGGCGCAGCTCTAAGTAGATCCAGCAGACAAAAAGGTCCCCTGGGACCACCTTTCCAGAGTCCGTGTCCTGCTGAGTCTAATTGGAATGGCCAACTCAGCTTTGAACTCACAGATGCCAGCTGCCTCAGACCTTGAGGATAAATGTGGAAACAGGGATGAAAAATGCAACATAAGCTCTTGACTCAACTCTCTTACCGAAGGCCATCCTCAGCCTGTCTTGTTTTTATGTGGTTGCTTTATTGTTGGGATTATTCGACACAGACGAAAATGCGTTAAAAACAATATACCATGAGCAGAGAATTAGTCCATGAAATCCTCTAGGTGGTAGAACCCTGTGGTCTTGCCTTTCCTTAGACAGTTGTAACTGGGACCACAGACCTCAGAGGTTTAGGCTGCCATACACTCCTCTTCATATAAATCAAGAACCTACCGCCTCTGAGTCCCTGAGAAAACAGAATATCAGGTGACGTGGGTATGACCCAGCTGTCTATTCACCTAGAAGGTTCCCTCACATTTCCCAGAAGCCTGGTCCTAAAAGAATTCAAGTTTTCTGCTTTATAAATTGTCACTTCCTTATTTTCTTAGGGGTATTTGTTAAAGGGAAAGAATAAAGTCTTTGGAAAAGTGACACTTGAAAAGTGCAAGTAGTGGTTTGTCCGTTTTTGGGGCAAGCTCATCAATAATGGCTTTGTGTTGGTATTTTGTGACTTTTTTTGTAGAATTTTTACAAAGAAAAGAAGAGAGAGGACATCTACATAAGGTAAGCTGAAAGAAATGTCTGCTTTTGCTGTTTATGTCAGGGCTTTATGATTTATTTCTCCAATAAATGAAAACAATAAGCCCCAACACCGTGCTTGCTGCTTCAAGAGACACCAGAAAGTGTGTGATATGCTCCCTTCTTCCTAAAAGGGTAAACGCTTCAGACGGATACACAAGTACATACAATACGAGGAAGTGTAGAGGGAGGATCGTGTCGGGATTCCAGGAAAGGATAGAGGGCTGTGGCCAGGCAACTAGGGAAAACAGCACAGGAAAGACGTGAAATTCACCCTCTGTCAAGGACTGTTAGCCCGGCGTGCAGGAAGCCCTGAATGTGAAAGCAACTTGGATGTCAACTATGTGCATTTTCCTGGGGAAACATGCCTTAGCTCTCATGAGCTTCCCAAAGGGGTCTGTGACGTTAAAAAATGTTTTTAAACATCACTGCCTTAAACGAAGAGTACAAAGTAGCACAGGTAGAGTAGGAAAGACACACAGGCAGGAAGCAGCACAAAGACTTAAGGAACAGGAAGTAACTATTCCTGCCGCCTGGCTGTGACATGAGCCAAATGTCCCATCAACTCCCTGGCAGCAGAATGCCTCCTTTCTCCCATTCTGACCAGATACTTGTACAAGCTGCGGGATTTGCACCGGGACTGTGAGAACTACACCGAAGCTGCCTACACACTCCTCCTACATGCTGAGCTCCTGCAGGTAAGTGGATCAGGTATGCGATTTTTCAGCCGTCCAGCCCTTTGGGACCACATCCTGTATGATTTTGATGGGAAAGTTCCCTACTCAAGGAGGAGGACCCTTTTATCCAAGAATGTTTTTATACCTTCTAAATAGGCACAGCTAGTTTTTAGACCAAGGTTGGGAACATTTCCATTATTATTTATTTATTTACGTATGTACTTACTTTTAAATTTTATTGAAGTATAGTTGACTGATAGTGTTGTGTTAATTTCTGCTTTACAGCAAAGTGAGTCAGTTGTACATATGTATACTTTTTTTTCACATCTTCCATTATGGTTTGCCACAGGATGTTAAATATAGCTCCCTGTACTCTACACTAGGACCTTGTTGTTTATCCATTCTAATCCCAAAGTCCCAATCCATCCATCCCCCGCTCCGTCTTCCCATTGGCAACCACAAGTCTGTTCTCTCTCTGTGAGTCTGTTTCTGTTTTGTAGATATGTTCATTTGGGTCGTATTTTAGATTCCACATGTAAGTGATGTCATATGGTATTTGTCTTTCTCTTCCTGACTTACTTCACTTAGTATGATCACCTCTGTGTCCATCCATGTTGCTGCAAATGGCATTACTTCATTCTTTTTTATGGCTGAGTAATATTCCACTATATATGTACCACATCTTTATTCACTCATCTGTCCATGGACACTTAGGTTGTTTCCATGTCTTGGCTTTTGTGAATAGTGCTGCTTTGAACATATGGGTGCATATCATTTATTTAAGAATCCTGCGGAAGCAGAGCACGACTTACAGGCTGCTAATACTGATGCTCTAAGTGAAGAAACAGGGACTTCCCTGGTGGTGCCGTGGTTAAGAATGCACCAGCGCAGGGGACATGGGTTCGAGCCCCGGTCAGGGAAGATCCCACATGCTGCAGAAAAACTAACCCCGTGCGCCACAACTACTGAGCCTGCGCTCTAGAGCCCGCGAGCCACAACTACTGAGCTTGCATGCTGCGACTACTGAAGCCCACGAGTGAGCCTAGAGCACGTACTCTGCAACAAGAGAAGCCACCGCAGTGAGAAGCGTGCGTACCTCAATGAAGAGTAGCCCCCGCTTGCCACAATTAGAGAAAGCCCGCGCAGAAATGAAGACCGAATGCAGCTGTTATTAATTAAATTAAATAATTAAATATTAATTAAATTAATTAAAATAAATATATTTATTTATTTAAAAAAAAGCAAAATACACGTCAATCAGTATGTGTAAAACTGTAGAGAAGTGAGCTGTAAGTAAATATAGAACTGTAGAAGTACTATCGTATTTATCCTGTCTCACTGAGGAAATTATACTGTGCCATGGATATAAATACAGCTCTACATCGTCAATCCCAAATAATTATTTCCAGCTCTGACGACTCCTCCAACTTACTGTTCTGTCAACATCAATCTCTGAATGACTAGCAGACAACTCACACTCGGCGTGACAGTAACAGAAGCTGTTCCCTCCACTGTCCTCCTGGGTCCCTCCCTTCCTCTCCTTTCTCCCCATTTCACTAAAGGGCACTGGCATCTAATAAAAGATACCGGTCGTCATCATCTTTTACTTACCCCTCCCACATTCTGCACAAACAAGAATCGTGGACCTCTGTCCAAAACCCTCCCTCACCCCATCCGCTTTTCTTTCTTTCTTTTTTTAATTGAGAAAGTTTGTGCTATAGCATTAGATCTACAGGGCTTTTTTATTTATTTATTTATTTTAAAACAAATTTATTTATTTATGGCTGCATTGGGTCTTCGTTGCTGCGCGTAGGCTTTCTCTGTTTGTGGTGAGTGGGGCCTTCTGTTGCGGAGCACAGGCTCTAGGCGCGTGGGCTTCAGTAGCTGTGGCACGCAGGCTCAGTAGTTGTGGCTTGCAGACTCTAGAGCACAGGCTTAGTAGTTATGGCTCACAGGCTTAGTTGCTCCGTGGCATGTGGGATCTTCCCGGACCAGGGCTTGAACCCGTGTGCCCTGCATTGGCAGGTGGATTCTTAACCACTGCACCACCAGGGAAGCTCTCCAGGGCTTATTTATCTACTAGTTTCAAGTTTATACCCTTAAACAATCTTCCTCCTATTCCCCCACCCCGCAGCCCCTGGTAACCACCATTCTACTCTCTGTTTTTACAAGCCCGGAATTTTCAGATGCCACATATAAGTGAGGTCCTACAGTGTTTGTCTTTCTTGTCTAACTTACTTCACTTTGAACAATGCCCTTAAGGTCCATCCGTGGTGTTGCAGATGGCAGGATTTCCTTCTTTCTCATGGCTGAATAATATTCCATTGTACGTATATACCACTTTTTTTTTTTTTTTTTGCCGTACGCGGGCCTCTCACTGTTGTGGCCTCTCCCGTTGCGGAGCACAGGCTCCGGACGCGCAGGCCCAGCAGCCATGGCTCACGGGCCCAGCCGCTCCACGGCATGTGGGATCTTCCCGGACCAGGGCACACACCCGTGTCCCCTGCATCGGCAGGCGGACTCTCAACCACTGCACCACCAGGGAAGCTCTATACCACATTTTTATTCATTCATCCATTGATGGACACTTAGGTTGTATCTTGGCTAGTGTGAATAATGCTGCAGCGAACACGGGGGTGCAGATGTCTCTTTGATAGCCTCACCCTATCCACTTTTCTTTATCTCCATTGCTACCATCTTGGTCCAAGTTATCATTTTTAGCCTCCTACTACATCTCTCTGCCTCCATTCTTGTACCTAGCAATTCATTTTCTTGTATAATTTAAACTTTATTTTATACCTAAATAATACATGTATATTGTTCTAAGCTTTGGAATTAAAAACTGGAGTTCTCTGCTTCACCACTTCCCCTAAGGCAGCCATTCACAGTTCATACGCACGATTGGGGCACCAGAAAGCTTACTGTATATGGGTTAGGGAGGAAGGCCTGTTGACTGTGGGATGATCCGAAAGAAACCACAGTGTCAGTGACTGTAGGTCTTTTCGTTTGTGCTTCTCAGAAAATTCAGCTCTCCTATCCTGGCATAAGGTATGAGGTGTGGATGCCACTTTTTCCCCATAGAGCTACTCAGTAGGGATGCTGCTTATTAAGTATAGTCCACATTTTCATCATTTCCACATTTTCATCATTGGTATGAGATCCCATCTTGATCATGTACTAAATCACTGTATGGAGGGTCGGGGGGAACCTCTTTCTAGATTTTACATATTTTGCATGGATCTCTGTCAATTCATGCCCCAGGACCACACTGTTTCAATTATCAGTATGTTTTATGACCTAGTAGTTTCTCTTCATTCCTCTTCTTTTTCAGAGTTTTCCACCTTATTCCTTTTTGTTTATTTTTTTCACATGGACTTTTTTTTTTTAATTAATGTATTTATTTTATATTGTATTTTTGGCTGTGTTGGGTCTTCATTTCTGTGCAACAGCTTTCTCCAGTTGCGGTGAGCGGGGGCCACTCTTCATCGCGGTGCGTGGGCCTCTCACTGTCACGGCCTCTCCTGTTGCGGAGCACAGGCTCCAGACGCGCAGGCTCAGCAGTTGTGGCTTAGCCGCTCCGCGGCATGTGGGATCTTCCCGGACCGGGGCTCGAACCCGTGTCCCCTGCATTGGCAGGCAGATTCTTAACCACTGCACCAACAGGGAAGCCCCACATGGGCTCTTGAATCATGAAATTTAAAAATTAATTTAGGGGGGAGCGGCTGGGCCCGTGAGCCATGGCCGCTGAGCCTGCGCGTCCGGAGCCTGTGCTCCGCAACAGGAGAGGCCACAACAGTGAGAGGCCTGCGTACCGCAAAGAAAATAAATAAATAAATTTAGGGGAGAATTTCCATGTTTATAAAATAGCATTTTCTTACCCAAAAGCACGGTATGACTTTCCATTTGTTCAAGGCTGCTTTTGTGCCCTCCTGTGGTGTATTAACATTTTCTGTGTAGAAGTCTTTTATTTATTTATTTATTTATTTTAATTTTTTTTTTTTTTTTTTTTTTTTTTTTTTTTTTGCGGTACGCAGGCCTCCCACCGCTGTGGCCTCTCCCATTGCGGAGCACAGGCTGCGGATGCGCAGGCTCAGGGGCCACGGCTCACGGGCCCAGCCGCTCCACGGCATGTGGGATCTTCCCAGACCGGGGCACAAACCCGCATCCCCTTCATCGGCAGGCGGACCCCCAACCACTGTGCCACCAGGGAAACCCAGAAGTCTTGAATATTCCTTTTTATGTTGATACCTAGATATCTTTTCTTTTTAATTTAATTATGGCTTAAGTACATATAAAATTAAATTTACCATCCTAGGCATTTATAAGGGTATAATTTAGTGGCATTAAGTATATTCACATTGCTGTGCCTCGGTATCTGATCATTTTGGGTTTATTCTTGTAGGGGTCATTTCTTCTGTTATCTTCAGCATGGTTATTATTTATATGAAATCTATCTCTAATTTATTTCCAAATATGTTAATTTTGACCCCACTACTTAATTCTCTCATTATTTGTGGTAGGTTTTCAGTTGCACCCTTTGTGAATGGATTGATTATGAAGAATACAATCATTGCTTTCACATGATAGTTTTACCCCTTTTTTTGCATTTTTATACTTCTGATTTCTCTCTTTTATCTGTACTGAGTGGTAACCAGTACAACCACAGTCATGATGGTTGGCAGCCTCACCTCATTCCTGACCTTCATGGGAATGCCTTGAGTGTCCATTTGGCATGCACTTGTTTTGAAGCTGGCATGTATATGTATATGCGTGTGCAATTTTTGTGTTTAATAAATTATCAAAAATATATGATTGAGTCAAAGATATATACAAATATTTCTGTGAATTTTTGCAGCTGAATATTTGTTACATTCATCTCCTTTAAATGAATTGATGTGTTGCATCAATCTCTTGTGTTGCTTTTGTGTTTTTCAGTGGTCTGACAAGCCCTGTGTACCCCATTTGCTTCAGAGGGACACTTACTATGTGTATACCCAGCAAGAGCTTAAAGAGAAGCTGTATCAAGAAATCATATCGTATTTTGACAAAGGCAAGGTGAGTGTTGGGTAGTTTGTTTTTGTATGAAGGCAAAGGAAGAAATGACCGCAATACTTATACACTGCAGTTTTGATCTTCACCAGCCAGAGTTAGCGCAGAGACCCCTACAAGACAGCCCAAACTTCAGACACCAGCTGCAAGATCAGGGGTCCCCAGGCCACCCACATTTCTGACCAATTGACTATAAATTTGGGGAGGGAGTGTCTATGGTTCCCCCCCTCAGGTGATACTATACTAGAACAACCAACAAAACTTGGTATAATGCTGTTCTTAATGATTACAGTTTTATCATAAAGGATACAAATCAGAACCAGCCAGATGAAGAGATACACAGGGCAAGGTCTAGGAGGGTCCCAGATGCATGGCTTCTGTGTCCTCTCCCTGTGGATTCAGACACATCACACTCCTGGCGAACTGATGTGTTCGCCAACCAGGAAGCTCATTGGAGCTCTTGTGTGCAGCATTTTTAATTTTTTTTGTTTTTTTCTGCCGCACCACACGACATGCGGGATCTTAGTTCCCCTACCAGGGATCGAACCCACACCCCTTGCAGTGGAAGCGTGGAGTCTTAACCAGTGGACTGCCAGGGAAGTCCTGTGTGCAGGGTTTTTATTGGGGTGTCGTTATATTGGCTGGACTGATTGAATCATAAACCACATGAATAAACTCCATCTCCAGCCCCCATCTCCTCCCTGGAGGTCTGGCTGATACTGTATAGCTCAAGGCTCCAACCCTCTAATCAAATGGCTGGTGGTCCTGGCAGAGGCGAGCCCCCATTCTAAGACTATCCTGCCCACCATGAGTCACCTCGTTAGTATCAACTCCCATGTGGTCTGAGAGGTCCACCATGAATAACAATGACACTTCTGTCACTGGGGAAATTCCAGGAGTTTAGAAGCTGCCTCCCAGGAGCTTAGGACAAAGACCAGACAAGTTCTCTATTATGCAACAGTGACTCATAACTTATGCTTTACTATTCCCATGTGTATCTTTGAATTCTGATATTTTTAATGGGAGAGAAAATGAATAGATTAATTAAGGTAAGAAAGACAATAAATAGAGATCAGTTATCTTGAGGACACATAACCCAAGGGAGAATACAGTGGGCAGCCCAGAGCCTCACTCTCAAAAACCATAATTGTACCTTTTAAATTTTGCTAAGGGCCAGGAGCTAGTATAATCCTTTTCAGCACATTCTTTAGAGGTTGTTAGCTAACACCTGGGGCACATCCCATCCCCAGGTCGCTGCCTGCCTGACACCTTAGGCTGTACGTAACAAGCAACTTAAATGCCTATGAGGAAGAGAAAGTAAAATAAACATATAAACTCTGCCACCAAGTCATGGAATCTGTGATTAGCTGCAGAAAGCATGTCCAGCTGGAAGACTTTTAAATTTAAAATTGAAAAAAAGCATAGGAAGGGTAGGGGGAGAAAAAAAGAAGTGTGTGCTATTGAAACAAAACAGATTCCAGATTTGACTTTTTTCAAGGGCCTGCCACTTCCAGCCACCACTCCTGTTTTACCAGTGGAACCTGTTGATTAAATAAATAATCATCATGATAAAATAGCTACCATCGATTTAGTGCAAGTTACTGTTTTGGGTGATTTTCAAGCTGCTTTTCTAATTTAATTCTCTCTATAACCCTATAAGGTAGATATTATCTCTGTTTTACTGAGGAAGAACTTGAGGCCCAGAGAGCAAATATATTTACTCAGACTTTTTAGCCTCTGCATCCCTTTACCCTCTTAAAAATTATTGAGGACCCCCAAGAGCTTTTGTTCACATGGATTATGTCTATTGATGGCTATTAATTTCTAGTCTTAGAAATTAAAACAAAAATTTTAAATATTTACTTGTTCTTTTAACAATAACAAACTTATTACCTGTTCATATAAATCATATCTATTTATGAACAGTGACCATATTTTTCAAAAAGTGAGCAATATGAGTGGCATTGTTTGACATTTTTGCAAATCTCTTTATCATCTGGCTCCATAGAAACAGCAGGATTCGAATATCCGCTTCTACATCCAATGTGTTGTGACATTACACATCCTATAGCCCCTGGGAAACTCCACTGTAGACTCATGAGAGAATGAGCATTGAAAAAAGGCAAATAATATTAGTATTATTAAGAAGATGGTTTTGACCTCATGGACCCCTCGAAAGGGTCCTGGGGACTCCCAGAGACCAGGGACCAGACTTGGAGAACCTCTGTGCTAGGCTGTCTTCCTGTCTCTTCCACTGAGTTAGCATTTGGTGAATGAGGGGTGAACTGGGCCGCATGGTGCTGTTGACTGGCCTCCTGCACCAGGCCCAGCTGAGGCCCGTGTGGCACATTTCAAAGAGTTTTCCATGATCCAGGCCCAGAAATTTCAGAAGGGACAAATTTGGCAAATGATATTAGAAGATTTAATTTTTTTTTTTTTTTTGCGGTACACAGGCCTCTCACTGTTGTGGCCTCTCCCGTTGCGGAGCACAGGCTCCGGACGCACAGGCTCAGCGGCCATGGCTCACGGGCCCAGCCACTCCACGGCATGTGGGATCTTCCCAGACCAGGGCACGAACCTGTGTCCCGTGCATTGGCAGGCGGACTCTCAACCACTGTGCCACCAGGGAAGCCCCTAGAAGATTTAATTTTAAAATGTCTTTACAGCTGTATGTGAACTGTACACACGTTCCTTCGGCAGCCAGAAACAGTGGGACTTAGCATGTGGCTAACAAGACTGAAGTTGGAAATTTCCAGATGTTGCATTATTAACAGTATCCAGCTAAGAGACATTTTATGAAATACCAAAATGAACAGAGTTTCATCAGTCTGGGATGCTGGCCTCAGATGCCAGATATGTGCCTTCGGCTGTAATTTACATGTTCATAAATGCTGTAAGGCATTTCATTTCCTGAAGCTCCCTTTGACTATGTAGATAGTTTAGTTAGAAATAGGAAATCAGTGCCCTAACTTGGAGAAATAGTTTCCCAAATTCCACACAACAGTACGATCAGACTTTCTTTCATACCTCCACTCTTTCCAAACAACCTGACTCAGAAGGAACACACACACACGTCTCAAAACCAGAACAAGAGCCCACACCAACTTCCTTTCCCCTCCAGCAAGCCTTTCATGCTCTCAAAGACTAGGTCTTTGGAACTGGTTCCACTCCACTTTCAATGGTCTTTAGTTCATTGCCCTTTAAACTCCGCATTGCTTTGTTTGAGGACACATGGTGTTCTTCATGTTCTTACAAACAGAATTAACAGAAAATGCCCCCTGGCAAAGCGGCTAAGGTACAGTAGATTTTTGATGTCAGAAAACAGGGTTAGTTGATCCAAGCCGTGAGGAACGTTGGGAGTGTCTGCAGAAACTCAACTCACCTGACTCCCTAGTCATTGCCCAGTGACTCTCCAGTGGCTTTTGCAACTGGATCAATGACTGCTTTGTTCTCCACTGGTAACCCTCCTTTTCTTTTCCTGAAGATGTGGGAGAAGGCAATCAAGCTGAGCAAAGAGCTGGCTGAGAATTATGAGAGCAAAGTATTCGACTACGAGGGCCTGGGTGACCTCCTGGTGAGTCTGGGTCAGAAGACATCGAGCCTCTGGCAGGGGTGCTGTTTGTAAAAATGGTTTTGTACGTTTAAAAAAGGTAATTGATGTTCTTTACAATGGAAAAGTACACCTTGCTTAGAATAAAAATGAAGAGAAATGAGGTCTGAAAGCTGTTACCGCTATTTGTCCAGATTATCTTTGATGGGGGCTCAGGATCCCCGTCTACAGCCCTGTCTGCTCCTCCGTGGACCCTCCATATCCCAGGCCCAGCACCCCTTTTCCCTCTCAGTTACTCTGCCTTCCAGGGAGCCTTGCCACGTTTCAGATGTTTTCTGACTTGTCCTGTGGGCCACATCCTCAGGGCTCTGCTGAATGAATGAACTGCTCATCGTTGAGCTCTGTTTTTTATCTTATTTTCCAATTTTAAATCTTTTTTTTGTTTAAAAAAATTTGTTTTTAGTTTGTTTTTTTGTTTGTTTTCTATTGTTTCTTATTGTTTTTTATCTTGATTCTCCAATTTTGCCTTCCTCCTGCTCCAAATGTCCCTGGACTGCTCTACTTTTTCTGTTGTTTTGGTTTTTGTCTTTGTTTTGTTTTGTTTTTTATTGTTTTTCATCTTGATTCTCCAGTTTTGCCTTCCTCCTGCTCCAAGTGTCCCTGGACTTCTCTGCTCTTACAGTCATCCTGCCCTTGTGTATTACACCTGGCTGTTGGCACAGGTCACCTATTTCAAAACAGTAAAGCGAAACAAAAATAACCTTTTCCATGCCCAGTAGGGGGCCAACACAATATTACGTTGGGTCATTTTCAGTGGAGGAGTCACAAAAGGTCAGGTCACCCATTGTCATGTAATAATTGGAGGAGATAGTTGTCAAGATCACTTTGAAAAGAATTTGCCCCTGTATGGTACCAGCTTCTGCCATCATGCAAAAAGTCACAGATGAATTTCACAAACTAAATTGAGCTGAGGCATGAGCAGTGTAACAAGTTACCTCTCTAAGAAAACATTGTGATAGAAACCTTCACTGAGGTAGGGTAGTAATCACCTTGGCGCTAACCATTGTGGGAGGGACAGCTGTCAAAGCCCCCCAGGTCTGGCTACCTATTTTGCTTCCTTTAAGGCTGATGCTCTATGCCCTGGTTGGGAAACCTCTCCCCACAGGAAGCATTAAAGATAGGGGTGGTACCAATATATACAGTGGAATATTAGCCATAAAAAGGAATGAAATTGGGTCATTTGTAGAGACGTGGATGGATCTAGAGACTGTCATACAGAGTGAAGTAAGTCAGAAAGAGGAAAACCAATATCGTCTATTAACACATATATGTGGAACCTAGAAAAATGGTACAGATGAACCAGTCTGCAAGGCAGAAATAGAGACACAGATGTAGAGAACAAACATATGGACACTAAGGGGGAAAAGTGGCAGGGGGTGGTGGTGGTGGGATGACTTGGGAGATTGGGATTGACCTGTATACACCAATATGTATAAAATGGATGACTAATAAGAACCTGCTGTATAAAAATAAATAAATAAAATAAAAATTCAATTACCAAAAAAAAAAAAAAAAAAAATAGGGGTGGTACCGGATTTGAAAAATAGAACACCACCACCACCTTCTGGGCACCTGTAGCTGAACCGAGGCCTTGAATCGAAACCACCTGCATGAACTGGAAGGTTCTCTCTGTCTTTCCTCATATGTCTCTGTTCCAGTGCAGCCACCCACCTGAATCTCAGAAAGTGCTTCTTAAGCTTTTAGGGGTCCTGAACGTCCTTCAAGAAACTGGTGAAAGCTAAACCGTCTCCTTCCCTCCACAGGTGAATGCACACACATCTGTCCTTCTACACATAACTGCAAGGATTCCCAGACCCTCCCAGGCCCCTTCGTAGATGCAGGTCCAAAACCGCCGATCCAGGGAAAGGATCATTCTTTGGCCCAAAAGATATTTTACAAAGACCTTTCGTTTCTCTCTGTTACGTGGGAAACAACAAAGCAAATAGTCTGAGCTTTTTTATTTTTTTCCCCCAGCGGTGCCCTTGTAACCTCCCTGTGGAATGTCTTGTTTTGTTTTCCAGAAAAAAAGAGCCTCATTTTATGAGAACATCATTAAGGCAATGAGGCCTCAGCCTGAATACTTTGCTGTTGGCTACTACGGACAGGGCTTTCCTTCTTTCCTACGGGTAAGGAGCCTGAGGGTGGTCTCCCCAGCCATTAAGCCCTGCGGTCTGCAGGAGGGAAGGTCTTCATTTCTTTTCCAGATGGGTCTAGCGTGTTAGCAGCTGGAGACCCCTGTTCTCACGGTGGGAGGTTAGGGAGGGAAACCACTTCCTGAGCGGCTGGTCTCTTCACACACACCCCACCCCACCCCACCCCCGGCTGCCTCTGGTATTCTGGCAGCTCTTTTGTAAAATGACTTCTCCCAGGTGGAATGAAAAAGGGAAAAACAAAACCATTCCCTCCACTGGTCTGCTGCTGAGGGTCAGCCAGGGTGGGGTGGGGGGGAGTGTGGATTGATGTATCTGATTGTTTATTTTATTTCCAGCTAGAGCTAGTTTGAAAACAAATATCCCCAGGACAAGACTGCAAAAGGTTCACAAAAATAAAAACAGTTTTGTTGGAATAATGAGAAGGACCATGTTTATCTTCTTTCTCAAAAATTTTTAGAATGTAATACTGATTATACAATCGAAAAAGCAACCCCCCCCAAAAAAAAGCCCTCTTATTTTCTCCCACAGAAAAGAAGCCTCTTTTAGTGCTGAGCTATGTTTAAATATATATTATCCATCTTCCTTCCCCTAATTAAAAAAGAAAGAAAAAAGTGGAAAGGAAAATACATTTCTTACAGCGCATAGTAAGGAAGTAGTTTATTCATTCATTCAGTAACTGTTTGCTTAGGGCCTACTGTGTGCCAGGCATTAGAGATACAGTGCTGATCATAATCAGATGTGGTCCTTGCTCTCATGGACTTTACAACCTAGTGGGTGAGATGTTAATTAAATAATCACACAAACAAGTATGAAATCGAAACTGACCAAGACAGGAATTCTGTGCTAGATGAGTTGGTTAAGCAAGGAGTCTTTACCTGTGTTCACGTAAAAATTGTACGTGATTGTTTATAGCACTGTTACTTATAATCACTAAAGATTGGATACAGCTCACATCTCCCTCAGCTGGTGAAGGGATCAGCAGAGTGTGGGAGAGCCATGCAGTGGAAAACTACTCAGGAAAAAAAGGAATAAACTCCTGATACACGTAACCACAGGGATGAATCTCAGATGTATCGTGCTGAGTAAAAGCAGTTAGACCTTAAAGGCTACATACTCTGTGATTTTATTGATATGACATTCTGGCCAAGCCAACACTTACCATAGGGATGGAGAGCAGGTCAGTGGTTATTGGATCTGGTCATTGGAGCCGGTAGGGCGAAGGTTGGGCTACAAAGAGACATGGGGAGATTTTAAGTGGTGATGAAACTGTGCTATATCTTAATTGTGGTCATGGTTATGTTTGTCAAAACTTGCAGAATTTTACACTGAAAGGGGTAGACTTTTACTATGTGTCAATTATACCTGAATTTTTTAAGAATCGGGAAAGGGGCTTCCCTGGTGGTACAGTGGTTGAGAGTCCGCCTGCCGATGCAGGGGACACGGGTTCGTGCCCCGGTCCGGGAGGATCCCACATGCCGCAGAGCGGCTGGGCCCGTGAGCCATGGCCGCTGAGCCTGCGCGTCCAGAGCCTGTGCTCCGCAATGGGAGAGGCCACAACAGTGAGAGGCCCGCGTACCGAAAAAAAAAAAAAAAATTGGGAAAGACTTCCCAGGGAACTTCTGCTTCAGCTGGGATTTGAAAGGTGAACTGGGAGTCAAGAAGGTTAAGGGGATAGGAAAAGGCGTTCCAGGCAGAGGAAACAGCAGGCAAGGGCATGGCAGGGGCTGGGAGTGGAAGACGAGTGCTGTGGGAAGAGAGGGAGCTGGGGTGAGCAGGGAAGATGAGGCCAGAAGAGTGGGAGGAGCGTGCGGGGCTTTGGGGTCACATGGCGTGTTTTGTTGGCATCCAGAGAGCAGTGGGAGCCATTGTAGATTTTTCTGTGTTGGCAAGGTTGTCTGGCTTCGGTGTGGAGAATGGATGGGACGTGCGTGTAGATAAGCCCCTAGAGACCATGGCAGGTGTTCAGGGAACAGATGACCGGCTGGCCTAGGGAGGTGGCTTTAGAGAGGAAGGGAAAGATTAGTGTGATGGAGACGAAGTAAGAGTATTTGATGATTGATGGGATGTGGCAGTGAGCAAGAGGGAGGTGGTGAGAATGATCCCTAGCTCTCTGGTCTGCATAATTGGTGGGGCGGTGGAGCCATCCGCTAAGATGGTGACACTGGGAAAGGACAGGACCATGGAGGAGAGGATGAATCCACTCACTGAATAAGTATTTATTGAGCTCTTATCCATATCTTATCATGAATGATAGCAAATTTAAGACCAGAATCTACTGCAGACCCATATTTATGGACCTCGCTGTAATAGAGGCCTGGGGGCAGAGTGTAAAACAAACCCAAATCCCTGAAATTGTAGAGCTTCTCTTCTGGCTTGGAGAGACAAATAAATAAATAAATACTAAGATAAATAAGTAAAATATTGAGTGTGTCAGATGACCTAGAACAGCGCCCCATACAGGGTAGACACTCAGCAAGTATCGTAGAGAAAAATGCATCAGGGGAGGTGAATGGAGAGGCAGATGGTGGGGATGGAGTTGCAACTTTAAACAGAGGGAATAGGAAAGACTTCGGTTAGAAAATGACACCTGAGCAAAACCCTGAAAGACGTGAGGGAATAAGCCAGGCAGCTCTCAAGCGGGGGCCAGACAGTGAGAACAGCAGGTTCAAAAGCCACGAGGCTGGAGATGCATGAACAAAAGGGCAGGTAGAGAACGGGCTCAGAGAGCTATGGGTACCAGATTGTAGAGGGCCTTTGGGATCTTTATAGGTTGTTTGGTTTTAGACATACTCAATGTGAGGTAGATTTGGAACATCCAAAAAATGTGAGTCAACCATTTGCTCTATGGGTCTGGAACGCAAAGGAAAGTTCTAGGCCGGAGATAAACGTTGGGTTATTTACGTATCGTTAAACAATGGTTGTAGATAAGGTGGCCAAGGGAGACTGGAGTAATAGAAGTAGAGGGTCTGCAGTAGGTTCTGGTCTTAAATTTGCTCTCGTTCATGATAAGATATTGACAGCTACCACACTTGTTACGTATGATTATTGTGTCACATGGAATCATGGTTATGAACTGGAAGATAGCAGTGGTTCAGCGAAAACAAGAAGTCTAGACTTTCAAGTTGAAACATTGGGGTCTAAATCATCTGCTGAGTGACTGTGATTTGGGCCAAATCACATGACCGCCACGTCTTGGTTTTCTCACCTTGAAGTTAGGGAAATAAGGCCCACACTGCAGGGCTGGTTTGAGAATGAAGTGAATAGCAGATGGGCGTGCTTTATAAACTGTACAGGCATTTGTAGATGTTACGTGTTGTCAGCGTGTACTGAAAAGTAGAGAATCCACGTGAGTTATGTAACCTAAATGCCCTTGCATGTTACGGGCTATTTCCCCAAACTCAGAAAGTATAAAATTATATCCTCACCCCTGACCCCAAGCAGGCCTCCGTCTCTTCTGGTTTTGTCAGCGGCATCACTGTTCTTCCTGCTCCAAGGCCGTTGCCTCAGAATCCTCACCGACTCTCCCATCCCTTCGCTCTTTACCAAACACCAAAGACTCAAACACCAGTCCCTGTAGCTCCTCCTTCCCCCACAGGGTTTTGCCAAGGATCCCTACAGTTGGATAGATTAGGTTGACTACACTTTCTCCTTCATCACATTGCTCCCTCCTTCTAGAACCTCCAGTGAATTTCCAGGCCTTTGGACCATTGACCTGCCTTTGCAGGCCTTTCAGATTCCGGCTCGTCCAAGCATGTTTCTTCTACCTGCACTCCGTACTTTCTGCCTTGGGCCTTATCCTTCTTTTCACTTCTGTGCCTGGCTGTCTCCCTCTCCCCACTCCCCCTCCCCACCCTATCCATCCATCTACATCCAATCAAGTCTCGTGTCCTCCTGGAAACCCTTTCCTTCAGGTTGAGCTGCTTTGTACTGACCTTCTGCTTGTCTGGTTCCTTCCGCAGTTATGGTCCACATCATACACTTAGTGTTTTCTTGTACTCCGATCCCCTAACCCGCCAGTTTTGCCTGAATGATGAAATTGCATAATGCATGCATCAGCCACATAAATCTTTCCCAGCTTGGAAACATTTTATCATCAATTCTGAAAGATCTGGCAATGTTCACTGCCCTCCGTGTTGAACATAGAAGGTATATTGCCTTCAAGGTACTTAAATTATCTAAATTATCTTACTGATTTGTTTACTTGTTTCCTGTTTCTCTCCACCAGAGCCAAGTTACTGTTCTGTTCCTAGCGTGTGGCATATCTCATTTGCTCGATACATATTGGTTGTGTGAATGGACAAGTGATTTTTAAAAACATTTTACAGGACAATATGGGCCCAGGTTTTAGTTAAAAAAGGATCACGTGTGGGTTTTAAATACTAAGTACTCATCTGAGTGACCATCAGAGGAGCAGGAACCTTCAAAACATGGCGACATTTGAACTTGCAACAGCTGTGAGGTGAATTTCTTCCATGCCTGGGGCCTAGAAAATTTCTTTTCAAAACATCCAATTTTATTAAAGAGAAAAAGCTGCAGTTTGGAATGGAGAGAATAGTCTTGAGGGCAGTTATTTTCTATGAGACTTCAATGTGGCCATCCACGGTGATCTCCAGGATTGGCTTGGGACGGCTGTAGATTAATCCTGTTCTCTGTTCCTGTCTCACCTGTTGTGTTGGTTCGCTTCGTACTTTCAAATTCTCTAGGCAGTGCCGCTCAAAGCGCTGGTTCCCTAACTTACTGGATCAGGATGAGAAAGAAGCTTGTGCCTCAAAGTAAATGAATGTACTTCCTTCCTTCATTGAGAATTTCTTGCCATGAAAAGTATCAGCTAAACTAAACAGCATGCCCGGTAACATCCTGGATTTCCACTAGGGTGCAAACTCCTTATCTCCTTGTGGATCAGTGTAGGCTGTTTGCACACCAACTGTCATCCTTGGGCCATACTCTGAGAAACACTGCATGAAGCATTTTCACGCCTGTGACTTAACTCCCCAGATAAACTGTGAGCTCTTTCGGATGTGATGGTTACCGTGGGGCACATAGCAGGTGCTCAGTGAGGACATGGTGGGGGTATTGCACGTGGTCTGGGGAGGACAGCGGCTTCCTCGGGACCAGGCTCCCCAGTTGCCCCTTCACTCTTCATATGTAACTCTTTCCCTTGCTCTCCTGACCTGCAGAACAAGATCTTCATCTATCGGGGGAAGGAGTACGAGAGGCGAGAAGACTTCAGCCTGCGGCTGCTGACCCAGTTTCCCAATGCCGAGAAGATGACCAGCACCACGCCCCCAGGAGAGGACATCAAGTCCTCCCCCAAGCAGCGTATCCTCATCCTGGGGTCACGGCTCAGGGGCTTTTGAAGCTGCAGCAGCCCCAGCCCAGCCAGAGAAGCTGAGGGTTCCATCCCATCCCTGTGTGCTGATAGGTCGTGGCCTCAGACTCATTTAACCATCCTGACTCAGTGTCCCATTCTGTGTAAAAGCTTTGGGAACCTAATGTCCTTAGCTCAGGGCTATGACGTAACTAAAGGAGAGAGATGAGAAGCAAATGTTGAATAGGAAGGGATGTGTGTTATAGCCACAAGCGGAGCCTGAGGCGAATAGACTTTCTGTTCTGAATTCTGGATCCTGGATAAAGATGTGTAGCTCTTTTTTTAGTAACATATAATGTCATCAAAAAACCAATCACATGCTTTTTAAAAAATAAAGATGTTACAAAAGTAAACAGTATTCTAAAAGAGGTTGGTAAGACAGAGCTGGTGTGGCATGGTAGATAAATAAGAAAAGGGACTCCGGAGCACATTGCCTGGGTTCGAGTCCCAGTGCTGTCACTTACTGTGTCACTTTGGGCAACTTAATTTCTCTGTGCCTCAGTTTTCTCACCTGTAAAGTGGGGATGATGATCATTCTTCCCCTTGGAGTTCTTGTAAAGATTGAGTATCTGTAAAATACTAGGAACAGTGCCTGGTAAATACATAATAAAAGTTCAATATGTATTAATTATTATAGAATGGTCAGTAGCTATAGAAAGATACACAGCAATGATAGATCAGTAGGCAGACCTGCCTTTCAGAGGAGAGTGTAGTGGCCTCTTAACACAGTGGATGCTTGGAAAAGAAAGGTTTTCTGGGAAAAATTGTTTCAGTTGTAGGGATTCAGAAAATGCTTGCGGGGCCTCCTTGGGATGGGAATGAAGAGGTCTTCATGAATTGGATGTAGAAACAGGAGTCCCAGAGTCACGTCTGCATAGCCAATTTACCTTGGCAGGTTGCTTAGTTTCTCCAGGCCTTGGTTTTCTCATCGATAAAGTGTGAGGGGAGCTCTGTTTCTCCCAAATATCTAATAGCATTTCTGTGAAGATCAAATTAAAAAGATCATTTATGTGAAAACGTTTTGTAAGCTATAATAGCTTAAGGCATAGCCCAGTGGTTCTCAGATTTTATTATACTTAAGAATCACCATGGAGAGATTCTAATTCAGCAGCTGTGAATTCTAATTCTGCATTTTGAGTAAATCTCCAGGTGACTCTGGTGCCAGTGGATGACACTCTTTTTTTTTTTTTTTTTTTTCCTTTTTGCGGTAGGAGGGCCTCTCACTGTTGTGGCCTCTCTCGTTGCGGAGCACAGGCTCCGGATGCGCAGGCCCAGCGGCCATGGCTCAGGGGCCCAGCCGCTCCGCGGCATGTGGGATCCTCCCGGTCCGGGGCACGAACCCGTGTCCCCCGCATCGGCAGGCGGACTCTCAACCACTGCGCCACCAGGGAGGCCCGGATGACACTCTTCACGTTGAGAAATACTGGGAGTGAATGTTAGGTCTAGACCCAGTGCCTTAAATTCTAGTTTCAATGCTAGAGATTTGGAAGCATTGTTGGTAAAGGCAAAAAAAAAGTCATGCCTAAGATCAGATCGTTAAGTTAGAGAGGGAGACCTTCCCCCTGAGCTGGGTTGGACGTCTGACTTCATTTATCAGTTGTGTGATCTGGGCTTTCTCAGACCCTCAGATTCTTCATCTGTAAAGGAGATTAATAACATCCACATGGAAATTGTTGTGTTTATTGGAGATAACATATTCAAAGCACCTATTACAGTGCCTGGCTCTGGTACTTGGTTAACAAATGGTATCCAAAGATAACAAGAAATTCCTATTGCCCGGGCTCTGGAATCTGGCTAATTCAGAGGGATGCTTGTCCAAAAGAAATGATTTAAGACAATTTCTAGTCACCTGTTTTCCTGAAATTTCATTAATGTCTGTTTCCCTAAGACAAGGTTGTTTGCCACGTGTCTGACCAAAAAATGTCCCAAGATTATGACTTAATAAGGCATTTTGGCAATATCTGAGGGAACCCCATTTTCAGTGCAGTCCTGGCATTTGGTTCAAAGGAATGATCGGTGTGGGTACCATTTCCATTGGTAAAGCAGGAGGAACAGGTGGTCCTTTTTGCTGTGACAGCTTAGTGGCCCAGCCCGTTTCCTTCCTTAACGAGCTCCTCAGACATGCAGTGTTTCACCGTAAAGCCAGTGATGAGCCTGCCGCCCGGCTACAAAGATAAACCAGTTCCGGAGCAGATCTTAAAGTAAGTGGGTTTTTTTGTTTGTTTTTTAAACCATGTGTCTCACACACTTCTTTATATAGAAGTCTATCAAAATTCATTACAGTTTGGAAGACCTCCTGTTGTCTTCGTCCATTTGGTCTGCTGTAACAGAAGATCATAGACTGGGTGGCTTACAAACAACAGAAATTTATTTCTCACATTTTTGGAGGCTGGGAAGTCCAAGATCAAGGCACTGGCAGATTCAGTGTCTGGTGAGGGCCTTCTTCCTGGTTCGTTGGTGGTCATCTTCTCGCTGTGTCCTCACGTGGTGGGAGGGGTGAGGGAGTTCTGTGGGGTCTCTTTTTTAATAAGGGCACTAACCACGTTCATGAGGGCTCCACCATCATGAGCTAATCACCACCCAAAAAGCCCACCTCCTAACACCATCACATTGGGCATTAGGATTTCAGTATATGAATTTGGGGGGACAAATATTCAGACCATAACAACTGTCCCTTCCATTTCCAGTATAAGGTAAGAGCTTGGTAACTCAAGGGATTTGGAGATTTCTTTTTTTTTTTTTTTAAGCAGAGGGAAGGAAATTGAGAATTTCACTCTTAGGTTTCAGATCCCCTAGTTCTTTTTTCCACTCAGAAGGATTCACTGGCCAGTAGTGACTGACCTCACCTTGCCTTCAATTAGTGAGTTCCCCTATGATTGAATTCCTTCTCCTGAGACGCTAAAATGCTAGTAGGATGGATAGAACTGTTAGAAAACTATACAAATGAGATCACAAACATGGACATAAATCCATATGCCTTTCAAAATTGTGAGCTGTGAGATAGATTTATCAATAATAAAACAAAGATGTGCAATAAAATCAAATTCTGGGGACTTCCCTGCCAGTCCAGTGGTTAAGACTTCATGTTCCCACTGCAGGGGGGCACGGGTTCAATCCCTGGTTGGGGAACTAAGATCCTGCATGCCACGTGGCATGGCCAGAAAAGTTAAAAAAAAAAAATCAAATGCTGCATCATCTCCAGCCTTCATTGTGGAGACTATGTCAGTTTTGAGGTAGTTTAGTGGATAAGAAATGTAAGTCAGTCCATGTAAGATGTGTCTCAGGTTTTGTTGGAGCAGTGCTTGTTGTAAGAAAGAAATGAAAGCATATGGCTGTGTCTTTCCCAGCTACTACAGAGCCAATGAAGTACAGCAGTTCAGATATTCTCGGCCGTTCCGGAAAGGAGAAAAGGATCCTGACAATGAGTTTGCTGTGAGTCCACCACGTTGATCGTCTAAAACAAGATGAAATGGACATCCAAAATGGAGGCCTTCCATTCAACCAGCATCTACAGCAGAAATGATGGCAGCCCTGAGATAGAGTTTCCGTGTGCTTATTACCTAGTCAGCAGACTTGTTTCAGTGGAATACTCTAGACTAGTGATCCAGGAACTGGGCTCCACTCCTGGGTCTGCCATCACCATGACCTTGATTTGAGCATGTCACACCTCTCTGGACCTGAAATTTCCCATCAAAAAGGGCGAGGGAGCCCCAATAGATAATTCCTTTCTGCTTTAAACACTTAAAATCCTTAAAGTTTGGGAGAAAGTATGGCCCATTCGCTAAGGAGGTATTGGAAGTAAAATCTCTAGATAACCAGCAAGGACCTACTGTACAGCACAGGGAACTCTGCTCAATATTCTGTAATAACCTAAGTGGGAAAAGAATTTGGAAAAGAATAGATACATGTATATGTATAACTGAATCACTCTGCTGTATACCTGAAACTAACCATCAGCTATGCTCTGATATGAAATAATTTTAATTTTTATTTATTTAAAAAAATTTTAAAAAGAGAATCTCGTAAACCTGGAAGTTTTGCTGTTTTGCCTGAGAACTGACCAACATTTCCTACGTTCCTTCCTTCCACCAGACCATGTGGATTGAAAGGACCACGTATACGACTGCCTACACCTTCCCTGGGATTCTCAAGTGGTTTGAAGTCAAGCAGATTTCAACAGTAAGTCATTTGAACGTGGAACTCAGAAAACTCTGTCTCCAAACAGAATGAGAGCCTTTGTTAAATCCCCCCACCAGTTCGCACTAGCTCCTCTGGCCCATTTTATTTTCCAAAAGAGAAATAAAAGACATGCTTGTAGAATAGAACTCCTTTGTAAAACTGATGTTACAACACCAACCCTAAAGATTACTCCCAGTGAATGGCTCTTTTATGTCCCAATGGGTGTTGTCTCCTCAAGGATCCTGCCTGTGCCCCAGAACATTTTTGGAATTCCTCCTTTGAGTTTCCTATCCATCACATTCTTCTCTCCAAGAACATTTCCTCTTATTTTCCGCTAGTCACATCACCATTCATCCTAGACTCTTCCATCTTCATCACTCCCCAAAGCTGTTTGTTTTACCTCTTTAATATTCATTAAATCTGTTTTAGTGTTTTTTCCCCCAGCCCTCCTGCTGAGGTCCCCTGTTTCTAGTCCCTCATTCATCTCTGGTTGATGCCATTGAAAAAGCCTTCTGATTGGCCTCCCTGCCTTGGCTTCTTAGGTCCCTTTTCCTCTCTGCCTCAGACTGTGAATTCCATAGTGAAAACCTGGCTGTATCATTCTCACCCTTAAAACCTTGCCGTGGCTCCCCAGTGCCTAGACTAGAAAGCCCATGCTCCTAGCACATGCGTACAGGGTCTGTGTGACTAAGCTCTTCCACTTCATCTTCTGTGGAATCTACTGGAACTAAATTGCTCATTCCATGCTATGTCAACGCTCTCTGACATTAGGTCATTTTCTCTGCCCAGCATGCCCTCTGACCACTTCTCAACCTAACTCCCATTGAGATTTAATTTAGGTACCAGCTTCTCCAGGAAGCCATCTCTGAAACTCCCAAGCTGGGTTAGATGCCCTTTCTCTGTGCCCCGTCACAACCTTGGCTTATTTCTAAAGAGTTACCTACCGTGCTTACATATCTTGAAACCTCCCCACCCTGACCCTGTGAAAACCGTATGCTCCTTCCAGCCATGAATTACATCTTAATCGCTTTTGTAACAATGGTGCATAGCACAGTACTTGCCTAAAACAAGTAATCAAGAGATATGTCTTGAACAAATCTGAAGTTTGATATGTTCCATACCACTAGTGATAAATTATTCTTCTTCAAGTATGAATATGATTTTGGACAGAGGCTTTTGGAATCAAGTCTGGAGTAGGGGATCATGCTGGTTGATCAGGGTTAGATGAGGAAGGACACAATTTTTCTCGAATCTGCTTTGGAAGACGTTTCCGCAGGAGGCACTCTCTCTGAATCCGCATTGCTTCTTATTTCATTCACATCCAAAATCCAGCTTGAATATTCTAATACATCCTGTTATTTCTGACTTCCGTAAACCATAGAACCCATACTAAGCAGACTTAATATATGGTTTGAACATGTGACTTCCAAGATCACTTACCTTTTCTCATGGAAGGAGCATCAAACCTCTTACCAGTGAACGTTTTTCATGTGCAGAGATGTCTTGGGTCAGATATATTGCTTCTCTATTGTCATTGAGCTTCTCAAAAATCTGTAAGGAAGATTTGCCTAAGAAACAACCATTATTACAGCTCCAATTTTATCTTCTCAAAATTTCCATAGACACTTTGCTCCAAGAAATAATCATTACCATAGCTTCAATTTTTAAATCATCCTTGTACTTTCTGAGATTTTAAATAGCTTATTTAGCAGCTTACCAACACCATTTCAAATAAGTGTGCTATCCTTATTAATAAACATGACCCCGGGACTTGCCTGGCGGTCCAGTGGTTAGGACTCGTGCTTCCCCTGCAGGGGGCACAGGTTCTATCCCTGGTCGGGGAACTAAGATCCCGCGTGCCGCTCGGTGTGGCCCAAAAGAAAAAAAAACATGACTTTGACAAGCAAAACATCACTCCTCCATAGCTTGGTGGGAGTTGTATGCCTTTGGAGGGGAAGACCTGGGCTTTTTCCAGTCTTGGCTATGGAGCTCAGCGTCTCTCCTCTGCCATGCTCTCTGTCACAGGAGGAAATCAGTCCTCTGGAGAATGCCATTGAAACCATGGAGCTCACCAACGAGAAGATCAGCAACTGTGTCCAGCAGCACGCCTGGGACCGGTCCCTCTCTGTGCATCCCCTCTCCATGCTGCTCAGTGGCATCGTGGACCCGGCTGTCATGGGGGGCTACTCCAACTATGAGAAGGTGGGCTGCGTCCCGGGAACCCCACGGGGCCACCAGGTCTGGTGTGTCTCTCCTGCCTTCTCCAGTGGCAGCTGGTGAATTCGTTTCTTACAACTTCTCTGAGAGATTTTCATTCTCCCCTCTTGTGAATGGGCAAATGAAACTAATGACAGGCTTCTCCCTGACCTCATAGCTGCTAGACACCATTAGCCACCCAGCCAGGGTTAGGCCACTGTCTGGTAGAGTCACCGAAAGATCAGTCTGATAGACCTCTGGTTGGTTCACCAGCTGTGAATTCCCTTCCCACTCCCTCTCTCCCCTGGAAGGTAGAAAGCATACAAGTGGACCCCCAGACCTGAGGATGCCCTGGAAGGGAAACAGCATCTGTGGGAAACACAGAGCCACACTCTATGTGGAACCCTGACATGGTGTGCCATTGGTTGTATGGACAAACGCTGGCCCTGGCTCTACAATTAAGTTAATTCAGCTAAGTGTCGTATCTGTTACTCTGGAAAAAACATGAATGGAATGCTCATCACGTGGGACTCCATTGCATAGGGTTTGGATGTAGCATCACTTGAAGTGGAGGTAATGCATTCAGTAGAATTTGGTTACATATAATCAATAGAAGCAGGATTTTTATTTATTTATTTATTTATTTTTGCGGTACGTGGGCCTCTCACTGTTGTGGCCTCTCCCGTTGCGGAGCACAGGCTCCGGATGCGCAGGCTCAGCGGCCATGGCTCACGGGCCCAGCCGCTCCGCGGCATGTGGGATCTTCCCGGACCGGGGCACGAACCCGTGTCCCCTGCATTGGCAGGCGGACTCTCAACCACTGTGCCACCAGGGAAGCCCCTAGAAGCAGGATTTTCAATTGCTAGGTATGTTTTCAGTGGCTAAATAATTTGGGGGTCCTCTTCTTGAGTATAAATAAATAAGTTACACCCCTGGTGAGTAACATGGAGAGTGAGTGGGAAGAAAAGGAGATGGATGGGAAAGATGAGGGAGGTTGACTGGGCTGATTCTCTTATTTCCATTTGTACACAATGTCCTGGGAAGAGCAGGGGCTTCAGAATCAGTCACTCTTATGACCCAGTTCTGGCTTCCCATTGGCCACTGTGTGCTCTTGGGGGAGATGCTTAATCTCTCTGAGCTCCAGTTTTCATATTTGAAAAAAGTAAGGTAAATACATAACTGACAGGAGTGACGTGGGGCTTAAGGGAGACCTCCTGTATATGAGGAGCATCCTACGATGCCTGCCATGTAGTGGTGACTTGATCAGGGTCGGTTTTCTTCCTGTCTACTTGGAACAGAATGTGTGATTTGAGTGTTCTTTTTTATTTGTTTTGGCATGAGGGATCTTAGTTCCCCAACCAGGGATCGAACCCACGCCCCCTGCCTTGGAAGCATGGAGTCTCAACCCCTGGACCACCAGGGATGTCCCAGTTTGAGTGTTGTTGATGCGTGGGGCTTACCAGTGCTACAGGGATCTTCTTTCTTCTGTCGTCTCTTCAACCTCTCAACCTTTTTTAGTCTTCTTAGTCTCAGCAGCTGGGAAAGCACCAGAGGAACTATAGTTTGCCCATTTTAGGTTTCAGTAATAATTTCTAGTGTTATAATGGAATTCAATACTAGGGCCCAGAATACAGTACTTTTTTAATGCTATAATGATTTCAGTGTGTGCTTTTTCCTATAAGCTATCTGGTACTAATTTTGATGTGTCTTTCCAAGTATTCTTTTTTTTTTTTTCAGAATGCTCCTAAAACTCTGATTTATATATGCCAATATTTGTGACTATTATATACTTTTTTTTTTTTTTTTTTTTTTTTTTTTTGCGGTACGCGGGCCTCTCACTGTTGCGGCCCCTCCCGTTGTGGAGCACAGGCTCTGGACGCGCAGGCTCAGCAGCCATGGCTCACGGGCCCAGCCGCTCCGCAGCATGTGGGATCTTCCCGGACCGAGGCATGAACCCGTGTCCCCTGCATCGGCAGGCGGACTCTCAACCACTGCACCACCAGGGAAGCCCCTATTATATAATTTTATATGAAGTTTTTTCCAGTGTGACCATCTTCTAATTAAAATGAAAAAGAAAAAAAAAAGGGAAGGAAAGGAAGGATATATAAACAACTTTATTTCAGCAACTTTTAAAAACTGATGGTTGTCTCACAGTTCTGGGGTCCAGTAGTCTGAAATCAAGGTGTCAGCAGTGTTGATTCCCTCTGAGGCCTCTGAGGAAGAGTCTGCTCCCTGCCTCTCTCCTGGCTTCTGTGGGTTGCTGGCAACCTTTGGTATCCCTTTCCTTGTAGATGACTGTCATCTCTTTGGCTCTTCACATGGTGTTCTCTCTGTGTACATGTGTCTGTCTCCTCATATCCCCTTTTTGCAAGGACACCGGTCAGATTGGATTAGGGGTCTGTCCTACTCTCATGTGACCTCATCTTAACTAATTACCTCTGCAATAAGTCTGTGTCCATCTGGGGTCACATTCTGAGGTCCCAGGGCTTAGGACTTCAACCTAGGAATTCGGGGTGGGGGGACACAGTTTAACCCATAACATCTTCCCACAAAGTAAAGAGTTTGCACATGTTCTGTTTTCCACACAAAATGGGCTGATCCCTTTTATAACTGTATCCTGTAGTTTCAGGAACTCTTGGGTTTCGTGTAATGGGGTGGTTTTCCTACTAGTGAAGCAAAAGAGTGAAGGGGAACTTTGAAGGCTGGTCTTCAAAAGCACTCTCAGAGGGCCTCCCTGGTGGCGCAAGTGGTTGAGAGTCCGCCTGCCGATGCAGGGGATACGGGTTCGTGCCCCGGTCTGGGAGGATCCCATATGCCGCGGAGCGGCTGGGCCCGTGAGCCATGGCCGCTGAGCCTGCGCGTCCGGAGCCTGCGCGTCCGGAGCCTGTGCTCCGCAACGGGGGAGGCCACAACAGTGAGAGGCCCGCATACCGCAAAAAAAAAAAAAAAAAAAAAAAAAAAAAAAAGCACTCTCAGAAATGACGGTTATGGTACAGGGAGAAAATAGATAACTCCCATTTTGAACTCTGTTGGAGCTCACATGTTCACTGCAGAGTTTAGTTTTTCTATCCTAATGAATTCTGTCTTTAAATTGGTCTCCTATGGAACACCTGTATTTATAGTTTGAGTTTTATGTCCCTATTATAGGACCTTTCCACGAATGTTTATTGATGTTATGGGTGACATGGTCTTGACATAGCATAATAAATGCAACCTGCATTTAATATTTTCAAAAGATTTTCACAGGGCTTCCCTGGTGGCGCAGTGGTTGAGAGTCCACCTGCCGATGCAGGGGACGCGGGTTCATGCCACGTGCCGCGGAGCGGCTGGGCCCATGAGCCATGGCTGATGAGCCTGCACGTCCGGAGCCTGTGCTCCGCAACGGGAGAGGCCACAACAGTGAGAGGCCTGCGTACCGCCAAAAAAAAAAATACTTTCGCATCTATAGCATTTCTCTTGTTGTCCTCAAAATAGCCTTTTTGGATAGGTGATTAGTAAGAAGGTGCCAATATGAATCTTCAGGAATTGTGATACAGCCTATAAAATGCTGGGCAGGAAAACTCTCAGCCACATCTTCAGCCTATTAATTTTTAGCTCTATCCTTGATAAGATCTAGGCACTTACTCTAATGAATAACCTTTTGATATTGCCATTTGGCCTTTTCTTAGCTCTCTGGGGAAGTTTTTTAATGAATGACATTCTGCTCTGCTGCTGCTGATTTGATTTGTGTGTGTGTGTGTAGTAGTTGAGAATGTACTCTTGCTAGGAACTGCATGATTCCAGGAAGACTACAGAATAACTTTCCTTTTTGAATTGTCCACTCCGGTGGTTTAAGAGCTTCCCAGGAAAGGAACGAATGTTTACTTAATCATTCCTGATTCATCAGACAGAACAGAAGACGTGTTCCACCCTCCTAGGCTTCCCTCCCCATCCTCTTAGGGTCAAATACAGACAGGAATGTGTTCTAATCAATACTTGCCGATGCTTTGCTTTTAGGCTTTTTTTACAGAAAAGTACTTGCAGGAGCATCCTGAAGACCAGGAGAAGATCGAGCTGCTAAAGCGACTAATAGCGTTGCAGGTATGTCCAGGGGAGGTGTGGCTGGACAGCTCTCCACGCTCTGTGGGCGGCCACCACCCACACAACCAAGATATTCTCTAGGGCATCCATCTCCAAGTGCACGTTTAGGGTTACTTTTTTTTTTTTTAACCCTTGGAATCACAACCTATCTATTTATTTGGCGAAGCAACATAGGAAGAACATTCCATTAGACTGCACAGTGTTGAGAGGGGTCTTCTTAGAGGGGAGATTAAAGTCCCCAAATTGGTTTGCTGGCTTGTGTTTCCAGATGAGAGATGTTGGCCTCAGTTTCTCTCTCTCTCTCCCTACTTCTGTGAACAGTGGGAGGAAACGCAGCCATACAGTTCAGTCCAAGGTGAAACGTATCAGTTACTCCTGCATAGAAAGGCCCCCAGGCTCACGTGGATTTGCCTTGCCTGTCGGCCCTTCCCCTGGTTACTTGTATCCCCAGCGTGCAGATTCCTCTGCATCTTTGACCCAAGAGCATCCAGTTCCCAGTCTTTACGCTGAGAAGCAGTATGTTCGTTTGAAACGTGCTGTGTCTACCGGTTTACCTGTCCATCCCCACCTTCCATCTTTCCCCAGCATCCAAATCTGAACTATCCCTCTTCCTAAACAATATCCTATTCCTTTCATGCCCTCCTTCCCAGATGCCTCTGCTGACAGAGGGGATCCGCATCCATGGGGAGAAGCTGACGGAGCAGCTGAAGCCACTGCACGACCGGTTGTCTTCTTGCTTCCGGGAACTCAAGGAGAAAGTGGAAAAGCTCTATGGGGTTATAACACTGGTAGGCTTTGTCTCAACAGCCTATGAGCTTTTTCTAGCCTCTTCTACCATTTATGATATTGATCCATTTTTCAGATGCCAGATGAGTCAAAGTAGCCTAGGAATGGCATGCAAACACTGGGGCCGTTCAGAGAAGGCATGGTCCACTCTTGATAACCTTCAACTGTTGTTGTACTGGACACCGGCACTTAAACTTAAATGACAGTCAGAACCACCTGGAAGGCCCGTGAAAACAGATTGCTGGGCCACATCCTTAGGGTTTCTCATTCACTTGGTCTGGGATGGGGCCCAAGGATTTGCATTTCTAACATGCCGCCAGGTAGTTCTGCGGGGCTAGGCACCACACTGTGAAAACCACACTACTAGAAATTGGCGTTTCCTAATCCTAGGCACTGGTTATTCCTGTCATGTCCAGCCCAACTCCTACAGCTTTTCCTAATCTTTATTTATTTATTTATTTTTTTTGCTGTATGCGGGCCTCTCACTGTTGTGGCCTCTCCCGTTGCGGAGCACAGGCTCCGGATGCGCAGGCCCAGCGGCCATGGCTCACGGGCCCAGCCGCTCCGCGGCATATGGGATCCTCCCAGACCGGGGCACGAACCCGTATCCCCTGCATCGGCAGGCGGACTCTCAACCACTGCGCCACCAGGGAGGCCCCTAATCTTTATTTTTTATTTTGGTGAAATGTTCCTACTCATCACACCTTCGAAGGGGACAGAGAATTGTGAATTACATTTGACAATGCATGTTGCTGATGTCATGATTTTTTTGGACAGTTGTAACATTTCTCACAGCTACCGTTTTCTTTTTTTCCTCCCAAGAAGTTGGGTGGAGCGATACATGGGTCAGCCTTTTCTCTACCACAGTTGATGGTATGCTTGGTTCCAGCTTCATTTAGCCGCTTTTTTTTTTTTTTTTTTGCGGTACACGGGCCTCTCACTGTTGTGGCCTCTCCCGTTGCGGAGCACAGGCTCCGGACGCACAGGCTCAGCGTCCATGGCTCACGGGCCTAGCCGCTCCGCAGCATGTGGGATCCTCCCGGACCGGGGCACGAACCCGTGTCCCCTGCATCGGCAGGCGGACTCTCAACCACTGCGCCACCAGGGAAGCCCAAATGTTGTATTCTTGAACCCCAGATTTTCAAAAATCCTCTTTCCTCCGAATCAAAGCTCTGCATTTCTTTTCATGTCTTCCTGTCCCCTGTTCCCATTCCTCCATCTCTGCTACATTTTTCTCCCTAGTAGCTTTTTGATCATCTCTCCCAGTCACCCAAGTGTTCAGTCATGCCTTCCTACGAATTTACCTCCTAACCTATTTCCAGTTAAGTGTTTTCTTTTAGGAACATTTGTCTTTTACACAAGTTCCTAGATGGCAAAGACTTGGCTTTCACTCAATGAGTTTAGTTTTTATTAGACCCAGGCCAGTGTTAACATTTGAATTTGATATGTTGACCTACTGGAGACATTTCTTATGAGAGTATATCCGTATTCCTTTATTTCCTAAGATTCACCAGGATAAGCATCAGGTGTCCAGTTTCAATCTAAAACTTTTCTAGTAGGCCAGTATTTCGTTTTTTAAATGGCCAGTAGAAGCTAAGCTGGAGAAGCACACAGAGGGGTTTGCTGTTTTATTGATGAGTAATGAACATCTTGGTTTCCCTCTCTCATGAGGCTGGCAGAAAGTTAGGGTGAATTTTTCTCTAGTTTTAGAAACAAGGTAGGCTTAACCGAAGTTCTGTTTATAACTAAGAATATAACGGGTGGGGGAGGGATGGACAGGGAGGGTGGAGAAGGGATGGATTGGGGGACACGGATGGATTGGGAGTTTGGGGTTCGCAGATGTAAACTAGTATATGTAGGATGGATAAACAACAAGGTCTTACTGTATAGCACAGGGAACTGTATTCAATATCTTGTGATAAACCATTATAGAAAAGAATATGAAATGGAAAAAATATATATATATTTAACTGAATCACTTTGCTGTACAGCAGAAACTAAAACAGCATTGTAAATCAACTATACTTAAACAAATTTTTAAAAAATGGAGAGTTGCTTAATATACAGAAAATGAACTCACAACCTAGATGCTTAAATGTCAGGATGTTGTGATATGCAGTTACAAAATATCTCGTATGTCATATTATAATAAACAAAATAATACGTCAATAAGATCTTTCAATCTACAAAAAAAGAATATAAGTATTTGCAATATTTAACAACCGACGCAACACAGGCACCAACCCATCAGACTGGGGTGCCAACCCCAATACAGGTGGGCACTCACCACAAACCACCAGGGGCTGCGCCAGTTCCTAAGGGCTGAATTCCAAGCCAGCTAACCATGAGGGGTCATGTCTCCTTTAGCCGCCCAACTTGACGGAGAGGAAGCAAAACCGCACAGGCTCTATGGTGCTCCCCTACATCATGTCGTCCACACTGCGGAGATTGTCCATTACCTCGGTGACTTCCTCTGTGATCTCCAGCTCTTCTAACTCATCTGATAATGCTCCTTCCAGACCAGGATCTGATGGGTAAGGCTTCGATCTTTAATTGCCAGGAGGGGTGAGCTAACTCCTTCCTAATGTTTGCCTTTGGTCCCCAAGGTGAGACTTGGTCAGTGTGGATGCATCATCTTCGTAAGGGAAATAATTCACAGTACCTGGGTTATTAGTTTTTGGGTCTTTCTCATCATCTTCATCATGATGAATATCATTATTTATCTGATAGTAGCAACAGTTATGAAAAATGGAAAAAAAAATCACCCATAATGCTATCACACCCTATGACCCAGCCAATCATATCCTATTTTGTTTGTTTCAGAATAATTTGTAGTTATTGCTTGATATTTTTTGTTTCAATTTTTTTAAATAATTTTTAAGTTTATTTTATGTGTAGGCAATGTAATCACATATGAAATTTCAAAGGTACAAAAGGACATATCATGAGAGGCCTCCTGTCAGTCCCCGACTTGCAGCTCATGAGTACCACTCTCCAGAGGCCAGTGATGTCAGCGTTCAGGTTCATGTCCGTGGTGCCTTTCCAGCAGCTCTTTATCTGTACAGAAGCAGTTCCTAAATATATATCCTTCGTCACACGTTTTTTATTTATAAATGACAGCATATAATACTCTTTGCCTTGATTTTTAAAAAATTAATTAGTTTATTTATTTATTTATTTTTGGCTGCATTGGCGAGCGGGGGCTACTCTTCGTTGTGGTGCGCGGGCTTCTCATTGCGGTGGCTTCTCTTGTTGCGGAGCACAGGCTCTAGGCGTGCGGGCTTCAGTAGTTGTGGCACGTGGGCTCAGTAGTTGTGGCTCACGTGTTCTAGAGCTCAGGCTCAGTAGTTGTGGCGCACAGGCTTAGTTGCTCCACGGCATGTGGGATCTTCCCTGACCAGGGCTCGAACCCTTGTCCCTTGCATTGGCAGGTAGATTTTTAACCACTGCGCCACCAGGGAAGTCCTGCCTTGCTTTTTTCACTGACTAGATCTTGAAAATCATTCCATTTCAGAACTGCGAGAGCCTCCTCTTTGTTTTGAGTTGCAGACATCTCACGATTTCCCTACCTGTGATACACTCCATCATTGTCTATTGATGGACATTTGGTTGATTTCAGCCTTTTACTATCACAGTAGTTATAGCAATGAGTAACCTTAAAAATATATTATTTTGTTAATATTCAAGTATATCAATATGAGAAAAAGTTCAGAGGTGAAATTGCTCTGTCAAACATATATAGCTGCAGTTTTCAAAATTATTCCTAAACTGACTTTCATAGAGATTATACCCATTTACAGTCCCATCAGCAACACACAAGGGTGCCTGTTCACCCACATCTTGCCACCAAATTGTGTATTATCAGGCCTTTTAATTTTTAACAGTCTGATAGGTGGAAAATATTTTCTTGGCCTAGGGCTTTTGTTTGGTTGCATATTGGTTCTCTTTCATCCTTCTTGTTTTGTGTGAGGGTGAGCATCTTTTCATTTGTTTACTAGCTTGTATGTATTTTATTTTCTGTGAACTGTGGTCAGATATTTTGCATACATTTTTCTGTTGGATATTGACCCTTTGTGATATGAGTTGAAATATTTCCAATTTTTCCTTTGTTTTCTGACTTTGCTTCTCATTTTTTATTTGGTTACGCTGATTTTTTTATGCAGTCAAATAAGTTAATATTTGATTTTATGGCTTCTGGATTTTATATCATAAAGGCCTTCCTCACTTTAAGACTACAAAAAGCCTAGTTTTAGGTTTTCACTATTTATAATAAAATCTGTGATTCTTTGTACTTATTTTAGTATAAAGTGTAAGGTATAGAGCCAATTTTTTTTCCCTACTTGGCTACCCAGTTCTCCCTATAACATTTAGTGAGCAAATCATCTTTTCTCTACTGATTTGAAATGTCAGCCTTATAAAAAAATCAAATTCCAATATGTTCTTTAGTCTGTTTGTAGACTTTTCCCCCATTTCTTAGATCTACCTGTGTGGTTCATGCACTTGTTCTAATGCAGTTTTAATTACTATAGATTTTAAAGGTTTTAAAAGTTCTAGTAATTTTTTTTTCAGAATTTGCCTGGCTAGTTTTACGTAGCTCATTTTCATATTATCTTGTCTGGAATCCTGTTATTTTTATTGGGATATGTTAAATTTATGGATTGAATTTAGGGCTTTTTGATGTTGAGCCTTCTTGCCAGAAACAGAGTGCCTTTCCATACGTTCAAATTTAAAATATTTTAAAGGAGTGAATTCATAATTGTGTTCAAGTGGAAAAGCATGGCATGTACCATTTTGTGACCTATTGCTTAATTTTATATGCATGATGAGTATTTAGCATCACTGTGTGTTTTAATGTTGAATATAAGTTAAGTCAGTTGACTTAACACTTATTTATAATTTTGTAATTCCATATTATAATAATCAAATCACAAAAGTAACCTGTCCAAATGGCCTTCTACCTGGAAATCAAATATTTTATTTATTTATTTATTTATTGGCTGCATTGGGTCTTCACTGCTGCATGCAGGCTTTCTCTAGTTGCAGCGAGCGGGGGCTACTCTTTGTTGAGATGTGAGGGCTTCTCATTGTGGTGGCTTCTTTTGTTACGGAGCATGGGCTCTAGGCACGTGAGCTTTGGTAGTTGGGGCACGCGGGCTTAGTAGTTGTGGCTCATGGGCTCTAGAGCACAGGCTCAGCAGTTGTGGTGCATGGGCTTAGCTGCTCTGTGGCATGTTCCCAGACCAGAGCTTGAACCCATGTCCCGTGCATTGGCAGGCAGATTCTTAACCACTGCGCCACCAGGGAAGCCCTCAAGTATTTTTTATTTTCTGAATTATTTATCTACCCTTTACCATTCACATAGATATCTTTACACAGCTGCAATTATAGCACAGATTTAGTTTGGTAATTTGCTTTTCCTCTTTGTCTTTTTGTTATAAGCATTTTCCATATTGCTATATAATTTTATTATTAGTTTTTAATTATCACTTTTGATGGCTCTCTACCATTACATCATATGAATGTGCCATAAATAATTCTTCTCCCTACTATAGAATGTTTAAGCTTTGTCACTGTTTCTAAACAGATAATCATAAAAGTTCATTATAAATTTAATATAAAGACATTTAGGGAGTACCCTGGTGGCCTAGTGGTTAGGATTCAGCGCTTTCACTGCTGTGGCCCAGGTTCAATCCCTGGTCGAGGAACTGAGATCTTGCAAGCCCCTCAGGATGGCCAAAATTTAAAAGAAAAAAGAAAAAGGAAAGAAAATTAGGTTGTATCAATCTAAAATGCATTTATACTATTAAGAATTGTAACAAACATGTGTCCATATAGCTTTACGATTATTTAGGATATAGTCTCAGATCACTTCTCAGCCTTTAGGTTAAGATGGAGTGTAGGCTTTACTTCCCCAAAGCATATATTACTTATTCAGGGAGTAATATTTTTTACAATTCTTGATATCACAAATGCCAATATGCAATGCCATATACAATGTATGAGTGACTGTATAATTTTTCATAATATAGTCACCCATATTAGGTATTTGGACTATTTCTAATCTTTTGAATTTCAAAATATTAATTAATACCTGATTCATTTGTTTATTTTTCCCCATTTATGTTTTTTTCATGCCGTAAAGAGATACTACCTACTTTGTGGCAAGCACAGAAGTTCTGTTCTGTTCTCTTTTCTTAAACTCTGTCTCTTTCAAAAAAAAAAGTTTTCAGGCAGCTGTTGAAAATCAGAGACACCGTAATTGCTGATCCATTAGGTCAGTAAACAGAGAGCAGGTGACTGGGGTCCTCTTTATATCAGGACCCCGGGCAAAGTGGGTTATTGCTCTTGCCCACGTTTGCCCAGTAAGATGACATCATTGATACCATTTTCTAACATTTATTCAGGATGTTTCTTTAAAGCATCTCAAACTGATTCACACCCAATGACCTCAATTCTCCTATTAGCAGTGTTATGTCACCGTATTCATTAGAACTTTCATGGTAATTATTGGGTGTGCAGTCTGCAGAGGCTCACTTCTTTCTTGGCTGTGTGTATCCATCCTGTTTGGCACATGGGAGGCTGTGGCCCAGAAAGAGAATAACTTTATGAAACACAGTGCATCGTGTTAGGGAAAGCTGGAAGGGCTTGCACAGCAGGTCAACTCAGTACACGTTCAGAGCTCCAGCAAAGTAGGGGCCTCAAACCAAAATTTTTTAGATAAGAAATTACTCTTTGGTATTTCAGGAAAATCATTGAAATAGTCAGTGTAAGAAAAAAATAACACAGGCACTGTGGGACTACACTATCATTATTTTACTGTTTAGTTTGGTTCATAACTAGGCCCTACTGAAACTCACATTAGGGCCTAGATCTTTGCCTGTAGATCTAATGACCCACAGACCTTCATTAGCAATCTCACAGGTAAAGTAATAGGAGACCCAGTAGAATACTGGATTGTTGTTTGGGGTTTTTTTTTCCCTCCCTGACCAACTACTGTTTGAAGTGATTCTTTTTGTTTGATTTGGCTTTTTTGCTTTTAAGAATAATAAGCGTCTGTTTTGGAATTTAGTTCTATGATTTTTTTTAATTAGTACAGATTTAAGACAAATAATAGTGAGTGGCTTCCCCTTAAATATACTAATAATTGGAAAATACCAAAAAATTGTAAATTCAGGAATGTAATCTTTAAAAAAAATAATAATAACAGAATATTCAGAAAAGGAGAGAATAATTTGAAATAAGAAAGAAGAAGAATTGTAGTCTAGAAGCATCTTCCATTGTGACTCCAGTGGTTCTTTAACCAGACTTTCCTGGTACTTTCTCATCCTGTATCTTCATGGAAGAGGGCAAAATATTTTCTAGAAAGTGAGACCTAAAGTATTAAAAAGCTTAAAATGACTTAGAAGTATATCAGCCAAATACAATGAGTAAATCTTGTTTAGATCCCGATTCAAAGAAATCACTTGCCAAAAAAATTATGAGACAGGAAATTTGAACACTGATTGGATGTTTGATGAAGTTAGAGAATTATTCACTTTTTTAGGAATGATGATGGGAGTGTAGTTTTGTTATGAAGATGAATCCTTGCCTTGTAGAGATATGCACCAAAATATTTATAGATGAGATGTGATATCTAGGAATCGCTTTCAAATAATCCAGTGAGGGGTGAGGACTATGACTGGGTGTATATAAGGAATAAGATTGGCCATGAGTTGATCACTGCTGATGCTGAGTAATGTACACATAAGATTTATTATATTCTCTCGGGGACTTCACTGGCAGTCCAGTGGTTAGGACTCCATGCTTCCACTGCAAGGGGCACAGGTTCGATCCCTGGTCCGGGAACTAAAATCCCGCATGGCACGCAGCACAGCCAAAAAAAATAAAAAGTTTATTATATTCTCTCCACTTTTTAATGTTCGAAATTTTCCATAATAAAATGTAAAAATAGTCTGCCCCCTCCAGTGATCTCATTTTAATATTTACATATTTAATAATTAGTGATAGTAAGTTTTTTAAAAAATTATATGGATTTCTTTTTTCGTGAAATACCTGTTTATCTCCTTCGACAGTTTGTAAAAATTGAGCTACTCATATTTCTTTCTTTTTGATTTGTAAAAAAGTTTCTTATACATTAATGATATTTGCCATCTAAAATATGTACAGCAAATAGTTTTAGTTTACAAATGATGCTTTCTGCTGAACAGAAGCTTTTAATTTTTAAATACTAAAAGCTGATAGCTGTTTTCTGTTGTCTTATTTCATATCAAAGCTTTTTCTAAAAAAAAAAAAAAAAAAAAAAGTAGGCTTTATTTTTTAGAGCAGTTTTAGGTTCACAGCAAGAATGACCAGAAAGTACAGAGTTCCCATGTACCTCTGCCCTGGACACTCCCAGCCTCCCCTACCATAAGCATCCAGCACCAAATTGATACACTTGTTACACTTGATGAACCTACAATGACACATCACAATCACCCAAAGTCCATAGTTTACATTAGGGTTCACTCGTGGTGTTGTACATTGTGAGTTTTGATAAATATATTCACCATTGTAGTATCATATAGAATAATTTCACTGCCCTAAAAATCCTCTGTGCTCTTCCGACCTATCCCTCCAAACTTTTCATTTTTATGGAGTAAAATCTACCAATTTTTAATTAAACCAGAACTTATTAATTACCCATTTAGAAGCCAAAAGCAATCTATACATCACAAAGGTAGGTTTTTAACCCCTCCCCCCTTGTTTTTACATTTTGCCACATCATTCCTCTCTGTCTCTCCCCCCAACCCCCAGTCTGCCATTTGAGAGTGGGCTGCATACACCATGGCTATGGAGCAAGCAGATTGTCTTATTGTAACCACGTACTACATTCAGTACAGCCTATACATTCAGGAAATGTGACATTGACCCAAAACTTAAAGCTACAACCCATATTCCAGTTTTGTCAGTTGTCCCAGTAATGTCTTATAGCAATTTGTGGTACAGGATCCAATCAGGATCACATATTGTATTTAGCCATGTCTCTCTATTCTTTAATTTGAAATCATTTCCTTAGCCTTTCCTTGTCTTTCATAATGGCATTTTTGAAGATTATGGGCTAGTTATTTTATAGAATTCTTTTTCGTTTGGGTTTGTCTGATGTTTCCTCGTGCTTAGGATTCAGGTGATACATTTTTGTGTGATATGTCCTTTTCAGGTATCATATCTGGAAGCACAGTACCCATTTGTCCCTTACTAGTGATTTAATTGATCCTGTGGTTAAGATTTGGTCCATTTTCTTTTCTATTTTTAAAATAGTACTTACTATTTTTCCCTTTGTAATTAATAAGCAATTTATGGGGAGATATTTTGAGACTCTCCTGTTTCTCATCAAACTCTTCTCCTCTGTGTATTAACATCTAATTATGGTTCTTGAATGAATCCATTTTCACTATGGTGCTTGAAAATCTATCACTGTAATTAAAAAACATTTGAGGAGTACTCCTATATGCTAAGCACTGTTGTAAGCATTCTGTAATCACCCTATAAGGTAGGTACTATTTTTATCCCCATTTCACATATAAGGAAACTGAGGTATGAAAAGGTTATCTGCCCAAGGTCACCCACCAAGTCAGTGTAGGTAGGATTTGAACCCAGGCTGTAGGGCTCTAGAGAATGTGCTATTATCCACTACATAAAGCTGCCTATTCATCTTTTACTGTGTGAACTCTGTCTTTCCCTCTAAGTTTAATAAGACCTTGTCTTCCTTAGATAAGATAAATATTCACTAATATTTTCTTTCCATACTTGGATGGCCTCATTTCTGTACACGTAGACCTTGAGATACTCAACTGGAAGTTGGAAATTCAGATTACAACCTGAGAACAATGCCACAGGTCAAGGTTCGGCTGTAGAGTCATATCCCCTGATCTTTTTGGAGTCCATTTTTTGTTTGTTTGTTTGTTTGTTTTAATGTTTATTGGGGTATACTTGATTTACAATGTTGTGTTAGTTTCAGGTCTACAGCAAAGTGAATCAGTTGTACATATATCGGTTTTGACTGTCAGGTGATCAGTGTTTCCTGACTTTGTCCTTGTTCATGGCTGATAGGTCAATCCTTTTTCAAAAAAATTTATTGAAGTATAGTTGATTTACAATGTTGTGTTAATTTCTGCTGTATAGCAAAGTGACTCAGTTATACATATATATATTCTTTTTCATATTCTTTTCCATTATGGTTTATCCCAGGATATTGAATATAGTTCCCTGTGCTGTACAGTAGAAGCTTGTTGTTTATCTGTCCTATATTTACTAGTTTGCCTCTGCTAATTCTAAACTCCCCATCCTTCCCTCCCCAACCCCTGCTAGGTCCATTCTGGACCCCCTTTTGGAGCGCAGGGCCTCATCAGGGGCCAGAGTGGAAGATCTGTCCCTCAAAGAGGACAGTGAGAACCGGATGAGCAAGTTCAAGAGAAAAGACTGGAGTCTGAGCAAGTCCCAGGTCATCGCAGAGAAAGCATCAGAACCTGATCTGATGGTAAAAACAAACAAACACCATAGATTTGCCAGTTTGCCATTGCTTTCCCTGGAGCCAGGTATCTCACCATTTACCTCACAGCTGTGAGTCACCAGACGGAAGCCTAGCATGGTTTCTCAGGACGCAGCAGCCTGGGGTAGGGTCAGATCTCAGATGGTGCTAAGAAAAACACATACAGAGATCAGAGCCTCTAAATCAATAATGGCGCAAGATTTACGCACAGTATAAACCCGTGGATTAATGATTGGAGTTGTGGTTCTCGCCACTGTGGTCCATGACCCCATCCAAACGTTGTCGCATCCCTTCTTTTAGCTTAAAAAAAATAAAAGGTACTTGATTCTTCCATAAGCCACATCAAGTTGTTAAGTGTGGCAGGAGCTGCTCTCCCTGAGAATCAGCGTGGCTCATCTCCAACCTAAATGGCACAGTCCAACTGTGATTACAATCAAGTCTGTGGCTGGCCAGAAAATAGTCTATGGTCCGGTGATTCCCTGTTAGTGTCTCTGCCCTGGTGCCCCCAGCGTGCCAGTGCGGTAAGCTTAGAAAGGGCTCCTGGAATTCTGCCCTTTAACAGTTTCTGCTCTGCTGATAAAGTTGTTCTGAGCATGCATGGGCCCAGCGTGCCTCCCTGTGAGAATGTTTTGCTGTGTTTCTCCCCACCCTCGCTGCTAGAGCCCAGCCAGAAAAGTACAAAGGCCAAAGAGTCTCCAGCTGTCGGACAACCGGCTGACACCGTTTCATGGCTCTTCCCCACCTCAGTCAACACCCCTGAGCCCACCCCCACTCACTCCGAAAGCGACCAGGACCCTGAGTAAGTCTTCCTGTAGACACCCCTTCTATTCATTTTACTAGAGGACGGTGTATGTCGATGAATCTGGGCCATTTTTAACCAAGACAGCCACAAGGTGTATGAGATGATCATCACGTAGGTTCAATTCAGTGGTAGTGGGTATAATTCAATTAGATTAGGGTTTGGCGAGGAATCCTTAGGTTGCTAAGACTCATTAAAGTTTTCTACACAGGGGGCCACAGGGTTTCACTGCCCCTTTTCCAACTGTGATGGTATAAATGAGGTGGATCTGGACTAGGACTAGACAGGAAGTGAGTAACTTTGGAACTGTTGGGCAGATAGCTGTGTACTTTATATGGAGAAGGGTCCAAAATAAGGACAAGAAATAGACCCATTCAACAGACTACTTACAGTCAGGCTTGGGGACTCAGCAATACACAAAGCCTGAGAAGAATTACAAGGACCGCTTAGTACAAAGGAATGATGGAGGGGTGAATCTTCAAATCAAATGGGAGACAGTCGTCAGCCGAGTGTCAGAGATAATCAGACAGGTTTTCCTGGAGGAAGTGGATATTGCACCCTTTAAATGATAAAACTATGACAGTTCAATTTAACCAATATTTATTGACTACCTAGTATGTGATAGATGCTTTTTCTAAGGACTTGGGATATATCAGAGAACAAAGTAATACCCTAAGTTCTAGAAAATAGTCTCATCTTCAGCTTAAGAGTAAAAACCTTCAACAAAAAAGTGAGATTTTTGCTTAAGAACTTCTGGTGAAGCTTTCAGATAAATGAAAGGTGCTCCATCTATCCCAAGGCATAAGAGGTCTTCTCCATACTGTCCACAGAAACTGTAGAATGTGACCGTAGCGATTTACTTGACCAGGTGGGTTTAGGTGTTACCGTGGCCAGCAGAAGTGGCATGAGATCCCTTGGTGAATTTTTCTCTCTGCCTTCATCTACTTTGTGTCATTTCCAGGCTCTCCATCTTTGCCGACAGACGGGCTGATGATGGCTACAGTCCCACCTCCTCCTCCACCCAAAAGCAAGCCCTACGAGAGCAGCCAGAGGAACTCCACAGAGGTAGGGGGGTGACCGCAGACGTTGGGGCCAGAGAGAGCCTACCGCTCATGGGAATGCAGCATTGGATTTCCCAAGATTTTTAGTAGGCAGGTTTTTCCATCAATTTGTCCCTCTAATCGATTCTTGGTTCATTCCTGAAACCATAAAGAGGGGAATTTTCAATGGGAAGGAACTATGCAAGGAGACCTTTCATCAGATTGAAGGTACCTCACCCCGGGCCCCGGGGGGAGTGAAATAAGAAGTGAGTTCTCATTCACACCTGAGGAGTTTACTTCTTCTGAGTGAGTGACAATCATTCTGGAAGGGGCCTCCGATGGGGTTCCTTCATTCATTCAACACAAATTTATTGAGTCCTTACTATATATACGCCAAGTATTGGGGATATAGCAGTGTTAGTGTATATCTGATTAATGCAAGGGAAAGGGGGAGATTGAATCAGTCTAATTTCCCTTTTCACCTTGCAAAGTCTGTGTAGATAAACTCAGATCAGTGAGAAGCTAACGCAGAATGTTGGAAATGTGGAGTAGAAGGCAGAATTAGGAAGAAAGGTAAGACTCATTTCTCCTTTCGTATGTCTGCTCCACCAGATTGCAGCCCCACTGCCTGTCCGAAGAGAAGCCAAAGCCCCGCCCCCTCCACCTCCAAAAGCTCGGAAGTCGGGCATCCTTTCTTCTGAACCTGGATCCCAGTAAGGATCTGGTCCTCTCTCTGGAACTCTGATGCCTGGGAGCTGGCCTCCGGGAGGCAGTGTCCTCATCGCGTGGGTCCCCTGCTGGCTGCCTCTCCTCATCTGGGATTGAGGTTCACCAGCTCAAAACTGGTTTCATTCTTTAGAAAGCTTCTCTTTGATCGGTGCCCGAGGCCACGCCATATCTCCTCCAGTCCATGAGGAATCCCGGAATCGGCCATGCCCCGTGTTTCTCCCTCCCCATTATTACATTTCAGCCTCCAGCACGGTGCCACTGGGGTCTACGAAAGCCTGGATAAGTTCTTCAGTGGTGCTGGGAAAACCCCAGTAACCTATTCCTTGGAGGAATTTTTTGCTTTGCTTCTGAAAAGCTGTGCTTAAGACGTAGTTTTCTCACGTGGACATACCTTGTTCCATACAACATACTGGAAGAGACCAACATCAAGTACTTTGGCAGCCGGAATCATCTATCTTTCTGAGGTCTCCTGTGTCTCCTCTGTGGAAAAGAACATCTTTTTAATGGAGATTGGCTGCTTTCAAGGATGAATGGCTATCATTATTGAAAGAACATGGACTCGGTCGTGAGCCCTGAGCACCTGCATCCCCCCACCCACCTGTGACATGGAAAAGCTGCCTCCTCCCCCCCGCCCCGCGCCAGGAGTTCCCTCACACTCCCGACTGGTCCTAACTGCATGGCAGTCACTCCTTCCTACCATGGACTCCTGAGGCTCTGTCTTTTGCACACAGTTCCTTGTCCTGTTACCTCCTCTGAGCTCAAATCACTGGATATAAGGGACTTAGAAGTCCGGATTGAACCGCTTCTCTTCCAGATCCCATTGGAATGGCTCGGCAGCCCCTGTCTGCAACCTGATTTTATCCTGGAGAATACAGTGCAATATCTCGCTTTGATTATTTATTCCTCTTGATTGTGGAATTAATTTGATGCCATGCTCATGGTACTCATGTCAATCCTCTTTTCAGAAGAAAAAGTGTGGGGTGCTTCAGAGGATCAAATATTACCACCAGATACACAAACAGCCACACAAAGTTAAAGACCTTTTGAGCTGGAAGGGCCTTAAAGCTCATACAGACACCCTCCCCGCCTCATTTTGTAGATAAGGAAATTGAGGCTAAACACAGAAAATCCTACTACAGATTCTTTCTAAGAACCCAGCTTGCTCACTGAGGTTATACCCAGATAACATCTCTAGAAGACAACCCTGACAAATTCTTCAATCCCTACCCCTAGTTGGAACAATAGTGGAAATGTCCCAGATGTTTCTATACTGTTTGGGTGTTTATGGCAAAATAGAAGCCTTTTTGACTGTGGATGCCCTGGGTCAACCTGTGGGTGTGCTCACCAGGGGCTCTTCCACAGCCTGGCCAGGTCCCCTCTCCAAGAAAGAGAGAGAGATTTCACGTCTGAGAATTTGGGTTTGCTTGCCTGCATCTTCGTGTGTCTGTTTCACCCCTTTTAGGAGAGCCATGTGAATTCATCACAGGGTCAGGGAAGTAAAAACCTCTGAGATGTGTCCAAGGTTACTCAAGACACGCATGTGCATATTTAAAAGTGCTGCATTCAGGGCTTCCCTGGTGGCACAGTGGTTGGGAGTCCACCTGCCGATGCAGGGGACACGGGTTCGTGCCCCAGTCTGGGAGGATCCCACATGCCGTGGAGCGGCTGGGCCCGTGGGCCATGGCCGCTGGGCCTGCGCGTCCGGAGCCTGTGCTCCGCAACGGGAGAGGCCACAGCGGTGAGAGGCCCGCGTACCACAAAAAAAAAAACCAAACAACACAAAACAAAAAAGGGCTGCCTTCTTTTCCTTCAGTCCACGCAGGAGCACCTGCAGTGTGATGAAATGGGAAGAAACCCAGGCTCTGGAAGTCACCCGCTGGGGTTTGAATCAACCCAGCTATGTCCTCTCTCAGCTTTGCAAACTCCCTCAAATTATTTGAAATTGTCTTGAGCTTTCATGTCTTCACCTTTCAAAATGGGGACCGTCCCTACCATGCAAGCTGCCTTGGGGTTCATGTGAGACCGAATACGTGATGTAAGTCCTCACGAGATGTGCCTTTCTTGTCTCTGCTGGGCCTGGGTAAGATCTGGAACTCTCCACGAGCATGATTGATGTTCCTTTTTTTTTTTTTTTTTTTAAGATAATTTGGAAGGTGCGTGCAGGTTAGTTCTGCACACAACCGTCCCTTTCCGAAAGGTGGCCTCTTATATAATTATGTATGACTAGAGACGAAGTGTTAATAAGACCTGGAGTAGGGGGCTTCCCTGCCAGTCCAGTGGTTAGGACTCCATGCTTCCAGTGCAGGGGGTGTGGGTTCGGTCCCTGGTTGGGGAACTAAGATCCCGCATGCCGCGCAGCTCGGCCCCCCCAAAAAAAAAAAAAAAAAAAAAGACTTGGAGGGGGTTTTAAGTGTCAAGAAAAGAGCAGGAAGGGACAGTCTGCAGGGCTGACGTGGTGCCTGGAGCAGCTTCTGAGACGTTGCTGGGCAGACTGGCTGGAGGGGGTTCATGGGCTTCACCCTGCTTTCCAGGCTGCTGTTAAAACAGAAGGACGTAAACTAGGTCACCAAAGAAATAAACCTGAAGCCTGTCCTTTCTGAGCTGTAGGGATGAGTTGTGAGCCTGGTCTTTGGTCAGAGGCTGGGGGCATCGGATACACTGGTGCCCAAATATCTTCCTTTTTTTTTTTTTTTGCGGTACACAGGCCTCACACTGTTGTGGCCTCTCCCGTTGTGGAGCACAGGCTCCGGACGCGCAGGCTCAGCGGCCATGGCTCACGGGCCCAGCCGCTACGTGGCATGCGGGATCTTCCCGGACCAGGGCACGAACCCGTGTCCCCTGCATTGGCAGGCGGACTCTCAACCACTGCGCCACCAGGGAAGCCCCCAAATATCTTCCCTTTTTTAACGTAACATTTTCCCATAGGATTCCCTTTCCACATCCATGGAAATCCTAGACCTCTCCTGCCTGAGTACAAAGGATTCCAGGTAATGTTGTGAATAGTAGGTCACAGGGGACACTGGACAGTTCATCTCCTTGGGAAACTATTAGGTCAGAAAGAGTTACATTTGACAAAAGATCCTAAGGAATGTCTGTCCTGAAGTCAAAGAGGAAAACTGCAAAGAAATGCCTTAGGATTACCTTAAACGTAGGAGAGATGAGGGGCAGGGCATAAAAAAGGAAACAATTGGTCTTTATCTTCCTTAATAAGAACTGTGAAGTATTGAAGTAACCCCCAAATTGTCACAACCTTTGTGGATGTTGGTTTATGGGATTTTTTTTTTTAATCCTTTTTTTTCCTCTCTCTCTGTCCTGGTGACTTGTCTTGCTTTGAGATTTTTTTTTTTCAAGAATTGTTTTCATTCAACATATATTAAGCTCTTACTGAATGCCAGGCACCTTCCTAGACCCCCAGGCTGTGGCGATCCAGTGTGTTCTAAGGGAACAGCCCAGGGATATAAGGACTGCGGTGTGCTGTTGGATTGGCAGGAGAGTGGGGTTAGAGGAAAGGGAAACCCTAAATCAGGCTCCTGGGCCATGGGTTCCCTCCCGCTCCTCTACTGTCATGCCTCGATTCCAGAATTACAGTCATTTTCCCCTGTCAGAGAGACCCCTTAAAGACAACTGCCACCCTCAGATCCCTAAGACAAAACCAGCGATAAAGCAGGATCTGAGATAACAATCTCTCTTTGCTAACTCTTCCCAAGCTTCAAGGGTCCTGCCCCTCTGCTTGCCCCCAGATCGTGGGGTGATTTCTTGTTTTAAAATTAAGATATAACTGGGACTTCCCTGGCGGTTCAGTGGTTAAGACTCCGCACTTCCACTGCAGGGGGCACGGGTTCGATCCCTGGTCAGGGAAGTAAGATCCCGCAAGCCACACGGCGCAGCCAAAAAAAAAAGACGTAACTTACATACAGTTAAGGGCACAAATTTTTTATTTATTTTATTTTTTTATTTTTTTTTGCGGTATGCGGGCCTCTCACTGTTGTGGCCTCCCCCGTTGCGGAGCACAGGCTCCGGACGCGCAGGCTCCGGACGCGCAGGCTCAGCGGCCATGGCTCACGGGCCCAGCCGCTCCGCGTCATATGGGATCCTCCCAGACCGGGGCACGAACCCGTATCCCCTGCATCGGCAGGCGGACTCTCAACCACTTGCGCCACCAGGGAGGCCCAAGGGCACAAATCTTAATGTACAGGTGGATGCACTTTTACAGTAGTGTCTACCCATGTCGCCACCTCTCAGATCCACAGGCTACTCCCAGCCCCACAGAAGTTTCCCTCGTGTCCATGCTGTCATTTTATAAAAGGTATTTAGAAGGCCCTTCACACGGCCTCACTTCTCAGCTATAATGAAAAGGGGAGAAAAACCCCACCATCAACACAGAACAAGACTGTGACGGGTGTACCTTTGGGCAGGTCAATTTGTAGTCAGTCCCTGGACCTCAGTTTCCTCATGAAATCATATATATTTGAGGTTACATGATTTTTAGAATCCTTTCAGCCCTAGCTTTTATTCTAAGTGAATGAAAAAGAGAGTCAGAATAAAACTAAGTTCCTTCAAAGGCTTTTAGGTCCATACTCCATGACTAAGTCGGATTGTGAAATTAAATTGGAAAAGGTAAGTTGCTCTTTGGGTGGGTTGAGAGTGGAACCATCCGTTCTAATCTACAAAAGGAAAAAGGTTTCCTTTCAAGTTGATGACTTCAGGCTGATTCCTACAATCCAGCCTAAGGCTCGTCTCCTTTATATGCTGCCCAGATTCATCCAGTAGTGAAATTTTGTGAGTTGTTCACCCAAACTTTGTCAAAAGCTCAGTTGCCTTGATTTTGTAAAACTACTCGGGTTTCAAACATGAACAGTTAAGATGTGCGTTGAAGTAGACAACTTTTGTTCACATTTGCTGTTATTTATTTTTTAAATTAAAAATGGAACTGTATTTTAAAGTTTATTGTGTATTTAGTTGATTCTTACCCTTGTATTAATGAAATGAACTCGTTCCTGGACTTTTCCTCATTGACACGTCACACCCACCATCTCTTCTGGTCTCATTTCATTACTGGTCCTATTTGTTTAAACTTGTTCTGTGGGATCATAGAGTCATCTTTGCCTGGAAGCAATAAAAACCGCAAACTATTTGGTTTTTACTTCACCTCCACCCACACCCCATTCATCCCTTGGCATCTGAGCTGACAGTTTACAACAATTTATTTAATACGATTAGTATTAAATAAGTAAGTATAAAATAAGGCCTGTTTCTTCACTCATTCACCACAGATAATTAGGCAGAGGTAAAGGGAAATTAAGAGGTTAAAAGGTATATCAAATAACTTACATTGAAAGGATGGGAATGGATTTTAGATCAGAATTTCCAAGGGAAGGGAGTGGGACCCAGGCATTAGTATTTCTTTTCAATCTCTCCATGTTATCCCAATGTCAGGCCAAGGTTGAGAGCCATTGCCTTAGAGGAAATAACAGCTTTAGCAAATCAGTGTTCAAGGTGCTTTTCCTAAACTCCCTGCTGGTGGTGAGTCACATTGGAAAGGGGGCAGCTTCACTCCGGTTAGAATAGCACCACTGTCTTAAGTCCTGGGTTGGTGCATAGATTTTTTTTTATTTTAAAGAACGTGTCCTAGTACTTTAAAACATGTGCAATTTATTGCCTTTCAGAGCAATGATGCTCCACTGTCTGTGTACATAAGAATCACCAGAACGCTTATTAAAAATGCAGATGGCTTGGACCCCAGAGACTCTGAGTCAAATAAACCTTGGGAATCTTTTTGAATCTAGGGTCCCCATTGAGAAATACTACTTTAGAGCATCTTCCACTGTCAAGATGTGTACGTGCTGTTATCTTGTGCAGTGATTCTTAGCTTTTTTTCCAGTCACCTTGAGGATACTACAACTTCTAAAACTTTTGCTAAAAATGGTCTATCTTCAAGCCGTTCTTTCTGTTACTTGATCATTTAAAGCGATGTATGTTTGAGAACTCGTCTCATTACAATGTATCATTTGGTATGTTTCCCCATCCTTTATTTTGAAAGGCTGCAGACTTTTTCTGAAGCTATGTTTCCCCATTTTTTATTTTGAAAGGTTTCGGACTACTTAGAAGTTATTCAGATTCAGGAAAGTGTTTATAATTTTAATAAAGTGGTCATTTTCTCTCCTTCCCCTTAGTCACTTGAGCCATTTGAGAATCAGATACTCAGCATGTTCATCCCAAGCCTCTAACTTCAGCATCGGGGAGCTGGATGAGCATCATCTTTACATCCCAGTCAGAGAGGCCCACACCTACCTCTGAAGAAATTGTCCCAAAGACATGCTCTGGTGAAGGAAAACTGATGTTCCCAACAGGATGTATGAAATAAATGGGTGTGTGGCCTTCCTCTTGTAATGTGTTAACTACCACAAAGATTTTGTTTGTTTGTTTTTGCGATACGCGGGCCTCTCACTGTTGTGGCCTCTCCTGTTGCGGAGCACAGGCTCCGGACGCGCAGGCTCAGCGGCCATGGCTCAGGGGCCCAGCCGCTCCGCGGCATGTGGGATCTTCCTGGACCGGGGCACGAACCCGTGTCCCCTGCATCGGCAGGCGGACTCTCAACCACTGTGCCACCAGGGAAGCCCCCAAAGATTGTTTTTATAAAAACAAAAATAGTTCCTGAGTGATTGGCGACTTTAAGCCCCTTATTCTGCCTTGTAAGTATTGATTAATGAAATAATGCAGGTTTGCCTTTTGTTCCATAAAGAAACATAAGGTAGATTGTAAACCACATCACTGCCTAATTTTATTAAAAGGGAACTGAGGTAGTTCTTTGTTTCAGTTTTAGAGATTCCTCAGTAGGAGATACTTGGGAAATCTACTGTCGTATGGTAGTAAATATATGTTTTAAAAAGAAGGGTTTTCTCCCCTGTAGAATGTTTTCTGACCCCTGTTCAAATTCCTTAGCACAAGTCCTGCCCTTTTTTGAAGGCGTGGACGAAGGCTCCATCTGTCTGATTAAAAGAGGAAAAAAGGCTTAGACCTTTGCCGTGCAAATAGAGGCACAATTTGTTGCTGTGACCTCAGGCAAGTTATCTGAAATTTGGGTTTTTCAAAGGGCCTCATAGCCACTGGGGAATTATGAGAATAAATGAGAAAGCTAGTGTCAGAGTGTCTGGGACCTCATGGAGAAATGGTCGCCAGCAAAACTAAGTTGACACATGAGCCCCAGTAACCAAATAATGGCTTCCAAGTCCAAGCTCACTGGCTGCTCATCATGGTGCCCTACAGGAGCACTGACCTTGGAACCCAGCAGAGCCAGGTGGGTCTCGTAAACTCTCAGAGCTCTGGTTTCCTCATGTTAAAGGGAAGACAATATCTACTTTCCAAGGCTGATACAAACGTTCATGAAAATATTTATGCATCTGTCTAGCCCATTCTGGAGAATGAGTGCGCGGTGGCCGTGTTGTTTGACCAGGGGACACGGGAATGCCTGAATCCTGTCTTCAACTGACTGCAATCCCTATGTTTCTTAAGAGAGAGACCAAAAAGCTCAGACAGGTGAATGCTATTATTGTTAGGCCTTGGTCCAAACCTCAGTGTGCACCGCGCGCTCTGATGACCTTGGAAGGACCATGTGGAGCCGGAAGGAGCATTGGACGAGGCCTCCTTTCCCCAAGGCCTCTCTCAGGTGCCGGTTGACTTTCAAAGAGATTAGAGACAATCTGGCGGCGAAGCTTTGGCCACGGCCCCATCTTGCTTCTGTAGGGTATGGTCAGAGAGAAAGCTACCACCCCACAGAAAACGGGACTGACTCAGTATTGGCCAGGGACCAATTGTCCTGCGGGTTCAGGGTGCAGGTTGGTGGTGGTGGAAGTGAGCCATGAGATTCCTTTAGTCCACAATAACGGTGCCTTTGTGTTATCTCTCCTGTCCTCTGCCCCCTGTCGACACACTTGGGGGACCTCCTTTGGGGGCTTACAATGTCCCACCCCGACCAGAGTTCTGAGTTAGAGCCAGACTTCACATTTATGCCACTTTATTCCCAACACAGCACTTCATCATGTGCAACCTGGCATAAGAATTTCTGAAATTCACACAATGTACAGACATTAAATGGGTCACAGATTTCAAAGTCAGAATTACACTTGTGTTGTCAGTTTTCCTGGTCCAGTTGATTTATATCTTCTGCCCAGTTTCCTCTTCGATCAGACTTTCCTGAAAAATATGTGAGTAGCAAATATATCAAGGTTGATTTTTCTGAGCTGAGTTTCATTATGTTTGAACATTTTAATTTCTAAAATATTGATATAGAAAGAATAGATCCATTTGTTTCTGCACACTAGAAAGTGCTAGAGAGCTAGATCATGTCTTTATAAGTCGTTTAATAAGCATAATATCTGCATTAATAGTTTAAAGGTAGGATGTGAGGACAGAGGTGAAAGAAAGGTCTGATCCTTTTGTCTGTGGTTTTTTTTTTTTTAATGGCTGTGTCGGGTCTTAGTTGTGGTATATGGGATCTAAGTTGCAGCGCGTGGGCCTCTCTCTAGTTGTGGTATGTGGATTTTCTCTCTCTAGTTGTGGCGTGCAGGCTCCAGAGCACGTGGGCTCTGTAGTTTGCGGCACGCGGGCTCTAGTTGAGGCGAGCGAGCTCAATAGTTGTGACACGCGGGCTTAGTTGCCCTGAGGCATGTGGGATCTTAGTTCCCCAACCAGGGATTGAACCCACGTCCCCTGCATTGTAAGTCGGATTCTTTACCACTGGACCACGAGGGCAGTCCCCATGCATCTGTTATGAATACAGTCTTTGCCTCAATTCTGTCTTTCTAATGTCATGTTTGGATAATTTCACTGCTTGCTATTAGTTTTATCATGAGGTAAACCGGATTAGAAAGAGAAAGGAAGTAAATATGTCTGTCCACTTTTTCTCTGTCCTATGGGTGTAGAAATTGAAGTCAGTGGAGAAAATAAAAACTATTGCTCATCTTCATATATGACGTATTCAGGCTTTTTCTGCTCCTGGGCATAGCTGAAAATTAACTGTAATGCCTTCTAACTGCTGTAAATAAGTGGACCATGGAGCTCAGAGAACGTCAGAATTGAATTCAGGTTTCAATTTCTATATTCTATTCTCTTTATACGTTTTTTTAAATCAAAATCCTACATTGGCTTAGTGGAGTTCCATTTTGGGTGGGAATTTGAAAAATTAGTATTGTCCAATCAGAAAACTGGAAGTCAAATCTGTGGCTCTGAATTATAAAATTACTAGTTTGGGAGTTTTTATTCCAAAGAGAAAGAAAATTCATTAGAGCACCATTTTTGATATCTGCATTTCCCAGGGAGAACCATGTTATACCAAGAACTGTTGAAGAATCCAGTGGAGAGGTGTGGATTAGCCGAGAGAAGAATAGTCTAGAGAGTTTGATGAACATACTTGAAGAACTGACATGTGGCAGTGGGAAGAAACTTGTTTTGTCAGTCATCCCATAGGCTAGAGCTGAGATTAGTAGATAAAGGTTGCAAAGAGATTTCAATTTAAGAAAGAAAGAAAAAGCGTTCCAATCATTAGTACTGTCTAACCACTGAAAAGGGGTGTTATGGAATGGCAAGGGCCCAGTACAGGAGGAATTCAGTCAGTCAGGAAAGTCAGCCCTGCAGTAGCTAGAGATGCTTGTCCTAAGTGGATGACCAAAGCGGTGGTACCCAGGACCCATCCATCTCTAAAGCTCCATGTTATTAATGCCGTAACTCACCAGAGCTCCTTTCAGGTCCCTGAGTGGAGAACGGTGCTGGTGAATGGTGCACTCAAAGCGCTGAGGTTCTGCTGGTTGGTCAACCTCTTTGGCTATCTGCAAAAAAAAGAATGTGATTCTTGGAGACGGAGATACAGAAATGAAATGGTATTTTCCATTTCCACCAAAAGCTGTGTGTGGGAAGTGAAGTCAAGGGGGTTGTGGGACTGAGAAAGCTGAGAATTGGGATGGAGACTTTAAAAGATCATAGAAATGCTGTCAGACACTTCTAAAGATTGGTGTGCAGTTCTGGAGGAAATGGGCCATAATAAGGAGAGAGGATATTTTTATCCCTACAGTTGATGAGAATGAAGCACTTCAAGCCTTGTGACGGGATGGTATACAAAAAAAATACAAGAGCTTATAGTTATGACTGAGGTTGATCTTATTTTCTAGTTTTTACTAAATATGTCCTAGCTAGAAGAGAGTTGCTTCACATATGGTCTGTGAAGAGGGAATGTCAGATTCTGGGCTTCTTTGTTTCATACTATATTATCTTTATTATTTCTCCAAAATGAGATATTTCTTTTCAGTGAAAACTAAATGGTTTTAAGTTTCTCTAGCTATGTTTCCCATTCTCAGCTCTATACTGAGTGTCCAGCCCTGAATCGTTCATCCTTTAGGGCCTGGTTCGTTTCCCATTAACTTAAAAAACAATAGCAACTGTGTTTCATTAATCCACTAACATTTCTTTGGATTAAGCAGCCAAGATATATGGCTTCGCTCATGTGATCCTCACATGGCCCCAAGAAGTCACATTTTATAGATTAAAAAACCCAAGTACCTGTGTCAGTTCTGGTACTAGAACTGAAAACTAGTTTCTATGGAATCAAATCCAGCATATTTTCCAGAATGTATTTTGTCTCCTTGAGCTTGCTAACTCCTCTCCTCTAGGGGCCTCCAACTTCTTTGCTTGAGTGCCCATATCATTAAAAAGAAATTGTAGGGACTTCCCTGGTGGTGCAGTGGTTGAGAATCCGCCTGCCAATGCAGGGGACACGGGTTCGAGCCCTGGTCTGGGAAGATCCCACATTCCGCGGAGCAACTAAGCCCGTGCGCCACAACTACTGAGCCCATGCGCCACAACTACTGAAGCCCGCACGCCTAGAGCAAGTGCTCCTCAACAAGAAAAGCCACCACAACTGGAAGCCCACGCACCGCAACGACCGCTCGCTGCCACTAGAGAAAGCCCGCACGCAGCAACGAAGACCCAATGCAGCCAAAAATAAATAAAATTAAATCTTAAAAAAAAATTTGTAGAGCATGCACCCTTGATAAGGATACTTATTTATGTTATAAAAATATACTGCTGACCTAATATCACAGATATTTTTAAAACATGAAATTACAAAAAAAAAAATAGGCAGAGTTCTAAGATTTTCTTTCCAAATCCCAAAGAATCATCTTGTACTAGAGACCTTGGCTCCATCCACTTGTTTCTAATTCCTTTGGCAAATCTGTATCCTCAGAGTCCGACACACCCCTTTGCGCTTGTTCGTCTAGGGATTATTCCTGCTCTTTGTCCCATTAGTCCCTGTCTGAATTGAAAGCAGGAATGGGACTTGACTTTGGAAGCGCCCTATCTCCCCCAGAATACCTAGGTTGGAGCCAAGACTCGGTAGCACTGTTGGATGCACACAGGATGCTGGCATCATTCAGTTGGATCACATAAGCCATGTCTCATTTTGAAGCTGAGAGAAACTTACCTCTTGGAAAGAATCAAGCACATTTTCAGCATTTCTCTTTCCTCCAGGGCGCAACCCGTAGGACCAGTGCTGGCTGGAGCAGCCCACCACACAGAGAGTCAGCAGAATAAGTCCAGCTAGAAGTTTTGGACTCGGCTCCATTCTAAGGAACGTCAGTGTGACAATAAAAATAGACCCAGACTGGGTTGAGCAAAGACTTCTTTGGTGAAAAGCCTAACACTGGTGTCACTAACCCGGCAGAAGACGGAAGTGGGAGTCATCTATGGTTTTCACATGCAGGTACTTGCTTGCCTTGAGTTTCCTAGCCACTGGAGACAAAATCACTCCTTTAAACTCACATGTTGAGTGCTTTTTAGAACTAAACTATTTTAATGTGTATTATTTATTTGGTTATCCAAACCTCAGGATTCCTCCTTTATCAAATTCACTTTTTGTCTTCATATTCCCCAGCCCCACCCCATGGTTGGTTTTCAGTCCTGAGATAAAGAGAATCGGGCCATCTGCTCTGAAAAGGGGCTCCTACTAGGAGTCTCTGGCTAATATAAGTTGCTTGATATTAAATGGCTACCCTATGGTGCTAATTACATTTTGCCGAGTATATGTCCTCTGGTCTGACACACATTGCCGCTGGCTGGACCATCTGTGAGTGTGAGAGAGGAGTCCACGCTTTTCAAAGCACGGGGTTCCACACCAGCTGCCTCCGTGGCCAAGGCAGCCTTGAATTATTGAATTACATGTGGAATTCTCACAAAGGAATTTTCACCGGTGGGGAAGAGGCCAAAGACAAAATCAAATATTGGTTGTTGAGCTGCTGCGATTCCCCAAAGTCTGGATCTCTGTGGCTGGAGGTGACAGGGATCAGGAAGGCCAAGGTTTCTTTAGACACCATACCTGGCCTTAGCTCTTATAAAGTGCCCTATAGACAGACAATAGCATGCAGTCTACAAACAGTGCTAGAAATACAAAGCAGTTTACCTGTTTCAGAGCAAAGAGTTCCCCCAAATCCCAAGCTTCCTTTGGAGTGTGTTGAACCTGACTTTTCATTTTTCTAGCTTCCTTTTTATATGAAACTTTTCCAGAACACTGAAATCTTCCCTGCTGGTTAATTGCACAGCACGTGGACCTTTTTTTTTTAATAGTAAATATTTTTTAAGCCTCACATAAAGCCCTTAATGCTGTATGTAATTGGAACACCCACTGGTGTATCTGTTAAATTTACTTAAACCTTGGCCATTAAAACCTCAGCTAAGACTACTATAGCTGAGGCCACAATTCAAAGCAATTAAAATCTAGCTAGGTAGGATCCCCTTGAGGAAACTGACAGACCTATCAAGAGTTTAAGGAAAATAGCTGTCTTAGAATGTCATGTTAAATGCACACATAAAAACTTTCACAGAGGAGGCCATGCAATAATTGTAGAGGTTGAGTCAGGATGCCTGAGATCTGGTCTCAGCTCTTAGATTCCTCGTGTGTTAAAAGGAGCTGATTTATAGGCAGTAAGTGATTATTGGTACTCTTCCAAGCCCATATAGGATCTCTAAAGTAGATGGTGTGAGTTTGAAAATTCCCCAGTCTGCTACCCTCCAGGTTTCCTCCTTGACTTATTTTTTATTTATTTAATTTATTTAGTTTTTGAAGTTGAGGTACAGTTGAGTTACAATGTTCTGTTAGTTTCAGGTGTACAGAAAAGTGATTCACACACACACACACATATATATATGTGTGTAACTTCTTTTTCAGATCTTTTCCCTTATAGGCTATTACAAGATATTGAGTATAGTTCCCTGTTCTATACAGTAGGACCTTGTTGTTTATCTATTTTATATATAGTAATGTGTATCTGCTAATCTCAAACTCCTAATTTATCCCTCCCCTCCCTTTTCCCTTTTGTAACTGTAAATTTGTTTTCTATGTCTGTGATTCTATTTCTGTTTTGTAAATAAGTTCATTTGTATCATTTTTTTTAGGTTCAGCATATAAGCAATATCATATGATGTTTGTCTTTCCCTGTCTAGCTTACTTCACTTAGTATGATCGTCTCTAGGTCCATCCATGTTGCTGCAAATGGCATTTCATTCTTTGTTATGGCTGAGTAATATTCCATCATGTATATATACAACATCTTCTTTCTTTTTTTTTTTTTTTTTTTTTTTTTTCTTTTTGCGGTATGTGGGCCTCTCACTGTTGTGGCCCCTCCCGTTGCGGAGCACAGGCTCCGGACGCGCAGGCCCAGCGGCCATGGCTCACGGGCCCAGCCGCTCCGCGGCATATGGGATCCTCCCAGACCGGGGCACGAACCCGTATCCCCTGCATCGGCAGGCGGACTCTTAACCACTTGCGCCACCAGGGAGGCCCAACATCTTCTTTCTTGAAAGCCTTGTACAGCATCAGAAAGGTAAGGAGAAACATTGTAGTTAGAATCCGCTAAATGCAAAACCATCTAGAGCAGATTTAGGCCCATGGTTCAACTCATTTCAGTAGATACTTATTGAGTTAAAAGATGTAAATCCCTGTGCTAAAGGTCATGGGAGTACAAAGATGAGAAATAATCTGGCATGTGAATGAGACTAACCTGCTTCATTATTACAGTCCTGCAAAGTGGATATCATGATCCAAATTTTACAGAGATATGTTTCACCCCAGCGGTGAGCCCTCGGACGTTTTATTTACATAGTACAAGCATTTAAAAAAGAGAGAGATCCACTACTCTTTATTACATTTATTTGAACACATGATTGTCTTTCCTAATTTACCCCTGGGCTGTAACTCATGATGGTCAAGGATCCCATCTTATTTAAACGTCTGTTAATAAATCCCAGCATAGGGCTTCCCTGGTGGCACAGTGGTTGGGAGTCCGCCTGCCGATGCAGGGGACACGGGTTTGTGCCCTGGTCCGGGAGGATCCCGCATGCCGCGGAGCGGCTGGGCCCGTGAGCCATGGCTGCTGAGCCTGCGCATCCGGAGCCTGTGCTCCGCAACGGGAGAGGTCACAACAGTGAGAGGCCCGCGTACCAAACAAAAAAATAATAATAATAAATAAAATAAATAAATAAATAAATAAATCCCAGCATATAGGGACTTCCCTTGTGGTCCAGTGGTTAAGACTCCATGCTGGGTTTGATCCCTGGTGAGGGAACTAGATAAAGCACGTGGCCAGGAAGATCCCACGGGCCGCAGCTGAGACCCGGCACAGCCAAATAAATAAATAATTTAAAAATCCCCAGCATTTAATCAGCATTCAATAAGTATAGATTGGAATGAATGTATGAATGAATGAATAAAAGGTAAGGGCCTTTTAGCCAGATTAGACCTAATGTTTCCTCTACTTCTGCATCAAAGATATGTGGGGTTTTTTTTTCCAGAGGAAGTGGACTTTTAATTTTTAATACTTCTTTCTTAAATTACAGAAAATTTAAGTCTTCGCCGTCAGATCCCACTCCATAGAAAGTGTAGGGTGGCTTTACAGCAGTTTGATTTAAACCATTAAACTCTCTTCCCCTACTATTTTCAAGGTCTTAGTTAAACATCTCCCAGCACAATCGCACAGACGCTGTCCAAAGATATGTTTTATCTGACACAGAATTAAACCTTCATGTACAGTTGGATGGAAGGCCTGTTACATTTGCTGAGCGGAAAAATGTTTAAAAGTAACTGAATATGTGTTCTTTTTAGAGCCGGGATTGGCATTTCTCCTCGAGTAGGATGCTAAACCAGTCATTTGTTGCCCAGTGTCCTGTGAAATAATTACATCTGCAAGCATCTTGGCATGAAGAGCAACGTCGTTCCACCAGGTGGCGCAGTACCAGGTGGCTGCTTCGCCCAGCCTCCTCTGTGGAGGTGGTCAGATCCGTGATAGGGTAAGGAAGAGGATAAACTTTAAAGTATACTTGCAAATAGAGGGGGCATTAAAAAATAGAACATAAGTGATTGACTTTATCTCATTTAAATTATTTTATCTCATTTAGACACTGAATAATTTAAGCGCCATTCTGACACGGAGGAGTGCAATCTTATCTCACTGTAAAGGTAATGAGAGGCTAGTTTTCAACAAGAGTCCATTATGTTTGAACGGTATTTGTTTAAATTGTCCAATTGATTTCATGTTTGCTGAAAGAGATACGTTTCTAACAGTGTTGCTGAAGCAGATGTGGTCTTTGGTTAGGAGTAATGAAAGCGGAGTTGAGACTTCTGACCCTTATTGTCATGTTAATCACTTATCTCTGGTTAAGCATCCCTGCATTTCTGGTAGCTTATTTCTATTAGTTGGTATTAAATCTTTGAAAAATGCTTTGAAATTTTTAGATGAACACAGCCACATGATCTGTGAATTCATCCAATATGCTTCATGCCCTTGAAGCCTGCCTTAGCATTGTCATAGATCTCAAGGGCAAAGGCCAAATTTATTTTCTACATCACCAAATAGGATATCAAACAAATATGCAATTAATGGAATTTGGAGGCTTGGTGACAAATTTTGATCCATTTCACAGTTCCAAGGATAGATCGATTTACCAGGAAGCTGAATTTAGTTAACTGGGTTTTAAATATTTGGATTTTATAGTTGTTATCATACTTTTTTCCCCCCTAAATTTAGAAATCTCCTAAATTTTAAAGTATGGCTTTAGAGGGAAAATGGCCCCATTTTTAGCATTAAAAAAAAAACCTCAAAATTATTAAAATGTAACAATAATGGCTTAGTAATCTTGCTGAATGACAGATGGAAACCTTCTTTGTCCTAATGTAAAATCTCAGCAGGAAGGACTCATGAACTCCTGCTGACAATCTAAGGTTGTGAAAGGGTTTTGGAGAATTAATCCTTGCATAAGCTACTTTATACCAAAAGTAATGTAACTGCTTTTAGAGTTGTACATTTTAAAGATGATAATACTTCCTTGGAGATTTAAAAAAATTCTAGGGATTTTCATATATTAAAGATGATTTAAGGTTGACTTGCGGTAGATTTACTTCCAATTCATGAAATGAACAGTTGGAGAAAACACCCCAAGTCTTGATTTATGATGGTAAACTTCGTAAGAAAATGAATTTACAATATTTCCAACTAAAATGGCTTTGAAATTATAGTTAAAAGACTAGACTATATTACAGCATAATATGTATTGCTCTAAATAGTTACATGAGTTCTGAATTTTCTCAGTGTAATTAGCCAATTTAGGTTTAAACCCTTTTCTAGCCCTTCCCCACCCCTCCTCCAACAATTGTGTTTTTAACCTATGTGTACAGTCATGTTTCATTGCTCGGGTTAATGGAAGTTTTACTATTTTGAAACTTACCTTCCTCCTTAAACTTCTTTCTTCTGGTTGTCAGGCGAGAACATTTTAGGGGCAATGTATCAATACGTAACCATCCTAATAAAAGCTAGCTGGTAATAATGTTCATCAGTTAAAGAGTAACACAAAAATTGAATTATTGGAAGACAGTCTTTTCTTTCGTTAAGCATTAATGAAATGTCTTTGTGTCCAATGAAAATCCAATGAAGTGTCTAGAATGGTGGATTTTAAGAGGAGGGTCATAAAATAACCATGCTTAAAGAAATAACTTCAACGGCACTTTCTTCCTTTTCCACCCAGACCCGTGGAGCTGGTCCTTCAACACATATTGAAGAAATGTAAGTAAATTTGGAAAGTTCTGATTTTCGAAAGCAAGACAAGAAACTCCTTTTCAACATTTCATGTCGTTTATTAATGCAGTATACATTAGATCCAAAATCTGCATTTTCTAAGCATACTGTGTTTGGATCTTTCAGATTCTTCTGCAGTCTTAGGTTATGTCTACAGATGTACCCTTAAGTGGATGAACAACACATTCTATAATTATTGAAAATATAGTACAGAGTGAAATGATTTAAATATAATTTAGGCACATATTGATTAAGAAAATAGATATCTCTCAATACAATACTTCTCTGTCTTGGTAAAAATAATAAAGCAAAGAAAATAATTCATTTCTGAAGTTGCTTTCCTTCACCTGTAAAGGTCTGATCTCCTCCCACTATGCATATATACCCTTTACTGTTAAGGAAAGCTTTGCATATGTATATATAGAAGAATAAGCTACGTAAATATTGAAGACATGTCATTCTCCCAAAGGAGACAGTGGTTTTTAATGATTCCTTGCCTCAAACCGATGAGTCTGTAGAATTCAGAACCCATGTGGACACAGCTTACGTCCCTGCTCTTGGGGTAGGCATAGGACACCCGTTACTGGTAAGGAAGTACAGGCCCTGCCCCTGCTGCTGCAGAGATAATGACTCAAAAAAGCCAGGCTAAAATTTATTAAAACAAAAGAAACCAGAAATATAAGAACCACAGGTGCTGACTTATTGGTATTACATCTTGGACCAGTCAAATGCCTTTATTTTCATTTAAGTTTTTTGATCACTATAGTCAAACTGTCAGTTTAAAATTCCTCATTCCCCGTTGTAGGGTTTTGAGCTGCAATTATACTACGTTGACTTCTAAAAGATGAATTTACCATATTCATTCATATTTTATAGCTGATTGATTGCAGTAGACTGGGATTTAATACCTATTTCCGAGCTGGCCCTGTTTAAACTATTTAGCATTTGAATGAAATGAATGTTAATTATGCACCTTGGTTTTTTGGTTCAGAACTATCTTCCTATGCTTGTTTTGACTCTACAGGAGGAAGCTAGGCTAGCAGTGTAAATAGATAAAATTGCCTGGTCTGGCGCTGAGTGGAACTTGCTAAGAATGAAATCCTAAGGAATGCTCATTCAAAAGCTGTAGCCGTGGGTAAATCCTTCCTCCATTTGGAAAGTTCCACTGTTACTTCAGCTGACAATGATGTACAACAATGTCTCAATCAGTAACAGAGGATTTCTTTAATTTAGCTAATGTTTTGTTCTTAAAGAAAAAAAATTATAAAAATGAACCTGAAAGCCTTGGGGAGTCTGATCTCACCATATTCGCACGGTGTGACAGGTATTTAAAGTAGGGGAGGCATCACTAAAGCTACTGATATTTATAAACCTGAACAACCTTTTCAAAATTGTCATAAAGTTTAACAATTTAAATAGCCATACTGCATCTAAAGATTCAATACATATAATTGCATATGTTGTGCTTTTCAGAACTTAACATCTTCAAATGCATTTCAAACCGAGATGGTATTTCCACATCATGCCTATTTAAAAGCAAATATAATAGATACTATTCCTGGTCACAAAGCCAGGCAAATCCCCCTAACTCCACTCAAAGGGCAGCAATCTAATCTAGCTTCCCTACATCTACTGAATGAGCGCTTCTCTGTTAAAATCAGAATGTGGAAAAAAAAGTCACTTTTTCCCCGTATGCACCTCTGAGACCAAGCATAATCCTCTACATGTTTTTTTGTTTAAATTCCCTTCCAGTGTTACTTCTTCCCGACAGCCGAGCGGGGGGAGAAAGAAAAGTGATGAGGAGAGCACTGCTCACCTTGGGCGTCGTCCTCCCACCCCCGGATTCTCATCTGACGCTTTGCGACATATGTAGTGGTGTCAGCATCTCTTCAAAGATGGCGCCCTTCACGTTGGAACCCCTCAGGTTGGCTTCTTGAAGGTCACACCCAGACAGGTCGCAGTTCTGTAGGACAAAAACAATATTCTTGGAAGTAGTAGACGGATTTAAGGCCTCATCTGTTCCCTCTCAAAGTGATTCCTGGGGCATATTAGGAAAAGGTTCCTATATAATCAAACTCAGTTATTTCTGGAAAACTTCCAGAAATCTTAGGAGAAAGTCATATTTTCTTCTCTCTGTATGTATTCTCTCTAGTGGATGCTCAGGCTGACCACTGTCAATATGTATAAACCAAAGTTAATGACGAAGCATGTCCCTTCTGTGTTTTAGGCATTTAAAATCCAGAATGGACTCCAATGTAGTAAAAAGTATCTAAACGATCCATGACCAATAATAATGCAAGGCATGGGGGCGAGGGGGTGGGGAAGACTGTGTTAAAAAAATATATGAGAGAAAGGGATTTCACTTCATTAAATCGCGTAATAGATTCTCCTTCAAACCTAACACTCTTAGAGCAAGGAATTACCTCTTTTTAACCCCCAAATTATGTGTACAGTTCAATGAGTTTTAACAAATGTATACAGCAGTGTAACCACCACCATAAGTGGGAGCTGCTTTCAAATTTCCCTTGAGATCAGGGAGTGACAGATGAGACAGGGATTTTGGATAAGTCCTACATCCCTGGGGATGGTGGGGACAATGGTTAGAGAGAAGGGTGACTGCACATAACCTGTCAGCAGCTGCCCCAACAGTCAACCTGATTAGTCTTTGCAATCAGCTGGATAAAGAGAAGCTTTTTGCTGTTTAACTGCATTGACTACATGCTAACTGAAACCAAGGAAAAACAATCATCATCATAGGTGACTAACACATAATAAAAAACTAAATAATGGTGCTTATAATAGGTTTATACCTTCAGTCTTAGGCTGGTTCTTTTTGCCTTTAAGGTTAATGGGGCCTGCTACTACGCTGCTAAGACCTATCAAGAGAACAAGGCGAAAACGTTTAAAAAAAATCAACAGCAAGCTAAACGTTGACGTGCTAGTCTCTACAATCCAATCTATGCCAGGTTTTCTTGTATAGGGCTGTACTGTTCAATACGATAGTCCCAGCCACATATGGCAGCTTATATTTAAATGAATTAAAATGAAATACAATTAAAAAAAATCCATCTCTCAGTGGCACTGGCCACATTTTAAAAGCTCAGTAGCCATATGTGGCTGGTGGTTGCTGGACTGAACAGCAGACACAGAACATGCCCACTGTCGCAGAAAGAGCTACCAGAGAGCGATGATAACAGACCTAGTAACAGCTGTGGAGTCTGCACGCTAAATCTGCCAATCAAGATGATGCATACAAGACAATGCTGATGAAAAAGGTGACTGGGCAGAATGGAAATCTCAGGTGGAGATTCAAGAAAGAATATGACGCCGATTTAGAACAGGCTTTCCCTGAACCTGATTTCCAAACACAGATGTCATTTCAATTTCTCAAGTAGTTCAAGAAATAATCCGGCCCCATTTAATTCTGTTTGGAATTAAAATTTAAGGAAACCACAATCAACTGGATTAAAAAAGCATCTATCAAACATATCTACTTGAGGGAGACCCAAGGAAAAGAGGAGAAATGAAATCAGCTCAGACTGAATGCCGGATGAGTCTTCAAATCTGAACCTGGCATCTGTAACTTAGGTAACCGGATCCTGCTCTGGAATTCAAATTTGTTTAAACGAGCAATTGAAAGGAAAGCATCCCCTTCAGCTGGGCTGGCATGTTACCTGGCAGTTCTGACCAGCCAACTACTTTGTTTATGATCTTGATACATTTTGCAGGAGCTACTCAGTAATTCTAGATGAATAAAAACTCTTTCAACTTGCTGACTCACCTCCAAATCAGTTCCAGCCAGAGTCGCTCCTCTGAGGTTACAGTTCTTCAACTTTGCATTTTTTAAGGTAGCAACTCTCAGGTTAATTCCTGTCATTTGACTTCCTTCCATATCCACACCTTTCAGATTAGCACCTAAAGGGAATAATACATTTTAGGCATAGTTGAACTTGAAAATATTTATAGTCATCTATCTTCAAAAGATGCAAGGTGACTTATAATAGAGGTGAATGATGACCTCTGGATCCTCTGGAAATGACTGTGAATTATAAATCTGCCTCTCAACCAGCATACATATATAAAGAGTTCTTTGTTAACAATTTGTTTGCTTGCTTACACTATGAATTAAGAATTCATGTTTTAGTCTGTAGTTTTGATGGAGGAATTAAATTCGGTCTTATGATAATTAGCACTTCTAAATATGCCCTGGAAAGTTCATGGCAATGAAGATAAGTACTGTGTCTTCTAAATATACAAATAAATGAATTGACCAGTTCATGGACACAACAAAGCAATAAGGAATTCATAAACAAAACATTAGATCCAAAAATGACAAAAAGCTGCCTGCCTAGATGCAAACTGAATTTCTTAATTTTGGTCCGTGTAAGGCTATGCTGTTCTGTTTGAAAGTTTAAGATGTTGATACTTAATTCTCCAACGGAAGCCTCCTTAAACACTGGAGGCCACATTTCCCGAGTTCAGCATGTTGGTACCACGACTGAGACCAAGCAATGGCTTATCCCTTTGCAAATTCTCTAAGTATAAGAAGACATCTACATCCCTATGGTTATCATGTTTTACCAGTAACAATTACTTTGCAGGGCTTTTTACTTAACAGTGTGTTTTTACCTTAGAGAAGGTAATTATAGATAGAATCTCACCTTCTAAATTGGCTTTAAGACCAGAAGGATCTTCAAAATTGCACAGTTTCAGGGATGCTCCTTCTGCATTAGAACAGAGCATCTTGACTCCCTGGAGATTTGCACACTGGCAAAGGAAAAGAGAAAAGTCCATGTATTAAGGTTCAGAATTTTGTTTGGAATAGAAAAAATTGGCTCAAACAGTAAAACAAAAAAAAGGAGGGAAAAAAAAAGCTCAGTTTGATACACTCACAATCAATTAGTTTCTGTTTACAATAAAGACTTTTCCAATTGAACCCAATAAAAACTGAGAAATGCTTTTAAAAAATAGTTGTTTTAAAAGAAACAAAAGGCAAATAAACAATAGCATTCCTGCTTTACATGAAACTTAAGAGTTTAGATAAAGAAGCTGAGGAGTCTGGACCATGACATCCCTATTTCTGTTTTTATAAACAGCCCAGGACATGTCAATGTGATAGTTGAAATGTCTGTGTGAAGAAATTTGTTAGGGGTATGGATTTTCTCCTTCCTTATTATTGTAGGAATCAATCAATGAAATTCTTGATGCTCAATAATGCTACCACTACCTTCTTTTCAAAGGCCAGACTGCTAAGGCCAGTAATGAAAGGCATCGTCTAGCTACAAACACCACCAAGTTGTTTGTAGGGTCTTTCTGTACCAACCAGCAATGTTGTTGCTCTACCACATTGTCAGTCCTGAGTACCCAAGCCACAGTACAAGATGTAAAGAGGAAAAAGCCAGAAAATATATGTTAGAATTGTAAATTATGCTAGTTTGTCTTGGAGGATTCAACATCAGATCTGAACAACTACTAGATAACGCAGGAAGCTATCTATAAAGGTGTTTTAAAATCTGTAAGGCACTACATAAATGATAACTGTAGTTATTATGAATTAGATCAGTGAAGAAATCTAAAATCCAAAGGCTGATCAAGTTATGTGACAGCTATACCTAACAAGAAAAATCCTTGTTTCATTAAGTGTAATTTCATTCACCCTACAGTCAATTCTAATGAAAGGGAGATAAGCTATAGGCCATTTCAAATCACAGGTAACTGACGAACACACATGCATTTCCATCTATGCCTGTGCTTTAATACCAGGTAGTACAGAAGCTCACACTGAAAGGTAGGACAGTGAGGACCTGGAAGGACCAACATTACCTCAAAGATGACTGGATTTTATGTACTTGAAAATATAACAGGACAGGAAGCCGATAACTTGAAAATACATGTCTCTGGTTCCCTATGTTATACTCCCAGGTAAAACAGACTGTAAATATTATGAGAAGTTTCCAAGGTAATTATATAAGTACTGCTCTATACTCAAGGCTATGCTATGGAATCTCAAAAAGAAACAAATATATAAGAAATTCAAGTTAAGTTTTCTGTCTTCAACCATAGAAAGCATTTTACCCATTATTTATCTAATGGTAAAGCAGTTCACCAACACTGAGACCTCAGAATTCAGTTACTAAGTAAACCAGCACTGCAACTGTAAGAATTGGGATATTTACTATATCAAGGGGCATTGGGTTTTGATGAAAGCAGTTAGGTTATTACTGTTTCGTTAAAGTACGATAATGATATTAAGACTTTTTTAAATGACCCTTATCTTTATGAGATAAATAGATAGAACTGCCCCGGAGCCTGGGGGGAGGTTGGCCTCACTGAGGATCCGGCTCTGTAGGGGCCCCGGTGGCCGAAGCTACAACAGTCGTGGGGACGGCGGGCCAGATCACTCATCCTGGGGTAAGCCAGCTGCCGTGTCATGAGGACACTCAAGCAGCCCTAAGGAGAGATCCATGTGGCAAGTAACTGAGGCCTCTTACCCATAGCCACCTGAGTGCGCAAGGAGAGGGGATTAAGAGCGCTGCTTAAAGGAGCTCCAGAGACGCGTGCGAGCTGCAGCTAAAAGCACAGACCCCAGTCGGGTATAAGACACTAAGGCTGCTGCTGCCGCCACCAAGAAGCCTGTGTGCAAGCACAGGTCACTATCCACACCCCCCTTCCTGGGAGTCTGTGCAGCCCGCCACTGCCAGGGTCCTGGGATCCAGGGACAACTTCCCAGGGAGGACGCACGGCGTGCCTCAGGCTGCTGCAACGTCACATCGGACTCTGACGCCACAGGCTCGCCCCGCCTCTGTACCCCTCCCTCCCCCCAGCCTGAGTGAGCCAGAGTCCCGGAATCAGCGGCTCGTTAACCCCGTCCTGTCTGAGTGAACAACAGATGCCCTCCGGCGACATACACGCAGAGGCGGGGCCAAATCCAAAGCTGAGACCCGGGAGCTGTGAGAGCAGGGAAGGGGAAATCTCTCCCAGCAGCCTCAGGAGCGGCGGATTAAAGCTTCACAATCAACTTGATGCACCCTGCATCTGTGGAATACATGAATAGACAACGAATCATCCCAAATTGAGGAAGTGGGCTTTGAGAGCAAGATCTATGATTTTTTCCCCTTTTCCTCTTTTTGTGAGTGTGTATGTGTATGCTTCTGTGCGAGATTTCGTCTGTATAGCTTTGCTTCCACCATTTGTCCTAGGGTTCTATCCATCCGTTTTTTTTTCTTAATGATTATCTTTTATTTTAATAACTATTTTATCTTACTTTATTTTACTTTATCTTCTTTCTTTATTTTCCTTCCTTTCCTCCTTCCTGCCTCCCTCCCTCCCTCCCTTTTCTTCTTCCTTCCCTTCTTTCTTCTCCTAATTCTTTCTTTCTACTTTTTCTCCCTTTTGTCCGAGCGTGTGGAGGAAAGGCAGCAGGAGTCAGTGCTGTGCCTCTGAGGTGGGAGAGCCAACTTCAGGACACTGGTCCACAAGAGACCTCCCAACTCCACATAATATCAAACAGTAAAAAACTCCCATAGATCTCCAGCTCAACACCAGCACCCAGCTTCACTCAACGACCAGCAAGCTACAGTGCTGGACACCCTATGCCAAACAACTAGCAAGACAGGAACACAACGCTACCCATTAGCAGAGAGGCTGCCTAAAATCATAATAAGTCCACAGACACACCAAAACACACCACCAGACATGGACCTGCCCCCCAGAAAGACAAGATCCAGCCTCATCCACCAGAACACAGGCACTAGTCCCCTCCACCAGGAAGCCTACACAACCCACTGAACCAACCTTAGCCACTGGGGACAGATACCAAAAACAATGAGAACTACGAACCTGCAGCCTGCAAAAAGGAGACCCCAAACACAGGAAGATAAGCAAAATGAGAAGACAGAAAAACACACAGCAGATGAAGGAGCAAGATAAAAACCCACCAGACCTAACAAATGAAGAGGAAATAGGCAGTCTACCTGAAAAAGAATTCAGAATAATGATAGTAAAGATGATCCAAAATCTTGGAAATAGAAGAGACAAAATGCAAGAAACATTTAACAAGGACCTAGAAGAACTAAAGACGAAACAAGCAACGATGAACAACACAATAAATGAAATTAAAAATACTCTAGATGGGATCAATAGCAGAATAACTGAGGCAGAAGAACGGATAAGTGACCTGGAGGATAAAATAGTGGAAATAACTACTGCAGAGCAGAATAAAGAAAAAAGAATGAAAAGAACTGAGGACAGTCTCAGAGACCTCTGGGACAACATTAAATGCACCAACATTCGAATTATAGGGGTTCCAGAAGAAGAAGAGATAAAGAAAGGGACTGAGAAAATATTTGAAGAGATTATAGTTGAAAACGTCCCTAATATGGGAAAGGAAATAGTTAATCAAGTCCAGGAAGCACAGAGTCCCATACAGGATAAATCCAAGGAGAAATATGCCAAGACACATATTATTCAAACTGTCAAAAATTAAATACAAAGAAAACATATTAAAAGCAGCAAGGGAAAAACAACAAATAACACACAAGGGAATCACCACAAGGTTAACAGCTGATCTTTCAGCAGAAACTCTGCAAGCCAGAAGGGACTGGCAGGACATATTTAAAGTGATGAAGGAGAAAAACCAAGATTGCTGTACCCAGCAAGGACCTCATTCAGATTTGATGGAGAAATTAAAACCTTTACAGACAAGCAAAAGCTGAGAGAGTTCAGCACCACCAAACCAGCTTTACAACAAATGCTAAAGGAACTTCTCTAGGCAAGAAACACAAGAGAAGGAAAAGACCTATAATAACGAACCCAAAACAATTCAGAAAATGGGAACAGGAGGATACATATCACTAATTACCTGAAATGTAAATGGACTAAATGCTCCCACCAAAAGACACAGATTGGCTGAATGGATACAAAAACAAGACCCATATATATGCTGTCTACAAGAGACCCACTTCAGACCTAGAGACACATACAGACTGAAAGTAAGGGGATGGAAAAAGATATTCCATGCAAATGGAAACCAAAAGAAAGCTGGAGTAGCAATTCTCATATCAGACAAAATAGACTTTAACATAAAGACTATTAGAAGGGACAAAGAAGGACACTACATAATGATCAAGGGATTGATCCAAGAAGAAGATATAATTTGAAGAAGATATAAATGTAAATATTTATGCACCCAACATAGGAGCACCTCAATACATAAGGCAAATACTAACAGCCATAAAAGGGGAAATCGACAGCAACACATTCATAGTAGGGGACTTTAACACCCCACTTTCACCAATGGACAGATCATCTAAAATGAAAATAAATAAGGAAACACAAGCTTTAAATGATACATTAAACAAGATGGACTTAATTGATATTTATAGGACATTTCATCCAAAAACAACAGAATACACATTCTTCTCAAGTGCTCATGGAACATTCTCCAGGATAGATATCTTGGGTCACAAATCAAGCCTTGGTAAATTTAAGAAAATTGAAATTGTATCAAGAATCTTTTCCGGGGCCTCCCTGGTGGCGCGGTGGTTGAGAGTCCGCCTGCCGATGCAGGGGATGCGGGTTCGTGCCCCGGTCTGGGAGGATCCCATGTGCCGCGGAGCGGCTGGGCCCGTGAGCCATGGCCGCTGGGCCTGCGCATCCGGAGGCTGCGCGTCCGGAGCCTGTGCTCCGCAACGGGAGAGGCCACAACAGTGAGAGGCCCGCATACCACAAAAAAAAAAAAAAAAAAAAAGAATCTTTTCCGACCACAATGCTATGAGACTAGATATCAATTACAGGAAAAGAGCTGTAAAAAATACAAACACATGGAGGCTAAACAATACACTACTTAATAACGAAGTGATAACTGAAGAAATCGAAGAGGAAATAAAAATTACCTAGAAACAAATGACAATGGAGACACGATGACCCAAAACCTATGGGATGCAGCAAAAGCAGTTCTAAGAGGGAAGTTTATAGCAATACAATCCTACCTTAAGAAACAGGAAACATCTCGAATAAACAACCTAACCTTGCACCTAAAATAATTAGAGAAAGAAGAACAAAACCCCCCCAAAGTTAGCAGAAGGAAAGAAATCATAAAAACCAGATCAGAAATAAAGGAAAAAGAAATGAAGGAAACGATAGCAAAGATCAATAAAAGTAAAAGCTGGTTCTTTGAGAAGATAAACAAAATTGATAAACCATTAGCCAGACTCATCAAGAAAAAAAGGGAGAAGACTCAAATCAATAGAATTAGAAATGAAAAAGGAGAAGTAACAACTGACACTGTAGAAATACAAAAGATCATGAGAGATTACTACAAGCAACTCTATGCCAATAAAATTGACAACCTGGAAGAAATGGACAAATTCTTAGAAATGCACAACCTGCCAAAACTGAATCAGGAAGAAACAGAAAATATAAACAGACCAATCACAAGCACTGAAATTGAAACTGTGATAAAAAATCTTCCAACAAACAAAAGCCCAGGACCAGATGGCTTCACAGGCGAATTCTATCAAGCATTTAGAGAAGAGCTAACACCTATCCTTCTGAAACTCTTCCAAAATATAGCAGAGGGAGGAACACTCCCAAACTCATTCTACGAGGCCACCATTACCTTGATACCAAAACCAGACAAGGATGTCACAAAGAAAGAAAACTGCAGGCCAATATCACTGATGAACATAGATGCAAAAATCCTAAACAAAATACTAGCAAACAGAATCCAACAGCACGTTAAAAGGATCATACACCATGACCAAGTGGGGTTTATTCCAGGAATGCAAGGGTTTTTCAATATATGCAAATCAATCAATGTGATACACCATATTAACAAATTGAAGGAGAAAAACCATATGGTCATCTCAATAGATGCAGAGAAAGCTTTCGACAAAATTCAACACCCACTTATTATAAAAACCCTGCAGAAAGTAGGCATAGAGGGAACTTTCCTCAACATAATAAAGGCCATATATGACAAACCCAGAGCCAACATCGTCCTCAATGGTGAAAAACTGAAAGCATTTCCACTAAGATCAGGAACAAGACAAGGTTGCCCACTCTCACCACTCTTTTTTTTTTTTTTTTTTTTTGTGGTACGTGGGCCTCTCACTGCCATGGCCTCTCCCGTTGCGGAGCACAGGCTCCGGACGCGCAGGCTCAGCGGCCACAGTGCACGGGCCCAGCAGCTCCGCGGCACGTGGGATCCTCCCGGACCGGGGTACGAACCCATCTCCCTGCATTGGCAGGCGGACTCTCAACCACTGCGCCACCAGGGAAGCCCTCACCACTCTTATTCAACATAGTTTTGGAAGTTTTAGCTACAGCAATCAGAGAAGGAAAGGAAATAAAAGGAATCCAAATCGGAAAAGAAGTAAAGCTGTCATTGTTTGCAGACGACATGATACTGTAAATAGAGAATCCTAAAGATGCTACCAGAAAACTTCTAGAGCTAATCAATGAATTTGGTAAAGTAGCAGGATACAAAATTAATGCACAGAAATCTCTGGCATTCTTATACATTAATGATGAAAAAGCTGAAGGTGAAATCAAGAAAACACTCCCATTTACCATTGCAACAAAAAGAATAAAGTATCTAGGAATAAACCTACCTAAGGAGACAAAAGACCTGTATGCAGAAAATTATAAGACACTGATGAAAGAAATTAAAGATGATACAAATAGATGGAGAGATATACCATGTTCTTGGATTGGAAGAAGCAACATTGTGAAAATGACTCTACTACCCAAGCAATCTACAGATTCAATGCAATCCCTATCAAACTACCACTGGCATTTTTCACAGAACTAGAACAAAAAATTTCACAATTTGTATGGAAACACAAAACACCCCAGATAGCCAAAGCAATCTTGAGAACGAAAAACGGAGCTGGAGGAATCAGGCTCCCTGACTTCAGACTATACTACAAAGCTACAGTAATCAAGACAGTATGGTACTGGCACAAAAACAGAAAGATCAATGGAACAGGATAGAAAGCCCAGAGATAAACCCACGCACATATGGTCACCTTATCTTTGATAAAGGAGGCAAGAATGTACAGTGGAGAAAGGACAGCCTCTTCAATAAGTGCTGCTGGGAAAACTGGACAGGGACATGTAAAAGTATGAGATTAGATCACTCCCTAACACCATACACAAAAATAAGCTCAAAATGGATTAAAGACCTAAATGTAAGGCCAGAAACTATCAAACTCTTAGAGGAAAACATAGGCAGAACACTCTATGACATAAATCACAGCAGCCACCCTTTTTGACACACCTCCTAGAGAAATGGAAATAAAAAGAAAAAGAAATAAATAGGACCTAATGAAACTTCAAAGCTTTTGCACAGCAAAGGAAACCATAAACAATACCAAAAGACAATCCTCAGAATGGGAGAAAATATTTGCAAATTAAGCAACTGACAAAGGATTAATCTCCAAAATTTATAAGCAGCTCATGCAGCTCAATAACAAAAAAACAAACAACCCAATCCAAAAATGGGCAGAAGACCTAAATAGACAGTTCTCCAAAGAAGATATACAGACTGCCAACAAACACATGGAAGAATGCTCAACATCATTAATCATTAGAGAAATGCAAATCAAAACTACGAGGTACCATCTCACACCAGTCAGAATGGCCATCATCAAAAAATCTAGAAACAATAAATGCTGGAGAGGGTGTGGAGAAAAGGGAAAACTCTTGCACTGCTGGTGGGAATGTGAATTGGTACAGCCACTATGGAGAACAGTATGGAGGTTCCTTAAAAAACTACAAATAGAACTACCATATGACCAAGCAATCCCACTACTGGGCATATACCCTGAGAAAACCATAATTCAAAAAGAGTCATGTACCACAATGTTCATTGCAGCTCTGTTTACAATAGCCAGGTAATGGAAGCAACCTAAGTGTCCATCAACAGATGAATGGATAAAGAAGAATTGGCATATATATGCAATGGTATATTACTCAGCCATAAAAAGCACCGAAATTGAGTTATTTGTGGTGGGGTGGGTGGACTTAGAGTCTGCCATACAGAGTGAAGTAAGTCAGAAAGAGAAAGACAAATACCATATGCTAACACATATCTATGGAATTTAAGAAAAAAAAATGTAATGAAGAACCTAGGGGTAAGACAGGAATAAAGACACAGACCTGGGCCTCCCTGGTGGCACAGTGGTTGAGAGTCCGCCTGCCGATGCAGGGGATACGGGTTCGTGCCCCGGTTTGGGAGGATCCCATATGCCGCGGAGCGGCTGGGCCCGTGAGCCATGGCCGCTGGGCCTGCGCATCCGGAGCCTGTGCTCTGCAACGGGAGAGGCCACAACAGTGAGAGGCCCGCATACCGCAAAAAAAAAAAAAAAAAAAAAAGACACAGACCTACTAGAGAATAGACTTGAGGATATGGGGAGGGGGAAGGGTAAGCTGTGACAAAGCGAGAGAGTGGCATGGACATATATACACTACCAAACGTAAAATAGATAGCTAGTGGGAAGCAGCGACATAGCACAGGGAGATCAGCTCCGTGGCTTTGTGACCACCTAGAGCGGTGGGATAGGGAGGGTGGGAGGGAGGGAGACGCAAGAGGGAAGAGAGATGGGAACATATGTATATGTATAACTAATTTACTTTGTTATAAAGCAGAAACTAACACACCATTGTAAAGCAATTATACTCCAATAAAGATGTAAAAAAAAAGATAAAATAAATACAAGTGAAATTATGAGTTGCTGTAGAATAATCTTTGGAGAGGTACAGACGATACACAATTGTTTAAACACTGATATTGTTGAAGCTGAGGAACGGAGATATAAGGGGGATTCATTATAGTAGCTCATTTTTGTTTACATTTAACATTTTCCAAAGGAAAAAGTCATTTTAAAAAGACATAAGGAAAAGAAAATACACGGCTTAGAGTCTAGTTCTAACACTGCTGACAAACTAGGCTTTGGGGCTTGGGTAAGTCTCCAGGTTTCAGTTTCTTAGTCTGTAACATGGGGTCACACTCGACTATCAAGGTCCCTTCCAGCTCTTACCATACTATAAGTCTTGCACTGGGAATGTGCAATGGATTCGTAACAGCTGGATTATTATACCAGCTTTTACACAGCAGACTAAAGTCAATAATGGCAGTTGGAGCACATGGAAGAAACACTCTTCAGGATGCTGAAAGAACAGAGGGTGCAGCTCAGACGTGGACCATGTAACTGTGATAACAGCTGAGGTCATCTTGGTCGACAGCAGAATTGGAGGGTTCCTATGGAAAGGTTTCACAGCCCATGAGGGAGGGATCCATTAGGAGAGAAGTTCAACAAGAGGGGCGGAACCATTAGGTGCATCTTGTGCTTAGAACACATCATATTTTGTAGACACTGCAATATATAAGGCCATTCATCAGCAGTCATCTTCAAGTGCCAAAGACAATTAGCGATTAGTTTTGACTTTCATGGCCCACACACTCTGGGCAACAACTCCTCAACATGAGCCATTTTTTATCAATAATTAAATTTGCAATTCGATAGCACTTCAGTATGTATCAGATAAAATTACATAGGCCACTGAGAGACCAGTAAAAGGACCTTGAGCTCACCTCCTCTCATGAGCACACCAAAATCACAACTAACTGCTGAACAACCAGGGATAAAAAAGACTGAAACCTACCAAAAAAAAAGATACTCTAAATCCAAAGACATAAGGAAGAAACTATGAGATGGTAGGAGTGGTGCACTCACAATATAATCAAATCCCATACCAACTAGGTGGGTGACGCACAAACTGGAGAATAGTTCTATCACAGAAGGTCTCCCCACAGGAGTGACAGCTCTAGGCTCCATGCAGGCTCCCCAGCTTAAAGGTCTGGCATCAGGAGGAGGAGCCCCCTGAGCATTTGGCTTTGAAGGCTAGCAGGGCCTGACTGGAGGAGCTCCACGGGACTGGGGGAAACAGAGGCTCCACGCTTGAAGAGCACACACAAGATCTTGCATGCACTGGGACCCAGGGCAAAAGCAATGATTCCATAGGAGCCTGGGCCAGACCTAGCTGCTGGTCTTGGAGGGTCTCCTGGGGAGGTGGTGTGGGGGGGGACAGCTGTGGCTCTCTCTGGGGTCATAAAAGCTCGTGGCGGACATAGCAGGGATCTACGTGAACTCTGGCTGGAGGCAGACATTTTGGCCACCAAGACGTGGCCCCAACCAACAGCCTGTAGGCTCCGGTGCTGGGATGCCTCAGGCCAACCAACTAACAGCGTGGAAACACAGCACCACCTATCAGCAGACAGGCTGCCTAAAGACTTCCTGAGCCTACAGACACCTCTAGACATGCCCCCGGACACAGCCCTGCCCACCAGAGGGCCAAGACCCAGCTCCACCCCCCAGTGGGCAGGCACAAGCCCTTTCCGCTAGGTAGCCTGCACAAGCGTTTAGACAAGCCTCACACAGCAGGGGGCAGACACCAGAAGCAAGAAAACTATGATCCTGCAGCACTGAGCCCACAAACATAGGTCAGAAAGTACCCTAGGACCAGGCTGGCCCTTGGGTGATGAGAGAGGAGTGTACTGCCGGGACACACAGGAAAACCCCTACTGAGGGCCACTTCTCCAAGGTCAAGACACATAAGCCACTACATACATAAAAATAAAACAACTGATTTTTAAACAAAATGAGATGGCAAAAGAATAAGTTCCGGAAGAAGGAACAAGATAAAACCCCAGAAGCAGGACGAATAAGTGCAGTGGAGATAGGCAATCTACCTGAGAAAGAGTTCAGAGTAACGATCGTACAGATGATCCAAGAACTCGGGGAAAAAATGGATGCACAGAGCGAGAAGTTGCAAGAAGGTTTTTAGCAAAGAGTTAGAAAATATAAAGAATAACAAACACAGCTGAAGAATAAAATAACAAATGAAAAATACACTAGAAGCAATCAGTAGCAGAATAAATGAGGCAGAAGAACAAAGCAGTGAGCTGGAAGACAGAGTGGTGGAAACCACTGCCGTGGAACAGAATAAAGAAAAAATAATGAAAAGACATGAGGAGAGTTTAAGAGCCCTCTGGGACAAATGTCAAACATACCAACATTCACATTAAAGGGGTCCCAGAAGGAGATGAGGGAGAGAAAGAGCCTGAGAAAATATTTGAAGAGATAATAGCTAAAAATGTCCCTGATGTGGGAAAGGAAATAGTCACCAAAGTCCAGGAAGCAGAGAGAGTGCCATACAGGGTTAACCCAAGGAGGAACACACTCAGACACATAATAATCAAAATGATAAAAATTAAAGACAGAGAAAATATTAAAAGCAATAAGGGAAAAGCAACAAATAACATACAAGGAAATCCCCTGAAGACTATCAGCTGATTTCTTAGCAGAAACTCTGCAGGCCAGAAAGCAGTAGCATGATATATTTAAAGTGATGAAAGGGAAAAACCTCCAGCCAAGAATACTCTACCCAGCAAGGCTCTCGTTCAGATTTGACGGAGAAATCAAAAGCTTTACAGACAAGCAAAAATTAACAGAATTCAGCACCACCAAACCAGTTTTACAACAAATGCTAAAGGAACTTCTCCAAGTGGAAAAGAAAAGGTCACAGCTAGAAACCGGAAAGTTCACTGGTAAAGGCAACTATACAGTACAGGTAGGAAATCATCCACACACAAATATGATACCAAAACCAGTAATTGTGAAAGGAGGAGAGTACAAATGCAGGATATTTAAAATGCATTTGAAATTAAGAGATCAGCAACTTAAAACAATAATGTATACATACAGACTGCTCTATCAAAACATCATGTTAACTACAAACAAAAAAACCTGTAATATATACACAAAAAAGAAAAAGGAACCCAAACACAACACTAAACATGATCATCAAATCAGAAGAGAACAAAAGAGGAAACAAAGAAAAAAGACCTACAAAAACAAATCCAAAACAATTAACAATATGGCAATAAGAACATACATATTGATAAATACCTTAAATATAAATGGATTAAATGCTCCAACCAAAAGACATAGACTGACTGCATGTAAAAACAGCACCCATATATATGCTGTCTACAAGAGACCGACTTCAGAGCTAGAGACAAATACAGACTGAAAGTGAGGTGATGGAAAAAGGTATTCCATGTAAATAGAAATCAAAAGGAGGCTGGAGTAGCAACACTCATATCAGACAAAATTGACTTTCAAATAGAAGACTGTTACAAGAAACAAAGAAGGACACTACATAATGAACAAGGGATTAATCCAATAAGATATAACAACTAAATATGTGTGCACCCAATATAGGAGCTCTTCAACATATAAGGCAGATGTTAACAGACATAAAAGAAGAAATTGAGAGTAACACAATAATAGTTGGGGACTTCAGTACCCCACTTACATCAATGGACAGAAAATCAAGACAGAAAATCAATAAGGAAACACAGGCCTTAAATGAAACATCAGACCAGATGGACTTGATATTTATAGAGCATTCCATCCGAAAGGAGCAGAATACACATTCTTTTCGAGCACACATGGAACATTCTCCAGGATTGATCACATGATGGGCCACAAAGCAAGTCTTGGTAAATTTAAGAAAACTGAAATTGTGTCAAGCATCTTTTCCAACCACAACACTATGAGATTAGAAATCAACTACAAGAAAAAAACTGCAGAAGGGACGAGGGGAAGATGGCAGAAGAGTAAGACGCAGAGATCACCTTCCTCCCCACAGATACACCAGAAATACATCTACATGTGGAACAACTCCTACAGAACACCTACTGAACGCTGGCAGAAGACCTCAAACCTCCCAAAACGCAAGAAAGTCCCCACGTACCTGGGTAGGGCAAAATAAAAAAGAATAAACAGAGACAAAAGGATAGGGACGGGACCTGCACCAGGGGGAGGGAGCCGTGAAGGAGTAAAGGTTTCCTCACACTAGGAGCCCCTTCGTGGGCGGAGACTGCGGGTGGCGGACGGGGAAAGCTTCGGAGCCACGGAGAAGAGCGCAGCCACAGGGGTGCGGAAGGCAAAGCAGAGAGATTCCCCCACAGAGGATCGGTGTGCACCAGCACTCACCAGCCCGAGAGACTTGTCTGCTGGCCCGCCAGGGCAGGTGGAGCTGGGAGCTGAGGCTCGGGCTGCGGTTGGAGCGCAGGGAGAGGACTGGGGCTGGCGGCGTGAACACAGCCTGAAGGGGGTTACTGCACCATGGCTAGCCGGGAGTGAGTCTGGGGAAAAGTCTGGTCCTGCTGAAGAGGTAAGAGACTTTTTCTTCCCTCTTTGTTTCCTGGTGCGCTAGGAGAGGGGATTAAGAGCACTGCTTAAAGGAGCTTCAGAGACGGGCGCGAGCCGCGGCGAAAAGCGTGGACCCCAGAGACGAGCATAAGACGCTAAGGCTGCTGCTGCCGCCACCAAGAAGCCTGTGTGCGAGCACAGGTCACTATCCACACCTCCCTTCTGGGGAGCCTGTGCAGCCCGCGACTGCCAGGGTCCCGGGATCCAGGGACAACTTCCCCCGGAGAACACACAGTGCACCTCAGAGTGGTGCAACATCATGGTGGCCTCTGCGGCCGCAGGCTCACCCCGCCTCCGTACCCCTCCCGCCCCCTGGCCTGAGTGAGCCAGAGCCCCCAACTAGCGGCTCCTTTAACCCCGTCCTGTCTGAGCGAAGAACAGATGCCCTGCTGTGACCTACACGCAGAGGCGGGGCCAAATCCAAAGCTGAGACCCGGGAGCCCTGAGAACAAAGAAGAGAAAGGGAAATCTCTCCCAGCAGCCTCAAAAGCAGCAGATTAAAGCTCCACAATCAACTTGATGCACCCTGCATCTGTGGAATACATGAATAGATTAACGAGTCATCCCAAATTGAGGAGGTGGACTTGGAGAGCAAGATTTATGATTTTTTCCCCTTTTCCTCTTTTTGTGAGTGTGTATGTGTATGTTTCTGTGTGAGATTTTGTCTGTATAGCTTTGCTTCCACCTTTTGTCCTAGGGTTCTATCCGTCCATTTTTTAAAATATTTTTTTTTTTTTTTTTTTTTTTGCGGTATGCGGGCCTCTCACTGTTGTGGCCTCCCCCGTTGCGGAGCACAGGCTCCGGACGCGCAGGCTCAGCGGCCATGGCTCACGGGCCCAGCCGCTCCGCGGCATATGGGATCCTCCCAGACCGGGGCACGAACCCGTATCCCCTGCATCGGCAGGCGGACTCTCAACCACTTGCGCCACCAGGGAGGCCCTAAAATATTTTTTATTTTAATAACTTTATTTTATTTTATCTTACTTTATTTTATTTTACTTTATCTTCTTTCTTTTTTCCTTCCTTCCCTCCATTCTTCCTCCCTCCCTCCCTCCTTTCTTTCTTCCTTCCTACCTTTCTTCCTTCCTTTCTACTTCTACTAATTCTTTCCTTCTACTTTTTCTCCCTTTTATTCTGAGCCGTGTGGATGAAAGGCTCTTGGTGCTGCACCCAGGAGTCAGTGCTGTGCCTCTGAGGTGGGAGAGCCAACTTCAGGACACTGTTCAACAAGAGACCTCCCAGCTCCACATAATATCAAATGGCGAAAATCTCCCAGAGATCTCCATCTCAGCATCAAGACCCAGATTCACTCAACGACCAGCAAGCTATAGTGCTGGACACCCTATGCCAAACAACTAGCAAGACAGGAACACAACCCCACCCATTAGCAGAGAGGCTGCCTAAAATCATAATAAGTCCACAGACACACCAAAACACACCACCAGACATGGACCTGCCCCCCAGAAAGACAAGATCCAGCCTCATCCACCAGAACACAGGCACTAGTCCCCTCCACCAGGAAGCCTACACAACCCACTGAACCAACCTTAGCCACTGGGGACAGACACCAAAAACAATGAGAACTACGAACCTGCAGCCTGCAAAAAGGAGACCCCAAACACAGTAAGATAGGCAAAATGAGAAGACAGAAAAACACACAGCAGATGAAGGAGCAAGATAAAAACCCACCAGATCTAACAAATGAAGAGGAAATAGGCAGTCTACCTGAAAAAGAAATCAGAATAATGATAGTAAAGATGATCCAAAATCTTGGAAATAGAATAGACAAAATACAAGAAACATTTAACAAGGACCTAGAAGAACTAAAGATGAAATAAGCAACGATGAACAACAAAATAAATGAAATTAAAAATACTCTAGATGGGATCAATAGCAGAATAACTGAGGCAGAAGAACGGATAAGTGACCTGGAAGATAAAATAGTGGAAATAACTGCTGCAGAGCAGAATAAAGAAAAAAGAATGAAAAGAACTGAGGACAGTCTCAGAGACCTCTGGGACAATATTAAATGCACCAACATTCGAATTATAGGGGTTCCAGAAGAAGAGAAAAAGAAAGGGACTGAGAAAATATTTGAAGATATTATAGTTGAAAACGTCCCTAATATGGGAAAGGAAATAGTTAATCAAGTCCAGGAAGCACAGAGTCCCATACAGGATAAATCCAAGGAGAAATATGCCAAGACACATATTAATCAAACTGTCAAAAATTAAATACAAACAAAACATATTAAAAGCAGCAAGGGAAAAACAACAAATAACACACAAGGGAATCCCCATAAGGTTAACAGCTGATCTTTCAGCAGAAACTCTGCAAACCACAAGGGACTGGCACGACATATTTAAAGTGATGAAGGAGAAAAACCTGCAACCAAGACTACTCTACCCAGCAAGGATCTCATTCAGATTTGATGGAGAAATTAAAACCTTTACAGACAAGCAAAAGCTGAGAGTTCAGCACCACCAAACCAGCTTTACAACAAATGCTAAAGGAACTTCTCAAGGCAAAAAACACAAGAGAAGAAAAAGACCTACAATAACGATCCCAAAACAATTAAGAAAATGGGAATAGGAACATACATATCGATCATTACCTTAAATGTAAATGGACTAAATGCTCCCACCACAAGACACAGATTGGCTGAATGGATACAAAAACAAGACCCATATATATGCTGTCTACAAGAGACCCACTTCAGACCTAGAGACACATGCAGACTGAAAGTAAGGGGATGGAAAAAGATATTCCATGCAAATGGAAATCAAAAGAAAGCTGGAGTAGCAATTCTCATATCAGACAAAATAGACTTTAACATAAAGACTATTAGAAGGGACAAAGAAGGACACTACATAATGATCAAGGGATTGATCCAAGAAGAAGATATAACAATTGTAAATATTTTTGCACCCAACATAGGAGCACTTCAATACATAAGGCAAATACTAACAGCCATAAAAGGAGAAATCGACAGTAACACATTCATAGTAGGGGACTTTAACAGCCCACTTTCACCAATGGACAGATCATCCAAAATGAAAATAAATAAGGAAACACAAGCTTTAAATGATACATTAAACAAGATGGATTTAACTGATATTTATAGGACATTCCATCCAAAAACAACAGAATACACATTTTTCTCAAGTGCTCATGGAACATTCGCCAGGAGAGATATCTTGGGTCACAAATCAAGCCTTGGTAAATTTAAGAAAATTGAAATTGTATCAAGTATCTTTTCCGACCACAACGCTATGAGACTAGATATCAATTACAGGAAAAGATCTGTAAAAAATACAAACACATGGAGGCTAAACAATACACTACTTAATAACGAAGTGATCACGGAAGATATCAAAGAGGAAATCAAAAAATACCTAGAAACAAATGACAATGGAGACACGATGACCCAAAACCTATGGGATGCAGCAGAAACAGTCTAAGAGGGAAATTTATAGCAATGCAATCCTACCTTAAGAAACAGGAAACAACTCGAATAAACAACCTAACCTTGCACCTAAAGCAATTAGAAAAAGAACAAGAATACCCCAAAGTTAGGAGAAGGAAAGAAATCATAAAAACCAGATCAGAAATAAATGAAAAAGAAATGAAGGAAACGATAGCAAAGATCAATAAAACTAAAAGTTGGTTCTTTGCAAAGATAAACAAAATTGATAAACCATTAACCAGACTCATCAAGAAAAAAAGGGAGAAGACTCAAATCAATAGAATTAGAAATGAAAAAGGAGAAATAACAACTGACACTGTAGAAATACAAAAGATCATGAGAGATTACTACAAGCAACTCTATGCCAATAAAATGGACAACCTGGAAGAAATGGACAAATTCTTAGAAATGCACAACCTGCCAAGACTGAATCAGGAAGAAATAGAAAATATGAACAGACCAATCACAAGCACTGAAATTGAAACTGTGATTAAAAATCTTCCGACAAACAAAACCCCAGGACCAGATGGCTTCACAGGTGAACTCTATCAAACATTTAGAGAAGAGCTAACACCTATCCTTCTCAAACTCTTCCAAAATATAGCAGAGGGAGGAACGCTCCCAAACTCATTCTACGAGGCCACCATCACCTTGATACCAAACCAGACAGGGATGTCACAAAGAAAGAACACCACAGGCCAATACCACTGATGAACATAGATGCAAAAATCCTCAACAAAATACTAGCAAACAGAATCCAACAGCACATTAGAAGGATCATACACCATGATCAAGTGGGCTTTATTCCAGGAATGCAAGGATTCTTCAACATACGCAAATCAAGCAACGTGATCCATCATATTAACAAATTGAAGGAGAAAAACTATATGATCATCTCAACAGATGCAGAGAAAGCTTTCGACAAAATTCAACACCCATTTATAATAAAAACCCTGCAGAAAGTAGGCACAGAGGGAACTTTCCTCAACATAATAAAGGCCATATATGACAAACCCACAGCCAACATCGTCCTCCATGGAGAAAAACTGAAAGCATTTCCACTAAGATCAGGAACCACACAAGGTTGCCCACTCTCACCACTCTTATTCAACCTAGTTGTGGAAGTTTTAGCCATAGCAATCAGAAAAGAAAAGGAAATAAATGGAATCCATATCGGAAAAGACGTAAAGCTGTCACTGTTTGCAGATGACATGATACTATATATAGAGAATCCTAAAGATGCTACCAGAAAACTTCTAGAGCTAATCAATGAATTTGGTAAAGTAGCAGGATACAAAATTAATGCACAGAAATCTCTGGCATTCCTATACACTAATGATGAAAAATCTGAAAGTGAATCAAGGAAACACTCCCATTTACCAATGCAACAAAAAGAATAAAATATCTAGGAATAAACCTACCTAAGGAGACAAAAGACCTGTATGCAGAAAACTGTAAGACACTGATGAAAGAAATTAAAGATGATACAAATAGATGGAGAGATATACCATGTTCTTGGATTGGAAGAAGCAACATTGTGAAAATGACTCTACTACCCAAAGCAATCTACAGATTCAATGCAATCCTTATCAAACTACCACTGGCATTTTTCACAGAACTAGAACAAAAAATTTCACAATTTGTATGGAAACACAAAACACCCCGGATAGCCAATGCCATCTTGAGAACAAAAAACGGAGCTGGAGGAATCAGGCTCCCTGACTTCAGACTATACTACAAAGCTACAGTAATCAAGACAGTATGGTACTGGCACAAAAACAGAAAGATAGATCAATGGAACAGGATAGAAAGCCCAGAGATAAACCCACGCACATATGGTCACCTTATCTTTGATAAAGGAGGCAGGAATGTACAGTGGAGAAAGGACAGCCTCTTCAATAAGTGGTGCTGGGAAAACTGGACAGGTACATGTAAAAGTAGGAGATTAGATCATTCCCTAACACCACACACAAACATAAGCTCAAAATGGATTAAAGACCTAAATTGTAAGGCCAGAAACTATCAAACTCTTAGAGGAAAACATAGGCAGAACACTCTATGACATAAATCACAGCAAGATCCTTTTTGACCCACCTTCTAGAGAAATGGAAAGAAAAACAAAAATAAACCAATGGGACCTAAAGAAACTTCAAAGCTCTTGCACAGCAAAGGAAACCATAAACAATACCAAAAGACAATCCTCAGAATGGGAGAAAATATTTGCAAATGAAGCATCTGAGAATGGATTAATCTCCAAAATATACAAGCAGCTCATGTAGCTCAATAACAAAAAAACAAACAACCCAATCCAAAAATGGGCAGAAGACCTAAATAGACATTTCTCCAAAGAAGATATACAGAGTGCCAACAAACACATGAAAGAATGCTCAACATCATTAATCATTAGAGAAATGCAAATCAAAACTACAATGAGATATCATCTCACACCACTCAGAATGGCCATCATCAAAAAATCTAGAAACAATAAATGCTGGAGAGGGTGTGGAGAAAAGGGAACACTCTTGCACTGCTGGTGGGAATGTGAATTGGTACAGCCACTATGGAGAACAGTATGGAGGTTCCTTAAAAAACTACAAATAGAACTACCATATGACCCAGCAATCCCACTACTGGGCATATACCCTGAGAACACCATAACTCAAAAAGAGTCATGTACCAAAATGTTCATTGTAGCTCTGTTTACAATAGCCAGGTAGTGGAAACAACCTAAGTGTCCATCATCGGAAGAATGGATAAAGAAGATGTGGCACATATATACAATGGAATGTTACTCAGCCATAAAAAGAAATGAAATTGAGCTATTTGTAATGAGGTGGACAGACCTAGAGTGTGTCATACAGAGTGAAGTAAGTCAGAAAGAGAAAGACAAATACCGTATGCTAACACATATATATGGAATTAAACAAAACAAAAAATACCTAGAGACAAATGAAGATGAAAACACAGTGATCTAAAATCTATGGGATGCAGCAATACCAATTCTAAGAGGGAAATTTATACTGATAAAAGCTTACCTCAGGAAGCAAGAAAAATCTCAAATAAACAAGCTAAACTTACACCTAAAGCAACTAGAGGAAGAAGAACAAACAAAATCCAAAGTTAGTAGAAGGAAAGAAATCATAAAAATCAGAGCAGAAATAAATGAAATTGAGACTAAGAAAACAATAGCAAAGATCAATGAAACTCAAAGCTGGTTCTCTGAGAAGATAAAACTAAAGGGAATGGCCCAAATCAATAAAATTAGAAATGAAAAAGGAGGAGTCACAAGTGACACTGCAGAAATACAGAGGAAAATGAGAGATTACTACAAGCAACTATATGCCCATAAAGTGGGGCACCTAGAACAAATGAACAAATTCTTAGAAAGGTACAATCTCACAAAACTGAACCGGGAAGAAACAGAAAATATGAACAGACCAATTACAAGTAGTGAAATTGAATCTGTGATGAAAAAACTCCGAACAAACAAAAGTCCAGGGCCAGAATGCTCCACAGGTGAATGCTATCAAATATTTAGAGAATAGTTAACACCTACACTTCTGAAACTATTCTAAAAAATTGCACAGGAAGAAGCACTTCCAAACTCACTCCGTGAGGCCACCATCACTCTGATACCATAATCAGATGAAGATACCACAAAAAAAGAAAATTACAGGAGACTATCAGGCAAAAATCCTCAACAAAATACTAGCAAACGGAAGCCAACAATACATTAAAAGGATCATACATGATAATCAGGTGGGATTTATCCCAGGGATGCAAGGATTTTTCAATATCTGCAAACTGATCACTGTGATACATGCCATTAACAAACTGAAGAATAAAAACCATATTAAAATCTCAATAGATGCAGAAAAAGCTTTCCATAAAATTCAACATCCAGATTGGTTCAAGATGGCTGAGTAGAAGGACGTGCGCTCACTCCCTCTTGCGAGAGCACTGGAATCACAACTAACTGCTGAACAATCATCGACAGGAAGACTCTAGAACTCACCAAAAAAAATACCCCACATCCAAAGACAAAGGAGAAGCCACAATGAGATGGTAAGAGGGGCACAATCACAATAAAATCAAATCCCATAACTGATGGGTGGGTGACTCACAAACTGGAGAACTCTTATACCACAGAAGTCCATCCACTGGAGTGAAGGCTCTGAGCCCTACGTGAGGCTTCTGAACCTGGGGTCTGGCAGCAGGAAAATCAGACTTTGAAGGCTAGCGGGATTTGACTGCAGGATGTCAACAGGACTGGGGTAAACAGAGACTCCACTCTTGGAGAGCACACACCAAGTAGTGTGCACATCGGGACGCAGGGGAAGGAGCAGTGACCCCATAGGAGACTGAACCAGACCTACCTGCTAGTGTTGGGGGGTCTCCTGCAGAGGTGGGGGGTGACTCTGTCTCACTGTGAGGCCAAGGACAGTGGCATCAGAAATTCTGGGAAGTACTCCTTGGCCTGAGCCCTCCCAGAGGCTGCCATTAGCCCCACCAAAGAGCCCAGGTAGGCTGCAGTGTTGGGTCGCCTCAGGCCAAATAACCAGCAGGGAGGGAACCCAGCCCCACCCATTAGCAGACAAGCAGATTAAAGTTTTACTGAACTCTGCCCACCAGAGCAACACCCAGGTCTCCCCACCACCATTCCCTCCCATCAGGAAACTTGCACAAGCCTCTTAGATAGCCTCATCCACCAGAGGGCAGACAGCAGAAGCAAGAAGAACTATAATCCTGCAGCCTGTGGAACAAAAGCCACATTCATAGAAAGACAAGATGAAAAGGCAGAGGGCTATGTACTAGATGAAGGAACAAGATAAAACCCCAGAAAAACAACTAAATGAAGTGGAGATAGAATTCAGAATAATGAGTGAAGATGATCCAGGACCTCAGAAAGCGAATGGAGGCAAAGATCGAGAAGATGCAAGAAATGTTTAACAAAGACCTAAAAGAATTAAAGAACAAACAAACAGATGAACAATACAAAATTGAAATGAAAACTACACTAGAAGGAATCAATAGAATAACTGAGGCAGAAGAACGGATAAGTGACCTGGAAGACAGAATGGTGGAATTCACTGCTGCAGAACAGAATAAAGAAAAAAGAATGAAAAGAAATGAAGACAGCCTAAGAGACCTCTGGGACAACATTAAACGCAACACAATTTGCATTATAGGGGTCCCAGAAGGAGAAGAGAGAGAGAAAGGACCCAAGAAAATATTTGAAGACATTATAGTCGAAAACTTCCCTAACATGGGAAAGGAAATAGCCACCCAAGTCCAGGAAGCACAGAGAGTCCCATACAGGCTAAACCCAAGGAGAAACACGCCGAGACACATGGTAATCAAATTGGAAAAATCAAAGACAAAAATTATTGAAAGCAGCAAGGGAAAAATGACAAATAACATACAAGGGAACTCCCATAAGGTTAACAGCTGATTTCTCAGCACAAACTCTACAAGGCAGAAGGGAGTGGCAGGATATACTTAAAGTGATGAAAGGGAAGAAACTACAACCAAGATTACTCTACCCAGCAAGGATCTCATTCAGATTCGATGGAGAAATCAAAAGCTTTACAGACAAGCAAAAGCTAAGAGAACTAAGCACGGCCAAACCAGCTATACAACAAATGCTGAAGGAACTTCTCTAAGCGGGAAACACAAGAGAAGAAAAGGACCTACAAAAACAAACCCCAAACGATCAACAAAATGGTAATAGGAACATACATATCGATAATTACCTTAAACGTGAAAGGATTAAATGCTCCAACCAAAAGACACAGGCTTGCTGAATGGACACAAAAACAAGACCCATCTATATGCTGTCTACAAGAGACCCACTTCAGACCTAGGGACACATACAGACTTGATAGTGAGGAGACAGAAAAAGATATTCCATGCAAATGGAAGTCAAAAGAAAGCTGGCGTAGCAATACTCATATCAGATAAAATAGACTTTAAAATAAAGAGTGTTACAAGAGACAAGGAAGGACACTACATAATGATCAAGGGATCAATCCAAGAAGAAGATGTAACAATTATAAATATATATGCACCCAACATAGGAGTACCTCAATACATAAGGCAACTGCTAACAGCTATAAAAGAGGAAATCGATAGTGACACAATAATAGTGGGGGACTTTTTTTTTTTTGCGGTACATCGCGGGCCTCTCACTGTTGTGGCCTCTCCCGTTGTGGAGCACAGGCTCCGGATGCGCAGGCTCAGTGGCCATGGCTCACGGGCCCAGCCACTCTGTGGCATGTGGGATCCTTCCGGACAGGGGCATGAACCCATGTCCCCTGCATCGGCAGGCGGACTCTCAACCACTGCGCCACCAGGGAAGCCCAGTGGGGGACTTTTAACACCTTACTAACACCAATGGACAGGTCATCCAAACAAAAAATTAATAAGGAAACACAAGCTTTAAATGACACAATAGACCAGACAGATTTAATTGATATTTATAGGACATTCCATCCAAAAACAGCAGATTACACCTTCTTCTTAAGTGTGCACAGAACATTCTCCAGAATAGATCACATCTTGGGTCACAAATCAAGCCTCAGTAAATTTAAGAAAATTGAAATCATATCAAGCAACTTTTTGGACCACAACGCTATGAGATTAGAAATCAATTACAGAGGAAAAAACACAAACACGTGGAGGCTAAACAATACGTTACTAAATCACCAAGCGATCTTTGAAGAATTAAAAGAGAAAATAAAAAAATATCTAGAGACAAATGACAATGAAAACACGATGATCCAAAACCCATGGGATGCAGCAGAAGCACTTCTAAGAGGGAAGTTTATAGCTATACAAGCCTACCTCAAGAAAAAGAAAAATCTCAAATAAACAATCTAACCTTACACCTAAAGCAATTAGAGAAAGAAGAAAAAGCAAAACCCAAAATTAGCAGAAGGGAAGAAATCATAAAGATCAGAGCAGAAATAAATGAAACAGAAACAAAGAAAACAATAGCAAAGATCAATAAAACTAAAAGCTGGTTCTTTGAGAAGATAAACAAAATTGATAAACCATTAGCCAAACTCATCAAGAAAAAGAGGGAGAGAACTCAAATCAATAAAATTAGAAATGAAAGAGAAGAAGTTACAACAGACACTACAGAAATACAAAGCATCCTAAGAAACGACCACAAGCAACTCTATGCCAAAAAAATGGACAATCTGGAAGAAATGGACAAATTCTTAGAAAGGTATAACCTCCCAAGATTGAACCAGGAAGAAATAGAAAATATGAACAGACCAATCACAAGTAATGAAATTGAAACTGTGATTAAACATCTTCCAGCAAACGAAAGTCCAGGACCAGGTGGCTTCACAGGTGAATTCTATCAAACATTTAGAGAAGAGCTAACACCCATCCTTCTCAAACTCTTCCAAAAAACTGCAGAGGAAGGAACACTCTCAAACTCATTCTATGAGGCCATCATCACCCTGATACCAAACCCAGACAAAGATACTACAAAAAAAGAAAATTACAGACCAATATCACTGATGAATACAGATGCAAAAATCCTCAACAAAATACTAGCAAACAGAGTCTAACAACACATTAAAAGGATCATACACCATGACCAAGTGGGATTTATCCCAGGGATGCAAGGATTCTTCAATATACGCAAATCAATCAATGTGATACACCATATTAACAAATTGAAGAATAAAAACCATATGATCATCTCAATAGATGCAGAAAAACCTTTTAACAAAATTCAACACCCATTTATGATAAAAACTCTCCAGAAAGCAGGCATAGAGGGAACCTACCTCAACATAATAAAGGCCATATATGACAAACCCACAGCAAACATCATTCTCAATGGTGAAAAACTGAAAGCATTTCCTCTAAGATCAGGAACAAGACAAGGATATCCACTCTCACCACTATTATTCAACATAGTTTTGGAAGTCCTAGCCATGGTAATCAGAGAAGAAAAAGAAATAAAAGGAATACAAATTGGAAAAGAAGAAGTAAAACTGTCACTGTTTGCAGATGATATACTATACACGGAGAATCCTAAAGGTGCCATCAGAAAACTAGTAAAGCTAATCAATGAATTTGGCAAAGTTGCAGGTTACAAAATTAATGCACAGAAATCTCTTGCATTCCTATACACTGATGATGAAAAATCTGAAAGAGAAATTAAGGAAACACTCCCATTTACCATTGCAACAGAAAGAATAAAATACCTAGGAATAAACCTACTTAGGGAGACAAAAGACCTATATGCAGAAAACTGTAAGACACTGATGAAAGAAATTAAAGATGATACAAACAAATGGAGAGATATACCATGTTGTTGGAAGGATCAATACTGTGAAAATGACTATACTACCCAAAGCAATCTACAGATTGAATGCAATCCACAGATTGAATGCAATCCCTATCAAATTACCAATGGCATATTTTACAGAACTAGAACAAAAAATCTTAAAGTTTGTGTGGAGAAACAAAAGACCTTGAATAGCCAAAGCAGTCTTCAGGGAAAAAAATGGAGCTGGAGGAATCAGACTCCCTGACTTCAGACTATACTACAAAGCTACAGTAATCAAGACAATATGGTACTGGCACAAAAACAGAAACATAGATCAATGGAACAAGATAGAAAGCCCAGAGATAAACCTATACACCTATGGTCAACTAATCTATGACAAAGGAGGCAAGGATATATATTGGAGAAAAGACAGTCTCTTCAATAAGTGGTGCTGGGAAAACTGGACAGGTACATGTAAAAGTAGGAGATTAGATCACTCCCTAACACCGTACACTAAAATAAACTCAAAATGAATTAGAGACCTAAATGTAAGACCAGACACTATAAAACTCTTAGAGGAACACATAGGAAGAACACCTTTCGACATAAATCACAGCAAGATCTTTTTTGATCCACCTCCTAGAGTAGTGGAAATACAAACAAACAAATGGGACCTAATGAAACTTGAAAGCTTTTGCACAGCAAAAGAAACCATCAACTACACGAAAAGACAACCCTCACAATGGGAGAAAATATTTGTAAATGAATCAACGGACAAAGGATTAATCTCCAAAATATATAAGCTGCTCATGCAGCTCAATATTAAAGAAACAAACAACCCAATCCAAAAATGGGCAGAAGACCTAAATAGACATTTCTCCAAAGAAGACATACAGATGGCCAAGAAGTACATGAAAAGCTGCTCAACGTCACTAATTATTAGAGAAATGCAAATCAAAACTACAATGAGGTATCACCTCACATGGGTTAGAATGGGCATCATCAGAAAATATACAAGCAACAAATGCTGGAGGGGGTGTGGAAAAAAGGGAACCCTCTTGCACTGTTGGTAGGAATGTAAATTGATACAGCCACTATGGAGAACAGTATGGAGGTTCCTTAAAAAACTAAAAATAGAATTACCATATGACCCAGCAATTCCACTACTGGGCACATACCCAGAGAAAACCATAATTCAAAAAGACACATGCACCCCAATGTTCACTGCAACACTATTTACAATAGCCAGGTCACGGAAGCAACCTAAATGCCCAATGACAAACGAATGGATAAAGAAGATGTGGTACATATATACAATGAAATATTACTCAGCCATAAAAAGGGAACGAAATTGGGTCATTTGTAGAGATGTGGATAGATCTAGAGACTGTCATACAGAGTGAAGTAAGTCAGAAAGAGAAAAACAAATATCATATATTAACGCATATATGTGGAACCTAGAAAACTGGTACAGATGAACCAGTTTGCAGGACAGAAACTGAGACACAGATGTAGAGAACAAACATATGGACACCAAGGGGGGAAAGCGGCGGGTGGTGGTGGTAGTGGTATGATGAATTGGGAGATTGGGATTGACATATATATACTGAGTGTATAAAATGGATGAGTAATAAGAACCTGATGTATAAAAAAGTAAATTAAATTAAATCCAAAAATAAAAACTTAAATTACATGCTTACACTGAATTCACCTCACAAATATAATGCTGAGCAAAAGCCAGACACACAAAAAGTATTTACTAAATGATTCCATTTATTAAATTTCAAAGATACATAGAACTCACCTATGATGTTGTAAGAAGTCAGGATATTGGTTACCCTTGATTAGAAGGAGGACATGAGGGCTTCTGGGGTAATGGTCTGTTCCTTGATCCAGTGCTGACTATATAAATGTGCTCACTTTGTGAACACTTATTGACTTATACATTTATAATTTGTGTATTTTTCTGTATCAGTATTATGTTTCAATAAAGTCTGTGTTAAAAAGATAAAAAAAAAAATTCAACATCCATTTATGATAAAAACTCTCCTGAAAGTGGGCATAGAGGGAATCCAGTTCAAGATAATAAAGCCCATATGTGACAAACCCACAGCTAACATCATACTCAATGGTGAAAAGCTGAAAGTACTTCCTTTAAGATCAGGAACAGGACAAGGATATCCATTCTCACCACTTTTATTCAAAACAGTTTTGAAATCCTAGCCACAGGAATCAGAGAAGAAAAAGAAAAAAAAAAAAAAGAAATCCAAATTGAAAAAGAAGAAGTAAAACTATCACTGTCTGCAGATGATGTGATACTATACATAGAAAATCCTAAAGAAGCTACCAGAAAACTGCTAGAGCTCTTCAATGAATTTGATTAAGTTGCAGGATACAAAATTAATACACAGAAACCTGTTGCATTTCTACACATTAACAATGAAAGATCAGAGGGAAAAATTAAGGAAACAATCCCATTTACCACTGCATCAAAAAGAATAAAATACCTAGGAATAAATTTACCTTAGGAGGTAAAAGACCTGTACTCCCAAAACTATAAGATGCGAATGAAAGAAATCAAAGATGATACAAACAAATGGAAAGATATACCGTGTTCTTGAATTGGAAGAATCAATATTGTCAAGATGACCATATTACCGAAGGCAATCTACAGATTCAATGCAATCCCTGTCAAATTACCAATGCCATTTTTCATAGAACTAGAACAAAAATTTTTTTTAATTTGTATGGAAACACAAAAGACCCCGAATAGCCAAAGCAATCTTGAGAAAGAAAACTGGAGATGGGAGGAATCTGGCTCCCTGACTTCAGACTATAACACAAAGCTATAGTAACCAAAACAGGATGGTACTGGCACAAAAACAGAACTATAGATCAGTGGAACAGTATAGAAAGCCCAGAAATAAACCTACACACCTACGGTCAATTAATCTATGACAAAGGTGCAAGAATATACAGTGGAGAAAAGACAGGCTCTTTACCATGTGGTGCTGGGAAACAGGGAAAGCTAGATGAAACAGAATGAAATTAGAACATTCTCTAACACCATACACAAAAATAAACTCAAGACTTCCCTGGGTACCCAGTGATTAAGACTCCATGCTTCCATTGCAGGGGGCATGGGTTTGATCCCTGGTCTGGGAACTAAGATCCCTCAGGCCACGTGGTGTGGCCAAAAAAAGAAACAACAAAAACAAACAAACAAAAAACAAAATGGATTAAAGACCTAAATGTAGTACCGGATACTATAAAACCTAGAGGAAAATATAGGCAGAACACTCTTTGACACAAATTGCAGCAGTATCTTTTTAGATTTTTCTCCTAGAGTGATGAAAATAAAAACAAAAATAAACAAATGGGAACTAATTAAACTTAAAAGCTTCTGCACAGCAAAGGAAACCATAAACAAAACAAAAAGACAATCTACAGAATGGGAGAAAATATTTGCAAACGATGCAAGTGACAAGGGATTAATCTTCAAAATATATAAACAGCTCTTGTGGCTCAATATCAACAAAACAAACAACGCAATCAAAAAATGGGCAGAAGACCTAAACAGACATTTCTCCACAGAAGATATACAGACTGCCAACAAACACATGAAAGGATGCTCAGCATCTTTACTCATTAGAGAAATGCAAATCAAAACTACAATGAGATATCATCTCACACCACTCAGAATGGCCATCATCAAAAAATCTAGAAACAATAAATGCTGGAGAGGGTGTGGAAAAAAGGGAACACTCTTGCACTGCTGGTGGGAATGTGAATTGGTACAGCCGCTATGGAGAACGGTATGGAGGTTCCTTAAAAAACTACAAATAGAACTACCATATGACCCAGCAATCCCACTACTGGGCATATACCCTGAGAAAACCATAATTCAAAAAGAGTCATGTACCAAAATGTTCATAGCAGCCCTATTTACAATAGCCCGGAGATGGAAACAACCTAAGTGTCCATCATCGGATGAATGGATAAAGAAGATGTGGCACATATATACAATGGAATATTACTCAGCCATAAAAAGAAATGAAATTGAGCTATTTGTAATGAGGTGGATAGACCTAGAGTGTGTCATACAGAGTGAAGTAAGTCAGAAAGAGAAAGACAAATACTGTATGTTAACACATATATATGGAATTTAAGAAAAAAAAATGTCATGAAGAACATAGGGGTAAGACAGGAATAAAGACACAGACCTACTAGAGAATGGACTTGAGGATATGGGGAGGGGGAAGGGTAAGCTGTGACAAAGTGAAAGAGTGGCATGGACATATATACACTACCAAACGTAAGGTAGATAGCTAGTGGGAAGCAGCCGCATAGCACAGGGAGATCAGCTCGGTGCTTTGTGACCGCCTGGAGGGGTGGGATAGGGAGGGTGGGAGGGAGACACAAAAGGGAGGGGATATGGAAACATATGTATATGTATAACTGATTAAATTTGTTATAAAGCAAAAAAAAAAAAAAAAATGGGCAGAAGATCTAAACAGACATTTCCCCAAAGAAGACATACAGATGGCCAAAAAGCACATGAAAAGATGCTCAACACTGCTAATTATTAGAGAAATGCAAATCAAAACTACAATGAAATATCACCTCACACTGGTCAGAATGGACGTTATCGAAAAGTCTACAAATAATAAATGTTGGAGAGGGGTTAGGAAAAGGAACCCTCCTACACTGTTGGTGGGAATGGAAATTGGTACAGCAACTATGAACAGTATGGAGGCTTCTTAAAACACTAAAAAGAGAGCTACCATATCATCCAGCAATCCCACTCCTGGGCACGTATCCGGAGAAAACCATAATTTGAAAAGACACATGCACCCCAATGTTAACTGCAGCACTATTTACAACAGCCAAGACATGGAAGCAAACTAAATGTCCATGGACAGATTAATGGATAAAGAACATGTGGTATATATATACACAAGGGAATATTATTCAGCCATAAAAAGGAATGAAATAATTCCATTTGCAGCAATATAGGTGGACCTAGAGATTATCATACTAAGTGAAGTAAGCCAGACAGAGAAAGATAAATATATGATATTGCTTATATGTGGAATCTAAAAAAACGTAAAGATACAAATGAACTTGTTTCCAAAACAGGAGGAGACTCACAGACATAGGAAAAAAATGTGTGGTTACCAAATGGGGGAAAAGGGGATAGGAAGAGGGATAAATTAGGAGGTTGGGATTAACATATACATATTACTATATGTAAAATAGATAACCAACGAGGACCTACTGTATAGCAGAGGGAATTATACTCAATATTTTGTAATAACCTATAAGGGAAGAGAATCTGAGAAAGACTATATATATGTACATGTGTATATATGTATACACACACACACACACACACACACATATGTAACTGAATCACTGTGCTGTACACCTGAAACTAACATACTGTAAATCAACTACACATCAATAAAAAAATTATATATATATATAATATATACACATGTATATTATATATACATATTGGCCTTCACATCAATTATACAATGTGGGTAGAACAAGCATTTAAAGATAAGAAAATTATGGTTCAGGCTCACAGTAATGCTATAATTAAATAGAACTCAAAACCAGTTGTATCCAATGATCCAATCTGTCTTATCTTTTTTTTTTTTCATTCCTTAACAGAAACCAACCAAGCTGCCTCTCAGTATTTCACTATTTAAAAATTAGGTCCTTCATGGGCTTCCCTGGTGGCGCAGTGGTTGAGAGTCTGCCTGCCAATGCAGGGGACACGGGTTCGTGCCCCAGTCTGGGAAGATCCCACATGCTGCGGAGTGGCTGGGCCCGTGAGCCATGGCTGCTGAGCCTGCACGTCCGGAGCCTGTGCTCCGCAGCAGGAGAGGCCACAACAGTGAGAAGCCCGTGTACCGCAAAAAAAAAAAAAAAAAAAAAAAATTAGGTCCTTCAGATTTTTCCTTTGTACTGTTAGTGTTTTGCTTATTTTGCTATTTATTTGATCCTTCAACCTAAGATGGAACAAGGAAATGTGTTGGCATATTTTGTTATTAGATCCAAGTTTCATGGAAAAATACACTGCAGCTAAGGAACAAAGCCAACATTATAAAATTCAATAAACATTTATTCAGTGACTACTAAAGGCAAGGTAGTATATTAGGTGTTATTAACTCAAAAGGCACACAGACATGGTCCTTGATATTAAGGAACTGAAAGTTCTTAGAAATTAGATTTCACGGCTGGTTTTACATATATCCTCTAACCTCAAATTAACACAGGTAACTGCTACACAAATACATGCATATACATATGTACACACACACATATATACACATACATATATGTAAACACATATGAATACAGGTAGAGGGAGACAGCTACTGAGATGCTAACTTACACAGATTGCTGTATACCATGTTTATTTAAAAATAACTGCCACAAAAAAACCAAAAAAAACCTGCCACTTATCCCCTGGAACAATAACATTTTCCTATTCCAGAAATGAACCTGAATAGAAAAATTCAAAGATTCTTTCCAGCTTTACCCTATTAATTCATTGAAAATAGAAGTCCTGATAAATAGAGTGTTGAGGAGATCAGGATCTAATTTCAAGATTTCATTTCTTATTAGTTGCTATACTTTTCAGACCTATGTTTAATAAAGGATACCAAAGTTGCAAAACCAACCCATTTCACTTTCAGAACCTTCAGTTTTATCGTCAACTTAGTAAATTATCTGTTTTCAAGTAAAAGCTCCAGTAAGGGACAGATATAATTTCTGCTCTGAGTGTTCAACAGACTAAAAATTTAATTTTCTTTTGTAACCAAAAATGATTCTTACGTCAAGCACTGATCCAGAGAGATCAGCTCGTTCAAGATTTGCACAGCAGAGATTAGCGTGGGCAAGATTGCAGCGGCTTAAATTGGCCATTTTGAAGTTAATGTATCGAAGGTCCAAACGAGAAAGATCAGCACCACTGAAGTTTAAACCCTAAAATTAAAAAACACAAACTGTCACAATATTTAAACCATCTGTTGTATATTCAATTACAATAGCTAACCACCATGTTTTTTAGAAGTAATTGGCAGTTCCGTCATTTGGAGTTCATTACAAAACACGATCAAATGGAACTTAGATATATAAAATTAGTGTCCTTAATGGGTTCTTAATGGAACTCAACTTACATATAACATTAGAATGCATCCTGGCTATGCCTCATTTATGTGAAGTTTCTAAAGAGAGATCTCTGCTGGCCACATACCTGTTGATAAGTATTATTTTTTTATTAAACCTGATTGTACTTAAATTATTTTATTAATTCAATAATTCAAGATCGTTTCATTTTTTTAAAGTGAGTATTGTGGTTTTTAAAATCATTACTGCTATAATACATAAAAGTAAAAGTATCTTCCACTGATTAACCATACATAACAACTGTACAATTAACTTTTTATTTTTATTGATGCAATTCCTATGCATTACTCAAAAACTGCTGCATGAGGCATAATTAGACAATAAAAAAGATTATTACATCTTTTTCTGTCTAACCATTTTGGGACTAAATCAATGCTATGACCCATAATTAAAATATATCTTGCATGAAGAAAGAAAGTAAGGCAAGAAAAAAATTCCCAGAAGAATTTAAAACTTTACTCACAGATTTTCCTACAAGAATAACTCATGTAAAAGTCTGCTTTAATTACCTGGCAACGCAATTCTGATTTGGTTGGAGTGGCTAGCAGAAATCGGACAAATTCCTTTCGAGATATTGGTGAATGATCTTCTGGTGGTTGAGAATTCTTGAAAAGCATATTGACAGATCAGTGGAGCATTTTGGGAGATAACTACAATACATGTAATACTTGGCTAATGTAAAAAGAGCCTTACCTTTATTGCCACTTCTAGGTGTTCAATCAATGAGTCAATACCAAAAAATCTTGCTTCTTCTAACACACCTATCATAATAAAAACAATTTGACTTTTATCGACTGCTATTCATTTTAATATTTATAGAATCATTTATAAAAAAATTCTATAAAGTTAAATTCTCACAACAGAAGTGAAATACAAGAAGGCTATCCACCAGTATAGAAGAAAAATAACTAATGTTTAGAACATATATATGTATATATAGAATATTTTAAAATATTTGTAAACAAAGTTTTTCTAAATAGTTTACATATAGCAAAAGACTCATGAATTAGAATGAAAGCTTTCCATATTACAAAATTATTTCTGAAAATTAAATAGGCCACAGTCAAAAAAATCCTAACATCACACATTCCTAAAATAACTGACATAGTGATTTGTAAGACCAATAATAAATGATTAGTTCACCTAATCTTAACATTTCATTGACTTTTAAAAAAAAATTATTTATTTTTGGCTGCATTGGGTTTTCGTTGCTGCATGCAGGCTTCCTCTAGTTGCGGCGAGCAGGGACTACTCTTCGTTGCAATATGCTGGCTTCTCATTGCAGTGGTGTCTCTTGTTGTGGAGCATGGGCTCTAAGAGTGCTCAGTAGTTGTGGCACATGGGCTCAGTAGTTGCGGCACACAGGCTTAGTTGCTCCGTGGCATGTGGGATCTTCCTGGACCAGGGCTCAAACCCGTGTCCCCTGCATTGGCAGGCAGGTTCTTAACCACTGCTCCACCATGGAAGGCCTTCATTGACTTTTTTTTTTTTAATATATTTAACACAGTCACAGTATCATGGTTTTTTTTGTTTTTTTCTTTTAAGATAAATTTATTTAATTTATTTATTTTTGGCTGTGATGGATCTTTGTTGCTGTGTGCGGGCTTTCTCTAGTTGCTACGAGCGGGGGTTACTCTTTGTTGTGGTGCATGGACTTCTCATTGCGGTGGCTTCTCTTGTTGTGGAGCACAGGCTCTAGGCACATGGGCTTCAGTAGTTGTGGTTTGCAGGCTGTAGAGTGCAGGCTCAGTAGTTGTGGTGCATGGGCTTCGATGCTCCGCAGCATGTGGGATCTTCCCGTACCAGGGCTCGAACCTGTGTCCTCTGAATTGGCAGGTGGATTCCTAACCACTGTGCCACCAGGGAAGCCCCTTGAGTTTGTGAATGAAGCAGATCTGAATCAGTTTGTCAGAGATCTTTTAGTTACTGAATCAGAATGTTACAGAAGTGTATAAATGTAAGAGAGCTTCAAAACAAAAGTCAGCAGTATAATTCAGAAACCTTTCTTATAGGAGAATCAATTTTAAATAAAGGATTTCCAGGGGGCTCACACAAGATGGCAGAATAGAAGGATGTGGAGCTCACCTCCTCCCACAAATACATCAAATATACATCTACATCTGGAACATTTCTCACAGAATACCCTCTGAATGCTGGCAGAATATCTCAAACACCCAAAATCGCATGAAAGATCTCCTCATAACCAGGTAGTATAAGAATAAATTTAAAAAAAAAGGCATTGGGATGGGACTTGCACATCTGGGAGGGAGTTGTGAAAGAGAAAAGTTTCCCACAACCTGGAAAGCCTCTTCACAGGTGGGGAGATCAGCCAGGACAGAAATGGAGCTTTAGAGGCTCAAAGCAAGTGCAGCAGCCAGTTTATGGCAGGCAGATCAGAAAGCGACCTGCACAGATGGTCTGGGTCACTGCCCTGTGCTCCCCAGCCTGAGATGTGCAACCGCTGGTGTGGGCGGGAGCTCAGTTCTGAAACTTGGGTTTCAGAGGACAGACCCAGGGAGAGAACCAGGGTTGGCTGCTCAGAGGAAGCCTGAAGGGGCTGGAGCATGGTATGGGCTGCAACCAGGGGTGTATGTAGAAGAAGCCCAGGCCCACCATAGAAGCAAAGCCCTTTTGTTAAGGAGCATGGAAGGGAGGGACAGGCCTGCCACAGACAGCAGCCTCCTTCTCCACACGCTTTCAGCTGACTCAGCGCTACCTGTAGGAGCTCTGGGAGCATGCCAGCGGGCTGCCCACATGCAGAGGCGGGGCTGAAATCTGAGCCCTCTGCCCACTGCTGTGCAGATCTACCCCACAGCCACTGGCTTTGTATACTCAGCGCCTGCAGGACATCCAAGTGGAAAATGGGTGCTCCCGTGGCTGGGACCAGTCTGGCCTTAGCAGCTATGTGGTTTGTGGGTGCATGCATGCAGAGGCTGGGCTGGAGTCTGCTGCTTCAATAGCTCCAACAGCAGGTTCAGGTGTGTGACTACTGTGGTCTTGCTGCCTCACTTCAGTGGATCATTGCCAGCAGACCTATGCTGGTGACTTTGTGAACACAGCGCCTGAGGGACACCAGGGCTTACTGCCTGCATTCTCACGGTTGAGGCGGGACCGAGCGCAGTGCCAACAACAGTGTACTTTGTGAGCCCACACAATGGGTGACGGGTGACAGCACAGAACGCACTCCCTGGTGGAGAGCTCTGGAGGAGGAATACTCAGGGGCTCCTCTCCCTGGGCGTACTCCAATCCCAACTACCTCACACCACAGCTCAGAAACGGATCTGGGGGCTTCTACTGCAACAACTAGGGAGCAGACCCTGCCACTGAGAGGGCTGTGACAACCACAGAGCAAAGAGGAGGCCCCACTCAACATCCAGTGTAGCCTTTGGTCACCACAACATCAGTCACACCCTCTATCAAGGGGATAATGGCCAGCACACACTAAGGAAAGAGGTGGCAGGTATACATCCGGAAAACAGATCTTGCACCAAAAATGATAAACCCACACAAGCTACACAGGGACACTTCCACATACTAATAGCCCTCCAAGACCACAGTAGATAATTGTTTGTTGTAAACTCAGAGTAAGAGAAATGTAAGTAAAATGAAGAAGCAGAGAAACCACTCCCAGAAAAGATCAAGAGAATTCCCCGGAAGGAACAAACAATGAAACAGATCTGCTCAGTCTAACAGACATTGAGTTCAAAAAATATATAATGAAAATATTGAAGGAACTAAGAAAGGTTATCAGTGCAAATGTAGATTACTGTAAAAAGGAACGAGAGAGTGTAAAGAGGAGCCAAGGAAAATGAGAAAACTCATTCGCCGAGATGAAAGCTGAACTAAAGGCAATGAATAACAGGTTGAATAATGCAGAAGAATAAATAAGTGATGTGGAAGATGGAACAATGGAAATCCCCCAGTCAGAACAGCAGACAGAAAGCCAAATGGAAAAAAAAAAATTGAAAGCAATTTAAAAGACCTATGGGATAATGTAAAGTGTACCAGTCTACACATAACAGGCATCCCAGAAGGAGAAGAAAGAGAAAAGGGAATTGAAAATGTATTTGAAGAAATTATGGCTGAAAACATCCCAAACTTAAAGAAGGAAACAGATACACAAGTATAGGAAGTACAGAGGGTTACAAACAAGATGAACCCAAACAGATCTATACCAAGATATACTATAATTAAAATGGTAAAAGTTAAAGAGAGGATTCTAAAGGCAGCAAGAGAAAAAACAAAGGGATAATTACAAGGGAAACCCCCCCATAAGGCTATCAGCTGATTTCTTTACAGAAATGTTGCAGGCCACAAACGAGCTGCAAGATACATTCAAAGTACTTAAAGGGAAAAATCTGCAACCTAGGATACTCTACCCAGCTAGATCAACGCTTAGAAGGAGAGAGAAAGAATTTCTCAGACAAGCAAAAACTAAAGGAATAGAGCGATACTAAATCTATCCCTAAAAGAAATATTGAAAGGTCTTTTCTAAGTAGAAAAGAAGTAAGAATTTACAGGAAAGAGAAAATCACAATTGGAAAGTAAATCACATAAATAAGCCAGTATGCAGATTTTTAGAAAATAATTTTTTTGTGAAAGTGATGATAACCACAATGAACAGCAAAAGGATAAACATGAAGATGTAAAAGAGGACATCAAAATCATAAAAAGTGGGGGAAGAGAGTAAGACAATGTAGGTTATCTTTTAGAATGTGTTTGAGGTTATACCACTATAGATTCTAAAGCAAGTACATATAGGAAGGGGTTAACATACCTGAAAAACAGGGTGACCCCAAATCAAAGACATACAATAGATGCACAAAAACAAAAGGAAGAGAACACAAGCATAATACAAAAGTAAATCATTAAACGATGAAAGGAAAAACAAGAAGAAAAAGGAACAAAGAAGAAATACAAAAATCAACTGGAAAACAAGCTCTACAATAGCAATACTCATCTATCAAAAGTTACCTTAAATGTCAATGGACTAGATGCTCCAATCAAAAGACACAAAGTGGCAGAGTGGATTGAAAAAACAAGAGCCTACAGAAGATGGCGGTGGGGCAGGAGGCAGACTTCATGTCTCCCCACAACTAAGGCGCCTGCCAGATGCTGGTGGGGAACCTCAATGCCCAAGGAGACAGGAGGAACCCCCGAGTGACTGGGTAGGACATGGTGGGAATGAGGGGGGAGGAGAAGTGGAGGCTGGACAGGACCGGCGCCCCTGAGGGGTGACTGGGAAGGTGGGGGAGGGGTTCCCACATCTGGAGGGACCCTCAGGGGCTTGGAGAATCAGGTGTTTCCCCTGCCCAATCGGCCAGGAAGCATGCAGGGCTCCCAGGCAGGGTCCTCGACCCTCCAAGGCCCCCTCTGGGCCATGTTGTTTCTAGGGGCGTAGGAGGGAGGTGGGGGTGGTGAAGGGGAAAGGTGGATGGAGGAGGGGCCCTCTGTGATAGGAGGACCAGGGGAGGCACGGAGGTTGTTTCACCTACTCACTTGTGCCCGGGAAGCCTACTGGGCTGTCGGGCCTGGTCCTCCGTTTTCCTGGGCCCCCTTCTCTCCCAGGCCCCCTCTGGCCTCATGGGTCCTAGGGGCATGGGAGGGAGAAGGGGGAAAGAGGAGAGGTGGACAGTGGTGGGGGGAACCCTCAAGGACCGGTGGATCGGGGAGGTGTGGTGGGTGTTTCCCCAGACCACTCAGCCCGGGAGACCTGCTGGGGTCCCAAGCCAGGTCCCTCACCCTGCGAGGCCCCCTCTGTGCCACGCTGGTCCTGGGAGCATAGGAGGGAGGGAGGAGGTGGGAAGGGGAAGAGAGGCAGACGGGACGAGGGGATGTTCCAGGGCCAGAGGATCAGGGGAAGCAACCCAGGCGTTTCCCCTGCCCACTCAGCTCGAGGAAGCCTGTTGGGCTTCCGGGTATGGTCCCTTGCCTTCCGGGGCCACCTCTAGCCACGTGGGTGCTGAGGATATGGGAGGGAGAAGAAGAGAGGCCAATGGGGAGGGGCCCTCTGGGACTTCCCCCACCCACTTGGGCTCAGTGAGCATGCTGGGGTCCTGGACCTGGTCATCTGCCCTCCAGGGTCAGAGGCACTCCTGGGCCCCTCCTGCTGTGTTGAGTCTAAGACCCTGCTCCAGGGCATTTTCTGGCCCTGTGGGTCCTAAGCATAGGCCCCGTCCACCACCTAAACCCCACGCCTACCTAAGCCCCGCCCCCCACAGCCAAGGCCTTTTCTGCCTTTCTTCCCCCTCCTCTTTATTACCACTGTGGTTCTGTTTTACCTTCCAGTTGTTGTTTCATCTACATTTTTATTTACTTATTAAAAAAAAATTTTTCTTTTTGGCAGTACACGGGCCTCTGTTATGCCCTTCCCCATTGCGGAGCACAAGGTCTGGACACACAGGCTCAGTGGCCATGGCTCACGGGCCCAGCCGCTCCGTGGCATGTGGGATCTTCCCGGACCGGGGCACGAACCCGTGTCCCCTGCATCGGCAGGCGGACTCTCAACCACAGCACCACCAGGGAAGCCCCTTTATTTTTTAATTCTTTCTAAGATGGCTGTTAGGTTTCTAATCTTGTTATTTACTCTTTCTTACTGTTCTGCTCCTTCTTTTCTTTTGTCTTTTTGGCGCCTCGCACGGCTTGCAAGATCTTGGTTCACGAGCTGGGGGTCGGGCCAGAGATCCTGTAGTGGGACCTCCGAGTCTGAACCACTGGACTAACAGAGAACCTCAGACCCCAGGGAATATTCATAGGAGTGAGGTCTCCCAGAGGTCCTCATCTCGGGACCAAGACTCAGCTCTACCCAACAGCCTACAAACGCCAGTGCTGGAAGCCTCAGGCCAAACAACCAGTAAGATGGGAACACAATCCCACCCATCAAAAAAACCCCCAAAAACAAAATGAGTTGACAAAAAATTATGTCACAGATGAAGAAGCAAGGTAAAAACCTACAAGACCAAATAAATGAAGAGGAAATATGCAACCTACCTGAAAAAGAATTCACAGTAATGATAGTAAAGATGATCCAGAATCTCGGAAATAGAGTTGGAGGCACACATTGAGAAAATACAAGAAATGTTTAGCTAGAGATGGAGAACGAGGGGAAGATGGCGGAAGAGTAAGACATGGAGATCACCTTCCTCTCCACAGATACATCAGAAATACATCCACACATAGAACAACTCCTACAGAACACCTACTGAACGCTGGAAGAAGACCTCAGACCTCCCAAAAGGCAAGAAACTCCCCATGTACCGGGGTAGGGCAAAAGAAAAAAGAATAAACAGAGACAAAAGGATAGGGATGGGACCTGCACCAGTGGGAGGGAGCTGTGAAGGAGGAAAGGTTTCCACACACTAGGAAGCCCCTTCGCGGGCGGAGACTGTGGGTGGCGGAGGGGGGAGCTTTGGGGCCACGGAGGACAGCGCAGCCACAGGGATGCAGAGGGCAAAGTGAAGAGATCCCCGCAGAAAGGATCGGGGCCGACCAGCACTCACCAGCCCGAGAGGCTTGTCTGCTCACCCGCCAGGGTGGGCGGGGCTGGAAGCTGAGGCTCAGGCTTCAGTCGGAGCGCAGGGAGAGGACTGGGGTTGGCGGTGTGAACACAGCCTGCAGGGGGTTAGTGCGCCATGGCTAGCCGGGAGGGAGTCAGGGGAAAAGCCTGGACCTGCCGAAGAGGCACGAGACTTTTTCTTCCCTCTTTGCTTCCTGGTGCGCGAGAAGAGGGGATTAAGAGCACTGCTTAGGGCCTTCCCTGGTGGCGCAGTGGTTGAAGAGTCTGCCTGCCGATGCAGGGGACGCGGGTTCGTGCCCCGGTCGGGGAGGATCCCACATGCCGCGGAGCGGCTGGGCCTGTGAGCCATGGCCGCTGAGCCTGCAGGTCCGGGGCCTGTGCTCCGCGGCGGGAGAGGCCACGACAGTGAGAGGCCCGCGTACCACAAAAAAAAAAAAAGAGCGCTGCTTAAAGGAGCTCCAGAGACGGGTGCGAGCCGTGGCTAAAAGTGCGGACCCCAGAGTCGGGCATAAGACGCTAAGGCTGCTGCTGCCGCTACCAAGAAGCCTGTGTGCGAGCACAGGTCACTCTCCACATCCCCCTTCCGGGGAGCCTGTGCAGCCACCCACTGCCAGGTTCCCAGAATCCAGGGACAACTTCCCCGGAAGAGCGCACGGCGAGCCTCAGGCTGGTGCAACGTCACGCCTGCCTCTGCCGCCGCAGGCTCACCCCGCACTCCGTACCCTTCCCTCCCCCTGGCCTCAGTGAGCCAGAGCCCCCGAAGCAGCTGCTCCTTTAACCCCGTCCTGTCTCAGTGAAGAACAGATGCCCTCTGGCGACCTACACACAGAGGCGGGGCCAAATCCAAAACTGAGACCCGGGAGCTGTGAGAACAAAGAAGAGAAAGGGAAATCTCTCCCAGCAGCCTCAGGAGCAGCGGATTAAAGCTCCACAATCAACTTGATGTACCCTGCATGTGTGGAATACATGAATAGACAACGAATCATCCCAAATTGAGGAGGTGGACTTTGAGAGCAAGATCTATGATTTTTTCCCCTTTTCCTCTTTTTGTGAGTCTATGTGTATGCTTCTGTGTGTGATTCTGTCTGTATAGCTTTGCTTCCACCATTTCTCCTAGGGGTCTATCCATCCGTTTTTTTTTCTTAATAATTAATTTATATTTTAATAACTTTATTTATTTTATCTTACTTTATATTACTTTATCTTCTTTCTTTCTTTCTTTTCTTCCTTCCTTCCCTCCCTCCCTCCTTCTCTCTCCCCCTCTCCCTCCCTCCTTCTCTCTCCCCCTCTCCCTCCCTCTCCATCTCCCTCATTCCCTCCTTCCCTCCCTCTCTCTCTCTCTCTCTCTTCTACTAATTATTTCTTTCTACTTTTTCTCCCTTTTATTCTGAGCCATGTGGATGAAAGGCTCTTTGTGCTGCAGCCAGGAGTCAGTGCTGTGCCTCTGAGGTGAAAGAGTCAACTTCAGGACACTAGTCCACAAGAGACCTCCCAGCTCCACATAATATCAAAGGGCAAAAATCTCCCAGAGATCTTCATCTCAACACCAGCACCCAGCTTCACTCAACGACCAGCAGGCTACAGTGCTGGACACCCTATGCCAAACAACTAGCAAGACAAGAACACAACTCCAGCCATTAGCAGAGACACTGCCGAAAATCATAGTAAGTCCAAAGACAACCCAAAACACACCACCAGACGTGGACCTGCCCACCAGAAAGACAAGATCCAGCCTCATCCACCAGAACACAGGCACTAGTCCCCTCCACCAGGAAGCCTACCTATACAACCCACTGAACCAACCTTAGCCACTGGGGACAGACACCAAAAACAACGGGAACTACGAACCTGCAGCCTGCAAAAAGGAGACCCCAAACCCAGTAAGATAAGCAAAATGAGAAGACACAAAAACACACAGCAGGAGAAGGAGCAAGATAAAAACCCACCAGACCTAACAAATGAGGAGGAAATAGGCAGTCTACCTGAAAAAGAATTCAGAATAATGATAGTAAAGATGATCCATAATCTTGGAAATAGAAGAGACAAAATGCAAGAAAAATTCAACAAGGACCCAGAAGAACTAAAAATGAAACAAGCAATGATGAACAACACAATAAATGAAATTAAAAATACTCTAGATGGGATCAATAGCAGAATAACCGAGGCACAAGAAAGGATAAGTGACCTGGAAGATAAAATAGTGGAAATAACTGCTGCAGAGCAGAATAAAGAAAAAAGAATGAAAAGAACTGAGGACAGTCTCAGAGACCTCTGGGACAATATTAAAGGCACCAACATTCGAATTATAGGGGTTCCAGAAGAAGAAGAGAAAAAGAAAGGGACTGAGAAAATATTTGAACAGATTATAGTTGAAAACTTCCGTAATATGGGAAAGGAAATAGTTAATCAAGTCCAGGAAGCACAGAGAGTCCCATACAGGATAAATCCAAGGAGAAATATACACCAAGACACGTATTAATCAAACTGTCAAGAATTAAATACAAAGAAAACATATTAAAAGCAGCAAGGGAAAAACAACAAATAACACACAAGGGAATCCCCATAAGGTTAAGAGCTGATCTTTCAGCAGAAACTCTGCAAACCACAAGGGACTGGCACGACATATTTAAAGTGATGATGGAGAAAAACCTAAAACCAAGATTACTCTACCCAGCAAGGATCTCATTCAGATTTGATGGAAAAATTAAAACCTTTACAGACAAGCAAAAGCTGAAAGTTCAGCACCACCAAACCAGCTTTACAACAAATGCTAAAGGAACTTCTCAAGGCAAGAAACACAAGAGAAGGAAAAGACCTACAATAACGAACCCATAACAATTAAGAAAATGGGAATAGGAACATACATATCACTAATTACCTTAAATGTAAATGGACTAAATGCTCCCACCAAAAGACACAGAGTGGCTGAATGGATACAAAAACAAGACCCATATATATGCTGTCTACAAGAGACCCACTTCAGACCTAGAGACACATACAGACTGAAAGTAAGGGGATGGAAAAAGATATTCCATGCAAATGGAAACCAAAAGAAAGCTGGAGTAGCAATTCTCATATCAGACAAAATAGACTTTAAAATAAAGACTAATAGAAGGGACAAAGAAGGACACTACATAATGATCAAGGGATCAATCCAGCAAGAAGATATAACAATTGTAAATATTTATGCACCCAACATAGGAGCACTTTAGTACATAAGGCAAATGCTAACAGCCATAAAAGGGGAAATTGACAGTAACACATTCAAAGTACGGGACTTTAACACTTTCACCAATGGACAGATCATCCAAAATGAAAATAAATAAGGAAACACAAGCTTTAAATGATACATTAAACAAGATGGACTTAATTGATATTTATAGGACATTCCATCCAAAAACAACAGAATACACATTTTTCTCAAGTGCTCATGGAACATTCTCCAGGATAGAACATATCTTGTGTCACAAATCAAGCCATGGTAAATTTAAGAAAACTGAAATCGTATCAAGTATCTTATCCGACCACAGTGCTATGAGACTAGATACCAATTACAGGAAAAGACCTGTAAAAAATACAAACACATGGAGGCTAAACAATACACTACTTAATAATGAAGTGATCACTGAGGAAATCAAAAAATACCAAGAAACAAATGACAATGGAGACACGACGACCCAAAACCTATAGGATGCAGCAAAAGCAGTTCTAAGAGGGAAGTTTATAGGAATATAATCCTACCTTAAGAAAAAGGAAACATCTCGAATAAACACCCTAACCTTGCATCTAAAGCAATTAGAGAAAGAAAAACAAAAAACCCCCAAAGTTAGCAGAAAGAAAGAAATCATAAGCCTCAGACCAGAAATAAATGAAAAAGAAATGAAGGAAACGATAGCAAAGATCAAAAAAACTAAGAGCTGGTTCTTTGAGAAGATAAACAAAATTGATAAACCATTAGCCAGACTCATCAAGTAAAAAAGGGAGAAGACTCAAATCAACAGAATTAGAAATGAAAAAGAAGTAACAACTGACGCTGCAGAAATACAAAACATCATGAGAGATTACTACAAGCAACGCTATGCCAATAAAATGAACAACCTGTAAGAAATGGACAAATTCTTAGAAATGCACAACCTGCCAAGACTGAATCAGGAAGAAATAGAAAATATGAACAGACCAATCATAAGCACTGAAATTGAAACTGTGATTAAAAATCTTGCAACAAACAAAAGCCCAGGACCAGATGGCTTCACAGGCGAATTCTATGAAACATTTAGAGAAGAGCTAACACCTATCCTTCTCAAACTCTTCCAAAATATAGCAGAGGGAGGAACACTCCCAAACTCATTCTATGAGGCCACCATCACCTGGATACCAAAACCAGACAAGGATGTCACAAAGAAAGAAAACTACAGGCCAATATCACTGATGAACATAGATGCAAAAATCCTCAACAAAATACTAGCAAACAGAATCCAACAGCACATTAAAAGGATCATACACCATAATCAAGTGGGGTTTATTCCAGGAATGCAAGGATTCTTCAACATACGCAAATCAATCAACGTGATACACCATATTAACAAATGGAAGGAGAAAAACCATATGATCATCTCAATAGATGCAGAGAAAGGTTTCGACAAAATTCAACACCCATTTATAATAAAAACCCTGCAGAAAGTAGGCACAGAGGGAACTTTCCTCAACAGAATAAAAACCATATATGACAAACCCACAGCCAACATCGTCCTCAATGGTGAAAAACTGAAAGCATTTCCACTAAGATCAGGAACCACACAAGGTTGCCCACTCTCACCACTCTTATTCAACCTAGTATTGGAAGTTTTAGCCACAGCAATCAGAGATGAAAAGGAAATAAAAGGAATCCAAATCGGAAAAGAAGAAGTAAAGCTGTCACTGTTTGCAGATGACATGATACTATACATAGAGAATCCTAAAGATGCTACCAGGAAACTACTAGAGCTAATCAATGAATTTGGTAAAGTTGCAGGATACAAAATTAATGCACAGAAATCTCTGGCATTCCTATACACTAATGATGAAAAATCTGAAAGTGAAATCAAGAAAACACTCCCATTTACCATTGCAACAAAAAGAATAAAATATCTAGGAATAAACCTACCTAAGGAGACAAAAGACCTGTATGCAGAAAATTGTAAGACACTGATGAAAGAAATTAAAGATGATACAAATAGATGGAGAGATATACCATGTTCTTGGATTGGAAGAATCAACATTGTGAAAAGGACTCTACTACCCAAAGCAATCTACAGATTCAATGCAATCCTTATCAAACTACCACAGGCATTTTTCACAGAACTAGAACAAAAAATTTCACAATTTGTATGGAAACACAAAACACCCCGGATAGCCAATGCCATCTTGAGAACAAAAAATGGAGCTGGAGGAATCAGGCTCCCTGACTTCAGACTATACTACAAAGCTACAGTAATCAAGACAGTATGGTACTGCCACAGAAACAGAAAGATAGATCAATGGAATAGGATAGAAAGCCCAGAGATAAACCCACTCACATATGGTCACCTTATCTTTGATAAAGGAGGCAGGAATGTACAGTGGAGAAAGGACAGCCTCTTCAATAAGTGGTGCTGGGAAAACTGGACAGGGACATGTAAAAGTATGAGATTAGATCATTCCCTAACACCATACACAAACATAAGCTCAAAATGGATTAAAGACCTAAATGTAAGGCCAGAAACTATCAAACTCTTAGAGGAAAACATAGGCAGAACACTCTATGACATAAATCACAGCAAGATCCTTTTTGACCCACCTCCTAGAGAAATGGAAATAAAAACAAAGATAAACAAATGGGACCTAATGAAACTTCAAAGCTTTTGCACAGCAAAGGAAATCATAAACAAGACCAAAAGACAACTCTCAGAATGGGAGAAAATCTTTGCAAATGAAGCAACTGACAAAGGACTAATCTCCAAAATTTATAAGCAGCTCATGTAGCTCAATAGCAAAAAAACAAACAACCCAATCCAAAAATGGGCAGAAGACCTAAACAGACATTTCTCCAAAGAAGATATACAGAGTGCCAACCAACACATGAAATAATGCTCAATATCATTAATCATTAGAGAAATGCAAATCAAAACTTCAATGAGGTATCACCTCACACCGGTCAGAATGGCCATCATCAAAAAATCTACAAACAATACACACTGGAGAGGGTGTGGAGAAAAGGGAACCCTCTTGCACTGCTGGTGGGAATGTGAATTGGTACAGCCACTATGGAGAACGGTATGGAGGTTCCTTAAAAAACTACAAATAGAACTACCATATGACCCAGCAATCCCACTACTGGGCATATTCCCTGAGAAAACCATAATTCAAAAAGAGTCATGTACCATAATGTTCACTGCAGCTGTATTTACAATAGCCAGGAGATGGAAACAACCTAAGTGTCCATCATCAGATGAATGGATAAAGAAGATGTGGCACATATATACAATGGAATATTACTCGCCATAAAAAAAAACGAAATTGAGCTATTTGTAATGAGGTGGATGGACCTAGTGTCTGTCATACAGGGTGAAGTAAGTCAGAAAGAGAAAGACAAATACCGTATGCTAACACATATATATGGAATTTAAGAAAAAAAATGTTATGAAGAACCTAGGGGTAAGACAGGAATAAAGACACAGACCTACTAGAGAATGGACTTGAGGATATGGGGAGGGAGAAGGGTAAGCTGTGACAAAGCAAGAGAGAGGCATGGACATATATACACTACCAAATGTAAGGTAGATAGCTAGTGGGAAGCAGCCACATAGCAGAGGGAGATCAGCTTGGTGCTTTGTGACCACCTAGAGGGGTGGGATAGGGAGGGTGGGAGAGAGGGAGATGCAAGAGGGAAGGGATATGGGAACAGATGTACATGTATAACTGATTCACTTTGTTATAAAGCAGAAACTAACACACCCCTGTAAAGCAATTATACTCCAATAAAGATGTAAAAAAAAAAAAAAAAAGAAATGTGTAACAAAGATCCAGAAGAACGAAAGTACAAACAAACAGAGATGAACAATGCAATAACTGAAATGAAAAATACACTAGAAGGAATCAACAGCAGAATAACTGAGGCAGAAGAATGGATAAGTGAGCTGGAAGATGGAATGGTGGCAATAACTGCGGAGGAGCAGAATGAAGAAAAAAGAATGAAAAGAATTGAAGACAATATTAGAAACCTCTGGGACAACACTAAACACACCAACATTCAAATTCTAGGGCTCCCAGATGAAGAAGAGAAAAAGAAAGGGTCTGAGAAAACATTTGAAGAGATTATAGTTGAAAACTTCCTTAACATGGGAAAGGAAAGAGTCACCAAAGTCCAGGTAGTGCAGAGACTCCCATACAGGAAAAACCAGAGAAGAAACACACCAAGACACATATTAATCAAACTAACAAAAATTAAATTCAAAGAAAAAATATTAAAAGCAGCAAGGGAAAAACAAAAAATAACATGCAAAGGAATCCCCATAAGGTTACGAGCTGATTTTTCAGCAGAAACTCTGCAGACCAGGAAGGAGTCGCAGGATATACTTAAAATGATGAAAGAGAAAAATCTAAAACCAAGATTACTTTACCTAGCAAGCATCTCATTCAAATTTGACAGAGAAATCAAAAGTTTTACAGACAAGCAAAAGCTAAGAGAATTCAGCACCACCAAACCAGCTTTACAACAAATGCTAAAGAAAATTCTCTAGGTGGAAACACAAGAGAAGAAAAAGACCCACAAAAACAAACCCAAAACAATTAAGTAAATGGTAATAGGAACATACATATTCATAGTAACCTTGAATGTAAATGGATTAAATGCCCAAACAAAAAGACAGAGACTGGCTGAATGGAATGGATACAAAAACAAGACCCATCTATATGCTGTCTACAAGAGACCCACTTCAGACCTAGGGACACATACAGACTGAAAGTGAAGGGATGGAAAAAGGTACTCCATGCAACTGGAAATCAAAAGAAAGCTGGAGTAGAAATACTTCTATCAGATACAATAGACTTTAAAATAAAGACTGTTACAAGAGATAAGACACTACATAATGATCAAGGGATCAATCCAAGAAGATATAACAATTATAAACACTTATGCACCCAACATAGGAGCACCTCAATACATAAGACAAATGCTAACAGCCATAAAAGAGGAAATTGACAGTAACACAATAATGGTAGGAGACTTTAACACCCACTTTCACAAATGGACAGATCAATGCAAATGAAAATAAATAAGGAAAAACAAGCTTTAAATGACACAACACACCGGATAGATTTGATTGATATCTATAGGGCTTTCCACCTGAAAGTGGCAGAATACACTTTCTTCTCAAGTGCACATGGAACATTCTCCAGGACAGATCACACCTTGGGTCACAAATCAAGCCTAGGAAAATTTAAGAAAACTGAAATCATATGAAGCATCTTTTCTGACCACACGCTATGAGACTGGAAATCAATTACATGGAAAAAAACTGTAAAAAACACAAATACATGGAGACTAAACAGTGTGCTACTAAATAACCAAGAGATCACTGAAGAAATCCAAGAAGAAATAAACAAATGCATAGAAACAAATGACAACGAAAACATGATGGCCCAAAACCTATGGGATGCAGAAAAGCAGTTCTAAGAGGGAAGTTTATAGCAATTCAATCTCACCTAAAGAAAGAAAAAAAACAAACTATCTAACCTTACACCTAAAGCAACTAGAGAAAGAAGAACAAAGAAAACCCAAAGTCAGTAGAAGGAAAGAAACCATAAAGATCAGAGCAGAAATAAATGAAATAGAAAAAAAGAAAACAATAGCAACAATAAATAAAACTAAAAGTTGGTTCTTTGAGAAGATAAACAAAATTGATTAACCCTTAGCCAGACTCATCAAGCAAAAAAAAGGGAGAGGATGCAAATCAGTAAAATTAGAAATGAAAAAGGAGAAATCACAACTGACACTGCAGAAATACAAAGGATTGTAAGAGACTACTACAAACAGTTATATGCCAACAAAATGGACAACCACAAAGAAATGGGCAAATTCTTGGAAAGGTACAATTTTCTAAGACTGAACCAGGTAGAATCAGAAAATATAAACACACCTATCACAAGTAATTATGAAACTGTAATTAAAAATCTTCCAATGGGGCTTCCCTGGTGGCACTGCGGTTAAGAATCTGCCTGCTAATGCAGGGGACACAGGTTCAAGCCCTGGCCCGGGAAGATTCCACATGCTGCAGAGCAACTAAGCCTGTGCATCACAACTACTGAGCCCACGTGCCACAACTACTGAAGCCCGCGCACCTAGAGCCCATGCTCCGCAACAAGAGAAGCCACCGCAATGAGAAGCCCGTGCACCACAACAAAGAGTAACCCCCACTCGCCGCAACTAGAGAAAGCCCACACGCAGCAACGAAGACCCAGAGCAGCCAAAAATAAATAAATAAAATAAATTTTAAAAAAATTATAAAAACAACAAACAAACTAACAACAAAATCCCTTAGCGTCCTTACTGATGAAATCTAAATCTAAAATTGGAATGTATGGGGCAGATATATACCTGAAAGACTATCTACCTGTGTAGATATATGAGTGTATATTTACACTCATATGCATGTAAAAACATTTATTTTTAAAAATGGAAAAGATACTTTTACTTTATGAAAAAATACATTACTAAGCAAGTGAAAAGAAAATACAAATCCTAAAAAGTGTGAGGAATTACACTGAAAACTCACCCAACAAATTAATCCCATCGTTTACAATGAGCTGTCCGTGACGCAAGTAGTTCAAAATGGGTTCAAAGTACTCAGGACTTCGGTCAATTAAGAAAGCTCCTCTATGATCTTGCTTATTTCCCCATACACCTGTGGGACCATTAAAATGAAGGAAGCCCCCCATAAACAAAAAACAAAGTTAGAAATTTATAGAAGGAAAATTGCGTAACATACCAGTAAGTTTTTACTCTTGTAAAAATTATTACTGATTCCATTAAAAAGTACAGAACGACAGGAGTTATAAAGTCAATACAACTACAAACACATCACACAAAATGTGATCTCACTGCACTCACCTTTGTCCTTAAACATGTGGGCCAGCATACTGTCAGGTTCTTTATTCACTAAAGTGCTCCTAAGAATTCAGGGAAAAAAATTGATTTCTCCATTTGTCTTTATAAACAAACATATTTAAGTCAAGAGTATACTTGATCCCAGCTGCTCTCTCAAAAAGATGCATGCTATAACCTGGGAGGAGTGATGCTGGGAAACAAAAATGTGCAGTAAGTTGCCATTTATCAAAATCTCTTCTAATCTGGCACTTCCTTTGATTTAAATATTGGTTTCGTTGCCTTTAATTTCAATGCTGATCTATACTTCTAGCAAGCTACTGTATCACAATTTTCTTGATCGAAATTTACATTTTTCTTATGCCTTTAGTATAAGCAGTTGTAGTCTAAAAATTTCAATACTGTTAATTTTTTACTTGTGTTGCATGTATATTACTCAATATTTTAAAAGCATATTCTAAAAACAGTAAATTCATGCTTTTCATGCTTTCTCTGGAACGACTTGTGAACCATTTTCTACTCTTAGAAAAAATTTTCTAAATATTGGCTTCAAATCACATAGTATATTTAAGCAGCATTGGAATATCTTCTAAGGAAATCAGCAAACTGAAGGAAAGAACAAACAGTACATAGTACCCACTCAACACACACATACATGTGCACCTACCGTGTGGTTGTAAAGTACCGCCCTCCAACATTTAATGTTAGCCAGTCTGTGTGAGATCCTGACAACCCTTCCGGTACTTTAGAATCTGTCTGAGGGTCTAGAGATGACATGCAGAAAAAATAAACATTAAGTTGGGGGGGTTTGGGGAAGATGACAATAGTATAATATTTTAACTAAAACACACACATAAAAGCATGCCAGAGCTACTAGGAGAGCAAGCCCTATACCCACAGACAGTATCTAAAACAAAACTAGGTGATAAGGTATCCCGCCAACACCGACAACTAGAAGAGCAGCATGGCATCAGCATCCTTGACAGAAGAAGCATCCTTGACGGAAGAAGCATCCTTGACAGAAGAAGCATCCTTGACAGAAACAACAGGGTATGTGATGATTCTAAGAATTGCAAAGTAACCCATAAATACTCACTTCAAAACTCAGCAAGTCTACTTGAGAACAAATGGAAGTGGGAGGGGTGTGCCCACTCCAACCATGGGTGATTCAAGCAGTCTGCAGTAAGATCTGAAGAGGCTGAAAATGAACTCTCAAAACCCACCCAGCCAAAGCTCCCACCTAGGACAAAGTCCCACACTGAGGAGAAGATGTTGGGAAAAGAATCCAAGTCGAACAGAACAGAGACAACAGAGACAAAAGGAAAAGGAGTCCAGAGAAAAGTCAAAAAAGGTCAAGCAGAACCAAAATATATTAGAAGGTGACTTCCATATTTTTTTTAATATTTCATAAAAACAACATGAAAGGGTCACCTAGAGCCATGAAATTACAAAAACTTTCCTAAGTCAGCTCCCTTCTCAAGTTAAGGAAAACTAATTTCATGTAAAAATGAGCAACAGAAAATCCCATACAAGATTATTAAAAGAAGAGGAAGAATTACATCCCTATAGATAATGAAAATGTGCCAGATAATGAAAATGTTCCGGAAAGAAATGGCCACAAAATAGGTAAACTATAATATTCCAAATGTGCTAAAAGAAGTAAATAATACAAGGTATGAAAAAGCAACATAAACCAGAATCACAAAATTCAGAAATGAGGCAAGAGAACTAAGGAGAGAATTAGAAATAAAAACCATTTCAGAAATGAAGATTAAACTAGAAGAAACACAGGCGTGAAAGAACACCACAGATAATGCCTTAAGGAAAACAAAAATTGAAAAGAGGAAAGCTTTAAAAATCAAGAAGAAATGAAGAAAGAGATGAAAAGGATTTAACAGAAGATTTCAAATATAGAAGACAAGTGTAGAAGATCCAACACATATACAATAGGAGTCCTGAAAGGAGAAAATCAAAGCATGGTAACAAAATAAATACATAAAGTTCAAGAAAACTTATTCTGAATTAAAAAAAAAAAAGATGTGAAACTACATATTGAAAGGGCCCACCACATATCTGAGAGATTCAACCCAGAACAGCTCAGAACACTCAGAAATAGTATACTAAAATCACTGTACTTTAAAGAAAAAGAATAATCCTTTGGGTGAGCTAGGAAAAATAATCACTTATGAAAGAGCAGATTTTTTTTGACACCAAAACTCTATGTCAGAAAAAAATGCAGTAACATATTTAAGATATTTAAAGAAAAATAATGTGAACCAAGGATTTTTTAACAACTTAATTGAGGTATAACTGAAATACAATAAACTACATATCATTAAAGTTTGCAGTTTGTTCAGTTCTGACATGATTTTATGACCAGTCAAACTGACTCTCAGGTATAGAAGCCACATGCAAGATGTTAGAGAATATAGTTCTCACAAGTTCTTTATAAAGAATCTACTAGAGAACAAGTTTCAGACAACCACTCAAGGCATCCGTTTAAGGACTGGAGGAGTAAAACTAAGTGATGGTTTTAAGGGAAAGAGTATAGTATACAGTGGTGTGTGTGTATATGTGTGTATGTATATAGTATATAATAATAATATTTGACAATGGATAAACAGTACGACTATTTTTTAAGGAAAGAAAGGAATGAGCATATTTAAAAAAGGTTTAACTGTCTTTAGTAGTCACATTGGTATTCAAAGTATTGGGATTATTATTGAAACTTTTTTTTTTTTTTTTTTTTTTTTTTTTTGTGGTACGCAGGCCTCTCACTGTTGTGGCCTCTCCTGTTGCGGAGCACAGGCTCCGGACGCGCAGGCCCAGCGGCCACGGCTCACGGGCCCAGCCGCTCCGCGGCATATGGGATCCTCCCAGACCGGGGCACGAACCCGTATCCCCTGCATCGGCAGGCGAACTCCCAACCACTGCGCCACCAGGGAAGCCCTATTATTGAAACTTTTATGTGTATTTTGTGTAGGATGAAGGAAATGAGTAATTATGTGACATTACAATTCCTTCACTCCCTATGTCCTTGGAAACCAGGATTACTGATATGCAAGAAAGGACACAAAGATGTAAGATAGAAGATGTTAAATAAAAATCTTATAATACTAATATAAACCAAAGTATTAGTATGAATCCATGAGATATTTTATCTATTTATATGTTATATGTGATATAAAGCTTTATATAATATTTATTATATATGAATTTTATCCTCTAGCTAGCTATGTATTTCCAACTCTATTCACCAAAAAGCCTAGTAATCATGACGAACCCAGTAGCAGCAAGCCTCCCCAGCACCCAGGTTGGGTCTTGAAATGACATTTTCCACTAAAAGAAATCAAGGCTTCCAAGAAAAAAACCACTGATTTGGGTTTAGGACAAGAGAAGTATAAGATGAACACTTTGTTATTCCAGATAGTAAGGAAAAGACTAATGGGGTTGTGTTAAAAGAAGAAGGACATGAAGGGACTTCCACTGGCCAAAAGTAAAATAATCTAGGTACCGATAAATGCAGAGGATGAAAACATACCAAATATTTTTAACTCTGAAAGTTCATAACGATAAAACAAAAAACACTAATCAATCACTTTTTGTTTTGTTGTTTTTATGTATGCAATGAACCAATTAAGTGACCACTGCCTGCCAACCCACTGTTAGGCTAATGGATAAGAAAAGATGAGAAAAATTTTTTGTTCAGTCTTAAGGCAGAAACAGAGAATATGCATTTACTTCTAAGTTGCTGTGTGATGATCTTGAGTACTACCTTCACTCACCAAATACAATTATTGCGAAGGCTTAAAGAAATACTTAAATATTCAGGGTGTGATTGTCTGGAACTAAATATATCAAATATTCGTTAAAGAACATTTATTTAAGCCTCAGGCTCTTTCCTTTGAGATATACACTGTATAAGCTTTCTTCGAAACTGAAAGGTAGTGTGTGTGTGTGTGTGTGTGTGGGTGGGTGTGCGCACGTGTATGTGGTTGCTACCAGGTCATTTTTGACTGATTTGATTTAACTGCTGTGAATGACTGGCAAACATTACTTTTTCAAGCAATATATGCTTAAAAAATATGTAACATAAGAGATTTTGATAACTACTATCAAAGAGAAAATTTCAAAACAAAAGTTATAGTTCTAAAATCAAAACCACCCTATCATGTCATAATTAATGAATATGTGCACATCCAGAGCCTTTTAACAGCACGTAAAAGATGAGGTATCCATACTAAAATATGATCATCTAATTCAAGTTAGAAATTTACTTTCACACCCCCCCCAATGCAGAATCAAAAAAGGTATGAAGAGCTGAATACTGCTATAAGACACTTTTTAATGTTAAGCTTAGTAAAGCCATGTAAAATATTTGCCATTTCATCTTTATTTCGGCAGACAAAATTGGCTTTTAAGGAAGTCACTTACCAATAAATGGTTCTCCTTCACACACAAACAAAACATCATCATCCCTGGGGAAATCAAAATTTAAAAAGCCACCATCAAAATCCAGAAATCACATTAATTATCTGTTGACTAGAGGAACTATTCCTTAGAATAATGTAGAAGATCCGTTTTGCTATCTATGTGGCAAAGAAGTTGACCAAGTTCCAGTGTGTTTTGTTTAAACCCAGGTTGTTTAAGCCTCTTCCTGCTCCAAAATTCTATGATCTGATGAGAATGGAATGAGGTGAACTAGACACTTGTCTTAAAGAGATAAATCTGCCGAGGGTACGTAAAAACCAAAACCAAAAAAACCCCACCAAAATCACTATTGTGGTAGATCACTGATGAATTAACTCTACTTAACATTCTATTTTATTTAGCAAGTTTTCAACAAAGCAGGTCTCTGTGACGTTTATAAAATTCAAAGTGCTTAAACCCCTGACTTAACTGCCTCTGGATTTAAATTCAAAGACGATCCTGCACATGAAAGTACTTTTGAAATGGAAAAAAAACAAAACGAAACCCACTATACAAACTATGTGAATTCAGCTTTCTTATCAATTGAAGAATATACTAATGAAGAATGTTATGTTCAAAGGATATGATTAAAGCTATAGCCAACTCTTTTTTTTCACTTTAATTCTATAACCCTAAGTAATTTATTAGGGTTTTCTGCCACATCATCAGCTGCTTTTTGTGCTTTGGAAATGAAAATAAATGTTCATATTAAATCTAAGAAGAATATAATTGGACATAACTCTGCTGTAAACACTCACCCACTATACTCACCTAAATGTCAATACCCATAATTCAAAAATCTGGATTATCCTCCTTCCCTGCTCCACCCCACTGCACGATTAGTATAAATGATCAGAGCTTGTACTGTGAACCACAAATTATTAAACAGCTAGATATAATATAAATATATACTATTTCTTGTCCTAGCCCTTTTTTAATTGAAGTACAGTTGACACACAATATTATGTTAGCTTCAAGTGTACAACATAGTGATTTGACAATCAAAATACATGAAATGATTACCACGATAAGTCTAGTAACCATCTGTCACCATACAAAATTATTACAGTGTGACTGATTATATTTTTTGTGCTGCCAATTACATTCCTGTGACTTATCTATTTTATAACTGGAAGTCTGTACCTCTTTTTTTTTTTTTTCCCCAATATGCGGGCCTCTCACTGTTGTGGCCTCTCCCGCCACGGAGCACAGGCTCCAGACGCTCAGGCTCAGTGGCCACAGCTCACGGGCCTAGCCGTTCTGCAGCATGTGGGATCCTCCCAGACCGGGGCACGAACCCATGTACCCTGCATCGGCAGGCAGACTCTCAACCACTGTGCCACCAGGGAAGCCCGGAAGTCTGTACCTCTTAAGCCCCTTCATTATCCATTTTATAACTGGAAGTCTGTACCTCTTAAGCCCCTTCACCTATTTCACCCAACCCCGCCAGTCCCCTCCCCTCTGGCAACCACCAGTTTGAGTTCTAAATAGGTAGATATTTTATAGTTCAGAAGGCTTCAGTTATGACCTTCTTCAATTACGGCCTATGTTGTAGAAATTTTTATTTCTTTTTTTTTTTTCCGGTATGCGGGCCTCTCACCGCTGTGGCCTCTCCCGTTGCGGAGCACAGGCTCTGGACGCACAGGCTCAGTGGCCATGGCTCACGGGCCCAGCTGCTCCGCGGCATGTGGGATCCTCCCGGACCGGGGCACGAACCCGTGTCCCCTGCATCGGCAGGCGGATTCTCAACCACTGCGCCACCAGGGAAGCCCTAGAAATTTTTATTTCTATAAGAATATAAATTATATTTCTGTAAGACATCACAGGAACACATAGAATTTTTCTTGGAAGCAGAGTCTGTGTTTGTTAAGGAGAAATTTAGGTTGATATAAATCATTCAATTATCCATAGACACATAGAAGCTGGGAGATAGATACTGAAAAACTAAGAAACTCTTCTAATTTATTTGGAATTAAAATCTTTATCTTTTATGTCTATAATCTTTTCTACTTGTTCACCATGCCAGTTAACTTTTTAAGACTAATATGAAAATTTGTTTTCCTCTAATTAACAAAAATCAACTATTAAATGTATGACCTGGGTAAGTCATTTAACTTCTCAGATGTTTAGTTTCCTCATTTATAAAACAAAGGGACTAGAAGTGTTTAAAGGCAGTATGTTATATTGAAAGGTTATTCTGACCTGGGTTTAAGTGAATATTAAACTTTGTATACTACCATAATTTAGAACATCATTATCTTCACAACATCAATTTTAGAAAACCCACGCAGGGACTTCCCTGGCAGTCCAGTGGCTAAGACTCCACGCTTCCAACGCAGGGGGTGTGGGTTCGATCCCTGGTCAGGGAACTAAGATCCCACATGCCTTGCGGCCAAAAAAATAAATAAAAAGTCCATGCTTTGCCAATTAAATGAGGTAACTTGGGCAAAGCAAATACAACTTAACTGGCACAGAGTCAGTACTTAGTTTGTGTTCCCATTCCATCTTCTTTGAGCCCCCTCCTGCTCCAAAATTCTATGATCCCAAGAGGATGGAATGAGGTGAACTGGACATGGGTTTTAAAATATGCCTGGCATACTTAAAAAACAAAACCCCAAACAAACCAAAACCACTACTGTGGTGGATCACTGGTGAGTTAACTCTAGTTAAAATGCTATCTTACTTAGCAAGTTTTCACCAAAGTAGGTCTCTGTAAACACTTATAAAATTCAAAGCATTCTTAGGAAATGAACTGAACAATAAGCAGTAGCATATAAAAGAGATCAATTAAGTTTCTAGTATTAAAAATTCATGTCTTATTAGATCCGTTTCTAGTAACGCAGAGATTCCTCATAGCCATATATGAACTCTGCAGAAAGACTATGAATATATTGGAATGTATTCAGGGTTTTCTATCTGATCAATGCATCATAAGTGCAAATTACTTAAATTCCAAAGAGCAAATTCTAGGCAATCATTTGCCAAAATCCTGTATTCTTAACAGTGATAAAATACTGCTTAAGGGAAACAGCATAGCACCAAGAAGCTGAGGGCACACTGTAGACAGCTTATAAAAAGGTGAAGGTTACCTGATCAAAGCAATATCATCAATCAGTCCACCTTTCCCATTATACACACTGGTGGCTTTTATGCCGAGTTTATTGCTGGCCACAGAAAGCAAATCAGATAAAGTTCCATATACAGCGACCACCTGTAAACACACCAGATTAATTTGAACAACTTACATAATCAATTTCGTCACTCACAAATTAAAAACCACCACACTATAAACAGGTCTAAAAAATCAGATTATCACATAAAAAGAGATTTTGAGAGGTTCTTAAAAGTTTCTCTTTTTCTTTTATGACTGAAATATTTACTTAGTGCCTAACACTGCTGAAATCCAAGACTAGAGAAATCGTCTCTAAAAACAAACTACAATCTTACAGTATGTTAAATAGTGCTCCAGTTCTGATACAAAAGAGACCTGCACTTGAATTTAGATTCTGGCATTTTCTAGCTGTCAGCTCAAGACAAATTATTTAACCTCTTTATGCTTCTGTGGCTTTAACTGGAAATGAGGAAAACAGTTACACCTGTACCAGAAGGTTGTCACAAGGATGAAATGAGTTAATGCACGATAAGAGCTTCGCAAAGTGCCTGAGACCTATGAAGTCTTTAAGATGTTGCTTTTACATTATTCCTTTCTTAAAGGAATGGTTTATTTTTCTAAACAGGAAAAATCTACTGTTTATTATAACATTTACCATGTCAACTACCATATGAGCAGTTAACGACTTCCCACCTCATTTAACTTCAATAACTATTTATATACTGTATAAAAAGCCAGATTCTGGCTAACATTCTAAGTACAGCGTAGACCTGGGTTACAATGAATTGCTCCGTCCTGCTTTAAATCAGGCACAGTCTGACACTTGTGCAACATACATGCAGTTGCTTAGATAGGGGGTAGAGACTCTGTACATGTAGTGAATTTTTTGCTCCAGCCATAACTGTAACTGTGTATAGTTGTATCATTATCAGTCAGATCTCTGAAAATTATGAATAAAAAAGCAGGTGAGGAGCTGAACCTGAAGCATGAGCAGCCAGCTGACTTCCCACAGGATACTGGATAAAGGTGCCATATGAAATGGAACCGGGGCTAGTCCTTTGTTCACTGGTCACTGGAGTACAGCAGACAGAGAAGTTTTCGTTAAGTAAATGAAGTGAACAGTCAAGTGTGGAGCGAGTTGTTTGCCAATAGGAGTGTGTAGTGTTTCAACAGCACAGTACAGAGATTCCAACTCCTTTCTCTTGGATCATGACCTGTGAGAAGTGTTGCAAGCTGGGGCATTTTGGGGAAGAGGCGTAGGCAAGCAGAGTTTAAAGGGAACTACGTGGATTATTAAAGATAATGCACAACCCAAGTGCTCATAAACGTGTGAATGGATAAACAAAATGTGGCATATCCATACAATGCAATATCATTCAGCTCTAAAAAGGAATACAATTCTGATACATGCTACAACATGCATGAACCTTGAAAACATTATGCTAAGTGAAATTAGCCAGACAGAAAAAAGGACAAATATCATGTGATTCCACTTGTATGAGGTACTTAGAACAGGCAAATTCATAGAGATAGAAAGTAGAAGAAAGGTTACCGGGGCAGAAGGTGTAATGGAGAATTACTGCCTAATGGGTACAGAGTTCCTGTTTGGGATGATGAAAAAGTTTTGGAAATGAAAAGTGGTGAGGTTACACACGTGAATGTACTTAATGCCAACGAAATGTACACTTAAAATGGCTAAAAGGGTAACTTTTATGTTGTGTATATTTTACCATATGATAAAAAAGATAACAGCACAAAGCACCTGGCAGAGTGTCTTACACCCAGCAGACACTGCCATAAATGATTGAAGCTTGAAGAACATGTGTCCCCTATCATTTTCACCTTTGTAACAGAGCCTGGAATTCTAACCATTATTGCAGATACGAGTTCCAGAGGAGAAAGATTTAGAAAATTCTTAGTATGATAGCAACCATGACAAGAACGCTGCTGTTAGAAAGGAGGATCTTCTTACTCTCCCCTCCCGGTTCCCAGACTGTAAAAGGTGTTTTGCATTTGCTTTGGTCAGTCGCTTGGCTCTTTGCTTCTTGCATAGCGTCACATGCTTTTCTTTCGTCTGACATTACCCGCTCCTTGCCCTAACATTAACTTTCTCCACCCCATTTCTTTTCACTTCTCTCCCTCAAGCATCATAAAATGGTTGGAAATTCAATGTATCTCTCTATATTATGCTCCTGAATTTAAATATTAGAGCATACCACTTTAACTTATTTTTCAAAAATACATCAAATTAAATTGTTTTCTACTTCCATTCGATTGACTTGATTTTTCCTGTGGGTCAGTTGTTTCCTAATGAAAATACAGGCCACCTGCCATGTTCGAAAGCCGCGCTGTCCAATTTGGAAGCCACTAGCTACAAGAGGCTATTTAAGTTTTAATGTATTGCTGTTAATTAAAATAAAAGTCAGTTCATCAGTTACAACAGTCATATATGAACTGCTCAACAGCCAGAATGGCTAGTGGTTACCATATTGCACAGCACAGATATGGAGTATTTCCTTCCTCACAGAGCATTCAATTGGACACTGCTGCTTCAAAGAGCAGAATAAAGTCAGGAACAAGGAAACAACTATTTTAATTCTGTTAGGCTTGACCATGTCATAGCAAGTCACAGTAACCAAGTAGTAGAGTCCAACTCAAACCCTGTTGTTTTGTATGGAAGGTTGAGTAGTTACCATCTTTCTTTTCTCCCCATTGAAGTCAAATTTGATTATAAGATTAAAAACAAAAACAAAGCCACACATCACACAGTTTGGCAATTTCAGGGCAATCAAAGTACAACAGGTGTTTCCTTGTAGGCTGCAATACTAAGGAGCACATTCTAGATACAAATTGAGTTCACCTTTATCTTATTATCACTTAAATAAGCCCTCACATAGTATTGAACACAATTTATCATTACCCCAAATATTTTCTAACCTGACTTCCTATCTAGACTGTAAAGGTTTAATCATAAATTTTTAATTTGTACAAAGTGGTTATTCATTCGGTGAATTTAGGTAACCAATAATCCCTTGTAATGCTGACGAGCAGCACTGAAGTACATCCCTGTACTACCCAAACCTCTAACATCCAGAAAAGAACTGCAGCTATTTTAAAAAGAAGGATCCTCTTAAGTGTCACAGTGTCTGGTTTAGAGTAGGTCTCGGATAAATGTCTCTTGAATGTCAGATGAAATTTTCATTGCTTTCAGAGTGTAAAACGAGGACATGCCTTTTCTGTGTGTGAGTCAGTTATATTTGTCTTTTCCACTGACATTAAGTTAAAAAACAAAGTACACAGTAGAAATGCAATTCTCAAGTGATGCTCATATAGTTCATATGAGCACGGCAAGTGGCTCTCTGGATAGAATTAAGGTTCACTTATGAGTTTTTGTTTTGTCCTCCAGATTTGTTACAATGAACTTCTATTATTCATGCACTAAAGGAAAAAAGTTTTAACTTAGGGTTTCCATAGCTCTAGATACTAGATTTACAAATAAGAATTATTTTAGCAGTTGACAAGTAATCTGGTAATGGACAATTTTCTTTAAATGAAATAACCAAAGGGCCATCAATTCAAGAAAACAGCACTGAAATTACTGCAAAGAATCTTACAGCACTGAAAATCTGAAAATTTACCTTAAGGTGGGCCAACATACTTGTTTTTCATTCGAAAGGCATTTTTAGCATGTTTTCAACAAGATCACTTTAGCTGACTCTCTTGAGCATACTAACAAATAACTCACAAATAAGACTGCAGACCTAATATTTTAAATCTCTTTTATATAAACCAATGAGAATATCAGATTTTAAAATGTGATATACTTGTAAAAGATTTTAAGTTTGTGAGAAAGTCTCAAACAGACTGGCACACGTACCCTTCATTATATATCAACTCTGCTGGGAAAAAGCAACATTGGAAATCTTGTATATCATGGATGCGAGCTCTAACCATTATTTACTAAGCTTACTTTAGTCCTCAGAGAGGCCAGGCATTTACAAAATGATCACACTTACAATGGCTATTTGCTTCACGTGTGTTCTACTTCCTAGTGTGGACTTGAAGTTTCCATGCCACTGTGATTATCCATTTTAATAACCTAAGCACTATACTTAGAATGGAAGCATTCTATGGAATAAACTGAGAAGCATGTCTATTAAAGTTTATGGCCAAAAAACAAATAAATAAAGTTTATGGCCACTATGTTATACTACTATTTAACTTAATTCTTTCTAAATTTCAGATCCCACGACAAGTGAAAGCTATCCGCCAATTGGGAAAGTAAATGGTACACTATGCCTACCAGGACATATCAGTTTAATGAAGTTTTAATCTGTCTTTAAACACTGTTTTCAAATTGTAATCTATGTTATTCAAATTTAAAAAGTAAAACCTGCACATGTATTTAAAACATTTTTGAATATGCCCACCATAACTATTACATAATAAACAATCAATAAATAATCATTGAATTTATGCAGGCCAATTTACCCAACCGACCCACCAATCACAATAACTAAATGTAGAATCAATTTACTCTGCCTACACTTTTAGTTTAATACATTTAAAAAATTAACATTATTTTATTCCTAAAAAAGATGACTACATCAAGAAGACAAATATTAAAATATTTAAAAATTTTAAAGTCTGACAACAGCACATGTTGAAGAGGCTATGGATCAATGAGAGGGTTTATACAAGGCTGGTGGGATATAAATTACCACTATGACTTTCAAAAACAATTTGCCATTATTTTAAAAAGTTAAACATTCACATACCTTAATACCCAATAATTACAACTTCCATATATATCCTAGAGCAGTGGTTCTCAAAAGTGGGGTCTCTAGACCAGCACCATTAGGATCACCTGGAAGTAGATTAGAAATTCAGACTCCTAGCCTCACCCCAGACCTAGTGAATCTAAAGCTCTGGGGAATGAGGCCCAGCAATAGTTGCTCAATTCCTCCAGGTGATTCCAATGCATGCTAAAGTTTGCCCTAGAAAGGTGCCTGCACTTGTGTGCACCAGGATATACAGTAATACTCATGGCAGCACTGTCAATTTCATGGCAAAATATAAAGAAAATAAACAACCCAACTGTCCACTGACAGAGGAGAATGGATAAATTGTGATAGTATTTGTATATACTTTGTATAATTATTATAAAGCAGTGAAAATGACTAAACTATCAGTATGTGGGACAATATAGATGAAATCTTAGAAATATTATACTGAATGAAAAACTCACGTCCAAAAAGACTATGTACAATGTGATACCAATTTAGGATATGATATATTCCAAAGCTGACAAAACATATAGTTTACTTATACATACATACGTAGCAAAACTATTTACTGAAAAAGAATTCATGAAATTGGCTGCCTTCATGGGATATCGGAAAGTAGACAAGCACATTAAGTTTTTTTTTTTTTTTTCGGTATGCGGGCCTCTCACTGTTGTGGCCTCCCCCGTTGCGGAGCACAGGCTCCGGACGCGCAGGCTCAGCGGCCATGGCTCACGGGCCCAGCCGCTCCGCGGCATATGGGATCCTCCCAGACCGGGGCACGAACCCGTATCCCCTGCATCGGCAGGCGGACTCTCAACCACTTGCGCCACCAGGGAGGCCCCACATTAAGTTTTGATAATATGCTATTTCTTAAGCTGTATGGTAAGTTTACTGATATTCATTATATTATTTGCCTTTTAATTTGTATGCATATTAATATTCTTTATTGTATTCTTTTATATGTATCAAATACATTTTAAAAACGTTTAAACTTGAAGAGCAAGTTTCTTATTAATGTTTAGATTTCAGTAGACAAAGCTTTACATAGATTTTCACCTTTCTTCAACTCAACACAATGAATTCAACTCTGGAAACTCTGTTAATACCAACAACACATTTCTGACCTAATATCAAAGCCAGAAGAAAACAGGTCCGGGACCAAGACTGTAAACATCAGTACGGAATTAAAATCTATTTCATATCCCACTATATCTGCAGTGCCTGGCATGGTTCCTCCTCCAAGACGGAACTCAGTCTAAGTGTTGACTGAATGAATGAATAAGGTATACAAAAGGCCTCCAACTGGCACAGCGCATTACTGAATATTCTCAATTAAAAAAAAAAGCAACTTCGCCCAAGATGCACAGAAACTTTGAATTTACATCAGGTTGCTCAAAAGCCACTCACTACATTCAGAGATCTAAGTTCTCATTTCATATTCCTCGATGCCAACTATTACACAGAATATTAAAAGGAGAACAACGGGAATTCTGAGGCATAGGGAGAGAGGATGAAAAGGTTCAAACCCGACTCTTCTGGAGCAACTTAAACTAAAATGTAAAGATCCCGTTTTTTTTAGAAATATGGCCTTCAAATGTTTTTCACTACGTACCCCTGAAGCAAAACGTTTTTGGGCATGGCCTCAAACATTTGTATACTTATTTACTTATTTATAAAGTATATACCACTGTCAGGAAGAATATAATTTCCCAAATGATGAGGACTTTTACTGACTTAAGACGATGAGTCAACCAGTAAAAATCCCGTAAATATTTATCATTAAATTTAATGAACTCCTGCCAAATTCAAGGTTGACTTTATACATTATAGTTCATTTTTCTTTATACAGAAAAAGAAAAAAAAAACTCTGAAACTGTCTTTGTGTGCTGGAAAGTATTTTGAAATGTCTTGCTAATTGGGATGACCTCATCCTATTACTGGCTAATATCTCAAAGAATGATATACACTTGGGGAGCAGTTTACTGTTAATAGCAGTTATTAAATAGGACTTCAAATAGCGGGATCTTCCCTGACCAGGGCTCGAACCCGTGTCCCCTGCATTGGCAGGAGGATTCTTAACCCCTTTGCGCCACCACGTCAGTCCCTGTTTTTGTTTTTTTTTTTTAATCTGAGAGTTTATATTAGAAACAGCAGCACTGCCATTTCTCATGGCTTACTTGTGCTTGCCTAGTTAGTACTGTCTTCCATCTGCATCTTGTTTGAAGGAATCTTGTCAAGCCACTTGGCATTTTGGTGAGGGTTAATTTAGTGAAAACGGTATAATACACATCTTAACCTGGCACATGTAAGCTTCACCATATCACAAAATGCCAAAGGGAACCAAACGGTGAAGAAGCGACTGTCAGCTTTACCCCATGTGAACGTCCGGCCTCCTCTCAGAAGACCTGAGACCAGCTGACATTCTCAGTCGTTAAAAGCACCTGTGTCTTTCCTGATTGGACAAACCAAGTCTTAATATAATTTTCTATCTTTAAGTAAAAGATATAAATAAAAGGTGTACTATTTCTTCTTAAACTCTACTGGATCCTCTTGCACGCTCCCTGTGGTGGACCCTCTCACTCTGGAAAGCACTGTTTTAGAGAAGGCACAGCACCCTCTTCAAAACATTTAGTAGTCACACTTATGTTGACTCAGTGTACAGGAAAAGTCAAAAGTCTATGATGGGGCTTCCCTGGTGGCGCAGTGATTGAGAGTCCGCCTGCCGATGCAGGGGACACGGGTTCGTGCCCCGATCCCGGAAGATCCCACATGCCGCGGAGCGGCTGGGCCCGCGAGCCATGGCCGCGGAGCCTGTATGTCCGGAGCCTGTATGTCCGGAGCCTGTGCTCCGCAACGGGAGAGGCCACAGCAGTGAGAGGCCCGCGTACAGCAAAAAAAAAAAAAAAAAAAGTCTATGATGTAGTCCCCTGCGGTGACTCTGTGTCTTCCTAACCCCAGGCTTCACGGCCCAGGCTGGCAACCACTGAACAAGCTTTAAAGGAGGGAAACTTATTTGAAAAAGACAGGCATTACTCTTATGGCCAGGGAACAAAAACAGAGGCTAGGTAAACAAGGAGATGATGAAAGTGACACAGACATTCCAACCGGGGGATAGGAAACCAAACTCTATCTCCTGTAGTGCTTTGTTTCAGCTCCAGGAAAAATCATGTCAAGATAATGCCAACCCTGACAAAATACAGTCACTTTATTTATACAGAAAATGCAGGCTGTTATGTATTATTCTGCTCTCTTTGGTCAAATAAGAGTAATTATTATATTATTTTTTTTAATCAGCTTAAAGGAGAGGAGAGGAAACACTGACAAGTTTGGCACAGAATGTTTTCCAGTTAAGTAGCAAGGATTACGGCATGACTTATTTTTAATATTGAATCATACTCGTATTCTCTAGTTTGGGTTTTTATAATCTTTGTAACATAAACACATTTAACTATTTGAGATGAGTTTTTTCCAATTCTCTAAGATTCTCTAGCAAAATATTTTTAAAGTAAATAAAATCAAATCCAAAAACCTAGTCAAAAGTAAATAGCTTTCAGAAAAAAAGCCACCTTATTAAAAATATGGCAAGACTAAGCCAGCCAACTTTTGACAAGAACAAAATTCAGTAGTTTCAGAAGAAACAGTTAAATGTTTACGGCTGGGTCTAAACATCTTGTCTTCCATGGAATAACATAGCAGAGATGTTAAATAAAAGGGTCAGTGAGAGATCTGTTTTTGAGAACGTACTGCAATCGTAACTTTGGATCTACTAAATCTTTCTTCCCGTAACAATATATGTTTAAGATTACGAGTAGTAATCAACAGACAAAACAGGTACAGAAAAAGTTAGTAAGGGTCAGAAATAATGTGAATCTTGGGAAGCCTATTTTGAGGCAGCATTTGTGAAAATTCGAGAACTTGAATTTATGCCAGTTCTGTTTTTATAGGAGTATTAAATCTCTAAAACCAGAAAAACGCGACATGCTAGTCAACACACTACAGTGCAGTTCAAATTTTTACAGCACGTTTACTCAAAACTGCAGAGTAGCTGGAAAGCCATTTTTTTAAACCGTGGCACAATTACACTATTTAAAAATGTACAATGTTTCCGAAAGATGCAGGAAACAAACCAGTCTGGCAAATGAACCAGGGAGCCCCATCTATCTTCATCTCAGACTCACAAGGCTTAATTATTTCTAAATGTCATTTAGCCACACCATAAACGTCTGCCTTGAACAGTCAAATTTTCCAAAGAAGCCGAACTTTCATGGGTGGGGCAAGAGGCTGAGAAGGAACAGGATTCATGTTGGCTTACTCCAGCGTTGGAAAAATATTTAGCACCACACACTCAACAAAGGCCTAACACAGCAAAGAGCAATGTTCAATCAACCCATTTTGGTCTATTGTCCTAGTCCTCTAAAGAACTAAAATACGGCGAAAGACTAAAGCGAGTACAAAAGTTTGACGGCGGCGGGGCTTGGGGCTCCTAAAGGGGGGGAGGGAGGGGGACCATCAAGAAAATGTCACTAATTTTCCATCCGTCTATTGGCCCTAGGATGGGAGAGTGTTTTACTCATCCACGGAGAGAAAGAGTTGAAATTCTTTTCACCTGATCAACCTTACACGCCTTACTCGTTACAGCCACTTTCTGGAGCAGACCATTACTCAGCACGAAGGTGGGAACCGGCGCCTTCTGTAGCCAGGGGTGGGGGGCAGCGGGGTCTTGGGGAAAGTGGGAAGAGGAACAGAAGCATCAGGTGACAGCGGCCCTCCCCACGCCCTCCGAGTCCTCTGTTCTCCAGGACCCACACCTGGACTTGGGAACGACTGAGCACAAGTTGACCTGCGCGCTGGTCCCCAAAGCAGCTGGGGAGTCCCAGAGCAGGCTCGGGCTAGGGATCCCAGGGGTGGGGAGGAGGCCGCGGGGACCCGACGTTCGCCTCCTCCTGGACGCCCCCCACCCCGGCGCACGCCCACCTCCCCGCTCCCAGCCCCTCTCCCCAACTTCAGCCCTCAGCCCTGTGCGCCCGCTCCGCACTCCGCTGCCCTCGCCCCCAGCAGCCGGGCCCACCTCGCCTCCTCCCGACCCCCTTACCTTTCCATTCTTGGGGCTGCCGTTAAGGAACAGGGTCACCCGCCTCATCGCGCTGCCCCCACTGGGTCCTGAGTGAGTCGCCACCCTCCCACCTGGCTCTCCTCCCACCTTTTTCTTTTCCCGCCCTTCCCCTCCCTCCACCCACTCGGACTCTCCTCCCTTCGCCACCTTCCTTCTCTTACAGACACACGCACACGCACACACACAGGCACGCACTCTCCTACCCACGCCCCAAGGTTGGCGGGTCCTCCTTCCCACCCCGCCCCTGGGCTCCTCAGTCAGCCTGGGGCCCTTCCCCCACCTCTCCCAGACTGACTCTAAGCTCCGCCAATCATCGGCAGTGCCGGCCAAAATTCAGCCAATCATCGCCCTGCACTGGGTGGGCTCTAACTAACCCAGCCCAGGTGGAAGGAGGGAAGAGAGGCTGCTGTCTAGCCGACGGGGAAGGGTTATCAGCCAATCAGAGCTGAACCTGGAGCCGAACGGCTGCTCAAAGCGTTACTGAGCAGGCGCATAGCCAACACCAGGTAGGGCTCATCTGCATACGGAGGCGGGGCTTGAGTGAAGAAGCAGAGCGCTGGGAGTGATCCACAACCAGTCAGAGCCTCCCAACTTTAACCCCTCCCACGCGCTCAACCCACCGAGGAAACGGCTGCGGTCGGGACTGGCTGATTGGGTAAGAGCCAGCCCGTCGTTCTGTCAGGATTGGTTCAATGATTCTTTTCGAAGTTCGCAGCACCCAATCGAAAGGCCGGGTACGGAACCAAAGGGCTAACCAAAAGATTCCTCCGCGAGGCTCTCACGAAAAATAGTTCCCGTGGATGCAGGTCAGCAGTGGGTCTCTCTGGACAGTGTGTCAACTGCGGCTAGCGGTGGTGTTTCTCCGAGCCCACGAAGCCACTCCTGTTCCTGGGAAGGCGAGGTAGAGGTTTGGGAGAGTTCGGTGCGCGCGCGCACACGTGCGAGTGGCGTGGGCGTAGAGATTCGCAGAGTAACGTCGGGACGCCGAGGAGGCGGGGCCGGCGATTTGAATCGGGCGGCGGGCCGCGGCCGGGCGGAGGGGAGGGTGTAGGTAACGCCGGCTGTGGGGTCTGGGGGTCGGCGGCCCGGGACCAGGTAGCCCCCCGCGGCTGGCTTGGCGGCCGACAGTTACTTTCTCGAGCGAGCCCATCAGGACCAGAGAGCCGAGGTCTAGAAGGCACGACAGCCACGACACTCATCGGCGGAGTGTTCAAAATAAACCCGAGAGGGAGGTAAGGCAAGCGGCCTGGTTGGGATTTCCGAGACTGTAGTGCCGCAGAGCTGTTTCTTCGACGTGTTTCTCAGAAGTGTGTTCTACTGGGTCACCCGCGTGCTTTTTGAAATGCAGATTTCTGGGGCCTAGCCAGACCTCCTGAATTAGAATTTTTGGGAATCCGCAAAGCTGCTTCTCCAACAGGGTGCCTAGATGATTCTGATGTTCGCTAAGGTTGGAAAGCCTTGGCTTTATAGTACGGGATCTGCATTGTTTCATCCCGAACAGCAGTTTCCTCCATTTCTATTTAATTTGAGCTTCAAAAGTAGTCTCTTGTCATCTGTTTTCGTGCCAGTATAGGTTGTATTAGAATTCAGTCTTGAAAGAGGATCTCGATCAAATCACATGAATTTTGGAGGTGGGGTTATTTTTCTTTTTTTTTCTTCTCTTTTTTAGATGGATGATAGTTCAAAAGACAGCAGGCCCCTTGAAACCAAGGAGTCTGCTATTAATAACGCTGGTATGTAGTGACCTGTTGTTTCTTTGTGAAATTTAAGGTTTAGGTGTTTATCTTGATAATGATGTTTAGACCCTACATGTTGTCTGTTTCAGAAAATACCTCTTTCATTTTGGGAAATGGGAAACTTGTAACTCCTCACAAGCCTGCAGCTGAAGTGACTCCTAATCGTTGCATGTCAGATGCTTTTCAGTCACCTTTGAACTTTTCCACAGTAACTGTGGAGCAATTGGGAATTACACCTGAAAGTTTTGTAAAGAACTCTTCAGGTAAGAGATGTTGTTCTTCTATTGCAGTGCCTTTAAAAGTTGAAAAATTAGACTCTATTTTGTTCACTTACCCTGTCTATCTTATTACTTTATCTAAATTGATTGACTCTCAGACTTGCTGGATCAGGGAGATCAGGGTCCCAGGGCACCCAGCATGATTGTGTTCCTAAGTCACAGCTACGCTCCAGGCCCAAACTGGAAAAGGACATGGGTGCAAGGCACTTTTTGACCCGACACATGGGATACAGGAGTGTGTATGTGAAAATAGTAATACATTTTATGGTCATGTATGGTAAAAATAAGAGAAAGTAGAAGGGCAATTAAGAAAATATGACATTGAAAGACTGGGGCATACCTCTTTCAAAATCTCAAACAGAAAATTGACTCAGGCTAATCTCCTTTATGGAGTAGAAATGAAATTCACTAGTGAAGTCTGATTTAGCTGAAGAAACAAATAATGGGAATGGAATTAGAGAATAGAATTTAGAAATGGAGGGTAATGGGGCACTTGAAAGTCAGAGGGAACTAGACTAGTAATACCTGATGGAGACAAGACGGAAGTGGATGCCAACCTGTGTTCCCTTCTCAAGAACATCATTCTTAGACCTTTAAAAAGCTAGACTGGTTGGAATTCAGGGTAGTGTGCTGAAGGTAGACAGGTATCTAAGAGAAAGCAATTATTTTGAACAATAGAGGACATGAGAGTGTGTGCCTGGGGGGAGATCGTCCTTGGGGATCAGAAAAAGAGAAATTTTTAGTCCAAAGCAATCCATTACCAACTCTGTGAAGGAAATAAGAAACAAAAATGAGACCTGTTAATTCAAATGTATTCATGCATTTGCTCCACAACTTTTCGATAAACGCCTGCTATGTGCCAAGCACTGCTCCAGGGGCATGGAATAAATCAATAGACAAAACAAAGGTACCTACCCAATCTGATGATGTGTGCACAATTTTGCCTGTACTTTTCCACTTAGATCCCTGTACGATGCGTTCATCATATTCTCTCTCAGGCTGGTGGATCATGGGTATTCGGGGCATGATTGATTACTGATTGCCTTGTTTTGTTCCAACTTACAAGAGAGTTTTCATTATAGGAAAGTCATCATCCTACCTTAAAAAATCCAGACGACGATCTACAGTTGGTGTTCGGGGCTCTCCTGAAACAAACCATCTAATTCGTTTCATTGCCCAGCAGCGGAATTTAAAGAATGCTTCTTTGACCAAGAATTCCCCTTATCAGGTATGGTTTTCTTTTTTAAGCTCCGTCATGAATTCTTCTAGGAGTATGTTTTGCTCTGTTAGAAAGCTTTTGTACAGTGTTGGTACTCTCCAGTGCACCTCATCTGTTTTGGATACGGAGAGAGAATATTTTCTCTGTGTCTTACAGAGATTGTGCGCTTAGTTTAAATGTTGATGTTGAGCATGGATCTCTTAAAGGTTATGAGATCCTGGATAGAAATGGTGTTCTGGAGGCGCTTTCTGTTTTATTTTGCACATTTTTGTCTAGTTCATGTCTGTTTTTCTCTAATGAGGTGAGGCAGTGTTTTCCGACCTTTTTCTTTTAATATTTTGTCTGTAAGTGTCTAATACTTTTGTGACTACTGTGTGTTGGCATGTAGGGGCAAGAGATCCCCGCACCCCCACCAAAATGTATTTGGGATAACCTTGTGGAAAGGAGCGAAGTGTTTGTTGATGGGGAAGTATTTAGATATTTTTGCAGATTTTTATCAGAATAATACATGCTTCTAAAAAAGTCAAATAGTACAAGACTTGCTATGAAAGACAGTCCCAGGCTTGCCCTTCTTTGGCTCGTTTGGCTCTTTTGGTATGGGCCTTCCTATTTTAAAAGGTACTTTTATTGCCACTTCTTTATTTTTCATTTTAGACCCTGTGTATACATGAGGCTGTTTAGTGCAGTGCAGGGCTTCTCAGAAATTATCTGCAGATTCCTGGGAATCCCTGAGTCCCATCCAAGAGGTCCATGAGGTCAAACTATTTGTTGAGGTCAAACTATTTGTTGAAACAGCACTAAGGTGTTATTTGCCCTTTTTCACTGTGTTGATGTTTGCACTCATGGTGTAAGAGCACTGGTGGTTAAAACTGATGGCATCAAGCAATCATTTTACCTTCAACCCTGTTCATCGTTTACAGAAAACAATAATAAGGCCAGTTTCCCTTAACATCCTTGATGAAGCAATAAAAATTATGCATTTTATTAATTTTTAACCCTGGAATATTATGTGTGATGAAATGGGAAGTAGACACCAGGCATTTCCAAAGTATATACCGAAGTGTGGTGGATGTTTCCAGAAAAGTCATGGTTATGATTGTTTGAGCTGTGAGTTGAACTTGCCACTTTTTCATGGAACATCGTGTTTATTTGAAAGAATGACTGACAGACGTGATTAGTCAGACTTGGGAATATGGCCGGCGTTTTTTCAGAAATGAACAGTGAACCTGCCACTTCAGGGAAAGCCAGATATTTCTTACCAATGAAAAAAATTCGAGTTTTTGAGAGAAAATTAGGATTGTGGAAAACTTGTATTCACGACTGTGATCTTGCTTGACAGCTTCCCAATGGCTGCACTTTTCTGATGGATCAGTGGGGATATTAATGTGACGTTTGGATATTGCACAGTAAAATATGTTAACATTTGGAAGATACACATAACTGAGTGAACCAGTATTTTCTATGTGACCAGTGCCTGCAAATTATACCCTCAAGTTGCAGGATAGGCCCATGGATTTTAACATAACAGAATATGAAAAGTTCATTGATAAGATTTCATATTTGACATTGCAACTAACGTTTAAGAAATCTTTATTGAATTTTGTGTTGCATTAAAGGATATCCACAATTCTGGAAAAGCTGTTGAAATGTTCTTGATAGATATAACGAACGTGAGCTAAGAGGCTTTGGTGTGCTCAATAATTTTTTAGGGTGTAAAAACTTGTTGAGAACTGTGTTAGAGTACATGGGAACATGGCCTGTGGAGTTGTATTGTTGGCGTTTGAATCTAGGCTTTATTATTAGTTAATTGTGACTTTTGGCAAATTCCTTGAATTTTCTGTTCCAGTTTCCTCATGTATAAAACAGGGGTGATAATAGTAGCAAGGGTTTTATGAGGTTGAATAAATTAATAGATATGAAGTACTTACAACTGTGCCTGGAACATGGTTTGTGTTATGCTATCATTGTTGTTATTTCTGTGAAAAATGAGGATTTTGCTCTCACATCTCCTAGCCATAGCTGTCCTGACACTTTCCCCTTCCTGCCTTCCTACCAGTACAACCAGTTACAATTTGTGTTTAAATTAGGGTTTAGTATGTATTATCTAACCCTATAGATATTTTTCATGAATTGCCATATGGTGTGTTAGGGCCGTATTTCCTTTGTTGTGTGACTTTTGTTATTCCTGTGATTAATAAGTACCTTTTTTTTTTTTTTTTTTTGGTTTAGTCTTTTAATTTATCATGATGGACTATCATTCACTGTGCATTGTTGAGGACATTATAGTTTTGTTTTTTGTTTGTTTGTTTGTTTTTTGTGGTACGCGGGCCTCACTGCTGTGGCCTCTCCCGCTGCGGAGCACAGGTTCCGGACGCGCAGGCTCAGCGGCCATGGCTCACGGGCCCAGCCGCTCCACGGCATGTGGGATCTTCCCGGACCGGGGCACGAACCCGTGTCCCCTGCATCGGCAGGTGGACTCTCAACCACCGCACCACCAGGGAAGCCCGAGGACATTATAGTTTTGTTGAAGTTTTCTTCCTTGTTTCATGGGGTCTCATTTTGCTACCTAATTATTTTAGGTTCTGGCTCATGCTCAAATCTTTCTTCAGATGCCTAGTGATCCTTGACTCTGTTCACATTTGAAGGTGTGACACTTTAAAAACTGACTGGGAGCTAACTGTGTGTGGTCTGGCTCTGTTGGCTGGTGGATTTCCATGTAGGACAACAGGGACACTTTTTCAGTGAAGGAACTCCCAAATATTAGAATCCTGTGGGTACTTTCTCTTTGGCAGATCTGTTTTCTTTGAGGGAATTCCTGGGGTTGTAAACTTGAGCCCTAGAACCGTGGAAGGCAAATGTGGAAAGAGGCTGGAAGTCATTGAGAAGACTTAGACAAACTGTTTTCAGTACAGGGCCTCCTATCCTTAGCTGTTTCGATCTCATAGAGTCCTAAACCTCTGTGTTCCCTCCAAAACATAAAGGTTCTTTTCTATTTGTGGAGATACCTGTGGGTTCAAGTGCTACTGATACAGCTTCAACATTGCCCTGGACCCTTGTTTCAGACATATTGAATATCCGATGCTTTAGATAACCTGAGCCTTTCTGGGGGTCTCTAGCAAGTCTGCTTGTTTCCTGTTATCAGACCACCCTAAGGAGCCCCTGTCCATTTCAGCTTTCTCTGGACTAAGTCAGTTCTTGTTTGGTGACATTCCATATCTGCTGTTGATTTTTCTCTTTTTTTTTTCTTAAGGATATACATACACATATGTACATAAACACATCCCCACACATATCATATGACTGTACTTATTAAAAGAATTGCTGGAATATATAGTTGTAGTATCTAGCCTTGAGATATTCAAGAATGAAAACAAGAGTAGTGGAGGAAAGGTGAGGGATGTATATTGCAAAATGATCACCACACATAGTTACAAATTCTTTTTTCCCCCGTGATGAGAACTTTTAAGATCTACTCTTTTAGCAACTTTCAAATATGCAATACAGTATTATTAATTATAGTCACCATGCTGTACATTATATCCATGACTTGTTTATTTTATAACTGAGAGTTTATACCTCTTGACCCCCTTCACCTATTTTTTACACGCTCCCAACAACCAGCCACCAATCTGTTCTCTGTATTTATGAGTTCGGTTTGATTTTTTTGTTTTCTTTTGTGTGTTTGTCTTAGATTCCACAGATAAGTGAGATCATATGGTATTTGTCTTTCTCTGATTGACTGACTTAGCGTAAGGCCCTCGAAATCCATACATGTTGTTGCAAATGGCAAGGTTTCATTCTTATGGCCGAAGAATATTCCATTGTGTATATACCACAATTTCTTTATCCATTCATTCATCAAGCAACAATTAGGTTGTTTCCATATCTTGGCTGTTGTAAATAATACTGTGTTGAACATGGGCGTACATATATCTTTTTGAGTTACTGTTTTCCTTTGATTAAGTACCCAGAAGTAGAGTTTCTGGATCATATAGTACTTCTTAATTTTTTGAGGAACCTCCTTACCGTTCTCCATAGTGGCTGCACCAATTTGCATTCTGACCAACAGTGCACAAGGGTTCCCTTTTCTCCACATCTTCACCAACACTTGTTCTCTCGTGTGTTTTCAATAATAACCATTCTGACAGGTATGAGGTGATATGTCATTGCGGTTTTGATTTGTATTTTCCAGCTGATTAGTAATGCTGAGCACCTTTTCATGTACCTGTTGATCATCTGTATGTCTTTGGAAAAATGCGTATTCAGATCCTCTGCCCATTTTTTAATCAGATTGGTTTTCTGCTGTTGAGTTGAAATGAATTCTTTTTATATTTTGGACATTAACCCCTTATGAGACATATGATTTGCAAATTTGCTCCCGTTTGGTAGGTTGCCTTTTCATTTTGTTGATGATTCTCTGTTGTGCAGAAGCTTTTTAGTTTGATATAGTCGCACTTGTTCGTTCTTGCTTTTGGTGTCAAATCCAAAAAATCATCATCAAGACTTATGTCAAGTTGCTTACCACCTGTTTTCATCTAGGAGTTTTACAGTTTCAGGTCTTTTTTTTTTTTTTTTTTTGCGGTATGCGGGCCTCTCACTGTTGTGGCCTCCCCCGTTGCGGAGCACAGGCTCCGGACGTGCAGGCTCCGGACGCGCAGGCTCAGCGGCCATGGCTCACGGGCCCAGCCGCTCCGCGGCATATGGGATCCTCCCAGACCGGGGCACGAACTCGTATCCCCTGCATCGGCAGGCGGACTCTCAACCACTTGCGCCACCAGGGAGGCCCCAGTTTCAGGTCTTATGTTCAAATCTTTAATCCATTTTGTGTATGGTGTAAGATAGTGGTCCAGTTTCATTCTTTCTTGTATCTGTTCAGTTTTCCCAACACCGTTTATAGAAGAGACTGTCCTTTTCTCACTGTATAGGCATACCCCCTTTTATTGTGCTTTGCATTTTTTTTTTCAACTTTTTTTTTTTTTTTACAAATTTAATCAGTTATACATATACATATGTTCCCATATCCCCTCCCTTTTGCGTCTCCCTCCCACCCTCCCTATCCCACCCCTCCAGGCAGTCACAAAGAACCGAGCTGATCTCCCTGTGCTATGCGGCTGCTTCCCACTAGCTATCTACCTTACGTTTGGTAGTGTATATATGTCCATGCCGCTCTTTCACTTTGTCACAGCTTACCCTTCCCCCTCCCCATATCCTCAAGTCCATGCTCTAGTAGGTCTGTGTCTTTATTCCTGTCTTACTCCTAGGTTCTTGATGACATTTTTTTTTCTTAAATTCCATATATATGTGTCAGCATACAGTATTTGTCTTTCTCTTTCTGACTTACTTCACTCTGTATGACAGACTCTAGGTCCATCCACCTCATTACAAATAGCTCAATTTCATTTCTTTTTATGGCTGAGTAATATTCCATTGTATATATGTGCCACATCTTCTTTACCCATTCATCTGATGATGGACACTTAGGTTGTTTCCATCTCCGGGCTATTGTAAATAGGGCTGCTATGAACATTTTGGTACATGTCTCTTTTTGAATTATGGTTTTCTCAGGGTATATGCCCAGTAGTGGGATTGCTGTGTCATATGGTAGTTCTATTTGTAGTTTTTTAAGGAACCTCCATACCGTTCTCCATAGTGGCTGTACCAATTCACATTCCCACCAGCAGTGCAAGAGTGTTCCCTTTTTTCCACACCCTCTCCAGCATTTATTGTTTCTAGATTTTTTGATGATGGCCATTCTGACTGGTGTGAGATGATATCTCATTGTAGTTTTGATTTGCATTTCTCTAATGAGTAAAGATGTTGAGCATCCTTTCATGTGTTTGTTGGCTGTCTGTATATCTTCTGTGGAGAAATGTCTATTTAGGTCTTCTGCCCATTTTTGGATTGGGTTGTTTGTTTTTTTGCTATTGAGCTGCATGAGCTGCTTATAAATTTTGGAGATTAATCCTTTGTCAGTTGCTTCATTTGCAAATATTTTCTCCCATTCTGAGGGTTGTCTTTTGGTCTTGTTTATGGTTTCCTTTGCTGTGCAAAAGCTTTTAAGTTTCATTAGGTCCCATGTGTTTATTTTTGTCTTTATTTCCATTTCTCTAGGAGGTGGGTCAAAAAGGATCTTGCTGTGATTTATGTCATAGAGTGTTCTGCCTATGTTTTCCTCTAGGAGTTTGATAGTGTCTGGCCTTACATTTAGGTCTTTAATCCATTTTGAGCTTATTTTTGTGTATGGTGTTAGGGAGTGATCTAATCTCATACTTTTACATGTCCCTGTCCAGTTTTCCCAGCACCACTTATTGAAGAGACTGTCCTTTCTCCACTGTACATTCCTGCCTCCTTTATCAAAGATAAGGTGACCATATGTCCGTGGGTTTATCTCTGGGCTTTCTATCCTGTTCCATTGATCTATCTTTCTGTTTTTGTGCCAGTACCATACTGTCTTGATTACTGTAGCTTTGTAGTATAGTCTGAAGTCAGGGAGCCTGATTCCTCCAGCTCCATTTTTCGTTCTCAAGATTGCTTTGGCTATTCGGGGTCTTTTGTGTTTCCATACAAATTGTGAAATTTTTTGTTCTAGTTCTGTGAAAAATGCCATTGGTAGTTTGATAGGGATTGCATTGAATCTGTAGATTGCTTTGGGTAGTAGAGTCATTTTCACAATGTTGATTCTTCCAATCCAAGAACATGGTACATCTCTCCATCTATTTGTATCATCTTTAATTTCTTTCATCAGTGTCTTATAATTTTCTGCATACAGGTCTTTTGTCTCCTTAGGTAGGTTTATTCCTAGATATTTTATTCTTTTTGTTGCAATGGTAAATGGGAGTGTTTCCTTGATTTCACTTTCAGATTTTTCATCATTAGTATATAGGAATGCCAGAGATTTCTGTGCATTAATTTTGTATCCTGCTACTTTACCAAATTCATTGATTAGCTCTAGTAGTTTTCTGGTAGCATCTTTAGGATTCTCTATGTATGTGCTTTGCATTTTTTTTAAATAAATTTATTTATTTATTTTTGGCCACATTGGGTCTTCGTTTCTGCGCGTGGGCTTTCTCTAGTTGGGGCAGGCGGGGGCCGCTCTTCGCTGCGGTGCGTGCGGGCCTCTCACTGCAGCGGCCTCTCTTGTCGTGGAGCATGGGCTCTAGGCTCAAGGGCTTCAGTAGTTGTGTTCCACAGGCTCTAGAGCGCAGGCTCAGCAGTTGTGGCACATGGGCTTAGTTGCTCCACAGCATGTGGGATCTTCCCGGACCAGGGCTCGAACTCGTGTCCCCTGCATTGGCAGGCGGATTCTTAACTACTGCACCACCAGGAAAGACCCCCCTTTTTTTTTTTTAACAAATTGAAGGTTTGTGGCTACCCTGCGTCAAGCAAGTCTACTGGCACCATTTTTCCAACAGTATTTGCTCACTTTGTATCTCTGTGTCACATTTTGGTAATTCTTGCAATATTTCAAACTTTTTCATTATTACCTTTTATTATTATATTATATCATATCATTACTATTAGGGTGATCAGTGATATTTGATATTACTATTGTAATTATTTTAGGGCGCCACGAACTGCACCCATATAAGATGGTGAACTTAATCGATAAATGCAGTGTGTGTGTGTGTGTGTGTGTGTTCAAACTGCTCCACCCACCTGCCGTTCCCCCATCTCTCTCTCTCTCTCTCCTTAGGCCTTCCTATTCCCTGAGAATAACACTATTGAAATTAGGCCTCTAACTGTTCAAGTGAAAGGAAGAGTTGCACATCTCTCACTTTAAATCAAAAGCAAGAAATGATTAAGCTTAGTGGGGAAAGCATGTCAAAAGCTAAGACAGGCTGAAAGCTAGGCCTCTTGGCCAAACAGTTAGCCAAGTTGTGAATGCAAAGGAAAAGCTCTCGAATGAAATTAAAAGTTCTCTGCTAGTGAACACACGAATGATGAGAGAGCAGAACAGTCTTACTGCAGATGTGGAGAAGGTTTCAGTGGTCTGGATAGAAGATCAAACCAGCCACGACATTCACTTAAGCCAGGGCCTAATCAAGAGGAGGGCCCTAATTCTCCTCAGTTCTGTGAAACCTGAGAGAGATGAGGAAGCTGCAGAAGAAAAGTTTGAAGCTAGCAGAGGTTGGCTCATGAGGTTTAAGGAAAGAAGCCGTCTCCATAACATAAAAGCAAGGTGAAGCAGCACGTTATCCAGGAGAAAGATCTAGCTAAGAAAATTAATGAAAGCGGCTACACTAAACAACAGATTTTCAGTATAGATGAAACAGCTTTACATTGGAAGAAGATGCCATCTAGGGCTTCCATAACTAAAGAGTAGAAGTCAATGCCTGGCTTCAAAGCTTCAAGGACGGGCTGACTCTCTTGTTAAGGGCTAATGCTGCTGGTGACTTGAAGTTGAATTCAAAGTTTATTTACCATTCTGAAAATCCTAGGGCCCTTAAGAGTTGTGCTAAATCTATTCTGCCTGTGCTCTAAAAATGGAACAACAAAGTCTGGATGACAGCATATCTGATTACAGTATGGTTTACTGAATATTTTAAGCCCTCTATTGAGACCTACTGCTCAGTAAAAAGATTCCTTTCAAAATATTACTGCTCATTGACAGTGCACTTGGTCACCCAAGAGCTTTGATAGAGATGTACGATGTGATTCACGTTGTTTTCACGCGTGGTAACATAACATCTATTCTGCAGCCCATGGATCAAGGAATAATTTTGATTTTCAAGTCTTACTATTTAAGATATACATTTTGTAAGCCTATAGCTGCCATATATGGTGGTTCCTCTGGATCTGGGCAGAGTAAATTGAAAACATTCTGGAAAGGATTCATCGTTCTACATGCCATTAAGGACATTCATGATTCATGGAAAGGGATCAGAGATCAAAATATCAACATTAATAAGAGTTTGGAAGAAGTTGATTCCAACCCTCATGGATGACTTTGTGGGGCCCAAGAATTTGAGGGGTTCAAGGAAGTAACTGCAGATGTGGTAGAAATAGAGAATTAGAAGTGGAGCCTGAAGATGTGACTGAATTGCTGCCATCTTATGATAAAACTTTAATGGATGAGGAGTTGCTTTTTATGAATGAGCAGAGAAAGTGGTTTCTTGAGATGAAATCTATTCCTGGTAAAGATGCTTTGAAGACTGTTGAAATGATGACAAAGGATTTAGAATATTACATAAACATAGTTGATAAATCAGCTGCAGGGTTTGAGAAGATTGGCTCTAATTCTGAAAGAATTTCTCCTGTGGGTAAAATGGTGTCAGACAGCATTGCATGCTACAGAGAAATCGTTTGTGAAAGAAAGTCAGTCTTTGTGGCAAACTTCATTGTTGTCTTATTTTAGGAAATTGCCACAGACACCCTAACTTTGAGCGGCCACCACCCTGATCAGTCTTTGAGGCAAGACCCTCCACCAGCAAAAAGATTGCTGCTCACTGAAGGCTCAGATGATGGTTAGCATTTTTTAGCAATAAGGTTTTTTATTTTTTTTTTATTTTTTTTTTTTTTTCTTTTTGCGGTATGCGGGCCTCTCACTGTTGTGGCCTCTCCCGTTGCGGAGCACAGGCTCCGGACGCGCAGGCCCAGCGGCCATGGCTCACGGGCCCAGCCGCTCCGCGGCATATGGGATCCTCCCAGACCGGGGCACGAACCCGTATCCCCTGCATCGGCAGGCGGACTCTCAACCACTGCGCCACCAGGGAGGCCCTAGCAATAAGGTTTTTTAATTAAGGTATGTACGCTGTTAGACATAATGCTGTTGTGCACTTAATAGAATACAGTATGGTGTGAACATAACTTGTATATGCACTGGGAAACTGAAACATTTGTGACTTGCTTTACTGCAATATTCACTTTATTGTGGTGACCTGGAACCTAACCCACAGTATCTCCAAGTTATGCCTGTAGATTCTTGATTCCTTTGTTGTAAATTAATTGACCATATATGGGTTGGCTTATTTCTGGGCTCCCTATCCTCTTCCATTGATCTATGCATCTTTTTCTGTTTTGATGACTATAGTATTATAGTTTGAAATCAGGGTGCATGATGCCCCCGGCTGTGTTGTTCTTTCTCAGAATTGCTTTGGCTATTCAGGGCCTTCTGTGGTTCCATACAAGCTTTAGGATTGTTTGTTTCATTTCTGTGATAAATACTGTTGGAATTTAGACAGGGATTGCAGTGAATCTGTAGATTGCTTTGGGTAGTATGGACATTTTAACAATACTATTTCTTCCAGTCCATGAGCACAAAATATCTTTCCATTTATTTGTGTCTTTTTCAGTTCCTTTCATCAGTGTCTTACAGTTTTCAGGATGCACGTCTTTCAGTTCCTTGGTTAAATTTATTCCTAAGTGTTTTATTCTTTTTGATGAAGTTGTAAATGGGATTGTTCTCTTAATTTCTCTTTCTGATAATTCTTTATTTGGGTGTAGAAACACAACACTTTTGTCTGCTTGTTTTGTATTCTGCAATTTTACTGAATTTGTTTATTCTAGCAGTTTTTTGGGGTAGTCGTTTTCTATATATAATATGTATCTGCAAATAGTGACAGTTTTACTTTTCCCTTTCCAGTTTGCATGCCTTTTCTTTTCTTTTTCTTTCTTTCTTTCTTTTTCTTTTTTTTTTTGCCTAATTGCTACTTGTTGATCTTTAAGTGTTATGGCATTAGTTATTGACTTCCCGTTGTATTCAGTGGAAAGTTAGCCCTCTTTCTTCCTCATACCTTTTATCGAAAATGTATGTATGCACTTCCCATCCTCTATAACTTCCCAATAGATTGGTTACATCAATATTCAAATGTTTACATTATTACGACCATGTATGTTATTCTGACCTGTTTTTCCTTATGCATTTGTCTTACTCTGTCCCTTTAACTCTTCCTAGACCCCCATGGCATCCCATTCCTATGCCTGTCCATCACAGCAAAGCTCCTTGAACAGCCATCTGTCCTGTCTTGCTCCACTTCCTTCCCTCCCATTCTCTCTGCTGTAGCCACTCCAATCGGACTTTTGTTTCTGCCACTCCATTGAGAAGACTCTTGTCACCGTTGATCACAAATGGCCCGCATCTTGGCCAAGACAAAGATTAAGTCTAAGTTTGCATCCTACGCAACCTTGCCTCAGCTTTTGACTGAGTTTAGCTACTCCCTCCTTGAAGCGCTTTCTTTGCTTTGTTTCTAGGATACCACACTGACCTGATTTTCTTCCTGTGTCACTCATCCGTTCCTGTGTTTCATTTGCTTATTCCAGCCCTTCCAGTTTTCCCCTCACAAATGCTTGAGCTCCCCAGGGCTCTCCTCTGCCCCCTTTTCTTTGCTTTCCTTAGGTAAACTAATCCTTTCCCATGGCTTTGAATATCATCTGTAGGCTGATGACTCAAATGTCTAACATTGGCCCAGAGTTCTGTAGAGCTCCAGATTTAGATACCCAGTTGCCTATTCAACATCTCCCTTTAGGTGTTCCAGTAAGCATTTCGAGTGTTACATGGCCACAGCCAAACTCCAGGTTTCCATTCCCCACGAGATCCTCGGGTCCACTTCCTCGTCTCAGTACACGCTGTCATCCAGTTGCTCAGGCCAACGACCTACCAGTCCTCCTCAGTTCCTTCCTTTTTTTTCCCTTTTCATCTCCCACATCCAACCCATTATTACCTTTTGGCTTCATTTCAAAAACCTACCTGTAATTCCTCATGTCCCCCAGCTCCACTGCTACAACCCCAATGTGATTTCTACCTGAATCACCAACTGCTTCTTCATAACTGATCTCCTTATTTCCCTCCTTCCCTGGTCCGTCCACCATCCCACAGAGCAGTCAAAGAGATACTTTTAAAGAATGAATCAGATCATTCACTCTGCCTCTTAAAACCTTCCCGTGGCTTCCTGTTATGCCTTGAATTAAACTCAAACCCCATCTTGAAGCCTTGAGTGCCCTCCCTGATCTGAGCCCCGCCTACCCCTATTCTCAGCTCCCTACCTCCTGCCATTTTCTGGGCACGTGGGCCTTCTTTCTCAGGACCTTTGCTCTTGTTCCGCCTCGTTCTTGCAGAATGCCTCCCTCCCCCAGTATCTTCCCTTAACTACCACTTTCTTTTTCAGTTCCAACTCAGATGTTACTCCTGATACATGTTACTCCTGACTCAAGTAAAGCAGCACTGTTATTACTGAATCACACTCCTTTTTTACCTTCTCAGTGGCACCTCTTGTACCTGAAACTATATTAATATGTTTTCAGAGTTTCATTCTAGAATGTAATTTCCCCCTGTATCCTGAGCCCCTTGAATAGTTTCTGGTACATGGAAAGAATATTGACTGACCGATAGAATTCCTAAGACAAAAGCATCAAAAAAGCAGTACGTTTTTGAATGCTTCCTTTACTTTTTGTATGTGAACATTGTTCTCTTTCTCCGTCAGGAAACAGAGAAACAATTATTTAAAAAATACATACATACATTTATTTATTTATTTATTTATTTATTTATGGCTGTGTTGGGTCTTCGTTTCTGTGTGAGGGCTTTCTCTAGTTGAGGCAAGCGAGGGCCACTCTTCATCGCGGTGCGCGGGCCTCTCACTGTCGCGGCCTCTCTTGTTGCGGAGCACAGGCTCCAGACGTGCAGGCTCAGTAGTTGTGGCTCACGGGCCCAATTGCTCCGTGGCCTGTGGGATCCTTCCAGACCAGGGCTCGAACCCATGTCCCCTGCATTAGCAGGCAGATTCTCAACCACTGCGCCACCAGGGAAGCCCAGAAACAACAATTTTGACTGGGGAACCTTTAATTTGTTTAAAGCAGTATTTCAAAATGCTCCAAACTCCTAGCACATTAAATGTAACCCTCCCATGTTCAAATATAAGTACAAAAAATGTACATTCAACGTAAATTGTATGACTTTGGGATAAACCCTTTCTTTCTCTATATCTCAGTTAGGTTAAGAGTTGACCACCAGCTTTTTATAAATGTTATGTGCTGTTTATGTCATAAAGGTTTACATCATCAACCGTATTTGAATTTTAAATGTTGTGTTTTTATGCAACAGAGTTTGCTTTATGAAGGTATTTAACTGGGAATAGAATCCAGTGTGTGAGCAGATTCACCATCAAACATGGCTTCAAGATTTTAACTGATTTTTCTCCATATGATATCTTAAAGGGAGGTAATTTTTTTTATTTTTTTATTTAATTTTTTTTTTTTTTGCCGTACGCGGGCCTCTCACTGTCGTGGCCTCTCCCGTTGCGGAGCACAGGCTCCGGATGCACAGGCTCAGCGGCCATGGCTCACGGGCCCAGCCGCTCCACGGCATGTGGGATCTTCCCGGACCGGGGCACGAACCCGTGTCCCCTGCATCGGCAGGCGGACTCTCAACCACTGCGCCACCAGGGAAGCCCGGGAGGTAATTTTTTTTACTTTACTTTCGCCTGTTAGCATAATTTTTTAAATTGGTATAAGCTCCAAATCAGTGGAAATATGTTAGTCTAAATAATAAAGGGGGGGGGAAGAACCTAGAGAACCTAACCAGTAATTTATTTTATAGGTCACAGAACTATTAAACTGTATATTGCTTACACTTGTCTGGCACTTCTATCCCTGCTAATACCAATTTAATTTGATGACTCTTTGGTTGAAATCCTGTTAGCAGAGTTTCCAGAGAGCTCCTGTGCTTAGACCATTTTAACTATTTGGCTTTGTAGTTTCAGTGAATGGCTAGCTTTTAGCTCTAAGGAAGTAAGCTCCCATGACATCAGGAAGATTTAGCTGGGGGGTGCCAGAGGGGAGAGGGTATATGTGGGTGGGTGTCTAAGCTACTTCAGAACGTCTGTATATTTTTCTGGCACCTGGGGAGAGGGTGTGTCTGGATGGAAATGAATAGAGACTAGGTTGGATGGAACTAGTTATGCTGAGACCTACATGTGACAAAGGTGCCATGCAGATCATTTTCTAAGGATGTTTTTGGAAAACTTTGGTAAAATTTCCAAATAGACAAGTTCTTCCTATCCCTTCTTCCTTAGCCGTCTCCAGGATTTGATGCTTTCTTGTGACTTCCGTATAGTCTGTCTCTCTCTCTCTCTCTCTTTTTTTTTTTTTTTTTTTTTGTTCTTATTGGGTAAACTCTTTGCCAACTGTACGGACATAAAATTCTTACTACTGATTTTAATTTTTATGTTGTATACAATTTTTAAAGGTTACACTCCATTTAGTTATTACAAAATATTGGCTATATTCCCTGTTTTGTTCAGTACATCCTTGTAACGTGTCTCATATCCAATAGTTTGTACCTCCCATTCCCCCACCCCTATATTGCCCCACCCCAGCCCCGTAACAGCTAGTTTGTTCTCTATATCTGTGAGTCTGTTTCTTTTGTGTTATATTCACTAGTTTATTGTGTTTTTCAGATTCCACATATAAGTGATATTATACAGTATTTGTCTTTCTCTGTCTGACTTATTTCACTTAGCATAATGCCCTCCAAGTCCATCTGTGTTGCTGCAAATGGCAAAATGTCATTCTTTTTTATGGCTGAGTAGTATTCCATTGTATACATATACCACATCTTCTTTATCTGTTGATGGGCACTTAGGTTGCTTCCATATCTTGGCAATTATAAATACTGCTATGAACATTGGTGGGTGCATGTATCTTTTTGAATTAGTGTTTTTGCTTTTTTTAGGTGTATATCCAGGAGTGGAATTGCTGGGTCATATGGTAGTTCTATTTTTAGTTTTTTGAGAAACCTCCAAACTGTTTTCCACAGTGACTGCACCAATTTACATTCCCATCAACAGTGTACGAGGGTTCCCTTTTCTGCACATCCTCGCCAATGTTTGTTATTTGTGGTCTTTTTTTTTTTTTTTTTGGCCACGCCACAGGGCATGCAGGATCTTAGTTCCCAGATCAGGGATTGAACCCGCACCCCCTGTGTTGGAAGTCCAGGGTCTTAACCACTGGACCACCAGGGAAGTCCCTATTTGTGGTCTTTTTGGTGATAGCATCCTGACAGTTGTGAGGTGATATCTCATTGTGGTTCTGATTTGCGTTTCCCTGATGATTAGCGATGTTGAGCATCTTCACGTGCCTACTGGCCATCTGCATTTCTTCTTTGGAAAAATGTCTGTTCAGTTCTTCTGCCCATTTTTTAAGGGATTAATATCCAACATATGTAAACAACTCGTACAGCTCAACATCCATATAGTCTCTTTTTTTTTTTTTTTTTTCCTTGGTACGCGGGTCTCTCACTGTTGTGGCCTCTCCCGTTGCGGAGCACAGGCTCAGCGGCCATGGCTCACGGGCCCAGCCACTCCGCAGTGTGTGGGATCTTCCCAGACCGGGGCACGAACCTGTGTCCCCTGCATCGGCAGGCAGACTCTCAACCACTGCACCACCAGGGAAGCCCCATATAGTCTCTTAAACTGGCCTCTCAAACATTTTGTGCGGAACCTCTTTCCCTTTCACATTTGATTCGCTGAGGCTATCTCAGGTTATGGACTCTCAGTTATAAAAGAGCGTCCTTAACCACCCCTCCCCCGCCCCCAGAAAGAATCCTTTTAAAGATTGTCAAGCCCTCAGATAATTGGGATGTGTTTTGCCTGGGTACCTTTTTAAAGTGCTTTCCATCTCCTCCAGACTTCTCCTGTCTGGTCCATGGGCTTGTCAGTATCAGTACTGGCCAGCCTATAGCTCCACGTTTATACTTCCCATGTAGCTATTGCTCTTTGCTCAGATTAAGGAGGAGAGAGGAGAAACGAAGATGATGGCCGTACACCGAATATTCAGACTAAGAGTGTGTGGTTCACGGTGGGAGAGGCTCTGCTCTATCAACGTATTACCTCTGCTCTTCGAAAAGCCTATCTTTGGTTTGATTTATAATGTCCTCTGTGCTTCTGTATTTTAACAGGGCAGCCCTGTTTTGTATCGAAATGTTCATTCTTTAAGAGAACAAATGTCTGCCTTCCAGTCAGCTTTTCACTCCATAAAGGAAAACGAGAAAATGACTGACTGCCCTGAATTGTCGGAGACGGAAGGAGAGTTCAAGACCACAGGCTCAAGTGAGTAGAAAGAAGGGCTTTAGTATTTATTCAGACCATGCTCAGTGTAAAGATTTAGTTCTACAGTCTTTTCTGAGTAGAGCTGTATTTTTCAAAAGGGCCTACCATTTAAAATTTGGGACATTTCACGCAAAAATCTGGATTTCTGGTTTCTCTTGAAAAAATATGATATCAAGCATTCCTGAGCCTACGTCTTACATATCCACGTGGCCACAATTAAGTGCTAAGTGTTATAATGTCAAAGCCAGTGGGCTCATTTCATCTTTAGAATAAGGCATGTGGTAGATTTGAGTGCATAAACCTTGATTTTTTAGAGGATTGTTATTGTTTGGCAAGCATTTAAATGAATACCAAACTTCCAACCCTGATAGTATAAACAGATATGTTCAGTCTGACATCTTAATAGCCTGCCATATTCTTTACCATAACTTTTAGATTGTAATTTATTTGGTAATTTTTTGGTCACTTTTGATTTTCCAATCACAAAGCATTTCAAACACCAGAACTAGACAAAATCTTGGTCTTGCTGTAACCACCATAAGCCTAAGGTTCCAACTGGTTTTGTTTGATTTCTTGAACTATCTTCAAGTACATTTCAACACCTCCTTGGGTGCAGGGCATCGTTACTCGAGATAAATCCAGTTCATCTACCTCTGCAGTGCATCACCTGCTCCGATGTACTCATTTTTATCTGTAATTTGTAACTTACCTATTTTTCAGTTTTTTTGTTTGTTTGTTTTGTTTTTTTGCGGTACGCGGGCCTGTCACTATTGCGGCCTCTCCCGTTGGGGAGCACAGGCTCCGGACGCGCAGGCTTAGCAGCCATGGCTCACAGGCCCAGCCGCTCCGCGGCCTGTGGGATCTTCCCAGACCGGGGCACGAACCTGTGTCCCCTGCATCGGCAGGCGGACTCTCAACCACTGTGCCACCAGGGAAGCCCCTATTTTTCAGTTTTTTTTTTTTTTTTTTTTTTTTTGCGGTATGCGGGCCTCTCACTGTTGTGGCCTCCCCCGTTGCGGAGCACAGGCTCCGGACGCGCAGGCTCAGCGGCCATGGCTCACGGGCCCAGCCGCTCCGCGGCATATGGGATCCTCCCAGACCGGGGCACGAACCCGTATCCCCTGCATCGGCAGGCGGACTCTCAACCACTTGCGCCACCAGGGAGGCCCTATTTTTCAGTTTTTATCTGAGCTTTTAAATACTTTATTTACATCATTACTAAAGTTCTGTAGACAATTAAATTCCCTTTTTGTACCTAGGAAGAACTGTGGCTGTATTTTTCATAAAATCATACACGGTCAAAGCAGAACCAATATTAGAACATAACCACATCCTTTAAAATGTTCAAAAGAAAAGGTTCATTCTAAACTTAAAAATAGAATGAGATACTATATCAAAATTGCAAATGTATCTTGGCGTATCTTTGTACATTTTAAAGTCTGAAAACAGTCAATTCTAATAATTAAATTTTTATCTTTTTTAGCAGTCATGTTCTTTTACTTTTCAGTTAGATTTCCTTTTTTTTTTTTTTTTTTTTTTCTTTTTGCGGTATGTGGGCCTCTCACTGCCGTGGCCTCTCCCGTTGCGGAGCACAGGCTCCGGATGCGCAGGCCCAGCGGCCACGGCTCACGGGCCCAGCCGCTCCGCGGCATATGGGATCCTCCCAGACCGGGGCACGAACCCGTATCCCCTGCATCGGCAGGCGGGCTCCCAACCACTTGCGCCACCAGGGAGGCCCCAGATTTCCTTTTTTGAATAAAAAATGTACTACTAGAGTTTTCATTGATAAAGTATTTAGGCTCAAGCATTAAATTTTACTAAAATTAGGATGTACACAGTTTTCAAATGATGCTATAAAATAAAATATTGAAGCCTGTGTTGTTTTGTTTTTATTTTGTTTTGTGTACCTAGCCAAAAAGGAAAATCTTGGTGAATGTCAACAGTTTGAGTTCCCTGCAAACTTGTCATCCAAGCGACAGAGAATATCCTCTCTGAGCAGCTCTGATGGAAACCTAACTGATGCCTTCGGTCTCCAGATACACAATGTTGCTGTTTATCCCAATACAGATAGACAGTGTGCTGTTGAAACTTCTGCAAATCTCTCTGAGGTAATTCACTTACTGGAAACATAGGAAAGTGAAGCTTTGGATTTCTGGCTTGTCAGTTTTAGGACTGACTGTCAAGGCCCTTTTGCAATTATAGTACTTATGTATATTGTATTGTGGTATTTTAGCTGGGTTTTAAATTGTGTGTGTGTGTGTGTGTGTGTGTGTGTGTGAGAGAGAGAGAGAGATTTCCTACTTGTTCAATTTTTTTGTGGTTGGTTAGCTTATTGGTTATTAGAGACAGTTTTGATTAATATGTTGCTTTTGATATGAAAAAGACTTTATGAAAAGATGAAGCCCTCTGGTCTTCTATTTTTGAGGTATTTTTGTAGATACCAATGGTCCAATGGTGAGAAAGTCACAGTCCTGCCCTTGAACAGCTTTTTGTCTGCTGGGGGAGACAGATATGAGCACCTAATTTACACAGAACTGGTAAATGAGGTGAAGATTATACCTGGGCTGTACCCCTCAGGTCTGGAGGTCTGGCATTTCTGCCTTGCTGCCCCTCACTGGTTTAATACCGGCTGGAAGGCATGGTGCCATTTAGCAATATCTCCCTTGCTCTCCCCACTGTGTTCAAGTAGCTGTAGGGATTCTTTTGTTCCTTATAACTACCTAGAGGCTGTCAACATCATCAAAAGATGATAACCAACGTGAACTAAATAATACTGTTAAGTGACCTCCCTGGCGGTCCAGTGGTTAAGACTCCTTGCTTCCGGGCTTCCCTGGTGGTGCAGTGGTTGAGAGTCCGCCTGCCGATGCAGGGGACACGGGTTCGTGCCCCGGTCCAGGAAGATCCCACATGCCGCGGAGCGGCTGGGCCTGTGAGCCATGGCCGCTGAGCCTGCGCGTCCAGAGCCTGTGCTCCGTAACGGGAGAGGCCACGGCAGTGAGAGGCCTGCAAAAAAACAAACAAACAAACAAACAAGACTCCTCGCTTCCACTGCAGGGCGCGCTTGTTCGATCCTTAGATGGGGAACTAAGATCCTGCGTGCTGCACGGAACGGCCAAAAATATATATATAATAATAATAATAATAATCATACTGTTGAGGATCCTTGACCTTCACACAAATGTAAACGGGGATCTAGTTCTCGCACGACCTTTAGTTCTGGTTTGATATGGCAGGTTTCTGTTTTTTTAGTGAGAGAAGACACCTAATGCCGGTAGAGTGGAAACTTTTTTCCTGCACATTCTCTGTCATGTAGATCCAGTACGTGTCCTGTTGACCGTATCTGGACTGGCTTAATAAATGCCTGATGGTCATTAGGGTTGACCATCAGGGCCCCCGTGGGTTTCATGTATATCTCAGAGTCGCTTATAATCTCCACTCCCTCTGCTCTATTCTAGTAGATATGGAATCATCATCTGACAGTAATTTTTCTTATCAGAACTTCCATTAATTTTTGGCCATACACCATGATTTACAAGTGGTTTTTACATTAATATGAGTGTGTTTTCTATCCTGACCATTGATGGTTTTCCTTTTCTAACTATTGATAACTTCTGTTGTTTGATTAGTCATTATATTTTTCGTTATTTTGAGAATTTCCTCTTTAAAGAAAGCGTTGGCTAGTCCGAATGCAGTGGTGCTTACAATTAATTGATCACAGCCAGTTGCAGATTTCTTTGTTCCTTCTTCACTCCCACTGCTTCACTTGACTAGCCTTTAAAAAAAGAGAGAGAGAGGGAGAAAGGAAAAAAAGAAAGCAGTTAACATAGTTTTCTAGACTTCAAACAATAAGACAGCAAAAATGTGCCCTATAAACGTTTCCTAGGGAACTGAAAATTGTTAGGTAGGATGTTTTGGAGGTTCCTAATACAGGATTCCTATATACTTCTGTAAGAATTAACTAGATAAGGCGATGGATTGATTGATTTAATATCAGATTTCCAGATAATCTATAATGCTTACTCAAATCTTTATAAAAATATCAGTAATCCTATAAGTAATAAAATTTAATACTTCTTTACTCTTTTTTTTCTCCAAGAAATCTTCTGAATCTGGTTTAAATCTACAGTCTGGATGTTTAGTTGGAGAGTATCCTCTACTTTCAGAGCTCACAGAGGCTTCAAGTGGTAAGTATTTCATTTTTCCTTAGTACATGTGCCCATTCACCCATTGAAATGTTTGTTCAATAGACATTTATGCTTGGTTTACCTATGTGCTAATATTTGGGAAAACTAAAACCGTTCCTTACATTTTATGAACTCATGGTATATTAGAAATGTTTTAGAATTCTTGTTACGTGAGAGATGACATTTTCTTTTTTGAAATACTACCAATAAGAATTAGTGAAATATTTCCAAGCTGATAGAATCTATTATAAAGAATAGGATTATGCCAATAGCTCATGCAGCTCAACATCAAAAAAAACAACAACCCTATCAAAAAATGGGTAGAAGACCTAAATAGACAGTTCTCCAAAGAAGACATACAGATGGCCAGTAGGTACATGAAAAGATGCTCAGCATCGCTAATTAGTAGAGAAATGCAAATCAGAACTACAATGAGGTATCACCTCACAGCAGTCAGAGTGGCCATCATCAAAAAGTTTACAAACAATAAATGCTGGAGAGGGTGTGGATAAAAGGGAACCCTCCTACATTGTTGGTGGGAATGTAAATTGGTGCAGCTATGGAGAACAGTATGGAGGTTCCTTAAAAAACTAAAAATAGAGCTACCATGTGATCCAGCAATTGCACTCCTGGACACTCCTGGACATATATCCAGAAAACACAGAAACTGTAATTTGAAAAGATACAGGCACCCCAGTGTTCATAGCAGCACTATTTATAATAGCCAAGACATGGAAGCAACCTAAATGTCCATCAACAGATGAATGGATAAAGATGTGGTATATGTATACAATGAAATATTACTCAACCATAAAAAAGAATGAAATAATGCCATTTGCAGCAACATGGATGGACCTAGAGATTATCATAAAGTCAGAAAGAGAAAGACAAATACCATGTAATATCACTTATATGTGGAATCTAAAAACGGATACAAATGAACTTATTAACAAAAAAGAAACAAATTCACAGTCATAGAAAACAAATGTATGGTTACCAAAGTGTAAAGGGGTGGGAGGAGGGATAAATTAGGAGCTTGGGATTAACAGATATGCAGTACTATATATAAAACAGAGAAACAACGGGGTCCTACTGTATAGCACAGGGAACTACATTCAATATAAAAAGAAAGAATAGGATCTCTAAACATTTAACAAGTTTATTTTGTTAGGGAAAACACTACACATGATTTTTTTGGTTTTTAAGTATGTGAAAAGGGACCGGCATTCAATATGCTTGTATTGAATGAAAGTCACCATAAGGTATTAGGTTTACTTTCAACATACCTGTGTCTTTATCTTTAAGTAAAACTCTTGTATATGTATAGCTGGCCCTTGCTTTTTTGTCAGTCCTGAGAATTTCTGCCTTTTAATGGGCGTATTTGGTGCATTAACCTTTCAAGTCATTATTGAACTAGTTTTATTTAAATCTGCCATTTAAAAAATATTTTATCCACACGGTTTGCAGAATCTCCGTTGCCTGACCAGGGATTGAACCCACTCCCTCAGCAGTGAAAGTGTGAAGTCCTAACCACTGGACCACCAGAGAATTCCCTAAATCTGCCATTTCTTTCATGTATTTTCTGTTCTATTTTTTGTTTTCCCTCCTCTCGTCTACTGGGCTTATTTGAAATTTTAGAAATCTATTTATCCATTACCTTCTAAACTATACCTCATTGCATCTTTTGTTTTAATGGTTACTCTAAGGACTGTGGTATATACATCCTTAGATTTTCACAGCCTTCTTAGAGCTAATAATGTACAACTTCAGGTGAAATACAGAAATTTTACAAACTGTATAGATCTACTTCCTCTCCTCCCACCCATGTCTTTTATGGTCCTTTTACACTATAGATGTCATCTGTACTATATTTATATTCATTTTAAACCCCACAGGATAAGGTTTTTTTGATTTAAACAACCATGTGTATTGGGAAATATGTGTATATTGGAAATAGCCTTTTATAGTTACCCAGATAGGTACCATTTCTGGTGCTTTTCATTCCTTGCTGAAGATCTAAGTTTCTGTCTGGTATCATTTCCTTTCAACCTGAAAAAGAACTTCCTTCAGCATTTCTTGTGGTGCACATCTGCTCTGACTTCTTAATTTTATTTATTTTTTTTTTTTTTGCTGTACGCGGGCCTCTCACTGCTGTGGCCTCTCCCGTTGCGGAGCACAGGCTCCGGACACACAGGCCCCGCGGCCATGGCTCGCGGGCCCAGCCGCTCCGCGGCATGTGGGATCCTCCGGGATCGGGGCACGAACCCGTGTCCCCTGCATCGGCAGGCGGACTCTCAACCACTGCGCCACCAGGGAGGCCCTGACTTCTTAATTTTAATCATGCGATGGATGGATGGATGGATAGATGGGGCAGAGAGCAGGGTTATGAGTTTGTTACCTGGATGAAATAGGATGCTTTTGCCTTCAGCAATTCTTACCAATTCTCTTGCTTTACTCTCATGGGACTTTGTCTTAGGAGTGACATATTCTTTGACAGTGGTTATAGAATGTATGAAGTATGGTCATTAAAAACTGTCATCATACCTAACACCTCCCTGTACAATCTGTCTTCTTGGGAACATACCAACAAGGGCCAGCGTATCCCATTTTAACGCCCCTCTAGGCCCTAAGCAGGAACATTGTATAAGGCAGGCAAAGACAAATCTCCTGTAGGCGGTGGGGCCTTGATTAAAGGACTCCAGTGCTGATTCCAGTGTTTTATTTTAAACTGGTTATCTGGTGGCACCCCAGAGGTTATTATATCTCAGACGGTGCACCTTTAGGAAGAGGGAAGAGGTCTTATAAAGTGGGATACTTCAAAAACAAACACACACATAGAAAAAGAGCTCAGATTTCTGGCTACCAGAGGCCAGGGATGGGGAATTGGAGGAAGGCAGGTAAAGACTTCCAGTTATAAAATAAATAAGTACTAGGGATGTCATGCACAACATGATAAATATAATGAACACTGCTGTATGGTATATATGAAAGGTGTTACGAGAGCAAATCCTAGGGGTCCTCATCACAAGGGAAAATTTTTTTTTCTCTTTCATGTTGTATCTGTATGAGGTGATGGATGTTCTCTAAACTGATTGTGGTCCTCACCTCATGGTGCCTGTAAGTCAGATCGTTATGCTGTACACCCTGTATCTCAATAAAACTGGAGGAAAGGAAAATAACCCCTCTAAATACTGACGGCTATTAAAAAAACCTGTTCCCCTTCAAACAGAAACAACAACAAAAGAATAAATAAAATGCAAGTCACACTATGTCACTCCCCTCAAAATCTCTCACTGGCCTCCCAGCATACTTAGGATAGAATCCAGTTCATCCACTTCCTACTAGGCCGCACCTGACCTGGTCCTTAGCCTTGACTCTGAGCTTGTGGCTTAGCTGTCTTCTTGCTCGCTCTGTTCCAGTCACTCTGGCCTTGCCCCACCTCTTATACGCCAGGGGCACTCCTGTCACTGGTCTTTGCACTTGGCTTTGAGCGTATGTATAATCTTCCCTAGACACATGTGCGGCTCGCTTCCTCACTGTGTTCAGATGCCTGCTCAGGAGGCTGTCCTTGAACTCACCCCCACCCCTCCCATACCCTAACCCTATCTCTACATTATTCTCCTTAATGGCATGGGTTACTGCTTGTTGTTATATATACATTTCTTTAACTTTTTATTTTAAGATGACTGTAGATTCACATGCAGGTGTAAGCATGAATCCAGACGAAGAAAGCCTATCCACCCTTCCCCCCAGTTTCCCCAGTGGTGACATCTTGCATAGCTGTAATACAGTGCACGACCAGGAAATCAACACTGATACAATCCACTGACCTTTTGGGCCAGATTTCACCACTGTTACATGCAGACGTTTGTGTGTATATTTAGTTCCATGATTTTATCACAGGTGTAGACTCACATAACCACACTACAGTCAAGATATATCACAGTCCCATCACCCGGTCCCTCATGCTACCCTTTTACACAGGCACAGCTACCTCCTTCCTTCTGTGCCCCCCAGTTACTGTATTTTATGTTGTCTGTTTGTCCCCTGAGGCCATGGGGGCTTTATCTGTGGTGTTTATGTCTCTCGCAAAGTGCCTGTCACACCTTAAGCACCCAGTATGTATTTGTTAAATGTCAATCATCAGGCAATGCTGAGAATTTGCAGGGGGGAGCCTTGCCTTGCTTGGGGGCATGTACAATATGTTCATTTTTTTATTGGACAGTCGTTCTCCTCAGCATTCTGTCCTTTCCCTCCCACTACCCTTGCATGCTGAAAATGCCTCTGACTCCACCAATAAAATCAGTCATGATTCATTGTCTGGCTCAAGTTAGTTTCATGGTGCAAACCGTAGGTGTCGTGAGTGGAAGCAGATTAACAGTTAATAGCTGAGCCGTGGGGGCCTCCTTAGATTTCCGTGGAGCCAAGACACCTTACTTACTGTTGCCCTCAGTAGTCAGATTTGAAATAAAAGCTGTGGCCAGTGCCGCTTCTCTTTGTTTTATGTCTCCAAGTGAAATCCCAGATGCTACTCCTCCAGCAGGATATTTTAGGGTTGAATTTCTGAATAGGTTGTTATTCCTTTTGTAAATACTTACTACTTTTGTTGTAGAACAGACTGACTCAGATGTCTGCCACCTCTCATGTTTACACCTCTATGTTGAAGGAATCCAGGTTGCTGACTCTGTAGAGGGCAAAAGATCCAGCGATGCCGTTTCAGTTGACAAATTTACACAAGTGAGTACAGACATGGCTCCTGAAGCCAGGTCACTGGTTACTCCACTGTGCCAGAGGGACGTTCCATCCTCTGAGACCTTTGTACTTCGTTCTGTGCTGAAGAAACCTTCTGCAAAGCTGTGTCTAGACAGCCTGCAGGTCAGTATAGAGCTACATTTCTTAAAGCAAGATGAATAAAAATTCATTTTGGTTCAAAGAAATACCTCTGAAATGTTACGTAATACTGGCCTAACAGGAAATGTCTTTTTTTTTTTTTAACTCAGTTTGGAATATAGTATGTTGAATTTAATATAGGTAGACCATATTTTATAAGAGTTTCATAAGTTATTAATGTGTGAGTTTGTTGATTATTTCCACCAAAAATATCTGCTCTTCAAGATACCTCTTATAGGCGTGCCTCTTTGAGTTGAGCTAGTATGAGAAGAGAGTAGGTTGATGGGAACTAGCTGGCATTTATTGAGTACTTCCAGTGAAGGTTCTGGAATATTTGATGTACGTGCAGCAGCAGTATCCAAGAAAGGTATTAGCCCCATTTGACATAAACTCAGGCTTGAAGCTGTTATGTGAACCCAGACGAATCTGATGTTAAACATCCATGACAGGCTGTAAACACTCTGAGAGGTTCAGAGGACGGCTCTGGGGTCACAGTGCCTGGTTTCATACGCTGACGCTGAAGTTTAAGAACTAGGTAGGTTAGTTAACCTTTTTGTACCCTGGTTTCCTTGTCTATAAAAGGACAATATCAGTAACTTCCTTACAGGGTACTCTGAGCATAAAGTAGAATAATAACGTGCAGTTAGCGCCAGTGCCTGGCAAATGAGAAGTGCACATTGTTTTGTTGTTGTTGTTCTTGGCCATACGGCTATACCTATAAATCTGTCTTTAAAGCCAAAGTGAACTAGGCTACCTTCTATCTACATGGATATATGGTCAGTTGTTATTTTTAAATGTTTTAACAATTTTTCTGGTTAAAGAGCTTGATTTGGGTTTCTATACAGCACTGCTCATTTTTATCTTTTATTTGTTTTATCTTCTCCTCAAAGAAGAGACTTAGCATCTTAATGATCTGTGTAACTCTTATCACTTAACAGTGTTAATGTAGCAGAAACATCAAGTCCTGCCACTAAAATCATATTAATACTTTCACAACTAATGGTCTTCTTGCTAAACTGCCCAAAGCTTGCAAGTGTATTCTGTTTGAGTTGTTGGATAACTTTCATGGTAATAATGAAAAGTAAATCTAAACATTAACATGAACTTTGTTGTATAAGTTCACTTATTTCACAAATACTGATGTGAGCATTTTCCTGGTTGGGAAAATGAAGCTGAGTCTCAGGAGATGCATGATGAAAGAGGTTTGTTTAGGGCAGGACTGTTTCTTAGAGAAGGTGCTGCTCTTGGGATGGGTGTGCTGGAGAAAATGAACAGCTCTAGAGAACAAGGGCTGGTCAGGGCTTAGGATGAGACGGGACAAACAGATGGTGATTTGGAGGTGCCTCTCAGCCACCCACAACCCTGGCTTTTGCCCACTTTGCTCCATTGGCCCTGTGTTTGGGCTTGCCCCTCCTGTTCTTTGGGATTCACATTGTCCCTTCCTCACCAACTTGCCTACTCTATAATCTTCTGGAGAAGCACAGGAGGACAAATGCTACTTTCTTTCCTTGTTCTAACTCAGGAATATAGTATCGTAGACTGGAGATTTATACACTTATAAAAGGTGTGGTTCCCATGTCTAAAAGACAAAACACCCTATTATGCCATTTACATATTTGTTTTTTTCTTGTTTTAGTGGAATTCTTATACTTTAGACCATTTGTATAGTCTACCTCATTTGACACCATCCAGAGTACACTGTAATTCTGGCCATTCTCATTTTCCTTAAAGTCATTTGCCAGGTCAAAAATGAGGGAATGAATTTAGCCCACATTATGGATTTCTGTTCTTTAATTTCAGCCTAAAACTATTTACTAAAGTATTATGATAGCTAAGGAACCCAGTTTTTCGTTGTGGCTAATATCATGATATTTTAAGTCAGATCAACTATGAAAGTAAAGGTAATCTGCAATACTATGTAGCGTCTACCCTTGGCAGGAAAAAAATTCGAAGTTGTCGTTCTTAATGTCTGTGTGTATGTATTTATATATGTAAAATTATTCATCAGTGTTTATTTTATTTAGGAACACCGTGACAACCTCTGTGATGGTGGGACTCATCCAAACTTAATCTTGAATCTTGCAAACTGTTGCAAAGAACAAAAAGCAGGTAAGAAATTCAGATTTATTTTGAAGCCTGAGATATCATTTGCTTGTTATTAAAAACATCTGAGGTAGTATGTAGTATCTTCAATGATCTACTGATGCCTGATGCTTCTGAAATTACATGGGAATGAAGAAGAGTCGGGAGGGATGAACTCTCTGTCGAAGTTTCAGAATTGGTTCTACCCCTATCATCTATCCCTTTTTGCTTAATGGTGAAACTTGTAAGGAAATTGGTATTCAATTTTGTAATCTTTTAAGACAGGCATGCAGAATTTACTTTAAAATCCATGACCATATTTTAATTAGAAATATTGCTTATCTTTTCCACTTTGAACTTTTTTTCTGTACAAACTATGTTTTGTGTTATACAAAAGCCAGATCCAATCATGTTAAAAGATTCTAGGGTATGTCTTTTAGATAAGAAATGTAGTTTAATTTTTAAATATATTCCCATTTATTATCTACTAGAAGGTCAAGAAAATTGTAAAGTACCAGACTCTCTAAATATGAGGAAGAGGAAGAGAGTTACTTTCGGAGAGGACCTAAGCCCTGAAGTGTTTGATGAATCTTTGCCAGCAAACACTCCGTTGCGTAAAGGAGAAACACCGGTTCGTAAAAAGGATTTAAGTACTGTCAGTCCCCTGCTACTTGAACAGTCCCCGGCTCCTGAGGGGTTACTTCAACCAAATTTTGATGACAAGGGAGAGGATCTTGTAAGTGTGAAAAGTGTGGAACAATCTTGTTTATATTTTCATCAGACCTCACCTATTTAGCATGAGCAATAATTGTGCTTTGAAATGAGATGGACTGAACAATATGTCATGGTATAAATTAATGCATTTTCTAGCTAGATGATTACCAGTTTTCTCCTATTAAAAACAATACTTCCATGACTCTTTGTACATAGCATATTTTCTGGAACCTAACTGCTATTGATTGTAAGATGTGCCATTGTTTTATCTATCACTAAGAAAAAAATGCTGAAAGTTAAACTGATACACACCATGTACTCAGATTTCAGAGGTGTTAAAATGTTGAAAGAGCAGCAGTCTTAGAATTGATATATTATAAATATAAATGGTTCTTCCTCCTAAGATGAACTTCTGCAGGTGGGATTACTGGATTAAGGAATATGAACATTTTTTGAACTTTCTGATACATACTGCTAAATTATTCAGAAAGTATGTACTAATTTGAACTCACAGCAGTATAAATGATTTTATTCTATTATACCTTTGTAAACCCTGGGTAGTTTTTTTTTTTTTTTTTTTGCGGTACGCGGGCCTCTCACTGTTGTGGCCTCTCCCGTTGCGGAGCACAGGCTCCGGACGTGCAGGCCCAGTGACCATGGCTCACGGGCCCAGCCGCTCTGTGGTATGTGGGCTCTTCCCGGACCGGGGCACGAACCCATGTCCCCTGCATCGGCAGGCAGACTCTCAACCACTGCCCTACCAGGGAAACCCCTAAACCCTGGGTTTTAATGGTATTTTTTTTTTAAACAGCTTAATAGGAGAAAAAGATGACTGGAAAATATTGTTTGTTAGTGAGGTTTGAACATTATCACATGTTTATAGGCTATTTGAATTTCTTCTCTTGAGAACTGCCTCTTAATTTTACTTACCCATTTTTATATTGGGACCATCATTCAATCTCTCTCTTGCTGTTATACTTTGAAATAAGAATATTCTGCTTTTGGCCGAGATGGAATAAGAGGGACCTAATTTACATTGCCATGAGAAACAACTAAAAAGCCAGAGAAAAAGATATGAAACAGTGGTTCACCGGCATCGACTGTCTGGAAGCACAGACAGTAATCTCTGAGGGGGGTAACAAATGAGGTAAGCCTTATGAGAGCCCCAACTTACTGCCTGGGCTGAATTTCCAGGCTGCAGCACAGGGAGGGGTTATGTTGGTGGAGCCTGGCAGTCTCCATGAATTGAGAAGATGGATTTGGGGTCTGGAAAAGTGAAGGAGACTGGAGTTCACAGGGTAAAATACCAGAGAGAAAAGACCTGCAGAGAGAGAGAACTCTGGAGATCTGCAAAGGGTCTCCTCACGTCTCTAGCTGAGTGCTGGTCACCATGTCCTTATGAGTAAACTGCCCCAGGCCAGCGAGGAACTGCCCAAATGGAGCAGAGGGAAATGCCTAGAGCTCACACAGGGCAGAAATTGTGTTCCCACCAACTCATGTAGAAAAACTTTGTAATTCAGAGGGTGTCAGGTACTCAGAAGAGTATTGCTTCATTAATGGAGCAGAATTAAACTAAAAGCCTGGCAAAGCTTAAAAGCAAGTCTTGAAAGGATCTAACTTATACCCATGTAACTGCATTGCATAATGAACTTCAAGAATATCAAAACTGCTTTTGGCAGCTGTGAAGGTGGGGAGATCCCAGGGAGGCCAAGGCATTAGATCTCATTGTCCTCCCAGCCCTTCAACCCTCCCCTGAAGGCCCTCAGTAAAATGGTTTTATCCTTCCCACCAAACCAAAGCAAAACAATCTAGCAACAAATAATGTTAAACTCACAATGTCTGGCATCCAATTAAAAATTAATACTTGTGTAGGAAAAGATGCCCCATAATGAAGAGAAAAATCAATCAATAGAAATAGACCCAGAAATGACACATATGATAGAATTTCTAGAGAGACATTGAAAGAGTTATTTTAACTATATTTCATATATGTTCAAGAATGTGAGAAAAGATTGAGCTTCTTAAGGACATGGAAGATAAAGAAAAGACCCAAATCAAATTCTGTACATTATAATCTCCAGGAATAAAAACATGTTGGATGAGATTAATAGCATATTAGAGAATGCAAGAGAAAAGATTAGTGACTTCGAAGATGTAGCAATAGAAATTATTCTCAATGACACAGGAAAAAGACTGAACAAGAATGAGCAGACAATTCGTGATCTGGGACAACTTCATGTGGTAAAAAGTGCTTGTAATTAGGGTTCCCAAAGGAGAGGAGAGATTGGAAGGAACAGGAAAAAAAATATTTGCAAAATAATGGCTGAAAAATGTCCAAATTTGATAGAATTATTAACCCACTGATCCTAAAGGTCAACACATTCCCAGCACAAGAAACATAAAGAAAAATACACAAAGCTTAAAATCAACAATGAATGGCCTCAAAGGAGCCAGAGAGAAAAAGACATGTGACATAAGAAAAACAAATATAAGAGAGGAAGCAGATTTCTGGTTGGAAACTATGCGAGCGAGTCAGAAGACAGTGCAGCAACATCTTTTAAAGATGTATTTAAGTACTTGGAGCAAAAAAACCCCAAAATACCTGTCAAACTAGAATTCTCTATCTAGTGAGACCATCTTTCAAAAGAAAAGGTGGAAATAAAGGCTTTTTCAGACATAATGGAAGTTGAAATAATTCATTACTATAACAAGTTAGCATTAGAAGAAGTGTTGAAAAGGAAGCCCTTTAGTCAAAAGGAAAATAGTTCTGCATGAAAATCTGCATATACACAGAGGAATGAAGAGCACTGAAAATGCTAAATATATGGGCAAATGTAACAGACTTCTTTTTAATTAGTCTCCATAAAGGATAATTATTCAAAGCAAGAGTGACAACAATATTCTGTTTGGTTTATAACCTAGGTAAATAAAATATACAACCAAATTAACATGGCATAAAGGTTGGGAGGGGTTCTTAGGCTATAAACAAAGTGGAATAAGTTAAAAGATGTGTACTGTAAACCCTAAGCCACTATAAAGTAACAAAAGATGCGTGGGATGCAGGTAAAGCAGTGCTTAGAGGAAAATTTTTAAAAATTAAAGCCTGTATTTGAAAATAATAGAGGTCTCCAATTAATGATCTCAGCTTCCACTTTAAGCAACTAGAAAAAGAAAAGCAAATTGAAACCAAACTAAGAAGAGGAAAGGAAGTAATAAAGATAAGTGTAAAAATCAATGAAATAGAAAACAGAAAAACAATAGAGACAAATCATTGAAATCAGAAGGTTTGTTTTTTTGTTTTTTTTTATAAATTTATTTATTTTTGGCTGCGTTGGGTCTTCGTTGCTGCGCACGGGCTTTCTCTAGTTGCACTGCTGTGTGTGGGCTTCTCATTGCGATGGCTTCTCTTGTTGTGGAACACTGGCTCTAGGCATGCAGGCTCAGTAGTTGTGGCTCATGGGCTTAGTTGCTCCGTGGCATGTGGGATCTTCCCGGACCAGGGCTCGAACCTGTGTCCCCTGCATTGGCAGGCAGATTCTTAACCACTGTGCCACCAGGGAAGTCCCGAAATCAGAAGGTTTTGCTGCAGAAAATAATAGTAAACTTCTAATCAGACTGTTCAGGATAAAAGGAGAGGATACTCATTAGCAATATAAGGAATAAGGGAGGTGATATAATTACATATCTTAATAATACTAAAAGGATCATAAAAGAATATTATGAACAACTATTTTATGCCAATAAATTCAACAACTTAAGCTACATTCCTTGAAAGACACAAGCTATCAATCTCACTCAAGAAGAAATAGGTGGTCTCATTAGCTCTATATCAACTAAGGAAATTTAAATTGTAGTTTAAACCTTCCCACAAAGAAAACTGCATGTGCAGATGATTTTACTAATGAATTCTACCAAACATTTAAGGAAGATACAATACTAATTCTGCATACATTCTTGCAAACAAATTGAGTTGGGAATGCTTCCCAATTCATCAATGTCAGCAGTAGCCTGATACCATAATCAGACATTATGAGAGAAGAAAACTACAGTGCAGTATCCTCACAAACATATTAACATATAAAAAGAGAATACATTATGACCAAGTGAGATTTTACCCCCAAAATGCAAGGTTGGTTTATTTGAAAGACAATCTGCAGAGTTCACCGTATTAACAGAGTAAAACAGAAAAGCTCTATGGTCATCTCAGCAGATGGAGAAAAAGCATTTGACAAAATCCAGCATTCATTTCGGATAAAAATTCTGAGCAAATTGGTGAGAAAAAAGAATTTCTTCAACCTGACAGATTTTGTCTATGAGAAATTAACAGCTACCATTACACTGGCTGTGGGAAAGAAAAGATTTGACATCTGCATTTATATTTACCCTTAAGGTCTCCTGAATAATACTGTAATGTTTGGTTGTGTTTATTAATGAATTTTCTTACTTTATTGGGTTAGGGTATGGGATTTTATTTTTTATTATTATTATTTTTTATTATTATTTTTTTTTTGTGGTATGCGGGCCTCTCACTGTTGTGGCCTCTCCCGTTGCGGAGCACAGGCTCTGGACGCACAGGCTCAGCGGCCATGGCTCACGAGCCTAGCTGCTCCGTGGCATGTGGGATCTTCCTGGACTGGGGCACGAACCCGTGTCCCCTGCTCGGCAGGCGGATTCTCAATCACTGCGCCACCAGGGAAGCCCAGGGTATGGGATTTTATTTTATTTATTTATTTTTTTTGCTGTACGCGGGCCTCTCACTGCTGTGGCCTCTCCCGTTGCGGAGCACAGGCTCCGGACACACAGGCTCCGCGGCCATGGCTCGCGGGCCCAGCCGCTCCGCGGCATGTGGGATCTTCCGGGATCGGGGCACGAACCCGTGTCCCCTGCATCGGCAGGCGGACTCTCAACCACTGCGCCACCAGGGAAGCCCCTGGGATTTTAAATAAACCAAAAAGTAACTTATTAGTGGATCATCATGACTACTTTCACTTTTTAAAAATTATATATATATATATATATATATATATATATTTTTTTTTTTTTTTTTTTTTTTTTTTTTTTTTTTGCGGTACGCGGGCCTCTCACTGTTGTGGCCTCTCCTGTTGCGGAGCACAGGCTCCGGATGCGCAGGCTCAGTGGCCATGGCTCACGGGCCCAGCTGCTCCGCGGCATGTGGGATCTTCCCGGACCGGGGCACGAACCCGTGTCCCCTGCATCGGCAGGTGGACTCTCAATCACTGCGCCACCAGGGAAGCCGTATTATTATATTTTTAATTATTATTTTGGTAGGTTGTAGTTATTAAGCATGGTTTCCTTAAATATGATTGGTAAATATTATAAAACATTTATTTTTATATCCAGTATCTTGTTTTTGCTCTGACTTTTTTTTTGGTTAATCTTTTATTTCCCATCTTTATGCTTATTACAGTTCCTCCTACAAAAATAAATACGGGGGCCTCCCTGGTGGCGCAGTGGTTAAGAGTCCGCCTGCCGATGCAGGGGATACGGGTTCGTGCCCCGGTCTGGGAGGATCCCATATGCCGCGGAGCGGCTGGGCCCGTGAGCCATGGCCGCTGGGCCTGCGCGTCCGGAGCCTGTGCTCCGCAACGGGAGGGGCCACAACAGTGAGAGGTCCGCATACCGCAAAAAAAAAAAAAGAAAAAAATAAAAAATAAAAAAAATAAATACGTATTATTTTCTTTTGGGCACATTATTTCTATGTCCACTGGATTTAAAGATATCTAATTTCTACTTTTTTCTTTGTTTAGGAAAACATAGAACCTCTTCAGGTATCATTTGCAGGTCTCAGTCCTCTTAGTAAGTCTTCAATCTCTGAGACTCTTTCAGGTAGTAACTTTGGCTTATCTAAAAATCATAAATGTCATTTTAAATATGTGTATATATGAAAATCACCTTATTTTTAAATTTTTATTTTTATTATGATCATACTTGATTTTTCAAAAACTCAAATCATGTAGAAAAGCTTACAAGAAGTCTCTTATCCATCCCTTTCCATTCCAAGTCCATACTTTATATTTATAATCACCCACATTTAACTTCCTCTGATGGGTAGCCGCATTTTTCAAGTCACTGCAAGTAGTGGAGTTGCCCTCTCAACACTTAAGGATTGACAGTAGGCTCCTTTTCAGGTTGCACAATTGAAATGATATGGATCCTAAGGGTCATTTTTAAATACATAAAATTGTTCATCAACATCAACATGGCATTTTGTGCATATGTACTTTCTGAGGTCTCTAGGTTTTTTTTTATGATCATGACAAGGCAACAAAGATCTCTCTGTGCTTTCCTGACAAACCAGGACTTGGCCAGCAAATGTCATGGGCAAAGCACTTGCAATGGAACCATTATTCACGTTTCTCCCCTGGTCGAAATCCTTTAATGGATCACCAACACCTCTTGTTGGCTCTAGGACACAAACCAAGCTCATTAGCACAGAACCCAAGACATGGAGTGTTAAGTTAGAGCTAAATTGGAAGCATAGCCTGTCATCTTCCAAAGCTTATGCTCTTTGACAGGTTATACTGCCTTTTATTTATACCGTTCAAAGTGACCAAATTAAAATTTTTTGAACTTTGTGAAATTAAAGTATTTTCATGTTTTTAAAAATGTTTTGAATCTCAAAATTTATTTCTCCTGGTAATATTTATGTTCAGATATGGTAGGATACTAAAAGCAAAATTGGTATCCAAAAGAGCATCCAGTGTGTCCAATAGATGATGGATATTACAACTTCTTGTTAGCTACCCTAATTTTGCTGTGTCTTGCTCATCAGGCACTGATACCTTTGCCTCTTCAAATAACCACGAGAAAATAGCCTCCTGTAAAGTTGGTAGAGCAACGCGGACCTCTAACAGAAGAAGTGTAAGTGTTTGTATTTGGCACAATGTATCTGTTTTTAAATCTTGCACTAGATTTTTCTCTGTTTTCATGATCAAATGATTTATCAGTTAAATCTTGGTCTAATCAATGTGTTAAGAACTAATACCATATCCTACCTATCATGTAAGCCAGGATAATGCTGTTTTCCTGATTTGATTTTAATTAATTCTGTTAGAAGAAAAATATAATAAACGAGGTGCTTTCAGAGTGTGTGTTCATGTGGAAGGTAATCTGTTTAGGAAGTTTATTTGGGATCTGTGTGGTTTTATGAGTTATATCAAAGTGCAAAGTGGAGAAGAGTCACATTTTTTTTTTAATTTTTAAATTAAATTTTATTTTTTTATACAGCAGGTTCTTATTAGTTATCTATTTTATACATATTAGTGTATATATGTCAATCCCAATCTCCCAATTCATCCCAACCCCCTCCACCACCACCCCCCGGCTTTCCCCCCTTGGTGTCCATACATTTGTTCTCTAGAGTCACATGTATGAACAGTCAGAAAATGGCATAAATATAACTTTTTCAAAAACTACCTTCACTTGTTTTCAGTGTGAGCATAACTCCCATCGAATGCATGTCTTTTGCGATTTTATTAAATTGGATGAACTTGGATTTTTATCTGTAGCATCACAGTGCATAAACGTATAGCATACTGATATTGTTTTTCACTGATACTGTTGATGATAAACCCAGAAGTCAAACTTAGATAATCTGACGGTTCATGATTTTTCCCCACATAACCCATCAGTAGTTAGGTGCTACATTGTAGATATTCAATAAATATTTGATGAATGAATAAGACAGTGATTCTTTTTTATTTTTTATTTTCAAAAATTTTATTGAAGTATAGTTGATTTACAACGTACAGCAAAGTGATTCAGTTATACATATGTATATTTTTTCATATTCTTTTCCATTATGGTTGATCTCAGGATATTGAATATAGTTGCCTGTGCTATACAGTAAGACCTTGTTGTTTATCCATCCTATATATAATAGTTTGCCCCTAAAATAACGATTCTTAAGTTGTTTTTTTCTCTTCCATAAAATAGCAGGACAGAGTACATATGCTTCTGGGTCAGTGTTTGATCAGAAATCAGTAATTACTATTTCCCTCTTTTGAATGGGACTTGGTTAAAATACTTCTAATGGAATTTGTGAATTAGTGGAAATGGGTTGTAAAATGGTAGAATCAGCAGGGACGGGAAAAGAAATGTGAGAGACACTCATGAAAATGTAACTGACTGTGTTTTATGGTAGCCCTGCTTTTAATTTTCTTTATAGCAGTTGATCAGTTTTTCAGAAGAGAGTGTTTGCAACTTATTTAATACAGAAGCTCAGCCTTGTAAAGAAAAGAAAATTAATAGGAGGAAGTCTCAAGAAAGCAAGCGCACAGACAGAGCACTTCCTAGAAAGAATCAGGTGAGTGTGTGTTTAAAGATGTAATAAAGAGTAGAAATGGTGCATTTCTTTGTTGTATGGTTAGGAAAACCCAGAAACAAAATTTTTCCTAGTTGGCCTTGGACCAAGAGTATTAAAATCATCTTATCATAGAATCGAAAGGGCCATGAGAGATTATATACTCAATTATGAATTACCCGAGGGCCATTTTTGCATTTTCTTCATTGGGTTACATATACCCAGCACAGGGAATCATGGGCACTCAAATGTGGAATTGATTCTTATCTTTGAATCTGATCTAATCTAACCTCACCCTCTTTGGGGAATCCTCTGATTTCTTAGGGATGCATGTGCCATCTGTGTTTGACTTTGCTACTGCCAGTGGCTGGTTGGATGATCTCCCCGTATTGCGGGAAGAATTTAGAAACTAGCTCTGTCTTTCTCCACACTCAGAGGTCTGTGCCGGCTCATGACGTCACCGCCTCTTTGTGGATAGCAGATCTAGCACCTTGACCCAGGTCCTGGCGTTGCCCTCCGCTTCACTGAGCTGGACCCTCCCCTGCCATACCCTACAGCTTGTTGGTATCCAAGACCTTCCCAGTTTTAATAATACGCATTTATATGTCCCCCCACTCTCCGACCCCAGCGTCCTATCCATCCAGTGTTCTCATGCCATCTTACTCATGCCCCTTCTAGTATTAACTCTTCAGCTTTCAGAGATCCTTTAACCTCCTGTGTTTCCTTGTTCATCCTAAGCTGTCTTCAGCTGCTTTCAACACTCTTGTCCATAATCTTGGGTCTTCATCCCTTTCATTCTGCTCCCACCCTGGATTAATGCACCATTATCCCCTTTCCCATCCAACACTGTTGCTGGAGAGACCCACAGAGGCTTCTACAGAGTCACTGTTTCAAATACTATTAGAGGTCTGGCCTCATTCGCCACCAGTTTGCCACTTCACTTTCATTATTTTTCCAAGGCATTTAATAACCTGGTGGCTAAAATCCAGTGCATCCTTAGAGGCCTTGTTCGCAGCATTTGACATAACTGAGAATTGTCCTATGTGGTCTCTGTTAGAGGTTTGTTTTCTTCTGCCCATTTCTAAATGTTTATGTTACCCAGAGTTCTACTCTTTGTCTTTCGAAATGGCTTTGTTTTCTGGGTGGTTTCATATGCAGCACGGTTGACAACTCCCAAATCTTTCCCATCTGTTAACATGGGTTCATCTACCTACTAGACATCTTTTCTTAGACCACCCTGCAAACATCTCAAAACTCAACATTTCCAAAACCAAATATATCCATTTCACCCCAGCAGACACACACACACACACACACACACAAAACAGCAAATTTCCCTCCTGATCCATGAACCAAAAAGTGTGGCCTCACTTGGTTTAAACACTGCACAAACATCCCCAAGTCGGCAGAGCCGGAAGAAACCGGATATTGTCCTGGTTCAGTTTCTTCTTTAGGTCACACACTCCTTTGAAAGATCCCCTTGCTGAAAAAGAATACACATCAGTTGAAAATATGCATACATCTTAGGTCATGGCATTAGAGACTGGGTTCCTTCCTACTCTCTACAAAACACTGTTACGAAGAAGATCCACTTACTTCTTCACATGAAACTAATAGCCAGAAAGTTCAAGAAGGGTTGACCATTAAGTTTTGCCCCAACCCTTCCCAGGACCCCACTGAGCCAAAATAATTGATGTAATAGAAGGAATAGGCTTAGAATAGTGATGAGAAGAGGAAGGGAGTGAGGAGGGGTATTCAGCAACCGACAACAGCCTTCCGTGAATTTCTGGAAGACAAGCAGACAGGAGCGGGTTGACAGATAAAAGAGGGGGAAAGATTTACAACCCAGAATATACTGGGAGGGAGGGAGAGCCAGCCTACTTATGGGAATCCTGAGGAACTCTGGGCCCAGTATTGGCAGGTCCAGTGGTGCTGAGAGTGAGAAGTGGTAGTGGAAACGGATTAACTGAAGTCCTGGATGTGAAACAATTTGCGCCGGTTTGCCCCCCACTCCCTCTCCCATCCTGAAGCTCAGAACGGGTTGTCACCTGAATGTTCTCATTCTGGCATTTGGAAGGTCCCACAGTCTGGACAGCCAGCTCGTTTCCCTAAAGCAAAGCCTGCAGTTGACCCTCTCCGTCTGCCCTGCCCTGCGTTGCACAGAGTTCCTGGTAGAATTTCCATGCAAGAAAGAGGCTGAGCTGGAAAGCAGAGGAAACCCATTGCCAGTTCAGCCAGTATCTTCTCAAGTAAGAGTCAGATAACTGAGTAGAACCAAGAGCATCAAAGACCAATGTTAGTAAGTTTGAAAAACTGACCCCCAGAGAGAAAGGTTATTCAGAAAATGAAAGGAAACGTCATGAAAGTAAATATTCTGATATACTCAGATTTCAGAAACTATTATCTGCAGAAAACTAAGAAGTGGGGGATGCTATGAAAAAAGAGCAGCGAAAGAAAGGTTTGTAAAAATATATAAAACTTGGTAGTTGGACTAGAGAATAAAGTTAAGGAAGGACAAGGGAACGACAGACGAGTAAGAACAGACACAGAAGACCGATCTAGGAGACTTCATTTGAGTCTCATAAAGAGAAAATGGAATGGAAGGAAGTTATCAAAGTAAAAGGGAGGGTTTCCCAGAGCTGAAGAAAAGAGTCTTCAAGTTAAAAGGTCCTACTGAATTCCTAGGAACAAGAGAAAAGACCACCACTTCGACATGTCAGTGTGAAACTGAACAATAAGGATACTGAGAACAGTGGACTTCTCCTACCAGGAAACGAGGATCGGAGTGGTATCGAGTTTAACAGCAGTCTGAATGCTGAAAGAGAATTCAACAGGACATTTAAAGCTTTGAAAGAAACTTAATTTAAGCCCGATATTCTCTATCCAGCCAAATTCAGTTACTGTGAAAGACACTCAAGACAGGTGTTCTTTGGTTTTTTTGTTTTTTAATATTACTGGAGGGAGAGACACTCTAGCAAAATGAGGAAGTAAGCTTGAGAATCCAGGACACTGGGTCGAATAGCACCGGAGAGGAGTGCCGCAGAAATCTCTGATTATAGCTGTTCAGTCAGCCTAGAAGAGCAATCAGGCCAAATTTGAGCAAGAGAAGGGTGCTCCAGGGAGGAGGTCTCTGGAGGGAAAAACAAAAAGACCTATGATTGAGCAAATGGAAGTTGTGCCATATGAGAAGAAAAAGAGGGACTTCCCTGGTGGTCCAGTGGCTAAGACTCCATGCTCCCAATGCAGGGGGCCCGGGTTCGATCCCTGGTCAGGGAACTAGATCCCACGTGCTGCAACTAAGAGTTTGAATGCCGCAACTAAAGATCCTGCACGCAGCAACAAAGATCCCGCGTGCTGCAACTAAGACCCGTCACAGCCAAATAAATAAATTAATTTAAAAAAAAAAAACAGAAGAAAAAGAAAGGTCATTCTATACCATTCCAAAGAAAAGTCTGAATGCAAGAGTTTTGGAGCGAATGTGAAGCCAACTTTAGTAAGTGTGATTTCAAGCAACAATGGGGTGTAAGTAAAAGGATATTTTGTAGTATTAGGAATCATCTAGAGGAGGCGCCAGAGGAAAGAGAAGGAATCAGAGCTCTGTCCTTGGCAGAGCAGTGAAAAATGTTTACAGGGACCTAGTAATGTAAAAGGTGAAAGGCGAGGGTATTAACAACTAACAATATGGTGGTTTAAAAAGTTCAGGCGCTGGAGCCAGACACCCTGTCTAAATCCTAGTTTGGCCACTTCCAGCAGTAAAATGGTGGGCAGGATTCTTCATTTCTCTACTGATTTTAAAATGGAGGTGGCAATGGTAGTTATTCTCTAAGCTTACTGGAAATATTAAACGAGCTTTAATACATGTAAAATGCTTAAAACAATGCCTGGTAAGTAAGTAAGCACTGTGGCTGTTTTTAAAATTATCATCTTGCAAATTAGGGGTTCAAGATATACTTTTTTTAAGTTCTTAAAAAGAAATAGAAATGTAAATTCAAAGGTAACCAAGAGAAGGAGCAAAACTAACATAGGGAAGAGGAAGGTTTAGTTTAAGTAAGCGATAGCCTCATGGTTTATGGTAAGGAGGCAGCAGAGATCTGTACTGTATCGTAGTTTGAAATGTGCTGAGAGAGTAGATCTTCAGTGTTCTCACCACACACACACACACACACACACACACAGACACACACACATAGTAAGTGGTCACTATGTGAGGTGATGGATGTGTTTATTAACTTGACTGTGATAATCATTTTATAATGTATACATATATTAAGTCATCATGTGCACCTTAAGTCATGTGAAACCTAAATAAGTACAATTTTTATTTGTCAGTCATAATAAAGCTGGAAAAGTTTTGAAAATAAAATGGCTAACTTGGAAGTAGCAGTAGAATTCATAAGCATGAATTCCTTTGTAACCTAGAAATGGAAAAAGTTTACAAAATATGACTCAAAAACCAGAAACAGTGAGGTCAAAGGTTGGTAAATTTTGCTCCATTTGACCCAAACAGCATGGAACATGCATGGGGAAAAAGCTCCATATGAAAATTTAAAAGACAAAGGACAAACTTGGAAAAATGTTTTTGCCGTTCGTATCAAAATCTACAAGAGATTTTTGTTCACAAAATTGAAATGAAAGGGCCCTTAAACATGGAAAACATGTTCAGACTCACTCATCATAAGAGAACTGCAAGTCTAACATGCATTGAGATACCGTTTCTTACCATTTTTGATTAGCAAAAATCCAGAAGTTTGACAGCATACTTTGCTGGCGAGGCTGGGGAGAGTTAGGCACGCTTGTACATTTTCTGGTAGTGTGAATCTCTGTGGAGGGCAATTTGGCAATATCAAGCCAAATTAAATATTTTCATTTACCCTTTGACCCAGCAATTCCATTTCTAGGAATCTATCACAAAGATCAAATGACAAAAAACCAAAAAGGCATATGTACAAAGTTAGTTATTGCAGCACTCTGTAATGCAAAAGATTAACAAACCAAATGTCCATCAGAAGTCCATGAGACTTGTTGAATAAACTGGTGTGTTCACAAAATGAGTCTTTTGTAGATGTAGAAAATAGCAGAGAAACCATCCAAACCGCTATGCAGTGATGCTAGGATGTATTTACTGTTAAGTGAAAAAAAACAAGTTGCAAGCTACCTGGTGTGGGATAAATTGTGTTCTCTCAGAATGCGTATGTTGAAGCCGCCACCCCAGTATCTCAGAATGTGACTGTGTTTGGAGATAGGGCCTCTTCAGAGGTGATTAGGTTAATAAATGAGGCCCTTAGGTGGTTCCTAACCCCAATCCAATCTGATTGGTGTCCTTATAAGAGGAAATTTGGACACAAAGGGTGACGGCCAGGGGGGTTGCACAGACAGGGAGAAGAGGCTTCAGGAGAGTGGCCATCTGTCTGTGCATGGGAGAGGCCTCAGGGGAGACCAACCCTGTCAGCACCTCCATCTTGGACTTACTGCCTCCAGAATTGTGAGAAGATAAATGAATATTGTTTAAGCCACCCAGCCTCTGGTGTTTTGTTATGGCAGCTAATATGGCAAACATCTGTTACCTTTTATCTAAGGAAGTAGGGAGCATTTTAAAAAATGTATATATCAATACACATATGTATAATCTTAAACAACTACAAAAAAAGGGAGAATAGGCCAAAGACAAAATAAAACCTGGTTACCTGTCTGGAGAAGAGACAGAGGAGGGAACAGGAAGGAATGAAGGCTAGATTTCCTTGAATGTGTTTTTGACTTTTGACTTTGAACTGTGTAAATGTTCTGCGTGACTATGGAACAATTACAGCTCAATTTAAAAAAACTGAAAACAAAATGAAACATGTAACTGTATCAAGTCGGTGGCTTAACCTCATAAAGAGTTTTTTCAAATCAGAAGTTTACAAAGTCCAAATGGGATGTATCCTAAGGACAAAAATAACTGCACAAAAAGTTTAAACAGTTATGAAATACTCACTGATAGAAGAATTCAATCTAGAATGAAGCAAATAAGCAGGGTTTTGTGGGGATGTTTTTCACTGTCATTAGGAATCAAGACTCTTCACTAGAGACAAGATAAAATTGAAATCAAATTCAAAACCTTGTTAGGCTAAATTTGAATTGGAAATGTCATGAACACGTGCTTTTACCCATTTAAAATAATTTTCTAGCTCTGTCTAGTTGGTAAGGCATAGAAGCACTGAGCATCCTTCGTACCTATGTTACCATCTCTACCATTTCAACTAAAAGGGATCAGCGTTACCTTAGTGAAATGGCTGCTTTCAGATTTACAACGGCAAATGTAGAAAATGAGCCCAGGTCTGGGCCAGTATGCAAGCAAGGAAGCCATGTTAAAGGACACAAAATCATTCCAAAGGGGCTTCCGCTGACCAAAGATAGGACAGTGTGACCATCAGAGATAACAATTGCAATGGATTAAAACACTGGCATCAAATATGAAAAAACAATTTCCTCATAATTAAAAACTAACAGCAAAACTTAAAGGCCACCTTAGAAGCTGTCTAGGGCATCAACTCTTTTTTATTTTCAGGGTTTTTGTTTTTCTCGGAAAGTGGAAAATAAAATTTGAGCTCTATTTCAAGTAAACAAATAACTGATAAGGGAAGATTCTTTATCGAAGAATTTTCACTAATCAAAAAGACCTGTTCACAAAAGCTGTTGGATGTTAGGTGGAAGCCAATGGTGGAGCCAAAGGTAATGGATGGATGGGACTGGACACCTGAGAGCACTGGCCATTAATAACACCACACAAGGAGAGAATATGAGCCTCCTGGTGCAGTGAGGATGTCGATAACCTTCCATGAGATGCTCTTTCCAACAAGCATGAAAGCTGAATTGAATCAAGCCTGGATCTAATGACCAGTGGGTAGGAACTACCAGGGGGTGGAGGAACGTAAAAACACACATGATTGCAGTTACCCAAATCCAGAGCTTCCCAGCTACTACAGGATAAATGCCTCAGAACATTCACCAAATGACAAGGGGGAACAAAGGAACCATAGATCAAAGGAAATTCATCAACCAGATGGCATGTGTGGAGACCTTTTTGGGATCCTGATTTGAACAATTGTAAAAAGACAATTAGGGACCAATTAGAGAAGTTTGAACTCTGAGGAAATATTAGGGAAAACTGCCTATCATTGTTTTTTTTTTGCATCTAAATTTTTATTTTGAGATCGTTTTCAAGATGCATGCTATTGCAAGAAGAATTAGAAAGATCCCAGACACCCTTTGCCCAGCTCCCCACAATGGTGACATCTTGTAAAACCATTATACAGTATCACTAGTACAATATCAAAATACAGTCGAGATGCAGGACATTTCCAGTGCTGCAAAGATCTCTTCTGGTCTGTAGCTGTGTCCACTTCCCACTGTCACCCCCCACCTTAACCCATGGCAATCACTAATCTGTTCTCCATTTCTTTCATGTTGTCATTTCAAGAATATTTTGTAAGTGGAATCACACACTGTGTAACCTTTTGGGACTGGCTTTTTTCACTCAGCATCATTCTCTGGAGATGTGCCCAGATTTGTGTGTATCAGTAGTTCCTTTTATTGCTGACTAGTATTTGTCACTGTTATAAAAAGAAAAAAGTAATCATTTCACTATCTATCTATCTCAAGTCATTACCTTGTGTACCTTAAACTTACATGCTGTTATATATCAATTATATCTCAAAGCTGGAAAAGAAATAAAACTCCATTGTAAAAGAGGAAAAAAATCAACAAAATACAATGCCAGGTAATAAAATGTTTCATTTTTTTGGTGGAAAAAAAAAAGTCCTTATCTCTTAGAAATACTGTAGGATCTTCAGATGAGATGATGTAATGTCTGGGATTTGCTTTAAAATAATCTGAGGGGGCTTCCCTGATGGCGCAGTGGTTGGGAGTCCGCCTGCCGATGCAGGGGACACGGATTCGTGCCCCGGTCCGGGAAGATCCCACATGCCGCGGAGCGGCTGGGCCCGTGAGCCATGGCCGTTGAGCCTGTGCATCCGGAGCCTGTGCTCCGCAGCGGGAGAGGCCACAACAGTGAGAGGCCCACATACCGAAAAAAAAAAAAAAAATCTGAGGGAAGGGGGTTATAAATGAATCATGATTTCCATGTGTTAGTAATTATAAGAGCTAATTGTTGGGTACGTGGGGTTCAAGATACTATTCTCTCTGTTTTGGGGGTTTTGGAAATTTCCCATTATTAAACATTAAAAATACAGCAATCTGGGACTTCCCTGGCGACGCATTGGTTGGGAATCCACCTGCCAATGCAGGGGACACAGGTTCGAGCCCTGGTCTGGGAAGATCCCACATGCCTCGGAGCAGCTGAGCCCGTGCACCACAACTACTGAGCCTGCACTCTAGAGCCCGTGAGCCACAACTACTGCAGCCTGCGCGCCTAGAGCCCGTGCTCGACAACAACAGAAGCCACTGCAATGAGAAGCCCGCGCACCGCAACAAAGAGTAGCCCCCACTCACCGCAGCTAGAAAAAGCCCACGCGCAGCAACGAAGACCCAATGCAGCCAAAAATAAATAAATAAGTTTATATATATGTATATTTTAAAAAAATACAACAATCTCAGCCCCTTATTTAGAGAGATGGAGCCAGCCACAAGAACTAAAAACGGACCATTAAATAAGTGAATGGCAGGGACAGGGAAATGTTTACTTTTCACCAGAAGCTTTCCTGTTCAATTTGATGTGTTGCCATGTACATGACTTATTTTAAATAATTTTAAAGCTACTCTCAGAAAACAGTTTGACTTAATTGTGCAAATAACATGAGAAGTAAGCATTTACTTCTGTTGCATGACCTCCTCCACTGTATGAGAAGAAATACTGGTGATTTGGGAGTAAATAGAATCCTTTTAGGTATAATATCTTCAGTTGTCCTTTGTCTCCTCCAAGTCATAAACCAGTCTCATTATTTCTAGATCACGGGGCTCCCCGAGGATTCCAGTCACATGTGGCTTCTCTTGTTTATTACAGTCTAAGCAAGGCTTTTTGTATTGGAGTAAATTCAAGTTTTACTCCAGTAAGGTTGATAAGGTTCTAGCCTTTGCACATGAAACCTTCTCGTGGATAAGATGAGTGTTGCTAGATATATTTTCATGACAGACCACAGGTGCTTTCATCTTTACTCTTTTCTTTTTGGGTGGTGTCCTCCTCCTGGCCCATGACCATGAAAAAATAATATTAGTCTTTCATCATGGTTAGCAAATTTTATGAAGTTTTAACTGTACCTTTTCTTTCACAATCATTCATTTGTTCATGTATGTTTGTTGAGAAGCCACTAAGTGCCAGGCGCTGTTGCAGGTACTTTTGCAGTTAATGTAAACAGAGGTTTCCAAAATCCTGCTAAAAGGGGATTTACTTGAGCTGTGAATCAGAAACTGTTCTGGAGGCTATAACCTGATGACGTTGATCATAGTATGTTAACCAACCTACTAGGGCCTGGGTCACACAGTAATACTAAGAGCATAATTTAGTATTAAAATATTTTTCTCCATATCAATACTCAATAGTAAGAAGGAATTTAAAAGAAAAAGAATAGCTAACACATAGCCCTTACCATGAATCAAGCCATACTTTACTCATTTCACATATATTAACATATTTAATACTCACCACAACTTTCTGTGGTATGTGCTTTTGTGGTTCCCGTTTTGCAGATGAGAAGAACGAGGTACAGAGAGGTGAGGTAACTTGCCTAAGATTATAAAGCCGTAAAGTGGCAGGGTCAGGATTTGAACCAAAGGTGACTAACACGAAGCCAAATGTTTCTCTCTTGCAATTCATCTGTGGAGCCCAAGTCAAGATTTTTCTCTTTGCTTCCATTTCCATTGTCCATGCTGTTATTTTCCCAACTGTTTCTTGGAAGTCAACAGATGTTCCCTGAAAAAAATGTTTCGTGGAAAAATATTTAACCCAGCATTTTTCTAACATATATAGAGGTTATTTATACCGAGGACTTCTTAGAGGATTTAACGTTAAGTGTATATTGTAAATCACTAAGAGGAACATTTATCTTGTAGAGTTCTAAAATTATTTTTCCATGGAATGTTTTTTCTTGTTTTGTTTTTACAGGGTATCTATAAATATCTCAAGGAACTTACAGTTTTGTGCCACTTCTGTGCTCTTGAGTATCTTCCACACCATTAGTTTCTGTGCTGTCACCCAAACGGTCTTTCTTAAATGCAAACTCAGATGTCACTCTCTAAATCACCATGTGGTGAACCCTCGTGGCTGTTAGGCTCATACTTATTGCAGAGAAGGGCCCTGCTTGCTTTGTTGGCCTCTTCTGCCACTTCTCTGTGGGTTCACTGACCACGTGCAGCTAATTGCAGTTCCCCCTTTGTGCCGCCTCCCTTAGACCTGTTCCTTATGCCATTCTCTTTCCTTTGAAAAGCCCTTCTGTGCCACTCCCATCCTCAACAGAAACAATTCTCACTTGTTGAAGACTTGGCCTAGACATTCCATTTCCTGTAGAGCCTGTCTTGAAAACCTCCCATAGGCCAGGTCTCCGTTTTCTCAATCTGTGTAGAGCCTGTCCTGGTCTGTATGTATTAAAATGAGACCAAGAGTTCCCTAAAGACCACTTCCTGTTTGTTTTTATATCTCATGCCTAGCAAATTATTACCTGCACATAGCAGTTTCTCAGTAAATCTTTGAATGGATGCCATTTTCCAGAAGCTATAATTGTTAACTGTGTTCCTTATGTTGTCCTAAAATCTGGTTCTTTCCAATATTATGACTTTGAATATATTTCTTTTTTTTTTTTTTTTTTTTTTTTTTGCGGTACGCGGGCCTCTCACTGCCGTGGCCTCTCCCGTTGCGGAGCACAGGCTCCAGATGCGCAGGCTTAGCGGCCATGGCTCACGGGCCCAGCCGCTCCGTGGCACGTGGGATCTTCCCGGACCGGGGCACGAACCCGCGTCCCCTGCATCGACAGGCGGACTCCCAACCACTGCGCCACCAGGGAAGCCCTGAATATATTTCATTTTTGCTCACAACAACCTATTATTTCAATACAGTGTTTGAGTTTCCCTCAAGGCTTCTCCATATGAAACTTTTTTTTAATATAGAACATGAGTGCTCAGTTACTGACATGCAGTCAGAATTGAATTGAATACTGCATTCCAGATGTTATTAAAACAGTTTTAATTTTTATAGAAACCTACGTTTTCCATCAGTTATTACCAAACCTCTGTCCCTCATCTTCTACTTGTGCTTATTAAACTCCATCTTATTTTGACCTAGTAATTTCCATCTTGATTGGATCACTTGTTTGAAGCATCTTTGGGTTATCTTCAAATTTTATGTACACACCTGTGGTTTCTTCATCCAGATCTAGGAACAGAAAACAGTCTCCCATCGTTTCCAATAGATAAGTCATTCTAGGTTAACCCTGAGTCATCGTAACCACATCCTACTTACAAATTCCTCATGTCTTAAGTCTGTCCAGTTCTACAACATCTCACCTATTTTTCACTTATCCAGAACTTATTTTGGCAAATGCTTTGTGGAAATATAGACCATTACAATTTGTAAATTGAGTTCTGTTTCATATTTTATTTGACTTTGTGTAAGCTACCTAGCCCTTTAGCTCTGACTGAGATTCCTACAATTTTGAATGGAATAACTAGTCTTTAAGGTTTTTTTGTAAAAATTAGTTTGAGTCAACATTGTACATGGCGCTACATCTTTCTCAGTTACAGTGTTTTAACACATTTTCTCAGGTTTCAAAAAGTTGCAGAAGGAAGAAAGCAAAGGGAAAGAAAAAAAGCGTTCAGAAGTCTTTATATGGGGAAAGAGACATTGCGTCTAAGAAGCCGCTCCTGAGCCCTATTCCTGAACTGCCCGAGGTATCTGAGATGCCGCTGGTTCCAGGCATCTGGAGGATGTGTTCAGGTAGCCTGGCCTTTTCCTGTTGTCGATATTCTATCTCTTCTCTCCTCCCTCTTTGTTGCTGTTTCACTCTTTTTTCCCTTCTTCTCATTCATTGTGTAAAGAGTACGTAAATTTAAAATAGCAACTTTCCCTCCTATTCCCATAAGAATTTTAAGTTAAAGAAGCTGTGGGGGCTTCCCTGGTGGCGCAGTGGTTGAGAGTCCGTCTGCTGATGCAGGGGACATGGGTTCGTGCCCCGGTCTGGGAAGATCCCACATGCCGCGGAGCGGCTGGGCCCGTGAGCCGTGGCCTCTGAGCCTGTGTGTCCGGAGCCTGTGCTCCGCAACGGGAGAAGCCACAACAGTGAGAGGCCCGTGTACCGCAAAAAAAAAAAAGAATCTGTGGTTTGTAACTTTAAGGTCACCTAGACCCTTTTCAGAACCTGTTGGACACTGTGGATCCTCCCCCAAGAAAAACTCAGGCACAAAATATTACATATAATTTTAGGGGAAAGAATTTCCTTTCACCCTGTTTCTTTTTGCTTTTTAAAGTGTCTTGGTAAAATAAAATGAATTGTTTGGTGTTGTAATCCATCACTAAAAGTCAACAAGGTGATGGCTCAGTAATAGGTATATCTTCCATTGATTAAGAATAAAAATTAAAACAAAAAAACCTCGCCCTCTGATGTTTCAGTAGAGTTGGCACTGCTAAGCATCTTCTAGAAATAACATTTATAAATTGAACTTGATTACTTGGAAAATTTTGTTTAAAAGGAGGATTAAGTCTTTTGGTATCCTGATTAGATAAAAATTGGATTGGAGTTGCATCTGGTTGGTAATGCTTGAGTTTAAATTGACTAAATCATGCTGAAAAGCTGGAGTATGTGTTCATTTCGTGTGTGAATTTTGTATGTAATCATTCTTAAGATAGCTGCCTTTGTCAATCACCACATATTTATAGCCTGCGTCCCATTCGCAGCGTAGCATGTAGGATCTATATGATTCAAGGACGAATATGGTACATGCCATTTTAGACTCTTGGCCTCTGCCTACTTGTTATTTCAGGAAAGCCCAGAAGTTTAAACAAACACACAGCCACCCCACATAGACATATTCCTCCGGCCCCGGGGCACCAGCAGAGGCGGAGCTGTCCTGCCCTAGCCGCTTTCTGTGCTCCATCGTGGGACAGGACGTCAGCCACCCCCCCTCTTTTAAATCTGGCCTGATGCTGCTTAGCCTTTAGGATTTAGCCATGCTGGCTGCCTTTCCAGGAAAACTCTTTGTTCACCTTACACCTTTACCACCTGGTTTATAATGATCTGTCCACCTCCCTACCCTGCAAGTTGCCTTTCCCTTGAGACTTATTTTCGTTATATCCGTAGTTCCTAACAGTTTCCTTTTTTCCAAAGATACTTGGACAATGACTGTTAGTGTATATTTTCCATCTTGCGTCTTATTAGAGAATTTCTTTTCAAAAATACATGAAACACTTTTTATCAGTAACCAGTGGTTTCATCTGCTATGAGGGTCTAAAGCCGTTCTCTCTCTCTCTCCCTTCTTTCCTCTCTATTTCTCTCTCTCTTCCTCCCTCCATCCCTTTCCCCTACCTTCCTTTTCTAGTATGTTAATTTCATGAAAAATACACGAATATCAATTTTTAAAGTTGTATAAAGAGCCCAGTTGACATATTGGTTGGTTGATACCAAGGGGCCCCTGCCCTATGTTAATCTTTAGCTTTCTGTGACATGATTGTAGGTACCCAAATCCCAGATGTATATATACCTTTTCACACTGAAATGTTTTTTGTAGGTTTTTGGCTCAGCTTATGTTTTATCTTCCAGTTTTCATTTTGTTTAAAACATTTTTTATACTCCTTTGACTGACCAATTAAAAACTTTATTATGTGAGATAACCAGAGAGATGGCTTATAATAGTACTGAGATTTAGAACTCATAAAGCCTAGATTCACTTAGGCTGTGTTATGTGACTTTAAAACCTTGATGATGTGTTTTTCACCTGTCATGTGACACTGTGTGCCAGAAACACATGGCAGGGCCCACATGGCGTGTCTTCCTGGAGGGTGAATTATATTCAGAGATTGGCATGGAAGGGGAGAGATTTCTAGAACATTGAAACAACTGGGGCTCTCTTTGAGAGTTTGGTGCAGTTTAATGTTAATTTTTAAAACACTGGGCGTAAGACTTGAGTGTCTTCAGAAGTACCCTTTTAGCTAAGTCCTCAAATCCCCCAGAATTCCAAGTTTTCTCTCTTCTATTTCAAGGGGGAACATTGATGGAAAAGTTTCAGAAGCATGATGTTGCCGATTTTCAGTAATTCATTTTTCGGGAGATAGGAAGTGTGTCTGCCTCATGCTAATTGACCTTGTAGAATGGGAAGCACATTAGAATAGAGGAAGCAGTTTCAGATACAGTTCTCATTTCCGTGGTCTCAGGTTATATGCTTTATTGATTCATGCATTAAGTACATATTTTCTTAACCTGTGGGGTGAGGAAGAACTGAAAGAGAAAGAACAATGACAGGTGGGGACACGTACAGGGTAGCATTGGTAGGTCTTGCAATTTTTTTGAAAGCTTGACACACAGAATACAATTTGACACCTGTTTGACTTGTGAACGTTTATTTCCACTGTTACTTCTTAATTCAATTTAAACTTAATTTACATGCCCATAGATGATTTCAACTCAAATGATGAACTTGAAGAAGTGAAGCTTCCGAAGAGAAACAGTATTTTGCCTCAGAACCCAGAGGATTGGCAGATGATTCAAGGCTTTAATCAATACGGTGTGTCTGAATTCTGCAGCTCTGACATGAAAAGTTCCTCATCACTTATTAGTGCTACTTTTGAGCAAGGTTCGAATACAAGTACTATAGAAACTAATGAAAACAAAAATATTCCAAAAGCAGCCATTAAGTTGGAAAGTGAAAACGAACTAAAAACTGAGACTGAGAATGAAAACAGCCATATCTCTTGTCCTTCTGTGACTGAAGCACCCATCGTATCAGACAATCCAAAACCTGATTTTACCGTGCGGTCCCAAGAACTTTCTGCCGCTGGTCAAAATATGGAAAACCTTTTTCAAATCTTTAAAATCTCAGAAGATATAAACATCAAATGTGAAAACCAGGATGACTTCTTAGTCGTTCCAGAAGGAAGACTGCAGACCAAGCATTTCATGCCCGACTCACAAAAAGAATGTGATTGTTCAGAAGATGTCTTAATTGACCACACGAAAGAAAGTAAAAGTCAAGGTGAGGATTTGGGAAGAAACTCCATAGCAAGTAGTCGTGGTGTGAGTCACAGAGAAAGGAAATACAGAAGACAGTCCATGACTTTTTCTGATGGGCAAAGTTTACATTTGGAAAAAATCGAGAATCCCAAGCCTTCCAACAGTGTGAGCAGCTCTGTAGAAATTAGTTTAGAAAATTCCCAACTGTATAAAGATTTATCTGACTCCATTGAGCAAACCTTTCAGAGAGCAAAGAGTGAAACCAAAGTAAGACGCAGCACAAGGCTACAAAAAGGTTTGGAAAGTGAAGGGCTTGTGTGGATTTCCCTTCCATTGCCTCCCGCTTCTGGCATTTCCCAGAGAACCAAGAGGAGAACAATAGGTACATTTGACAGGAGAAGCTTTGAGAACGGGTCCTCCGGGCAAAATCCTTGTGTGCTGCCCTCCACACCAGGTGAAGAAAACAGTGAGGGCTTTGCCGCTGCTGCTGCCAGTTTACCTGGGAGGAGACGCAAGAGCTTTTGTACATCTACACTTACAGATCCTAAAAACACCACCCAGTCGAGAGGCTACAAAAGAACCACCTTTCTCAACCAGAAGGAAGCTCTCCAAGTAACTTCGAGAGAATCAGACATATCAGAGAACTAAAGCAGTAACTGACATTCCCCTGCAGAACGTTCTGGCAAGAGAGAAGGTAACCAACCATTCATGCCTGAAAGATTCTTTCATCCCACTTCCCATCCTTTGTTCAACCTCAGTGTTTTAAAAGTTTCAAATAAAATTGAGTAGAACCTACTTATAAGTAGAAATAAGTGAATTTCTCCATCTTTCAAACTGAAAGCATTGTATTAAACATGTTCTCCCCCCAAATGATAAATGCTTTATTGGTATTCTGTTAAAAAGGATTGCTTTTAGACCTAACAGCATGTCTCTTAAGTTTTATTTCATGTTAGTACATATTTACCACTGAAGGTTTAGAGTTTCTGTTGTAAAAAAAAAAAAAAAAAAAGCATCTTTTAGAATTGACTTGTTATATCTGGATGAGAAGAGTGTTTTGTTTTGGTCTTTAACAAATTGATAGAATTAATGTAACTATGAAAATTGAAGGTAATATAAGGTTGAAAGTGTTAAAGAAAGTGGGGTGAGGTATGTTTTTATTTTAAAAGATTGCCCCCAAAAAACGGGTTAAAAATTTTAACAATTAGGAAAGATGGAAATGATAAAATTTGGTTTTTTCCCTTTGGGGTTAAAGTTAAGAGAAGCTTTAATAATTTACTTTGTCTCAAATAAAAATTTTATTTTAATAGATTGAAATCAAATCTTAGACATGGGATTTTGGAAAATTCTTTCAATAACCAGAATATTGCAAATCTGTCATTATAAAGTGAATATATAATTTAGAAATAACTAACATGAAAGCATTTTGACCTTCACACAACACTCTTGTATGCTTTGTGGGGTAGGAAGTAGGGGTTTGGTTTTTGGTGAAAATAGAAGCAGTCTAGTTGAAGACTCATCTCCCAGATCATTCAGATTAGTCACAGGTAATTTGGGATTGAATTCATGGTTTTCCATTAAAAAAAAAAAATCCAGAAACTCACTTAAAAGACCCTAAAAAATTGGTTTACTAACATGAAGCATGGTGGTAGGTTGCTGATTTCTTTTTTAACATGGCATTTTCCAGCCTTTCTGACTTTTTATTTCACCATACCAAGAGCTAGTGCTTGTTTTGGTTTGTCCAGTTAAGCTTCAGCAGTATATCCTATCACAATTTTGATGACAGCAGTTTGAAAATCTAAATTGCTATATTTTTAGAATTTGTGAATGCAAGTAAATCATTGTATCATTAAACCATTGTCTTTGAAATCCTTTAAATCATTAAACTCTCCTACTCCTGTGATAGCAGAAACATGTTAACAAATAGGCCTCTCTATAAATAACACAACAGGGAAGAAAGCTCCTGCTGGGCGCCCATTTCCCCTGCCTTAGATAGAGACTATTTGTTACCTTCTTGGCACCAATAGGTCTGGAACTCCTGCTGCTAAAGACTAATGTATTTTACATTAACACTCAAAGTGATCCCCAATTTCTCCTGCTAAAGGGTGGATTGTTTCAAAAATTCTTTTATCTTTACACGTAAATTATTTATGGGCTTCTCCCCCCATTTATAGTTTGGTATGGTTGGCAAATGTCTACCACTGAAAACAAACAAAAAACACTTCTTATGAAGCTTTTTGGTTTTGGTCATTAAAAAAAAAAAACTTTCAGAAACATACAATGTTAGAGGGTTTTGTTTTTTAAAAATTTTTTGCTGTTTGTTCATAGGAAGGTTAAAATTATTGTGATTTTCTACCATTTTTACTGTATGATATATGATCTCAATTGTATTTGAGTTTTCAGAATTTCACGTGCTTCGTTTTATTTCCCAAAAAGTGCTAGTGAGGATGAAGGAGACATTTTGGTCTGTGATTTTTTTGGTTGTGATTTTTTTGGCTTGGTTTTTCAAATGTAAAATTGTTCTCATTTTCAAGTATCTGTAGTTAGAAAGATAAACACTTTACAAGTTCTATTCGTTTTAAAATATTTCACTATGAATATTTTATTGCTATCTGTAAATAACAAATGGGCTGTTTTCCTAAAAAGAAGTCTTGAGAAATCAAAACAACTTGGAGGTAGTTTTATCCACCATCTCACTTGTATCATAAAATTTGTGAAAAGTTAATGATTTCTGTATGTCATCATGCTTGTGTGTTTTTAACTGTTTCTTTTCATTAATGGCTAAATCAAAAATTTGCCTTATCTTTTCTATCGCAGTAACCCTTGACATTTTGCCTTAGAATGGCTTCTACTTGTATCTTTTCCTGCTCCCATAGATTCTTGCTTGTTCCAGAAGATGGCAGCATGACATCTGAAGTTCTCATCCTGTGTGCACTACCTTAAACCAGGGCAGCTTTTCACTGTTGCTAAGGGTGCTTCCCCTTAACTTTTATTTTCACTCATTTTTATTACAAAAGTACTATGTGTCTACTGAAAAATGTAGAGAACTGTGCATAATGAAAAAGTGTCTTCCCCCCACCTAATGCAAGCATCCTGCAGCTACACCTTTCTCTCCCCACCTTTCTAGGTGTCAACACTAGTAACAGCAGGCAAACCTCTTCCAGACCCTTTGCCTGTGTAAACATAGGTTTTGTTGTTTTCTAATGGGATCGCTCTATGTTCCATTTTGCAAGTTAAAATTTTTATTCAACATAATACCATTTTGGAGAGCCCTGGTGCCATTGCAGTCTTTTTAACCCTGCATAGAATGATATAATTTGGATATCTATAATGTAGTTAGCCATCTCCCTACTGATGGATGCTAGTTGCCTCCAGTTTTTTGTAATTGAAAATTATGCCACACTGGGCTTGCGTGACGATGTAAGATAAATTCCTTGAAATTAAAATTAAACGGTTATTCGGTTCTTTTCTCTGGATCTGACCTGGCAAACACGTTGCTTCCATTTTCTCTCACTGACTGCCTCCACCCCCCAATGCCCAGACTTCAGCTGTAGACCTGGCATAACAAGGAGGAAATACTTAATAATGCCTGATTTGTATTGAAAGAGCTGTTGTTTTCCTTTTCCTTTTTAAAGTCAGGTTTATTGAGGTGTCATTCACCTACAGTAAAGTTTACCCTTTTAAGCCTAGCAGTTTGAATGTAACCATGACACCCCCGCCCCCCAGTCAAGGAGTAGAACATCCTCATCACCCGGAAAGAAGTTTCCTCCTGCCTCTTTGCAGTCCGTCCCTCTCCCCCAACCCCAGCCCCTCACAATCACTCATCTGAGTTCTATCCTTATAGTCTTGCCTTTTCTAGAATGTCCTATAAATGGAATCATACAGTGGGTATCCTTTGGTGTCTGCCTTTTTAAACTTCGCGTAATGGTTTTGAGATTCATCCATGTTGTATAAGTCATTGGTTCCTGTTTGTTGCTAAGTAGTATTCCATTTTATGGATGTATCTATTCACCAATTGATGGATATTTGGATTGTTTCTGTTTTGGGGCTATTATAAATAAAGCTGCTATAAACATTCACATATGGATCTTTTTTATAGACACATGTTTTCCTTTATCTTGGGTAAATACCTAGAAGTGGGATTCCTGGGACGTATGGCTGGGGTCTGTTTAAGTTTTTAGGAAACTGCCAAGCTTTTCCATAGCAGCTGCACCAGTTTGCATCCTCACCTGCAACATATTGTTTCAGTTGCTCCACAATTTCATCATCACAAGGTGTTGTCAGCCTTGTTCCTTGTAGGCATTCTGGTAGGTGTGCAGTGGTATCTCGTGATTTTGGTGTGTATTTCCCTAATGACGAGTGATGTTGAACATCTTTTTTTTCCTGTGCTTATTTGCCATTCTTATATCCTCTTCATTGAAGCATCCATTTAAACCTCTTGCCTATGTTTCCTTCTGTTGATATTGTTGTCTTGTTTTTGAGATGAAAGAGTTCTGTGTATATTTGGATATAGTCCTTTATTGGATATGTATCTTGCAAATATTTTTTTCCCAGTCTGTGGCTTGTGTTTTTTCCTAGAGTGTCTTTTGAAAAGCAGATTTTAATTTTGATGTAGTCTAATTTATCCTTTTTTTTTTTAATGGATCATACTTTTGTGTCCTAAGAAATCTTTGACTAACTCTAGGGTACAAAGATTTCTCCTGAATTTCTTCTAGAAGTTTTAGAGTTTTAGCTCTCAGGTGTTAGATCCACTTTGAGTTAAGTTTTGTACAATGTATGAGATGAAGTGGTTTTGGGTTGTTTTTTTTTTTTTTGCGCTACGCGGGCCTCTCACTGTTTTGGCCTCTCCTGTTGCGGAGCACAGGCTCCGGACACGCAGGCTCAGCAGCCATGGCTCACGGGCCCAGCCACTCCGCGGCACATGGGATCCTCCCAGACCGGGGCACGAACCCGCGTCCCCTGCATCAGCAGGCGGACTCTCAACCACTGCGCCACCAGGGAAGCCCTGTTTTGGGTTTTTTAGTGGAAGTCATTCAGCACCATTTGTTGAAAAGATTTTGCATTCCTTATTGAATTACAGTGGCACCTTTGTTGAAATCAGTTGACCTTGTATGTGTAGGTCTATTTCTGGACTTGATTCTGTTCTATTGATCTCTATGGCTGTTCTTAAACCAGCATCACACCATCTTGATTACTATAAGAAAGCTTGTCTTCCCCTTTACTGTGAATCTGTGCCATAGTTTTTGTTTAAAGTTCTTTTTGTGAAGGAGGAGGCCAGTAGAAGCAAAAGATTGATTAACCAATTCTATGTGGAGCCTACAATTACACCCAGACATGCATTATCATTTAGGGCAAAAAGTCAGTAATAATAAGCTATCAGAAATATGGGCAGGAAACCAACTTTCTTGGGGTACCTATACACTCAGCCCAATCTTCTCATATAAACGGCTTTGCTACAGTTCATGATTTAAAATTGTCACCCTGAGATGCTAAGATTTAGTCATTGAGAAAGAATTCTCCTCTTGACCACTGTGTAATATATACCAGTAAGAAAATGAAATGAGTTGAATTAAAATAAGGTTCAAAGTTGTTTGCTAAAAATTAAATTGTCTAATAAGTCGGATTCAATTCTTCTCATAAATTAAGATTTTTATTATAGTTTGGTTTAGTATAAAAATTGTCGCTATCCTTACTTGGAAAGTAGCCTTAGCATTTGACAATTATTTCTTAACATGGGAAAACTTCCCTGCACCAGGTCATCCCAGGTGAGCAGATCGTAGATTCATTAGTACATGTGCCAGGCATTAATTTCTAAATGTGATCACTGCCTTAAAGATGCTCAATTTTCTCTAAAGGTTTGGGGTGGGGGGGGAGTACAGAATTACAATACAGTGTATGATTATAAAGGAATGCCCTGGACCGCTCGACCCTCAAGGTGGCACCAACTTCAGCTCAGGTAAGTTTGTTTTGTTTCTTTCTGGAAGAAGTGATGCTTGAACAGAGTTCACTTATAGGAGTTTTAGAGAAATGGGGATCCCAAAGCAACATCCTATTCCAAATGTCTTTTTTCCTTATTATTTACTGAGACTAGGCAGTGTTAAGTTGGCTTCATCTCATACACATTTTTAAGTATCTTGCTTCCCATTATATTCTAACCTATGAATACATCTGGATGAAGCATGGATTCAAAACTAGAGATTGTGGGGCTTCCCCGGTGGTGCAGTGGTTGAGAGTCCGCCTGCCGATGCAGGGGACACGGGTTCGTGCCCTGATCCGGGAGGATCCCACATGCCGCGGAGTGGCTGGGCCCGTGAGCCATGGCTGCTGAGCCTGCGTGTCCGGAGCCTGTGCTCCACAACGGGGGAGGCCACAACAGTGAGAGACCCGCGTACCGCAAAAAACAAACAAACAAACAAAAAAAAACTAAAGATTGCAAATTGTCCATAACAAAGTTTTAAAGAAATCTCTCTCCTTAAATCCTTCTGCATTTCTATCTTTTGTGCTACCAGATTTCTTTGTAGTATGTCTGAAAGGTTGACTCTGGACTTAGATTCTTAGATCAAGTAAGCAGACGTTAGGGGATGAAGTTAAATTACGATAAATAATTGCACATACAAAAAGATAGTGAATTTTTTTTCTCGGTCTTAGATTTATTTGAAGATTATTCTTAGAGCCTTGACTTGGCTCTAGAAGGACTCGTTGTACTGTGGCCTAACAATTACAAGTGTGTATGATTTTTCACTGGTGTGTTCAATTCTGTGTATTCTTTGATGCTTTTCTGTTTTTTTATGAAATCGTGATACAAACTACAAATAACCTAATATCTTTAGTGAGAAGATAAGTAATTACTGCCATTCTCGTGATACATATTTTTGTCCCACATCTTCAACCAAGATCATACTTAGCCTGGCTATGACCTTAATTTTAAGATTTATTAGAAAGGTTTTTGGAAAATTTTAGGATATTGGGAAGCAAGCATTTTTTGGAACTGCTTCTATTTTTTGATACTTTAAGCATTATATCACTTATATGGAAAGGAAAAATAAATGAGCATGCACATTAAAAAACAAATACAAGTTTGCATTTTCTAAGGAGTAGCTTGGGAGTTCCAAAATTTCCAATGACCAGTTTGAAAGCAGCCTTCTTAAATCTTCCCTTTTCTCATTTGTCCATGGCACAATGTTGTCTGACTAAATGGTTTAATTGACTCCTCTATGATACAAGTAGCCTGCTGGGGAGCAAACAGCTGGCTTTTGGTTTTAGATGTAATTCAAGAAAATTCAGATTTTATCATTTTGTTCTAAGTTCCAAATTTCTAACTCTATTTGCATGTGAGTTTTTTAAGCTCCAAAATGTAAAGATAACAGTTAACATCCAATTACATCTAATAATTTCTTTATTCTCACAGCTTTATTCACCCACTTAAAATTTGCTTTTTAAAAACAAATTCACTTCGTCAGTGTCTTGTCCTGTCAAGTGTAGTGATCTGTTAGTGGCATCTTTATTTTTGACATTTAAAAACAAACTGCATTTCCAGTGTTCTGATGTCCCGGATGCTTGCTGGTAAACACAAAGTAAATGTCAGTTTTTTCTCTATTTAGACACATCAAGTAACTGCTAAGGAGCATCAGACGTTTGAAAAACTAGGTCCTTTCAAATGTATGGTCCAAACAGTGAAATAATTTTTTTTTTTTGAGTATAAATTTGGTGTCAAACAGTTGAAACTTCCTAGGGAAAATGAGTAAAAAGATTTTTCAGTTCAAGTAAGTTTAGTTTGGCTGCCAGGCTCTTGGATGTTGCTATGCCTAATGTGAGAACACGTACAATGTGTCCATTTTCCAATTGTTCATAACAAAGCAATAATCCAATGTGACTAGTCTTTTCTTATTTGAAGTGTACATGGGGAATGAAGATTTCAGAAGGATTCCCTAACTCAAACCTGAAAAACCTGGTGTTAGTCTTGGGTGATTTCCAGTGACCCTGTGACCCCCTTCTTCCTGCCCCCTGTGTAGACTTGGAACTGGGCAGCCATTTTTGTTTTTGGAAGGGAAAGGAGACAGATATAATGAATGACTTTTATTGTGCAATATTTCAAACTCTCTTGAATGCATTCGAATGGGATGGAAACTGTTCTGCCCTATGTCACAGCCAAAACAAACAAAACATATTCCCTAAACCTGGATGTGTGTTTCTCTCAAACTGGCAGTAGTTAGAGCTCAGCTCTCAAACAAGAATTTGGTTTGACAATTTTTAGCCCTTGTTCAACTGAATGTGAGGAGAGGTCACAGCCAAAGCAAATACTGTGGGGAAAAATTAATACACATATTTACAGCTTGCAGGTGGCATTTGTTCTGAAACGTTAGATATTTGTCTTAAAGAATTGCATTTGTGGTAATACTTTTAAATGGACTACTTTTTTTGGCTAGTATTTTTAAAATGAACTCTTCAATAATAATAAGTCCTAATGTAAATAAACTCTACAGAAGTCCCTGAAGAGTGATAAATGCTTGAATTTAAGTATTTAAACATTTAGAAAGGCCATTAAGAATCTGATAATTCTAGGAATATCAGACCCAGCAAATATGCCATAAAACTCCCTTGATGGCAGCCTTCTCTGGCCCCCCAAAGCACCCACTCTAGTGTTATCAACGACTCCTTTATGGTGATGCCTCCAACACTGTTTACTGGCTCCAGCCACCCCCATCCAGGTTGTTACGTATTCCCACCCTCTGGATCTGTGGGGAGAATCACTCTGCACAATCAAGATAATTCATTTTGTAATGCGCATTGTGCTTCATGACCCGGGCAAAATATATTTTTTACTAGTCACAATAATAACGTTAAATTTATGGTCAATTACGACCAGCAGGCCCTTGGTTTGTGCCTTACTTGAGAAATACTGAAAACGTAAATTGTTAAGCCAGGCAATCTACCTCTCAGAATGGTAGAGCTGACTTCAGTCCACATTTTAGGTCCTCCTTTCGAAATATAAAATTCTAACTTTCATGGACCGCCCTGTTGAACAATATCAGACATCCGTGTGAACGGAAATGAGCCATTGGATCATTTCATTGGCTGTTAACCTTTCATATAATAAACACTACAGATAAAACACTGCCTGCATCTTGCATTTTAGTTAGAAATATTGCACGTTACCGCAAAGATTTCTACTTCCCAAGCATTGCAAGGTCCAGTTATACTCCTATCAACTAGAATGACTGGCATGTCCTGGACGTATAAATCATTTTAAGGAGTAGATGCTTAGTTTTTTGCAGCCTGTCTGGATGGTGAGAAATAGGAAGACCTCCGTGAGTGGGTAGGTGGGTGTTGCTGAGGTCCATGGCTCTCAGGCTGTCAAGGGGCAAACGTGAATGTGAGGTTCAAGAGGGGAGAGGAGATGGGGGCGGAAACAAACTTCTTAGAAAAAAGCAGGCTCTTATTTTTTCAATTTTAGATGCTGTTTTCCAATTTCTTAGTATTTAAACTTAAATGTGGTAGGTGCATGAGTTTCTTGCATTGGGTAGGGTAGGAATTTTTGGACCCTCTGGTTTATCTAAATTCTTCCCATTTTTTTTTAACCCTGTGCGAGTGCTGAAGGGTTCCTTTTTTTACCTAAATAAATTTATTTTTAGATTTAAAACTAACGTACCTTCCCCAAACCAGTTGGAGTCTCTCAATTCCCAGTGAGGCTGCCTTTCCCCTCAGATAGAGACAAACAGCCCAGCTTTCCTTTAAATAGCTAATCCAGGCCCACCTACCTATACTCATAACCCTTAATCTAGCCTTGGACCCTCCAATTTTTTTTTCCTTTATAAATAAATAAATATATTTATTTATTTATTTATTTTTGGCTGCGTTGGGTCTTTGTTTCTCTGTGCGGGCTTTCTCTAGTTGCGGCAAGTGTGGGCTACTCTTCATTGCGATGTGCGGGCTTCTCATTGCAGTGGATTCTCTTGTTGTGGAGCACAGGCTCTAGGCACACGGGCTTCAGTAGTGGCACATGGGTCACTATTTGTGGCTCGTGGGCTCTAGAGTGCAGGCTCAGTAGTTGTGACGTGGGGGCTTCTTTGCTTCACGGCATGTGGGATCTTCCCGGACCAGGGCTTGAACCCGTGTTCCCTGCATTGGCAGGCGGATTCTTGACCACTGCGCCACCAGGGAAGTCCCAGACCCTCCGATTTTTTGTTTTGTTTGTCTTGGCAAGCCGCACGATAGGAAAACATCCAAAACACCCTTCTATGTTATTGTCATGTATTTTCATGTCTCTGTCATGTATATCTCATATATCTCATACAGAGCAAGACATACTATTATTTCTATCTTATAAATAAGATGAGCAAGAGGGAAGTGATTTTCTCTGCTTGGCAGCCAGCAACGATAAAGCCTGGAAGAGACTGGGGGCCTTTTGTTTATTTCACTTGCTTCAGCTGCCCCACCTACCCTCCGGCACCGAGGTGCCTAAGAAGCCCAGGCCATATGGGTGTTTGCTGGCTGTTCTTGTAAAAGTTTAGTTGGAGGAGCCCTTAAAGTCAATAGCTACTTGGGGTTTTGAAGTCATCCAGAACCTCTCACAAATAGAAGTTGCCTCTATTTCCTTAAAACGAAGTGAATGATGAGTGTTGATTTACCCTTTGTTCTCTAATTTAATTTTTGGGGGGAGAGAGGATTGGGAGCAGGAAAGAAGTCAGAAGAAATACATCTTCAGCTAGAAATCAGGACAACATCTACATTTAGATGCCAACACTTTGAACAAGCAGCCTTCTCAACTCAGGCCCTGAAGTGCGTGCCCAGGGTCCTGCAGCTGTCCTGTAAATGTCCAAACGGATTTATTGCCTGTATTTCTCCAAGAGAGAAAACAGTTCTAGGCAAATCTCAAACAGTTTGGAGGCGTGTATCCTTTGACATTTTGCTGCCTTCCCGGTTCTTGTCCTGCCATCGCCACAAGCAAAGAGCTGTTACTGCCAGGCCAAAGCTATAACAATATTAAGATGTTTTCCTCAACCTTGTCCCCAGAAAGATACTCAGTTTCCAGAAGATTGTTCTCCCCTGGGCATTACATCATGAATTGATTCAGTTTTTGGAGGAAGAAATTGGACAAAATATAATAGATTACCTCCTGGGGAAGCATACTTAGGTTGTTAAGTATTCCCACCAGAAAACTAAGAAACTGCTTATATATGACTACTCTGTCCACATTTAACCTTTCACTTTACTGCAGCTGAGCAGGGCGCTTTTTTGCAGCAAAGGTTTTTGTTTCGGTGGGGGTCAGAGAGAACATTTCTCCTTTATTTTTTTAAGGAATACAAGTATTCTTTGTTTTTACCATTACCCAGACTTCCTCAGCTTCACGAGCTGCCCCCAGACCCTAGACCAGGTTAGGATGCAGCCACCGCTGAAGGGTGTTCCCCATTCAGTGGACAAGTGTGGCCTCCCCGTGGGCCGTGAGAATGGGGACAGGTGGGTTGGGGGAACTGTTCGATGTAGTTAATTTTCCATTAGGGTTTTTTGGCCTTTGGAGCATCGTGGCCGACAGAGCAGAAGGCCACACTTGTGGAGTATTTGGGAGACATCACCACGGTCTGTCCCGAGGATAGAGTGGCCCCTGTAAGCAACATGGGCGCTGAAGAAAAGGTTCAAGTTTCCTCTTTCCTGGGAACCTGTTGTCCGAGCAGGATTTCAGTGATCGAGGAAATAACTCCTACCCAATGGAGAGTGCAGCAAGAAACGTGGGAGCTCTTTTCTTTTCCAAGTTCGCACGTTGGAGTAGAGAAGGGGCGGGTGGAACTGGCAGTATATACGTTGCCAGTATATATGTTGCCTGGATTCAGACAGTATATACGTTGGCTGGATTCACACTTCAAACTTGGAAGGGTGAGCAGAGTGGATGGAAGGACTAATGAACCGGAAGAACTGGTAATAAAAGAGCCAGGTTTCATCACCCAATGCCTAGCTGGTTGGTATCCAGGGCCTAGTTAACAGTAGAGGACCATGGAGTGAGTTGGCAATCTCCACTGACAGGATCACTGACAACTGGATTGGCAGGGCCACTTCCCATTTCTGAGGCAGAAGTGTTCTAACCACGTCAGCGAGCCTCAATTATTGTCTCATCTCATAAGTCTCCCATCAGAGGATGAGTACAGTCTCCCCAGGGCACTGAAACCGATTCCTGTATTCCTTATCCCAAGAAAAGCCCTCCAGTGGCCCCAATCATGCCCCCGACTGTCAGCCTCAGAGGGTTCAGCTCTACTTGTGAGGCGTGCATCTCAGGAAATGGTGACAGCCTCTGTCGGACGGTCCGTCAAATGCGAGCGTGGGGGACGTTGGGCGAAAGGGACCAGGACACTTCTACTATTTTTGCAATTGCTTGTGACTCTATTATGATTTTAAAATAAAAAGTTTAAAAAACTAAAGTGCTTAGAACAATAAAAGTCTCTGATTCTCAGCTACCTTGTCTGTCAAGTAAGGATATGAGTGATACCTACTTTACGTGTCGCTGCTATGAAAAATCAGATAATACAGATGTGGTGCCTCTTGTTTTCACAGACCAGCATCCTTCTGCACTTTGTGACAGAAACCTATTTCCTTTCTCAGGTACTGTTTATCTACAGTGTAATCATGGTGGTAGGCGTTTTCCCATGTGCCCTCATTTTATGTGATCTCATTATTATGTCCATATTACAGACAAGGAAGCTGAGCCTTTAAGAGGTAATGTGACTCGTTCAAGATCAGATAGTTGGGGGACTTCCCTGGTGGTCCAGCGGTTAAGACTCCAAGATCCCAATGCAGGGGGCCTGGGTTCGATCCCTGGTCAGGGAACTAGATCCCACATGCTGCAACTAAAGACCCGGCACAGCCAAATAAATAAATAAATATTAAAAAAGAAAAAAAAAGATCAGATAGCTGGTACATGGTAGAGCTGGAATCAGGAGACTGTCCTACTCTAAGAGTCCATTTTCCTTTGATGAAAATGCTGTAACTAGAGAGGCAAAGCTTTGGGGGTTGTGGAAAGAGGAAAATAAAGTTATGCAGGGAACATGAGGATTTCTTCTGTGCGAGACTTGCCACTGTCCTCAGAAATGCCCTTGATGGAGAGCTACAGCCCTCTACCTCCTGATTCCAGACACAACGGCTCCTTTGCTCCATTTTGGGGGGCATCTCCCCACCTCTAGTCTTGCTTCAACACCCTTAGCCTGTAGCCTCGTCCTGCTTGTCTCCAGAAGGAGATCAGTCCCATCAGTATGTAAATCTCAAGCGCAGTACAACCTACTACACTCCTCCCTCCTAGTTTGGATTTCTAACAAATTACGGGGGCGTATGTGTGACCAGTGAGGTGACTGGTGGTGTCATCCTGTACTGAGCACACTCACTTTTGCCTACGTTTTATATCATCTTATTCAAAACTGTTAGTCTTGCTCTAGTGTTTTCCTATCCATGGAAATCAAATACATGGATATTTTCATCACCCCACATGTATCCACCTGTAGTTTTGCAGCGAGGGGACGGGTGTACACATTAGCCAAGGACTGGGGAAGCTTACCAGAATCTTGTCACGGGAGTCTGGCAAAAGAGCAGAGTCTCCATCAGGGCTTTTTGGTCCATCCTAAATCTAATTCTGGGGATATGTCGAGCGAGGCACCTCTCCGTCTTGACAGGCACCTCAAGCACAGGAAGAAATCCATCTGAGTTGTGGTCAGCTGTTGCCGTTTCTCTCTGGAGGTCCAGGAGGTAGAACTGGCACAGGTCTTCTGTGAGACAAAAGAAATGTTTATTAAATGGTCATTAATTACCAGAAAGCCAAGCATAACTTTAGTTGGTGTGCTAGCGTTGAGAGGCTGGGTGAAGTTAAGGGGTCCCGCCAGCTCCCGGTTCTAGCTCAGACAGTGGTACCAACAAATTTCGGGGTGAGCATGGGAGCTCCCTTCTAAAGAAGTTAGCCTCTAAATGTGGGGAATCTTTCCCCACTTTCCCCAATAGCTTCTGCAAAAAACACTGGGAATTGGTCTTTTAAAAAATATAACATTGTGGGCTTCCCTGGTGGCGCAGTGGTTGAGTGTCCGCCTGCCGATGCAGGGGACACGGGTTCGTGACCCGGTCCGGGAAGATCCTACATGCTGCGGAGCGGCTGGGCCCGTGAGCCATGGCCGCTGGGCCTGCACGTCCGGAGCCTGTGCTCCGCAATGGGAGAGGCCACAGCAGTGAGAGGGCCATGTACCGAAAAATAAATAAATAAATAAATAAAATAAAATAATAAATAAATAAATATATATAACGTTGTTGTCATTGTTTTTGGCCTTGCTGCGCGGCTTTAGGGATCTTTCTTCCCCGACCAGGGATTGAACCTGGGCCCTAAGGCAATGAAAGTGCCAAGTCCTAACCACTGGACCACCAGGGAGTACCCTAAAAGATGTATCGTATATGTCATGATGACCCCATTTTACCTGTAACATGTTTCTATGCCACAGACATGGACGCTGTAAAATGTCAATTATAAAATTTGTGGGTATGTTATTTGGCACTTGTCATTTGGAAGACTTTTGATATACAATTGTATAAAGCAATGTATCAAATCACAAAATGAGGGAGATAAAAGACAAAAAAAGTCAGGGACTATTTTTCCAAACTTCTCACTTGGCAGGTGAGGAACCTGACAGCCTGGGAGCTGGAGTAACTTGCCTGAGGTCACACAGCTTCTAAAGGCAAGGCTACGACCAGGTCTTGTGATCGCAGGGCCTCTGTCTCTCCCCTCTGCATGCTATTTGTGTGGGATATATGATATTCTACCACCTAACCAGCTGCCAACCTGGAAATGGCAGCCAGCTGGGCTTTCTATTTATTGTGTAGCAACAACACCAACCATCTCATTGCTGGACACAGAACTTATTTAATAAATGCTTGCTGAGGGGATGAGGGAGCTGTGCGATGCTGTAATATACCTGCGTTCGGTGCTGTGACCATTGTTTCTATCGGAAAAGCCCATGATCCAAATGCATTCTACACCCTTGGGATGGGCACTCAGGGGGAGGGGCTGGATAAGGAGTCTCAGGCAATCACTCCGGTATTGTTCGAAGTGTGATCCCCTTTAAACTGGTCAAGGAGCTTTCTAAAAATGCAGGTGAGTGCTTCCCTGGTGGCGCAGTGGTTGAGAGTCCGCCTGCCGATGCAGGGGACACGGGTTCGTGCCCCGGTCCTGGAGGATCCCACATGCCACGGAGCAGCTGGGCCCATGAACCATGGCCGCTGAGCCTGCGCGTCTGGAGCCTGTGCTCTGCAACGGGAGAGGCCACAGCGGTGAGAGGCCCGCGTACCAGGGAAAAAAAAAAAAAAAAAGGCAGGTGACAAGAATCTTATCCCATTTTGAGGTCAGCATTTTACCTGAAGACAGTGCCCCCTTTGACCCACTGCCACAAGCAGCCCCTAGACCTGGGTACACATGGATCCCAAGCATTTAAAACTCTCTGCTTCCTAATCCTTTTGTTAACTTTGCTTAGTTCTTTTTTTTTTTAATTTGTAACTTTTATTCGAGTATAGTTCCTATACTATACTCCAATGAAACTAACTAACGTTGCGTTCATTTCAGGTGTACAGCAAAGTGAATCAGTTATACATATACATATATCCACTCTTTTTAAGATTCTTTCCCCATATAGGCCATTACAGAGTATTGAGTAGAGTTCCCTGTGCTCTACAGTAGGTCCTTATTTGTTACCTGTTTTATGTAGAGTAGTGTGTATATGTCAGTCCCAGTCAATTGCTTAGTTCTTTTGATGCCCATAGCCAGTGGGATGACTGAGTCAAGAGCAAAGAATCTGAAGTCAGGCTTGAGTTTGAAACTTGGTGTCCCAATCCCTGCACTGTTGGCTAAATTACTTCGCCTCTCTGAACCTCTCTCAGTTGCCACATCTGTAAAATGAGAATAATAGTAGTAGTTGCCTCTTACAATTGTGTGAGGTGGCATTGAATTAGGCAGTGATAATGTGTGTAAAGTTCCTGTTGAGTGTTTGGGCTACATTTTTTTTGTTTTAATTATTTATTTTTGGGGTTGCACCGGGTCTTAGTTGTGGCTCGCTGACTCCTTAGTTGTGGCATGTGAACTCTTAGTTGCGGCACACATGTGGGATCTATTTCCCTGACCAGGGATCGAACCTGGGCCCCCTGCATTGGGAGCACGGAGACTTAACCACTGCACCACCAAAGTCCCACATGTTACTTTTGATTCTGACATAATTTCAGACTTACAGAAAACTGACAGCAGTAGTAGGAATAACTTCAGTAAGATTCCCCTAATGTTGGCATTTTATTGTACTTGCTTTCTCTCCATAGAGATAGATCGATACAGGCATATCTATGTAGAAAGTATATATATATATATATATATATATATATATATATATATATATATATATATATAAATTTTTTTCTGCAACACATAATTAAAGTTGCAGATATGATATCTCTTTACCCCTAAATTCTTCAGTGTATATTTCCTAAGAACACAAAACAACTTATCACAGTGATTACAGTTCAACAACATAGGTTTGAATTACCTGGGTACACTTATAAGCAGATTTTTTTTCCAGTAAGTATGAACTACAGCACTGGAAGATTTGTGGTTGGTTGAATTCGCAGATGCAGAATCACAGATATGGGACTTGAGTTTCTGCAGATTTTGGAACCGTGGAGGGGCCTGGAACCAAGGATTTGGAGGACGACTGTATTTATTAAGATATCGTAATGGAAGTGTTTGAAGTACTTCCACAGTGTTTCTCTGACTCAAATTCAGATCATGATCCAACCAACTTTTACGAAGCACAGATTATGTGCCAGGCATAATGCTGGATGCTTTGAAAAACATTCCAATAAATTCTCTTATCAGCATCGTGAAGTAGGTATTATTAGTTAGTAAATTGGCCAGTTAGTAACTAAGAATCAAGGTGCTTAGTAAATTGCCCAAAGGACCTTAGATAGTGGTAGAACTGGGATTTGAACCCAGATCTTACATCCTGGGTTCTTTCCAAAATAACACTCTTAACAAAAAATGGTGTTTTTGTTCTAGATGGGCTGGCCACATTCTAATTTTGTAAAAATTAGAAAACTAAACAAGAAGCAACTCTACCGGGGCCCCTGGGTCAGTGTGTGTTCCTGTCTCCACTCAGCTGTCATACGCTTCTGTGGCCTAAGCTGTAGGGGTTTTGTTTTCACAGTTCTCTCTCACTCTGATGAGCGCTCCAGAACTTGACTTCAAAATGGTCATAATCCTTTTGTACAGTTTTGCTGGGAACCAACTCTTTTATCTCCAGATACCTTTGGTTAGGTTAATTTCTGAAATGAAAATTTATTTTCCCAGGGAGTGCAGATGATATTGTGAATGTGTTTGACTGGATAGGACTTGAGAAACTGGAGATGTATCTATGGGCTTGCCTTTTGCTCTGGTCAGAGACTCTCTCTAGAAGCAATCAAAAGCTGGATTTGTTCTCTCACTCCCCAGCGACATGGAGCTTATCAGTCTGGCTCAACCCTCTTACGCCTTAACATAGAGAAAAATAATAACGACACAATCCACTGGGGTGACGTATCTGTTAGAGATGTTTAGTTCTGAGGGACTCTGACTGGACCCTTCTGGTACCAGCATTAATTCTACTTCAAATAAAATCCTGTGCTTTAATCAGCAGTCCTGGCTCTCAATTGCATTAAAAACTCAATGGGAAAAAAATCTTAATTCACAGACCATGCACCTTAATAGACAAAGAACTCCAAGTAGCTTGGGAACAACTGGTTAGCCATTGTCTGGCCAAGTTGAAAGAGAGCATCTGGAAATATTTGGGGTCTCTGCCGATAGAGCTTGGAAATGGGGGAGCAGTTCTTTCGAGAGGTTGAGAACTCATGAGTCAGATTGACCTGGATTCAGATCCCAGCTCCGCGTGACCCTGAGCAAGTTAATCTCAAATTCATTGTCTAAAATGATGGGAATATCTACCTTTCAAATGTTCTTGTGAGACAATGTAAATACAACACCTCATTTAGACCCTGGCCCTTAAAAAATTATCAAAAAATGGTGACTATAACAATAAACTTGAGCGAGGCAAAACCCAGTTTTTTTTTGGTTTTTGGTTTTTTTCTCTCCTCTGCTGTCTTCTCGCTTCCTGTTCTTTCCCTCTTTCTTCCCACACCCTCCCCATTCCTCCTCCCTCCCTCCCCCCCACCCCCAGACCTATTCTGGATGATCTGAAGGAAGATGTTAATTATGAAAGAACATCCGGTTCTTGGCATTCTGTGTAGAAGAAATCCATGATTTTGAGGACCCTAAAGAGAATCACTGATTTTGTAAAGGCTTAACAAAAAGTCAACAATCAAACACAAGTTTTTCCCCTCTGAATCATTACATTCTCTTGTTCCTGAACATCTGGGCAGAGGGGAGTTCTGTCTTCACTTGGGCCTCCTCAAAACCCTGCTTCTTGGGCTGTAGTTATGTCTATGTTTATGCCTCATTTGAAGCATAAGCCATCATTCCAGGATTCTTTTTCTGGAGCTGCCACTAACTATGTGGGTGAATTATTTTCCAACTTTGAACTTCAGTTTTTAAAATGGAACAAGTCAGGCGAGACTTGCTATAATTGATGAAAGTCGATGAACATACCACTCAGATTTAATGCTTAATTGTATAGTCTTATGTCTTTTCCTGTGTATCCATCTCATCTTGACAGCAAGCTCTTCAAGCAGGGGGACAGTGTCACACTCCATAGGAAAGGGCATAAAATTTAGAAGTAGGAGTCCTGGGTTCAAGCCCCAGCTCTGCGCCCTGCCAGCTCATGTGACCTTTGGTGAGCCACTGCATCTCTGCCCTCCCCGCTTTCCTCCACCATAAAGCTGGCTGATGTACCCAAAATACAGGGTCACTGTGAGGACTAAAGAAAATAATCATTAACACAGCACTTGGTAAATTTTAAAAGGATGTTCATTACTGTTAATTGTGTTGCCCCAGAGCCTTGCCACTGTGCAACCTTAAATAAGTTTTTGCTGCATGCCGACTGTTTTCAGAACAAAGCTAAGACTTTTGCTATTACCAATTTTAAAAGCACTGAAGAAGAGGATTATTGGTATATAATTAAAACTGATTTCATTTCCAATGCACAATTTTAAACACACCAAAAATGCTTTCAAAACCAGTAAAGGCTTTGAGTAATGTTATGTAAATAATATTGAGGTGAATACTCTCTAGGTGCCTTCAGATGTATGTGGTTAGAATAAATATAAAAATTAAACCTGAAATGAAATACTAATGCTCTCAGTGGGATTAATTCTGTTAGGCTATCTTTGCACAGTACACAATTCTTCTGAAATTTGCATAGATAAATTTTAAAAGTTATTTTCTAATTATAGAAATAATATTATAGAAGATAGCAAAAGTATAAATGCAAAACTAGTTATATTAGAGTTCTCTAGAGAAACATAACTAATAGGATATATGTGTATACATATTAAACTGATATATCATATATATGTATGTATGTGTATATATATATATATATTATATATATAAAGAGATTTATTATAAGGAACTGGCTCATGCAATTATGGAAACTGAGAAATCCCATGATCTCCAGTTAGCAAACTGGAGACCCAGGACAGCCAGTGGTGTAGTTCCAGTTTGAGTCTATGTCTGAAGACAGGAGAAAACCAATGTCCCACCTTGAAGACAGAGAGGCTCTCTCTCACCAGCCTTGTTATCCTATTCAGGCCTTCACCTGATTGGACGAGGCCCACCCACATTAAGATGGGCAATCTCCTTTACTCAGTCAACCAATTCAAATATCAATCTCATCCAGAAACACCCTCACAGACACACCCAGAATAATATTTGACCAAACAGCTGGTCAAGCTGACACATAAAATCAACCATTGCATTAGTATTATAGAATATTTGGGAAATGCAGGAAAGAAGGGAAAAAAAAAAAAACTCTCCAAATTCTGCCACCCAAAGATAACCATTATTAGAGTTTTGACACGTTTCTTTCCAATCTTTTTTATAAATGAACCAAAGATCAATTTTTTAATCGTCTGTTCTATTGGACTAGAGATTTCATGTTGTCTCTTTTCTGATTTCCTTAGGGAATTATCTAAAATATCCATTATGCCTCTGGTTTTGCACTTATATAATGGTTATTATTAGAAAAACTGCCTTGAATATATAAAAGACACTGTTACTATAAGCAAATAAAATGAGCATGGCCTACCACCCTAGGTCTCACCCCGAGGTGGGAGAAGTTGGCGGCTAAGTTAAGGGGGTGGGGCTGGGGTAGGGGGAGGTGTTAGCAATTCCTGAAGGACATCAGGGAATTCCAGCCGCCCTCTCCCAGACGATGCCCACCTCGGGAAACATCCCCAGATGTCCAGCCAATTGCTGTTTCCCCAATCCCAGCACGGAAGGTGTTAATAGCCCATCTCACCCGCCTTCGTCCCAAGGCTGAGGTGTGAGTGACTAGGGAAACCCCCAGGTGGCAGCGTCTCTTGAGGAGGGAAAGGTGACTTGTTCAGCATTTTAAGCCTTTTAGCTGGTGTCCTTGATCAGTGATTGATTTATTGGATATTTGTGCAGCGGGCAGGGGGATTTGAAATATAACATAAGCGCTTCCGGAGATGTCAGTACCCTAACGTTAGTCGTCTGAACAAGGATGTAATTCATATCTGCAGGTGCTTTACTCTAGTATCAGATACTTCAATAACATCATGCCTGTGGAATCCACTGGTCCCAAGGGCTCTATTTGTATTCTGATATGCCCACGTCTTTTCCTATGTGTGTTTTCCTTGCTTAAGGAGCTCTCATTTCCTTCAATAGGATATGTTTTATTTCATCCCTTTTCCTGCATTTACTCATATTAATGTCACCGCATTCACTGGTAATAGCTGAGCCTGGAAATAGCCCACATAGCCACGTAAATACTAGCCTGAAATGCACCGCCTGGGATGCATTATGATGAAAGAATGGAATGGAATCCATTGGGTGGAAGTAACAATTTCTTTGGAGTTCTAACGAAATGTTACCCAGTGAGAGGACACTGGAGGGAACACGTCCAGGGAACATGGTGGCCTCTCCGTAGAGCTGGCAGGGTGGGGAGGCAGGAAGGAAAATTTAGGGTTTGGGATACTGTGTTTCCAGCTAGCAAGTTCTTGGTTGATGGATAGGAGCAAAGCACAGTCAAAACATCCCTTTGGGCTTTGCGTTTGTTTTATTCCTCTGCCGTAATATAATAACTGAGTTTTCCAATTGGCCAAAACAGAAGATTTCAAAAAGTTTAGATGCCTAGGCCTGCAGGGCTCAACTCCGGTGTCAAAATGCTGTCTTTTGGGCAAGGTTCCCTCTTCCTCTCCTCTTTCTGTCTTTTCCAGTTCTTCACTTATGTATCTGGGTGATCGATTTGTGGTGGCAAAGCAATCTTGCTTAGTAGAAGGGAAATATGCTCTGGACCTCAGGCAGATTTGTTGTGTTTTATCAGCTCTCTAGCCTCTGAACTTTCCTTCTGTAAAATGGAGCTAGCAAGTTGCCTGCTAGTTATTAATATTTATTTCATAGGAAAGTATAGAGAGAAAACATATTTTTTGGAACGTTATAGGATGTAGTATATTATAAGCATGTGAAAAGGAACAGAATTGTGTTCAAAGTTACTTGTTTAGAACGCAAAATGAATTTTCCTGCAGAAAATCTTTTGCAATGTGGGATGCAGGTAATGACTTATTCTTCAGTGTTACAATGCTGATAGATGTACAGATGCTTTTAATTCAGATGGTGTAGGTTCACTCTTCCCTCTATCTGTTTAAATCCTATTTTATCTGCTAATATGAATGTAGGGGAGAGGGGCCCTTGTTTCACTGTTAGGAGCGGAGTCTCTGGAGGGAAATCTTGAGTGTACAGAGAACAGGCAAGGGCAGCCATTCATAGGCATAGGCTGCTGTAGGTCAACAAACATAATACATAGGTGTTACATCCTATATTATCTGTAATATAGGTATATTTGCTATTGTGTGTGTGTGTGTGTGTGTGTGTGTGTGTGTGTGTGTGTGTGTGTGTCCTATAAGAAGATACAGGCTGAGATCCCTGGGGTTTGCTGTCGGTGGCCAGCTTCCCATCTTAGGCTGCTGTTTTAGAAGTATTTCCTTCTTGCATGAGCTGCTGGGGTGTCAGCTGGGAAAGGACAAGTACAGATACTATGAACTTGAGCCCTGCCAGAATTAGTCCTGGGATTTTGGAAACTTTGGGGAAAAATATATTTAAAAGATTGGGTCCTGAAGAACTTTAGGACAAATATTTCTTGGTTGCAGGAAGACCGGCTCAGTGGAACCTTGCTTTTGCAAACATAAAAGATCCTTTCCTTCTTGGAAAGGAGCGTTTACAAATAAATTAGAGTCTCTAAAGGGAACAAACTGTTCTGCAGAGTAATGTGAAAGGATGTCTTTGTGGGCAAAGTTGTTGTACCTCCTCAGATTATTTTCTTTTTTAGGAAACATTTGCCCCACTATATGGATTTTGATAGTCCTCAGCTAAAAAGGATTGTTAGTTCTTGATAAAGCCATTCCTCACACAGGAGATCAGGGACAAGCTCCAGGTGAGCTGATAGAGGGACCCTGAAATGAGACCAGACCAGGTGCTTAAAACTCAACATGTGAAGGCCCACAGGAATGTCATTCCAAGCTAAGTAATCCAGCCCCGCACACGGTGATGACAGTGGATCACTGGGCTCTGACGGATGGGAGAGATTTAGGGTAAGCTACCTTGAGACCAGGGGACTGAGTTTCCCCCGAAAGTGAAAATTCCTATCTTCAATCACGCAGCAAGTAGACAGATCTTGGGGTGGAAAAAGAAGACGGGGGTGGCATTGGGGTGTAAAGGAGATGGGGTTTTGAAGACATGAGTTTTCAGGGAGAGAGAGATGCTGGAGGCCCCTCTAGCTCCAGTGGTGGGAGAGGACTCAAAAGGAGGTGGGACCTTGAGGCTTCAGGCTGGGAGACAAGAGATGGGGGCTGCGGGAGAGCAAAGACCCAGTGAGATCAGGGAGTAGTGGGGGAATTGAAAGAGAGAGACTGTCCAGGGGAGATGTTTCTGCTGACTGAGTTGGTCATTGGGTATTTGTTTTTTTAGCTTGTGGGATCTTAGTTCCCTGACTAGGGATCAAACCCATGCCCCCTGTAATGGAAGCATGGAGTCCTAACCACTGGACCGCCTGGGAATTCCCAATGGGTATGTTCTGAGAGTTCTTTTCATTGTACAAGTCTTGCATATATTTTGTTAGATTTATCCCTAAGTATTGCGTATCTTTTGTTGCTATTATAAATGGTATTGTTTTTAATTTCAATTTTTGATTGTTCCCATGCTACTGTATAGATACACAATTGATTTTTTTTTTTTTTTTTTTTTTTTTGCGGTACGTGGGCCTCTCACTGCTGTGGCCTCTCCCGCTGCGGAGCACAGGCTCCGGAACCGCAGGCTCAGCGGCCATGGCTCACGGGCCCAGCCGCTCCGCGGCATGTGGGATCTTCCCGGACCGGGGCACGAACCCGCGTCCCCTGCATCGGCAGGCGGACTCTCAACCACTGCGCCACCAAGGAAGCCCCACAATTGATTTTTGTATATTAATTTTTCATCCTGAAGCCTTGCCCAAATCACTTATCAGTTCTAGTAGTTTTCTTGCATTTGTTCTAATAACTGTCTCACTTTGGTTCTTTTAAAATATCTCCCATGTCTCTGTTTAGCTTGTTCTGTTTTTCCTCTAGCATCTTGAATGTGTGGAATACAGTTATAGAAACTTTCAATGTCCTTTTCTACTGATGCTATGATCTGTGTCACTTCTGGGTCAGTTTCTATGGATTTTTTCTTCTCATTATGGGCTGTATATTTCTCCTTCTTTGTATGCCTGGCAATTTTTGTTGGATGCCAGACATTGTGAGTTTTACATGTTCTGGTGGTCAGCTGGATATTTTTGTATGCTCACAGATAGCCTTGAGCTTTGTTCTGGGATGCGGTTAAATTGCTTAAAAACGGTTCAATCCTTTTGGATCTTGCTTTCAAGCCTTTTTAGGTGAGACCAGAGCAGTGTTTATTCTAAGATTAAACGGTCTCCAGTAGTGAGGTACTCTGGTGCCTCATGTACTGTGAGAGGCTCCGCTCTGGCTGAACAGGCACTATTCCAGCCCTGTGTGTGCTCTGGGCCTTGTTCCCTCTGATCCTTTCTGACTGGTTCTTTTCCTGGCCTCAGGTAGTTTACTCACACAGGTACGGAGTAATATTGAACTGAGTCATCAATGGAGACCCTCTGCAGAGCTCCAGGGTTCTCTCGCTGTGCAGTCCCCTCTCTCTGTTTCCCCTACTCTGGCCTGTGAACTCTAGCTAGCTCGGCTTCCCCGGACACCCAGCAACATAGCCTCAGTTCTGGGAGACTGCAGCACTCTGCCTGGATTCCCCCTCTCCGTCCTGCAGACAGGAAGCTCTCTCCAGGCAATAAGTGTGGGCTCACCTCATTTGTTCCTCACCACTCAGGGTTCTCTGCCCTTTATTTTCTGATGTCTTACGTCTTGAGAATCATTGCTTCATATAGATTGTTTCAGGCATGTTGCCAAAATCTTGTCCTCTATACACCAGTGCCGAATAGAATTACGGAGACAGAGTTTTGGAGGAAAGAGAAAGATTAGATTGATTTCTTTGCCAGGCAAAGAGGGAACACAGCAGGCTAGCGCCTCAAAAACGGTGCCCCACCCCCCACCTGGAGGGGGTTAGTGAGGAGTTTTATAGTGTTCAAGGAGCAGGGCGTGATCAGCTCGTGGACCATTCTCGGATTGGTTGGCATCAAGGTGAAATTTCAAGCATCATCAACCTTCTGGTTTCAACCAGTCTAGGGGTCCATGCTCCTGTGGTCAGCAGTCTTCATCTGGTGGGTCGGCTTCCTGTACAAACAACTGAGGAATGTGAGTCAGGCCTTTTTCTGTATTTTCAGGGAACTGGGAGTTCGGTGATTCTGCGATGTGGCAGAATTACAGTCTAAATCGTTACCGGTTCCCCAGCCCAACGGCTATTCTCTGTTTCTCCATCTTCACATTTCCCAATCTTTACTCCTGAGTCAGCATTTTACTTCAAAAGCCAAGGACACAGGGGCTTGTACATGGTTTCAGGCACGAGGGTAAATCTCGTCCCCATTACTCTATCTTTGCCAGAAGTGGGAGAGTGCCATTCTCTTAAAGCCTAGGCCCACACACCCCCACGGACTTTCTTTTGGTGAAAACTGGTCCTACGGCTCCACCTGGATACAGTGGGGTTGGGGAGATGTGGTCTCCGGCTGAATGATTACTTCCCAGCAACAGTTCTGCAGGAGAGGGGAAGCATGCATTTTGGTGTCTCTGCCCCAGTGTCCTTATCTTGGAGATGAGCAAACGAAGGCACAGGAGAGTGAAAGAAAGCTTCAACCAAGGAAAACTGGCGTGGTGGTGGTGGTCCTGGTGGGATTTACACTTGCCCCTCCTGTGGGCTTCAGTCTCCTAAATCATGTTTCTGTTCAGGGGATTCTAAAAGCCATAAAATCAGCTGACCTCACAAACTCTCAGGGGGAGCCAGGAGGAGTTTTGATTGTGAGAACAATCCTCTCAGTATTCATAAGTGGGATTGCATGTGTGGTGAAAGAAATTTTTAAAGCAAAACGGAGTTCAATTTCTAGGGAGCCTCGCTTTGTTTTCTTTGTTCGACTGAAACCTCCAGTCAGAGAAGGGAATGTAGTGGGAATAATTAGCCGCGATGGGTGGTAGAAATCCAAAGAGAAAAATAATTCATCAACTTTAAAGCAATTCATTTAAAACTGTGAGTGTGGTTTATTTGACCTGCATTGGGGAGCAAATATTAATGAAGAAGTAAAGGCAGCTTATGGCTTTTTCAGTTCTTTCATTTCCCACTAGATGTCTTTGATAGAAACTAATTATCAATGCTCTTGATTTAATTTGGAAAAAAATTGGATGAAGGTTTTTCTTAAGTCCCATGCCAGTGTTCATAACCCAGGAGAGCTAAAATTAACCCTTGATCCTTCCTCAGTAACTGCTGTAGCTAGTGGAGTCCAAGGAGTCCCCTTTAGAAAACAAGAAAAAAGTATTATTATTATGGTGATTATTATTTTTTAAATAAAAATTTCTTGTGGGAATGCGGGAAGGCCGGAGGAAATTTTCCCAGGGCTAAAGCTGCTTTTATTAAGCTACTAAGCAGATACTACAAAACTTTCATTAATTGAAACTCAACTACATTCAACTCGCTTCCCTCCCTTTCCACCCCCCGCCCCCCACCCCCCACCGCATTCCGCTTTGGAGAAAAAAAGAGTCAAAGAAAACATGATGTTGTCATGTCAGGAGCTTATCCTAAAATCACCTTTCAATACCAAATGTAGGGTCCCTTACATATCTCAACCACATACACTTTCTACATGTTCTCGGCAGTATATATATATTTTTAGATCGAAATATAGTTGTCTTACAATGTTGTGTAAACTTCTGCTGTACAGCAAAGTGATGCAGTTATACATATCTATACATTCTTTTTTTGTATATTCTTTTCCATTATGGTTTATCACAGGATATTAAATATAGTTCCCTGTGCTACACAGGAGGACCTTGTTTCTCCATTCTCTATATAATAGCTTATATTATATATAGTATAGTCTTAATTATTGATGTTCTCTAGGGATATGCTTTCAGTTCTTTTCTCTTCTTCTGATAGGATAAGATTGGGATTAAGAGTGTGGACTCCAGGTTTGAATCCTAGGGTTATCATTATAAATTTTGTGGCACCATCTCTTAGAATGGGGAAAATATTAATACCTACTCATAGGGCAGTTTAGACGATTAACTGAGCTGATACATGGCATGTGCTAGGGTGGTGGCTGGCATGGGGACAGTGCTCAATAAATGTTTGCTATCATTATTGTCACTGTGATGATTAACCGCATCCCTAGATGGCCCTTTTCCTCCTCTATATCCATAGCTTCAATTTTCATTTATATGCTAATACTGACAGTATTCAATGAGAAAAATCTAAATGTATGTATGTATCTATCACGATGGCTCTTTGTCCTACGGTTTACCTGCCTGCTGGACTTTTCTTTCCATTGACCTTCATCCCTGAGGGACTCACAGTATCATTTCCAAGTGGTCTGCCATGTGTATAGGGTTCCACATCTTCTTCAACTCTACCACTGCAGGACAGTAGGACTTACACCCAGTATACATGTCCCTTGGTCATATGGTCTTGGTTTTGTTTGTTTTTAAAAATTTTATTGGAGTATAGTTGATTTACGATGTTGTGTTCATTTCTGCTGTACAGCAAAGTGACTCAGTTATGTGTATATATATTCTATTCCATACTCTTTTCCATTATGGTTTATCATAGGATATTGAATATAGTTCCCTGTGCTCTACATAGGACCTTGTTTATCCATTCTTTACAGAATAGTTTGCATCTGCTAATACCACATCTTCTTTATCCTTTCATCTGTCAATGGACATTTAGGTTGTTTCCATGTCTTGGTTATTGTAAATAGTGCTGCTGTGAACATAGGGGTGCATGTATCTTTTCGAATTAGCGTTTTTTTCTGGGAATATGCAGGAGTGGGATTGCTGGATCATGGCCTTTTTTTTTTGGATTTTTTTTGCGGTACGCGGGCCTCTCACTGTTGTGGCCTCTCCCGTTGTGGAGCACAGGCTCCGGACGCGCAGGCTCAGTGGCCATGGCTCACGGGCCCAGCCTCTCCGCGGCATGTGGGATCTTCCCGGACCAGGGCAGGAACCTGTGTCCCCTGCATCGGCAGGCGGACTCTCGACCACTGCGCCACCAGGGAAGCCCCATGGCCTTGTTTTTATCATCTTCCTTGAGCCTCTTGAAGCCCAGCTCTTCCCCAATCCAGTGTTCACTTTCTTTCCTACCCAGTTTAGGCTTCATGGTTTGTGGTTTCTACATTTCTCTTGCCACTTAACTTCCTTGCCCCCATTTCCTTCTTCTGTTATGTCCACTGGAAAACCCTGGATCATTTTGAGCATCTGACTTCAACTTGCCTGAACCTGAACTGCTTCATGGCTACAGAAAATAACATTATCCTAGAGGTTGGTGTACTCTGAACTGATGTTCTTCAGCCTTAACTAGGCCCTCTGATTCTCTGAATTAAGGATTTCAAAATTTTTTATTCTTCTCAGTGGCCTTCAGCCCACTACATTTCAGGCCCTCCGTTATTTCTCTGAACTCACCTCCTACTACTCTCTTGCTTGTTCACATCTGTCCAGCCACATCTGCCTGCTGGCTGAATCTCAGACCCGTCTGTGATGGTCAGTTTACATGTCAACTTGACTAAGCTATCATTCCCAGTTATCCAATCAAACACCAATCTAGGTGTTAGAGGTATTTTGTAGATGTGATTAAAGCCCATAATCAGCTGACTTTAAGTAAGGGAGATTATCTTAGATACTTAGATACTGATTCAATCAGTCAAAAGGCCTTAAGAGCAGAACCAAGGCTTGTATACTCCTGTATACTTTAAGTCGTCTCTAGATTACTTTTTTTTTTTTTTTTCTTTTTGCGGTATGCGGGCCTCTCACCGTCGTGGCCCCTCCCGTTGCGGAGCACAGGCTCCGGACGCGCAGGCCCAGCGGCCATGGCTCATGGGCCCAGCCGCTCCGCGGCATATGGGATCCTCCCAGATCGGGGCACGAACCCGTATCCCCCGCATCGGCAGGCGGACCCTCAACCACTGCGCCACCAGGGAGGCCCTAGATTACTTTTTAATACCTCATACAATGTAAATGCTATGTAAATAGTTGCTGGGCATGCAGCAAACTCAAGTTTTGCTTTTTGGAACTTTCTGGAATTTTTTTTTCTGAATATTTTCCACCTGCAGTTGGTTGAATGCATGATGTAGAACACACAGATATGGAGGGCCGACTGTATTTCTAAAGTGTATTTGATACTTTTCTTCTTTCATTAACTAAGAACACTGAATGTTATTTAACTGTTATAATGATGCCTTGATGTCTTTACTATGTGCATCAGTCACTGTTCCAGGCCCTCAGGGCCTATTGAGCTGTGAAGAGCTGTTTGCTCCAACACTAAATGGCCTCAGTCTGTTGACTTTTATTAGTTTTGTATATGCTCTTAATCATTATTCAATATCTTTTCTAGACTCAGTGTCTTTCCCTAATATCTCTTCCCTGCCACATCTTCTTCTCTTCGGATGTGTTACTCAGAATCTATTGTTGGCTGGGAATCCAGAACACCAAGGCTTCAGTGTTGGTAAATTTCTGAGTGAGGACATTCTCTTGTCCATGAGAACTATGACTTTCTAGCATAGATGTATTTCTCACCTATTTGGCATCATGTCTCAGATTCCTGTAGGCTGTTACCATATTATCTATGTGCTGATTCTTAGACATTCTCATTGAAAATCACAGTCATATCTATTTGAAAAAAATCTTTTCCCATTTTTTTTCTTGTGCTAAAATACACTTAACATAAAATTTACTATGGTAACCATTTTAAAGTGTACAGTTCAGTGTTATTAAATACACTCACATTCTTGTACAGCTGTCATCCCCATCCATCTGCAGAACTCTTCATCTTCTCAATCTGAAACTCTATACCCATTAAACAATAACTCCCCATGACTCCGTACCCCCTGGCAATCACTACCATTCTTCTCTGTCCCTCCCTCCTCCTTCCTCCCTCCTCCTCCCTTGCTCCTTTCTTTCTTTCCTTCTTTCCTTCTCTTTCTTTCTTTCTTTCTTTCCTTCTTTCCTTTCTTCCTTCCTTCCTTTCTTTCTCTCTCTTTCTTTCTTTCTTCCTTTCTCTCCAATTAGATTTGAAAAGATTATCTTATTGTCACCTAGTTTCTCTTCCCATCCACATGTTTTAGATTCCATCTACAGCATGCTCTGATACTAGTCAATTATTCAATATTCTTTATCTTGTCTTGTTTCATTATCTGTTAAAGGAAGTATCTTCCAGCATTGACATCGTAAGTTTTCAGGAAATAGAGATGATAACAATAACACTTAAAATAATTATACCTTCCCTGTCTGAAGGCAATTGAGCCAGATCTTCCTCTTCCATGTGAAAGATGTGTGGATTTGGACAGAGACTGGTAGTGATGCAGACACGCATCTGGGAAGGGTGGTCCAGAGGCATGGGAGAGAGTTGGGGAGTCACCTTGAGGCTGTTTAGCTGGAGAAACAGGTCCAGGATGGAAAGAGTCCCAGAAATGCAATGGCCATGGGTTGACACAGGAAAATGGATGAGCCTAGTCAGCTTCTTCTACATTATCACTCCCTCCTTTCTCTGTTCCCTTCCTTATCATGGTATGAGAAGGAGCCAATCAGGTCATTGTGTGGGTTTCAATGACTGAGTAAGCAAGGCCCCCTCCATCAGGCTTGGCCACAGTGTCCTGGAATGGTTCCCATCTGTGACAAGGAAGGCTTGGGAGGGAAACTGACCTGCTGTCCAGAGTCTGATAACAAGATGGGATTGAAGTCATATTTCAAAGGACCCAAGGGAGCTAGGGTGGGGGCAAGGATTGTCACAAATGGCGAGGAGAACTTTGGAGACCAGATATTTACCAGCTGTATCCTCAAAGAAGGATTAATCTTGGTCTTCCCCAATTTCCCTCTGCCTGGCCTTGCAAACTTAAAAAGAGAGGCCATATATCTTCTCTATAATATATTCTTAGAATAGTAGACAAGGAAAATTGGGAAAAAATAGCCCAAGTTAAAATCAGATATATAGTTATAAAATCATAGACCTAGGGTGTAAGGGGCTTTGAATATTTTCTAGTTAACTACATATGAGATCATGCATTTTGACTGCAACATTACAGATAACATACTGTCTCTTTTTGAGCACTTCTAGCAACAGGGAACTCAAAACTTCCTAAAATAGCCTGGGCCAGTCTTGGACAGTTCTGGTTGTTAGAGATTGTTGTAAGAAATCTGATTTTCTGTAGTTTTTACCTATCATGCTTGCTTTGTCTGGTAGAATAACTCCAATCCTTCTTCACTTGCCAGACCCAAAACTTGGCTTCTATTATGGTCTTTTCAAAGTTAACATCCAAAGTTTCCAACTTTTGGCTTATTTAGTCAGTTTCAAGCCTCTTAACTCTGCTAGATATTCTTCTCCAAGGAAGTTTCCATTTGTTAATGTTTCTCCATGTGGTACCCATCATGGTCTAATTAGCACAAGGGGAAGAAAGATGTTCACTTCTCTTATGATGGACTCATTATCTCTGATAGCAGAGCTTGGAATCACACTGGCTTTTGGGTTCATCATCAACTGAGCACAAGCTACTGTGCCCCTTGTAAAACTGGTTTTTGAACACAACCAACTTCAATTGTCCATCATATGTCACAGTGGCTGTAGTCCCAAAGTGTTAAGGGGCAAAGCAGGGTTGGCTGGAGCTTTTACTGACATCAGAGATCAAGCAGAGCCTTCTGGACACAGGATAGTGCAGCTTTGCACAACAAGCCCAGGATGGTCACTCTCTGGACAGAAGCCCCATCACAAGGCAAATTGCAGGACTTGGCTTTGCAAGTTCCTCACCAGGAAGAGAAATCAAGCACCGGGAGCCATAACTGTCCGTTGAAACTTGGAAATTTCTTCCTGGAGAGCAAGGCACCAAGACAACGGACTGAGGAGTCATTCCAGGGGTCAGTCCTATCAAGAGCCAAGGGATGAGATAAGAGATGTTGTGCCTGTTATACTGACCACAAAACAAAACAGACCAAAAGACTGGAAGGCAAATTGTTTCCGGTGGTCTGATCATGGAAGATGGTGGAAGCTGAGTTATTAATCACTCAGGCAAGGTTTTCATGGCTTCACCTCTTCTGGTCTTTCAAGAAGCCAGAGGGGGTGTTTGTCAGTGAACTAGGGTGGGTCCTCACAGTGGAAATTGATTAAAGTTGGCCCATTGTCTGTCTCAGACCGAGAAGATTTGGGGCCTGAAATCTGTTCTCTCTCCCTCTTAGTTTCCTGTCATCTGCTGATTTAATAAACATGCCATCACTGTCCTCATCTAAGTCATGCAAATGTTTAGCAGAGCAGGCCAAGGACAAATAGTTCTGTGGCACAATATAAAGTCCTCCCTTCAGGTGACAACCATCTATTAAACACAACTCTGTGAGGATAACCATCCAAGTGCTTATTAATCTATCTAACAATTCCAATATTTAGCTTACATTTATTTCTCCATCTTGTCCATAAGGTTCTAACGAGAGACACTGTCACATGCCTTGCTGAAGTGTGATTTATATGTCTTGCAATTCTCTGTGCCAAAAGCAGAATGAAGGTTAGACTGGCATGATTTATTCTGAGTGAACCTGTACTGACTCTTGGTGGTCACTGCTGTCCTTTCAAAGTATGTCCACAAAGCATTTCTGTTAAAGCCCACTTTGAAATTGCTCTCAAGATGGTCATCAAGTCTATTTGGTCTTTAGTTTATAGAACGTTTTTTCTTCCCTTTCTTGAAAACTGGGAAAACATTCAATCCTCTCCAGCCTACCAAGACTTCTCTCATTCTTCGTAGTTGTTCAGAAAGTATCCATAGCATTTCAGCTTTCATTATTTCTACAAGACTCTGGTAGTATAATCTGTGCAGATCTGGAGACCTGAACTTTCTGAGAGCAACGGGGTGTATTATAACCAACCCTGGTTTCCCTCTTGAAATGTTTGCATTACCTCTTCTAATATGAAGATCAATCTTCTTGAGATAAGCTAGGAGGAAAAAAATAAACTGGACCCAAGTAGTTCTATTTCTATCCATGATCAATTAATAGCAACCTCTGTCCCAAGCATGAAGACTTACTTATCTTTCTTTTTCTTGATATACTCTTTAAAAGGCTTTTTTGTTGTTGTTATCATTGGCACTTAACAGAGCTAAACCCAGAAATGTGCTTATACAGTATTTATAGGTGTCTGATATCATGCTTTCTTTTTTTTTTCATAATGGTTGAAATTCCAGAGCCACCCAATCATCATGAGACCTAGCTCTATTTAGCTCCTGATTTTGGAGGTCTGAAAGATCCTAACCCCTGTGTAGAACAAGTACAGTTTTCTTACAGTTACTGCCATCATTTGCTTAAGCTAATGTGGGTGAGTCCCCTTTCTTTATAATAACCAAACAAGCCTAACCAGAACCATTCATCCATCCAATGAAGTTCTGGAGAGCTACTATGTACCAGGGACACCTGAAACTGTCCAAGAGTAAGAGCCCTCTCTTCTCCTTGTTTTGGCATTTTTCCTCTTAACAATCCCATGATTCAGGATTTGATTACCCTTAATCTCATCATCTTATACAATATTACCTGACTTCCATTTTACAGTTTGCTGTATCCTGTCTAGGAGACCTATGTCCTTTCATATGTGTCTAATATTGTATTTCTGAGCTGCCCTGTGTGGTCACCACTAGTCACATGTGGCTATCTAAATTTAAATACTTAAAGTAGAACAAAATTTAAAATCTAGTTCCTCAGTCACACTCGTGACATTTCCAGTGCTCAATAACCCTGTGGCTAGTGGCTTCCATATCAGACAATGCAGATACAGAATATTTCCCTGATCATAAAAGTTCTCTTGGACAATCCTGGTCTAGCTATTCCTCAAGCCCTTTGAAGTTCTTCTCAAGCAGCAAGGCTGGATGCATTCGACAGAGTTGGCACGTACTGACGGTCCTTGTCCGGAGGGCTTTATGGCAGTGGACTCCTACGGCTGCCCCTTTAACGTAGTCTAGGTGCTTGGTTTAGACACTCCTGCAAAGGCAAGTGATTACAATGCACATCAGTTCCTTTGCTCTTCAAGGAACCACAGTTTGCAAATGAATGGGAGTGAGTATTTCCCAGATCCCATTGAGGGTCATTGTAATGATCATGCTCCGCAAAATGCTGGCACTTGCAGACACTCAAAAGGTTTGCTTGAATGAGGAAATGAACGAAGAGTGGTCTCTTTAGTCCCTGAAACCTGTTCTTGAAAAGTCAAAGAAAGGTACCATGGCGTCAGGAAGGAAGGAAAGAAAGAAAAGAAAGAGAGGGAGAGAGAAAGAAAGAAGAGATGAAAGAAAGAAAAAGAAAGGAAGAAAGATTCCACAGGTACCTACCGAATCTCTCTCCTCCATCTTTATTTCTCTGCTTCCGGGTCAGAGAGAGACTTAGAGGTGGGCTGGAATGCAGGTGCCAGAGGAAGGAAGTAGGGAGGGAAGGAAGGAAGTAAAAAAAAAGGAGCATCACATAAGAGGGAGAGAGTCCAGCATTTTAAAATGCGAAAGGATCTAGGGTCCATTTAGCCTAGCTCCTCATGTCACCAATGAAATATGGACATTTCATTTGGCATTTAATACAAATCTGCTGAAAAAAAAATGAAGCAATTGAGGTCAAAAGACATAGGTTAAGCGAAGTGTCTAGAGTTACAAAGCTAGTGAGTGTCGGAGCAGGGGCTAGAAGCCAGCCCACCTATCCCATGATTTCCCACCACAGGCTCGGACCACCCCTCCCGCAGCCCCAGGGAGAAGAGCAAGGAGGGGAACGCGGGGTGGGAAGCAAGCCAGGGGGAAGGAGAGAAAGTAAATTAGTGTATTAGCTGTCAGCCTCCCTTGTGATTTTTTCTTTAAGCAGAAAAATGTTTCCTGGCCACGTCACCTACTCAGTCTGAACCTCGTGGTTTCCCTATCCCCAGGGCGAGCTCTAATCAGCAGGGACCTTGCCTAGACTGTATGAATGCCACAACTAGCTGGTGACCCCGAGCGAGGTACTGGTTGACTAACTTACTCAGCTTGCACTTAGTTTAGTGAATCGCTTGTCCCTCATAATCTTGGTCCAGATCCAAACTCATTTCTGAAGCAGCTTGGTGTTCCTAAAATTTCACCTACACTAGAGCAGAAACACACTTTGAAACAGAATTCGATGAGGAGTTTAAACAGAATATTCGAGTGACTTTATCAAAGCACCTCCCCTGTTGATCCTAGATAATTAAGACCTGGAGCAGGTTTTTGAAAATGTTTCACATTCCCTTTACTTCTCATCTCTAGAAAACTCTCCAGGTCAAGAACTTTGGCATCTTGAGTATAGAGTTGGAGGTCATACAGATCTGATTTCAAGTGAAAGCTGTCACACAGTTGTTACCACGCGGAGGGAACTTATTCTCTCAGTTCCAACTTAGATCGTAATAGGAGCATATGAGCACTGGGAAGAAGGTCCTTATCATTCTGTGGGACCACACTGCCTGGGAAACATCACGCGGTCAACACATGTTGATTACATGTTGATTACATGTGTGGCTCTGAGTGACAAGACCCAGGTTTGAACCCTGGCACGCTTGCTTTGCAGTAGTAGGACCTTGAGGCAAGTCCCTTGATTTCTTTCTATCTTAGTTTTCTTGTCTGTGTCATAGGGGTCTCATTGTGTCCCCAGAGAAATGAGGACAAATTGAGGTCATGTGTGTAGAAGGCTTAGCACAGAAACCTGGCACTTGATCAACATTAGCTATCATTATTATTTCCTACTGTCGTACAATCTCTTTATGTACATTTCATTGTCCTTGGGGGCACCAAGCAAGCTGGTTGCAAGTTCTCAGTCAGAAACATCTGCCGAGTGGCAGAATTCACACCACACTTGCGATAAATGTCCTAACTCCTCCACAGTTTCAGCTGGGCCAAGTGAGGTGAGCGTTGGGTTTTATGGGCCTGACGAAGACGTTTGAAATATTGTAGGCGACTGTCAAAGAATACTTAGACCCACTCCAAAAGAGGGCCGTTCTTAATTTTCATCTTTCCTGCAAGTCAGAAAGATATATACTCTCCAAATAATGGCAGTTTCCTCGTCCTGAAGTTATGGCAGCTTGGTGATACAATAAACAGCACCCTGTCATAAGGACCGCATAAAACATGGTCTGACATTTCTTTAAAAGTAGAAAGAAACATGACTGCAGCAGATGACCTTTCCTCCGAGGGCACAGCTGTTTTGTGTGGTTAGAGGGACCCGTGGTTTCATACTTAGGGGCTACGATATATGACTGGCTTTTCACAAAGTGTTTCCATGAGAAATTACAGTACGTTCTAAAGGAGAGTGCCAGTTCTGCTGCATTCACATTAGGTAGGAGGCCTTTTTCCTCCTCTCTTGATGTTTTCCAAATGATACTGTGCTGAATACTTGTGATTAGAAACTTCTTTAGTGTTTGAAGCATTAGGTGGTATCAAGATTACTGAGGCATCTTCTATTTCCTGGGAAATTTAACTGATGGGCCTTTTGTGGGGTTGGTGGGTCGGCATCTTTGAGGACTCAGCATTTATGAGAAGTCACTCCAAACACAGGGCTTCCGTGGGTGAGCGCCGAGCATCTCTGGGAAAATTTTCAATAGTCACCTTGTTAACGGATAGTAGGTAATTTCCATTTTCTCGAAAAATGTTTGTTCCTCCTATAAAATGTTATTTGTGTAATGCCTTAAAATGGTGATGAACAAGTAAAACAATGGGTCTAAAGTTTCTAATTGTATATGTGTTATGTTGGCGAGACTGGATGTTTTCCTTCCTTGCTTATTTTCCAAATTATCTTTAACATGTTTTACTTACTTCCTAATGAAATTAAAAAGAAAGCTTATATCTTCATTTAGTTTTCGACTGAGTTTCCCCTAGGCATCCATGGTTACTGCAAACAATCCCATTAAAGCGCCGGACACACTGCCACCTCCCCAAACTCTATTCTCTAAATTAGAATAGTGAGTCCTTGGAGAGGGGAGTTCGGTGGCCTTTCTGCAGGATGGGGGTGGGGGGGTGGATTAGATGCCAATTACTGACAGCCGTGGTGCCAATAGAAAAATGTGCTCCAATTGCTTGTCTCCAAAACCCTGCTACTGACCTGCCAACAGCAGGGCATTGAGTGCACGTCCCAGTATGATGGGAGATTTGTTCTGATTTATCTCTGCTCTCTCACCTTGTCCCCTGTGTGTCCAAACCTGGGACTATGCAAAAGTGGCTGGCTTGGTTTAGAAGTACAAGCTGAGACGCTGAAACAGTTGACTTATTGGTAATTAGACCACACTGGTATTGAACCCGTGACCTCAGCCTCATTAGAGCCGCATTCGGGCCAACTGAATTGACCAGAAACAGATTCAAAACAGTGAGTGATAGAGGTCTTTGGTGCAGGGTCAAAGGCCTATTTACACTACCCAGTATCATAAGTGGCTTCTTACTCTAGCATGTTAAAGGAGCAGCGGCTGAGAAGAATGGCCATGTGGATGGGTCACAGCTCTCCGCTTCATATATGTGGATTGTAAAGCACAGCTACTCTGGCCAACTCCTACCTGACTTTAACTGGATCTCCATGTAATTCAAGGGTTAATAAAGGGAGCAACAAGTGTTTTAACATGACTTTTTTTTTTCTCTTTCACTTGCTAATGGCTAATAGTAACAAAAACACTAGGAGTAAAGCCCATTACTTTAGGAATGATTTGCTTTGAATGACACTCTTTGATTTAAAGCTATCCATGGCTAATCATTATTTTCACTCTTTGCTTTTCAAGGAAGTCTAAAAACAGATGCCTAGTGTTCATTTTGTGTAGAAAAGGAATCAGTTTCTCAGTGGTAGAGCGGGATACATGGAAAAGGCAGGTCACAAAATGAGGAGAGTCACTCTGTGCTAAATCAATGAAATGGAACCAAAATCGACTCAAAATAACAGAATTTTTTTTTTATGTGATAAGACTGGCATTTCAACTCAGTGAGAAGAGAAAGGATTACCTAATAATGGCTAGCCATTTAATAAAGGTAGATTTCTCCTTCAGACCACACCCAAAGTAAAGACGTTCCTGTGAAAACAAAACTTTATAGTTCTAAAAGATAATGAAGTAATTTAAAAATAACAATCTTGGAAAGCTTTTCTAACAATGCATGAAAATATAAAAACTATAAAGAAAAATATGAAATAATTTGACTCCATAAAAATTTATCATGAAAACTTAGGTATACCAAATACTAAATGTATTAAAAGGCAAACTGGGAGACATTATTTTTGGTCCTTATGGAAGAGTTAATCACAAGATATTTATGGTGCTTATGGAATACTTAATAATAAAGCATTTAGAAATTGACAAGAAAAAGAGGAATAAATTCAAAGACACAGAAGAAATGAACATCACTTTACATAAGAAGGAGCGTAAATGGCCAGTAAACCCATGAAAAATTTATTTAGCCTCCCTGGTAAATGTCAAGAATTGCACATTTTAAACAAATGAAAGTTAATTTTTCTTCCAAAAAATCAGCAAAGATAAAAGTAAAAATGCTGGCAGTGCTGCAGGGAAATTAGTACTTTTTTATACTACTTGTGGCCGTTAAAGTGCTCTAACTTACTTAGAGGGACATTTGGTACAACAGAAGCAAACCTTTAAAATTTGACAGGCACTATGACTCCAAAATTCTACTTGTAAGAACCAATCCAAAAGAAATAATCATGGTTACATGCAAAGATTTTGCTACTAGAATGTTGATCAAAGCATTTTTATGATAACTAAAAATTGGAAACAGCTTAAATCTCCAACAACAGGGAATCCATTAAATATATCATGGTGTGTGGTGTATGATGGAACTTTATGTAACCTTAACATGTTGTAGAAGAAAATTACATTTCATGTCATGGAATAAAATTCACTATTATCTTGTTCAGAAAAAATGTAAAAGTTGTAATATTATAAATTATATGTTATATATGCATAGGGAAAGATGGTAGAATAATATATATCATACATGTCAAAATGTTAAAATACTTTTCTTTAGGCATGGGAATTATGGATGATTTTTAAATGTCTCTTTTTATCAGATTTTTTTCTTCTAGAGTGAATATGTGTTACTTGGAGAACAAAAGATAAAGTACATATATTTTTTCCAATATCATAGATAGCACAGTTTCATCGTGGAGATTAAGTGGGATAATACATAAGAAAGTCCCTAACACAGGATTAGAAAGATGAGGGGGCCTTGGTACCTAGGATGTGAATTTGAATCTAAAAAATTACCACATGGTCTGGAAACTTGTAGCACTCTGGATTAAAGAAGATAGACTCACCTAGTTGGTGGATTGTCTGAGTCCCAACTCACCCTCTCTTTCTTTTGTTTTGTAGTTTGACTTTCGATTTTAATGGCTCATACATCTCTCCATAATATGTCAGGCAAGGTATGGTCAACTAATCTATGATAAAGGAGGCAAGGATATACAATGGAGAAAAGACAGTCTCTTCAAAAGTGGTGCTGGGAAAACTGGACAGCTACATGTAAAAGAATGAAATTAGAACACTCCCTAACACCGTACACAAAAATAAACTCAAAATGGATTAGAGACCTAAATGTAAGGCCAGACACTATAAAACTCTTAGAGGAAAACATAGGAAGAACACTCTTTTTTTTTTTTTTTTTTTTTTTTGTGGTACGCGGGCCTCTCACTGTTGTGGCCCCTCCCATTGCGGAGCACAGGCTCCGGACGCGCAGGCTCAGCGGCCATGGCTCATGGGCCCAGCCGCTCCGCGGCATATGGGATCCTCCCAGACCGGGGCACGAACCCGTATCCCCTGCATCGGCAGGCGGACTCTCAACCACTGCGCCACCAGGGAGGCCCAAGAACACTCTTTGACATAAATCACAGCAAGATCTTTTTTGATCCACCTCCTAGAGTAATGGAAATAAAAACAAAAATAAACAAATGGGACCTAATGAAACTTAAAAGGTTTTGCACAGCAAAGGAAACTGTAAACAAGATGAAAAGACAGCTCTCAGAATGGGAGAAAATATTTGCAAATGAATCATCGGACAAAGGATTAATCTCCAAAATATACAAACCGCTCATGCAGCTCGATATCAAAAAAACAAACAACCCAATCAAAAAATGGGCAGAAAAACTAAATAGACATTTTTCCAAGACATACAGATGGCCAAGAGGCACATGAAAAGCTGCTCAACATCATTAGTTATTAGAGAAATGCAAATCAAAACTACAATGAGGTATCACCTCACATGGGTTAGAATGGGCATCATCAGAAAATCAACAAACAATAAATGCTGGCGAGGGTGTGGAGAAAAGGGAACCCTCTTGCACTGTTGGTGGAATGTAAATTCATACAGTCACTATGGAGAACAGTATGGAGGTTCCTTAAAAAACTAAAAATAGAGTTACCATATGATCCAGCAATCCCACTACTGGGCATATGCCCTGAGAAAACCATAATTCAAAAAGACACACGTACCCCAATGTTCACTGCAGCACTATTTACATAGCTAGGTCGTGGAAGCAACCTAAACGCCCATCGACAGACGGATGGATAAAGAAGATGTGGTACATATATACAATGGAATATTACTCAGCCATAAAAAGGAACGAAATTGGGTCATTTGTAGAGACGTGGATGGACCTAAAAACTGTCATACAGAGTGAAGTAAGTCAGAAAGAGAAAAACAAATATCGTATACTAATGTGTATATGTGGAACCTAGAAAAATGGTACAGGTGAACTGGTTTGCAAGGCAGAAATAGAGTCACAGATGTAAAGAACAAACGTATGGACACCAAAGGGGGAAAGCGGGGGTGGGGAATGGTGGGATGAATTGAGAGATTGGGATTGACATATATACACTAATATGTATAAAATAGATAACTAATAAGAACCTGCTGTATAAAGTAAATTAAAAAAAAAAAAAGATGTCAGGCAAGGAACAGAGAGAAAACTTCCGGCCTGTCATTTTCAGATGATCCTGATCACATTCATCTTCTTCACTATACTGTGAAGCGCACTACAGTGTGACTCCCCCTCTATGAGGCAAGCTGGGGGGCGAGCCTTCCTTCTCAAGATTCCTGGATTCAACAGCAACCGCTGTATGTTCTATTATGTGACACAGAAGTAGAAATTATGCACATGCAACCAAAACATCAAAGTGAAGCACAAGGATTGGTTCTGGAACCCCAGGATGTTTTGGATGACAGGAATAAGTGCTTGGGCTCTGGGGGGCTCTGGCTGGAGGATAGCTTTGGAGTTAGTTGTCTTGGAGGCTGGTTACCTGTCAGCATCCTGGATTCACGTCTGGGGCCATGGGAAAAGAAAAGAATGGGAATGGAAAAGGGAGCTTTGTACAACACATCCTTTTAAGATTTGGGGTATAACACACCATTTCTTTGGGAACATTGTGGTATACCTTGTCACTAAGGGGTGTGTGTGTGTGTGTGTGTGTGTTTCTGCGTGCTCACAGGGTGCAATGCTTGTGGTTGGTGGTTCTTATAGGTGGGCATTAAGAATTAGAAGAGAATTTTTCCTTATGTCAGTGCAATATGGTGTTGGTGCATTGCTGGTGTCTGAAGGACACAATGGCAGTCCTTTTTTGGTGACAGTAAAGGGGCAGAGAAAGAGAGGATGGTAAAAAGAGTATGGAAGTGGAGACCATACTGTGATTGTCAGGGCTTTTTTTGTGTGTGCATCGTAAACTCCCCACCTAACCCCGAGGTTGCAAGACGTAATTTGGGGAAACTTGTTAGGGGGGCTGGCTATTCCATGACAGCAAGCAGGGTGGAAAAACTCAGCAAAATATGGATTGCTACCATAAATGTAACTTCCCTTTAAACCCAGAGCTTAATTGCCCTGGGAATACATGTGTTACATAGACAAGTGTTCTTTCTATGATTAATTCAGCTGGCTAGAGTTTGGTACTAATGAGACCAAGGCCAAGGCTATTGGCTCTATCCTCAAAGGAGCTGTTAGCATCTCATGGCTCCAGAACCGAGGTGACACCCTTCACCCTTGCACACAGGGTGTGGGTGAGAGAGTATGATGCCTGACTCCACTTTCAAAGCTTTTCCAACACCCCTGCTTTCCGCTCTAACACAGTGCTTCTGCTCTGAGTGCACTGGCAGTTGGAATTTTGTAAGATGACAATCTAATCAATGACATTGTCTCCAGAGCCTCACTGCACTTAAAAAGTAGAGGCTGCCTGCATTAGAGACAGCATAGGCTGCTCTGTTAGTCCTTTCAATGGGTACAGGTTGTGCCACCAACTGATTTTCACAGACAAATACAGCTTGAAAGAAAGCATGCCCAGGATACCCTGTTGCCTAAGAGTCTGACTAGGATCTTGCAAAAAACAAGCCTCCATTCTTTCTCCACTTTCTAAGGAGTAGTTGGCAATCTCCAGCATGTACATTTGGAAAGGAATCGAGTTGGATGTTCTACCTGCATCCCCTGGATTCTCTGCGTTGAAGAGTCCCATCACCTTAGCCCAAAGCCTTTTGTTCTGTGCCCCGTCGTGTAGGGGTTGTTTTCATTACCTCCACACCGTCCCTGTATTTATCAGGATTGTTCGAGTTGCAAGTAATTGAAACTCAACTCAAAGCCGCTCTTTTCGTGCATTCACATACCTGGGAAGGGTGCTAGGTTTGCTCGCAGAATCTAAAGAATAGCTGCAGGGATCAGAGTCTGAGAAACTGGAACGGGAACATGGCCCTCCCAGCGACCTCGCCCTCTCTCCCTTCCCCCTTTCCTTGTCTTGGCTTCATCCTGCAGAAAGCTTTTCTCCACGTGGTGGCCAGAATTCCCCAACGCACATCCTCCTAGCTTAGGAAAAACCGAGGACCACTACCTTCTCCAGAATCTTTACGATAATCGAAGAGAAGGGCTCTCCTAGGTCTCAAGGATTGCTTTCTGAGGATTAAAGCACTGGCATTGGCCAGGTCTAGGTCACGTGTCCACTCCTGCAGCCGGTGTGTCAGGGAAGCAGGAAGCAGAGGCCGGCGGCGCTGCGTGGTGCTGAGCGCCCAGCTGGCTCAGGCGTCGCTGGCTGACGTGGAACGGCGACGGAGCGCTCGGGCGCAGCGAGAGTGCGGAGTCCTTCGCGCCGAGCCTCCTGACGGCGCTGCAGGCGGGCGAGCGTCTTGGCTTCCTCACCAACAACAGCAGTGAGACCCGCGAGGCCTGTGCCGCGGAGCTGCGGCGCCTGGGCTTTGGCCGCCCTGCGGGCCTGACAGCAGCCGCAAGGTCTGAGTCAGCCCGGCCTACTGCACCGCGCTCCACCTGCTAGAGCGCCGGGCCGAAGGCCTACATGCTGGGCAGCGCGACCCTGGGCTCGGAGCTGGAGGCCGAGGGCGTGGGGCCCGAGCCGCTGCAGGGTGAACCGCCCCGGTGCCTGGCTGTACGCGCCGCCCGAGCCCAAGGTGTGTGCCGTTGAGATGGGCTTCGACCAGCCCTTCAGCTCCATGAAGCTCCCCAAGGCCGTTCACTTCCTGCAGCAGCCCGGCCGCCTGCTCGTGAGCACCGACCTGGACCACCGGCTCCCACTTGAGAACGGCCGCTTCCTCGCGGGTACCGGCTGGGCTGTCTCGTCTGAGCCGTGGAGACGCCGCCCAGCACCAAGCCCGGCGCTTCAACCGCCACTGCGGGTCCCAGGAGTATGGCATCCACCAGGAGCGCACCGTCATGGTAGGTGGTCGCCTGGACACAGGCATCCTCCTGGGCGTCACTTGTGGTCTGAAGACGATCCTGACCCTCATCGGGATGTCTCCACTCTAGGGGATGTGAATGATAAAAGATTTGAAAAAAAAACGGCATGGGAAACGTGCTAAGAATAATAGTTACTGCAGTTCTCCTTAACCTTCCCTAAAGCTTAATTGGTTTGCTTAGAGCCCAACGTAACAGTGGGCTCTTCTGAAGAAGCCCAGAGTAATACAAATGCACGTCAGAGAAAAGAAGTCTCTTCCTGATCATTTGGAATTTCATTTTTATATTGTCATAAGAATATCATTTAGGTTCTTCTTTAATAGATAAGAAAACGGATTCACAGATAATTGAAGTGAATTGCCCAAGACAGATTGCCCAATTGGTGAATAACTGGGCAAAAAGCTCAAATCTCGAATCCCCAGGTTTACTGTTTTTTCCTGTGTTAACCTACCTTCGACAGATTTGTTATCAAACTCATCAATGGCTTTGATGGTGGGAAGTTCAAGCCATGAATGAAGGTCTTAAAATCCCATTGCTAGGGTAGCCTCTTCTCTTGCCTCCAGGTCAGTAGGCATATCTGCTCTTAGGGGTTAATGGAATAGGTGGGTCCAGTCAGCTGCAGACCTGGGACTCAAAGAATAAATCCAGGCCTCCTTGTCTTGGTCATGTGGGCTTTCTGGAGCCTGTGACACAGCATCTGATCAGAAGGAAAGGAAGAGAGAGATCAAAATTCAAATCCGGTCTGGGATTCCACTTCTACTCAAGACGTAGGAAACCACAAGAGAACACTGCTTCTGCCCTAACAATGAGAAAAAGCTGGGTAACCGCTAAAATCATAACTTTTTTTTCAGCCCATGAGAAGGCTGAGGTCACAAGGCAACCCCAGCGGAATTCCAGGGTAGGAAGGGTAGTAAGGCACTTCCAGGAGACGGGCACAGAGGAACTGCTGTGCTTTTCGCAGAGCAGGGGAAGAAGAGGTAATGGCCAGAGGCAACTGCCATTTTAGCAAAGTTTTAGAGGCCAAGTGTGGGCTGATGTTAATTGTTAGTTACTTGGCCATTGACAGTGTGTTGGGCCCTGAGCAGAGGAGGGGCTGTTCCGAAGTGGTCAGCCTGATCTTGGCTCTCTTTCTTCTGGAGTACTGGAAGATGGGTGTATTGGTTATCTATTGCTGTGTAACACATTATCCCTTTAAGCAGCTTAAAACATCAAACATTTATCATCTCGAAGTTTCTGTGAGTCAGGAATCCTGGCGCAGCTTAGCTGGGGACCTCTGACTCGGGGTGTCTCAGAAGGCTGCAGTGAAGCTGTTGGTCACGGCTGTGGTTATCAAGGCTTGCCTGGGGAAGGGTCGGCGTCCAAGCTCATGTCCGTGGCTGTTGGCAGGGCTCGGGTCCCCACTGGCTGCTGCCAGAGGCACAAGTTCCCTGTCCCATGGTCTCTATTCTGCAATTCTCAACATGGCAGCTCACCTCCCTCAGAATGAGTGGGTAAACGAGAGAGCCAGAGAGGATGCCACAGGCTTTTTTGTCACCTCATCTCAGAAGTGACATCCCATCATTTCTGCTGTATTCCGTTCATGAGGAGTGAGTCACTAGGGCCATTAAAACTCAAGGGGAGGAAACTGCACAAGGACGTGAATACCAGGAGGCGGGGATCATTGGTGGCTGTCTTAGTGGCTGCCTATCACACAGGGGAAGACTCTATTTAGGGACCCAAAGTTAACTATTATACCCATAGGGTAGGAGGTAGTAAGTAGGTGTGAGGGGTGTTATGTGCCAAGTTTTGCAAGTCCTGGAGCCTTGACAAGAAAGTTGGGTCCGGCAGGCAACAAGGATTTGAGACTCAGTTGAGTTAGGGTGGAAGGGCACCCAGTCTTAAGAATGATCAAAGAAGGAAGAAAACAAACACACGTGCCCAGTGTTTTTGTTGTGTCATTAAATTCTTGAAACAGCCGTGCAAAAGGTATTAGCCCCATTTTACAGATGAAGAAATTAAGGCCCAGAGACGTTAGCTCTCTTTCTCATGATTACACACATATTGTGGTGATGGTTGCACAACTCTGTAAATATACTAAACGGTCATTGAATTGTGTACTTAAAATAGATACATTCTAGGATATGTAAATTATATTTCTATAAGTTTTTTTTTTTTTTAAAGACCACACAGGTATTATGTGGTAGAATGGGAAATTTCAGATTGTTTTAGACTCTGTATTAGTTTGCTAGGGCTGCCATAACAAAATACCACAGACTGGGTATTAAACAATAGGTGTTTATCTTCTCGCGGATGTGGAGGTTAGAAGTCTGAGATCAAGGTGTTGGCAGGTTTGGTTTCTTCTGAGGCCTCTCTCCTTGGCTTGTAGATGGCTGCCTTCTCCTGCGGCTGTTTTAACACCGACTCTCCTCTATTCATACACATCCCTGGTGTCTCCTTGTGTGTCCAAATCCCCTCTTCTTAGAGAGTCACAGGTCCGATTGAATTAAGACCCACCTTAATCATCTCATTTTAATTTAATCACTTCTTTAGAGACTTTATCTCCAAATATGGTTATAGACTAAGCTACTGGGTATTATGACTTCAACATGTGAATTTGGGGGAATATAATTCAGCTCATAACAGACTCCAAAGCTTATGTTCTTTTGTATACACTTTTCAGACAATAGAAGTCTACTGTTGTATTTGTTAATGAAATCTGCTGATAAATGTTATCCTGGCTTTATTAATATAATATTTGTTTTATTCGAGTAGAACAGTAATGGGAAAATTCTAATTCATACAGATAAGTATTTGCAAATGGTAACAGTTTTAAATGAACTCATACAGCAGTCTCTAGATACTCTTCAAACAAATTGATTCAAAGCCCAAAAGAGGAATAGTTGGATTCTTAAAAAAAAAAAAAAAAAAGTTGAATGACTACCAATATTTAACATCTGTTAATATCATTTATCACAAAGAGATGTTAAATAAAAAGCATCCAAAATGTAGAATAAATGCTGAGACTGTTTGTAATGTGCTGTTATCACATGTCTTGTCATCTCTTTACTGGTTACTCTACAACTTATCACACACTGGGAGAGCTCATCCTCCCAGCAGATGTGCGTGAGCCTGGGCCGACTTGGCCTGAGCCGGCCAACGCATGCAAAAGGAACATTAGTGCACAGCCGTACATGAGGAGATGCGCGTGGGCCTAGGTTTTGTAAAAAGTCCAGACACACAGGTTAACTTATTGGTGTCCTGATGTGTTAACATTTAATATTGAGGCATTTGACAGTGTATTTTACTGTTTTTTTAGGTAAAGGTAATTTTTAAAGATACTTGAATCAAACATTTGTGGGACCCCAGTGAAACCTAGCGTTCAGGTATGCAGTTTGAAATGACCTGAAATATATACTGAGGCTCTCACGCCTCCAGGGGACTTGTCGGTTTAGAAAGACAGACCCCTGGCCCCTGGGCTTGTACCAGCTGCATCAGAGCATAAACTGGAGGATGGGAGACCCACTGAGGGAAAAACCAGGTATGTGTTGGAAACAAAAATTCCAGCACAATTTGAACTAAACACTTCATTCCTGGTTTAAAGAGTGACTTGAGAATCCTTATTATCTTCTCTCCAGATCAACGACAAACCTTAGCATTCCTCAGGAAGAATCGAATGTCACTTAAAACTGCCTTTTTGTCTGCTTCCTCCCTCAATTAGAAGCCTTTGTAGGGCTGAGACCAAATGAGTCCATAAAAGGGCTTATTTACCGTTTGGCGCTCAGCTGAAGCCAGTCTCACACTTTCTCCCTGGTTCTCATTTATTCTCTCTCCACGCTCCTCTTTCCCATCTTTTAAACCAATTAGGGGAACTGCAGATTCGGTTCAAGTGCCACAAAAGCTGGGGTTTTTTTTTGTTTTTTTGTTTTTTTTGAGTATTGAGTTTTTCAGTCAACAAGGAGAGGCCAGCCAAGATCCCTTTATCTCAAAGATAAACAAAGGCAGCTAATGAGGGAGGTGGGAGGACTGGAGGAAGGAGAGGGACATTCTGGAAGCTTTAGTAATTTTTTGGAGGAGATAACATGATCTCATGCAGGCTGAAGTTTCTGCACTGGTTCAGCGAAGAGTCTGGAGATCACGCAGGGCTAATCCACTGGATGGCAACAGAGAGCCGTCTATGCCTTTGTCCCGGCTCCTGGCTGAACTTCACCTCCGTGCTGCTGAAGTTTAAAATCCCCTCTCTTTATTGCATGGAACAATACCAAGAACTTTGCTTAAGAGCTGTCTGATTGTTGGCTGTTTAGACCCTACCTTCTCACCCTTTGCCCTTATCCTATATCTTCAAGTCCAACTGTATTTTTCCTTATAAGGAGCAGAGATTTGGGTATATACTGTCACTCATGTTTTAGCCTCTGGGGAAAACTGCCAAGCAACATTTTCCCCTTTCTCTTTTATGTGAGAGGGTTTGCTGCTCTTTGAAAGTCTTTTTGTGTTGGTTTGCTTCAAATGGAGAAGAACTAAGTAGCCAGCCTTGCTGGGTATGAAATTGTTCCCCACCTACTTGCAAACAACAATTTGACCTGGTCCCCTGGCCTTGGGAAAGTCACTGCCTCCTGGCTTGGTTTGACCAGCAAGGGGGCAGTGTGAGGTCTTGTGGGAGGTGTGAGAGAAGAGTGAGGAAGGTCAAGGGGCTTCCTGCTCACGGGAGACAGACCCTCGGTTATACAGGGCCAGCACCAAGGCCTGCAGGGGCTGATGCTCTCCTGGGGCTCAATCAATGGTGGTGTTGTAAGAACAAAAAAATTGCCAAGGAGGAGTCGTGACGGGGTGTGGGGAAGAGAGAAAACAGCAGCTTCTTGCTGTAGCCATGTAGCAAGTTTGAAATAGTCAGAAAGCTCTTTGGCTGTGAGCGCAGTGGGTATGTGTAGGTGCCACTGGCTTGCCTGTCACTTAGGGGAAGGAAAGAAGGGAAGAGAGAATTCAGTTAGAAGAAGAAGACAAGAAAGAAGAGGGAGAAGACTGATGGAACATTCTTGTGATGTAGGTCGCCGTTTGAGACAACCCCCACTGGAACCCCCAGAGCCTTGCTGCTTTGGGGTCAGCAGCCACCCACTCGGCTCTCTGCCCAGGTCGTGTGTAGGGCATATCAGGAGCCAGATTCTGACCCCTGGGAAGGCAAGGTGGCCACAGGCTGATGGATGCACAGCTGGCAGATCCCCTGGGCCGTGGCTCAGAGTGGGAGTCAGAGAAAGCACGCCCCAGGGCAGTGTCTGTTTAGCGGAGAACTTGAACAGGATTGTGCAAGTTGCAGAGGGGCTGGGCCAAAGAGGCCTGTGTGAAGGACAGAGAAAAGGAGAAAGAAGATGCTAAGGGAGGCTGCCTGACCACCGGAGTGTGACTATTCAGGAGACCCTTAGGTGGGGACGCCCAGATCCTTCCAGGCTTGGACTTGTCTGTGACATCTGGTGAATCCCATTGAATGTAATCTCCTCCTGAATCAAATAACACTACGTTGTACTGATACAGCCTTATATAATATACAAAAGAGGATGGTTCTTGGCAAACAGGACATTGGAAAGAGGGGAGAGGGACCTTCTCTTGAGAGGTGACAGCATTTGGTTCTGCTCTTGGCTAAAACAAGAAACAATTTTTCTATTTCAAAGCCTGTGTATGCCCATCTATCATGTTTGCAGCGTTTTAGATTTCCTGAATGTTTAGCTGCCAAAACATCTTCATTTCATGTCTAGCAACATTGAGGTCAGGGTATGGATGTACACTGAGTTTCTCAGACCAATTGAAAGTTCTGACTTGATCGTTGAATTGTTTTTATTGGCTTCAACCCTTGGGAAAAACAAGACTATATATACGTATGGGACTTCACATATTTCAAAGCACGGTCATGTCCACTACCTGCTTTGCTCCACATAGCAATTGTGAGGTAGGGAGGGCATGAGGAGTAGTCCTAATCCACCAGGTGCAGATGTTTTAGCCCAGAAAGAATTAAGTGACTTATCTATGGCCACCTGTAAGGTGCTAAAAGCATGGGGTGCAAGTCAGGTTTCTGGTCTCCCAATCTAGTGTTTGTTTTACTTTTTAGCTTGACAGTTATTTTTCTTTTAAAATATTTTATAAGATATTATAGTTATGTTTATAAGATGCTTTATTAAGTATATCTTTATTTTTCTTTTCTTTGTTGGTTTCATCGCTAGTCTCAACTTTCTTTATAAAGTGACAACAGAACATACAACAGAACATATCAGGAAAAGCATCATAATGTCTCATTACCTTCCTTGGCTGTGTGCGTGGCAGGGGATAGGTAGAGAGTGGGGAAGATTTTAGGGCTGGAGTTTGGCAAAGGGAAAACTGTAGGGTGACCCCATCCTCTGAGTTCTGGAACAAGCCCTTTAACATTCACAGTCCTTGCCAGTGTGTATTTGCTATTTTCCTTCTACTAGGAGAATTGTTTATTTCTCTTGGATACAACTTTTGTGTATCTTAAAATGACTCAAGAACTCAAAGAACTTCTGCTCAAGCGAAGGAATCTGATTTCTCATAGTGAGAGGTTTTTACCTGATGATTAGAAGAGGGGATACTTTTTTAAGGTGAAAATATATAAGGTATTATCATTCTGAAGGTTTCTTTGATTACGCCTTGATAATTTTCAGTGTAATGAGTTTGGGAAATCTCCCAAGCCTTAGAACTACACTGGCAGACAGTGAAATGGTTTTAAAAGTCTTCTTCAAGTTCGCCACTTTGGTTGCTCTCTGTATTCTAAATCACCCAGACATCCAGTGGGATTTGGAACTGGCCCTAATGGAACCTCCAGCAGTAAGACTTCATTACACTATCCCTCATTTAATCTTCTCCTGTAAGATATTCCTAACGCTGGGTCCCTTGGCAAACACCCTAAAGAAGTTTCATTTCAATATTGCTTTGTATTTATATAACGTCTATATCTAAGGAGCTTAAAAACACTTATGAAGCCCATGCTTCATGACTTAGTTTAACCAAAAAGAAAGTCACCCCGCTTCATATTAACAAATTTAAGTGCTTCCTTTGAGATAGGTAATAGGAATAGCACTTTGCCTGCATGACACATTTCTCTTCCAAGAAGCTTGAAGTAATTTGAGCAACTGAACTACCAGAGAAAATAAAGAACAGGTAAGGCAAGTGCTTGGTCTTAAGTAACCCAGTAAAATGGGGGCAGAGTGGAAATCAGAGATAGAATATCTGACTCGCCCGTTACCCTTCCGTTAACACTGGTGACAAGTATGGTGACGGTACATTTTTAAAAAGTGGAAGGGGACTTTCTTTTGTTATTCCTTGTTACAAATCTTGGGCCGTTTCGTTTTTTTCTTGACTAAACATCCGTATCTACTTGGAAGAATCTCCCACTCTTGCCTCTGCGTGTGGGTGTGAGGTTGAAATCTTTATGTCCTGGCTGATTCTCCTAAGATGTTGGCAGACAGGGCAAAACATGATATGTGGTGAAGTCCCTGTTAACCCAGTACTTGGGGTCGCGGCGGTGGTGGGGAGTTAGGCGTTTTAGTTGTTTGAATCAAGTAGCTAAGTGAATGTTACATTGTAAACCCTTCCCTTTTTTTTTTTTTTTTTTTGCGGTACGCGGTCCTCTCACTGTTGTGGCCTCTCCCGTTGCGGAGCACTGGCTCCGGACGCTCAGGCTCAACGGCCATGGCTCACGGGCCCAGCCGCTCCGCGGCATGTGGGATCTTCCCGGACTGGGACACAAACCCCTGTCCCCTGCATCGGCAGGCAGACTCTCAACCACTGCGCCACCAGGGAAGCCCAACCCTTCCCTTTTCAATGCTCGTTATCTGTTCTTCTGAAGTGGGGAGCCCCTGGTTGAGCCTCCCCTTGATGATGCAGGCTCTCCGAGTTCTTCGTCCAGATAGTGGCTCTTCCTTGTCAGACTTGCTGATACATCAAACCTGAGAAGCAGGAACGACCATGTTCTGATCTCCATTATGTACCCCTGGGCTGTATTGTCACCAAATGTTGTGACATTTGATATTTGTGCGTTTGATATTTACCTGTCCCTTGACCCCTCTTCTCTCTTCCCCTGAATCCAGTTCTTCCAGAGGCTTGGCTGGGTGGCTTCTCATCCCACAAGGGTTCAGCATAGTGGAGAGGCAGGTGGGGGGTGGGGACTGTGTCTGAGAGTGCAGTGGGTGCTGCAGAAATCTGGGATGCCTGTCCTTCCTGTATCCCCCTCTGTTCTCCTCTTGCAAAAACTCAGAATGCAGTTCAGGAAAGGCAGAACTTTGCCTTGCTCTTTCTCCATTTCTCTTTTAATTGAAATATATTTGACATATAACATTGCGTACGTTTAGGGCATGCAGCATGTTGATCTGACACGTTCACGTACTGCAGTATGATTGCCGTTGGAGCGTTAGCTAACACCTCTGTCACATCACATAATTATCAGTTCTTTTCTGTGGTGGGAAGGATTAAGATCTAGTCTCTTAGCAAGTTGGATGTTTATATCCATATTTTATTTTGTACACTGATTCGGATGCCTGATCTCATAGCCTGTGCCCTGCACTATTCCTTTATTTGTCATTGAAGTTGGGGGGGGAAATAATAACATTTTCAGTCTCCTAAAAAGAACACTCTGGTGCCTCCTAAGAGAAATCTGGCTTCCCAGTTCCCTTCAACAGCATGAGCTGGTTCCTCAAACACAGCCCAACAGGGAACTCCTCAGGGAAAGTGCGGCGTAACTGGCCGTTCCTGTGCTCTCAGGGTAGGTTTCCTTACCCCAAAGAAGTCTGATGTAAGCTAAAGGGAAATAGAAGCTGAGGGATCAATTGTCCAGAGACTCCAGGCTTCTAAGAGCAAATATTCCATAGCAGAGACCTCTGGGCTGCTTGGCGCAGATTCGGCAACCTGAACTTGGCCCCCATCTCAGAGCACATATGGCGTTCCATGTCAGGATCACACACAGCAATATACCATACTGCGCATGGGGAAAATATTTATGGGATAATAAATGTGAGCAAACCGTGTTTGTGCTCGGTGCATAATCGCCAGTAGAACATGCAGATGAACTGATTTCTTCTTTCCCTGTTTAAGGAGCTGCGGCCAGATGCCCCTTCACACACACCTAGGAGCACAAACAGTTCTCAGCTCCAGGGCAAGGGATGAGGCTGGGGGAACAGGACAGCGTTAACTGGCTTAGGACTAATGCTTGTAAAGGACACCGGGACTTCCATGTGTGGTCTGGCTGAACAATGAACACAGATTTTTTTTTTCCTTTAAAAATGGATTATAGGGCTCCCCTGGTGGCTGCAGTGGTTGAGAGTCCGCCTGCCGATGCAGGGGACACGGGTTCATGCCCCGGTCCGGGAAGATCCCACATGCCGCGGAGCGGCTGGGCCCGTGAGCCATGGCTGCTGAGCCTGGACGTCCGGAGCCTGTGCTCCGCAACGGGAGGGGCCACAACAGTGAGAGGCCCGCGTACCACAAATAAATAAATAAATAAATAAATAAATAAAATAAAATAAAATAAAAATAAAAATGGATTATATATTTTTTATATATATGGAGTGTGGATCCACCCTGTGAAACAGACTTTATGTAGACCCTTGCAAGCACCAAGAAGAAAGCTAAGGTTATAGACCCTTGTTTTGGCAAACATGACAAAAATCCAGGGGAAGTTACCTAACTCAGATAAACTTGTCTGTTTGTGGTGCAGATATCATGGTTCAGGGATTTTGAGTCAAAGAATTCAGAAAGTACATTTTCAACCACAAACTGCATTGGATACCATGTGAACCTCCCAATATCCGTGCAATGTTACTGAGTAATTCTTGTACCTTGATTTGTAAAGAGTCCAGAGAAGAATTTAAAAATCTCAAAAAATAAATTCCAAAGGTTAGATTATTTTAAATTCCACATTTAGTAACTGTTGTACAAGTATCTTAGCAGAGGGGCAGATTCATTGAATAAAGGAAATAATTAGTGTTCAAGTATCATTTGCACAGTTGTGTAAATTTTTAAACAACGTTGAAAACTGAAGTTGCGTTTCTTTCTGTGGAAGAAATCTCTTGTAGTTTTCCTGCATGCCTGCCATTGTTATGCAGTGGGTCGATTTTCCTTCACATTCTTTCTGCATTATTGTAACAGACAAGTCTAAGACACTGTCTAATGTTAATGCTACACACTGCTGCCAATTATAATCAGAGCTAGTCAAAATAAACAAATTAAACAAATAAACATGTCAAAACAGCTCTGAGTTAGCGAAAATAAGCCAAGTCTGAACTCTCCCAGTGTTTCGGCGTAAATGATGGGCTGTGGGTTGTAAAACGCTCCATAACATTTTTTCACCTTTGCTAGGGGGAAGGTGGGTCAGTTTAGAATTACAGTGCCGCTCGACTTTGAGAAAGGGGTCTGCGGCTGAAACCAAATCAAACCCAAATGTTGCTGGCTTCACTGAGGGTAGTAATGATCTGCCGCATGCTCTAAATGCCTTAAAAAAGAAAGAAGGGAAGAAAGGAAAAGCAGTTGATTCTTTGCTGACGTGTTGCCAGAACCCCTAAATCACTGGAGAGGTTGAACACAATGCAGGTGAAACCATACCAAAGGCGGATGTACATTTCAATGCGAAACATACTGTCACTGTGACATTTCCCAATCAGCACATTTAAAATACTAGGCAATTAAGTTAGAAAGCTCTGTTGGCTTCAAGAAGGAATATAAAAGATGACTTTGCTACCCAAGTATCTTGGCCAGAGCTTGTAATAAAGTGAGGGGTATGAGGTAGAAGTTGCGTGTGTGTGTGTGTGTGTAGTGGTATGTTAATCTATAAAAATATGGAGAGAGGTTAGGGGAGAAGGCTGTCTCTCTGGCAGGTGGTTCTCGTAAAAAGGTGATCTCTTGAAGTTCAAGAAATTTAAAAAGAGCTCCACCCACTCCTAGGAAGCTTGCCACAAAGCAGGTGATTCGTGCAACCCCCTGAGTATTCTTCATTCAACAAATACCAACCTAGCACCAACCCCTTGCCAGGCACAGGGCAGCCAAGGTGAGCAGGGCTCAGTCCATGCCTTAGAGGAATCTCCCTGGGTCCCCAGTGGGAGGTTGAGATGCTGGGTGTCACAGGGAAGTGGGTGATGGGCAGCAAGGAAGACCCAGGGAGGCTGACGTCCCTTCCTATTCCAGTGTCACCTTTCACTTGTCAGGGAAGAGGCTTCGGGTGCAGTTATACTCCAAGGAGAGGGGCTTTGCAAACTCCAGAAGACGGAGCACTTGATTACTGCTCTAGTCTCCCATGGCTTTTATTTTTAATGTGCACTGCATTTGGAAGGAAAGGGGCTGGGGGTGGAAATCATTGTGCCTTTGAAATGTTGTTTTCTGAGGACAGTATATAGAATCTTGGTTATTAACAGCCTCTCACAAGACAGTTATTTTTGGAGTGGCCTCTTAGGAGGCAACCTCTTGGAAGTGAACTCATTTATTTTGCGTCTCACTGTCCTGCCATTTCCTGCAGAGAGAGGGGAAAAGTGAAACCACATGTTTTGAGGAGCGAACGGAGGAAATCCCTCGGAAGACAAATGACGACTCCTCTCCCCTGGCAATTAGTCAAACCTGGGCTTCAGGCCAGCCCAGGTGTTCCCGACTGTGTATAAATTTGCCAAAGAACAATGAAAATAGCAGCTGATTGTGCTGACAGATTCTTCTGGTAATTTCCTGTTGTTTGGCATCTTCGGGTTACTTTCCCACAATTATGGCTGCTGATGAAGTTGGGGGCCCTTCGAAGTCATTTTCTAACTCTCTCCTTGCCCTTTTCTGTCATCCCACCAGCAAGCAGACTCTTAGCCGCAACCTAAAAGAAACGAGACAATCAAAATCTGAAACCAAGTAAAAAAAAGTATTTCAAGAGTTGTGGATATTCTTTTCCCCCTTTCCCAGATGTTTGAATTTAATCCCCTTGCAAAATACATATTTTAATGAGTCTGAATTTAAAAGGGGGAAAAATGATTTGCACCTGCATCATATAGAGTTTCTTGGCAACCATGAGCTAGGATTCTGGTTCCTTCTGATTCTCCAACGTGCAAGTTGGAAGGTTTCCTTGTGTTGTCCAGGAATATCTAATCTCAATGAAGCTGGGTCAGCTGGTGCTCCTGCTGAGAGAGATCGGACTGCAGTTGAGCAGTGACCAAGAGAGGCAGCCCCAAACAAGATTGAGCGTCATTGTGATGTCCCCTGCCTTAAAAAAAGTGCCTCTGCTCGACTACTGCTCCCTGACCCCACTTGTCAGTTTAAGAAAATGAAACTACTATTATGTGTGGATGGAAGTTGTACTTGCACCGAAAGCATTTAGGGGTGAAATGAAAATAAGGCGAATTGCACAATTTTCTCAAATCTCCACATTATCCAATCTGTCAGGAAGCTGTGCATATTTTCTTGGTTAGAGCAACTATGTAAAAGATTTTTTTTTGGAGGGGATGGGGAGCTGGAGCTATTGTTGAGAAACTGCCAAGAAACTGGTTTCTTTCTCTTCACGTCCCCCGCCTCCTGGCCCCTCAAACCCTCAGAGGAGAGAGTCAACGTGAACACTGCAATGTGGGTTTGCAAAAGAGTTGCTCAGGAGGTATTAGACTAGAGCATAATGTATTGAATTTTTCTAAACAGGGCTTCATGTTCCCTATTAATCAGGACTTGCAGTCAGGAGAACTGCAAACCAAATAAAAAATTCCAGGATAATCCACAGCATTTGAGAAGAGGGTAAAGCTCGGAACCTATCACATCTGACAAATGTTCTCGAGATTGGCTTTGAAGTAACTGTCAGTGTAGTCTGTGCTGGATATACTTTTTCTAGAAAGACTGCATTTCTTTTTGTTTTAAGGTGAGAATTATGGAAAAAAAACTCATCGAACGTATACAGTTAAAGTCCAAAGGCAACTAGAAGACATTTTTCTAGATTCCTGGACCTCTTAAAAGTAATAACGAAACATCCAGGTGGAGTAGGGTTGGAGGATGTCAGAAATGACATGGGACATGACAAGTGCTGGTTATTTGTGATCTCTTGGTAACTCTTCCACCTCCGTTCACATACTCTGTTACCATATGTTTGGGGATGTTGATAAAGGGCACTAGTTTCATGTTTTCAGAAAAACACTTTAATTCATGTTATTTTTTGTTCCTTTCATCAAGACAGCCATTTGTTTACTCATTTTTTAAATTCATTAGTTGACAATTAGTTGAACACCCTCCATGTGTTGGATATAGTTCAAAGTAGTTCACCTATACTATTGACCATAATTTAATCTCCTTTCTCCCTGTCCAAAATCCTATGCACCCATAAGGTCCAAGTTAAGTAGTGCCTTTTCCATGGCATCTTCCTTTCTTTGCATTCTGGTCCTTATTAATCTTCATTTTCTCTATCAATGGCACACGTTCATTCATTCAAACATACTGAGTGAACACTTAAAATGTGCATTATTTCTTTTTTTTGTGGCCGTGCCACACGGCATGTGGGATATTAGTTCCCCGACCAGAGATTGAACACGCTCCCCCTGCATTAGAAGCATGGAGTCTTAACCACTGGACGGTCAGGGAAGTCCTAAAATGTGCATTGTGCTGAGGAGGGATTACCATGTTGATTAAGACAATCATGGTTCCTGGCCTTGTAGATCTTAACGCAGAATGGTGGCAATAGCCAGTTAAACAAATACAATACGGCACACTAAATCCTGTGTGTAGGAGGATCAGAGGCTGTGGGAACAGTGGGAGAGGCCCCAGTGGGTAAGTGATGTTCGAGCTAAGACTTGAAGGATGGGCAGTGGTCAGCAAGATGGGTGTGTGTGTCCATATTCCAGGCAGAGGAAGCAGTGTGAGTAGAGAGGCATGCTGGGAAAGGAACAAAGCATGGGGAGTGATGTGTAATCCCCGAATGTTTTGGGAGCCATGCAAACTTCCAGGCACAGATGGAGGACCAGGGAGAAAGGAGAGTGGTGAGAAACGAGACCTCAAGGGTAAGCAGAGGCCCAATCCTGAATGGCCTTTGAAACCAAGGTGAGGAATATGGACTTCATCTGCAGGAGGAGCTGCTGAAATGCTTTAAACAGGAAGTAACACGGTTAGACTTATGATTTGGAACAGTGGCTGTGCCCGAGATGTGGAGAATGGATGAGGGAGCAAGCAGTGAAAGTGAAAGTTGTCTTCAATGGAAGTCACCTAATTTTGTGCTCAGTCGTGTACCGTTTCTCTCTTTCATTGTTCTGTATTTATTAGCCTTTACTCTCCGGCCCAGTTACAAGCATCTTGATTCCAGGAAGCGTATTTTTTCCCTCTGTGCACAGTTGATAGTAGATGCCCAGTAAATACTTGTGGTCGTTTCATTTTATTTTTATGCTGCTTCCTTTTTAGTTTGCCATTTCAACACCTTATGGCAGTGCAGTAGCCCTGCAGTGGGCAGTAAACAGAGGGAGAATTCTGGTTGGGTCTCATGAAAGCAATATCGAAACCTCAATTTACCACGACAAAAGTCCATCCTTTGCCTTCCTGCTTTCTTAATTCCCAAGACAGAAGCATTATGATTTTTTTGTGCCTTGTGCATCTCCCAACGTTACAAGTTGGAGTACTTTTGCCAAGAGGCTATAGTAAGTGGTAAATTCCAGTTGAAGGAAAGTGGGACTTGTCCAGTCCGGCCAGAAGAGAGTGTTGGTGTTGTTTGAAAGGCCACAGAGGTTTAGGTGGGTGGTGAATCCTCCTGAACTTCCCTGGAAAAGTGGCTCCCCTCCACCACCCACCAGGCACATTCCTCAACGTCCACCAGGGAATCCGACACCGTTAGCACTGAGTATTTATGACCGACATTTGCCAGTGATTATATTAACAGTCAAATGATTATAACTCTAAATGTGATTGTGTGTGTGTGTGTGTGTGTGTGTGTGTGTACACGCATCAGGGGGAGGTTGGTTGGGGAAGAGAGAGTATTCTCAAAGCAAATATATTGTCTCTTTTAAATGGTGTCCCCTGATACCAGATTGGAAATGTTGGTCGTGTACTTATGGAAGGACACAGAGCCAGAGGATGGAGGCACTGGCGGGGGTGGGAATGTTTCACAGTTGAAGATACTGAGGCCCAGAAAGGGGGTCTGCCTTGGCCACACAGTTAGAGACAGCATGGTTGGAACTAAAACCAGTCCTCTTGGTTCCCAGTTTAGTGGTCTTGCGATGGTGCCCTGGGGCTTTTCCTCTGTGTGTTTATTACCTTCACACCGCGCTTGTCTGAAACTGAGCCCCCGGGTTTTTATACTTCTCGAGACATTGGATCTTTCCCCCACTTTCCTGCCATCTCTTGGGGCACCTGAAGCTCTTGTCTCCCGCGAGGTTTGCAGGTAATGCTCACACTCTGTAGTTGTCCCTCCTGTAATCACTTGACCCAGGAGCCCAGATTTCACCTGCAAGAGGTCAGGGCAGTTGTTTACGTCACTAATCCTCCAAGCTTGGGCACTGGCGTCCCTATCTCTTCCTCCACTCTCCATAGCTCCTTGGGTCGCCTGGATTAACATCTTCTGCCTTCACAAGCTGTTGGCTGTGATTCCCCATCTTCATTCATTAATTTGCCACTTTGACATTTTTTCCCCATAGCTATATACAGCTATATTTTCTTTAAATCAACTAATTTTTTAAACTTACATACATTTATTTAAAACCTTTGTTGCACTACCGTATATTGGTAACCAGTATCATTGGCCAACATAGAAGGTAACTATTAACAAAAAGAACGTTGTTAAATTCTCGCCCGATTCACTTGAGTGCTGAAAGCTCTAAAGTTGAGCCCTGCTGTTTTTTATTTTATTTATTTTTTGTTAGAAAAAAGTTGATTAACAAGTGGTGGAGAAGTTGTAAAAGCAGATTTCCCACTTGATTTAATCAGAATTATTAAAAGGCAACCAAGGGGATGAGACTTTTCCTATCATGTGCATCTGTGTTTTTAAACCACTCAAGTACTACCTAAAGTCTACTCAGGGGTAGTCCCACACCTGGGCTACCCTGACCCACAGAGTTAAGTTGGTATTTGGTAGAATCCTGATCTCTGTGGTTATGCTGAAGAGGCTTTGGCCAGTCATGCAACGTGACCTAACCTTCCTGTGTCCCTACCCGCTAGACGTGCTGGCACACCACTCCACACTACAGTGGGTTGTGTACCTGTGGTCCTGATTTAAAGCTCTCATTTGTACTGGTACCGAGTATTATGACCTAATTAGATAAGTTTGATGTGAATAAAAATAAATCCATGATCCTGATCAGTATAGTGTTTATGTCTGATCACAGGAGGACACATTCAAAGCTTCAACTTATTTTCTGATATAGAAAATGAGAAGTAGCCAGAAGTTCCTTTTTTGTTTTCTGCAGTACATATTCATCACGTGTCTTCTGCGTGCAAAGCATTGAGGGATAAAAGATACACACAACACCACTGCTTACTTCCAGAAATCTAAATGTTCCTGTTTGGTCGCGGGGATGAGTCTGGGCCAGAGTGCACTGAAGAGGGCTTGGGAAATGGTTCTGGCTTGAAATGGCGAGAGACAAACGGCTCCTGGTTCTAGCAGGCTCCTTTGTATTGCAGTCTTTGTGAAGGGTGCCCCCTGGGGTTGTGCAGGGCGCGGCCAGTGTAGTTGTATGCAGTGGTCCTAGATGGTGATTTGTGCATGTGAAGTCTTTTAGTGGAGGCCTCCGAATGTGCTTTTGGAATTCGATTTTCCAGTCATCTACTCAGCACCTTTTAATTATCAGAGCTATTGTAGGAAGTATGGGGAAGCAAATTTGGTGGAAGGTGCACCCTTGGTCCTCGAGATGCTTGTACCCTGGGAATATGCACCAGACCAGGATGAAGAGTCTGTGCGCTGGAATCAGACTGTCTGGATTCAGATCTTCGCTGTGTCACTGTTAGCCGTGTGGCACTGGACAAGCTGCTTAACCTTTCTGGGTCTCGGTCCTTACCCTTGAAATGAGCATAATGATAGCACTGATTTAGAGGATTGCTGTGACAATGAAATGGTAAAATGATGCCTGGCACCGAGTAAGTGCTCAATAAATGGTAACCATTATAATTGTTAAGAGAACAATTTCAAGGGAAAAAGAGAATCATTCCAAGGCGTTTGATAATTCATTCAGTAATGATGTTGTGCAGATTGTAAACCCAACGCTAAAGGAATTCAAATCAAGGAAAAGATGATCAAAGACTGATATTAGGAAAAGAATTGTCATACGTCCTTGCATTTCCAGCATGCTTTATTTCCCCCTCAGTTTGTGAGATTATATTCTATTACTGTTTGGGGAAATATGAGCAGGATTCGTTACCAGCAGAAGAAAAATTGGAAGACTCCTAGCATCTCCATCTTGTTGAATTATTTATCATTTCTTGCTGAGGAGCGGACTCATTGCTTCTTGCCCTGCTGTAGGTGGATTGGATTTGATTCCGTCCCCACGCAGTCTGGTGAGCTTATTTTAATAAGAACAACTTAACATTGTAACTATACAGTGAGGCTTTCATGTCCCTCTAGGACATTCTGCACTACGCACTCAGAGCTAGCACGGCTCTTCTGATTATTTCGGGTGAGGAAACTGAGTTATCCTCCCTAGGAGGGCTGATGTGAATAATCTTAGAATTGACATTTAAATTCAATCAGCACTTTTTTTTTTTTTGCATTTGTCAAGTGCCAGATACTGTGCTAGATGCCTTCGTGTCCATTATTACAATGAATGCTCAAAATAATCTTATGAGGTAGGCATTATTATTATAAACCTATTTTAAAGAGAAGAAAGCCAAAGAGAAGGCAAGTACCTTGCCCAAGGTCACCAAGGTAGTTGTATAAGGAAACAAGATTTCCAGCTCTGTTTTCATACTCCACGCCCAATCCTAGCATGCCTTGCTGCTCGAGGCTGTACTGGTTGGCAGCTTTCTCCCTCCTTCCCTCCCTCCATTCTTTCCTTCCCCTTTCCTCCCTCATTCTCTCCCTCCCTCCCTCCCCTCCTTCCCTCCTTCCTTCCTTCCTTCCATCCTTCCTTCCTTTTCTATAATTTTATTTTTGTAGAATATTGTGTCTTAGCTGTTAACACGGTGAAGTATCAGGGACATTGGATAAAATTAATCATGTTTGAGTTTTCAGTGCAAGCTAGAAAAATAAAAAGGAACTCTGAGTCCCTGGACTGTGCCAGGCATGTGGTAGCCACTCTACGCACGCCTTTCAGCCTTTCTTCTATAGGGCGGTTTTCTGTGCTAGGCATTGCTATGCCCACATGGCAGACAAGGAAGTGAGTCTTTGAGAGTCTCCGTGACTTGTCGTCTAGCTGTATAGCTACAGTGAGTGCTGGAGTCAGAATTTGCAGACAGGTCTGCCTAACTCCAAATCCGGTCTGGTCTTGGTTGCATTCTTTCCCCGCGCCACCCCCCCCAATTAAGCGTTAGCTTTGGCCAGCATTTGGAATATAGGAGATAGGTATTTAAGAAGAGGCATAGGGGGGTTTCCCTGGTGGCGCAGTGGTTGAGAGTCCGCCTGCCGATGCAGGGGACACGGGTTCGTGTCCTGGTCCGGGAAGATCCCACATGCCGTGCAGCGGCTGGGCCCGTGAGCCATGGCCGCTGAGCCTGCGCGTCCGGAGCCTGTGCTCCACAACGGGAGAGGCCACAAAGTGAGAGGCCCGCGTACCGCAAAAAAAAAAAAAAAAAAAAAAAAAGAAGAGGCATAGGGGAGTTTGCCCTATGGCAAAAATGAGGAACAGTTAGAGACTTGGGGTCTGAGCAACACCTCCCTCGTTGGTACCAGGAGATGACCTGGAGAACGGAGATAATGTAAAGATCAGTCAGAGCATCTCAGACCAGAGCCCTAGACTGTGCCCAGGGCTGCATTCAGCCCGTCTCACGCTGGCCGGTTCACGACTGCGGTTTCCCTCTCCGCTGACCTCCTGTCTCCCCTTCTGAGGATAAGATGCTGTTTACTTTCCATCCTAAATGATTGTGGTTCTGCCAGCTGCTACGAAGTCAGCATGTTCCAGGCTCCCATGTTAATGGCAGGGGGACTAAAACTAAAAGCAAGTGAGCGTTTGACAATAAATGAGTCGATTGGAAGTGAGTAGTGAGTGTGGAAGGGTGTGTGCGTCTCTCGCTAGTTTATTGACTCCGATATTTTGGGCAAGTCTTTAAACTGTGGTCAGCCTCTGTTGTGCCTGCTATAAAATGGGAGATAATGGTAGCACGTGTCTCTAAACACTCAAAGGTGCTGAGAGGTTAATGACTTAATGCCTCAAAAATTCTTCAGGCTCCATGGCCAGGACCAGAGATTGGAAAGGTTTTCTTCCCAAACCTTATCAGACTTCTCTCCTGGCTCTGAAGCTCAAATCTTAGAGGGGAATTGGGAGAAGTGTAGAAGAAAAATTGAAAAAGGAGAGGGAAAAAGAAAAAGAATTGTGAAGAGAGGAGGTAATCAGCAGGCTGCCTTCAGGAGTGCTTGGCATTCCCTTGGATAAAGAGAAGTTTCCAAGAGAAGAAGCCAGGAGTCTGTTCACACTTATTTTGCAAACCTCTATACTTGCATTACTGCTGTTTGGTGGGAAGTAGCTAAATTGTGTCAGTGTTCTAACTGAGAGCCCTTCCACCATCTGGGCTGGACAGTGGATTTATTTTTGGAAATCTAGGAGTCCTCAGATTAGACCCTGGTGCCTTCCGTGTGTCTCGTTCCCTCCCTCTTCTCTCATGTCTTTTCTGGCCAGAGCGATGCTTTAGGGCCACACCCGAGGGTAGAACATCATCCGTCCATGGGGCAGATGTCTAAGGACGACAGGGAGAATTTGACCTTGTTCTGTGGGACAGTTTTTCCCTTTAAGACAAAGTCAGATCTCCTTCCACAGACTCCTGAAGCCCAGGTTGAGCTCTGCCTGGCCCCCGCGTTGTCCCCAGATCCCCAGCCTGCCTGGCGGCTGTAGGGTGAGACAGAAGAGGGAGCTGGATGCGTTATCTTTTCTAATCGGAGGGAAACATTTTCGGCTCTTAAGTTTAACAGTTTTTCACACAGAATCAACAGCATTTTTATCACAGGACCCTGGGAAGTCCCTTTTATTTTGTTTTATTTTTTTCCCCATGTTAACCTCTTTCACACCAAGGACTCTAATCAATCTTTGCTTTCTAATGGAATACCAGACAGCACAGCAAGGACACTTAGAGACCTTCCCTCCCCACCGTTTTGCCAAGATACCGAATATCTTAATGGATTAAGGACATTTTGGCAGCATAATTTTGTGTCTCAGTTATTTGTATCGTATGAAGACTGGGTTCTCCTGTGCCAGGTTTTTTCCTCATGACCGGGAGCATTTCTTACATGTCCCTCTGTGCTCCACGGGCCGTGCCTGATTGGGGTGAATGAGTATGATGTGTGGGCACCGTGGGAACATGGGAGCCGACCCAGCATCACATTCCTGGGTCCCCGCTGTACGCTTGAAATAGGGCTTCTCTCTGAGTGCTATGGAGCAGAAGGTTTTTCTCCCCGACAGAGGATAAATAGATTTATGAAGCTGTTTTTTTTTTTTTTAGGTAACATAGAAATCTTCTTAAACCACCCCCCCTGTGCAAAGTCAAAGATGGCTGCTCACAGGATCCACCGCAGAAGTCTCCCGCGCATCCAAAGCCTTGTGGGTAAGTGCCGGCCAAGAGCATCTGTGTGCTGAGGTTGCCAGAGGAAGAAGCAATCGACCTCTGGCATTTGCTTTGCAACTAACAAAAGAACCAGAGGGAACTTTTCTGAAATGTTTGCTTCAGGGGACCGCTGTCGGGTTCTCTTAGAAAATCTGTTCAACCTGAGAGCAGAAAAATACCTCCTTTTGATTATTTTTTAAAAAAAAAAAGGAAGACTTTCATAATGTCACAGGTAGGCAAGGTCATGTCCTTCTGCTTCCTCACCTGCAGGAGGTGACAGCGCCCCTGGCACAAGGGCAGGGCCCATCCTCTCAGGCAAAACTGACTTTCTCAACAGCTGAGCGGGTAGCGGGGGACCATGGGCGAGGCAGAGAACACCTCGGACAGTAGCCGTCATGCACCACGTAGGGCTTTGATACCACATAGCCTGATACATTTCTTTCCCAGAAATGATTTCATTAGGAGAGAACATTTTATGGTAAGACAGGAAATAAGCGTTTTAATGGAAACTGTAGATAAATTAAGATGAGATTAAATCACCGAGAATGGTTAAGGAAGTGTGAAAAGGAGCCACATTATACCTGGGTGGTTCTCACTTTATGCATTTAAGTCCTTTTAAAGCATCTTATTCCTCAGCGTAGCTACACTGGAGAGCTCTAGTAACAGCTGGAAAGTGGGACTCTTGAGTGGACCCGTATGTTCATATTTTCATGTCGGGTGTGACATGCTTAAAGTAAGTCCGCTATTCAGATTACGGGGTAACAAAAGGCATCCCCGCTTACTTGGTGGCATACACCCTAACTGCAGGCAAACCATCAAGGACGAAATACATAGCTTCTTTAATTCCAAATCCAAAGTGATGATTCGGAAGCAGTGTCACAGACCCAGAACTTAATAAGCTTATTGCCTTGCCGAAGACCAGCAACACGACATCTAAAATTAGGGTACTAAGGAGGGGATAAAGGACTTGGGCATTTTCTCAAGGCTGCAGCTGGGACCCTGCCTCTAACCTGTGGAGACGAGAGTGTCTGGGGCCTGCTCTGCAGAACTGTCCCAGCCTGGGTAGGTTTAGGACGTGGGGTGGGCAGAGGTAGCCATGCCTCACTGGAAATGCTTCTTCAGTCAGTGTGTGGTATGAGTATCCCCACCAAGGAAGGAAGGGTGAAATCACTAGATCTGCGGCTTTTTCCCCAAATGCTTCCAGGGAGCTTTGCTGTTTTCACCTGGGGACACAGGTTAATGCAGTTGCCAACCAGCTGCTAAGTGCAACCCAAACCCCGGCTTTTTTAAAGTACTCAGTACTCACATAGGCAATAGATATTGGCACCTCGGGAAATACCTCGAGGTAATAGACCTCATTTAGGAAAAAAATGAGAGAACGTCTAACTATCTCTGAAGTGTTGATGTGGAAATCCCAGTGTAATGCTCTATTACCTTTTTTTTTTTTTCTCTTGATTCTTATTTGGAGAGACTCCAATGCAGGCGGCAGGAGTGCAGTCCTACTTGATACTCATTAGAGATGTTAGGAGCTCAAAAGACAAATAGTCCCTACTTGGGGACCACGTCTTTTGGGTGGCCCGCTGGATTGAGGTCAGCTGTTATGAAGGGGGCCAGGGAGGTAGAGTGGGCTGCTTTGCTCCTTGAAAGTAAAGTGAACCACTCTGTTGCATTGAATGACATGTGTTCTTGTTTCTGGGTCTGTGTGTGTGTATTTATACATACCTCTTTAACATAGGAAAATAGCGACTGCAACTTGAGCTAGGAAATCCCCACATCTTGGGTTCTGTTTCCAGCTCTTTTTGACTTTATAGAAGGACCTTGGGCTGGACATTGACACATGCTGTTCGCCGGCTGTTTCAGCCTGTTATGAGGAAAGCTAATAAACTATAATCACAGCGTCCTAAAAATGTCAAGCTGTTGTCCCTCGGGCCTCCCGTAACTATTCTCATCTGCAAAATGGAGCTGGTAACTCTGCGCCCTGCCTTCCTTACACAGATGTTGGGAAGCTAGGCAAAGAACATCTGTAAAGCACTTTTAGATTTTGGAACATGGGAACAATAAATGATCATAACAGCTATTTATCATGAGAGAGGAGATGACGATCTATTCTATATTTCAAGCCCCACTTCTCTTGTCTACTTGAAAATAGTTTTGAGACCATGAATTAAGGAGGAATAGTGTATGCAGTGCAGAATGAAGGAGGGGATTATGGCCTAAAAGGATGCCATCCTGGGTGAAAAGTAACTATGAAAGAATGTGGATGTGTGTACCAGTGTACGTATCGATGTACCTTATAAAGAAGAAGGGAGTGTTGTTGAGTCTGACACAGTCTATGTGAGGGATGGCAGGTGCCAGAAATCCAGGGACTTGTCTTGCCTGTGACCTGAGGCAGTCTGAGTGGGTTCTGCTTTGATACCTGTACTAGGTCAGGGATGACTTTGCAGGGAAAGGGAAGGTTTTCAAAAAATGACAATTATGTCTTGGGTAAACACCAGAGAATTCTATGAAGGTTAAATCCTAGAAGGTCATGGAAAATAGCAGTGTAGACCAACTAGCTAATATTTTGATGAAACACTTTTCCTTTTGGTGCTCATCCAAGGACGTGCCCAACAGTCACTTTCAAGCAAGTAGACAAGTTTTGGGAGAGCCCATGCTGAAAATGGTTAAGTAAGTCAGTTGTTTCATCTCTCTGGGGTTCACGGTCTCATTTATTTGGTCTTCAAATATATGCAAAGTAAACATTTTTATGTAACGTACTCAACTCAGTGCCTTGCAGTACCCAAAGCACTGAGATGAAAATGGTGTCTGTCCTCAAGGAGCTTGCAGTTTAGTAGGGGACTTAAGACTCTCCCATCATCTGTTCGTTTTCCCAATTATATTAAAATTGTCTCTTGCCCTTTCCCTCCCTTCCTGACTGACATTCTCCAGTATCATCCCCTGAAGGGTCCCACTGTCCCCGGAAAGCATCGAAAACTACTCCAACGAAGGAGGCCTTCCTGACACCTACTGTAGGTAGCTAAGACCCCCGGGTCTGTTCGTGGTTTGCTACTGTTCCTGCCCCAGCCATGGCTTCTTGCTGCCACATGGTGCCACTGTTGAGTGCTGGCAGAGGCGAGAGTGGCTTTTTTCAGGAGGGTCATTCCCAGATGATTCCACTTCTCAAGCGTTATGTCTTGTGGCCTCTTCTCCTCATTGGGTTTCTAGCTGACAGGCCTCACTGCCCAGTCCTTTGGGTTTTTTACACGGTCCTCCTCCCCACCTCAGAGGACCTTTGCCAGGAAAGTTCAGGACTCAGATACTGCTGGGCTCATAGACCCTTCCTTTTTCCAGTCCTGGGGACTCACTCCACTTGCTTTTCTTTTCAACCCCCAAAACACTGGAGGTTCTTATTCTCTCCACCCACTCCCCATTGCCCTTTAATCGATGACTTGCCTCTAAGATGTTCCTAGACCTCAGAACCACAAAACCACTGCTCCCTTCCACTTGAGGGAAATGCCTTCTCTATCGCAGGATGAGTCACTCCCCAAAGAACGAGCAGGAATAATCTCGAGGTCCCTTCTTGCTAAAGTAGTGAAAAGCAAAACATAGGTTATATCTTCAGCAGGACGGTCTGCTACACATATTAAGAAATAATTAAAACTAGGCAGAATGCAATAACTAATACGAGAATTACAGAGAAAGCGCGATGGGAACACAGATTAGGGCATATAATCTGGAGTAATCTGGGAAGACCAGATGGGGGAGGCGATATTTGTGCTGGCCCTTGACTTGCAGCAGGATTTTGACAGGTGAATGTGGCGGAGAATGGTGTTACAAGCAGAGAGGGTAGAATAAGCGGATGCACAGGGGTAGAGAAAACGTCTGCCATATTTGCTGACCAGTGGTGGGTTGGTGCTGGTGGTGGGGTTTGTATGGGGGCCACGACGGAGAGATACGGGAGATTGACGTTTGGGGCTTAGAATGTCCTGCTAAGGAATACAAACCTTAACAAGACCTGGCCAAAGCCCTATTTTCCTTTCACATTGCCATATCTCTTCTTGATCAGCTCAAGCCACATGCTAATCAAGTCATAAACAAAGAAACCAGAACAGCCAAAAACGAAAGTTGAAATTGGGTTGTCTTGATGTATCCCAATCCTGCATTTTTATTAAAAACAACCACAAAGTTCCCAAAGAAAAAAGTTAAGCTTACAGATTTCAGTAAGGTGAAATAGAATGTTTGAGGAATTTCAATAAGCCACTGAATTAATAAGTCTACTTTTCTCCATCTTCAAACAATTTTTGAATTGTGTAAACAGTCAATACTTCACTGTTATGTCCTTGAACTGAGTCCTTTCAGTTTCAGAAAGAGACATTTAGAAGAAACTGACACAAAAATTTCTTCTTTAAATCACCTTGTTGAAGTTTCTCCAGGGACCAAAGTCGATGATTTGTAAATTCCTTTACTCTTAAAATAAAAGACATTTTCATAAAAGAGAAGGTGATGGACACACCAACACCTACTCAGGAGGGAAAATAGTCACAGGTAAAATGTCATTTATTCTCTTCTTCACACGGGTGCGACAGTCTTACATTCAGTAGCATCCTGAGAGGAAGATGATGTCCACAAGGAAAAAAATAAGAGCCCTTTTACAACATTTTTGAAGAGTGGTAGGTATCAGGAATCTCACAGTGATAATGTTACCATCTTCTATTTGTATAGCTCTGTAAGCTTTTTTCAGGCAACTCAGAATCTCATTTGCCCCCTGTCACAGTCCCATGAAAGGAGGTAGGGTATAGATTCTCAGTTCTGTTTTACAGCTGACAAAACCAAGGCCTTGAGTGGTAACAGAACTGGATCATTGTGAGTGGGAGGGGAGGCAGATGTGGAGATGGGGGTCTCTGCAAGCTCACCGGGCCACACTCTTCCCTCTACGCCCCAGTGGTCCTACCAGACTGTTGCCCTACTGGACCGCAAAATTCCTGGAGGGTGGGGATTGTATCTTAACCATCTTTTGATCCTTCTACAGTGCCCTCTGCCTAATAGGTGTCCAATAAATGTTAATTAAATAAGTGCTGTAAAGCCTGAAGTCTAAATGGCTCTAAATTAGATTTTCAAAGCTTTCTGTGCCCTCACAGATTTTTATTAAAAAAAAAAGAAAACCCTTCGATTTCTTAATCTGGCAATGAAGAAAGAGACTATTAGTTCATTTTGTTCCCTGGGATATTCAGAAACAAATACTGAGAGCTACAAAGAGGCTGAGGGTTACTCTTAAGATAAACAGCAATAATGAATGAATCTAGAATACAATTCAGTCTCTTGTTTACATACGCCTGTTCCTTCTGGCTCATGGGTTTTCAAATGACCTTTCCTAGCAAAATCTGGAAATGAATAGTCTTTTCTTCTTTTCAACCAGTTCCTGTATTTCCTGAAGTCAGTTACCATGTGTCCTTTGACAAATGAGTTGCAGGAGTGTTGACCTTACCTTGAAGAACACTTTCTCCTGTATTTTCGCTCTCGCCCACATGCCACTTCTTCGTCTTTGCCAAGTTGGATGTAGTTAAGACCCATCCCCTCAATAATTGTGGAGCGGACAGTTTTTTTTGGTGGGATATATGTATATTTTTTCTTTAAGTGCTTGTGGGGAAGGGGAAGGGGGGATTTGGTGAGGAAGGAGCTTGTCCCAGTGGATGAGATAAGCTGTGTCTGAGCTGCAGGACACCAGGAGGCTGGTTTTGGGGGAGCAACAGTTGAGGGACATTGCGAGGCTGTTGCTGTTTGAGACTCTAATTAGCTGTACCCTTTTATAGCTGCTCCGGACACCCATCTACTGCTATAGCCTAAAACCAAGCATCAACAGGGACTCTACAGTTTTCATATTCCTTCATTTATTCTTTAAAAATAGAATCTATCATGCATATTATCGATAATTTGAGAAAAGCGTAAAGAAGAAAATATTTATGCCAACCTCACCACCCCAAACAACCATCTGTAAACACTTTTTGATCTCATTTTTCCCCCTAGGCATAGATATTGAAGGGTTTCATCCAAGGTTGTTATCATACTGTGTAAATAATTTAGTTAATTGCTAATAGATGCCTGCATCTGGAGATAGAGTCTCAAACAAAATAAAGGCTTTGCTCTCTCTGCCTCTCTTGGAATAGATTCCTAGGAAGGAAGCGAGGAGGTCAAAGGGTATGTTTTAAAGGAGATGTAAATTTAAGCTGGGGTGTGGAGGGGGGGGATTTTTCTTTGTACCCACCTACCCTCCATATTAGTTTATCAACTCATTCATTCCTTTGTGGTGTGGGCAACCACCATGCAACAAACTCCTATGGAAAGCCTGGGCGTGTAGCCTGGAGCAGCTCTGGGGAGCAGGGTCGCCTTGGGCCAGAGGAGCCCCAGGCTTGCAGAGCTGGGTTGCAGTCAATTCACCTGGAATCTGCGCTCACCCTGGTGAGAGCCACCCTGGTGAGAGCTACCCAGGAGCCCAGGTGGGATGAGAGGCACATGGTCAGCCCTGGGGTTCATGGTCTCATTTACTGATTTGGAGATTGTACATATCTGACCTTGGGAACTCTTCCCCATAAAGAAGCCCAGCGTGATTCCTTTCGTTACTTTGGCTTGGGCAGCCGTGGGTCAGCAAGAGAATCGGATTCCTCCAACTGCCTATACCATAGTCGACCGAGGGCTTCCTCTTTTTGTCCCTGTTCTTGAGAGCTTATTGTCTGGAGGGGAAGCCATACGTGAAACACTCACACACAAATACATTGATTTCTCTAAGCTGTTATTACAGTTTAGGTGTTAGGGAGGAAAAGTACAGGGAAGTCCTGAAAACATATCATAAGGAAAATCATTCCGCTGGGGGTGGAGTGGGCTGGAAAAGTTACTTCAAGGAAGTTATCACTGAATTGTATTCCAAAGAATGTGGAGGAACTTGTAGGTGAAGGTGGTGTGGGAAGGAGGGTGTGGAGATGTCCCTGGCAGATTGAGCAGCAGGTGTGAGCGCCAGACCACAAAGAAGCAGGTCTTTACCTCTACTGGTCACCCAGGGACGGCTGGCTTCGTCAGTGGACGGAGTGTTGGTCAGGAAAGTGGGGGCACCAACTCGTCCCGGTTTCAGTGTTGACAGCCCCGTGTGCTGGGAATCTCCTCAGTCCCCTGTAAACTCGGATGGCTGGTCGCCCTGAAGGTACCCTCTGCCTCAAACTAACAAAGCTTCTGAGTGTCCGAGGTTGTTTGTTCAGCACTGTCCTGGTCTGCATTCCTTTTTTAGGATGCAAATACTTCTGGAAAATGGCAATGCAGTTAGCCACTCACCTTTTAGTATAAATTGGTGTATTTCAATTCTAAATTCTTTCCCAGTTAGTCTCTGGCCAGGGAAGTGACGGTGATACCTGGAAGGGAATGGGAACATGGAAGAAGAAGTTTTTAACACCCAGAGAAAAAAAATAAGGGCTTGATGAAGACATGCTTGATCTGCATCATTAGTTTACCTGTGACTAGGTTACCTTAGGCCTATATTCTTCTGTGTCTTGACTTTTATCTAAGAAATGGGAATAGCAGTAATTCTTGTTCAGGTAAGAAATCACAAAGATGGTGGGCCCATGGTACTTTTGGTTGATGGCATATGGCAGCAAGGACCTTCATTTTCTGTTCTCAATTCCAGGGAACTCTCTCTCCAAGTTGTCTTGGTATCCACTTGTGCAAAGCAAGTCACAGGTGAAACAGTGACACTAAGGGTCTTCCTGCATTTTGAAGAACCTGAGGACCAGTCACATGTTAACGGCCTACATTTGTGCAGTGCTCACAAGGCACTTTCACACATATTATCTTCTTAGAGCTCTACAAAATTTCAAGGAAAAATAACAATAACCAACATGTGTTTAGCACTTCCTCTGTGACAAGTTCTATCCTAAGTGCTTTAATTGAACCTTGTCATTTAATCCTCACAATAACGCAGCGAGGCAGGTATTATCATCGTGTCATCGACACACGTGCATTTTACATCTGGCAAAGATAAGGCTGGAATGCTTGAAGAACTTGTCCAAGGTCAGACACCTAGACCATGTTGCAGCCAGGAGTTGAATCCAGTCACAGTGGTGCTGGAAGCAGCTCCAATGTGGGGACGGTGTTGTTACCACTCCCATCTTATGGCAAAGGGATCTGAGGCTCAAGGTACTTGGGTCTTGTGGAAACCCTGGTGTTATAGAGAGACCAGACCTCAGGAAACTCAGAGGCCCTTATATTAAAAGGGAACTCTGATTCCCACCCCCCGCCACCCCTGGCCCCCATCCTTTTGTGCAGGATGACATGGGCATTTTGTTTTATATCAAGCAGCCGGCTGCCTTGTGTCGGGGAAATCAAAGTTCATTAGAAGAGGAAGTGCGGAGGGGACAGAACAGCTCTTGCATTTGTAGTCAGGACATCATCCACCCAAGAGAGGATGGGCAAGGTGAGGCTGGTCCACAGCCGCATAGCAGAGGGGAGGTGCCCTGGGATGGGGGACGATGACCTTGAGGAAAAGTGCCGAGGCAGGCTACTTAATCAGTGGTTTCACTCCATATCTTGGGTTTAGTTTGGACGGACATAGCTCCCTTTCCTCCCCTTGGTGGATCAGTTGACGAGGGAACAATCTTGGTAGAACATTGAGTTAGAAAGGAGCTGGATTCTGGAACACTGGAGTCCATGAGCACACCTGAGTGATTCCCTTCCTGAGCTTGGCAGGTCTGTAACTTGTAAATCTGGTAGGTCAGTTGCAAGGGACCCCCCCACCCAGTGAAGTCTCCCTGTTAATTCACAGTCCAGACACAGCCTCCCTGTTACGGTAAAGCTCTCAGTTACCCTTCCTAGCCTCCTAGCCTGAGCATTTGGTGGCTGGTTAGATTTGACAGTGTTTAATATTAGCCGACCTACATTTTATTAAGGAGATAAACCTTGAGAAAGAGAAGGAGAAGCTGTTTTGGGATAAATTCTATAATACGCCAGGTATAATTTGGAGGCTAGCTACTGTCATGAATCATCCAGACCATTTCCACGGAAGACTGACGGTTGGGTGGGTAACCCTTTAGAGAATCCTGATGGATAAATATTTGGTTCGCTTTCTGTGGCTATCTTCTGGTTTCCGACTTCTGTTCATAACGGGTATGTGAGTGCATGAATGCCTAACCTTGCTCCGTTTAGTCCTGTGTAGACTGGATACTACAGCACTATGTTTTTCAGGTGAATTCAGCCCCCCTCCCCCCATGGAGTTAACTTGTCCAAAGTAAACTCTCGGAAGCATAATAAAAGGCTGTGTTCCAGGTTTACAGACTCTAGGTCCTAAGGACTTCAGAGAGCCTTTGATTACCGCTGGGAGACGCCCACTAAGAGTCCCCCAAGTGTCCTCTAGGAAGGGATGCCTCATCATTTAGGGAGATGCCCATTAGACCCTTTGCCCTTTGCTCCTTTCATTAGTTTTTCTTTCTCTCTTTTCTGAAAAGAAGCTAAGTGAAGTTTTTCACATTCCTCCCCAGCGTTGGGTACCTGCATTTGAGTGGAGCAAGGGTAAGGGGGTAGGTTAAGTGGAAACAAATGTGAAGGTGACTGTCTGCCGGTTCCATGGAATGAAATTCCCAGGAGGCAGGCAGGCAGCCCGTCCAGGGACAGTGGAATCCGCCGAGAACGAGCATCAGCTCGGTCTGGATAAAGAATTGTCAGGACTTGCTCTTCTGTTTTTTACCCCTCTGCCAGAATTGTGTCCGTACTTTTATTCTCCAGTAAGCCCTTAATTTCTAAACACCTACTGTGTACGTCACAGGGCAGTGTTCTGGGCCCTGTGGGGGGGCACCTTGGCTCTATCCCCACAGAAGCTTTAATAGAGTTCAGGGTTTTATTTTCGCTTTTAAAAATAGTGATGTGTGGTCTTGAGACGGAGTGAATAGTTCAGCTAATAAATTCCTGAGACCCTTCAGCACAGAGGTGAGGGCCCCATCTCTCACACGTGTCTCCGACTCTTGACCTGTGTAGCCCTTTGCCACACTGTAGCAGAGCCTCTTCATATTAATACCAATTTATCATGATTCCATTTACATGTTCTTTTTTTTTCATCCAAGAGAAAGAGACAGAAAGCATCTGCATATCGAGTAATGTTAGCTACAGCTGGTGGCTCAAGTGCGAATCAGTCTGACAGCCCCATTTATTATATCTGGGTAGGTTTTATTATGGAGACTCTCACATTTGAACTTTCCCTCTGTAAGATATGAAAGAGTCTCTCATGTATTCCTATCTTGCTTTAAAAACAACATTTTGAAATGCAGGGGAGATAGCAGCTATAGATAACATTTCAGTTATAATAAGAGAGGCCAAATGTTAGCCAGATTTAAAACAATAACAACAATAAAGACACTTAGAAGTGTTATTCGTTATTAAGCCATACGGTCCATGTTACCACGCTGTTCTTTGTTCCCTGCCTGTGTTGTCAGCATTCATGTGATTGTTGTGATCTGTCGTGTCTAGTGCATCACACTTTTCAATACATTAGGCTGATAACTCTGGTCCTTTTAAGAGCAGTGTCATGATCCGTTTCCCTCTGGGTGGGGCTGGCCATCGATGTTAAAACGTGTCATTGTTAAAACAAACCAAATTAATACTGCCACTGAAACCACCCCCCCACCACACACACACACACTCCTTTCTGTCGATTTACAAGTCAGCCATGTGAGGCGAAGTAATACATTGGGGTAATAACTACATCGGGGTAGTTATGGGAAACCTTCAAAGAATTGACCTATCAGTTAGCTTTGTTCACTGTAAGTGACTGAAGACTTACACGTAGCACATGTTAGTGTGCATGTTGCATGTGTCTCAAACAGCAGTGATGCTTAGTAACTATTGTTTGTCCATCCCTAGCTCTTTGACGAATAAAAGAATGACTCTGTTCCCTCCTAACTTCACTGGATCAGGTGGCTCAGCAGGTGCTGTCTGTCATCCCGAATCCCGGGACACAAGCCCTCAGCTGAGGCCTGACAGCCAAGCAGGGGTCACACTGGGTATTTTCTCCTTGCCTTCCCTCCTTACTTGCCCTATTTTTTAAATGAGTCCCAGTACTCAACACCAGGAAACAGGAACTAAAACAGGGCTCCCGTTCAGCAGACTGGTGGTCAGCATGCAATTGTTTATGTAAATCTGCGCAAATCCAATATGTTTATTTTTTTATGTCAATGTGTCTTAACATTTCCTGTGTGAGAATTTTTTTTTAAAGCAAACCATTTGCATGCTATAAACTTGATTTTTAAGACATTCTAAAACTGCAGGCCTCATATTTCTATGTCAATTAAGATAAAAATGTGTAGAGAACATTTATGAGCATTCCAATACTCATGGGCCTCTGTTAGTTGCAAATTAAGATGGTATTCTTTTCCTGCTCCTTTATGGGTCTCTGTCAGATTTCTCTGGGTCTTCAGTCACCTTCACTTAGCTCCCTCTGACTTACCCATTCTTGATCACCATCTCCTTTATTCTTTTGTTTATGGTCTTTGTGTGCCTGGAGCACCTACTTTTCCCCAATCCACTACCGTCCTTGACTTTTATTATTTGAAGAGCTTTCACATTGTTAATTTCAATTCTATTTTTTTGCCCCCTCTTAAAACATACCTACAACACACACACACACACACACACACACACACACACACACACACACACAGAGTTCAGGATACCCCTTAGCCTAGAGGAGAGGTTCAACATATGTTAAATCAAAGATAATTATAAAGTAAAATGTGATAAACATTGTGGGAAAGATCAAAGCCCAGTGCATGTAAAGGTGGAGAGATTTAATGGGGAAAGTCTTCTTTTAGAAAATGTATTTTATTCTTCCTATAAAAATAACACACATTTAGAGTGATGTCAGCAAGAGGGCTGATAAGGAAGCATCAGAGCCTTATTCTCCCACAGAGACACATAATTAACAATGATATACAGACCAGAATATGTTTGCAAGAACTCTAAAGACCAGTTGAGAAGCTTCAACACCTAGACCACCATAAAACCAAGAAGGGATCCCAGTGAAAGAGTTAGGAAAGTTCACTGCATTTTACAAACTTGTTCATGCCCCTCCCTCTATCTGGCCTGGTGTCTCACATACCAGGAATCATTCCTTGGGACAGAAACAAAAGAGGGGAATGTGAAGCCAAATTTTGACTAGTCTGGGGGCTGTCTGAGGGACTGGTATCTGTCTCTCCTGAGTCAGAGTGCTGATGGCACCAGTATCCTCGTTTGGAAGCTGTGGAAAACAAATAGAATCACAGCAACACATTAGTGCTGCAGTTCTGCAGGCAGGTGCCAGGGGGAGCAAGAGATTACAGCCTTCCGAGAAGAACCAGGGACAAGCTGTCTAGGGAGTTTGAGAGGACTCTGCACATGCCAGAGAAGATACATCCTCAGAAAAGGTTTGAGAGATCCTAGAATCTCTAGCTGAGCTGATGGTGAAAGTCTTCCCCTGCATGAAGCCAATCCATGAAGTTTGGAAGCAGTAGTTGTTTCTTCAAATGCCTAAGCCTCAACAACAACAACAACAACAGAAAATAAGGCACACTAAGATAAAAGGAAACATGGCTAAATCAAAGAAACAAAACTCCAGAAACTGACCCTAAAGAAACACAGATCTATGAGCTGCCTAACAAAGGACTTAAAATAACTGTGCTCAATGAACCAAAAGAGAACACAGACCATTAAACAAAATCAGGTAAACCATACATGAACAAAATGAGCATACCAACAAAAACAGAGACACTAATAAAAAAGAACCAAACAGACTCTGGAACGGAAAAATAAAACAACAGCTAAAAGAATTCATTAGAGGGATTCAACAATTGACTTGATGAGGCAGAAGAAAGAAATTGAAGACAAGCCATTTAAAGTCACTGAGTCAGAGGAGCAAAAAGAAAAAAGAACGAAGAAAAGTGAACAGAACCTGAGCAACTTATGGGACACTACCAAGAAGCCCAATATATACCTTATGCAAGAAGCTCAAAGTCTCCAACCAGGATAGATCCAAAGAGGCCCCCACGAAGACCCACACAAGATGGGAAGTTCAGCAGAGATAGCGTTGGCTCTTTATCTCTTGGTGAAGAAGTGTTCCATATTCTTATGAACCTCAGTGGGGATTGAAAGATGGTATGCATGACAGTGCCTTTCCCAACAGTATATAAAGGTGTACTTTGTGACATCAATCATATGAAGTGAAGGAAGGAGTTTACAAGAATAGAGTTGTTGTGTGCTATTGAAATTAAGTTGTGATCAGATGAGAATAATATAACTCTAATATATTTAAATATATATATTTTAAACTTAATATATATATATTTTATCAAATTGAAATGGTATCTACCAAGAAAATATCTATAGAATGTACACAAAAGGAAGTCAGAAGTATGTCACCACACACACACACACACACACACACCATCAATGAAACACAAAGGAAATTAGTAAGAGAGGAAAGGAGGGACAAAAAGGTACACGACATGCAGAAAACAATGAAGAAAATGGCAATAGTAATTCCTTCTAAATAAATATTTACCTTAAATGTAAATGGAATAAACTCCCCAATGAAAAGACATAGATTGGCTAAATCAGTTTTTTAAAAAGGGTTCAACTATATGTTGTCTACAAGAAATTTCACTTTACATTTCAGGACGCACATAGTTGGAAAGTGAAATGATGGGAAAAAAACGTTTCATGCAGGCGGTAACCAAGAGAGGTCAGAAATAAAGGATACTTCACAATACTAATATCAGACAAAATAGACTTTAAGTCTATTACAAGAGAAAAAGAAGGACTTTATATAATGATAAAAGGGTCAGTTCACCAAGATATTACAGTTATAAACATATATGCATCAAACATCAGAACTCCTAAATACATGAAGAAAACAGCTATAAAACATTTCTTCAGATTTGATGGAAAAATCAAAAGCTTTACGGACAAGCAAAAGCTAAGAGAATTCAGCACCACCAAACCAGCTCTACAACAAATGCTAAAGGAGCTTATCTAAGTGGGAAACACAAGCGAAGAGAAGGATCTACAAAAACAAACCCAAAACAATTAAGAAAATGGTAATAGGAACATACATATCGATAATTACCTTAAACGTGAATGGATTAAATGCTCCAACCAAAAGAAACACGCTTGCTGAATGGATACAAAAACAATACCTGTATATATGCTGTCTACAAGAGACCCACTTCAGACCTAGGGACACATACAGACTGAAAGTGAGGGGATGGAAAAAGATATTCCATGCGAATGGAAATCAAAAGAAAGCTGGAGTAGTAATGCTCATATCAGATAAAATAGACTTTAAAATAAAGAATGTTACAAGAGATAAGGAAGGACACTACAAAATGATCAAGGGATCAATCCAAGAAGGTATAACAATTATAAATATATATGCACCCAACATAGGAACACGTCAATACATAAGGCAACTGCTAACAGCTATAAAAGAGGAAATCGAGAGTAGCACAAAAATAGTGGGGGACTTTAACACCTCACTTACACCAATGGACAGATCATCCAAGCAGAAAGTTAATAAGGAAACACAAGCTTTAAATGACGCAATAGACCAGATAGATTTAATTGATATTTATAGGACATTCCATCCAAAAACAGCAGATTACACTTTCTTCTCAAGTGTACGTGGAACATTCTCCAGGATAGATCACATCTTGGGCCACAAATCAAGCCTCAGTGAATTTAAGGAAACTGAAATCATATCAAGCATCTTTTCTGACCACAACGCTTTGAGATTAGAAATCAATTATAGGGGGAAAAAAAGGTAAAATACATGGAGGCTAAACAATACATTATTAAATAGCCAAGAGATCACTGAAGAAATCAAAGAGGAAATCAAAAAATACCTAGAGACAAATGACAAAGACAACACTACTATCCAAAACCTATGGGATGCAGCAAAGGCAGTTCTAAGAGGGAAGTTTATAGCAATACAATCCTACCGCAGGAAACAAGAAAAATCTCAAATAAACAATCTAACCTTACACCTAAAGGAACTAGAGAAAGAAGAACAAAGCCCAAAGTTAGCAGAAGGAAAGAAATCGTAAAGATCAGAGCAGAAATAAATGAAGTAGAAACAAAGAAAACAAGAGCAAAGATCAATAAAACTAAAAGCTGGTTCTTTGAGAAGATAAAATTGATAAACCATTAGCCAGACTCATCAAGAAAAAGAGGGAGAGGACTCAAATCAATAAAATTAGAAATGCAAAGGGAGAAGTTACAACAGATACTGCAGAAATACAAAGCATCCTAAGAGACTGCTACAAGCAGCTCTATGCCAATAAAATGGACACCCTGGGAGAAATGAACAGATTCTTAGAAAGGTATAACCTTGCAATACTGAACCAAGAAGAAATAGAAAATATGAAAAGACCAATCACAAGTAATGAAATTGAAACTGTGATTAAACATCTTCCAACAAACAAAAGTCCAGGACCCAGATGGCTTCACAGGTGAATTCTATCAAACATTTAGAGAAGAGCTAACACCCATTCTTCTCAAACTCTTCCAAAAAATTGCAGAGGAAGGAACACTCCCAAACTCATTCTATGAGGCCACCATCACCCTGATATCAAAACCAGAGAAAGATACGACAAAAAAAGAAAATTACAGACCAATATCACTGATGAATATAGATGCAGAAATCCTCAACAAAATACTAGCAAACAGAATCCAACAGCACATTCAAAGCATCATACACCATGATCAAGTGGGATTTATCCCAGAGATGCAAGGATTCTTCAATATATGCAAATCAACCAATGTGATACACCATATTAACAAATTGAAGAATAAAAACCATATCATCCTCTCAATAGATGCAGAAAAAGCTTTTGACAAAATTCAACACCCATTTATGATAAAAACTCTCAAGAAAGTGGGCATAGAGGGAACCTACCTCAACAAAATAAAGGCCATATATGACAAACCCACAGCAAACATCATTCTCAATGGTGAAAAACTGAAAACATTTCCTCTAAGATCAGGAACAAGACAAGGATATCCACTCTCACCACTATTCAACATAGTTTTGGAAATCCTAGCCATGGCAATCAGAGAAGAAAAAGAAATAAAATAAATACAAATTGGAAAAGAATAAGTAAAACTGTCACTGTTTGCAGCTGACATGATACTATACATAGAGAATCCTAAAGATGCCACCGGAAAACTACTAGAGGTAATCAGTGAATTTGGTAAAGTTGCAGGATACAAAATTAATGCACAGAAATCTCTTGCATTCCTATATACTAATGATGAAAAATCTGAAAGAGAAATTAAGGAAACACTCCCATTTACTATTGCAACAAAAAGAATAAAATACCTAGGAATAAACCTACCTAAGGAGACAAAAGGCCTGTATGCAGAAAACTATAAGACACTGATGAAAGAAATTAAAGATGATACCAACAGATGGAGAGATATACCATGTGCTTGGATTGGAAGAATGAATATTGTGAAAATGACTCTACTACCCAAAGCAATCTACAGATTCAATGCAATCCTTATCAAACTACCACTGGCATTTTTCACAGAACTACAACAAAAAAGTTCACAGTTTGTATGGAAACACAAAAGACCCCAAATAGCCAAAGCAATCTTGAGGGAAAAAAATGGAGCTGGAGGAATCAGACTCCCTGACTTCAGACTATACTACAAAGGTACAGTAATCAAGACAATATGGTAGTGGCACAAAAACAGAAATATAGATCAATGGAACAGGATAGAAAGCCCAGAGATAAACCCACACACCTTTGGTCAACTAAGATATTTACAAAGGAGGCAGGGATATACAGTGGAGAAAAGACAGTCTCTTCAATAAATGGTGCTGGGAAAATTGAACAGCTACATGTAAAAGAGTGAAATTAGAACACTGCCTAACACCATACACAAAAATAAACTCAAAGTGGATTAAAGACCTAGATATAAGACCAGACACTATAAAACTCTTAGAGGAAAACATAGGAAGAACACTCTTTGACATAAATCACAGCAAGATCTTTTTTGATCCACCTCCTAGAGTAATGGAAATAAAAACAAAAATAAACAAATGGGACCTAGTGAAACCTCAAAGCTTTTGCACAGCAAAGGAAACCATAAACAAGACGAAAAGACAACCCTCAGATGGGAGAAAATATTTGCAAACGAATCAACAGACAAAGGATTAATCTCCAGAATATATAAACAGCTCATGCAGCTCAATATTAAAAAAACAACCCAATCAAGAAATGGGCAGAAGACCTAAACAGACATTTCTCCAAAGAAGACATACAGATGGCCAAGAAGTACATGAAAAGCTGCTCCACATCACTAATTATTAGAGAAATGCAAATCAAAACTGCAATGAGGTATCACCTCACACTGGTCAGAATGGCCATCATCAAAAAATCTACAAACAGTAAATGCTGGAGAGGATGTGGAGAAAAGGGATCCCTCTTGCACTGTTGGTGGGAATGTAAATTGATATGGAGAACAGTATGGAGTTTCCTTAAGAACTAAAAATAGAATTACCATAGGTCCCAGCAATCCCACTACTGGGCATATACCCAGAGAAAACCATAATTCAAAAAGACACATGCACCCCAATGTTCATTGCAACACCATTTACAATAGCCAGGTCCTGGAAGCAACCTAAATGCCCATCGACAGATGAATGGATAAAGAAGATGTGGTACATATATACAATGGAATATTACTCAGCCATAAAAAGGAACGAAATTGGGTCATTTGTAGAGACATGGATGCATCTAGAGACTGTCATTCAGAGTGAAGTAAGTCAGAAAGAGAAAAATAAATGTATATTAACGCATATATGTGGAACCTAGAAAAATGGTACAGATGAACTAGTTTGCAGGACAGAAATTGAGACACAGATGTAGAGAACAAACGTATGGACACCAAGGGGGGAAAGCGGTGGGGGGTGTGTGGCAGTGGCGGTGTAATGAATTGGGAGATTGGCATTGACTTGTATACAGTGATGTATATAAAATGGATGACTAACAAGAACCTGCTGTATAAAAAAATAAAATAAAATTCAAAAATTAAAAAAAAAACTACAACCTTTCTTTACACCTCAAAATACTAGAAAAAGGACAAATTAAATCTAAAACTAACAGAATTAGGGAAATAATAAAGATTAGAGCAGTGATTAATTAAACAGAAACTAGAGAAACAATAAAAACAACAAACCTAGGAGTTAGTTTTTAAAACATGTAAAGAAAATTGAGAAATCCTTCAGTAGATTAACTAAGAAAAAAAAAGAAAATTCAAATAACTAAGATCATAAATGAAAGAGGGTTTATTATAATAAATGCCACAGAAATGAAAAGGATTATAAGAATACTATGAACAATGTGTGCCAACAAATTGGATAACCTAGAGGAATGGATAAATTCCTAGAAACACACAACTTACCAACACTAAGTCATGAAGAAATAGAAAATCTGAAGAAATCAATAACTAGTAAGCAGATTGAATCAGTAATCAAAATCCTCCCAACACCGAAAAAGCCTAGGGCCAGATGATCACACTGGGGAGTTCCACCAAACATTTAGAGAACTAAGATCAGTCTTCCTCAAACTATTCCAAAAAGTTGAAAAAGAAGGAAAGTATCCTAGCTCATTCTATGAGGCCAGGATTATCTTGATACCAAAGCCAGACAAAGATGCTGCAAAAAAAGAAAATTACAGACCAATATCCCTGATGAATATTGATGAAAAATCCTCAACAAAATACTAGGAAACTGAAGTCAACAACACATTAAAAGGATTATATACCACGGACCAAATGAAATTTACTCCTGGAATGCAAGCATGGTTCAAACACACAAAAATCAATGTGATACACCACGTTAACACAATAAAGGGCAAAAATCACACAGTCATCTCAATTGATGAAGAAAAGGCACTTGACAAGATTCAACAATATTTCATGAGAAAAATACTCAACAAACCAAGCATAGAAGGAAACCACTTCAACCTAATAAGGCCATATACAAAAAGTCCCCAGCTAACATCATACAAAATGGTAAAAGCTTTTCCTTTAAGATCAGGAACAAGGCAAGGAGGTCTGCTCTTTCACTTCTATTCAACATAATATTAGAAGTTCTAGCCAGAGCAGTTAGGCAAGGAAAAGAAATAAAAAGCATCCAAATTGGAAAGGAAGAAATAAAGTTATCTGTTTGCAGGTGACATGATATTATATGTAGAAAATCCCAGAGATTCCACATGCAAGCAAAACCTGTTAGAACTAATTCAACGAAGTTGCAGGCTACAAAATCAATGCAAAAAATGAGTTGTGTTTCTATACACGAAAAGTGAACTATCTGAAAAGGAAATTAAGAAGACATCCGCTCTATTTAGTAGAGACTCGGTGATACTGACTTTCTTTAGTATGAGCAAAAGCATTGTTACTAATGCAAAGCTGTATGCAAAGAATGGTGGCCTAGTGGGCTAACACGGTGGGTATATTAGTTTGCTACACTGCTGTCGCAAATTGCCACAAATTTAGTGGTTCAAAAAATACAAATTTAGGGACTTTCCTGGTGGTGCAGTGGTTAAGCATCTGCCTGCCAGTGCGGGACACAGGTTCGATCCCTTGTCCCAGAAGATCCCACATGCCGCAGAGCAACTAAGCCCGTGCACCACAACTACTGAGCCTGTGCTCTAGAGCCTGGGAGCCACACCTACTGAAGCGCGTTGGCCTAGAGCCCATGCTCCACAACAAGAGAAGCCACAGCAATGAGAAACCCGTGCACCACAACAAAGAGTAGCCCCTGCTCACTGCAACTAGAGAAAGCCCATGAGCAGCAACGAAGATCCAACGCAGCCCAAAATAAATAAATAAATTTATTTATTTTAAAAATACAAATTTATTATCTTACCGTTCTGTTCTTTGGAAGTCTGACATGTGTCTCACTGTCAGGGCTAAAACTAAAATGTCATCAAGGCTCTGTACCTTTCTGGAGGCTCTGAGGGAGAATCCATCCCCTTGACTCCTGCAGGTTCTAGAAGCCACTTGCCTTCTTTGGCTTGCGACCCTTTTCTCCATCTGCACGCTAGCAGTGGAAGGTTGTGTCCTCACTTTGCATCACACTGGCCTCTTCTGTAGTCACGTCTCCCTCTCTGACCCTCTCCTCTGCTTCCCTCTCCCACTTTTATTTATTAAGAGAAAAAATGTTCCACTTCATAAATAATGCAAGTAAAAACAATGACATTATTTTCAGCTATCAAACTGGCAAGGATCTTTTTAAAAAATAATACCCAAGTTGACATGAAATCTTTTATGAACTAGATAGGCCTTCTCACACATTGAGTAGACGATAAATTAGTATTTGTAGAATAGTTTGGCATTATGTGTTCAAATCATTAAAAATGTTGGTATATTTTTATCCTTTTATTGTTTATTGAGGTACAATTAACATACAATATTATATGTGTACAACATAGTGAGTCAACATTTATATGCATTATGAATTGATTTCCATGATAAGTCTAGTAAACATCTGTCCACCATACAAAATTACTGTTATATTTTTGACTATATTTCCTATACTGTACATTACATGCCTGTGACTTACTTATTTTGTAACTGCAAGTTTGTACCTTTTGATGTCCTTCATCTGCTTCGCCCAATCCCCCATCCCCATCCCTTAGGCAGCCATCAATTTGTTCTCTGTCCCTATGCATCTGTTTTTGTTTATTTGTTTGTTTTAGATGCCATAGGTAACTGAAATCATATGGAATTTGTCTTTCTTTGTCTGACATATTTCACTTAGCATAATCCCTTCCATCCATGTTTTGGCAAATGACAATATTTCATTCTTTTTTATGGCTGAGCAATATTCCATTGTACAGGTGTACCACATCTTCTTTATCCATTCATCTGTCAATGGACACTTAGGTTGCCTCTGTAACTTGAATTGTAAATAATGTTGCAGTGAACATAGGGGTGCATAAATCTTTTCAGATTAGTTTTTCATTTTCTTCAGATAAATACCCAGCAGTGGAATTGTTGGATTGTATGGTAGTTCTTTTTTTTTGAATTTTATTTTATTTTTTAATACAGCAGGTTCTTATTTGTCATCTATTTTATACATATACATATTGACTTATATATGTCAATCCCAGTCTCCCAAGTCATCCCACTACCACTACCCCATCCCCCACTTCCCTCCTTGGTGTCCATACATTTCTTTTCTACATGTGTGTCTCTATTTCTGCCTTGCAAACTGGTTCATCTGTACCATTTTTCTAGATTCCATATACATGCATTAATATATGACATTTTTCTCTTTCTGACTTAGTTCACTCTGTATGACAGTCTCTAGTCCATCCACGTCTCTACAAATGACCCAATTTCGTTTCTTTTTATGGCAGAGTAATATTCCTTTGTATATATGTACCACATTTTCTTTATCCATTCATCTGTTGATGGGCATTTAGGTTGCTTCCATGACCTGGCTGTTGTAAATAGTGCGGCAGTGAACATTGGGGTGCGTGTGTCTTTTTGAATTATGGTTTTCTCTGGGTATACGCCCAGCAGTAGGATTGCTGGGTCATATGGTAGTTCCATTTTTACTTTTTTGAGGTACTTCCGTACTGTTTTCCATAGTAGCTGTACTAATTTACATTCCCACTAACACATTGTCCTATTTTCCGCATCATCACCAATGCTTGTTATTTCTTGTCTTTTTGAAAACAGCCATTCTGACAGGTGTGAGGTAGTATCTCACTGTGGTTTTGATTTGCATTTCTCTGATTTTTTGTGGTGTTCCACCTCTTTTCATGTCTTTGTTAGCCATCTGATGTCTTCCTTGGGAAAATGTCTATTCATGTTCTCTGCCCATTTTTAATTGGATTTTTAAAAGTATTGAGTTGTGTGAATTCTTTATATTTTTGGATATTAACCTCTTATCAGATATATCATTTGCAAATATCTTCTCCCATTCAGTAGGTTGCCTTTTTGTTTTGTTGATGGTTTCTTTTGCTGTGCAAAAGCTTTTTAGTTTGATGTAGTCTCATTTTTAAATTTTTGCTTTTGTTGCCCTTGCCTGAGGAGACAAAAAATTTGCTAAGGACAATGTTTTCTTCCAGGAGTTTTATGCTTTCAGGTTTTACAGTTAAGACTTGAATCAGTTTGTGGTACTTTTTACATCTTTATTGGAGTATAATTGCTTTACAATGTTGTATTAGTTTCTGCTTTATAACAAAGTAAATCAGCTATACATATACATATATCCCCATATCCCCTCCCTCTTGTGCCTCGCTCCCACCCTCCCTATCCCACCCCTCTAGGTGGTCACAAAGCACCGAGCTGATCTCCCTGTGCTATGCAGCTGCTTCCCACTAGCCATCCATGTTACATTTGGTAGTGCATATATGTCCATGCCACTCTCTCACTTTGTTCCAACTTCCCTTTCCCACCCTGTGTCCTCAAGTCCATTCTCTACATCTGCATCTTTATTCCTGCCCTGCCACTAGGTTCATCAGTACCGTTTTGATAGATTCCATATATGTGCGTTAGCATATGGTATTTGTTTTTCTCTTTCTGACCTACTTCACTCTGTATGACAGACTCTATGTCCATCCACCTCATTACAAATAACTCAATTTCATTCCTTTTTATGGCTGAGTAATATTCCATTGTATACATATGCCATATCTTCTTTATCCATTCAAATACCAAGAGACATTTGATTGCTTCCATGTCCTGACTGTTGTAAATAGTGCTGCAGTGAACATTGTGGTACATGTCTCTTTTTGAATTATGGTTTTCTCAGGGTATATGCCCAGTAGTGGGATTGCTGGGTCCTATGGTAGTTCTATTTTTAGTTTTTTAAGGAACCTCCATACTGTTCTCCATAGGGGCGCTATCAGTTTACATTCCCACGAACAGTGCAAGAGGGTTCCCTTTTCTCCACACCCTCTCCAGTGTGTATTGTTTGTAGATTTTTTGATGATGGCCATTCTGACCGGTGTGAGGTGATACCTCATTGAAGTTTTGATTTGCATTTCTCTAATGATTAGTGATGTTGAGCATCTTTTCATGTGTTTGAAATCTGTATATCTTCTTTGGAGAAATGTCTGTTTAGGTCTTCTGCCCATTTTGGGGTTGGGTTCTTTGTTTTTTTGATATTGAGCTGCATGAGCTGCTTGTATATTTTGGAGATTAATCCTTTGTCAGTTGCTTCGATTGCAAATATTTTCTCCCATTCTGAGGGTTGTCTTTTGGTCTTGTTTATGGGTTCCTTTGCTGTACAAAAGCTTTTAAGTTTCATTAGGTCCCATTTGTTTATTTTTGTTTTTATTTCCATTACTCTAAGAGGTGAGTCAAAAAGGATCTTGCTGTGATTTATGTCATGGAGTGTTCTGCCTATGTTTCCTCTAAGAGTTTTATAGTGTCTGGCCTTACATTTAGTTCTTTAATCCATTTTGAGTTTATTTTTGTGTATGATGTTAGGAAGTGTTAAAATTTCATTCTTTTACATGTAGCTGCCCAGTTTTCCCAACAGCACGTATTGAAGAGACTGTTTTTCTCCATTGTATATTCTTGCCTCCTTTGTCAAAGATAAGGTGACCATAGGTGCGTGGGTTTATCTCTGGGCTTTCTATGTATAGTTCCATCGATCTATATTTCTGTTTTTGTGCCAGTACCATACTGTCTTGATTACTGTAGCTGTGTAGTGTAGTATAAAGTCAGGGAGCCTGATTCCTCCAACTCCGTTTTTCTTTCTCAAGATTGCTTTGGCAATTCGGGGTCTTTTGTGTTTCCATACAAATTGCAAAAATTTTTTTTCTAGTTCTGTGAAATATGCCATTGGTAGTTTGATAGGGATTGCATTCGATTCTGTAGATTGCTTTGGGTAGTATAGTCATTTTTACAATATTGATTCTTCCAATCCAAGAACATGGTATATCTCTCCATCTGTTTATATCGTCTTTGATTTCTTTCATCAGTGTCTTATAGTTTTCTGCATATGGGTCTTCTGTCTCCTTAGGTAGGTTTATTCCTAGATATTTTATTCTTTTTGTTGCAGTGGTAAAGGAGATTGTTTCCTCAATTTCGCTTTCAGATTTTTCATCATTAGTGTATAGGAATGCAAGAGATTTCTGTGCATTAATTTTGTATCCTGCTACTTTACCAAATTCATTGGTTAGCTATAGTAGTTTTCTGGTAGCATCTTTAGGATTCTCTGTGTGTATTATCATGTCATCTCCAAACAATGACAGTTTTACTTCTTTTCTGATTTGGATTCCTTTTATTTCTTCTCTGATTGCCATGACTAAAACTTCCAAAACTATGTTGAGTAATAGTGGTGAGAGTGGGCACCCTTATCTTGTTCCTGATCTTAGAGGGGTTGGTTTCAGTTTTTTGCCATTGAGAATGATGTTGGCTGTGGGTTTGTCATATATGGCATTTATTATGTTGAGGTAGGTTCCCTCGATGTCCACTTTCTGGAGAGTTTTTATCATAAATGGGCATTTAATTTAGTCAAAAGCTTTTTCTGCATTTATTGAGATTATCATATGGTTTTTATCCTTCAGTTTGTTAATATGGTGTATCAGATTGATTGATTTGTGTTTATTGAAGAATCCTTGCATTCCTGGTTTAAACCCCACTTGATCCTGGTGTATGATCCTTTGAATGTGCTGTTGGATTCTGTTTGCTAGTATTTTGTTGAGGATTTTTGCATCTATGTACATCAGTGATATTGGCCTGTAGTTTTCTTTCTTTGTGACATGTTTGTTTGGTTTTTGTATCAGGGTGATGGTGGCCTTGTAGAATGAGTTTGGGAGTGTTCCTCCCTCTGATATATTTTGGAAGAGTTTGAGAAGGACAGGTGTTAGCTCTTCTCTAAATGTTTGATAGAATTTGCCTGTGAAGCCATCTGTTCCTGGATCTTTGTTTGTTGGAAGAGTTTTAATCACAGTTTCAATTTTAGTGCTTCTGATTGGTCTGTTCATATTTTCTGTTTTTTCCTGGTTCAGTCTTGGAAGGTTGTACTTGTCTGAGAAGTGGACAGTTCTTCCAGGTTGCCCATTTTATTCGCACATAGTTGCTTGTAGTAATCTCTCATGATCCTTTGTATTCTGTGGTGTCAGTTGTTGCTTCTCCTTTTTCATTTCTAATTCTGTTGATTTGAGTCTTCTTTTTTTCTTGATGAGTCTGGCTAATGCTTTACCAATTTTGTTTATGTTCTCAAAGAACGAGCTTTTAGTTTTATTGGTCTTTGCTATTGTTTCCTTCATTTGTTTTTCATTTATTTCTGATCTGATTTTATGATTTCTTCCCTTCTGCTAAGTTTGGGGGTTTTTTGTTCTTCTTTCTCTAATTGCTTTACGTGTAAGGTTAGGCTGTTTATTTGAGATTTTTCTTCTTTCTTGAGGTAGGATTGTATTGCTATAAACTTCCCTGTATACCCAGTTCCTTGAGAGTTTTTATAATGAATGGATGTTGAATTTTGTCAAATGCCTTTTTTTCTGCATTTATTGAGGTGATCATTTGATTTTTACCCTTCATTTTTTATGTGGTGTATTACATTGATTTGTAGATATTGAACCATCCTTGCATCCCTTGAATAAGTCCCACTTGATCATGGTGTGTGATACTTTATGTATTGTTGAATATGGGTTGGTAATTTTTTTTGACGAATTTTGCATCTATGTTCATCAGTGATATTGGCCTTTAATTTTCTTTTTTTAGTGTCTTTTTCTGGTTTTGGTATCAGGGTGATGGTGGCCTCATAGAATGAGTTTGGATGTGTTCCTTCCTCTGCAGTTTTTTAGTAGTGTTAAAAGAATAGGCATTAACTCTTCTCTAAATGTTTGATAGAATTCATCTATGAAGACTTCTGTTTGTTGGGAGATTTTTGATTATTGATTCAATTTCATTACTAGTGATCATTCTGCTCAGATTTTTCTATTTATTCCTGATCAGTGTTGGAAGATTGTATGTTTCTAGGAATTTATCCATTTTTTCTAGGTTGTCTAATTTGTTGATGTATAATTAGTCATAGTAATCTCTTATGATCCTTTGTGTTTCTGTGGTTAGTTGTAACTCCTTTTCTTTAATTTCTGATTTTATATGTTGGGCCCTTTCTCTTTTTTTTTTTTGGGGTACGCGGGCCTCTCACTGTGTGGCCTCTCCCGTTGCGGAGCACAGGCTCCAGATGCGCAGGCTCAGCGGCCATGGCTCACGGGCACAGCCGCTCCGCGGCATGTGGGATCCTCCCGGACCGGGGCACAAACCCGTGTCCCCTGCATCGGCAGGCAGACTCCCAACCACTGCGCCACCAGGGAAGCCCCTCTTTTTTTCTTGATGAGTGTGGCTAAAGTTTTTTCAGTTTTGTTTATCTTTTCAAAGAACCAGCTCTTAGTTTTATTGATTTTTTTTTCTGTTGTCTTTTTAGTCTCTATTTCCTTTATTTCTACTCTGATGTTTATTATTTCCTTCCTTTTACTAACTTTGGGCTTTTTTTGTTCTTATTTTTCTAGTTCCTTTAGGTGTAACGTTAGATTGTTTATTTCAGATGGTTCTTGTTTCCTGAGGCAGGCCTGTATTCCTATAAACTTACCTCTTAAAACCAATTTTGCTGCATCCCATACATTTTGTAGTGTTGTGTGTCCATTTTTTGTCTTAACGTATTTTTTGATTTCCTCTTTGATTTCTTCAGTAATCCATTGGTTGTTTGGTAGCATGCTGTTTAGCCTCCACGTGTTTGTGTTTTTTGCCAGTTTTTTTTAGTTGATTTCTATCCTTATACCGTTGTGGTTTAAAAGATGCTTGATATGATTCCAATCTTAAATTTACTGAGACTTGTTCTGTGTTCACCTAACGTGATCTATCTTGAAGAATGTTCCATTGCTCTTGAAAAGAATATGTACTCTGCTTTTTTATGGAAGGGATGTTCTGTATATATGTATTAAGTCTGTATATTCGTATTAAGTCCATGGATGGCATAATGCATTGTGCAAAAGGCCAGTGTTTCCTTCTTGATATTCTGTCTGATCATCTGTCCATTGATGTAAGTGGGGTATTGAAGTCCCCTACTATTAATTTATTATTATTATTATTTTTTGTGGTACGCGGGCTTCTCACTGTTGTGGCCTCTCCCATTGCGGAGCACAGGCTCCAGACACACAGGCTCAGCGGCCATGGCTCACGGACCTAGCCACTCCGCGGCATGTGGGATCTTCCTGGACCGGGGCACGAACCTGTGTCCCCTGCCTCGGCAGGCGGACTCTCAACCACTGCACCACCAAGGAAGCCCCCTACTATTATTGTATTACTGTCAATATCTCCCTTTATGTCTCTTAATATTTACTTAATGTATTTAGGTGCTCCTATTTTGGGTACATAGATATTTACAAGTGTTATATCCTCTTGTTGGATTGATTCCTTTATCACTATGTGATCCCTTTTTTGTGTCTTATTACAGTCTTTGTTTTAATGCCTGTTTTGTATGACATAAGTATTGCTATCCCAGCTTTCTTTTTGTTTCCATTTGCGTGGAATATCTTTTTCCAACCTTTCACTTTCAGTCTGTGTGTGTCTTTAGATCTGAAGTGAGTATCTTATAGGCAGCGTATATATGGGTTTTTTTTTTTAAATCCATTCAGCCACTCTATGTCTTTTGATTGGATCATGTAGTCTATTTGCATTTAAAGTAATTTTGATAGTTATGTGCTTCTTGCCATTTTAAAATTGTTTTATGGTTTATTTTGTAGTTCTTTGTTTCTTCTTCTCTTATTCTTTTGTCTTGTGATTTGATGACTTTCTTTAGTGTTACGTTTGTATTCCTTTCTCTTAATTTTTTTGTATCTGTTATAGGTTTTGGTTTGTGTTTCCCATGAGGTTCATATATGCAAGCCTATGTATATAGTCTACTTTAAATTCATGGTCACTTAAGTTCGAGTGCATTCTAAAATCACTACATTTTTATTTCCCCCTCCCTATGTTTTATGTTTTTGACATTATATTTTACATCATTTAATTTTGTGTATCACTTAACTAATTATTTTAGATACAGATGATTTTACTACTTTTGCCTTTTAACTTTCATACTAGCTGTTTCTATTTATGGCCTTTTGGTTTCTATTTAAAGAAGTCCCTTTAACATTTCTTGTAAGGATGCTTTAGTAGTGATGAACTCCTTTAGCATTCGCTTCTCTGGGAAACTTTTTATCTCTCCTTCAATTCTGAATGATAACCTTGCCAGGTTGAGTATTTTGGTTGAAAGTTTTTTTCCTTTTAGCCCTTTGAATATATTGTGCTAGTGACTTCTGGCATGAAAATCTCTGCTGAAAGATCAGCTGATAGTCTTATGGGGTCTTCCTTGTTTTTCTCTTGCTGCTTTTAAGATTCTCTTTTTATGTTTAACTTTTGACATTTTAATTATGTTTCTTAGTGTGGATCTTATTTGGTTCATCTTGTTTGGGACTCTGTGCTTCCTGAAATTGGAGGTCTGTGTCCTTCACCAGGTTAGTGAGGTTCAGGCATTATTTCCTTAAATAGGTTTTCTGTCCCCTTTTCTGTCTTCTTTCCTCTGGGACCCCTATAACGTTAATGTTAGTATACTTGATGTTGTCTTAGAGGTCCTTTAATCTATCCTCATTAAAAAATTTCTTTTTCTTCTTTTTGTTGTTCCAGTTGGGTGATTTCCACTACCCTATCTTCCTATTTGCTGGCCTGTTCTTCTGCATTCTTCAATCTGTGATTCCCTCTAGTATGCTTTTTATTCAAGTGATTGTATTCTTCATTTCTGATTGGTTCTTTTTAATATTGTCTGTCTCTTTTTTGAAGTTCTCACTGTGTTCATCCATTATTCTCCTGAGTTTGGTGAGCATTTTTATGACTATTAATTTGAACTCTTTATCTGGTAAGTTGCTTATCTCCATTTCATTTCGTTTTTTTCCTGAGGCTTTGTCTTGTTCTTTCATTTAGAATGTACCCTCTTGCCTCATTTTGTTTAATTCTCTGTGTTTGTTTCTATGTGTTAGGTGTATCAACTATATGTAGATGTATATAGTGGCTTTATGTAGAAAGTGTCCTGTGGGGCCCAGTCTCCCAGTTTCCCAGAGCCAAGTGGTTCAGGAGTATCCCCTGTGTGGGCTGTGTGCACCCTCCTGTTGTGCTTGGGCTACAATTGCTGCAAGTGTATTGGTGGGTGGGGTTGGCCCCAGGCCATCTGTGAACGTGCTCATGAATGGGGCTGGCCCTCTGGAGTGGGAGCCATTTTGGAGATGCACTGGTGCTGGCCGGCTGCCTGCTAGGTGGTGTGGGGTTGGAGTTGCTTTGGAGGAGCCAGCTGGGGTGGGTCCTCAGGAAAATGACAAGCTAGGGTGCACAGTGTTAGCTAGGTTGATTGAGAGTGACAGAAATGGTCCCCGCCAGTGCCAGCCCAGCTAGGTGGAAGGAGAGTAAAAAGAAAAAAATGGTGGCCACCAGCACTTCCATCCCTGGAGAAAGTTCTACCAGATCTCTGCCCCTCCAACAACACACACCCTAATGTTAGTCAATGAATGTCCTTTTTGTATGGCCCAGGTGCTTTTCAGGCTGCTACCTCTGCCCTGGGACTCAGAACAAGTGAGTTTGTATGTGAGCCCTTCAAGAACAGAGTCATGGGGGCGGGGGGGCGTGCGTAATTAGGGGGTTTGGGATTGACATGTACACACTGCTATATTTAAAATAGATAACCCAGGGCTTCCCCGGTGGTGCAGTGGTTAAGAATCCACCTGCCAATGCAGGGCATACGGGTTCAAGCCCTGGTCTGGCAAGATCCCACGTGCCACGGAGCAACTAAGCCAGTGTGCCACGACTACTGAGCCTGCATTCTAGCCACAACTACTGAAGCCCACCTAGAGCCCATGCTCTGCAACAAGAGAAGCCACCGCAATGAAAAGCCCACACAGCGCAGTGAAGAGTAGCCCCTGCTTGCCACAACTAGAGAAAGCCTGTGCGCAGCAGTGAAGACCCAGTGCAGCCAAAAATAAATAAATAAAATAAATAAGTTTATTAAAATATAAAAATAAAATAAAATAGGTAACCAACAGGGACCTACTGTATAGTACAAGGAAGTCTGCTCAATATTATGTAACAACCTAAATGGGAAAAGAATTTGAAAAAGAGCAGATACATGTATATGTATAACTGAATCACTTTGCTGTCCACCTGAAACTAACCCAGCATTGTTAATCACCTATACTCCAATATAAATAAAAAGATAAAAAAAGAATAAAGTGGTTATACAAAAAAAAAAACAAAAACAAAGAGTAGAGTCATGGTTTCTCATACCAGAATGACTTCCAGCTCTCCTGAATGTAAGCCCAGTTGGTTTTCAAAGTGGCTCAGTATCAAAAAGATCATGGTTATGTTACCCAGGGGCAATGTAATGTGAAGGTTGAGAGTCTGGGCTTTGGGCCCAAGGTACCTGAGTTTGAATCCGTATGCCCCTGCTTGCTATGCACAATCTTAAGTAAGCTCCTTACCCTCTCTGTGTCTCAGTTTCCTTATCTGCAAAATGGAAATGATAAAGATCGTACCCAAATTGTTACGAGAAACAAACAAGTTAATTCTGGGCATGTATTATTAGCACTCAGTAAGTCTAGCTGCTATTACAGAGGTCTGCCTGGTTATTAGCAAAAAAGAATTCGTGGTTAAAATTCAAGGGTTGGAATTTGTTTAAATTGAAGAATTAGGTATGGCAAAATGATAACTGCAGAAAGGCAGCACCTATACAGAAGGTGATGTCTGGACTTGAATTGTGTCAAAGTGGCTGTGAGATGGAGGGCTTCATCATAAAGAATGAGCTCCTTGGGCTTCCCTGGTGGCGCAGTGGTTGAGAGTCCGCCTGCCGATGCAGGGGACACGGGTTCGTGCCCCGGTCTGGGAGGATCCCACATGCCGCAGAGTGGCTGGGCCTGTGAGCCATGGCCGCTGAGCCTGCGCGTCCGGAGCCTGTGCTCCACAGCGGGAGAGGCCACGACAGTGAGAGGCCCGTGTACCGCAAAAAAAAAAAAAAAAAAAAAAAAAAAGAATAAGCTCCTTGGCGGCACACGCGGGCCACCTCCACCTGGCTTTCCATTCGTCTCTGTCTTCTCCATCTTGTAGGAACTCCTCCCCTTGAACCTACCCTGGAAACAAAGGCCGTAACACAGGTGAAGGAGAGGAAATGATTTAGTATCCCTCAGCCTGTGTTGTGGACATCAAGAGGAATGGTAGCCTGTTCGGAAGTCAGCCTGCATCTGCGTGCAACAGAGCCAGGAAAGCCATTGGCTCACACTTACAAATGTTAAAACTCTAAGAAGGGCTTCCCTGGTGGCGCAGTGGTTGAGAGTCCGCCTGCCGATGCAGGGGACAGAGGTTCGTGCCCCGGTCTGGGAAGATCCCATATGCCGCGGAGCGGCTGGGCCCGTGAGCCATGGCCGCTGAGCCTGCGCGTCCGGAGCCTGTGCTCCGCAACGGGAGAGGCCACAACAGTGAGAGGCCCTCATACCGCAAAAAAAAAAAAAAAAAAAAAAAAAGTGCTCTCTACTCTCCTGAGCTGCCACCATATTTGGCTTTGAAGAGCATCATGGGATTATTTTTCAGAGGTTGATTTATCTGTTTAATTCTACTTAATATGAGCTGATGTGATGTTGTGACTTATAATGAGAAATCTATATTTGGTCTTTATCCCTGTTCCTGACACAGAGCTCCTGAAACTCTTTGAATGTCCTAAGTGATGAGAACAGCAAAGGTGTTTTCTGTTACGTTAATGAGATGACTTTTGGACCCCACCTAAGGATGGGAGCTGATTTTCAGGGGAGCCACCCATGTGATTACAAGGTTGGAACTTTTCCAACCCCCTGATCCCCAGGGAGAAGAGGGGGGCTGGAGGTTGAATCAATTGCTGATGGGCAGTGACTTAATCCATCATGCCTATGTGCTGAAGCCTCCATAAAAACCCAAGAGGACAGGTTTCAGAGAGCTTGCAATTTGGCGAACACATGGCCATTTCTTGCCCTGTGCATCTTTCCCATCTGGCTGTTCCTGAGTTATATCCTTTTATAATAAACCAGTGAGCTAGTGAGTCAGTAAGTTTCCTGAGTTCTGTGAGCTGCTCTAGCAAATTAATTGAACCCAAGGAGGAGGTCATGGGAACATCTGATTTACAGCCAGTCAGTCAAAAGTACAGGTAACTATGTGGTCTTGCAACTGGAGTCTGAAGTTCAAGGAGGGGGTAGTCCATAGCCAGTTGATCAGAAGCACAGAGATAACTTGGGCTTGCAATTGGCCTCTGAAGTGTGTGGGGCAGTCCTGTAGGACTGAACCCTTAATCTGTGGAATCTGATGCTATCTTTGGGTAGACACTGTCAGAGCAGAGTGGAATACTTGGACATCCTGCTAGTGTTTAAGAACGCTTGTTGCTTTGGGGAAGGCCCTCCCTGCTCCGTGGAATTTGATCAGGACACCAAAAGAGCCGATATTAAAATTTCTTTGTGCTTCTGTACACCAACATTCACAGCAGCATTATTCACAATAGCCAAAGGGCAGAAATAACCGAAATGTCCATCAACAGGTCAATGGCTAAATGAAATATGGATTATACATACAATGTGATATTACTCAGCCTTAAAAAGGAATGAGATTCTGACACATGCTACATGGATGAACCTTGAAATCATCATGCCAAGTGAAATAAGACAGACATAAAAGGTCAAACACTGTATGATTCTACTTATAGGAGGTATCTAGTAGAGGTAAACTTACAGAGACAGAAAATAGAATAGAGGTTTCTATGGGCTGGAAGCGGGAGTAGTTATTGTTTTGTAGGTATAGAGTTTCTGTTTGGGGTTATGAACAAGTTCTAGAGATGGATGATGGTGATGCTTACACAACATCGTGAATGTTGTTAATGCCTCTGAAATATACACCTAAAAATGGCTAAAATGGTAACTTTTTTCAATGAATATTTTACTGCAATTTAAAAAAACTGTCTTTCTTCATCACAAACCAGTTGACACTACAGTAAGCAGAAGTATGGGAATGTAAGCTAGTGAGCTAGCTGGGGCTGAACGTCATCTCATATCATGTCATTTCACCACACAACAAACAGATGCACTTGATTTTCTCTTTCTAACACTGTCTACAAGAAGGTTATCCCAAAGATGAAACAATCAAGGATCCCGAGTGTGCTAAGCTCCTACTGTACAGGCCTCCTGCACATACACAGAAGAGGGTGGGAAGGTACAGGAGGTAGATGGGCAGACTGTGCAGCCAGTTACCCAAGGCTGAATCCTTAATCCATCACAGACGAGCTTTTTGACTCTGTGTGAGTTGCTGCCTTTCTCTGTGTTTCCTTTCCTCATCTATAAAACGTAGATAATATTAAAACACATCTCATAATTTGTATAGAGCATTTGTTATAGTGCTGGCAGTGTGATTACATGCTATGAGTGATGTGGAAATATGAGTGGCCTCTGCCTGAATCAAGGAACTTATTTCCTTTTTGTTAATAAATTTATTTATTTACTGGCTGCTTTGGGTCTTCGTTGCCGCACGCTGGCTTTCTCTAGTTGCGGCGAGCGGGGGCTACTGTTCGTTGTGGTGTGGGGGCTTCTCATTGTGGTCGCTTCTCTTGTTGTGGAGCATGGGCTCTAGGCACGCGGGCTTCAGTAGTTGTGGCATGCGGGCTCAGTAGTTGTTGCTCGCGGGCTCTAGAGCGCAGGCTCAGTAGTTGTGGCATATGGGCTTAGTTGCTTCGCGGCATGTGGGATCCTCCTGGACCAGGGCTCAAACCCGCGTCCCCTGCCTTGGCAGGCGGATTCTTAACCACTGCGTGACCAGGGAAGCCCAAGGAACTTATTTCTTATGGGGAAAACCAGACTTAGACTGAGAAGCAATTAGCAAACACCATAAAAGAGTATTTAATTTGCTGGGGTGGCAATAACAAGTGTCCCAGAGCACTTTATGCTTCATTGAGTTCCTCCATGTACGTGGGTTTGTTTGATCCTCGCCACATCTCCACTGTTTTTACATGTTCGAAAGCAGAGACTTTACATATTACTGTAGAAAGCAGAGACTCAGAATGATTACCTTGCTGAAGGATTCACAGCTTGTAAGTAGTACAAAGAATAAGAATCTTAGGAACTCAGAGAAAGGAGAAAGCGGTGTGTTCTAAACCCAACAAGGAAGGCTTTGTGAAAGTGTGACTTGAAAATCACCTTGACTAAGAAGAGAATAATGAGAAGACCATCTGGGGCTGACACATGGATTAAAGTGTGAACACGGTTTTTGAGAGTTGTGCAGTGCACAACCTGTGTGGCCAGACAAGGCAGCCCTGCCTGTAAGGGGAATCACAGGAGCAGGAATGAGCAAACTGTCTTTGTGGTACAGGAAGGAGTCCACGTTTGACTACCGTAGGAGAAACATTTGGTGGAGTGAGAAGTCCAGTGTGATAATAGTCTGATTGTTTTAATGTTTGGATTATGTTTCTTTTTAAAAAAAAATTTATTTTGTATTGGACTAGAGTTGATTAACAATGTTGTGTTAGTTTCAGGTGTACAGCAAAGTGATTCAGTTATACATATGTTTCTAGATGCTGAGAATTCCTACGGAAGGAGCTTCAGAACAAGAGACCTGTGGCTTCACTCCTGACTTGCCCCCAGTCAACTGTGTCACCCTGGGTAAGTCATTCCAACCCTCTGGGCTTCCAAGTGCCCATCTGTACACTGAAAGGAGTTGAAATGTTTCCTCCAACATTCTGTATTTACGTCTATTAAGAAACCAAAAATATTTTGTCACATGGCTCTCCTGTTTCTCTTACTGAAAGAAGGAGGGGCGTAGGAAGGGCTCCTTTCCCAGTTTTCTTCTACTCTAAATACAAGCACTCATTAACAGGGAGGGAACTCTCTAAAGCCCTATTCTCTGAAGTGTTTTAGAGGAGTTAGTGTAAAAATGACATCCTTCTGGCATTTTTATTTTTTAGAAAACAGGATGGGATAGACTCATGCTTTTCTTCTCTGGCTGATCAGTCTCTCTCCTTTCTTTCCCCTGTATGGGGGCAGCAGACCCCAAAAACTCAGGCCTTCAGAGCTGAGTTTTCTACTGACATTGTTACCCAGCCTCTCTTTGGAATCAATCTGAAATGATAGGAGCTCTTCCATGCTTATTCTGCAGCCCCCAACCATGTGACAGCCCAAAGTAGGTGCGAAACAGTGTATCCTTGAATTGGATTCAACCAAATATGTAAAGAGCCAAGGTACTTTTCATCATTTTACAGTTGGAGGAATCAAGGCAAAGAATGAGAGAGTGACTTAACTGATGTGTAGACTAAAGTTCAGGTATGCTAGGAATGAAAGTCTTCCACAGTAGTACAGCCTGCTCTGCTAACCAGGTGACGATGGTGAGAGTCCCTTGTGCAGGGAGTGAGGCTCGGGCTTTGCCAGGGCCACCAGATGGGTTTGGAAGCCAAGGAGAAGGGAAGCATTTTACTCTGCACACGTAATCAGCATTTACCACCACTCGCTTACAACAAGAAACATTAAACAATTTTCCACATTTCCTCTAAATGAATGGGACTCCAAAGGAAAACCCTAAAGGGAAGTGTTGAGAAATCCGTGGCAGAGGAATTCAACTATGAGGAGAATGAGCCAGTTCGTTGTGTTTGCTTATTAATAGGTTCTGTGTCGCCAGCTCCAGGGGGAGTGGGCTCTTGAATAGCTGGCAGGGAAACGCATTCAAGGGCTCCGCTTGATGGAAATAGGGAATAACGGGAAGGGAAAGGAAGGGAAATAACTTCAGAAGAGATTGGAGAGCTTGTCCTCTGGAATGAAAACAAGCGGCTGCTAATTTGACTGCGTTTCTGCTGAGGCTGGTGAGAGCTGAGCACAGGGCTGAGTCATGCAGAAAGTTGGAGCCTTGCTTCTCACGCGCTGCATTTGCAACTTACACGTAGCATATATTCCGTCTCATTCTTTGAGATAAGGCTGCATTTAAAATCTAGCAGATTTCAAAAGACGATCTGCTAAGGCTGGGGTGTGTATACAACCCAATCAGTTGTTGTGGATTAATAAATACATGAGAAGGATGTTTCTCTTAGTGAGGCGTTATCCAGATGCAATATAGAGCAATGTCGTCTTCCTGCAGGAATGTTCATTTGATCACCTAGTCAACAAATGTTTGTTTATGTCTGAATTAGGCCTTGCGCTGTGCTGAGGATATGAAGCCAATTGAGTGGTGCACCCTATTCTCAAAGATGCTTGTGGGAAAGAGAGAAAACAGACAATCACCATACAAAGTGATATAGTATCAGGGTACAGATTTGTATAGGGTCTTAAGGAAGGGGTGCCTATACCAGGCTGGGTAGGATGGAGAGGTCAGGGCACAGCAAAAGTTGCCTGGAGGAAGAGGCCTTTGGAGGAGAATTAGGAGTTAATTGGCAGGTTTTTCTTCCCTAATGAAACATCTGCATCTTAAGTACTCCGGGACCCGTTGGCATTGTCTGCAAATTATTTTCTGTATTATGTGCATCTGCCTTTTTTCAGAGGGTACATAATTTTCGTCGGGTTCTTAGGGGCCTAAGACCATCTCTTTCTCCAGTGAATTATTTAGATTAACTGCACAATACTTTTGAATATTATGTTCAGCTAACAGACATTCTATTTCACTGTGAATATTTATGTATTTATGTGTATATATTATATTTGCGCATGTATGTAAGGAACCGTAGCAAACGTCAGTGTACTTAAATCTTTGTGCACACACAAGTATTTTCCTAGAATAGTTATTGCGTCACCAAAAAATGTGGATGTTTTAAAACTTTTGCTACATATTGTCAAAATTCCCTCTTCAAATTTATACAGGTTTACATGCTCACCAGCAGAGGGCTAGGGCCATTTTCCTGAACTCTTGGCAACGCTATATTTATTGCCCTTTAATTAAGAAAAATTTTCAATGTAAAATGGTATGAAATATAGACACCTAAAAACTTATTTGCTCAGATTTAATAGATGTTAACAATTTGCCATGGCGTTTCTGATCATCGAATGAAGAAATAGTGCAATAGGTATAGCAGAAACCAGCTCTCCTACTTCAGCCTCCCATTCAGCTCCTTCCTGCCCCCAGTATTTTTTTTTCTTTTTTTTTTTCTTTTTGCGGTATGTGGGCCTCTCACTGTTGTGGCCTCTCCCGTTGCGGAGCACAGGCTCCGGATGCGCAGGCCCAGCGGCCATGGCTCACGGGCCCAGCCGCTCCGCGGCATATGGGATCCTCCCAGACCGGGGCACGAACCCGTATCCCCTGCATCGGCAGGCGGACTCTTAACCACTTGCGCCACCAGGGAGGCCCTGCCCCCAGTATTTTTTAAGTGCGTGTTTTTATACTTTGACTTCTCACAGATAACTCCAACGATATGCGATAATGTTTGTGCCTTAAAAATACATATTCATGGTATCATGCCGAATATAGTTAGTTTAATTTCTTTTAAAAATGTATTTATGCCCTCTGTACCTCTTCACTTTTCATTCACTTCTTTCCCGTCCTTTCCCACCATCCCTTGACTTGAACAGTTTTTTTTAGTCCCCACCTTACCTCTCCTGGCTTAGCAATTATATGGATATTCTACTCTCATAGGGGTCACCCTTAACAATGTTTTAAACAGCGTTAGTGAGATATAATTCACAAGCTATACAATTCATTCATTGAACACATGCAATTCAGTGGTTTCTAATATATTCACAGAGTGGTGCAACCATCGCCACAACCTAACTTTACAACATTTTTCTCAACCCAGAAAGAAATTCCATACCTGCTATCAGTCACGGTATCAGTCATTCTCCCTTCCCCTCTGCCTTTGGCAACCACTAATCTATTTACGGTCTCTATGTATTTGTCTGTTCTGGATGTTTTATATAAATGGAATCATACAATACGTGGTCTTTTGTAACTGGCTCCTTGCACTTAAACTAACGTTTTTAAGGTTCATCCATGCTGTTCTGTGTATCAGTACTTCATTCCTTTTTATGGCTGAATAACAACCCATTGTATGCATCACCTATATTTATTTTTCCATCCGTCAGTTGGTGAACATTTGGGTTGTTTCCACTTTCTGGTGATTATAAATAATGGTGAAATGAACATTCATGTGCAAGTTTTTGTGTAGACGTATGTTTTCAACTGCACCGTTTTACATTCCCACTAACAATGTATGAGGGTTCCAGTTTCTCCACTTCCTCACTAACACTTGGGATGACTTTTTTTTTTTTATAACCATCCTAGTGGATGTGAAGTGGTGCTTCATTGTGGTTTTAATTTGCATTTCCCTCGTGGCTAATAATGTGGAGCATTTTTCATGTGCTTTTCAGTCATTTCTATATCTTTTTTGGAGAAATGTCTATTCAGTCCTTTGCCCATTTTTAAACTGGGTGGGTTATGTATCTTTTTGTTATTGACTTGTAAGAGTTCTTTATATACTTTGGATATCATAGATCACGTATATGATTGCAAATATTTTTCCCATTCTGTGGATTGTCTCTTACTCTCTTGATGGTATCATTTGTGGCACAAAAGCTTTTAATTTTGGTGAAGTCCAATTTATCTAATTTTCTTTTGTCACTTATATATTTGGTATTGTGTCTAAGAAGACTTTGCCTAACCCACATTCAACACGATTTATTTTTGTGCTTTTTTCTGTGTTTCATTGTTTCAGCTCTTACATTCATACCTGCCATCCATTTTTGAGTTAATTTTTGTGCTTTGTTTAAGGAAGGGGTCCAAACTCACTCTTCTCCATGTAGATATTCAGTTGTACCAGCACTGATTCTTAAATTTGTAACATGCATATTTGACTTAAGAAAACCTTAGGTTTACCATTATGCCTACTCTCCTTCCAAAAAAAATCAGGATTTATACCACGTTCATCCTGATTGTTCTTCCCTCTTCTGTGGTATTGAGACCTAGCATTTTATGTCCACCTTGTTTTTAAAGCTCCAAGAATTCTTACTATTAATGCTTATGTAATGTTCTTGCTCACTGTTGTTTTTGTCTTCCACTTCTTCCTCCCTGGTTCTTTTTCGTTCTTAACAGAAGTCAACCATTGGTGGCTATTACAGCCTAGATGAGTCTTTACCTAAAAATGTCAGTAGTTGGCCCTTATTCAGTATGAAAGTTTAATTGGGTATCTCACTTTGAGGATACCTCATTGTCATCTGGCTTCTAACGTTGCTGCTGAAAGTTGAATAACAAGAAACGTCTTTTTATATTGCTTTTTAAAAAGTTTTTTTTTACTTTGCATTTTCTCTGTAAAATATCTCAGGTGGATTTCTTTTCATTGTCCTGCTTAAGGAGTCATTGTTTTGTGAAAATAGAAACAATCAGAAGCAACCTTCTCCAAATTCTTATGACCACATCTACCTGCTTACCTGCATCTGTCCACACACACTACCTTCTCTTTTGTTACTTTGGAAGAACTGGCTGAGACCCACCCTTCCACTTATACACTTGATGTAATCTCTTCCTGTCTACTCAAAGGCACCATTCCAGGAACCCTACACTCTCTCTCCTACATACACATTTTCATCTCTCTACTGGACTTTCCCATCGGCACACAAATAAGACTTTATTTATCCCGTCTTAGAAATAGACTCTTTCTTGATTTCACTTCCCCTCTGGCTTCACCCCTTTCTCTTTTCTCCCTTCCCAATAAAGCTCCTTGAAAGACTTGTCTATATTTGCTGGCATCACTAACCCTTTTCCCATTTCTCCATGCGTGCATGCTTATCAGGAGGTCACGAATGACTCCCATGTTGTTAAATCAAATGGTCAGTTCTTAGTCCCCAACTGACTTGAACCCTGAGTGGCGTTTGACACAGCTGTTCCTGATTGAAAGCCATCCTTCACTGGGCTTTCAGGCCACCACGCTCTCCTGGCTTTCCTCCTGCTTCACTGCTCGCCCCTTCTCGGTCCATTTGTTACCTCCAAACCATCTCCTTAACTCTCTAGCTTTGGAGTGTTCCTGATTCAGTACATGGACATTTTCTCTCTTCTGTTTGCACTCACCCCCTTAGTGATCTCATCCATACTTATGGTCTTACAAACCCTCTGTAGCAAGGTCTGCAGATCTGCAGTCCAGAGGCCAAATCCAGCTGGCTACCATGAGCTAAAGATGCCTTTTACATAAGAGTATGCAAGGCAGATCACATATAGCTTGTCAAGCCAAAGATATCTACTGTCTGGCCTTCTATAGAAAACGTTTGTCATCTCTTGATCTATAGCATGATGATGACTTCCAAATTTATATCTGTGGGCTGAACCTCTCCCCCAGATTCCAGGTGAGTTTATTCAGCTGCTCACTGGATATCTCCACATGAATGTCTTCAACGCACCTCAGTGTTGACTCATACAGAACTTTTGTGTTCTGCCCATCTCGTTATGGCCACAGTCTTCCTTCCCATAGTCAGTAGCAACACAGCCCTTCCAGTTGTCTAGGTCAAGCCCCTTAGCATCACTGTTGACTCTTCTCTTTCACTTGTGCCTCATGTCCAATCATGTTTAAGATGCGTTCAGGTTCTCACCACTTTTACTACCTTCACCCGGACCCCATTCTCCCTTACCTGGGTATTACCACAGTCTACTAACTGGTCTCACTGGCTCCCCATCAGCCCATTCCCTACACACTGGTCCAGGTAAAAGAGAAGCCAGATGATGTCATTACTTGGCTCAAAGCCCTCCAATGGCTTTCCATCTCATGCCAAGTGAAAACCAAGCCCTGCCATGGCCTCTGTTACCTTTCTGACCCCTTCCCCTACCACTGTCCCTCCCCTTCACATCATGACAGTCACTGCAGCCTCCTTGCTGCTCCCCAAACACATCAGGCTCGCTTCTGACTCAGAGCCTTTGCACTTGCCGTTCCTCTGCCTGAAACATTCCTCCCCAGGGTATCTGCATGGTCCATTCCCTGACACCCTTCAGGTCTAAATCAGATATTACATTTTTTGTGTCCTCTGCAACCTTTCTATGTAAAATTGCAGCCTCCATAATCGTTCCTGTCCCCATTCCCTGTTTTAGTTTTCTCGCTACCAGTCCCCACCACCGAACATGTATGGTAGCTTATGTTTTTGCTCACGATTATTTATTTTCTCCCCTGTCAGAGGGTTACACACACCTTCCCTTGCCATGCTCGTCTCTAGTGCAGAAAGTGTCCTCATTCCAGCGTTCAGTTTGGGTATGTGACTTGCTTTTACCAGTAGAGTGTGAGCAAACATGCCACTTGTAAGCAGAAGGTTTACATACAACAGCGTGATGAGCTTGGTGTTTTATGTTTTTGTCCTCTGCCACTATAATTGAGTGTCCCAGATAGGGGCTCCTCCTTCAGTGCGTGTCCTGGAATGAAAGGACACGTTGGATTAGACCTACAGTCAACCCACAGCCTGGAGCTAAGCCACAGGCAATTTGCAGCACTCATAACCTTAATGATATATACATGTCATTGCAAACCACTGAGATTATGGGATTGTTTGTTACTCTGGCAAAAGCTTAGTAATACACATACTCCATATTGTACTTAAGAAAAATGATTTCTCTTTTCCTCTTGAAAGTATATGCCGTGAAAGCAAGGATTTTGGGGTTTTGTTCGCTGTTCTCTCCCTAGTATCTAAGAGCCCCTGGCACATGGTAGAGCTTTATGAATATATATGATTTGAATTAATAAGTGCTGGAAAATTCTTAGCCATTTTTCTTTTAAATATTGCTTCTTCCCATTCTCCCTAGTTTATTTTCCTGGAACTCCTATTAAATGTATATTGGACATTCTTATTTCATCTTCCACATCTCTTAACCACTCTTTTATTTTCCATTTCTTTACATCTCCATGCTTCATCATGGGTAATTACCTCAGAACTCTCCTCCAACTCTTTACTACTCTTTTTATCTGCAACTCACCTGCTGCTTAATTTATTCTTTGAAGTTTTAGCCTAATGAAAATGTTTTTTGTTTCTTTAAGTTCTGTTTTATTCTTTTTTCAAATGTACCTATTATGTTTTCATAATGTCCTTTTCTTTTGATATGGTTTTTATACTTTCTTGAATCATTTTGATAATTTAAAACATATTAACTTTATGTTCTTCAGTTGAAAAAACTCTTATAATCTGAAGTTTTAAGGGATGGTAAATATCCACCTTTTTTGAGTTTGTGATTTTGGTCATGGAAGATTATTTCCTCTTGTGGTTTGTAATATTTTGGAAGCTCATATCCAGTGAGCAGTTAAAAAAATTCTTGTCAGATCCACATATGTTCTTTAAAAAAAATCACTGGCGTGGGATTTCTTTTACCAAGAAGATAGTAATAATTTGTACTCCATACCTGCATATGGCATAGACTTGGGTTTATACCGTCTTTCAGGAGGTTTTTTTTTTTTCCCCCAGAAACCTAGTCAAATGCTTTTTCTTCCCTTAGCTACTGGATGGAGTTTTTTAGTCCCCTCTTTATGGAGGGGGCAGCCTTTTCAGGGTCTATCTCTGGTATGTTCAGGGGTCTTCATCAGTGTGAAGCCCCCCTGAACTCTTAGGTCTATATCCTTGTTTGAGACACCCCTGACCCTTCACCCCACCCCCATCCCCAGCCCTGAGGAATCAGCTTTCAAGCTTCCTTCTCTAGCTTTAATTTTTCTGTTTTCCAGAGAATATGTAAAAAGGTCTTTCTTGCCATGAGATCCCTTAAAATAGCCATCTGTATTTTTTCTATATTTGTATTACTTCAGTTTCTTTACATTAAAAATTTCACTCACATGAAATTTATTTTGGTATGTGTTGTAAGGTAGATAGCTAATTTTACTTCTCTCCCAAATGGTTAACCAGTTGTCTAAACATAACTTACTGAATAATTCGTTCTTACTCTGCTTTTACCTTTATCATAAATTCTTATGTGAGCTTCAAGGCTTTCTGTTTCACTTTAATGATCTGTCTGTCATTACCTGTGCTATTATCATATTCTTTCATGTAGTGTATCTTTCTAATACATTTTAATACTGGGTAACTCAAGACAATTTGTAGTCCTGTTTTTTCTTGACTAGTGACAGGTGTTTATTCTTTTTTTTTTTTTTTTTTTTTTGCGGTACGCGGGCCTCTCACTGTTGTGGCCTCTCCCGTTGCGGAGCACAGGCTCCGGACGCGTAGGCCCAGCGGCCATGGCTCACAGGCCCAGCCGCTCCGCGGCATGTGGGATCCTCCCGGACCGGGGCACGAACCCGTGTCCCCCGCATCGGCAGGCGGACTCTCAACCACTGCGCCACCAGGGAAGCCCAGGTGTTTATTCTTTTCAGTGAACTGGAGAACTATTGTATTCAGTCACAAAATATATATTTGAAATTTGATTGGAATGAATCACATTTAAAAATTAATTAAAGATAATGGCATCTTTATGATATTGAGCCATCTCAAGAAGGAACAGTTCATCTTTCTTCATTCCAGAATTTTTTCTCTTATGTAATTCAATACAGATTTCAATAGTTCCTCATATAATATTTCCTGTAAAATGTATTATGAGTATTTTTTGTTTTTCTTTCAAATGGCTTTAAAATTTTTAATTGTGGTAAAATATACATAACATCTTACCCACTTAACCACTTTTTAAGTGTACAGTTCAGTAGCATTAAGTGTATTCACATTGCTGTACAATCAATATCCAGAGCTCTTTTCATCTTGCAAAATGGAAACTCTTTACCCATTAAACAACAACTCTTTGCTCCCCCATCCCCTGACAACCACCCTTCCACTTTCTTTTTTTTTTTTTTTTTTTTTTTTTGCGGTATGCGGGCCTCTCACTGTTGTGGCCTCCCCCGCTGCGGAGCACAGGCTCCGGACGCGCAGGCTCCGGACGCGCAGGCTCAGCGGCCATGGCTCACGGGCCCAGCCGCTCCGCGGCACATGGGATCCCCCCAGACCGGGGCACGAACCCGTATCCCCTGCATCGGCAGGCGGACTCTCAACCACTTGCGCCACCAGGGAGGCCCACCCTTCCACTTTCTATGTCTGTGAGTTTTCCTACTCCAGGTACTTCATATAAGTGGAATCATATGGTATTTGTATTTTTGTGACTGATTTATTTCACTTAGCATAATGTCTTCAAGTTTCATCCATGTGGTAGCATATGTCATAATTTCCTTCTTTTTAAAGGCTGAATAATATTCCATTGTACATCCATACCACATTTTGTCCATCTCTTAATGGACACTTAACATTGCTTCCACCTTTTGCCTATTGTGAATAATGCTGCTATGAACATGGGTGTGCAAATATCTCTTTAAACCTCGCTTTCAATTCTTTTCTATTTATCTTTATTTCTATTGGAGTATAGTTGATTTACAATATTGTGTTACTTTCAGGTGTACAGCATAGTAATCCAGTATTTTTGCAGATTATATTCCATTATAGGTTATTATAAGATAATGGGTATAATTCCCTGTGCTATACAGTATATTCTTGTTTATCTATTTTATATTAAGTAGTTTATATCTGTTAATCTCATCTGAGTAATATTCCATATATATATATGTATACATATATTTATATTAAAATCTTCTTAATCCAGTCATATGTTGATGAGCACTTGGGTTCCTTCCATAGCTTGGCTATGGTAAATAGTGCTACTGTGAACATTGGGGTGTATGTGTCTTTTTGAATTAGTGTTTCCATTTTTTCTAGATATATACCCAGGAGTGGAATTGCTGGATCATATGGTAACTCTATTTTTATTTTTTTAGAGACTCTCCATACTGTTTTCCATAGTGGCTGCACCAATTTACATTCCCACCAACAGTGCACAAGGGTTCCTTTTTCTTTACATCCTCTCTAGCATTTGTTATTTGTAGACTTTTTGATGATAGCCATTCTGACAGGTGTGAGGTGATACCTCACTGTGGTTTTAATTTGCATTTCACTAATAATTAGCGATATTGAGCATTTTTTCATGTGTGTGTTAGCAATCTGTGTGTCTTCTTTGGAAAAATGTCTATTTTAGTGCCCTTTTTTGATTGCTTTTTTTTGATATTGAGTTGTATGAGCTTTTTGTATATTTGAGATATTAATCCTTTGTTGGTTGCATCATTTGCAAACATTTTCTCCCATTCCATAGGTTGTCTTTTCATTTTGTTGATGATTTCCTTTGCTGTGCAGAAGCTTTTAAGTTTAATTAGGTCCCATTTGTTTATATTTGCTTTTATTTCTTTTGCCATGGGAGACTGATTGAAGAAAATATTGCTATGATTTATGTGAAAGAGTGTTTCACTTATGTTTTAGGAGATTTATGGTTTCAGGTTTTACATTTAGGTCTTTAAATGATTTTGAGTTTATTCTTGTATATGGTATGAGGGAATGTTCCAATCTCATTGTTTTATATGTGGCTGTCCAGTTTTCCCAGCACTACTTGTTGAAGAGATTGTCTTTTCTCCATTGTACATTCTTGCCTCCTTTGTTGTAGATTAATTGACCATAGGTGCGTGGGATTATTTCCAGGCTCTCTATTCTGTTCCATTGATCTATGTGTCTATTTTTATGCTAAGACCACGCTGTTTTGATTACTGTAGCTTTGTACTATAGTCTGAAGTCTGGCAGGGTTATACCTCCAGCTTTCTTCCTTTTTCTCAACATTGCTTTGGCAATTCTGGGTCTTTTGTGGTTTCATATAAATTTTAGGATTATTTGTTCTAGTTTTGTGAAAAATGGCCATTTTCATAACATAAATTCTTCCAACCCAAGGGCACAGATGTTTTTCCATTTCCTTGAATCAGCTTTAGTTTCCTTCATTAATGTTTTATAACTTTCAGAGTATAGGTCTTTCACCTCCTTGGTTAAGTTTATCCCTAGGTATTTTATTTTTTTAATGTTATTTTATGTGGGATTGATTTTTCTTTTTCTGATATTTCATTATTAGTGTATCAAAATGCAACAGATTTCTGTATATTAATCTTGTATCCTACAGCCTTGCTGAATTCATTTATTAGTTCTAATAGTTTTTGGGTGAAGACTTAGGGTTCTCTATATAGAGTATCATGTCATCTACAAATAGTGACAGTTTTACCTCTTCCCTTTCAATTTGGATACCTTTTATTTCTTTTTCTTATCTGATTGCTGTGGCTAGGACTTCCAATACTGTGTTAAGTAGAAATGGTGAGAGTGAGCATCCAGGCCTTGTTCCTAAATTTAGTGGGAAGGCTTTCAGTTTTTCACTGTTGAGTGTTATGTTGGTGGTAGGTTTGCTGTAAATGGCCTTTATTATGTTGAGATACGTTCCCTCTATACCTACTTTGATAAGACTTTTTATCACGAATGAATATTGAATTTTGTCAAATTCTTTTTCTGTATCTATTGAGATGGTCACGTGGTTTATGTTTTTCCTTTTGTTAGTGTGGTGTATTCAGTTCTTTTGGTTATATGCCCAGAAGTGGAATTACTGGGTCATACAGTGATCCTACTACTATGAATATTGTATATTCTTGTTGTTATTAGTAAGATTTTCTTTACATCATATTCTGTGATTGGTTCTTGAGGGCATGAACCGAAATCTATTGAGTTTTGTGTATTTCTGATATTTATATCAGTGATTCTCAAGTGTACATGCACATTAGAATCATCTGGGGAGCTTTTATTTTTTATTATTTTTTTAAAGATTTTTTGATGTGGACCATTTTCTAAGTCTTTATTGAATTTGTTACAATATTGCTTCTGTTTTATGTTTTGGTCCTTTGGCCCCGAGGCATGTGGGATCCTAGCTCCACCCCCAGGGATTGAACCCGCACCCCCTGCATTGGAAGGTGAAGTCCCAACCAGTGGATTGCCAGGGAAGTCCCCGGGGAACTTTTAAAACACACACAGAGCCAGGCCTCCCTCAAGAACAACTAAATCAGAATTTCTGGAATGAGCCTCTAGTATTGGTAGTTTTTAAAAGCTTTCTAGGTGATTCTAAAGTGAAACAAAGTTGAGAAACACTGGTCTAAACTAACTTATTAAAGTCTTATTAGATCTAATCATTGTTTAGTTGATTCACATGGATATTTTAGTAAACAATAATGTCACCTGCAAAGAATGATAATTTTGTAGTCTTTCCTATGTTTATACCTCTCATTAAAGTGTTTTTTGACTTACTGAATTGACCAAAACTTCCTCAACAATGCTTAATGAATCCTTGTTTTTATTCCTTATTATAAAAGAATAATATAGCTTTCTTCGCTTTAAGTATGATATTAGATGCTGTTTCAAAGAGGTATTTTTCTTATGAGCATTTCTGGAGTAAGATATAAAAGCAGAGAGGATTTGAAGAGTTTACATATTATCCATACCTGCATTTTTTGATATTTTAGTATATATTTTCCTGAAGCAAGCACAATTTTTTTAAAAAGAAGTCAAATTATGAATGTGTCTTCTATTCATTTTACTAATAAATTTAGCAAAAATGGATGTTGACTTGTCAATGTATGTTGAATTTTCCTTCATTTCCTCTCCCTCCCTCCCTCCCTCCTTCTTTCCTTCCTTTTATGATGTTTATCACACGGTTCATCTTATTGACCCAATTGATTTTTTGGAGCATATTAATGGATATGCTAATACTGAAGCCACGGGTTAGGGCTCCTTTATAAAGATGCTCTTTTCTTCCCCTTCACTTGGGTCTGTGACCCTCTGAACTGATGGTGTGCACAGCTGCTTTGCTTCTCACAGTCTCGGCCACCTTGTTTCTTTTTACCTCTGCCCCTACCTACAGGGCCTTGTTTGCTGGGACTTGCCCTTCTAAGATGTCATGTGTGACCATCTTTCTCCATATTTTGTTTCCAGATGTCTTTCTGGGAGTGGCTATATCGGAATGATTGTAAAACAAATATTGGGTGAGAGTGTGTGACAGGAGAATGGTATTCTGCCAAGACTAAAAAGCAGCACCCTCCTGATAGAGGGCTAGCCCCCAGTTTTCTGGGTCTCTGAGTTAGGAGGCAATGGTGAGGGAGGAATGACTTATGTTCCTTGCACTTCCCTCCTTCCCTCCTTCCTTCCTTCCCTCCTTCCCTCCTTCCTTCCCTCCTTCCTTCCTTCCCTCCTTCCTTCCTTCCTCCCTCCCTCCCTCTCTTCCTTCCTTCCTTTCTTCCTTCCTCTCTTTTTCTTTCTCTCTTTCTTTCGTCCAAATAATCACCTTTTTATGAGGCAAAGACTGATATTCATGAGGCAATCATTGGGCAGATTATACTCAGTAAAACTCCATTTGTCTATAGGTCTGAGGATGCCTTCCAATTTTGACATTATTTTGTCTAGCCGATTTTCTTTTCTTTCTGTCTTGTTGTGAATTTTCATCCCTTTTCCCCTCCATCAGAGACCGGGAAACAGAGATCCAGATTCAGATACTACTTTAAACCAGAAATCTAATATCATTTTATCTTCAGTGTGCATTTGAATCAGGAGAGTGATGTGCAGATTTGGATTAAAGGGGAGCCAGGAGAGGAAGCACAGAGACTCGCAGGGAAGTTACGCTGGCATATTAAACTCTTTGAGGACAGTTGAATGCAGCATAAAGTAAGGTACCAATGTGAATGTAATTTGGATATAACCAACCTCCTGTCACTGGATATGCTACCAGGAGATCTGAGCTTTAATCACAGTTCTAACTAATCCTAACTACCTGTGCAAACTGGAAGAATTCTCTGAACTTCTTTAAGTCTCAGTTTCCTCATGTGAGAAGATCCAAGTAAGATTCTGGACACTGTCCCAGCATTCTAGGTTTTGCTATTCCACGCGTAGAAATGAATGGGGGTGGACTCTGAGTACAAAGATGGCCTGGAGATTGGCTGGAAGCAGGTGGGATTTGTGACGGGGAGAGCAGCGCAGCCCCCAAGGGATTCCTATAGGGGATTGGTTGTGCCATTTCTGGTTCACGTGCCAAGGTTGACAGAATAGTTTGTTTCCAGAGGAAGGAGTAAAGGAGGAGACATTATTAGAACGGATTTTAAATTTGGATCTGGTATATTATTATGTATCTTTGCAGTAATTCATTGGAATTTTCTACATAAAACATGATCTTCTCAGTGGGGTGGTGCCAGCCCTTTACATACATGAGGTCATACAGTTTTCATAGTACCTCAACTGGGTAGACACCACGGTGACTTGGTGAGGTTATGTAATGCAGACAAACCCGCCCAGACTGTGAATGGACGGACTTCGGACTCTGTCGACATCTGCACGAGTCCAGAGCTCGTGGTTTCCCCGCTAAGCTGAGCCACCCTAACCCTCAGGTCCTGTAGGTTGTAGTGGTGGTGTTGATAGCAGAACCAAAGAAACGCGATCCTTTCTGTGGGCTGGTGAGACGCTCCGCACTCCTTGAGGTCAGCGGCTGTGTTTTATCAACTTTCCAAACCCAATGACTAGCACAATTACCAGAGCCTACAGTAGACACGTAATAAATATACTTAAGTGGAATTGAACTACCCGCAATACCGAACGGAGATCTGAGGGTGCTCGCTCTGTCTTTCTGGACGCTCTGTCTGAATTTGTCCGGGAGTCTTGGCCTGGATTCCTCTGTCCAGGTGCTTGTCAGGAAGGGAAGGGCATGGACTTGAAGGATTTGCTTACAAGTTAATTTGGAGATCAGCAAGACCGAGTCTCCGCACTGAGGGGCAAGAGAGTGATGCCTTCAGGCTGGCATTTGGAAACCAAACCATTAAGTTCATTAACAGTAATGGAACGTGGGAGGGGAGCAGCAGGAAAGAGCACAAGTGTAAAGTGAGGGACAGCTCCCCCCTTGCCCTCCTCCCTCCCTCCTCTCTCTCTCCCTCTCCTCCTCTCAGAGTGAAAGTTGCTGACCCTCTGGGCTTTGTTTACCCCTGTGAACTGTGAAACTACTGCCTTCCTGAGTAATAGCAACTAATCATGGGAAAAAGACCTTTAAAAAAGGCCTAATTTAAAGCAGCTTGGTACAAAAGGGCAGACCTTGCATTTTGAAAATGTAACTGGATCAATGCAGACTCTTAAGATCTCTGAGGACCAGGAGCAAATCATATTTTATATGTGTGTGTGTGTATGTGTGTGTATTTCTAGTGCAGTGCAATGCTTGGCACAGAACAGGTGCCCAAATTATGTGTGTTGAATCGCATTGGAGACACAAGTCTTGAGCTACAGTGTGAACTGACCTCTGTGTTGAAGCTCCCATTCTGATCACTGTGGTCAGCTGGGGTTGGCTTGGCAGAATGGAGGGGCTGGACAAAAAGCACCCCACGTCTCTCAACCAAAACAGATTCGTGGAAGATTCACCAACAACGCAAATGCAGAGCCAGGGACAGGACGGGAGAGTGGGAGGGAGGGGGCCAAGAGGAAGGGAAGCCAGTCCTGCATGACTGGTGTGTGCGGCGACATGCTTCTAATAGGTGAAATAAAATTGCAGTCACCCCTGTAAAAGATTTCTGCTGCAATTTATGAATCAGGGTCTGGGGAGATCGATGACACTGAATGATTATGTAGCATTAGGCTAAGCCCCTGGTCCTTCGGCAGAGCTGCTCTCTGGATGGGGTACAGATGCTCACATCTGCTTTTGTTAGAGACCCAAACTCCTGTGTCCTGGTGTGAAGTTAATGAAGGTCCCCTGCATTATTCTCCGCATTCCTTCAGCAAAGTAAATCCTATCTGGCCAACCTGGAAATCCAATGAGTTAATTAAGGGAGAATTGTCTATGATTTCCTTTTGCGTTATAACTGCCCCCTCAACCCTTACCCGCCCCACCACCACCACGTGGACCTGGTCCCCCTCCTCCCTGCAAACCTAAGCAGTGAAACTGCCTCTTGCCCCATGTGCCAGAATGATTAATGGGGGGACTACAATGAGGTCAATTAGCCAGGGTCGGCTTGAAGCTGAAAGGTGGAGTGTGTTTCTTTATTGAACACTGCATTCACACTCTAAACAGTGACCCGCGCTGCAGTGATTTATTATGAGGGCAGTCCTCTGATCACTTACCTTCAGTGCTTATACCTTGGCTTTGAAAACCGGGCTTTCACTGTCAATTAACGCCAGACAAGGAGATCCATTCAAAATCTGAAGTGCATACCTAATAACAGTGGGGGAGGGGCGGTGCAGGGGAGGGCATGGAGGGAGGCGGCTGGGATGTTGGCTCTGCCGCTTGCAGGACACCCAGCCTGGGCACGTCTGGTTGGGCTTTCCTAGGGGGACAGAAATGCTTGGGTTTGAAAGCAGGTTACCCTGCCTAGCAACGGAGTCCCAGAGGGTAGCTTACGCCCCAGAGGGCACACTCTTCCACTCGATTTTGTAGACATCACAGCGCTGCCGGCAGAAAAACTTGGCAGTTCCTGGGTATTCTTAAAGCAATGTTTGTCTCTTGTATGAGCCTTTGAAATGGGATTCCAACCGGAGACTTTTGCATTTGGGGGTTTTTCAGACAAAGACTGTTAGCCTCTCTGGGTAACATGACGGGTTGATATCTGTATTAAGAATGCTAGGGCAAGAAAGAAAAACCCAATTTTCCAGGTGTGGTCCACGCTTTTTAGTGGACAAACTGTGTTTCTTCCCACTACCACACTCAGCATCCTCAGAACATGCCAGCGGTGTGGTCACCCTCGGGACTGTCCCAGAATGTTAAGTGCATTGGGAAGAGTAGGGTCCTCATCCTTAGGTCTGAAGCATCCCCGGAAGGCTCTCCCCCCGTGTCAGCACAGATCACACCTTGTGTCCTCCAAGGTGACAGAGTGTGACACCTTCTTAGTGAGACCTTCCCTGGCAGCGTATTCAATTTGCAATTCCCCTCTCCCCTTTCCCACTGTGTTTTCCTCCTTAGCTTTTGTCATCATCTGACATACTCTGTTTTTCACTAATGTATTTGTTTATTGTCTGCGTCTACCCCAGGAATGTAAGCTCCATAAGGGCAGAGTTTGGGGCCTGTTTTGTTCATTATCGTGTCCCAGTGCCAAGAATAAAAGAACGAATTCAGGAAACCTCCCCTTAACTCTGCAATATTTCCCCAAAGACCGTGTGTTTTATTGGTTCCCCAGACTGGTTGAATTTATGTTTTAAAACTACATTTTATTCTATATTTAATTTGTATTTTTCAGACCCATCTAGAATTGACAGCGCTAATGATAATAATAGTGTTATATTTGATTACAGCTCCTTATACCTGTCAAAGCACTTCGGCATGCCTGTTTTTCTCTCCAAGCCTCAGTTTCCTTCTGTAGGATGGGGATAATAACTCCTTCCCGGTAGCGCCTTTGTGTGGATTAACTGAGCTGATGTATGTTTTGCATCAGCTAGTAGTAGGTGCCTAATAACACTAGCTCTTGTTACTTTGCATCTGAAAATCAGAGCAATCCTCCCCATAACATACACAGAGTTGGATAATAAATTATCCACACCTTGGATGTGAAATACCTACAGTCAGAGGCATTAAATGACTTGCCCAGAGTCACCCCATGAATCCATGTGGGAAGTGAGTCGAAACTCTTGCCTTTAAGCCTTTATGTTTCTTGGTCATAAATGGAAACTCCTACTCTTGGTTTTTATTTCTTTAGAAATAAAGAAGTTACCTGAAAAAGTACATTATATTCAGCCTCAGAGAACTAAAGAAAGGCTGCTGATGGCGTTGAGGAAAGAGGCGGTTTTAAGAATATGTAGGAACTCAAATGTTTTCCCATCTGGATTGAAGTGATACATTCACAGCCCCAGCACAGGGCCCTGGGCAGCTCCCTCGTCACTGACCTTGACTTCACTCCTTTCTGTCCTTCCCGTGAAGGCATACTGGAATGAGAATGACGGGAAAATTTTGAGTTCCCGAATTTACAGGAAAAATTATTTGCAAACCTGTGTGTACATCAACAGAAACGAATTGTCCTTCCCATCCACCAAGTGGGACTAACTCTCTTTCCCTTCTCTGGGCTTGAAAGTCATCCTCACCTTGAATTTCCTCTCCAAATTCGACTTGTGGAAGGGGCAACACAGCAGTGAACAAGTTCCTCTCCTGGCAATTAACAGTGATATCTCTCCGCTGATTTAGAACTAGACAGCTTCTATACTGAGGAAATAAAAGGATTAGACCGACCTTTCCCCAAATCTGTCCTGATTTCTGTGCCCCCTTCCCCCAGGAGAAACTAACAACAGACGTGTGAGTTTGGAAAGATCATTTTGGTTGTTTCTTTCTTTCCCAGTTACAGATTTGTTCCTGTGGAACGTTTCTGGAAGTTTCTGGGAGCTTCATCTGCACTGCATCCCCACTCCCATACGAGTGGGGTCCCAGGGGTCCTGAGAGTAAGGAGAGAGGTTTGGCCTTTGCCTACTGGGTATCATCTGAGAAGAAATGGAATGTGCATCCTAAATAGATTAGGATAGAACAGAGAGGTCTAGGGCATCAAGTCCCAGCAAGGAGGCTGGGATTCAGGGGAACCCATAAAAGGGTCCACGAGAAGGAGTGGGACCATGAAGGCCATTGGTTGGCTCACAGGACTGATGCTGAAAGCTTGACCTCTGTGCACCAGTGCTGAATCAAATCTTGGAGACAGAGTTTTGGGTGAAGTAGAAAAGAATAGCTCTATTGCTTTGCCAGGCAAAGGGGGACACAGTGGGCTCCAGCCCCGAAAAAGTATGTGTCCCAACCCGGGGAGGATTTGATGAGAAGTTTTTTTTTTTTTTTTTTTTTTTTTTTGCGGTATGCGGGCCTCTCACTGCTGTGGCCTCCCCCGTTGCGGAGCACAGGCTCCGGACGCGCAGGCTCAGCGGCCATGGCTCACGGGCCCAGCCGCTCCGCGGCATATGGGATCCTCCCAGACCGGGGCACGAACCCGTATCCCCTGCATCGGCAGGCGGACTCTCAACCACTTGCGCCACCAGGGAGGCCCTTGATGAGAAGTTTTATAGCAACAGTTCAAGGGTGGGGTTGCTGGTAAGATTAGGGTGTGCGTAGGGGGCCTGCGCTCCTCTAACCTGGTCTCAGGTAATCTTCTTCATGAGCTTCTCTGGTTCCTTTAATATAGCCTCAGGTGGTCTTTCTCTGGTATGAAGAATGCTGACATCTTAAAGAGCTTTAAGATATTGTTCTGTGTGTCCCTTGAGGTGGAACCAGGACCCTCCCCCAAGGCTGCACTATTATTCCCTGGCTGCCCCTCCCTTGTCTTTACATCCCTTCCCTTCCCAGATTAGCCACTGTTGAAATCTGCCCTTTGGAACTCAGGGAACCTCATGGAGGCTGGAGTCAAGAAACAGGAATAGAAAGGCTTCTGTGCCCAGAAGCCCCACTGGGTCCTGCTCAATTTCAGGACTAACGGGGTTAGAAGTAGAGCTGGACAGGGCGTTTCTCCTCTTTGATTCCTCCACCCCCACTACTCTCTTCTTCCATCCTGCAGTTGCAACAATTTAGGTCTAGGGGCAACTTCTGCTGGCAAAATGTCCCTGTTCTTAGAAAGCTAAGTGACAACATAGATGGAGTATAGAGCAGCTTTTCTCCATTTATGTGCATAAAATGTTCAGTAAAAAAGGTTCTGTTGGGAGGGCTTCCCTGGTGGCGCAGTGGTTGAGAGTCTGCCTGCCGATGCAGAGGACACGGGTTCGTGCCCCGGTCCGGGAAGATCCCACATGCCGTGGAGTGGCTGGGCCCGTGAGCCATGGCCGCTGAGCCTGCGTGTCCGGAGCCTGTGCTCCGCAGCAGGAGAGACCATGACGGTGAGAGGCCCGCGTACCGCAAAAAAAAAAAAAAAAAAAAAAGGTTCTGTTAATTTGGAGAAATGTTGGGTTCCACAGTTAGGTACATTTCTTTATGGGCAGATTTCTCAGGCTCCTGTAGGTGCTGCATTGAAGGCTATCATACCTCTTAGACCTTCCCTGAGTTCCAAAGAGTGGATTCAAGCAGTTACTAATTAGGGAAGTGAGGGAATACAGTAACAAAGGAAAAGCAGTCAAGAAACAGTAGTTCAATGATAAAACAGAGCCCTACTTCCTCTTGAAGGGATATACATAACAACCTGATACATATCTTTGAGTTGTGCAGGAACTAAGGCCCCCATCCAGGTGGAGCACAGTAACTACATGCTGAGACCCAGACTGGTCAGAACCAGAGGGCTGATGATTGAGATTCCTGGAACACCTTGTTACTTTACCACCAACCAATCACAAGAAGTCATACACCATGCAGCCTTCCCCAAAGTTTTGCCTTTAAACTGAAAACCGTTGGGGAGTTCAGGTCTTCTGAGCATGAGCCACCTATTCTTCTCGCTTGGCTCTGGAATAAAACTTTCTCTGCTCCAGACTCCAATGTTTTGGGTTGTTTGGCCTCACTGTGTGTTGGGCACACAAGCTTGAGTTCAACAACATATACACAACTGTGTCCTCACCCGGGTACACAAGGTGACTATGCACGTGCACACCTAGACGTCTGCATCCCAACTTCCTAAAGTCACGGAAACATGAAACATTAACCCACGTGGTCGTAGATATAGAATAGCCTATAATGAGATTTAAGAGCAATCCTACCGACAATTGGAACATATTCTCTACCCAGTTGTATAAAATGAAATGGAATGATCACAGACAAAAAGTGAACTAGTCTCAGAATCAAAGTCCATGTCAGTGAGAGGAGAAAAATCTACCACTTATCATGGGATTGGTCGTAGATTGCTTCTTTCCTAATTGAAACCTAAGTCTTAAAAGTTAAAAATGAGAAGTATGTGGAGGGAAGAGAAGTGGATTAAGAGTCAAGAGACCTGGGTTTTCATCCCAGCTCTGTGGCTAATTAGCTGTGTGACCTTGTCAAGTGATTTAATGTCTCTGGATCACCATTTGTAAAAAGAAGGGAGATGCGGCAGGTAATCTCTAAGGTCCTTTTCAGTTCTAAAAGGCTGCAAGTTTAATAACTAAATGAGCTCTTTAAGAGAACTTGATGGCTTCTAGAAATCTACAGTTTTTTTTTTTTTTTTTTTTTTTTTTTTGTGGTACGCGGGCTTCTCACTGTCGTGGCCTCTCCCGTTGTGGAGCACAGGCTCCGGACGCGCAGGCTCAGCGGCCATGGCTCACGGGCCCAGCTGCTCTGTGGCAATGTGGGATCTTCCCGGACCGGGGCCCGAACCCGTGTCCCCTGCATCGGCAGGCGGACTCTCAACCACTGCGCCACCAGGGAAGCCCTAGAAATCTACAGTTTTATCTTTACTGTTATCACAAGCACCTGTCAAGAGCCTGTTTGCATATGCCATCATGCACATTAGCATATGCACCTCCCAGGGGGGAGGCTTGCTGGCCTCTTCCAGGTTCCAGCCTCTCCTTGCTTTTACTAACTCCTTCCTCTCTCAGGACTGGAGTCCTGCCCGGAACCTAAGGCCTGAAGCTAGGGGGTCCACACCCTCCTGGAACTCCACCTCAGGTGGCTCCCAGATGCCCTGTGGCCATGTCCCCCCCCCCCCCCCCGCAAGGGCCTCTTGGTCACATATTCTCAGCTCCTGCCTGATTAGATACCCCTCCATTGGTAGCACCTGCTCTGTGCTCTTCTTGGCCTTGAGCTTCCCATCTAACCAGCTTCTTGAGCACCTAGTTTCTGTTTTGACAACAGTTGCAGTTCTGGGCGGCATATATAAGTCGGGGTGGCAAGAAGCATCAGATAACAGGGAGGAAACCCCTTGTCTTGCTGTTGTCAGGAAATAGGACCTGTCCAGCCATCATGGGATACTAGTAAATGATTACGCTTTAGCAGGACTTGGCTTTACTGCCTCTGTACCCCACTGACACAATGCTTCCATCACCCATTCTTTTCTACATCCACCCGTCCTCCAAGATCTGCCCTGAATCTCATCTCAGACTTCCAGGACTACAGGACGAAGTAATCCCCCTTCCTCTGATGGTGTATCCCACCTATGATCCAGCCTCCCCACTTTCAGCAGAGCTGACTTAACTCCTGCTTCTTCAGATCTCAGCTGAAAGGTCATTTTTCCTCCAGAAAGCCCTCCCTGACCACCCAGACCGATCAGATGCCCCTGCCATATATGCGCAGGGCTGCCTGGACTCTTCTTTCATCTCCCTTAGCAGGCTGATCATTACATATTTACCTGAGTGAAGATGGGATTCACGATGCTCTCTCCCAGGGGGACAGGCTCTGGCCTTTCCTCCTCACCACTCTTCCCCCAGGTCCAGTGGAGTACACCTGGATATGCACTGTGACCTTGCTCACTCAAAACTTCTCTATAAATTCCAGCTACTTAAGGTCTTTTCTCTTCAGCTAGTCTGCAGCCAAGCAGATGATTAGTCAGAGACAACCTGGAAAGCTAACCACGTTACCATAAAGCTTGAGACTGCGAGCCACGTGTTAGAGCAGTTCTCCCGGGTTCCCTCACCCTGCTGCTCTCTGCCCGGGTGCCCCTTCCCAATAAAGTCTCTTGCTTTGTCAGCACATGTGTCTCCCCAGACAATTCGTTTCTGAGTGTTAGACGAGAGCCCGCTCTCAGGCCCTGGAAGGGGTCCCCTTTCCTGCAACAGGTAGAAGAAGGTTTGGTCTTGGGCCCAATTCCACACAGTCTGTATTCCAAGGAGGGTCGCTCAACTTCCCCGAGCTTTAAGTCCTTTACCAACTATTTAATATTTATTTCTTTAAAATTTAAGATTTATTTTTGTTACTTTTAATTGTAGTAAAATAACATAAAATTTACTGTCTCTCCATTTTTAAGCATTCAGTTCAGTGGCATTAAAGTACGTTCACATTGTTGTGTAACCATCACCGCCATCTATCTGCAGAGGTCTTTCATCTTCCCAAACGAAAACTCTGTACCCACTAAACACTAACTCTCCATTCCCTCCTCCTCCAAGCCCTGGGCAATCATCCTTCTACTTTCTGTCTGTATGAATTTGACTATTCTAGGTACCTTATATAAGTGGAATTACACAGTATTTGTCTTTTTTGTGACTGGCTTATTTCACTTAGCGTGATATCCTCAAGGCTCATCCATGTTGTAGCATGTATCAGAATTTCCTTCCTTTTTTAAGGCTGAGTAATATTCCATTGTATATATATACCATATTTTATTTGTTCATCTGTCATGGACACTTGGGTTGCCTCCACTTCTTGGTTATTGTGAGTAATGCTGCTATGAACACGGGTGTCCATATATGTCTTCCAGATTCTCCCTCCAGTTCTTTTGGGTATATACACCCAGAAGTGGAATTGTTGGATCATATGGTGGTTCTATTTTTAATTTTTTGAGGAACAGCATAATATTTTCCACAGCAGCTGTGCCATCTTACATTCCTACTAATAAACAGTGCACAAGGGTTCCTGTTTTCCACACCCTCACCAATGCTTTTTAGTTCCTGGTGTTTTTTTGACAGTAGCCATCCTAGTGAGTGTGAGGTGGTGGTCCTTTTCCTTTAACATAATGCAATGGCTATAGTAGTGCCTGGTAAACAGGAGAACAGTAGACACAGGTAGAGAGGGTGATCATTTCTGAGGACTCATAGGATATTCAGTCCTTTCCAGGATCCTGGACCCAGGCTTCCATTCCTTTCTGGATTTTGACCAAATAACGAAATTTCTTTTTGTCTCTGTTTTCTCTGAAAAAGATGGTGGTGGGGCGGGGGTAGAGGCAAATAAAAATAGCTGCCTTCTCTCCGCAGGGTTGAGGAAACATCAACTGGGATAATATATGTGAAAACACTATGAAATGAAAACATCTATTTAAATCCAAGAGGTTGTTATTTACTGTCTTAAAATCTGATTTGCCCTGCTCTAGCTGCCTGCCTTTAGCACACTCCACAGGAACCATGGGGACTAGAAGAACCACAGAATGTGATGATTACATTCAGAAACTCAATCTGACCCGATCTGTTTTGGTTGGCAATCTCCTGGTGCCGTTGTCTCCTTTTGGGCTGAAGAAGCTTTATCGATGGGCTGTGAGGACAAAGTCTGTTAGAGGCTGGCGGCAGGCCGTGCCTTCAGAGAGGGAAGCCTAGCTGTTGTTAAATCTGCTGACTGATTCCTTGTCAGTTTCAGATGATTTAATGGCCACGCACTTCAACTGCCCCCAACCAAACATCGATCTGGGACTGTGTAGGAGAGAAACAGTGAACTGTATATGGCCAGATGGAAGGGAGCAGGGCAGGCAGCAAAGAAATGTCTACCAAAGGCCACGGACTCATTCTTAAGCATCAGTGCAACCTATTTATTGATGTATCTTATGGGAAGCCCTAAGCGTAGGAGTTAAACACGCAGACTCTGTAGTCAAGCAGACTTGAGTTCAAATCCTGGCTCTACTCAGGAGCCAGGGGAAGTTCCTTTTCCTCTCTGTGACTCACTTTCCTCATCTGTGCAGGGGTAATAAAGTACCTGCCTCCAGTGATTATTGTGAGGATCAAATGAAACATACATAAGTGTTCAATAAATGGAGGTTAGTATTATTCTTATTAGTAGATACATAGCATCTCCTGAATCCATTCAACTCTTTTGGTTGTTTGATATTATTGGCACTTCTAATCTCCATGTTCTCTGAAGCAGCATGGTGAAATGGCAATAGGTCATGAAGGTAGGTAGGGGGACTGCATTCTGGTGGATCTGTCACTAAACAGCTCTGGGACCTTAGGCAAAGTCGCTTCTCTGGCCTTGCTTTGCTGGTCTGTAAGGTGAGGGTTGTGTGTGTGTTCGTGACATGTAGATAGATGGTACAAAGAAGTGGCCGCTGTGGGAGAGCCAAAGTCGGGGAGGGTTGGTGGGAGGACTGGCAGAGGCAGGGGACTTCGCGTGTGTAAAACCTTAGTGATGGGCAGTATGGCAGTGGGACAGGGTTGAGAGCTGTGGGCAGCCTCCTTGGGCGTGCAGGAGGAAACGGAAGACGCAGGGCAATAGCGCTTGGTAAAGGTCGTTGAAAAAATGAACACCTGAATGACCGAGTCGATTATAAAATAGATGTTGTGAGCCAGGGTCTGGACCAGGTGGGTTCTGCGGATGGTTCCGGGCACAAGGTGGACACAAGGGTTACCCCTCTTCAATCCTTGGGCCTCCCGGCACCTCCAGCTCCAGAAAGAAGAGGAGAGAGGGAGAGAAGACTGGGCAGCAGCTCTGCAGTGATGGGGGCGCGGGGGGGGGCAGTCCCAGGACACCGAAATCGAGTGGGTTGGGGGCACCACCCCACCCGCTAGGGGGATGCCAGGCCTAGGTTGGAGGGGCGTCCGTGGCTCTCGCTGATTGGCTGGTGGTGGGCCAGGGGCGGGACCGCAACTCCGGGTCCAGTCGCCAGGGCGCTAGTTCCAGCTCAGGCTAATTTCCTTAGTGGAGAGCTGATTTTGATGGGCCCCAAACCTCACACTGAGGCGGACTCCAGCTCTTGAATTTCTGGCTGGGAGTCAGCGCTTAGACAAACGCTTCCCATAAACTCGTTTTCTGCACAGGACGTTGCTGGGTATGGTGTCACCACCCCACTCCCCCGCCCCCATGTGCCTCCCCCTTCTCCCTTTCCTTCTTTACACCCTGGCCCCCCTCCCCCATTGGCCATCCTTTCCCTTCTCATTTCGGCCCCGTTCCCTCCCTGCCAGCTCCACCCTGGTTTTGAAAGAGGCGTCCTCTTAGGCTGAAATCCTGGCATGAAGAGGCAGCGTGTGACCTTCCCTGATTACCACGCTGTCAGTGCTGCTGGGGGCGGTGGGGAGGCTCTCTCACACTCTCTCCTCCTTCTGTCTCTTAAAAAAAAAAAAAAAAAAAAAGAATCACCCACCTCCCCTTCCAAATTAAAAAAAAAAAAAGAGAGAGACGAAGAGAGAGAGAGAGACAGAGTGAGAGAGAATTTGACATTATTGTATAATTTAAAATTGCACAGCCTAGAGCCCACAAAACCGAGCATGTAATTACACACTTACTAGAGGTAACAGCAGTGCTGATAATTATTCTTTACACAGGAGAGACCCTGCTGATATCCCACAGTCAGAAAGTGGGAACTACAATATCTTTAATACCATCCTCAGAGACCCTCATAAGCAGAAGAGAAGTATGAGAAAGCTCACAGGGTCCAGAGCAATATCTTCATCGCGCCAGAATGTCAGGGGCTTTAGCACAACAGAAATCAATAGTTTCTAGTACATTTTTGGTACAATTTTTTTTTTTTATGACCCAACCTGAGAAAGTACAGGGAAGGCAGAGGTACCGAACAGTAGGAAACAAAACCTTCGTAAAGGAAGGCCTGTCTGTTTAGATAGGTCACGCCACGTCAGTTTCTGAGACACATATTCTTTATCAGACCAACAGGACAGTGCAGCTGGAGCAGGGCCCTCCTCCTGGAATGCATTTGGTCATCTTTTCATTTAAATCATAAACTATTCGCCTCTCCCCGTGTCCCCCGATTAAGGCAGCATCTTTGCTTATTATTGCTGTAAACTTACAGAGTCTTACATCTCAAAAGAGAGGAGATAAATATTTGGATACTTGTTTCTGGGCACTTGACCCTTTTCTTCCCCTTTCTCCCTCTATGCAGGAAAGGAGTTGGTTGCATTTTAAAAACAAGGAAAGACCAAGCATTCGTGGAAACATTAAGAGGATTTAAAGCAATTGTCCGTGAACTCAGCATAGTGGGGTGAAAGGTTTTCGGGTGGAGAAATCAAAGTGCAACTCTAACACTGTACGTGCTTTCAAAAGGAGACTACTTTGATTTTAGCATCTCTGTACTAACCACAGGAGCTGGGACACGTGGCTACCTATTTCTACTCTACGACCACCACCAAGTCTCTAAGTATGTTGTTTGCTCTTTAAAACATGCCGCTTTGATTGCTTGCACGTCGTGCTGACATTCTGACTTGACAATGTGCATGATTTCAGTTGGGCTAATAAACCATTTTAATTGAGTCCATTGCGCAGTAGGAATGACAGCCAATTTTTGCTGGAGGCTTAGGGGAAGAGCCCTCTTGATTACTCACTGCGTGCCAGACATTGGGTTAGATGCACTTATGTACATTAATCATTTAAGACACACTCACTCTGTGAGCTATGTAGTAGCCCCCCATTTTAAAGGTGAAAAGACTGAGACTCAAGCAAGTGAACTTGGCCAAGGTCACACAACTAATAAAGACTGAAGAGCTAAGACTCAAATCTATTCAGGGGCGTGGTATACCATTTCATTTTGTCGTTCAGGTGATGATGGCCAGTGAGTCTGAAAGGGTGTGCAGCTCAGAGCAGGGAGCCCCTTGGAGATGACTTTATAAAATGTCTTTTAGTGAGGACAACACAACAACAAACAAAGAAACACAGTGGCAGAGGACCCTTTGGTAACTACCCAGGGGTACAGTTACAGATTCTGGGGGAGGCCAACTCCAGGATGGTCTGCACCTGGTGCCCAAAGAAAGCAGCAGGTAAGTGTTGGGTGACCTGAAGATGGGGAGTTAGAGAACAGGCTAGATGTTTGCAGTGGCTGAGCAGAGAGAAAGATATTGGTGGAAGTCCAAGAATCTGCAGCGATGAACTGAGCTCCATCCACTGGATGGAGTCTTGGATATGCAAGACCATTCGGCCCGTTTCAGGTGAACAGTTGGCAAGCCAGCCAGCTGTGTTTCCTGGCTTTTCTTTAAGATTGGAATGAGGGTAGGGTGTGGTTAAAGGGCCCCGAGGTAGGTTCCTGGCACTGCTGATTAAAGGGGCTGTACTGGCAGATGCAGGGAAGAGGTGTGTGAAGGCCTTGCCAGTGGCTACCACAGACCACTGGCTTTGTGCTTCCCACAGTGACTGGCTCTGGATCCTCTGAGATGCCTGCTGGTAGACAAAGGGCATGGGATACTGATCAGGCCTTGTGCCAGAACCTCAGGACTGCCTCTGAACACACCTGTGAGGAAATCAGAGTTTGTCTTCTGGTTGGAATCTCTGCTTTCAGCTACTTCAGGAACCCCAGCTCGATCCTGGCGAACCAAGAGCCTGGATGAAAACTACAGCTGTGATCCGTCTCACAGCTGTAGTTTTCCTGGGATAAAGGGACCGGTGGATGCTACTAAAGGCTCCTAGTCTCAAACCAATGGCATGATGAGGGGGACATGATAGTGTGATCGATATTTCGGGACAGGGACAGGGGCCTTGTCCAGCGACCTCTCCACTCAAACGATTGGTGTGCTTTACGCAGCTGGCCCTTGGTAAATCCATCCCTATCTGTACTTTGAGGGCACAGTTTTCTGGGGAAGAAATGCAAGAGGGTTGCATGGTTGGTAAGGGAGAGAGCGTATGTTAGGTTCTGGTACCTGCTAAAGATCTGGGGCCCAGAAGCTCAGCAGAGCAGGAAGGTTGACCCTTCCAAGCAGAACAGTTCTGGATGCGGCTGCTCTAGAAGCCCGGGCCATTTGGGTCTTAACTCTCTTATATGTTCTGCCCAAATAGGCAGTGGCCTTGGGAGCCAGGACAGCGGCAGGAGTTAAAGAAAGAAACGGGGCAAGATGAGTTCCTCTTGGGGACCCGTGCTAGGAATGTCTTCAGTTCTCAGTGGGAGAGCGCCATTTGGAGACAAGGCCTTTTAGGATCCCCAACTTAGGCTACTGACTCATAGACCAAATCCTTTCTCTTACACCGTATTCATGGATATCTATGAGAATTATCAGAGCAAAAGCACAGGCTTAGGGGTCAGCGCTGGCTCTGAGTTCCTGCTGGGTGATTTATCCGCTGTGTGACTTCCGGTAAGTTATCCTTTCCGAGCCTCAGTTTCTTTATTTGTAAAATGAGAACAAAACTCTCTCCTTTGGAGTTGCTATGGGGAATGAACAATAAGTGCCATTGCCCCCGGCACAGTCACTTGTACACGGTAGAGACTCAGTAACGGTTAGTTCCTTTCCCCTCTTCTTCCTCCACCCAAATTCTGAAGCTGCAAAAATTCGGGGAAAAGAATAGTGAAATCACACATCCTATGAAACCCCACTTGGGGATGCGTCTCAACTTCCCAGAGCATCCAGGACGACTGCTCACCTCACGGGCAGGATCTTTCAATCCCACAGGGGTCCCTGTTGCCATGCTTGTTTCATTTCCAAACCCGCTGGCGAATGAAAGCCATCACGAATGTGAGAAAACAGTGTGGAACGGTAACATGCATTCAAAGAAAGAAAACTGCTCATATCTCTTTGCCTACCTCCGAGATAGAGAAGGCATATGGAGAGGAGTTATCTCAGAATCCCTCCTTGTTTTTGTCGTTGTTATTGGGTGTTGGTGCCCAAGTCTTTAGATTGTCTGAAGCTGCAAGCCACTCCTTCATCATAAAGTGGAGGAAGTGAAGGTTATTCATAAGCAGATCTACCCTGGGTGAAGGGCTCCTTTCTCCATTCATCGTTCAAAAAGGTGGCGCTTCTCCCGGCCCCCTTGCAGCCTCCTTTTGCTTCCCTATGGCAGTGGGCAGATTAGAGAACATTGTAAAACACTTGACTTTGCTACGTCTCAGGTCTTTTCATCCTCTGTCCATCTCCTGCCCCCGCCTACCCCCAAACCCTCTCTCCTTTGTGCAAATCTGTCTTCACCACAGGAGCACATGCTGTGTCTTCTAGCTACAACACTGCTTGCTAATTCAACGATTCATCTTTAATGAGGCCCCCTGCCAATGTTTAAATAGCATTCAGAACAAAGAGAAGGCAATATTTCCAAAACAGCTGCTTCTATAGCATCCTTGTAGCTCATCTCGTCAGAAAATCAAGAAAGGTACGTTGACAGAGGTAGATGATGGAAAAATACAGTTATTAAAGATAGAGCTATCTATGTATCTACAGATGGATATAGATATAGATAAAATACTTGCCTCCGTGATGCTGGAAATTTTAAATAGAAGCACTCTAAAAAAGTTTTGTTGGCCTCAGATAGTACTGCTGTAGGCAGGTTTTTCTTACATGGCTTTATTGTTTGTTTTTTCCAGAATTATTTGGAAAGTATATGCAGTAGTGGAAAGAGCATGGAATTTGGAGTTAAATATAGGCCCATCTTTTTCCTTTGTCACTTCCTAGCTGTGTAAGTGGGCAGATCCCTTAAGCTCTCTGCCCATGTATTGTTTTACTGATAAAATGGAGATAACATCATCTTCCTTTCAGGATATATATCAAAATGCGTAGTTCAATGTTTGGCAAATAGAAGCCACGAGATAAATGCTAGTGTCATTTTCTTGTTTAAATGTAGGCCCTTCTAGGACCGTAAGGAGTGGTCAGAGTCTGAAGGCTCTGTCTGTGTTTACAGAAGCTGCTTCAGTGGCACCTCACCAATAGGTCTTCACATTAGCCACCCCTCAGATGTACCTCTTCCATCCCACATCAGGGTCATCCTTTGAGTAAGGAAGTGGAGGGTGGAACATCATCTAAAGAAAGTGCCTGGTAAGAAGTTCACATGTGCCTTTCACTTTCTTTAAAACAAAGATTGAAAATAACTGAGAGTAGAAAACAAATAACAAAATGGACTCAAGGAAACCAGAAGGAAGGAATGAATACATTCTAATAAATGAACTCTAAAACAGGAAAATAGTAGAATTTATTGAAAACAATCCAAGAAATGGTTCTCTGAATGGGGGAAAAGGGCAAAGTTTGGAAAAAAAAAAAAAAAGCCTGAGTCAAGAAAATAGAACTACTCGACCTTAGGCCTGAGATAGGAGATATAAACACAAATAAAGAAACTTTTTAATTATTAGCAAAGGGTGGAGCAGCTGTTCACAGAGAAGTGTGGAAAGATCCCAAGAAGGCAAAGAAAGGGAGGAGGGAGGAAGAAGCCAGGCCCAGTGTCTCCCATACTGGCTGCCCTGCTGTTAAAATCTTCCAATTTTCCATCTGATGCTTTATCTTCCCTTTTTGCTTTCGCTGTTTTGAAGCTGATTTCTACTACTTGCAATCAAGAGAGCATTACTAACATAACTATGAAAATAGCAAGTTACAAAGTAGTTTGTGTAGCATGATCCTGTTTTTGTTAAGTAAAATATGTGTAAATATCTATAAAATAGAGCCTGGAAGTACACACCCTAAAAATGGTAACAATGGATAAATTTGGGTAATGGGATGGTGGGTGCATTTTATTGTCTGCTTTTTGCTTGTAAAATTAACGACATGTGGGCTGCTCTGTGCAGCCTTCAGGAGCAGATTAGTAGGGTCCAGCCAATCAGATTAGCTGGATATCAGTGATCTCCTTGGGAGTTCAGAGCCTGGCCCTCGAGGGAGGGGACACAGGGCAATGATGCTTCAACAGCAGGAGGACAGTGTGGCTGCAGAAAGGACCAGAGTGAGGTTGGACAGAGACCAGTGGGTGATGTAAACAGACAAGAGGTTAAGGGGCAAGAGGGAGGAGCTAAGCAGGTGACTCCAGTGTTCACTGAGAAAGCTCGAGAGAACAGAGGCTGAATGCCAAGAAGAAGGCAGTGCCGCCACAGCTGTTGTAATCAAGAATCATTTAGTTGCAAGGAACAGAAATTCCTTTATGCTTAAACTTTAAAAAGAAGGTTTCCTAAAAGGATATAGGGACATCTCATTGACCTCCAGTGCAGGAACACAGCCTGCGTCCTCTCCATGTCTGTCCGTCTGCCTGTCTCTCTCTGTTTGTTGACCTCTCCTCACTTCCCTCTGCTCTTCTGTCTATCATAGCCCAGATGTCTCTGCAAGCTTTAAAACCACCTCTAACAGAAACTAGAGCGAGCCGGCCTCTCCCACTCTGAGCTTCCAGAGCGCATTCCACTGTGTTGCTGTTTTCTGTTTTTGTTTTTTCCTACCCTATGAGTTCATCAACGGTAGGAACAAACTTTTTTCCTTTCTCTCTTGTCCATCACCAGGAAGCTGCTCGATGGATAAACATTTGTTTTGAGTAACAAATATGACGGTGTGAGTGTAAGTCTTTTATAAACTGAAGTGCCACGTAATTGTAAGATATTTTGTTGTGTTCATTTAAGGCAGCCTTTATTGTATTCTTATTTTAGGCCTGTTCCTAGTAGAATGTTCAGGCAGGCCAGTAGCAGAACTAAAATGAATTTTACCCACTGATCTCCTGAGAAATGTGAAAGTGCCTATCACCATTCCTGGCACATAGTAGCCTCTTAAATTTTGTTAAATCCCTGAAGAGGGTCTGCTCTCCCAAGAGAGGCAGGGGGAGGATGCACCAAAGAGAAGCAATGCTCACAGTGTTCTTCCATGGCCCCAGGGTCTTCAGTGAAGAGCCTTTCCCAGTAGCTTGACACAGGCTGGACCATAGCCCATTAAGGCGCCTTAATGACCACATCCGCCTCCATCACATGGCTTTGTCGTGCTTCTTGGACCTTTCTCATCTTCTTCCACGATCACAACCCTTTGTGCCCCAAAACTACAGCTCTAAGTACCCCTCTTTGATGCCTGACCTTCCACTTGGCAGGGCTCATACTCAGAATTTTCTACACTAGCTTATAACATGATCGCACTTCTCCCATGCTGTTCTTAGATGATTCTACCTTGTTTTTATCTGGAGTTGCTTTATTTCGGATTGTTTTAATTATGTAATACGACGTCAATCCTTTTAGAAGGCAGGTTAGGTAAAGATAAATCCCCATTTAAATAGCTGTCCCACTACAGCCTTGCTCAGTGGCTTTTAGGAACCTTTCCCGTTGAGCAGGACTCATCCTGGCTACCAGCTCTCACCTTTAAGGCCCTACTCCCCATCATTTTCTTCAGTGAGACATTAATTCAACAAATATCGATATTTGTTCAATAGTAACATGCCAGGTCTCTGGTGTTGCTTGTTTGTTTGGAGATTATTAAACCAGTGCTTTCAGGGAGCTCACAATGTAGATGAAAGACAGAGTAAAATGTTTCAGTTCAGCTGTGGCAGGTGTGGAAGCTCATGTCCAGCCCCTTTTCCTTTGCCTTTCTCTGATAGAGTTTGGAACACTGCAGATGAATCTTCCACATTCCCTTGCAGCCAGGAGTGACCATGTTCTGGTTACAGTTGTGGCCAGTGAAACATAAGTAGAAGTGAGGCCTCCTCACCGTCCTTGCCCTGCCTGGAACGAGCGTGGGGCCCGAGGCGTCTCTAAGGCTGGCGGAAAGGGAGAGGGGAGAGCTTGGTTCCTTGATGGCACACAGTAGCCCTGGACTGCCTGTGCCGATGTGTTGTTTTGTGAAAGAGATCAACTCCTTACCATTTAAGCCATTGTCTGTTGGTTTATGGGAGCTTGCAGGCAAGAGCAATCCCAACGCACACGTCTACCTTCTCACAAGAGCTTGGTTCCAGATATCTCCTTCCCTGGAGGGAGTCTGGACTGTCCACTTTAACGCAGATCGTGCCAGATGGGCTAATCCTAAATGAAGTGAGATATCTGGAACCTAGACTCCTTACTGTCCTAGACCATTCAGAGTCCCTCAAACACACCACCCACATGTATTTGGATGCATTACCTCCTCCACTTGGAGCTCACTTCTTCTCTCCTTCGTCTGGGAAAACAATCCTCTCTCTATCCTCCACATTCCAATGTAAACATTAAATTCAATTAGTTCTAAAGCTTTTTCCAACCCAACACCCTCACCCCCAGGAACAAGTCATTACTCCTTAATTCTGTTTTCCTGCACTTGATCCCCATTTCTGCACAAGTGTAGCATCTTGTGTCTTCTTATTAGTTAGCTATGTGATCCAGGTAGTATAAGTAGAGCCATGGGACCGCCACCAGGGAGACAGTTCACTAAGACGTGTGCCTCGGGACTAGTAAAAGGGCTTCTTCCAGAAGCAGGCGAGGGGGCCCAGAAGAGGAAACACAGGACAAGAGCAGGTGAGCGTGATGTCTGCTGGAAGGCCAGCAGGACAACTGAGAGAATGGAATGGGAAGTGGAAATGGATTAGTGAGGGAGGGACTTGCTGGGTGCCCAGATATTTCACTTCATTTGGGATTAGCCCATCTAGTCCATCTGGCATGAAATACATTAAAGTGGACAGTCCAAACTCCCTCCATGCAGGGACGATTAAACTATAGTTACGGGAAGAACCTTAATTAACAGCAAAAAATCATACATGATATCATTTAATAGGCAGACTACACCATGCCATTTAACCCCCGAGTCACAGGTCCCTGCTTTCTCCCACTCTCTGCAACACTGCCATCTCATCTGCTCTTGTCCCGTGTTTCCTCTCCCGGGCCCCCTCGCCTGCTTCTGGAAGAAGCCCTTTTACTAGTCCCGAGGCACACGTCTTAGTGAACTGTCTCCCTGGTGGCGGTCCCATGGCTCTACTTATACTACCTGGATCACATAGCTAACTAATAAGAAGACACAAGATGCTACACTTGTGCAGAAATGGGGATCAAGTGCAGGAAAACAGAATTAAGGAGTAATGACTTGTTCCTGGGGGTGAGGGTGTTGGGCTGGAAAAAGCTTTAGAACTAACTGAATTTAATGTTTACATTGGAATGTGGAGGATAGAGAGAGGATTGTTTTCCCAGAGAAGCAGAGAAGAAGTGAGCTCCAAGTGGAGGAGGTAAGGCATCCAAATACATGTGGGTGGTGTGTTTGAGGGACTCTGAATGGTCTAGGACAGTAGAGACGTGGGGAAATGGTGAGAGGGCACCTGAGCACGAGGCTGAAAAGCGGTGTTTGGACCAGAGTTTGGAGAAATGGAGAAGTTTTGAATATTTTTAGAGATGAATAGTAGCCAATCAAGGACAGAGAGAGAAAACTAGACAGTATATTAAGCAGGGAAGAGGATCTATATTTAGTAAATACCAACAGCTTGGCCGTACTACCCTCTTTAAGTTAGTAAATTTTTTTCTTACCGTCAACCGAGGTGGTAGGTATTATAGTCCCCATTTTATAGCTAAATGAAGAAAGACCAGTCAGGTAGCTAAGGCAATAACCTACACAGAGATAACTGGGAGCCTGAACCAGGAACAAAGAGAACGGAGAAGAAGAGACGGGTGTGAGAGATGGTTCAGGAACAGAGCCAATAACAGAGGGTCAGTAGGTATACAAGTGGAGTAGAAAAGAAAGTTAGGAGAACACGAGAAATGTTTCAGTGATAGAATCAATAGGACAGAGATGTTTTGTAGATAGAACTAGTAGGACCTGGAGAGAACCAACAGGGCATGGACTCAGTCAGATTAGATACAGTGGTTCCTGTTGTCCAATGTTGTCTAGGTCAAGGAGAAGCCAAACTGATAGAAATTGAGTGAAGAGGTCATGGGACCTGGAAGAGACCATTTTCTCTAATAGTGGAGGCAGAAGCTAAATAACAGTGTTATGACGAGTGAATGGAAGATAAGAATAGGGACCAGAAAGACATGCAGCCTTGTTTCCAGGAAATCTGGTGGTCAACAAAGAAGAGGCTGTGTGGGAGGTGGGCGTTAAAGTTGAAGAAACATCCTTTGAAGGATGAGAGACTTGAGCTTGTTCAGAAGGGAAAGGCAGGGAGAGGGAGAGACCCTTGGGATAAAAGGGAAGGGAGAATAATAGCCCCTCCCATTTGTAGAGAATTTTATAATTTTATACAGTGCTTTGCCTTCAGTATCTCATATGGGGCAGATAGAAACGACATCACCATCTATTCGAGGCTCAGAGAGATCAAGGGACTTTATCAAGAGAAAAGAATAAGGATATAAGATCAGGACACGTGAAACTGGTTCAGCTTTTGTTTTTTTGTTTCTGTTTTTATTCTTTGCTTTCCGTATGAGGGGAAAGATGACTTTAAAAGTACTATTGAGTAACAAGGAAATTTTTTGTGGAGAAGCACATTCATTGCCTAATTTAACCACCAGAATAATCATGTGAGGCTCATCAAACCAGCATTCTCCTCATTACATTGTTGAGCAAACCGAGGGTGGAGGAGGCCAGATGACTTCCGTAAGGCCACATAGCTAAGAAATGGTACAGAAGAGCCTCAGACCCTTGACTTCTGACTCCTAGTCCAGGGCTCTTTGCCCTGAGCCTTCTCGTTGACAATGCAACTTCCTCCTGCACTTGTGGATAAGAAAGCCTATGTGGGAGATCAACAGTGCTTCTCCCCCATATTTCTGATTCTCCTCTCCTTCTTGGGACATTGGACGAGTGTACATCTGCATCCCCTTGGATTAGCCATGACCACGTGACTTGTTTTGGACAGTGTGGTATAAACGAGTGTGTAGTTCCCCACACTAGCTACCTTGGCAACCTTGGAAGAGAGAGGACTGTAAGACAGAAGCTGCTGAATGTTGAGTCAGCACTTGGAGGAGAATTGTCTAGAGAATCGCCTGAACCCAGAGCTGACTTAGAGTGACTGAGAAATCAACTAAGTGCCTGATATTTGGGGATTGTTACAGCAGCCTAATCTAGTCTATACAGTGGAAGACCAACAAAATCTTCCCAGTGGAAAAAGAAAACCCCTGGTGTGTCATAGGTAGTCCAGTCCCAAAGAGGCAAGAGGCAAGCACCTTCCCAGAATAACTAGGAAATAAACATCACTAAGTCCCTCTAGCAGTTAAAAGTCCGTCAGAACTTTTTTAAAAAAAGGCTATATTGGATGGCGAGTTTTTATTATGAGGTTCAGTTGTAGGCTTGAGGAGAAATTGTTTTTACAGATGTTCAGGGTGTGTTATAAGGAAATGGCCTTTTACAGTGGTTCAGATTGATGGGCTCTCTAGGGAGCTCCTCTGACTACACGCACAGAGGAAGTAGGGAGGGGTCTGGATAGGCACAAAAGGACACAATGGAGTTTGAGGAAAACCATGAAAGGGAGGCAGCTGAGTTCATGGAATAGAACGAGATTTGGAGTCCCAGAGACTTGGGCTTGAGTCTTGGCCCTGCTGTTCATGAGCCAGATTACTTACCCTGCCTGTCAGAAGGGTGCTGTATAAAATGAGACCAATGATACTTGCCTCACAGAGCTATCATGAAACTCGATAGATTCAATTAGTCACAATTGTTATCATTACTTTTGTTATTATTGTTACTGCCTTACAGTGGGGACCCACTGGTTCAGTTGTTTACTTTTTCTTCAGAGGCTTCACAGGCTCTGGGCAAAGGGTGGATGGAGCTGGGAGAGAGGATTAGAAACTTCTACATCCCGTCTACTTTTATTTCTTCCTTTGTGACAATGCTTTGGGGTGGTGAGATCTTGGGAAGTGCATTTTGGGGCTGGAGATGCCTTTTTTTTTTTTTTAGAAGTTGCTTTTGAGTCTTAAAAACTAAGAAGAGCTGGGTGAGGCTGAGGGGAAAGGAGCCGAGGGCTGGCTGCTTAGAACTGGCTCCACGATAATGGTTCTAAGTGGGATGACAAAGAGCCCTTTCAACAGACTGGCCTCCTGCATTGGTCCAGCCTAGTTGGCAGGAGAACCCATCCAGGGTGGGATCCTGGTCAGTATTAAATAGGACTCAGTGACTGAGGGTCCTGTCTGACCCAGCTCTCGGGAACCTCAGCCAAGTGCTGGGCGGGGCATTGGATACAATCAAAGGGACACAAAGGAAACCCCCCAATGCACTGACTGGCCAAAATGGAGAATTGGTCTGGTGGGTCCCTATCTTGTACTGCATCACGCCAAGAATTTTTTTTTTTCTCCTGCTTGGAAAGTTATCCAGTCTTGAGAGAGAACACTGGAATCCTTCCTTTAACTCAGATTTCCCAAACTTTATTTACTGACATCCAGTTCTCATGGTTGTGTGTGTGTGTGACATGCAATAGCTGCCCTATTATTTACTTGATCATTCCTTAAAATCGACTCACATTTTTTTAAACACCTACTTTCATTTGATGCTGAGCAATCCTATGCATGAAATCACAGCTTTTGCATGTTTTCTTTTCTAACGCACATGACAATAAATGTGTGACACATTTTTTCAAGACTATTCACTCAGGCCGTACCTCCAATCATCTGGCAGACCTCTAGGAGTGCCCAGGCCACGTTTTGGGGTCCCCGCTCTGGAAGACGAGGGGAGCAAGTGGGGGGGGAGGTTTCCCCGCGGGGGTGGCTGGAAGAGGGACCCGCACGGGGCGCCGATGTCCCGGAGGTTCGCCCCGCTGGGGCGGCCACCATCTTGGCTCCAGCGCCGCCGCCATCTGCTCCGAGCGAGCAGCCTTTTGTGAAAAGCTGTGGGAGGATCAGCATGGCTGATTGGCTGGAGCCGTGCCCAGAGTGCCCAGATGTACACGCGCCCGTGAAGAGGGAAGAGGGGTCACAGCTGGGGTTCGCTGCCTCCCCGGAGGCTGGGCTTTGCTGGGGAGGCTGGGCTATGCCTCCCCCTCGGCTGCGGGGCCTTGTGCCGGGCGGGCGGCGCGGGGCAGGCGCACCGCGCGCTGCGGCTCCCGTGCCGCCGTCTGCCTGCCCTGTGCTGCCCCTGGGGACCCGCGAGTGCTTCCATGGCAACAGAACCGTGGATTGTGCTTCCAGAAAACGTCTCAGGCTCATTTGTGTGGAGTTGGGCTGGGGGTGTGGAGCGTGTGGTGGTCACAGAGGAGGGGCGGGAACAGGGAAAGGGAGGATTTGCATGGAATCCCCCACTTTCCTCGAATCCCAGGGACTTCATTCTTTCAGGCTCGTGAAGCGCGTCTTGGAGACTGGGTCTCACTGAGGGGCGGTGTTAGGAAGGGATTCCCGTTACATCTGACGAAGCTTCGCGCAAATAGCTGACTTCCGTTTGGTCTGGACGGTTCTCCTTCTCGGAGGTCGCCCTCAAAGCAGGGAGGTGCACCAGGGACGCAGAGAAAGGCAATGGAAGGGTGTGTGTGTGTAGCGTTTCCCCCAGGCCTCCGTGTAGGACGCGTCACTAGGCTGAATCCCCCTCACAGTCCTTCATCCTCTATCAGGCAGGGCAACGTAGCCTCAAAGATAAATACATTTTGTGAACTCCTCTATGTTTCTTTCAACATCCAAACATGAATCTTGGATTTTCTGTCTGCAGTGGAACAACAGGTTGGACTCCCAGCCAAAAGGAGCCAAAGAGCCAGAGTAGGTGCCTCAGTGGGGAGCGTGGAGTTGGCATATGTTGCCCTTCCAATGCCTAGCTGGCAACATGGTGACAGAGACACACAGAGGGTGAGAGAGAAACATCCAATGGGGAGAGAAAATAGGAGGTTAGAGCTGCTCAGAGCAGCTCAGGGATTCTTACTACCCTGGCTTAGTGGAAGGAAGTGAGAAAAGAAGAAAAGATGTCAGGACCCTGGACCTGGAATACCTCACATAAGTGTTGCACTGGGATTAACATACAACATTTATGTGCCCTGTGACCTTTTCCATTTAGGTGTTCCACCCAGTAGAATGGTGGTCCAAAAGGATGTTCTGGGATTTAAGCAATCTAGGCCATGACTTCTCCTCCCTGGGGATGGACTGTCTTGCCTCCTCCAAAACGAAGAGAGAGGTCTTATCCAGCCTCCCCCTCTTCCCCTTAAGGAAGGGAGATGCAAAACTTCTACCATAGAGTGGTTTGGCTTCCTTCTAGTATGTCTGTCTTCTTTCCTCTTCGGACAATGACTTTGGGTTTGCCCGGTATATAAATGTTCGTCATGTTGCATCTGGGGATCCATGGGTACTAATAAAAATAACTTCAGTTGACTAGTATGCGATGCCTGGAACCTTGCGCATGGCTCTTGCTGTTCATTTAGAAGAACAGTGCCCGCACACATCTGTGCTCTAAAGAAGTTATAGTTGGGTAGGTGTCTCAGACTACAGTTCTATGTCACCTCTTAAGAAACTAGAAAGTGTCACCATGTGGCAGGAGGCTGAGCTCTTAGCAGTGTGCCAGGCCTTGGGGTGCTTGGCCCAAAGCAAGCTAAGCAAATAATTGTTGAACAACCAAATAGCTATTTTTCCTTATTATATTCTAGGATTAGAATTCCTCCAGGAGTAAAAAGCATTTGGACAACAACTTTACAATACCAACTTTTAAAATTCGGGATTATCACAATATCTTCAAAGAAAAATAAATAATGAGTGGTCGTCATACCATTCTCTATGCATTGAATTTCCTGTCTTTTCAGAGCTGTGGTTCTTTATTCTCTCTTTTTGCCTCCTCCACCCTCCCCCTACCCTCCAGTGCTGCACAGCGTGCATTTACTTCCGAAATGAAGCACATTTCAATCCTGTTTCAAGAATTTCAGCATATCCCTGCACATCTCTGGAGATCCATAGGATGGCTCCTAGCCCCAGATTGCAGCTATCACAGTGTAACATCAACCATCATTCAAGCCCGGCTCCATGGAGCTGCCTGCTTCTATCACGTCTGTGCTCCCATTGGCATTGCCTGCTTGGCACTCACCCAATCTGGTCTGACACTTGCTGCTGAGGATGGGGAGGGGACCCAGGCAGGCTTCCAGTTCTTTCATGAGCTGGGTGCTGCAGGTAGCCAGCAAACTGTTCAGCCCTGTTCTGAAGGCATCAGAGGTCCCCAGCATGGTGGACTGGGGTGCTGAGCCATGGGAAGTGTATAAGCAGAGAGTAACGTGGAAAGTAAATTAGCTCCTGGCATTGAGTCCTGCTGATATAAGCTCTTGATTTTTTTCACCTCTCGAGTACCACTTACGTCCCTGAGCTTGCTTCCTGACAAACAATGGAGACGATTGTTCGTTTGTTTGCTAGGAGTGGCTTGGGCTTTTCCCCCCTTCTCAGTTCCAAAGGCTAGAAGTGCTCAGCTGTCCTCTCTCCAGAAGCCTGCCCCCCCTTGGCTTTAGTGTCTTCTGTGTTTAATTGCAAATTATTGATTTGAAGGGAATTAATTTTTAGCTCTTGCCAGATTCAGTTGCTCCTGGGTTGGACTCCCCAGCAGGACACCCTAGGGATCCCAGCTGGGGAGGGGGGAGGGCGAAGGCTCATGAGGAGCTGTGCTGGGCGGGAGACCACACGCCTCTACTTACAGACTGATCGGATGCCAGGGCTGACATTGTGTAGCCCAACATTTTCCTCTCTTTTACCAGAGAGGAAACCGAGGCCCAGTGATTGGCAAAGCTTTCATAGCCAAAGAGAGTGGAGCTCCTGATTCCTAGGTTGGCACTTCCACAGCAGTCCGTGACATGTATGGATTCATTTACTCCTCACAAAAAAACTCAAGTGGTGGGGATCTTGTCCTAATGCAGATTCTGATTCAGTAGATCTGGGGTGACACCCAAGCTTTTGCATTTCTAACAAGCACCTTCCAGGAGATGCTGAGGTTACCTGTCCTAGAAGCAAGGATCTAAACCACATCATTGGCTCCTAACCTTGTCAGTGGAATCACCTGGGAGTTTAAAAATTACTAATGTTTGTATCCCGCCCCCAGGAATTCTGATTTACTTGTGGAGTGCCCCAGACAGGGGGACTTTAAGAACCTTCCCAAGTGCTTCTCCTGTTTAGCACATCAGTTTCATTAGGGAATAATGAACCCCCTGAGCCTTCCTCGATTGTGTACAAATATGCATTCATTTGCATAGAGGTGTCCTCATACATAAACGTGTGCCTGATTTTCACAACAGCAGTGATCTTAGAACCAAAGGAATAAAATACTAATTACAAGAATATAGTAAGTTTTCCCTGAACACCTATTCTGCACCTGGCACTTTACATGCCTTATCTCAATTAGTGTATCACAAAAACCCTACAAGAAGGTGATGCTCTAACCCCTAGGAAAGGTCAGCTGACTCCAGTCCCCATTCTTCTGTCAGGTTTGGCATAAACATGCCCACTCTATTCATGAGGCATCTGAGACTTAAAGGTCATCCTTCCCATGTGTCATGTGAGGCGACTGCCCACCCAGGTGGGCGAGGAGGTGCTGGGTTCATTTTGTGATTGTCAAGATGGGGCTTCTTTCTGGGAAGCGGTGGCAGCAGGAGGCAAAACATCGACGACCAGAGGAAGCAGCTGCAGAAACACAGAGCTGGAAAGTATTAGGCAAGTCGTGGCCCGATTTCGTTGAGCTGGTTCACGGGTGTGAACTTCACAGTAGTGCAAAGTAGAACCTTTTTCTCCGTAGTCATTTGGACATCATGTGTGTGCACGTGTGTGGGTGCCCGCGTGCCTTGGTCCTGTGCTGTGTCCCCTGCAACTCCTCCCACCCCTACAGGTTCCTGCAGGTGTCTCTGCATCCTTCTTCTCTCATCTGTGAGGTTCTATAAGTGCCCCCACCACTCGGAAGCAAATATTGCTAGAGGAAGCATTTCCTGCATACTGGGCTCCTTTATGAGCGCTTCACGTATATGAACTTACTTCGTTCTCATAAAATCTTAAAAGGCAGACATTATTATCACCCCTCATTTTACTGAGACAGAGAGAGGTTAAGTTACTTGCCCAAAGTCACGTGGTAGGAGCGGTGATTCAGTGTCACTCTGGCTCCAGAGCCCACACTTTTCCTGATCTCACTAATTTTGAGATCCTGAGTGTCAAGGAGGACTACTGCCCTCATGAAGGGATGTGATTAGATGATTTCTTAATACTTTTCAACTCTGACTTTGTCTCCTCCCATCGTGGGGACCAGTAGCATCGTGAATAAATCTCCCACTCTCCGTGGTCTGTACTTCCTCATTTCTTGCACCACTGGGGCCATGGATCTGTTCATACCTGTGACATGTGCCTGTTTTTCCCTTACTATATCCTCTGTGAGGACAGAATACTGTATTCCCCTGTGCAGGTCTCCAGTGCCTCACATATCGTAGCTGCTCAGCCAGTCTTAAGAAACTTGAATGTCACTGAAGTGAATAGTAGCCCAAAGACTAAGTTTTCTCGATGAAAGGAAAGGGAGGAGGAAAAATGGAAGGGAGACGACAGGCTGCATGGAAGACAATTCCAGGATCAAGTTCCTCATTTTCCTTAAATTTGATTCATGTTAACCTTCTGATCTGTAGTGCTTTGGAAGCAGATCTCCAACAGAGCATCTTTTAAATTTCTCCATCCTCACAACGGCCAAGGCTGTCTAAGCCAAGCTGCCACCTTGCATCCTTCTCCTTCTCTTTCAGTTTCCCAAAGCAGTGGAAGGGGCTATGGACTCCACATGTCCTGAGCAACAGAACGACTCATTTTACATGGGGCTCTGTCTGCTCGGTCCCTCTCTGCCACAATGAACACCTCAGGGAGGGAACTTAAAATCAAGTGCTTCTTTTTCAATTACCAGTTAGAAAACTGTGTAATAAAACACCACGCCAAACCTGCTTGCTCTTTTCGAAAGTCTAATTAATTCATTCACAGAGGTTGCCTCTTGCCTGGCAGTGTGTCACTGGCTCATTTAAAAAGGTGCTAAGGCTTGGAATCTGTGGGTTACCACTTGAACAAATCCATTTTCGTGTCCCGTTTTTGTTTGTTTTGTTTTTGCGGTACGCGGGCCTCTGTTGTGGCCTCTCCCGTTGCGGAGCACAGGCTCCGGACGCGCAGGCTCAGCGGCCATGGCTCACGGGCCCAGCTGCTCCGCGGCATGTGGGATCCTCCCGGACCGGGGCACAAACCCGTGTCCCCTGCATTGGCAGGTGGACTCTCAACCACTGCGCCACCAGGGAAGCCCTATGTCCCGTTTTTGGAGGCTGAGAGAAGAGCAGTGGAGGCTGAGATAGCCTGGGGACAACACAAATGTCCTACGATCCAACAAGAGAGTCTGCTTTTGGCTTCTCAGAGAATCCACCATCCACCATTCTGTCTTCCACACTAACGCATCTACGTGGAATATAGAAAAATAGTACAGATGCACCTATTTGCAAAGCAGATATAAAGACACAGATGTAGAGAACAAACGTATGGACACCAAGGGAGGAAAGGGGGAGTGGGATGAATTGGGAGATTGGGATTGACATATATACACTATTGATACTATGTATAGGGTAGATAGCTCATGAGAACCTACTGTATAGCACAGGGAACTCTACTCAGTGCTCTGTGGTGACCTAAATGGGAAGGAAATCCAAAAAAAGAGAAGATGTGTGTATGTGTATGGCTGATTCACTTTGCTGTACAGTAGAAACTAACACAGCATTGTGGAGCAACTATACTCCAATGAAAACTAATAAAAAAGGAAAAAAAAAAAGAATCCGTCATCAACCTCACCTTCTACCCTGGGAAGCAGGTGGCCTGGGTCTAGGCCCGTCTTGGCCAGTGAATGGTTGTGTGACTTTCAGCAGTCACCACTCTTCCCTTTTTAAAAATTAAATCATAATTGACATGTAATATTATATTAGTTTCAGGTGTACAATGTAACGATGTGATATTTGTACATATTGTGAAATTATCACCACAATAAGTCTGGTTGACATCCATCACCACACATAGTTAAATTTTTTCTCTTGTGGTGAGAAATTTTAAGATCTACTCTCTTAGCAGCTTTTTTAAAAAATAATTTTTATTGGAGTATAGTTGATTTACAGTATTCTTAGCAACTTTCAAATGCAGTTGTCCCTTGGTATCTGTGGGGGATTGGTTCCAGGACCCACTGAGGATACTGAAATCTGGGGATGCTCAAGTCCCATAGTTGGCCCTCTGTGTCCCCTGTATCCGTGGATTCTGTGGGAACCATGGATCGTAAACATAGTATAGAATCTGAGGTTGGTTGAATCCACAGATGTGGAACCCATGGATGTGGAGGGCTGACTGTACTTACTGAAAAAAATCTGCATATGAGTGGGCCTGTGCAGTTCAAACCTTGTTGTTCAAGGGTTAACTGTATACAATACAGTATTATTAGCCACCATGCTTACCCTTTGTTTTTTTGAGCCTTTAGTTTCTCGAATCTTTCCCCTTAAACTCTAATATTCTAAGTTAGACCCATCTCCAGCTATCACTTTGCTCACCAAATGTGCTGTTATCTTTAGCTGATTAACCTAAAACCAATTGGTTTCATGGCATTTCATTTATAATGTACCTCCTTGACAAATTTTTGGTGAAAGAATTTGTAGGGAGGACAATAAAACAAGTCAGTTGGTTCACAAAATTTGGCATCTCCTTGCTCCCCCAAATAGTTTGTGTGTATTGAGAGAATTCTAGCCCACAAGGTGTTAATCTGGATGGGTTTCCTCTAGGGCTTTGATTTCTCTAACCTGGTCCTCAAATTGCAATAAGAAACTAATGTGTATATTGTTTAATTGTTTAATTCCCTGTAATATCTTCTCATTAAAAATCTTCCCACATTGCCAATCAAGTGCTCCTAAGTAGTTTTTTCCTACTCAAGGGCACAAGATATTATAGTCACGTGCTGAGACTCACTGAGCCCCTGGAGTCGGGGCATGGCTGGCCCATGCCTGAGCATGTGAGTCTGCACATGAGGAAGAGAAAGCAAAAAGCCTGAGGGAGTCCATGTGAGCTGGAAAAAGTACATGTGCAAGGCAAGTCTAGAGCCTGGCAAGAGGCAGTGAAGGTGAAACAAATTGCTATGAGCCCAGATAAGCATGGGGACCAGGAAGCTGGGAACCAGAGTCAAGGCCAAGTGTGGATCTGGACAATAGAAATAAGGAGAGTGCAGGGTTTATAAGGGGCTAAACAGCTGCCAAACAGGTGACTTCTGTTTCAGGATGGATACTTGTTCTTTTGTCTCCTTTGGCTCTTGGCACAGTAAGTGTGGCTTTGGACATCTACACCTTTTTCTCTCCATCCCTTGAGAAGAACAATTGATCTGAGGCTTTCAGTGTCTAAATCACATCAAAACAGGACTTGAGGCAAAGCTTATGTGGTCATGCCTTATTGAGGAAGTGGGAGTAGGGTGTGCAACACCAGGGCTGGGAGGGTGAGGGAAGTAGAGAGGTGAGGCAGGAAAATAGAGGAAGAATCCAAACCAGTCATGCAGTCATGTGGCTATCTTTGAACCATCTGCCCCAAATGCTGTGCCTTGGAACCTTTTGTTAGAGGGAGGTAAGGAGAGGAATTTATCTGCCGGATATGTTCTCATTCTGTCTCTTGTTGGTGAAAGTTCATCGCCTGCACTTCAGAGCTTTTGCTATTTGGCCTCATCGAGTGACAGCTGAGGAAGAGAATCCCATGCCCAGTGGTACAGCACTTCCTCTGAATATGGACATGGTGGGAGGAGGCAAAGTCTCTGTAGGTATAGGCAGGCCCCAGCTGGGCACTTGGAACTTCTGTGGCCCCTACCATGCAGGCATGATGGTGGCCACGCTAGAGCCCAACACTCACCTGGGGAGGTCTAGGCAGTGGGTGGTACCATGTGAAGAGGCAACAGTGACCGGATCTGGGCTTTTCCATTGGCAAGTGTCAAAGGACTGGGGTCAGAAGAGGCTGAGTGAATATGAAGAAGAAGTAAATTACGTGTCATGTTCTTAGATAGTTAGGAATTTGGGGACCATGGTGGTGGGTTGGCAGGGGAGGGAAGAAATACGTCTTTGACTAGGAGAACTGACCTGATCTTACAGGTGGCCCTAAGGATATTCAGTCTCCCAAATGACAGTGTTCAAGGAGCGGTGGAATTCTGAGTACTGACTAGTTTCACTTCGTTGTCCATGGGGTCTTTCAGACCCTCTGCTGGCACTGGCCCAATTCCCTGCCAGGAGGCTGGGAGTGGTTTGGTCCCAGTGAAGCTCATTTTGACGGAAGCAATATCATCTGGAAAAATCTATTGTACACTCATGAGAAAAGGAGAATGAAAAAGGCAAATGTCATCTTTTTATTATTGTAAAAATAGTTCTGATGTTATTGACTTCCTGGGAGAGTCTCAGGAACCCCCCAGAGGTTCCTGGGCTATACTTTGAGAACTGCTGACTTATAAATAGGGTGAACGCATGTCCCAGTTTGCCTAGGATATTCCCAGTTTATGTTTGTTGTCCTGTTAATATAGTTATTACAAGCATCCCTCTGTACTCTTAAAAGTTTGGATAAAAACTATACAGACACTATCTACAAGTGACAGGTGTAGAGTATCTGTTTAGGCAGTTTTCCTATGCAGATCATGAGGATAGTTTTCGAGAAGAACAGAGTCTAGACTGAATCACTGGTGTGTTTTCTAGGGACAAAAACCCAATAGCCTTGCTCTGAGTTGAGCTCCATTGGGATGGATAAAACAATTCACATTTTTATAAGGAGGATATTTTTCGAGAAGAACAGAGTCTAGACTGAACCACTGGTGTGTTTTCTAGGGACAAAAACCCAATAGCCTTGCTCTGAGTTGAGCTCCATTGGGATGGGTAAAACAATTCACATTTTTTGATGCGTACAGAGTCTCATTTTGGGGTGACAAAAAAGTTCTGGAGATGGATGAAGATGATGGTGGTATAGCAATGTGAATGTACTTAATGCCAATGGACTGTACACTTAAAAATAATTAAAATGGTAAACTTTATGTGGTGTGTATATTACCACAATAAAAAGTGCAATAAATTTGGGGGTGTTGCTCAAGGAGACTGTCCACCTTATCCAACTTTATCCCGAGTCCAACACAGTAAGAGAACAATGGACCACCAATTGCTGAGAAAGGCAGAGGGACCTGAGATGGATAGAGGACAAGCAGAGGCCTCTCAGTATCATTGAGGGGATTTGTCAGTGTCCAGACATGGGCTGTATCAGCCATAAGTCTTGATGGGAGTACTGACCTCAGCTGGATGCAGCGGGTCTAGAGGCTGCCCAAGAAGGACCAGGTGGGATGATGGCCATCTCCATGAAGGCTTGAGGAGAACAGAGGACAGCTGTACCAGATGAGCCCCTTACTCTGAATGTTGTGCACACTTAGCCCACCTGGAGCTGGTCCCTAGGGAAGAGGAAGAGCAGACTCTTGAATAGCCTGACACAATCCTGACTTGACCAGGGCAATGCTATCCAATAGAAATACAAGGCAAGGCACATAAGGACTTCTACATGTTCTAATAGTTTCATTAAATAAAGTAAAAAGAAACAGGTGAAATTAATTTTAGTAATATGTTTTATGTATCCCATATATCTAATATATTATCATTTCAACATGAAATCAGTATTAAAAATGATTGAGATCGTTTACATTCTCATTTGTACTGAGTCTAGGAAACCCAGTGTGTTTGTACTTCTGGCATATCTGAATTTGGACCAGCACATTTCAAGAGCTCCTTAGCCACATGTGGTTAGTGACTGATACATTGGACAGTGCAGGAGTAGTGCGGGAGTAGAGGTTAAGCCAGAAATAGCCAAAACAAAACAAAAACAACAACAACAAAACACTAATATGACAGGATTTACTTGGATGTGGTTACATTATGGTTTTTTTTTTCGGCTGCACTGCGCAACTTGTGAGATCTTAGTTCCCCAACCAGGGGTCAAACCTGGGTCCACAGCAGTGAAAGCACTGAGTCTTAACCACTGGAGCACCAGGGAATTCCCTACATACATTATGTTCTTAATCAATGAAATGGAAGTGGAAGTGATGTGTGTTTTTGCTAAGGGGAGAAGCATTTAGTTGCCAGCGATTATAGTGCAGCTCTCTACAATCACCCATGTGGTGAGTGTGAAAACATTTACCTCCATCAGATTGAGTCCCTGAGTAATTAAATGGTAGAGCCACCTAACTACTTATGTTGGACAGGTAATAGGAGAAAGCAATAAACCATCTAAGATTCAGGAGATGTTTGTTACCGTAGCATACTTTAGCTTGTCCTGACTGATACATGTGCTTCCATACTGTTTTGACTGATTAAAATTCTAAATATAAGCTTATAATAAAAGGGCATGTCTTCTATTTTAAATATTTACAGCATTTCCAGTTAAAAGATAGGGGAAATATGCCACTTATGAATGCTGTGAACTTATTTACCTAGGTATTTTAATGAAGAATGTATGAAGGGAGATATTACACAAACAAGTAGAATAAGTGTAATTGTTAAAGACAGCCCCAAAAGAGAATTTTATCTATCAGTGTCTGTTGAGAGATATAGGCATGCAAACTAAAAATTTAATCCTGAAGTAGCAATGCCAAAAAATTATTTCTATTTCCAACAATAATCATGATCTATGAAAGAAAAAAAACTGGCATTGGTGAGTGCTTTTCTCTACAGAGTTTGAAACATTTTCTACTTATTTAGAAACTGATGCTTTAAACACAAGAGGTTGTAGAGTCATGGACAATCTGAATGTTCTACCCATTCTTAAATAAATGGAAATAATAAAGCCCAATTTTTACCAACTTCCTCAGAATTTGTACTTGTCAGCATTACTCATTTATGGAACACGTATGAGCTCGTGTAAATCTGTTTAAAGTGTTTTAAAACTATATATAGAATCTTAACATTGCAAAGACTTATCATTATAAAACACAATTAGAATTTTTCATAATGAGTACTAAAAAAGTTCTCAATTGCTAAACCTTCTTTCCACGGGTCAAACTTTTAAATTATCTATCTCATTTTCTTTGAAACTCCCTCTGCATGAGTACACTTCTTTTAGGGCAAAGAATTACCTTCAATTCTTTCTTAGTATTCAGATAGATACAAAGAAATTAGCGCATTCCTGAAAACTTTACTTTCTCTATACTGAGAACCTTTTTTCAGTTGGCTTTGGGGTAAATTCCATTTTGTTGAGTATTTTTCAAATACTCACTATGTATATAGTGTGCTTGGGTGCTGTGAAGAAATGATGGATATATTTAGGATGCCATAGGATGTTACGGAAAAACACGAACGAACTTTTTGGCCAACCCAATAGAAGATGTCTTACCTACCTTGAAGAAACTTATAGTCTTGCTGAGACTCAGACACACAGACAGGGAGTGACCAAATGACTAAGAAGGTAGCAAAAGAATGAAGGGACACAAGGAATGGAAGACAGGAGAGTGTAGAAAGCAAGAACTGGCAGGGAGCCTGGGCACTTAAGTTTTAGCCCTCATTCTCCATATGTAATAATGGTACATTTGTATGGAATAATACACTTCGTAAAGTGTTTTCACATATTACCTCATTTAATCCTCAGAACAAGACTGAGAAGCTGATATTATTGTGACCCTCGTTTACCACATGAGGGAACACCAATGATCACAGACTTTCCTTAATAACTGAAGGAAGTGGCCAGCACCCCCAGAACTGAGGGAACAGAAGGAAAAAGGTGGTGTTAGATTAAAATGGTGACTAGGTAACAATAATAACAGTAAGGAAATTTCATTCAGCCCAATAATCAGTCATGGGAAGGATCTTTGACATAAAGTGTGATATAGCAAATCCTGAAAACTCAGGACCCACACTGGCATTGTTTGGAATTAGTGAACAGAAGAAAAAGCAAAAGATGTTTTCTAAAGGCTCTAGACCTGAGAGCCATTAGAATGCTCAGGAAGCAAGTGGCTGGGGCATGCTCTCCTGCTCTACCAGGAATACTTACTAATTCATAATTGAGGTTAGTTGTATGGTTTATTATTTGTGCAAGATCTTATGCTTTGATTTCTGTAGTTATCATATATGGATTTTAAACTCCTGCTTATAAACCCCACCCCATATCCACCCTTACAGAAGTGACTTTGTGACTTGTAGTGAAACATATGTTGAGAGGTGGAGTATAGTAGCTCATTACTGAACTCTGTGAGAAAATGGGCTTGCCTAGGAACTAATGATAAATGCCCAAGTCTCATTTCAGGTTCAGTTGCTGATGTGTCTGTTGAACAAAAGCAAATTGTTATTAGCACATCTCAAGACTTCAGAGGGGGAATATTAGGATTTTAAGGAATAAGTGGAAGACTCCTGAGTATTGATATTTTGCATCTAGAGCTGTGTATGTTTTCACAGTAAAGAAATACCTCCAGAGTTTATGTGAGATATTTCTGACATAGTATAAATACCCAGTGCTTTAGAGGAACATGTGTTGTTTCAGTTCATGCTGTGCTAAGGGCTCTTGACTGACAACTTATGTTGCAGTATACTCCTCACAGTGGAACAGGGGATGCAGAAGTACCTGTGGGTGCTGATGGCATATCTTGCCTGTTCCTTGCTAAATTACTAACCTGGTTACTCTCCACTAGTGAATGAGTCCACATTTAATTCTAGTTGTCTGACCTAATAGTTTTTGTACCAAGAGTGAGGGTCAAGCGTTAGAGGGTTATATGGTTAAATAACAGCAAGATCAAAGAAATCTCTCTATTTGGAACCATGAAGTATATAGCCCATAGTTGCTGATGCCCTGCCATTCATGAGATGATCATTGTACCACTGTGGGAGGTTAAGGGTTGCCTCTGTCAATGTCAGCTCCTTAGAGAGATGTGAAAACATTAAGGAGTTAATGCATTAAGGCCAGGACAGCATCTCCTCGTTGACTTAGATAAGACAATGAAGAAAGAGGTAGTTCCTACAGAGGGAATCAACAACTTTGAGCTTAAAAGAAAGCTAAATTGGTGAATGTGATCCTTCAACAAGAAAGTGTTCTTAGGTAAATGAGCTAAACGGACAGGACTCCAGGTACAGCAACTTGATGAGTTGGTCCAGCAGGTTAATATGTAGCCAAATAAAGTCTCATGGTCAAGACCAAGTAAGCTATAACACTAATCCCCAGGGAGAAAATGGATAGAACTACTCAGCTGCTACTATGCTCTCCATCAAGGAGAAAATGGAATGGGGAATATCCACAAAAGAAAAGTAAAGACAAAGAGAGAAGAAAACTAGCCAAGTCATCTTCTACATTTTGGAGCTATCATGCAGAAATGATTTTCAGTGTCTGTCAGGGGAAAAACCAACCCTGGAATCTTATTCCTTGGAAGGAAGGAAGGAAGGAAGGGAGGGAGGGAAGACAGAAAGTGTGCTTTGATATAGTATATACCAGGAACTGATACCAGATAGATTCACACAGGTTAACTCACATTCACATTTCACAAAAACCTGAAGAGTTAGCTTTTGTTTTTTCCATTCTTAAGATGAACGATGACATATATTGTTATGCTTAAAGTAAACCAGCTGTTAAGTTTCAGAGCTGGGATTTAACCTGAGTCTATGTGACTTCAAAGCCTATGTTTATTCTATCTAATTTTAATAGAGAGTTGTAAAACTGAATGTATGGCCGTGGACTAGCATGGGAAGGTTCATAAAGGAATGGAATAAAACTTCATAAAGGAAGGAAATTTCAACCTGAGCCTTCAAAGGTGTTGGATATGATTAGGCTAAACAAAAAGGGAATTCATCAAAAGTGATGTTTCAAGAGAACTGTATAGCCTTACATAATTTCATGGAAATAAAGATAACTTCAAAATTAATGACCTAAGTATCCATCTTCAGAAGCTATATAAATGAACAACAAGAATAAACTCAAAGAAAGTAGAAAGTAATAATTAAAGTAAGAGTAGAAATGAATGCAATAGACATCAATAACAAAAAGTCAAAGATAGTTAACAAAGCCAAAAGTTGATCCTTTGAAACTAAAAAACTAGACAAATCTTTGGAAAAACTTTTCAAGAGAGTAAGAGAGAATACAAATAAATAACGTTATCAATTGCAAAAGAGTACATAACCACATATAGAGTAAAATTCCTGTAAACAACTATGTGGCAACATTTTGAAACTTACCAAGACCGTATAAAGAACTTCTATAAATCAATAAGAAAAACACAAACAATCCAGTATAAAAATCCAAAATAAAAATGGGCAAAAGCCATGAAGGGGCATTTGAGGAGAGGAAGCCCATGTAAGCAATAAACACTTGAAGGTATGTTCAACACCATTAGCAATCTAGGAAATGTGAATCAAGGCCACAATGAGATACCATTTTACCCCTATTTAATTGTCTAAAAATGATAATACCAAGCTGTGAAGGATGTGAGTCCATAGGATCTCCTCTACATTGCCTGTTGGAGTGAAATGGCAAAACCACTTTGGAAAAGTTTGTCGTTATCTTCTGAAGTCAAACATTCACATATCTTATGACCAATAATTCTACTCTTTGGTATATACCCAAGAGAAACTCCTGCACATTTACAGTAGGAAATATGTATGAGAATGTTCGTAGGAGCACTCTTCACAATAGCCAAAGCCTGGAGTGATGCAAAAACCCATCAACAGGAGAGTAAATGAAAAACCTGTGGTAGAGTCACCCAATGGATAGCATATTACGTATCAGAAAAACCAAATGACTGCTAAATTTAAAAAAGTCTTCCAAAATTACATTTAACCTATTTTCTTAAAGCCGAAACCACAAAATCATACAAATATGAAAAGGAAATACATGAAGGATATGAAGAGGAAAGCAAGGGCACGAATCCACATAGGAATCCCAGTGATGGTAATTTCAGGTGGGAGGAAGACAGCAGATTGGTATGTGGAGGGGGACCCATGATTATACATAAGTTATTTTCGAGGTCCTGACTTTAATTTTGAATTGTGGTTTCATGTATAGTTACTACAGAATTAAAACAAACAAATGTTGGGTCACGCATAGATCAACGATGAAAATGTGTTATGAAGTAAGATTCTGATTGATCCATTTAATCATAATTAGGGAAGAACAAGGAGCCCTTTATAGGTGTCTGGAGGAGTTCCATCCATAGAACTCTCTGAGATGTTGGAGATGTTCTTTGTCTATATTATCTAACACAGTAGCCACTAGCCTACATTGAATACTTGAAACGTGGCTAGTGCAGCTGAGGAACTCAATTTTCAGTATTAATTTGAATTAATTTATATTTAAATTTAAGTGGCCACACAGTACAGTTTTCAGTGGTGGGAAAAAATAAGCTCAAATATCAATGAGCAAGATGGCGTGCCTTAAGTAAATGGTTCTCAATCGAAAGTAGCCCAGAATAAGGCTGACCAAAGACTTGAAGTTACCTGCCTTGTGGGAAATCCAGTTCAACGTCTCCAAAGGGTAGATTCTGTACTTTTCTTTCCTCTTCTTGTCTTTCTACTTAGAGTAGTGTGAGAAGCCTTTTTTAATATCACAAAACTCAGCTACCTGTTACTGTATTCATTTTTCATTTATTCATTCATTCATCAAGTTTTCTTTCTCCCGTCTCAAGCCTCCTGTTTCGGTAAACAAACAAGACTCCTGAAGACATAAACCAGTTATTATCTGAGTAAAGTCTAAGGCTGCCTGTTTAAATGTATTTACCTCCTCTTGTTAATGGCATCATTCAATCACAGTTTAGTAGCTTCCAAGTGAGAGGATTAGAAGTGTCATGGGAATTGCTCACTCAAACCAGGAAATGTGAGGTTTTTAGTTCAAACAGTATCTGAAGGAAGCTGGTAAGCAACAGCTGAGAAGATGAAAGATCAGATCAACGCCTCCCTTTGAAGTAAAGACTACTCAGACTGTGAGTATAATATAATGTTCATTACTGCCAGAACTCCAAGTGGTTGCTCCTGACGCATGCTTTAGAATGTATCATAAAATCTATAAAAATATCAACAAGATGCTTTCAAGTGACACGAAACAGCTAGAGTGCCCTATTTGCAGGGACACTGCTGTTTAAAGGCAATTTGCCGGATTGCTTTCCATCTGGGACCAAGGCAAGTGCCTTCCAATCGCTCTTTCTCCCCACTCCCCCCTTTCTTCCTTGCTCCCTCCTCCCACCCCTAGTTAGAAGCTAAGATTCTTAATGTTTCAATTCTGCTTCCTTTGAGGGCCAGGGGGGAGAAAATGAAGCTTTTCTTGGCTGGCTTCTCAACTCTCCTAAGAGATTCAGAGACAAAAAGATTGCTTTGGGAAAATAATAATGCCAAATGAGCATTAAAATAATAAATGGGTTTTCTGGAAATTAGGTTCTCAGAGGTCATGCAATTAAAAGTTAGGAGGAAAACACACCTCAGGCTTGATTGGAGGAGACAGCCCAGAGCCAGGGCAAATACTTCCTCCATACTTAAAGTTCCATTCCAGGTTTTAAGCACGGGAGCTGGTTGATTCATCTATTTGCATACTTCCAGGACTTGACAACAAGCCAGAGTGTAGTATAATTTCCTAGGCACTGATTATTAATAATAATGAGGGGTGTGATCAGGGCCCTGAATATCAAGAGGTCACAGCAGGGCACAAGGCAAACATGAGTCAGCAACACAACATTGTTTGAAAAACAACAAACAAAGGCTCTGAACTGCCTGAGGAGATGCATGGATGCCTTTCCTTTTATGAATGTTGAGATATTAGACTTTGTCACGGCTCAACTAACATCAAGGAACTTATTTCACACGTACTGTCCTCAGGAAAGCTTTATGGAAGTTCAGGAACTCTTGGCAACTTGTGCTTATTCAATAAATGTGCTTCCCTTGTGACCAGAGGGTCTCTCAGTAAGCAGGGTCTGTTGTGATTTGTCACCTCCTCCCAGCAACCTGGTTGATACAGCCAATAAGTACAGGAACGGGTCATCAACCCGAATCTGACTTCACTTTTGCTCTGTGTCGCGTCTCTGCATCTTGTCGTTCTTGAAGATTCATCCTCTATGACTTTATCACCTGTCTGAAAACGATGCCTACATTTGTTTTGACAGTTCTGACTTCTCAAAAACTCCCATCACAGGGCTTCCCTGGTGGCGCAGTGGTTGAGAGTCCGCCTGCCGATGCAGGGGATGCGGGTTCGTGCCCCGGTCCGGGAAGATCCCACATGCTGCAGAGCGGCTGGGCCCGTGAGCCATGGCCACTGAGCCTGCGCGTTCGGAGCCTGTGCTCCACAATGGGAGAGGCCACAACAGTGAGAGGCCCCGCTTACCGCAAAAAAAAAAAAAAACAACAAACAAAAAAAACTACAAAACAAAACTCCCATCACATCTCTGTAAGAGCATAGGGAAATGTCTCCTTGGATCTTCCACCTCTGTGCTACCTCTAAACCTTGCAGTTCTTATCTGCAGTGCATTTGTTTGCCACTCCCTCCCTTCTGGGCTATGAGGGTCCCACCGGAAATGGACTAGGTCTTATTGGTCTCAGTATCTTTAGTGTCTGGCATGTAGTCAACTGCATACAAGTGTGTTTAACTGCGTTATTTTCCTGCTTCCACCTCAAACTCATGATGTCCCAAACCAAACCATCATCATCTCCATCCTAGCTAACTAGCTTCTCCTTTTCTCTTCTGTGTGCCATTCAAGACTTCACCCTTCTCACAGTCCTGCAAACTTGGCAGCATTTGACACCTGCTTCTCTTTTAGGCACTGAGTCGTCTCTCACCTGTTCATTATGTTCCGTAGTCCTCACTCCCATTACACTATTTGTGGATTATTGCAGTTTTCCTGGAACTGGTATTCTTGTTTCCTCTTCTTCTCTTCCGATCCATTTTGAACATTTCTTCACAAATGCCAGATGTTTCTTTTTAATACACTGCCTTTATTTCATCACTGCCATCTCAAAATTCTTCAGTGGCTGGTAACCCCAGGATCACTTCTCGCTATTTAGTTTTTGTGAATCAGGTGGGATGCTTTCAACAGCAAGTAAAACGACCCTTGAACTGGCTTAAAGGGTCTAGAAATCCCTCCTGGAAATCTGGAGTTCAGAAGTAGGATCCAGTGGCTCAGGATATTAAGCATCTAGTTTTTTTCCATCTCTCCAGCATTGGTTTCATGCCAGGCCTGATCTCTCTCATGATTTAGGTTACCTGGTGATGGCATCAGGGGCCCCATGTGCCCTGAGTAACTCCCAATAGGAGATTCACTCCTTGTGACTCTTTTTAAGGATAAAGAAAAACGTTTTCCAAAAGCATCCAGCAGATCTTTCCTTTCATCTCCTTGTCAAGTGAAATTCGCCGTGGCTTACAACAAGGGTTTATTTCTTGCTCGTGTCTGATACGGTTTGAGTGCAGATCTGCTTCCTATCATCCTCACTTTGGGATCCAGACTGAGGAGCAGTCCTCATCTGGGACGTTGCCAGAACCACACCTGGACTCACTTTTATTTGTCAAAATGAGCCTCATGACCAAGCATAACATCAGTGGAGCCAGGGAATCAGTGGGGTCCACAGGGAAGGGAGTATTACAAGTAATAATAGATCCACCACAAGTTCTCCAACCTAACTTGGGTCACGTACTGCTTCTTGAACCTGTCAACAGCAAATGAGTGGAGACTGATTATCCTTATGCCAAGGCACACCCCTTGAGCTGAGGTCTAGTCCCCAAGAAGTTTTAGTGCAGCCCAACTGGGGAAAAGAAGTTTGGGACTTACCATTATATGTATGTATATTCAAGTCTTTAATCCACTCTGTCTTGATTTTTGTGTGTGATGTAAGATAGTGGTCCAGTTTTATTCTTTGGCATGTGGCTGTCCAGTTTTCCCAACACCATTTATTGAAGACACTGTCTTTTCCCCATTGTATATTCTTGCCTCCTCTGTCTTAATTAATTGACGTACAAGTGTGGGTTTCTATCTTGGCTCTCTATTCTGTTCCATTGACCTCAGTGTCTGTTTTTATGCCAATACTCTTTTTAAGTTTATTTCTAAATGTTTTACATTTCTGTTACTAGTCTGGATAGAATCTACTCTTTAAAGTTAAAACAAACTTTTTCTATTAATAAAAAAAGTCATACATATTCATCATCAAAAATACAAAACCATGCTAAATTAAAAATAAAACATTCATAATCTCAGCACTCAGAGATAATTCCTGAGAGTTTCTGTGTGTGTTTCTTTCTAGATAATTTCTTCTATGTGCATATTTATACACGCTTTTATGCTCCACACAGTGGTTTCATGCTCTATGTAAACTTTCGTGATTCTGTTGGTTTTACTTACAATCTATAGCCAATATTTCTCCATGGGAAAACAATACTCAACTACAACATTATTCTTTTTTCTTTTTTTTGAATTTCTTTATTTTTTTGCAGTACGCGGGCCTCTCACTGTTGTGGCCTCTCCCGTTGCGGAGCACAGGCTCCGGACGGCAGGCTCAGCGGCCATGGCTCACGGGCCCAGCCGCTCCACGGCATGTGGGATCTTCCCAGACCGGGGCACGAACCCGCGTCCCCGGCATTGGCAGGCAGGCTCTCAACCGCTGCGCCACCAGGGGAGCCCTCCTATTTTTTTTTTAACATCTTTATTGGAGTATAATTGCTTTAAACTGGTGTGTTAGTTTCTGCTGTACAACAAAGTGAATCAGCTATACATATACATATATCCCCATATCTCCTCCCTCTTTCATCTCCCTCCCACCCTCCCTATCCCACCCCTCTAGGTGGACGCAAAGCACTGAGCTGATCTCCCTGTGCTATGCGGCTGCTTCCCACTAGCTATCTGTTTTACATTTGGTAGTGTGTATATGTCCATGCCACTCTCTCACTTCGTACCAGCTTACCCCTCCCCCTCCCCGTGTCCTCAAGTCCATTCTCTATGTCTGCGTCTTTATTCCTGTCCTGCCCCTAAGTTCTTCAGAAGCTTTTTTTTTTTTTAGATTCCATCTATATATGTTAGCATACGGTATTTGTTTTCCTCTTTCCGACTTACTTCACACTGTGTAACAGTCTCTAGGTCCATCCACCTCACTACAAATAACTCAATTTCGTTTCTTTTTATGGCTGAGTAATATTCCATTGTATATACGTGCCACATCTTTTTTATCCATTCATCTGTCGATGGACACTTAGGTTGCTTCCATGTCCTGGCTATTGTAAATAGAGCTTCAATGAACATTTTGCTACATGACTTTTTTTGAATTATGGTTTTCTCAGGGTATATGCCCAGTAGTGAGATTGTTGGGTCGTATGGTAGTTCTATTTTTAGTTTTTTAAGGAACTCCATACTGTTCTCCATAGTGGCTGTATCAATTTACATTCCCACCAACAGTGCAAGAGGGTTCCCTATTCTCCACACCCTCTCCAGCATTTATTGTTTGTAGATTTTTTGATGCCATTCTGACTGATGTGAGGTGATACCTCACTGTAGTTTTGATTTTCATTTCTCTAATGATTAGTGATGTTGAGCATCCTTTCATGTGTTTGTTGGCAATCTGTATATCTTTGGAGAAATGTCTATTTAAATCTTCTGCCCATTTTTGGATTGGGTTCTTTGTTTTTTTGATATTGAGCTGCATGAGCTGCTTGTATATTTTGGAGATTAATCCTTTGTCAGTTGCTTCGTTTGCAAATATTTTCTCCCATTCTGAGGGTTGTCTTTTCATCTTGTTTATGATTTCCTTTGCTGTGCAAAAGCTTTTAAGTTTCATTAGGTCCCATTTGTTTCTTTTTGTTTTTATTTCCATTTCTCTAGGAGGTGGGTCAAAAAGGTTCTTGCTGTGATTTATGTCATAGTGTGTTCTGCCTATGTTTTCCTCTAAGAGTTTGATAGTTTATGGCCTTACATTTAGATCTTTAATCCATTTTGAGCTTATTTTTGTGTATGGTGTTATGGAGTGTTCTAATATCACACTTTTACATGTACTGGTCCAGTTTTCCCAGCACCACTTATTGAAGAGGCTGTCTTTTCTCCACTGTATATTCTTGCCTCCTTTATCAAAGATAAGGTGAGCATATGTGCGTGGGTTTATCTCTGGGCTTTCTATCCTGTTCCATTGATCTATGTTTCTGTTTTTGTGCCAGTACAATACTGTCTTGATTACTGTAGCTTTGTAGTATAGTGTGAAGTCAGGGAGCCTGATTCCTCCGGCTCCATTTTTTGTTCTCAAGATTGCTTTGGCTATTCGGCGTCTTTTGTTTCCATGCAAATTGTGAAATTTTTTGTTCTAGTTCTGTGAAAAACTTCTTCTTTTCTGATTTGGATTCCTTTTATTTCTCTTTCTTCTCTGATTGCCATGGCTAAAACTTCCAAAACTATGTTGAATAATAGTGTTGAGAGTGGGCAACCTTGTCTTTTTCCCAATCTTAGTGGAAATGGTTTCAGTTTTCACCATTGAGAATGATGTAGGCTGTGGGTTTGTCATATATGGCCTTTATTATGTTGAGGTAAGTTCCCTCTTGCCTACTTTCTGCAGGGTTTTTAATCATAAATGGGTGTTGAATTTTGTCGAAAGCTTTTTCTGCATCTATTGAGATGATAATATGGTTTTTCTCTTTCAATTTGTTGATATGGTATATCACTTTGATTGATTTGCGTATATTGAAGAATCCTTGCATCCCTGGGATAAACCCCACTTGATCATGGTGTATGATCCTTTTAAGGTTTTGCTGGATTCTGTATGCTAGTATTTTATTGAGGATTTTTGCATCTATGTTCATCAGTGATATTGGCTTGGAGTTTTCTTTTTTTGTGACGTCTTTGGTTTTGGTATCAGGATGATGGTGGCCTTGTAGAATGAGTTTGGGAGTTTTCCTACCTCTGCAATTGTTTGGAAGAGTTTGAGAAGGATAGGTGTTAGCTCTTCTGTAGATGTTTGATAGAATTTGCCTGTGAAGCCATCTGGTCCTGGGCTTTTGTTTGTTGGAAGATTTCTAATCACAGTTTCAATTTCAGTGCTTGTGATTGGTCTGTTTATATTTTCTATTTCTTCCTGATTCAGTCTTGGCAGGTTGTGCGTTTCTAAGAATTTGTCCATTTCTTCCAGGTTGTCCGTTTTATTGGCATAGAGTTGCTTCTAGTAATCTCTCATGCTCCTTTGTATTTCTGCAGTGTCAGTTGTTACTTCTCCTTTTTCATTTCTAATTCTATTGATTTGAGTCTTCTCCCTTTTTTTCTTGATGAATCTGGCTAATAGTTTATCAATTTTGTTTATCTTCTCAAAGAACCAGCTTTTAGTTTTATTGATCTTTGCTATCGTTTCCTTCATTTCTTTTTCATTTATTTCTGATCTGATCTTTATGATTTCTTTCCTTCTGCTAACTTTGGGGTTTTTTTGTTCTTCTTTCTCTAATTGCTTTAGGTGTAAGGTTAGGTTGTTTATTTGATATGTTTCTTGTTTCTTAAGGTAGGATTGTATTGCTATAAACTTCCCTCTTAGAACTGCTTTTGCTGCATCCCATAGGTTTTGGGTCATTGTTTTTTCATTGTCATTTGTCTCTAGGTATTTTTTGATTTCCTCTTTGATTTCTTCAGTGATCTCTTTGTTATTTAGTAGTGTATTGTTTAGCCTACATGTGTTTGTATTTTTTACAGGTTTTTTCCTGTAATTGATATCTAGTCTCATAGCATTGTGGTCAGAAAAGATACTTGATAGGATTTCAATGTTCTTAAATTTATCAAAGCTTGATTTGTGACTGAAGATATGATCTATCCTGGAGAATGTTCCATGAACACTTCAGAAGAAAATGTACTCTGTTGTTTTTGGATGGAATGTCCTATAAATATCAGTTAAGTCCATCTTGTTTAATGTATCCTTGAAAGCTTGTGTTTCCTTATTTATTTTCATTTTGGATGATCTGTCCATTGGTGAAAGTGGGGTGTTAAATTCCCCTACAGCATTATTCTTTTTTTCTTTTTTTTTTTTTTTTTTTTGCGGTATGTGGGCCTCTCACTGTTGTGGCCTCTCCCGTTGCGGAGCACAGGCTCCGGACGCGCAGGCCCAGCGGCCATGGCTCACGGGCCCAGCCGCTCCGCGGCACATGGGATCCTCCCAGACCGGGGCACGAACCCGTATCCCCTGCATCGGCAGGCGGACTCTCAACCACTGCGCCACCAGGGAGGCCCTACAGCATTATTCTTAAAAGGCTGTATTTTATCAACTTGCAGTTGCTCACATTTTTTCTTTTACTGTTATAAACAATATTGTGATTAATATTCTTGTAACAAAAATCTTTGTACACATTTTTAATACTTTTCTTAGGAAGGATTCCCAGAAATTGAATTGCTGGTTATAGGGTATATTAAGCATTTAAGGTTTAATATACAGTCTTGCTACATTGTCATTTATATACAGATTGCTAAATTGCCCTAAGGAAAGTTGAATCAAATTTACATTTGCATGAGAATAGCCAGTTGCCTCCACCATTATCAGTCATTGGGTATTGTTCTTAAAGAAAAGAAAATTATCCAGTTTATAGAACAAAGGTATATAGGTTTATTTAGGATTTATTAATTACAAAAAAGGTCAAATATTTACAATATTCCTTTCTGTGAAGCACTCTTTCATGTCCTTTGACTTTTAAAATTAGGTTCTTATCTTTTTTTCCCTCTTATTCATAGAAGTATTTTGTGCTTTAAGGACATTAATCTGAATCTATCATGTATATTTGAAATATATTTCTAGTATTTTTTGTTATTTTATTTGTCTTAATTTCATAATTCAGAAATTTCACACTTTATTCCTAGCTTTATTGAGATATCATTGACAAATCACATTGTGTAATATTAAGGTGTGTATGTAACATGATGATTTATGTACGTATTATGAAATTATTACCATCATAAGGTTAGTTAACACATCCATCACCTCAGATGGTTACCTTTTGCATGTGTGTGTTGACACACACAACATATAAGATCTCCTCTCCGCTTACGGAGTAATCTAGCCTTTCTCACTGATTTGAAATACCACTTTTGAACTTTTGATTAAACTTGGCAAATTGAACACACATGGTTATCTCCTATTTCTCCTAAAAGCGCAATTAAAATGGCAATAAAAGAATACAAAGGCTTAAACCCACAAAAATTAGGAGAGGAAATTTATAGGAGGTGAGACATGTCAACCAGAGAAGCTCACAATTTACACATGCACATGAAGCTTGCAATTAGCATTTCTGAAAAATCAGGTTCATTGAAGTATAATTTACACACAATAAAATACACTCTTAAATATACAGTTCTGTGCATTTTGAAAATACACTTGTGTAACTACCCTCACAGTCAAAATATATGAACAATTTAATCAAGCATGAAAATTATTTTTTGACTCTTGGATAGCCAACCTCCCAGTCCCTGGCAGCCACTGATCTGTTTTGTGTGTCTAAAGTTTTGCCTTTAGATGTAATGTCATGTAAATGTAATTAATGTCATGTAAATGTAGATTTTTGATTTGGCTTCTTTGAGACTCATGCATGTTGTTGGGTACATCATTATCCATTCTTACCTTCTTATTGCAGAGTAGAGTTCCAATATTTGGATGCACTACAGTTAATTTTATCCATTTATTAGTTGTTGAATATTTGGGTTGTTTCCCATTTCCTCTCAATCTGTTGGCTTTTGTTTTCATTTTCTTAACAGTGCCTTTCAAAGAGCAAAGGTTTTTATTTTCTATGGAGTCCAGTTTATCAGTATGTAATTTTGGGATCATACTTTTGGTATCATAACTGAGAAATCCTTGTCTAATACCAAATCACAAACACTTTCTTCCATATTTTGTTCTAGAAGTTTTATATCTGTATGTTTTACATTTAAGTCTATAGTTTTAAAAAATTAATATTTGTGTATGAGGTAGAGTATGGGTTGAGGTTCCTTTTTTTCCATATAAATTTCCAGTTGTTCCAGCATTATTTGTTGAAAAGACTATCCATTCTTCATTGGCTTGTGTTTGCACCTTTGTTGAAAATTGACTACATTTATGTTGATTGGGAGGGGAGCTGTTTTAGGACTCTATTCTGTTCCATTCTATTTACCTACCTATCTGTTTTTTTATTAATAACATGCCGTGCTAGTTTTTATAGCTTTATAGTAAGTCTTAAAGTAGTGTGAGTCCTCTAACTTTATTCTTTTTTTTCAAAATTATTTTGGCTATCTTAGTTCATTTGTCTTTCCATATAAGTTTTGGAATTAGCTTGTTGATTTCTACAAAAAAAAAATTCTTCCTGGGATTTTGACTGAGACTGCATTGTGTCCACAGATAAATTTGGAGAGAAATAACATCTTAACAATAGTGAGTCTTCCAATCCATGAATGATGGTATGTCTATTAGGTTAGGTCTTCTTTGATTTCTTTCAATTTCTTTGATTTCTTTGATTTTCGTTCAAGAGTAAACTTGTTGTTAATGCTATTCACGTCTTCTATATCCTTACCAATTTTCTATCTACATATTCTATCTGTTACTGATAGAACAATGTGGAAGTCTCTACCAACAATCATGGATTTGTCTTTTTTTTCCTTTCAGTTCTATCAATTTTTGTTTCAAGTAGTATGAAGCTCTGTGTTTTTGGTGCATACACAGTTATCTTATATGTTCTTGGTGAATTTACCCCTTTATCTTTATGCAATGTCTTTCTTTATTCTAAATAATATTCCTTGTTATGAAGTCTATTTTGTCTGATATTAATATAGCTATTTTAGCATTTTTCAAAATTAAAATTTTTTGTGATATATCCTTTTTCTTCCTTTTAATGTCTATATGTATAAAGTGTGTTTCCTATAGAAAAAGTATAGCTGGGTCTTGCTTTTTTAAAAAGTCCAGTTCGACAAGCTCTATGTTTTACTTTATGTGCTTAGACCATTTGCATTTAATGTAATTATTTATATGTTTGAATTAAAATCTAGCATCTTGCTAATTTTTTTCCTGTGGATAGTCAGTTTTCTTTAGAGCAATTAAGATAAGAAAATGTCCTTTCTGGAGATTGTCCTTTCTTTGTTCAGAAGCAAGATTTTTTCCCTTTTTTTCTTTGTTCAGCTATAAGTTCTCTCTGAATAATTTCCTTTAACATTTTTTTTGTTGGACAAGTCTGCTTGTAATTTATTCTCTCAATTTTTGTTTGTTGGAAAAGTCTTTACTTCACTTTTATTTCCACTAGGTATAGAAGTCTGGGTTGACAGTTGTTTTGTTTTGTTTTTTCTTGTAGCACTTTAAATATGCTACTCTTGTTTTCTGGCTTGTATATTTTCTAACAAGAAGTTTGCTGTGATTCTTACCTTTGTGTAAGTATGTAATATGTCTTTTTTTTCACTGCTGCTCCCATGATTTTCTTTTTAAATTTGGTTTCTAGCAGTTTGAATATAATCTTTCTTTGGGAAATGAGGAGGGAGAATTTACCCTGCTTGAGGTTCTCTGAGCTTCTTGGATCTGTGAAGATGTCATTTATTATTCTTGGATAATTCTTGTTTATTATCTTTTAAAGTATTTTTTCTTTCTTTTCTCCTTCTAGGATTAAAATTTTAAATCTTTGGATATTGTCCCATAGTTACTTGATAGTCTTTTCTGTGGTGTTTTTTTTTTTTTTTTTTTTTGCAGTACGCGGGCCTCTCACTGTTGTGACCTCTTCCGCTGTGGAGCACAGGCTCCAGACACGCAGGCTCAGCGGCCATGGCTCACAGGCCCAGCTGCTCCATGGCATGTGGGATCTTCCCAGACCGGGGCACGAGCCTGTGTCCCCTGCATCGGCAGACGGGCTCTCAACCACTGCGCCACTAGGGAAGCCCAGTCTTTTCTGTTTTTTTTTTTTTTTTCGCTTCCTTTCACTCTGATTTTTCTTTTGTATTTCAGTTTGGGTAATTCCTTTTGACCTGCTTTCAAGTTCACTTATTTTTTACTCACCTGTGTTGAGTCTACTGATGAGTGTGTCAAAGACATTGTTCATCTCTAGTACTCTGTGTGTTTGTGTGTGTTATTTCTACCATTTATATTTGACTCTTATGGTTCCTATCTCTCTGCTAAAATTCCTCATCTGTTCATTCATGTCGTTCATCTTTTCGATGGGAACCTTTAACATATTAATCAGAGTTATTTTAAATTCTTTATCTTATGGTTCAGATATCTGTTCATATTTGAATCTGATTCTCTTGATTGCTTTGTCTCTTTTCAGTGGGTTGTTTTTTCTTGTTTTATTGTGTCTAGAACAGTAAAGTCTCAGGTAAACAGTATTTGTGTCTGGAAATAGGCATACTGTTTTACAAGGTCAATATACAGGGGGGCTGTGTCAATCTAAACTGTAACTAAGCTAGTTCTGCATTTTATTGTTGTCATCTTCAGTGAATCAAGGCTTCAAATTCTTCTAGTATTACCTTATGTTTAGGGTGGAGGCTCATTTGTCGTTTCTTTTTTTCTCTCTCTCTCAATATTTCTGCTGTATCCTCAGCTTTAAGCCTTCTTTATGTGTCTGTGCCTCAGAGGAGATCTCTCATCTTTCTTCTTTCCAGGTGTATTAGTTTCCTAGGGCTATAATAAAGAATCACATGACTTAAAACTACAGAAATTTATTTTCTCACAGTTCCAGAGTCTATAAATGTGAAATCAGTGTGTCAGCTGGTTTGGCTCCTTCTGAGGGCTCTGAGGGGGAATCTGTTCCATGCCTTTTTTCTAATTTCTGATAGTTTTCTGGCAATCCCTGGTGTTCCTTGGCTTTTAGATGCATCGTATATTCCAGTCTCTGTCTTCATTTTCACATGGTGTTCTCCCAGTGTCTCTGTCTGTCCATATTTCAGTCTTTTTATAAGGACACCAGTTATACTGGATTAAGTTCCCACCGTACTCCAGTACTCATGTTAACTAATACTAATATATAATATTGCTACTAGTATTATAATACCAGTATAATATAGTACTGTATTAGTATATAGTACCATATAATATACACTATGATACACTGATATAATACTAAGAACTAATACATCTTAACATAATTAGTTACACCTTAACATAATTAGTTACACCTACAGTGACCTTATTCCCAAACAAGGTCACATTCTGAGTTACTTGGTGGGGGGCTTAGGGTTTCAACATATCTTTTGGGGGACACAATTCTCAGTGATCATTGCCCTTCTCCAGTGGTTGACCTCTTATGAAGCCCAGGATAGCCTCCTGGGCTATCATTGCCCTTCTCCAGTTGTTGACCTCTTACGAAGCCCAGGATAGCCATCCTAGGGATAGACTATTTTTTATTTTATTTTTCTCCCAGTGCAGTGGGTTTTCTACTGGATCCTGGGGTAACAGGGTTTCCTGCCCCGCCTCCAAAGACTTAAGGCTTTTCTTCCTTGGAGAGAAGTGTCTGGGAAGGGCTTTGTACTTTTTCTGCAGTGCACCCACTACCCTACTCCAGTCTTCCATCACCAAGGGAGGTTTTCTCCAATCTCCACCTTTCCTCCAATCTTTTCCAGATAAGCCATGAGTAAGTCCATGGAGAAGAATGTGGGACTGAGTGCAGACTCCTGTTTTATCTATAGCATCCAGGGGTTCTAGTCTCTCTTGCTAGCCTTTAGCATTTCATTAAAAAATTTTAGCTGAATTCTTCTTACTCACTTGTATGGTAGTGCTCTTTGCCCCGTGCTCTGCTATAGGTGAATCAGTACTCATGTCCCACCTCTCCTTGGAAGTGCTTGCATTTCCTTCAATTTCAGGCCACTTAGTTTCTATGTGACCTCAGTACTCTGATGCCTTCAAAAATAGTTGAAATTTTTGAGGATTATCCTGGGTTTTCTTTCTTGTGTTTAGGCTTTAAATGCCACACTTTCAAATAAGAACACAGGCCTAGTTTCAACAAACGTATGAAAAACGTCTTTAACATGAAAAAGAGACATCAATAGACAAACAGAAAAAGGGAACTCAGAGGAAGCCAAGACAAGCAGAAGAAAACTTCAAAACAAAAGCAATATCTTTAAAAAGAGAAGATAATATGTTGTATTAACAAAATGGGAATATAATAAGTATATATGTATGTATAGATAGAATATATGTATACATTTGTATATATAAAACATTTAGAGAACAAAACTCTATTATAAACATCGTATTAAAATGTGATAGTAGAAATAAATCATGTTAGTAGAAAACAAGGAAGGTAACATTGAGGAAATCTCTCAGAAAGACATCAAAATACAAGAAAGGAAGGAGAGGATATTAGATGACCAACACACAATACCCAACATCTGACTAACAGAAGTTCCAAGAAGGGAGAATAAGGAAAATATAACCAGGAAATCATCAAAGAAATAGTATAAGAAAATTACTCAAACCTGAGGACATGAATTCCCTGTTTGAAACTTCTCATCAAATGCCCGGAAATGGAATAAAAAATAGCCACACCAAAATACATGACTGTGAAATTTCAAAACACTATAGTTAAAAAGAAGAACCTCAAAGTTTCCATTGAGGGAAAACCAAACGAGTCACCTATAAAAGATCAGGAATCAGAATTCATTTGGGCATCTCCACAGCAACACTGGAAGCTAGAAGCAATGTCCTCAAATTTCTTAGGTAAAATTATTTGCAACCTGGAATTTCATACTCATCCAAACTATCCTTTACTTAATTGTGAGAGTAGAATAAGGACATTTCAGAGAAAGCAAGTTTTTAAACTTGTACATCCCTTATACACTTTCTCAGGAAGCCACCTGAGGATATGTGTCACCAACATGAGGGGGTTATTTAAAAACAAAACAAAAGAAAGAAAGAAAAACACAAGATCCAGGAAGAAGAAACTCAACACAAGAGAGAATTGGAATTACAGTGATTTAGCCAGATGGCATCTGTGAAGGTTGTCTAGAGACCATTCTTTCTGGATAGAAGCAGGAAGATGGCACACATCAAGATATTTCCAAGGAAAAAACAAACTGAAATGAATAGAATTGATTGATGTGTTTGATTTATATCAAGAGGACATTTATAATTATAGAGGAGATTTGGGGGACTTAATTAGTGATAGGTACGTGGAAGACAAAACAACTAAGAAAATGGGATAACAGTTAACTCCAAGAAGCGGTGGGGCATTGTTACAAGAAGGAAAATATGATCATGGTCCACACCTGACTTTGTGAATAATATTTTTATTATTATAACGTAACAGTAAATATTGTTTTAACCAACTATTGTTTAATTATCGTAAGGTGAGGATAGGAAACTATTGTGCCAAAGAGAGAGAAATTCTCATCTTTCCAACTTGGAAGTCAATAGATAAGGTCTAAAATTGAAAATATCAAGAAATAGCAATGTAAGCTTTACACTTAGAAATATAAGGTTAGATAGTAACAGCAACGCTAAGATAATTGAAAGTGGCAGCCTCTGGGGTGTGGGAATTTGGTGTATCAGTGAGACATTGGGTTTCATTTGAAGCTTTGAGGTATTATTTGACATTTTAAGTTATGTACATGATTAAAACTATCATATATTAAGTTCTAAAACATCTTTTACAAGCTCTGGGGATGGGGAGCCTAGATTTGCATACAGTCCCACATTTACCTGCTGTGTGAATGGGGATGGTTGTTACTTAAGCTGACTGCTCTGCTTTCTTCTTGGGTGGAGATAAAAATAGTACCTACCTCACAGCAGTGTTATGTATGAGATAAAATTAGTTAATGCATATAAAGCACTTAACAGTTGTGCCTTGTATTCCACTTAGTATAGCTTTATATTTTATTTAATACAAGGTTGGGCAAATAAGCTCTCGTTGCTCTTCTATTTTTTTGTGTGTGTGCTAAATTTCATGAGGTTTTTTTCTTCTAAATAAATTTAAGAATCATTTTATCTTTCCCACAAGAAATATATTTTATTTCTGAACTTATTTAAGCCTTTTGTCCAAGAGCAAAGACTATGACTTCCTTTATCAAAGTCTGCGCACTTCTTATTTAGTTTATTCCTTAGATATCATGAGTATATCAGTATATCGACATGTTTCTCTCTCGCTCTTATTCTTGCTCTAAATCTAGTTTTATTTTATACACTCTTGTGTATGAGATTTTATTTCTTTACATGTTGTTTATATCTCTTTGTATAGAGAAACAATCTTGATTTTTGCCATCTTATTTTTCAACTTTTGTTTCTGAACTTTCTTATCAGTTTTAATAATATCTCAGTTGATACTCTCGTGTTTTCCTATCATAGAATCATAGTATCAGCAAATTATATTTTCTCCCCATTTCTAACATGAAATTATTTTCTTTCCTTGTTTCACTTTCTGGTTTTTTTTTTTTTTTTTTTGCGGTACGTGGGCCTCTCACTGCTGTGGCCTCTCCCGTTGCGGAGCACAGGCTCCGGACGTGCAGGCTCAGCGGCCATGGCTCACGGGCCCAGCCGCTCCACGGCATGTGGGATCCTCCCAGACCGGGACACGAACCCGTGTCCCCTGCATTGGCAGGCGGACTCTCAACCACTGCGCCACCAGGGAAGCTCTCACTTTCTGTTTTTAATTTGTGATATATAGCTATATTGTATGAAAGTTCAACTTTTGTCTAGCTTAACGTTACTTTGATCTTGTTTTGTGCTTTCCCATTGTCTCCTTGTTTTCTGTCTTTTCATTTATGGAATGTTTTATACATTAATGTTTTAGTTAGGTTTATGTCCCATTTTTATTCAAATAGTAATAACAATAGTAACAATAACTCTATTATTGTCATAATAGTCATTTATTAAAAACTTACATGCATCTGGCAATGTTCGGCACTTTACACACTTTTCAATAATACTAATATTATTACTAACAACATCAACAACAGTGACAATGATTGCTAACAATATTCAATGTTTTGTATATGCTGGACATGCTTTTAGCACTTTACATGCATTAACTCACTTAATTCTGTCAACACTTTATGAAATAATTGGCATTATTAATCTGACAAAACCGTGCAAGGATTGTGTACGTTTACCTTCATTTTATAAATGAGCCAATGTGATTCTCAGGTATGACACCAACACCTAACAATAATCCATGGTCTCTCATACTTACCTTTAAAGTTTTCAAAAACATTTTTCTGTCTTTACCTTTTTTTCTGAATCCTGTTGCTGCATCTCCTTCTTCCTCTCCCTCTTCCTCTTTCTCTTCCTCTTTTTCTTCTCCTCCTCCTCCATATTTCTCATCTACGGTCACTTTTCTCATCTTCTTTCCCCTCTATCACAGGCAGTTCCACTCTGCATTTCCTTTTCCTTTTTCTTCTTTGAAGAACAGTAGTACAACACCTATTACTCTTACACCATTTAAAAAAGAAAAGAAGAGACAAGGAAAAGAAAAGAAAGGACTCGTTAGAGAAGAGAACCTTTCCAAGACAGTGACTTCAGGTTATTCCCAGTAACAATCTTCCTTATTCCAAGATCAGGGCTCCTTACTCTTGCAAGGGGTCTGCCCAGGCAGTGAAGACAGCACACACTCAATACCCAGTGTGTGATGGTTCCGACAGAGGGTGGATCCTCCTGGGTTCAGGTGCCTGAAAACAGTCACAGATGGTGCAGGCCATTACTCACTACCCTGAGGCAGTACAGCCCAACCCTCATTGTTCATGGATATAACAAAGTGCTTCGATCAAGCTGGTGACAAAGGCATTCTCTCTGAGCACTAATTAGCCTCTGAGTAATTTCTAATCTAACTCCAATTTCAACCATTTGTATATACAGATGCAGTTTACTTTACACTTCTTGTCTTCTTTTTTCCCTCATTCTTAGATCCTCTTGCCATCTTCCTCCCCCAATTCCTGCATCCTTTTAATTCTATTCACCAATTTCCTTCCATAAGCTATTTTAACATTTCACTTGGGACTCGAAGGCTGGTGACTTTGGGGACCCTACATATTCTCCCACACAACTGTGTGGGGCTCTTAGGAACCAATCACTAGAGAATCCTTTTTTTTCCCAGAATGACAATACAGCTGTAAATGCAACTAAGGCAGGTGTTGTGTCTGCTGACTGTTACCTTATTATTATTTATTTTTTATACTTCATATTCTTTATATTTTACTTTTTTAATGTTTACCCAAAGTTAACTACAAAAGGATCATTTTGTTATTTTGAGTACCTTTTTTTTTTAATCAGTGAAAACATGCCCGAGGTTCTCAGAGAGACTTTCCCCTCATTTGTTCCTATTCTTTTAATATCAGAGACCTTCTTGGGTTATGGATTTCTTTAGATTATTGCACTTATATTTCTGTCTGACATTAGGTATGACTGTATTGTCACAACTTTACTTTAGGAACTTGTAGTTCTTCTTTTTCTCTGTCCCATGGGTTGACTCCTCTTTTCCCTTCATTTTTTTTCTTTTCATTTTCAAAAATCTGTTTCTCAGATTGCATGGCACATACTCACCATGCCTTTCATTTACTTCCTAATTGGCATGAATTCCAAGAATACAGTGGCGTTCTCCTGTAGGTTCTTCTTGCTTCCACATCCGCTACCAGTTTGTCTTAATTAAGGTCAGTGTGGTCATTAACTCTGCCAGGAGATTGCATGGCGCTATGAAAAGGGATGGCCTTGGAAACAGGTAAGCCGAGGTGAAAATCTTGGCTCTCTACCTCTTCCTAGCCATGTGGCCTTGAGAAAGTTTCTTAGCCTACCTAAACCTCAGTCTCCTGATGTTTAAAAATGAAGAGAACATGGGCTTCCCTGGTGGCGCCGTGGTTGAGAGTCCGCCTGCTGATGCAGGGGATGCGGGTTCATGCCCCGGTCCGGGAGGATCCCACATGCCACGGAGCGGCTGGGCCCGTGAGCCATGGCCACTGAGCCTGCGCGTCCGGAGCCTGTGCTCCGCAGCGGGAGAGGCCACAACAGTGAGAGGCCCGCGTACCGCAAAAAAAAAAAAAAAAAAAATGAAGAGAACAACACCTACCTTGTAATATTGTTGTGAGCATTAGAGATCATTATGTAAATTACCTGGCATGTGATAGGGATACAATAAATGAAAATTACTTTTATTTTGAGTCAGTCAAATATGGGATTCAGATCCCAGTTCTTCCACTTCTTAGGACTTTTTAAAAGGAAGTTTACTTAACCAATTTTGAGCCTAAATTTTCTTATCTGTAAAATGGGGACAAAGGTCCCTATCTTGTAAGGTCATCAGAAGACTGTAACCTCAGACAGGGTATAAGACAGTTGCACATGCTCTCAACAAATGTTCTTTCTCTTCCACCTTCTGGACAAAGACATACTCTGCTGGACATGTCTGAATTTTACCTGATGTGTTGCTTTTTCACAGAACAAACTTCCCATAGGTATTACCCTAGTGTGAAGGGCTCACTTTAGCTCAAAAGAATGCTTGTTTTGGTCTCAGAAGGGGAAAAGCATCCATTTCCCCCTTCTGATCAATGGAAATGTTTTCATAGAAGTATTACTTCTGATTTTCTGTCTTTACAAGTAGGTACATCTTTTAACCCCTGGGTACCCTTTGAATAAAAAGAAAGAAAGAAATGAGAGAGAAGAACCACAACTTAGTGAAGATGATAGGTTCAGATAATATGTAAAACAAAAGACTTAGAGAAAATGCCATAGTAATCAAGAAACATTCGTGCATTTTGATGGACCCATTTTTCACAGTCAACGAGAAGAAAAATTCTTATTCATTTTTTCAAGGATTTGGAAAATGCTAAATAAAAGGGAACCAATAAATTGGGGAAAATATTACTCTCATTAGAGTACACACAGAGATTCTTTGCTTCTCACAGGATTCTGAAGAAGAAATGCTCTTAAAATGCAGGTTGCTTCCCATCCTTTATAATCCCTAAGGAATACCTCCACCTCTGATGAACTGAAGGATGTGGGCTTTGAAATCTGACATGCCCTGATTTTAATCCACACTCTGCTACTTACCATTGGCAATGCATTTAACTTCTGCAAGCCTCAGTTTCCTTAGGTGTTAATAAAATGGGCAGCCTAGATCTTCCTTCGTACAGATTTTAGTAGGAACAAATAACATAATTGATGTGTGCTGAAGCATGTAGCCCAATGCCTTGTATAGAGTAGAAAATAAATGTTAGGGCCCCTTCTCTTTTTCCCTTACATCTATCCAATAGTGTGAACTTGATAATCATAGATGATCAATATAAGTAAATAATGGAACCTGTTGGAAGAATGTATCAGTGGAATTAATCTCATTTTCAGTAGTATAAATCAATTTGAAGAAGCTATCATTTGTTGATTTAGTATGAACCAGGTGCATGTCCCTTAAGGAAGGGAAATATACATCTTACATATGAGGAAACTCTGGCTCAGAATTGAGAGGATATTTCCTTAAGGTTACACAACTAATGAGTACAAGAGCCAGCATTTGAACCCAGTTCCTCCCTCGCCACAAATATTTGTCATTTTCATATCTTATGGTGACAGAAATAGACTATTGCTGCAAATAGGCATGTTATTTGGTTCACAGTATAACTGAATCCATGATCAAATTTTAAAAATTCTTATTTTCATATATTCTCTGGGAAAACTTCAACACCCTAGGGGTATAATTTCATTTTTGTCCAGTTTTGGCATCTAACTCTATTTTATTGAGTTTATCTATGTAAATGACTGGAATGTTCTACCATTAGATATAAGATATCATCTTATTAGCAAATGAGGCCATCTCATGGCTGAGGCATCAATACAACATATTTACCAACAAGTCAGGGAAGTAAGAGATATATATTTTTTCCTTTGGAGTTTTGACACTTTCAGAGTTTAGGGAAGTCAACTAACATTCAAAGTGTATTTACAATGTGGCAGGAACTATAGGTAGTGGCATTGCATGTATTCTTTAATACTCAAAACAATGGGTGAGACAGACGTTATTATCTCCGTCTTATAGCTGAGGAATGGAGGTTTTGTGAGCTTAAGTAACTTATGTAAAGTAGGAAATATAGCTAGGTTTTGAGCCCTGGACAATGCACTTGTATTGAGGATCTCATTCCACGATGATGCTAGTAAATGAAGTGTTAGAGTTCTTTGCCCTAATTCTCTGTTTACCTTGACAAGAAAAGCATCCATTACTTTCCCTGTGGTGCCCTGGCTCATGCCAGGGTCAGGCTGTCTTTCAACTAAATGATATACAATTTGAGAAGCACGCATGACTGGAACATCTTCCGCAGAACCCTCAGTCTGCAAGCTCGGAGGGCTGGGGGCGGGGAGGAGAGAAGATGGATGGAAGTAATGGAAAATGATGTGATGTTGTGGAAATTTAGATTTGGAAATGATTTTTAATCAAGTTCAGCCAGGAGAGCCTCTCTCCAGGTGTAACCTAGAGGTAATCAATAACTGACATTCCCAGCCCTCTTGCCTCCCGTGTGATTTTACTGAACACAGGTTTAATTGACCTGAGAAAGAACTTACTTGTTCGAAAAGCTGTGTGCACCGCCAGCAAAATAAACTTGCCTCAGTTCCTGCCATGTGGGGAACTTTGCTGGACTGTTTTACATGGTCATTTCTGAGTAGAAAACTGTCAGGTCACCAGGCTTTAAATGCTTGGGAAACAAGTCTATGAGGTCACTTTGATAATGAGAGACACTATAAAATGTGGTAAGGATTTACTTTCGCTGGGCTTGCTTATTCCAGAAATTGAATTGAATCAGTCACCGTGGAAGGATTCCATTGCAACCGTGCCCAAGAGGGGCAAAGTGACACAGGACCAGATTCATACAGAAAAAAACTTACTTCCTTTATATTGTATAATCCATGAGGACCCTACCTTGAAGGAGTAGACTAGGAGGGATTGCTCAAAGAAAAAGTCCATTTTTTTTGTAGAATCAGACTATGCACTTTGTCTCCATGAGCCCCAGTTTCCTCATCTGTAAGATAAAAATAAGTCCTACCTTGTCAGAATGATACAAAGACTTCTGGACCTTAGCAACTGAAGAAAGTTTAAGCTTTGCTTTCTACTGATCAAATTCTTCTCCCGTACACTTAATATTTTGGTGGCCTGAAAAATATTTTGTGAGCCTCACATTTCTTATATGTACAGTGAGAGGGTTGAGCTAGATTATCTCCAAAGTCCTTCCCATCTGTAACGCCAAATTACTGCACTTCCACAAATATCCTAGGAATAAGGCAGCCTTGCATTTACAAAATATCCCAGGCTCAGAGAGCTGCTTTAGAAAGCAGCCATGGCACAGAGGAAGGACCTAGAGTCAGAAGACCTGCAGTCCAGCCTCACTTCAGCCACATCCTTGCTGTGTGGACTTTGGCAAGGCATTTAACATCCCTAAACTTGAAGTTCTTTATCTATAAAAGGATGATAATAATAACCTACCACAGAGAAAGGTTGGTAGAATTTTATTAGATTGTGAATGTGCAAGTAAAACTTTTTACACTGTGAAACCCTGTATACATTTAAATATTTTGACTATCATCTAGTAAAGCCCATGCACTTATTTTTTTCCCCAAATAAGAGCTTTTTAAAAAATCCGGATTTTTAAAAAATGTCATTTTAATCAAAGTTATGTACGTTCATGGTTTAAAGCATCAACTACCTATACAGAACTTATTATGTAACACATGGTTCTATGCCCCTTCTCCCTACTATCACTGATGTCCTGTCCCCAGAGGCAGCCACTTACAACTCTAAGTTTTTGTTTTTTAAATATTTACCTCCATGTATCTAAATATTCTGTGCATAGTGTCATTTTTTGATTTTTCAGTTTTAGCCATTTATAATGACCTACCAATCATGGGAGATGAGGATTTTCATCCCTATCACTCTACCACCAGAAAGTACATGCACCGTATTAATATTTCCGTTCTCTCAATACAAACATATTGTAATATAATTTTGGTTAGCTCTATCATCAGTCCTTAAGTTAAAGTGAGTACATAAATCCTATTCATAGCTGAGCCACATAGAGTACTATAATTTTCTTCTTTCCTCTCACAAGTATTTTTTCCCCCGAGATTTAACAGTTGTTTTGTTTTGTTTATGTGCTGCATTTTCTGTGGTCTTATTACTAACTCAGCCCCAAATTCTCTCTCACTGTGTCTCAACGTATTAAATATTTTTTACCAATTTTATCTTTTTCGAGACATCACCGAGAGAACCTTCTGATCAAAAGATCTGGTTTTGTGGGTCGATAAGTCCTACGGCCTGATACCATCCTGGGATTACTCTTTGTCATCATTCTGGGGGTTTTCTTTGACCTCTCTCTTATTGAATTCCCTATTACTTGGGCCCTACGTCTACATCCATATAGGCTTATTCGCTTGTTTTTAAAATGGAGCACCTTCTCCAGTAATTTCTCTGAAATACGTGTATCTTAAGAATGTACCTGTCTGGAAATATATTTAGTCTCTCCTTATACTATGTTAGTAGTTTGGCCAGGTTTGGAATTTAAGTTGAAAATAATTTTTCATAACTTTATAATTTTGAGGACATTGCTCTAGTATTACATTAAAATGATTGGGGCTGTTCTGATCCTTTGTATCTTCCTGATTTTTCTTTTGAGGTACTTTTATAATCCTCTTTCCCTTTGTGTTCCAGAATTTCATGGTAATGTGCCTGGGTCTAGTTTCCTTTATTGTGCTAGTGCTGGGCAGTAGACTAGATGGTCCTTACGTTCTCCAGTCCTGAGGTTTAGTGAGCCTCTTCTCCTGGGCTGTTTTTAACTGCGTACTTTAATGTTCTGCTTTTACAGCTCTACAGACATATTTCTGTGACAGCTCTTGCTATATTGTTTTATAGTTAGTTGTGTATATCCCTAGCATAAGCATATGCTTCCATTGCGGAAGCTCAACTGACTTTTGTTGTATGAATGAAAACAAAATGTACTTGTGATCTGGCAGCATGGACGTAGAAACATAGTATGTAATATGGATCTGAAAAATGAATGGCAGCTAGAATTGTACGAGATTTCTGAAAATATACCTCTACTTTAGAGATTTTACCATTTTCCATACATTTTTTAACTCTTTGTAGTGAATGATTTTGCTCTCAACCTGAACAAATTCTAGACTGCTATCCACAACCACTTGAAACTTAAAAGGAGAGAAACAAAAATAGTTTGAGGTTCTTGAGGTTTCTAAAGACCTTTAAACATCCATTGTTATTTATAGCCAGCATGTTTATAATCAAGGAAAAGGAAATGTTGTGGAGACAGGCCCTCCTTTAACATTTGTGGGGCCCAAAACAAGCATATAAATGGTGACCCACATACATATGTCTAAATATTTAAAATTTATAACTCAACCTTTAAAAATGTTGAATAAAATATGCTCTAGCCACATACCTTAACAAGTGTACTTTCATCAGGACCTGGAAAGCTAGACTGCATTTAAATTTTGGGTTTCCTTAGCAGCTCAGGAGTCAGTCTTCAGCTTGTCTCTCATCTTCTTACCTTTAACCAGATCTGTCTCGTCTTTGAGACATTCAGCTGGCACACATGTAGGTACATAGACACCACAGCCCCATGACCAAGCTCCGCTCATGTGCTCTGAATGCAGGTGCCCTTTGGCCAGTGGTTGGGAAAATGGTAAGCATATTTGTGGCCCAGTCAAAATTTGGGAGGACAGTCTTAGAACAGAACTCTGCAAGACCTGAAAGTGGTCTAGGGGGCATATGTGCAAGGAATTCCAGGGTTCCATGGAGAAATGTCTAGAGGGCAGGCATGGGTTCCAGGTGGGCATATCCCCTTGACCCTGTGTCCTCCTCCACAGGAGGAGAGCAAGAACATGTCCCTCTAAGTGCAGAGTCCAGGGCAGAGTCTCCTCCTGACTGGGGCTGAAGGTTGGACTCCCAGAGAGTAAGAGGAATCTGACTGTGATCATTTGATCAATTGATGGCAAATCTGAGAAGGAACACAAATTGGTCTGTTCTATTCCTTTGACCTGTAACTATATCTGCCAACTCCACAATCAATTCCATTAACCAAGCAGGAAGGAACTGAGCAAGTTCAGTCCTTTTACTTCTACTTTACATTAAAAAAAATAACGGTGGAACATGAGATTTCTTGATAGCTTGTGCTGGTCCAGCCTAAATCATAAATCAGAATTTAAATGTCTCGTGGTTTGTGGTAAGTCCTAAGCTGACGTTATCCTCCAATTTTATGAAGCCTTGGAGGCTTACAAACCCAGATTCAGACTTGGTGGTTTGGGTATTAAAAACTGGTTCCTTTCCCTGGGTTTTATGTTACTACTTCAAATTCCACTAGACAAGGAATAAGGGATACAGTAGGAAAGCTCAGAGGACAAAGAATGCCCACCGAGGGCTCCAGGAAGGACCCTCAATGAGAATTTGGAAACTCAAAATATCTTTGTTCCTAATTAGACTGACTAAGGAACCTGGAAGAAGCTACATCTTGAATTTGAAAAACTTTATAAATAACTGATGTCTTCAAAACGAGTCTTTTCCACCCCACCCCATCCCCACCTCCCACCAGCTGCCTTTGTTATGCTCCAATATTTATAAAGCACCTGTAATTGCTTTCATTTCTTCTACTCTTTTTGACAGGCTACAGGAATGCAAAGGAGAGATAAACCAAAATAGCTAAGCCATGGGGTAATTTTCAAACAGGAATTAAAATTTAAAATTCTTTAAAATTTAGGAAGGAAATATATATATTTTTAAAGGAAATATAATAACAACATTATGGATTTATAAAGTATCAAAAGAGAAAAATATATTGCAACACTATGAAAAAGGAGGAGGGTATACATTTAAAATTATATTGTAAAGGTCGTGAGGAAAGGAGTGCTGGGTGTGCTGCCGCCATTTCTTCCGCCTTCAGGTTCTGCACCTTTCACAGGGCTTCCAACAGCGCTATGTTGGGACAAAGCATCCGGAGGTTCACAACCTCTGTGGTCCGTAGGAGCCACTATGAGGAGGGTTCGGGGAAGCATTTACCATTTTCAGTGGAAAACAAGTGGCGGTTACTAGCTATGATGACTTTGTACTTTGGGTCTGGATTTGCTGCACCTTTCTATATAGTAAGACACCAACTGCTTAAAAAATAATCCATGAGACAGATACGAAGAGGAGCATTTTAAGATGTGCAGTCTCTTTGAAAAAAGGATCAAACTCTTGAACTCAGCATCCTAGATATGTTTGTAAATAAACTTATAGCATAAAAAAATTATATTGTAAAATTCTTGTATTATAAGGGAAGCAGAATGTCATTAATTCAAAGTAGATTGTGACAAGTTAAGGATGCATAGTATAATCTTTAAAACAACAACTCTAAAAAAAATACAAAGGAGTATAGCTGAAAAGCCAGTAGAAGTGATAGAATGGAATACTAACTGATTGGGCTAACACTCGTTAGCCCAAAAGAAGACATGAAAGGAAGAGAAAAGAAACAAAGAACAGAAGGGACAAATAAAACAAATTAGAATAATTGTAGAATTAAACCTGGCCATATTCATAAATACATTAAATGAAACACTCCAATTAAAAGGAAAATATTTTCAGACTGCTTAAAGAAGTAAGGCCTAACTATATTGTTTACTTAAGAGGCACTTTAAATGTAAAGACACAAAGAGGCTGAAAGGAAAGGTAGAGAAAAGATACACCATGCAAATACTAAGAAAGTTGGTTTGGCTATATGAATATCAGATAAATCGACCTAAACACAAGGAGTATTACCAGAGATAGAGCAATTTTATAAAGAGAAAAAAACCACAATCCTGGCACAACTATTTGAATATACTAAAACCCATTAAATTGTATACTTTAAATGTGAGAGTTATATGGTAGATAAATTATATCTCAAGCTATTAAAAAGAAGTTTATTGAAATGATTTTCATTGATTAATATACTATATCACAGTCCCATTGGTTCAGCCATTTTTTTCTGTTAGTCATGGAATGTGTTGAATTAAATTAGTCAAAAGCTCATATATAGGGCTTCCCTGGTGGCGCAGTGGTAGAGAGTCTGCCTGCCGATGCAGGGGACACGGGTTCGTGCCCCGGTCTGGGAAGATCCCACATGCCATGGAGCGGCTGGGCCCGTGAGCCATGGCCACTGAGCCTGCGCATCCGGAGCCTGTGCTCCGCAACAGTAGAGGCTGCAACAGTGAGAGGCCCGCATACCACACACACAAAAAAAACCTCATATATATATATATATATATATATATATATATAGTCAAATGTTTATTTCTAGAGGCATCAGTCTTTAAGAGATGACCATGCTGATGTTATGTGTCTATTCATCTATTCATTTTTTATTCATCTCTTTATTTAAGTTATACTATGTATGGTATTTTAAATAGTTTTGTTCATATAATATCATTTTCATCTTTATAATATGTTTGAAAAGTAACAAAATATGCTCACCTTTATATTTTGTCATATTATTATCTTGATTAAGTGAAAAGTTCTTACCATAGGAGAAAAAAATGACATAACAATCCTAGCATGTACACAATAACAAAACTTCAAAATATAAGAAACAAAAATTGACAGAACTAAAAGAAAAAATACCAAATGTTACAATTACAGTTAAATATTTTAATATCCCTCTATTTAGTAATTGCTAAAACAAGTAGAAAAAAATCAGTGAGGGTATGGGAAATTTGAACAACATCATCAACCATGTTGACCTAATTGAAATTTATAGATCATTATATCCAATAACCACATAATACACATTCTTTTCAAGTGCAGATGGAATTTTCAATAGTAGAATGTATACAGGGCCATAAAATGTCCAGTACATTTTAAAGGATTAAAATCATGCAGAGTATGTTTCTAGAACATGACATAATTAAACTAGAAATCCATAACAATAAACTACCTAGAAAATTCATCAAAATTTTGAAATGGGGGCTTCCCTGGTGGCACAGTGGTTGAGAGTCCGCCTGCCAACGCAGGGGACACGGGTTCGTGCCCCGGTCCAGGAAGATCCCACATGCCGCAGAGCGGCTAGGCCTGTGAGCCATGGCCTCTGAGCCTGCACGTCCAGAGCCTGTGCTCCGCAATGGGAGAGGCCACAACAGTGAGAGGCCTGTGTACCGCAAAAAAAAAAAAAAAAAAAAAAAAAAAAATTGAAATGAAAAATTTCATTTGACAAATTCTGAAAACCCATTTTTAAAAGAAAAAATTAAAAGAGAATTTGGAAAATATTTTGAACCAAATAATAATGAAAACATATCAAAATGTGTGACTGCAGCTAAAATAATTCTTAAGGGAAATAAATAGCTTGAATACATACTCATATTAAAAATGAATGAGATAAAATCAATTACCTAAGCTTTTGCCATGAGTAATTGGATAAAAAAGAGCAAATTAAATTCAAAATGAGTAGAAAAAAGTAATTAAGATGAAAACAGATATAAGTATAATGGGAAAAAGTAATAGAGTAAATAAACAAAACCAAAGTTGCAGTTTTGAAAAAATTGATAAAATTGATAAACTTTTAGCTACACTGATGAGGAAGAAAAGAAAAATACCAGGAATTTAAAAAATGGGATAGCTTTACAGACCCTCAGATTTCAAAATAAAGGGATACTATATACAACTCTGTGTCAAAAACTGTGATGACTTAGATGAAATTTATAAATTCCTTAGAACCAGAATTTTACACAGAGATGCTTCAGGGACAGATAGTTTCATTGGTAAATTCTATAAACATTTGAGAACACTAATATCAATCTTATTAAAACTCTTTCCAAAAATAGAGATGGAGAGAACAATTTTCAATGTATCTATTGAGTCCAGGATTATCTTAATATCAAATCCAAACAAGATGCAAGAAAGAAAATTGCAGGCCAGTGTGCCCCATGACCATTGATGGACAAATCCTAAAAAAAATGTTAGCAAATCTAATCTGTCAGTATATAAAAATGATAAGGCAATATGAAACAGTGGGAATTACCTCACAAATGTTACTTTGGTTCAGCTTTTAAAAAATCTATTGATGTACAATTTACCACATTAGCAGAATATAGGAGAAAATTATGTAATAATTTAAGTTGATACAAAAGAGCACCCATTCATGATAAATACTCTCAGAAAACTGGAGAGGTAAAGAAATTTTCTCAACCTGATCAAGGGCACCTATGAAATCTATGAAAAACCTATAGCTATCACATACTTGATACTGTATTGAAGGTTTTTTCCCCTCAGATTGGAAACATAGCCAGGATGTATGATCTCACTACTTCTGTTCAAAATTGTTCTGAAGGTCATAGCCAATGCACTAAGACATGAAATTGAAATAAATAACATGCACATTAGAACAGAAGAGATAAAACTGTATTTATTTGTCTATGAAGAAAATTAACTGTATTTGTATAGAAAATTCTAAAAAAGCTACAGAAATTGAATATAATTAATGAGTTTAGCACATTCTCAGGATACAAATGAATATGCAAAAATTAATTGTCTTTTTCATATATGAGCAACAAACAAGTGGAAGATGAAATATTTTAAAAATCATTTTCAATAGCATGGAAGAAGACAAAATACTTAAGAATAAATTTATGGCAGAGGGTGCAAGACCTCCTTGCTGAAAACAAAACAAAACAAAAAATTTGCAGAGAGAAACAAAAAGAAACCTAAATTAATGGGGAGATATACTACATTTGTAAACCGGAAGATTCCGTTTTGTTACAATTTCAGTTCTTTCAAAATTGATCATACAGATTTAGCACACTTCCAATGAAGTCTTAACAGTAAGACCTACTGTAAAGCTACACTAATCAAGACAGTGTGGTATTGGCAGGAGGACAGATAAATAGATCAATGGAAATGAATAGAGAGTCCAGAAATAGGTCCATACATGTACAGGCAATTGATTTCTGACAAAGTTGCCAGGTTAATTGAATGAGGAAAGGATAGTCTTTTCAACAAATTGTGTTGGATCAATTGGATACCCACATGAAAAAATTGAACTCTGATCTCTTCTTCACACAGTACACAAAAATTAATTCAAGATAGTTCGTAGACCTGAACATAAAACTGAAACCTACAAAACTTTTATTAAAAAAAAATCTTTTGGCCTGGGGACAGGCAAAGTATTTTTGACATAACACAAAAAGCATTCACCAGGGATAAAAATAAATAAATAGGACTTTATCAGAATTCAAAATTGTTTTTCAAAAATGTGGTTGACTGTTTTCCTCTCATCCTGATATGCCTACCCCTTTGCAGTGTGATTTTGCCATTCCTCACATCCAGAGACAGAGCCTTTTTCTCAGTCCCTTGAATAAAGCCTGGTCTTGTGACTTGCTCAGACCAAGAGAATGTGGCAGAAGTGATGTTTGCAAGTACCAGAGCCAACTTCCACGCATGTGAGTGAGGACATTTTGAACCTCCCAGCCCAGTCCACCTTCCAGCTGAATCAAGCCTTATGAATAATCCCGGACTAAACCAAAGAGGAGATGCTCAGACAAACCATGCCACTGTGAGAAGGAATAAATTATCATTGTTTTACGCCATGAACTTTTGGGGGTGCTTTGTAATACAGCAAAGGCTCAATGAAAGAGAAATTGCTACCTGGAGGTGGGTGCTGTATAAAAAAAACCTTAAACCTGCCAATAGTTTGGGGACCAGATGGCAGATGGAAGCAGGAAGGATGTAGAAAGGAACAGATAATGGAGACTGAACGATCACAGGAAAGTTCTGTCCGTGGCTGGAGAAAGACTCAGGTTAGGTAATGGTGGAAAGACTGGCAAATTTCATGCCTGTAGCAATTTAGAAGCTAGGAATATATTTAATTAACTTGTGAGTGTGAACAAGGAGATTTCCAGACAGAATATTGAAAGTATCAATGCCAATGTTCAGCTATACATAAGATACATGGAGTGATAAATGAACTGAGGAAGGAACTGCTTGGCTTTCAAGGAGAAATTAGGACATGTAATGGAAAATTAGGCTCAATCATGGAAAAGAAAATTAACTTGGAAATAAAACTAACTTAGAAAATAAAACTATTTCTTATTCTCAGTCTTTCCCAGCAAGGAGTCTTGAAGTAGGAAATTGGGTAAAGATCAAACTATTGGTGTGGCTATAAGATAGTTTTTTAAGAGCTCAAGACAATTTAAAGTGGTGCCTAGAAGACCCTCTCACCTTGACAAAGGACATTTAAGAGCTGCGAGAGCCTTGTCCCCAAAGCAACCCAACAATGGCCCAAAATACAGAGAGGACTCTCAAAATTACAGATGTAGCTTTGGGAGCATTGAATGAATTCCAGTCAAATTCATAGGAAAGCCATAATTTTTTAAAGAGTTGGATTAGAAAGAACACCACCAGCTTCGCAGACATGTGGCTCTTCCGCTTCCTCATATTCATCATTTTATCCCCTCCAACATGACTTCTGCAGCTGTTGCTGTAGAGAAACTGCTGTCTTGGTGGGTGACAGTCAATGCCCTCCTAATCGCCCATTGAATGAACTTTTTTTTTTTATTTCCTTGTTCTCCTTGAACTTTTGGGGAGTATTTTAACACTGTTGCTTGTTTCCCTTTTCTTGATGCTCTTCTCTCAGTCCAGCACTACACGACCTAGTTCTTTTGTTTCTCCAGTTAGTTCTTCTCTGACCCCTTTATGATTTTGCTTCCTCTTGCTCACTAAGTAAATCTAGTTCTTGGCCATCTTCTCTTCTTTCCGTATATTCATTTCCAGGCTAATATCATATGTAATCCCCTAACCTAAACTATCATTTCTGTATGGAAATTTAAATCTACATCTCCACACCTTACCCTCATTCTAGAACTCTAGTCCTGTCATTTCAACTGCTTTTAGATCAGTAAGTCTGCCCTTGAAGCCCAACTCATTTAAAGGCAACAAACTTTACCATTGTATCTCCAAGAGCCTAGCACAGTGCCAAGCATAGTGTCTGATACATGGTGGGTGTGAAATTTGGTGATTTATTGGATGTTATTGGTGGATAGGTGGTAAGTACAAGGATGACCCGTAACATTATTTTGGCTACTGCAGAGATGATGGTTGTTAACTGAGATAGGGAATGGAGAAAGAAGAGGATGTACAAGAGGAGGAAGAGGAAAAAGAATACTACATACAGTTTTAAGCATGTTGAGTTTGAAATCCCTGCTGTATACAGATACCGGAGTAAACTTCCTAAAACACAGTTTGATCATGACATGACTTCCTTGTTCAAAAACCTTCAAGAGTTCATCACTGTTGACCAAATCTGTATCAGTCTATCCTGGAATTTAAGATCCTCCACAATCTGGCCACTACTAGCTTTCCAAAATGATCTCACATCCTTCCCTTTTACCAAACATCTGCTATTCATCTCCTGGGCATGCGTCAGACAGTCCCACCTACTGAGCCATTCCTTCCATCTGGAGTGTACTCCTTCTCCAGCCTACCGGTGAAAATCCCATCCGTGCTTTAAGACTCAGCTCAAATAGCACTTTATACAATTAGAATTGTTTTTCCGAGTACCCAGACAGAAAGACCTATACCTCTGAGGACAGATCAATCTCATTATATGCACTGATCATGTAACATTCCTTCTTAACTCGTGTTGTAGCTATTCACATATATGTTTTATTACACCTACGAGAGTTAAAGTGTTAAGAGGGTAGAGATTGTGTTTCACTTATATTTTCAATCCTTCCATGTTCCAAACCCATCATAGGACATATAATAATGCTTAATAAATCATTATAAAATGAAACAGTAGAATAGAGATGCATGAATAACTGAAGGCAAGAATGAATGAATGGATGAAGTAGTTGAGAATGACTCTTCTCCAGTTGCTTTTACGTAATACCCTTCAGTAAATCCTTAATAACTATACCGAATGTGCCAACACTGAATGAAGCATGTGTTGAAGGAAGAGGCCAAGAAATCAGCTTGTCCGAAGGACTTTCAAAGTTTGGGCTAATTAATCCATAGCTTGGAGTTTGTGGCTGTTGGTCCCACGTGGAACTTCTGTGCCAATTAGTAGAATAGACAATAAAAATAGCCAAGTAAAATGTTTATACTTCTCCAGGTTCACTACATAATAAATTATTAATGCTTCCTGATACTACATTCTCCCTGAATCTATTTAAATGTGAATACATTGATGGAAGCAGAAAATACACTTACATTTCCATTGCTCCAATGTAATTTATAAAACTAACACTTGTTACATATTTCTGATTGCAAAACAAATACATTTTCATTCTAGAAATTTTGCACAAGAGAAGCACATAGGTGAAGCACAAAGAGAAGCCCAAAGGTGAAATTAAAAGCAGCTATAAGCTTCCTTCCATAGTATAAATCTGTTAATATATTGGTATATATTCTTATGGGTTCTTTTTCCTAACTATGGGATAATACCATCTGTAATTTGGTTTCTTTCGCCTATATGCTTAGAGTATTTTCTATGTAATTAAGCATTCTTAACAGAACATAACTTTTGATGGTTGTACATCTTCTATCATATCCTCACATCATGAGTCAGTTTGTTATTGTTGGACATTTAGCTTGTTTTGAACATTTCATAATTACACATGACTGTGATAAACAGCCCTGTAGCCAAAGCTTTAGCATCTCTCTCATTATATCATTAGTTTCGTAAATTCTAGCCATGGAATTACTGGGTCAAAGAGTGTGTACAGTCTTATGATTTTTAAACACATATTACCAGAAGGTTTTTTGTTTTGTTTTTTAAGAAATTTATACCTTCATCAACACTGTGGAAATTTCTATTTACCCCTACTCTTTTCACCAGTTCTATAGGTAAAAAGTTATACTTCATTGTTTAATTTACATTTATCTGAGAATTCTTCTATCTTATACAAGCCCCCCCAGCTTTTTTTTTGGCTCTGCCGCGTGGCTTGCAGAATCTCAGTTCCCCGACCAGGGATTGAGCCTGGGCAACAGCAGTGAAAGTGCTGAGTCCTAACCACTGGACTGCCAGGGAATTCCCTTATGTAAGGCCTTTTTTTTTTTTTTTTTTTTTTTTTGTGGTACGCGGGCCTCTCACTGTTGTGGCCTTTCCCGTTGCGGAGCACAGGCTCCGGACGCACAGGCCCAGTGGCCATGGCTCACGGCCCAGCCGCTCTGCGGCATGTGGGATCTTCCTGGACCGGGGGCATGAACCCGTGTCCCCTGCATCGGCAGGCGGACTCTCAACCACTGCGCCACCAGGCAAGCCCCTAGTAAGCCCTTTTAATTTCTTCTTTTTCCACTTGACAGTCTATATCCCTTGTATTTTTACTGTACTGATGTTTGTAAGAGCTATCTATGTATTAAAAATGTGTATCTTTTGTCATATATTACAATAACAACTTACCAGTTTTTGTATGCCTGTGAACTTTATTTATGTGGATTTTTTACATATAGAATGTTTCCATTCATGTTGTCAGAATGTCATTATTTTCCTTTATGAATACTGCCTTTACATATATACAGGTTAATGTGCTTTTGCTTATTCTTTTATTTCATTTTTAATCTTTCAGTCAATTCATAGTTTACACTGAAGACGTTGTGAGATAGGATTATTTATTTTCCCTCCAATAATTAGGTAACCCTCCTAGTACTATTATTGAATAATCACTTTCTTTGAACAATTTGAAACACTACGTTTATCATATATTGAATTCTTACACCATTTTCTGCTCTTGACTTTCTGTTTTGTTTCATTTATCTGTTTATTCTGAGAGGACACTTTTCATTATTGTAGAATTATAATGTGTATGAACATTTACTAATGTAATTTCACCCTCCTTTTTAGAAGATTTATTGGCTCTTCTTATCTATTTACTTTTCCAGATAAACTTTTTAAGGGATTTACTCAAGTCCCAAAAAAGTCCTTTTAGGATTTGATTGGTGTCTCAATAAGATTCTTAAATTAAATAATGGTGAACTGACAACTTGCAAAATCCTATCTACCCAATGAGAAACATGATTTTATTCCAACTGTTCTTTCGTCAGTTAAGTTTTCTTTATGCATCAAGCAATTTTCTTATTACATTTATGTATAGAAATCTCATTTTATTGTTGATATCATGGATGGAATTTTAATTCATTATATTTTCTAACAGAATATTGCAGACATATCATCTATTTATTTTGTAACTGGCCAATTTGGTGAACTCTCCTGTAAGACATAAGGCACTTCTCGGCATTCTTAAGTATTATATATTGTCTACAAATATCTGTCTATTGGTTTTGCTATTCTTTTTTCCCTGATTTTTAGGAGTCCTTTTTTATTCTAGATATTGATCTTTTGGATTTTGAATATATACATATCTTCTCCCAATTGTCACCCAGCAATTAACTGCATGCACGGTGTACTTCACTTAACAGAATTCTTTAATTTTAATACAAAGTCATCAAAATTTCACCTTAAAGTTTGTGGTTTGGGGGTCCCATTTAAGGTGATTTTCCCCACCCTTAGGTAAAATTTACTCCAAGCTGTTCTTTATTAACTTTATAGTGTCACATTTCACATTTTGATCTTTAATCCATTTGGAATATATTTTTGCAAACAGAATGAGGTAGGATTCTTCCATATTGTAAACCAGTTTTCTAACACCATTCATTGATTAAATAATCCATCCTTTTGATACCAGTTTGTGGTATCACCTCTTTGATAAATCAAAAACATGTATAAAATAGTAAAATTTTGAGCTCTTTACTTTCTACTTATATCTCTTTGCCTTCCTATCTGATAAATTCTCTCATGACCCTTTATATTTTTCAAAATTTAGCTATTCAAGAACTTTCATTCTTCCACATAATTTTTTAAATGTTTGTTGAGCTTCTAAAAAAAGTCCTGCTGGAATTTTAATGGCCTTGCATTGAGTATATAGACTGATTTGTTCAGATTAAAATCTTTATATCATGGAATGCTATCTCATCCATGAGTGTGTTGTCTTTCTATTTTATTGAAATCTTCCGTTATATCCTGTGAGTTGTAAATTTTTCTCTCTAAAAGTTGTGTGCATTCTAGATACTTTATAAAATTTGTTGTTACTATGAATGATACCTTATGTTCTAATTTATTTTCAGATTCATTATTGGTGTCATAGAGGAATATTGTAACTCTGGCTGAATTCTCTTGTTAGTTCTAACAGCTCCTATTAGGTCTTTGATATAGATGATCATATTATCAAAGGAAAAGAATAGCAGTTTTAATTTTTCCCTTTCTAATCTTCCACCTTTTACATTCAGTGCTATGTTAAAAGTAGTAGTAATGAAGAAAATGCTTGTTTTCTTCCTAGTCTTAAAGGGAATATGTTCCTACAAATCTCCATTGAGTTTGATGTTTGCTTAGGGTTTTGGCATAAAATCTTTATCAAGTTAAGGAAGTCCTTTTTATTCTCAACCCTCTAAGAGGCTCTTAAAAAAATAATAAATAAATATTTTAATTTAACCTTATAAAGTACTTTCTCTGCGCCTACTTTTAATGTGGTAAGTTACATTGATAGACTTTCTAATGTTAAATCACCCTTACCTCTTAGGATGAACTCTCTTGATTAGGATGCACACTTGTGGGTTTAGGTAGCTAATATTTTCTTTAGAATTTGTGCATCTATGCTTATATGTAAACTTGTTTATACTTTTTTTCTTTCTTTCCTTCGACCATCCCCCTCTTAACTTTGTTGGCATTATCTAGAATTTTAACTCTGGATCGTAACGGATATATGGTAAATCTATTTCAGTCAGTCCTTCATTTATATTACACTATCTTCCTGAACTTTTTTTTTTTCTTGCTGGAATATTTTCTCTAAGAGAGTTTCCAAAAAGATATTTGTAGCAAAACCCTTTATGCATAAAAATATCTTTATACTTTAATGATGGTTTCAGTAGATATAAAATTCTAAGCTTCAAAATAATTCTAACATTTTGAAAATATTTCTCCTTTGCCATCTGCCTCTGGTGCTACAATTAAGAAGTCTGATGTCAAACTGATTCTTGTTCCTCTGTAGGTGATCTACTTCTTTGTTCTGGAAGCTTTTGTAAATAACCCTTTGGTTTTGATGTTTTAAAATTTTATAATTTAAGGTGTGGGGTGTTTTTATATTTATTCTGCACTTCTTTTTAATCTGAAGTTATATTTTTTGAAATATGGAAAATTCACAGTCATTTGATTACTTCCTCTCAACTTTCTTTTTTCTCTTCTTCCGGCGTTTCTAAGTATCTTTTATATATAATTTTTTGTTTTCTTAATACATTCTTGGTGTCTTCTAGGAGAGTTCTTTAATACCATCTCCTTAAAATGATAAGCATTTTGCTATTCACGATATCAATTGAACTCTTTCCATTTTATATGTCATACCTAACATGTCTAGATAATTTTCCTTTATGACTTCTTCCTCCTCCAGCGTTGAATAGACTCTCTTTCATGTTCCTCTTTTGTGTTGTGAACGGCCGCCCTTATCCCACTGATGCTAATTAATGCCTTTAAGTTCTTGCTTTTTAGCAAGAAAGAGAAAGTCCCACCACAGTCCCACCACTTTCTCTTTGGTTTAACTGGTTGGAGCTGCTGCGCTCCTTTTTATAAAGGTTGTGAAGATGGCATGTTATTGTCATCTAGCCACCTCCCAGCCTCCTGAAGGCTCCTGATTCAACCACCTTGGTTTGTGATTACAGCTCAGGCCCCAGCCTGTGCCCTTCCTGCTGAGAAAATGCTTCAGCTCTCTGTTGTCTCTGTCTCTGCCCCGCTCAGCCTTTTCAGGAACTGTAATCACCTAGCTGCTGAGATGGGGATGAGTATGGGGCAAGAAAGCTCAGGGACAAACCTGAGTTGTTTCTGGTTTTCAGCTTTATTGAAGTGTGATTGACAGATACAGATTGTATATGTTTATGGTATACAACGTGATGTTTTGATATAGATATACAATGTGAGATGATTACCACAATCAAGTTAATTAACACATCCATCACCTCGCATAGTTTCGATTTTCGGGTCTGGGTGTGTGGGGAGAACACTTAGGATCAACCCTCTTAGCAGATTTCAGTGGAATATTATTCAGCCTCAGAAAAGAAGGAAATCCTTCCATCTGAGACAACATGGATGAACCTGGAGAACATTATGTTAAACAAAGTAAGCCAGATGCAGAAGGACAAATACTGCATGATCGCACGTATATGTGGAATCTACAAAAGTCAAATTCAAAAGCAGAGAGTAGAATGGTGTTTGGCAGGGACTGGGAAGCAGGGAAACAGGGAAATGTTGGTTAAAGAGTACAAAAGTTCAGTCATGGGCTTCCCTGGTGGCGCAGTGGTTGAGAGTCCTCCTGCCGATGCAGGGGACATGGGTTCGTGCCCCGGTCTGGGAAGATCCCCTATGCCGCGGAGCGGCTGGGCCCGTGAGCCATGGCCGCTGAGCCTGCGTGTCCTGAGCCTGTGCTCCACAACGGGAGAGGCCGCAACAGTGAGAGGCCCGCGTACTGCAAAAAAAAAAAAAAAAGAAAAAAAAAGAAAGTTCAGTCATTCAGCATGAATCAGTTTTGGAGATCTAATTCTAATGTACAACAAGCCCTAGTTGTTAACTGCACTCCACTCCTGACAGGTAGATGCACTACCTCGATTTTAATCTCTCCCCTCATTGCTGGAGCTGGTGCTTGACTGATGCTGCTATATTTGTTGTTATATATGACATCATATATATATATATATGACATTCTGCCTTGCAGAAGTGAAGAGACTAATGCTGGAGAGAAAAAAAAGAGAGAAGCTGAAAAAACCCTTTCCCTAATCCTACCTGTGGTACCCAGCTCTTTTTTCATGTTAATTTCTTATTCTCATACTACCAGGACCCAATTACATACTGTTGCCCAGAAGGGTTTTTTGGTTTGCTTTGTTTTTGTCCTTGTTTGTTTGTTTTTAATGTTAACTACCTTGATTCATGAATCTCCTCCTAGCTTCTATGGCATATGCATTCACAAGGGGAGGCCAGAAACACTTCCTAGCGCTGTTATCCTGTCTGCTGTGATTTTTATATGTTGGTCTTTTACCTAGTGTTCATGGCGAATCTTGATTATTTGTAGATTAGATGTTCTATGTGGAGAATTATGTCTATGTAGAAATAACGTCAGTGATGTATCTCCCTTTGCGATTATTAAACTTTTTTCTTGTCCTATTGTATTTGTTAGATTCTCTAACAGAATATTAAGAGTAAGACTGATATTGAGAATTACTGTCTTGCTCTTGACATTAATATAAATAATATTTGCTTTAGGTTTGGGATAGATGTCCTTTATCAGCTTAAGAAAGTTTCCTTCTATGCTTAGTTTTAAAACTCAGAGAGTTTTTAGTTTTTGTTTAAATCATGAATGTTGTTGAGTGCTTTTTCTGCATTTATTGCTAAGATCATATGGTTTGCCTTCTTTTTTCTCCTTTTCTTTTTTTCATTCTTTCCTTTTTTTGGTTTTCTTTCTTTAATCTGTTAATTTATGTGGCAGGAATACATAAGTGGATTTTCTAATATTGAATCATCCTTATGTTCTTGGAATAATACGTACTTGGATTTGACTTGCTGATAGTTCAAAATTTTTGTATCTGTGCTCATACATGAGATTGTGTTATATGTTCTTTTGTTCTTTTATTTTTGCCCAGTTTGGGTCAATTTTATATTAGTCTTAAAAAATGAGTTGGATTACCTTCCCCGATGAAACTATTTATTGGGTTTTGGGTCAACCCAATATGTAAGATAAGGAATACCTATTCCTTCAAACTAGAAAAACGAGGCGGTAAAACTATTAAGACTGGTAATATTTTGTGAGGTGGAAGAAACAGTTTACTGGTTAAATTACTTTAAAAGATATTAACATTTTTAAAATTTCTTCTTGAGATAATTTTGAGAATTTAGATTTTTGTACAAAATTTTCATTTCATCTGTTTCACAATTTATTGGTTAAAGTCGTTCATAATGTTTTCATGATTTTTAAAATCTCTATTATATATGTAGTTATGCCCTGTTTATACATTACTAACCTTTCTTTATAACCTTTTTTCTTGGCCATTATATATTCTCTTCCTCTAGCCCCAACTCCTTTCTGACTTGGAGTTATAATTTTTATATATAACCTTTTAGTACTTATTCTTTTAAATATGTATACCTATTCATCTTCTAATGAAAACTCTTCAGGAATCCTTAGCCAAAAGATTTTAGATTGCTGGAGTTATCCACTCTGCACACCTTCCCCACCGTCTCCTTTGTTATTAACTGTCTGCGGTTTTAGGTTCACCTTTAAAGAATACTAAAAATTAATTATGTTGTCAACTGTTTTATTAAATTTATAAACATACTTCATCAATTTCTGGGCTCACCACTGTTCCTTATAACTCACTCCATTTCTCTAGGGTCACTTGTCACTCTTTGGTGGTTCCTTCAACATGGGTTGAGAGATGAGAACAATTTGAGTCTCTGTATGACTGGAAATGTCTTATTTCCTCCTCACTTTTCTCTGCAAGCTTTCTACTCTTTTTTTTTTTTTTTTTTTTTCTCCTTTTGGATCTCTGGGATAGAGATTTGGAGTGATCGTCATTCATGGTTCATGACCACCACTAAGTACTATGTATTTTTGTCTATTTATCTATCTATCTATCTATCTCTCTATCTACCTATCTGTCTTTTCCATCTCTATAAAGGTAAATATCAGTATATATCAATATCAGTTCAGAAACAGATATATAGATATAGTTGATATAGATATATTGTATTTAATATCTAACATTTGAGGAATCTTTAAGAATGAAAAACTAAATTATTATAAAAAACATACATCTTTTAATGGGCTGTTTCCCTATCCCATCCCTCCGTCTCCCTCCCTCACAGAAATAATCCCTAATATGAATTTTGTGTTTACTTTTCCCTTGCTTTAATACATGTTTTGTCATCTATTTATCTAGGCCTTTACAGCATATTATTTGATGTAGCTTGATTTTAAATTTTATAAAAAGGGTATCTTACTAGATATAGTTCTCTGGAACTTGTTTTTTTCATGTAATATTTTAAGATTCATCCAGGCCATTGTATGTGGTTGTAGTTTTTTCATTTTCTTTGCTATGAAATATTCCATGATATAAATTTACACAATTTAACTTTCCCCTGTCAATGGACATTTAGGATGCTTTAATTTTTTGATATTATGAATAGTGCTGCTATGACATTTTTGTACAAGTTCTTGAGACGCATATACTAAAGTTTTTTCTTGGATATATATCTGGGGGTAGAATTGCTGAGTTGCAGAGTATAAGGATGTTCAGTTTTACACGATAATGTCAAATTGATTTTTAAAATAACTATCAATTTACACTCCCCAAGATTACACATGGAGATGCCATTGATACTCTTGCCAAAACTCAATATAATCAGATTTCTTTAATTTTTAAAGATCAAATTAGTAAAAAATGGCATCTCAGTTTGTCTTAATTTGCATTTCCCTGATTACTAGTGGGGTTGGACATCTCTTTACTTTTTAACAAGCCATATGATTTCCTTTTGGATGAAATTCAGAAAATCTTTTTCCCCCTCGTGAGTTGTTTATTTGTTTCTTATTAACTTGTAGAAATTTTAAATTATATTCTCAGTTGGAATATTTTGTTGGTTGTATGAGTATTTTCTACCAGTTCATAGTTTGATTTTTCACTTTTTTGAAATCTCTTTTTCTGAGCAGAAGTTCTAACAATCTTAATGTAGTTGAATCTATCAATCTTTTCTTTTTAAAGTTGGTGCTTTTAGTGTATTATTTAAGAAATCCTACCCTACCACAAGGCCAGAAAGACATTCATCAACACTTTTTTTCTAAAAGTTTTAAAGGTTCACTTTTGACATTTATATTCTTAGAAATTTTATTTTTGGACTCTCCAGTTTTGCTGGGTTTATTTTCCTTATTTTGCTCAGTATTGGTGCATACTTACAATCCAGGGACCCATGTCTTTTCTTCATTGCTGGAAAACTCTCAGCGATTGTTTTTTTGAATATTGCTTCTCCATCTATACCTCTAATTTCTCCTTACAGAGCTCCTAGTTAATGGAAGTTGAGAATTCTCAATATATTATCTATCTTTCAACAGTTGTTTCTTTCTTCAAGTTTCTCTATTTCTCTGTGTGTATTTGGAGAAAGCATTTTTATACTTTATTCCAATTCACTGAGTCTTCATTTAGCTATATCTACTCAAGAGATTATCCCATTATTGAATTTATTTGACAACCGTATTTTTCAACTTAATGATTTCATTTTTTAAAAATATCCACTTACATTTCATAATTTTATTCTTATTCGTAGATATTATTTCTTCATTTATCTCTTTGAAAACCCTAAACATACTTACTTTGAAGTCTATTTCAGATTTTTCTGTTATTTATTTCTATCTGTTGTGAATTCATATTCTGATAGTTGATTTTGTTGACTTTTTTCCTACATTTTGTGAACTTTTTTGGAATTTATATATTTAGGCTCATCTTGAATGGGTGGATATTTCTCTCATTCTTTTTCTTGGGGATTATTCTCCATTTAGTGGCCTTGAAATAATTGTCCCTAGGCCATCCAGAACCATGTCTTACATTGGAGGCCTAGAACTCCTGCTCTGCAGTGAAATTGGAGATGTCAGCCTGGCTTGGTTCTTTTCTTCGTCTTAAAACTCTGCTTTGTCTTACGTTCCTTAGCCCAGGAAACATTTGGTAACAACGGTTAGGAGGCATGAAAGTCAACCCCAAAGGTATATTTTATTTTATATTTCCTTAATTGTTAAAGTCAAAAGTGAAATATTATCACTTGTCTCCTCCCACTTTAGATGAGGAATTTAGCATATAAATTCCTCCTTCTCTTTTACTTCTTGGTTTTGATGATATGATTTGGGAATTTAAATCAGGATTATTGCTGTCAATTTATTATTTTTAAATAGCCAGTTCCCTCTTAAATGGGAATGCTCCAATGTAATACAATAGGAACACCCATGATTTTCTATACCTCCGTAAATGGAGCACTGGTGATCATGAAGAAGATAATTTTGGGGGCGACTGCCAATTTTCTTCTATGTAAGTGACAATTGCAAAAGAAACGAAAACAAAAGTAGCATAATGAAAATAGGTGTTCTTTGTAGGTCATTCTAACAGTTAACTTCTTTTTTCAGAGCAGCTTTTAGCTTATATCCTTATTGTAAATAGCTTACCCAGTAAGGATTGGAAAAACTCATGAGGATGTGGAGTTTTTTTTTTTTTTTTTTTTTTTTTGCGGTACGCGGGCCTCTCACTGTTGTGGCCTCTCCCACTGCGGAGCACAGGCTCCGGATACGCAGGCTCAGCGGCCATGGCTCACGGGCCCAGCCACTCCGCGGCATGTGGGATCTTCCCGGACTGGGGCACGAACCCATGTCCCCTGCATCGGCAGGCGGACTCTCAACCACTGTGCCACCAGGGAAGCCCATATGTGGGGATATTTAAATGTAAAGTTTTCACAGGCACTGGAAATAGAGCAAACACCAAAACCTAATGGTCTACACCATCATGGAATTTATGGTCTAATTAAACAAACTTAGTCACCTATAGTTCCTTTGCAAGTTCACCTTCAACACATTTCATTCTGTCTTTCATCTCCATAACTCTTCTCAAAGACCCTCATGACCTCCATGTTGCCAAATCCGTTAGCCTTTCACCATACTTTACTTGACAACATTCAAGAGAGTTAACTACCTATCTTTCTAAAAATCACTTTTCTCTTAGTCTTTTTTAAAAATTTTTATTTATTTATTTATACAGCAGGTTCTTATTAGTAATCTATTTTGTACATATTAGTGTATATATGTCAATCCGAATCTCCCAATTCATCACACCACCACACCCCCATCACTTTCCCCCCTTGGTGTCCATACGTTTGTTCTCCATGTCTGTGTCTCTATTTCTGCCTTGCAAACAGGTCCTCTGTATCATTTTTTTAGATTCCACATGTATGTGTAATATACGATATTTGTTTTTCTCTTTCTGACTTACTTCACTCTGTATGACAGTCTCTCGGTCCATCCACATCTCTACAAATGACCCTATTTTGTTCCTTTTTATGGCTGAGTAATATTCCATTGTATATATGTACCATGTCTTCTTTATCCATTCGTCTGTTGATGGACATTTAGGTTGCTTCCATGACCTGGCTATTGTAAATAGTGCTGCAATGAACATTGGGGTGCATGTGTCTTTTTGAATTATGGTTTTCTCAGGGTACATGCCCAGTAGTGGGATTGCTGGATCATATGGTAATTCTATTTTTAGTTTTTTAAGGAACCTCCATACTGTTCTCCATAGTGGTTGTATCAATTTACATTCCCACCAGCAGTGCAAGAGGGTTCCCTTCTCTCCACACCCTCTCCAGCATTTGTTGTTTGTAGATTTTCTGATGATGTCCATTCTAACTGATGTGAGGTGATACCTCATTGTAGTTTTGACTTGCATTTCTCTAATAATTAGTGATGTTGAGCAGCTCTTCATGTGCCTCTGGGCCATCTGTTTGTCTTCTTTGGAGAAATGTCTGTTTAGGTCTTCTGCCCATTTCTTGATTGGGTTGTTTGTTTTTTTAATATTGAGATGCATGAGCTGTTTATACATTTTGGAGATTAATCCTTTGTCCGTTGGTTCCTTTGCTAATATTTTCTCCCATTCTGAGGGCTGTCTTTTCATCTTGTTTATAGTTTCCTTTGCTGTGTAAAAGCTTTTAAGTTTCATTAGGTCCCATTTGTTTATTTTTGTTTTTATTTCCATTACTCTAAGAGGTGGTCAAATAAAATCGTATTGTGATTTATGTCAAAGAGTGTTCTTCCTATGTTTTCCTCTAAGAGTTTTATAGTGCCCGGTCTTACATTTAGGTCTTTAATCCATTTTGAGTTTATTTTTGTGTATGGTGTTAGGGAGTGTTCTAATTTCATTCTTTTACATGTAGCTGTCCAGTTTTCCCAACACCACATATTGAAGAGACTGTCTTTTCTCCATTGTATGTTCTTGCCTCCTTTGTCATAGATTAGTTGCCCACAGGTGCGTGGGTTTATCTCTGGGCTTTCTATCTGGTTCAACTGATCTATATTTCTGTTTTTGTGCCAGTAACATATTGTCTTGATTACTGTAGCTTTGTGGTATAGTCTGAAGTCAGGGAGTCTGATTCCTCCAGCTCCATTTTTCTTTCTCAAGATTGCTTTGGCTATTCAGGGTCTTTTGTGTCTCCATACAAATTTTAAGACGTTTTATTCTAGTTCTGTAAAAAATGTCATTGGTAATTTGATAGGGATTGCATTGAATCTGTAGATTGCTTCAAGTAGTACAGTCATTTTCACAATTTTGATTCTTCTGATCCAAGAACATGGCATGTCTCTCCATCTTTTTGTGTCATCTTTGATTTCTTTCATCAGGGTCTTATAGTTTTCTGAGTACAGGTCTTTTACCTCCTTAGGTAGGTTTATTCCTAGGTATTTTATTCTTTTTGTTGCAATGCTGAATGGGATTGTTTCCTTCATTTCTCTTTCTAATCTTTTGTTGTTAGTGTATAGGAGTGCAAGAGATTTCTGTGCATTAATTTTGTATCCTGCAACTTTACCAAATTCATTGATTACCTCTAGTAGTTTTATGGTGGCATCTTTAAGATTATCTATGTATAGTGTCAGGTCAGCTGCAAACAGTGACAGTTTTACTTCTTCTTTTCCAATTTGTATTCCTTTTATTTCTTTTTCTTCTCTGATTGCTATGGCTAGGACTTCCAAAACTGTGTTGAATGATAGTGGTCAGAGTGGACATCCTTGTCTTGTTCCTGATCTTAGAGGAAATGCTTTCAGTTTTTCACCATTGAGAATGATGTTTGCTGTGGGTTTGTCATATATGGCCTTTATTATGTTGAGGTAGGTTCCCTCTATGCCCACTTTCTAGAGAGTTTTTATCATAAATAGGTATTGAATTTTGTCAAAAGCTTTTTCTGCATCTATTGAGATGATCACATGTTTTTTATTCTTCAATTTGTTGATATGATATATCACATTGATTGATTTGTGTATATTGAAGAATCCTTGCATCCCTGGGATAAATCCCACTTGATCGTGGTGTATGATCCTTTTAATGTGTTGTTGGATTCTGTTTGCTAGTATTTTGTTGAGGATTTTTGCATCTATATTCATCAGTGATATTGGTCTGTAATTTTCTTTTTGTAGTGTCTTTGTCTGGTTTTGGTATCAGGGTGATGATGGCCTCATAGAATGAGTTTGGGAGTGTTCCTTCCTCTGCAATTTTTTGGAAGAGTTTGAGAATGATGGGTGTTAGCTCTTCTCTAAATGTTTGATAGAATTCACCTGTGAGGCCATCTGGGTCCTGGACTGTTGTTTGTTGGAAGATGTTTAATCACAGTTTCAATTTCATTACTTGTGATTGGTGTGTTCATATTTTCTATTTCTTCCTGGTTCAGTCTTGGAAGGTTATACCTTTCTAAGAATTTGTCCTTTTTCTTCCAGGTTGTCCATTTGATTGGCATAGAGTTGCTTGTAGTAGTCTCTTGTGATGCTTTGTATTTCTGCGGTGTCTGTTGTAACTTCTCCTTTTTCATTTCTAATTTTATTGATTTGAGTCCTCTCCCTCTTTTTCTTGATGAGTCTGGCTAAAGGTCTATCAATTTTGTTTATCTTCTCAAAGAACCAGCTTTTAGTTGAATTGATCTTTGCTATTGTTTTCTTTGTTTCTGTTTCATTTATTTCTCCTCTGATCTATGCCTTGTTTCCTTCTGCTAACCTTGGGTTTTGTTTGTTCTTCTTTCTCTAGTTCCTTTAGGTGTAAGGTTAGATTGTTTATTTGAGATTTTTCTTGTTTCTTGAGGTAGGCTTGTATAGCTCTAAACTTCCCTCTTAGAACTGCTTTTGCTGCATCCCATAGGTTTTGGATCGTCGTGTTTCCATTGTCATTTGTCTCTAGGTATTTTTTTATTTCCTCTTTGATTTCTTCAGTGATGTCTTGGTTATTTAGTAATGTATTGTTTAGCCTCCATGTGTTTGTGTATTTTACCTTTTTTTCCCCTGTAATTGATTTCTAATCTCAAAGCGTTGTGGTCAGAAAAGATGCTTGATATGATTTCAGTTTTCTTAAATTTACTGAGGCTTGATTTGTGACCCAAGATGTGATCTATCCTGGAGAATGTTCCATGCACACTTGAGAAGAAAATGTAATCTGCTGTTTTTGGATGGAATGTCCTATAAATATCAATTAAATCTCTCTGGTCTATTGTGTCATTTAAAGCTTGTGTTTCTGTATTAATTTTCTGTCTGGATGATCTGTCCATTGGTGTAAGTGAAGTGTTAATGTCCCCTGCTATTATTGTGTTATTGTTGATTTCCTCTTTTATGGCTGTTAGAATTTGCCTTATGTCTTGAGGTGCTCCTGTGTTGGGTGCATATATATTTATAAATGTTATATCTTCTTGGATTGATCCCTTGATCATTATGTAGTGTCTGTCCTTGTCTCTTGTAACATTCTTTATTTTAAAGTCTATTTTATCTGATATGAGTATTGCTACTCCCGCTTTCTTTTGATTTCCATTTGCATGGAATATCTTCTTCTATCCCCTCACCTTCAGTCTGTTTGTGTCCGTAGCTCTGAAGTGGGTCTCTTTTAGATAACATATATATGGGTCTCATTTTTGTATCCATTCAGCAAGACTGTGTCTTTTGGTTGGAGCATTTAATCCATTCACATTTAAGGTAATTATCGCTATGTATGTTCGTATTACCATTTTCTTAATTGTTTTGTGTTTGTTTTTGTAGGTCCTTTTCTTCTCTTGTGTTTCCCACTTAGAGGCATTCCTTTAGCATTTGTTGTAGAGCTGGTATGGTGGTGCTGAATTTTCTTAACTTTTGCTTGTCTGTAAAGCTTTTGATTTCTCTGTCAAATCTGAATGAGATCCTTGCTGGGTAGAGTAATATTGGTTGTAGGTTCTTCCCTTTCATGACTTTAAATATATCGTTCCACTCACTTCTGGCTTGTAGAGTTTGTGCTGAGAAATCAGCTGTTAACCTTATGGGAGTTCCCTTGTATGTAATTTGTCATTTTTCCCTTGGTGCTTTTAGTAATTTTTCTTTGTCTTTAATTTTTGTCAATTTGATTGCTATGTGTCTCAGCGTGTTTCTCCTTGTGTTTATCCTGCCTGGGACTCTCTGCGCTTCCTGGACTTGGGTGGCTGTTTCCTTTCCCATTTTAGGGAAGTTTTCGACTATAATGTCTTCAAATATTTTCTCGGGTTTTTTCTCTCTCTCTTCTCCTTCTGGAACCCCTATAATGCAAATGTTGATGCGTTTAATGTTGTCCCAGAAGTCTCTTAGGCTGTCTTCATTTCTTTTCATTCTTTTTTCCTTATTCTGTTCCATGGCAGTGAATTCCACCATTCTGTCTTCCAGGTCACTTATCCATTCTTCTGCCTCAGTTATTCTGCTGTTGATTCCTTCTAGTGTATTTTTCATTTCAGTTATTGTATTGTTCATCTCTGTTTGTTTGTTCTTTAATTCTTCTAGGTCTTTGTTAAACATTTCTTGCATCTTCTTGATCTTTGCTTCCATTCTTTTTCCGAGGTCCTGGATCATCTTCACTATCATTATTCTGAATTCTTTTTCTGGAAGGTTGCCTATCTCCACTTCATTTGGTTGTTTTTCTGGGGTTTTATCTTGTTCACTCATCTGGTACATAGCCCTCTGCCTTTTCATTTTGTCTGTCTGTGAATGTGATTTTTGTTCCACAGGCTTCAGGATTGTAGTTCTTCTTCCTTCTGCTGTCTGCCCTCTGGTGGATGAGGCTATCTAAGAGGCTTGTGCTAGTTTCCTGATGAGAGGGACTGGTGGTGGGGAGAGCTGGGTGTTACTCAGGTGGGCAGAGCTCAGTAAAACTTTAATCTGCTTGTCTGCTGATGGGTGGGGCTGAGTTCCCTCCCTGTTGGTTGTTTGGCCTGAGGCAACCCAGCTTGGAGCACAGAGGCTCTTTGTTGGGGCTAATGGCAGACTCTGGGAGGGCTCACGCCAAGGAGTACTTCCCAGAACTTCTGCTGCCAGTGTCCTTGTCCCTGTGGTGAGCCACAGCCACCCCCCGCCTCTGCAGGAGACCCCCCAACACTAGCAGGTAGTTCTGGTTTAGTCTCCTATGGGGTCACTGCTCCTTACCCCTGGGTCCCGATGCACACACCACTTTATGGGTGTCCTCCAAGAGTGGAATTCCTTTTCCCCCCAGTCCTGTCAAAGTCCTGCAATCAAATCCCACTAGCCTTCAAAGTCTGATTCTCTAGGAATTCCTCCTCCCGTTTCCAGACCCCCAGGTTGGGAAGCCTGATGTGGGGCTCAGAGCCTTCACTCCAGTGGGTGGACTTCTGTGGTATAAGTGTTCTCCAGTTTGTGAGTCACCCACCCAGCAGTTATGGGATTTGATTTTATTGTGATTGTGCCCCTCCTACCATCTCATTGCAGCTTCTCCTTTGTCTTTGGATGTGGGGTATCTTTTTTAGTGAGTTCCAGTGTCTTCCTGTTGATGACTGTTCAGCAGTCAGCTGTGATTCCAGTGCTCTTGCAAGAGGGAGTGAGCGCATGTCCTTCTACTCTGCCATCTTGAAGCAATTTCTCCTCTCTCTTCGTTTTGATGAAACCAAACTCCTGGTTTTCCTCCTGTTTTCCTGGCTACTCCTCTGTAATCTGACTAATAAATATTGGAGTTCCCAGGGCTTGTTCCTGAATCTCCATTTCTTCTAGTACTCTCTCCTTATGAAATCTTATTCAGTCCCATAGCTTTAAATAATGTACAGTGAGGATCTCAAAGCTAATCCTCAGCTCTGAATCCTCTTTTAAGCTCCAAACTCATAGGTCTAATTGCCTACTTGACATCATATCCACTTGATATGGACATGTAATAGACAACTCAAACAAACCATGAACTGTTGCCTACCAAACTGTCCCTTCTCAATTATTCCCTTACCTTACCTCGATAAATGATTCTACCAGCCAGTTGCTAAGCTAAAAGTCTACGAATATTTCCTCACTTTTCCTTAACCCCAATGTCCATCCATCCACTTTTCTCCATTCCCACTGCCACCACTGAAGTCTCAGCCACCATCACCTCTTGCCTTCACCACAGCAAATTCTCACTGGTTTTCAGGATTTCGTGCCTGCGTCACTCCAGTCTCTTCTTCACATGGCAGACAAAGTGATCTTTTAGAATATGAATCACATCATGTTATTCCCTGGCTTAAGACCCATCATCACTTCCCAGTGCCTTTAGAAAAAAGCATGTAACATAGCTCCTCTTAACATGGCTTATTTCACCAACTTCATCTTATTCCATTCTCCCCCAGTTCTTTTCTAGTCCTTAAACATGGCAGGTTTTTTCTGCCTGAGATCCTTTGTATTTGCTGTTCCCTCTGCCTGGGAGGTTCTTTCCCTGGCTCTTTACAAGGTCTTGACTCAACTATACCATTATCAAAGATGTTTTCTCTGACCACACTATGTAAGTTATCCCCCAGATTATTTAGTTATGTAAATATTTTCCTTTTTCCCTTCATAGTATTATATGGCATTATCTTATTTATTTACTCTTTGTCTCCACCCATTAGAATATAAGTTCCTCAGGGTGGAGACTTTGTGTTGTTCATTGACATATTCCCATAACCTAGAACTAGGGTGACAGTATAATTTATTTTCCAACCTGGGACACGTGTTTTGCACTAAAATACTAAGATGGATTGGATACAAGGATAACAGGTGTAAACATGGATTACCCGAGAGAAACTGTGAATGTGTGGTCAGTCTGGCAAGAGCATTAGCTGACACCTAGGTGGCCCTCAATGATGAACAAACGATTACAGAATAACATAGTGATAAGTGAAAGAACCTGGTATGAAAAGGATAACTACTGTATTATTTCATTGATACGATATTCTAGAAAAAACAAAAGTAGAGAGAGGGTAAGCACATCAGTGGTCGCCAGTGGCTTAGGGAAGGGGGAAGGTTGAATAGGCAAAGCACGGGGGGAGATTCTTTAGGATGTGAAACTATCCGATGTGATACTGTAATGGTGAACATGTGGCAGTATGCATTTGTTAAAACCCATAGAGCTTTACAGTACAAACAGTGAACCTTAATGTATGCAAATTTAGAAAAATTACTTAGGAGGTCAAGGTGTCCTAGGATCGAATGCAAGTTAGGACAAAAGGGTCTAACTATATTATAAATGTATAAAATAACCTCACTGAGGGAAGTTGGGTGGGGAGGTGCTGACCTAAGTAACTTTGGAAGTGAGTGGGGACTGTAAGAGTAAGGAACAGCACATAAGCACCGTCATCTGTTTGGTAAAGTTGTTTCCCACAAGGGTATGGGTTAATAATCCTGAAACCACTATACATTGTACACTAGAATTGAACAATTAAGTGAATGAATGGCAGGTAGTGTGATCCAGGTTCTCACTGTTGGAAGGTTCAGATAAGCAAGGAAGAAGAGACTAGAATGAGCCATGTGGTACTGAATTCGAGTTGGAGACATCAGTACAAACTCATGTTAGTTCATATAGGTAGGAGTGGCTATCTATATAGATAGAAATATTTATAGCTTTATGTATATACATGGATTAGTGTACACATGTATATTTCCTTGCTCTATAAGCAATGAACACATTCAGCACACAGACCATGGTATCTAATACCTTCTCAAGCAAGAAGAATCAGAGCTCTTTGGAGAAATGGCTGATTCTAGGACTTAGGCAGGGAATATGTAGCCTGAAGTATGTAGTAGTGCCAGTAAATAATGAAATGCGCACACACACACACACACACACACACACACACACACAAAAGGATAAGGACATGTCAAAGGAACATAGCAGCCAACCTGAAAGGGTTCTCTTGGGCCCAAACTGGAGCAATCTGAGCAACAAAATAAATAACATAGTATTAGATTATAGCATAAAGCATAAGATAAATATTCATGAGTTCATACGGATATAAATAAATGATTGAATAAATTAATAAATGGGGGAGAAGAGAGAATTCTCTCGTGCAAAAGATTTCCAAATAATTTATGTAGAAATTCACCTCTCGAGGAGGTGGAACATAGCTCCTCAGTCCTTAAGTGTGGGCTGCACATGGTGACTTCGTCCCAAAGAGTAAAGTATGGAAAGGGGGAAAACAACTTTACAATGGAAAAATCTGACAAGAGACTACTGCAGCCAGGTGGTCAGGGTCAACCTTAAGAGTGATAAGCCATATTGATAGCATGTACCCTTGAGAAGATGTGATGAGAATTCCTCCCCCAAACCCATAACCCCAGTCTAGCCATGATTAACACATCAGGCACACTCAGATTAAAGAATAGTTTTAAAAATAGCTAAGCAGTACTCCTCAAACTGTCAAGGTCATGAATAGCAAGGAAAGTCTGAGAAACCATCACAGTCCAGAGGAGCCTAAGGAAATATGACGACCAAATGTAATATGGTTTCCCAGATGGGATCCTGGGACAGAAAAAGGGCATAAGGTAAAAATTAAGGAAATCTGAATAAAATACGGAATATGTAGATTAGGAATAGAACAAGGGATACCTGACTTAGTCTGGTGAGTGGGGGAGGAGAGGCTTCTTTGAAAAAGCAATATATAAACTGAAGCCTGAAAGGTAACTAAAAACCAGCCCAAGAGTGTGTCCTGAGTTGGGAGCAAGCTGAGAACATTCTAGACAAAGGGGTAGCATATGGGATGATCCACATGCTACCAGAGAAAAGCATGTTACATTGAAGAAAAGTAAACGAGCCCAATACCGTACGTCCATCATCCCAGTCTTTCTCCAGAGCAGCTCTTGAAGAGGCTGTGATTAATCCCACTTTATGGATGAGGAAATGAAGACCATGTTCCCAATGGCACATGGATGAGGAAATGGAAATCATGCTCCCAGTGGCACACAGCTGATTGGTGATTAAAACAGAATTGGGATCCCAGCCCAACAGACTCTAAAAGCTACATCCTTTCCTCTTGTGCTACTTTCCATTTGCCTGTAAAAGTGGCTGGGGTCAGGCAGTGTCTCACTTCTGAAAAGGAGAACACATGGAGTTAACATGCAGATCAGCAGGAATTCTGGGAACGGTCAGCCACAGCACCATGATTTCTCACTAAGTTGCTCTCACAAGAAGCGTTCTCGTACTTGCCAGGAACCAGAGCCCTCTGAATCCAGAGGTCAAATTCCAACCTATGAACCCAAGGGGAATTATGTATCATGAAAATATGGCCTGAGAGCTGGAACCAAAAAAAAAAAAAAAAAAAAAAAAAGCCTGTTATGGGAACAAGAATTAGAGCAGTGGAAAGAAGGCTGGGGCTGGAGACAGGCTGTACTTGGGTGGAGGAGAGGGGCACAAGGTGAAGCATTCAGTCTTGACTTGGAAGGTGCCACCCAGAAGGGTCATGAGTCAGCCCAGTGTCATTAATTTAAAGGGCTCTGCCTCCACTTTCACCTCCAGTTTTGTCCCTCCTCCACCCTTTAACAATCTGTTAAACAGCTAGGAGGGACCGTCCAAACCTAACACCCACGTGAAAAGCATCATGGGTGTCCTCACTGGCAGAGCCTGGGGACAGGGCACCTTCTCTGGAGCAGGGTAGGGAAAGGGAGAGATACCTTGCACAGGAAACAAACTCAAGTGCTGCACTGAAGCTTTACAGCACTGGTAACAAAGGGAGTGATAGAACGTCCTTAAAATGCCAAAAAGATGGCCAAAAAATTTTCTGGAACATCCATACCAATGTAAAAAGCACTCAGAGGAGGTGGACTCTTAAGCAAGCTGGTTCTAATGGATCATTAGATCCACTGCTTTTAAGTTAAAGGTCTGGGGATACGTTTACTAATGAAAAAGGATGGAAATACAACACTGTTCAATATTATTTGGCCTAACGGATGTGAGGCTGGGAAGGGAACAGGGAAAAGCTGGTATTCTTTTTTGTCTTCGTCACAGTTCCTAGGTAAAGCCCTTATGTGAGCAACCCCTAAGTTCAGCAGAGTGGCATCTTTTGTGTGCCTTGGAGCCCACCTGGTCAGACCCCGGGACTAGGTCTGATCTGTCCTGGGTCCTGCCCACCTAGAGGATGGCCTTTTCAGAGGCTGACCTGTTGTTTGTGTGGTCATTTGATGGCCAAAATTTTCTCTAGGGTGCATTGTAATGGCAGGGATCCAGGTTTGGGGCACACCTAGTACCTCCTAACAACTTAGCTAGAGAGTCTCAGTTTTGCCACACAGTTGGAGTCAGGCATGTTGTTCACTTTCCAAGCAGGCTTGAATCAAAGGGAGGTGTGGTAGAAATTCAGAACTTTGAAGCTGGAAGCAATTGACATTTGGATCCTGGAGGAGGAAGGGGAAGTATTTGTGGCTGGGTGTTTACATTGGCTCAGATAACAGGGCTCAAACAGTTGTGGTCTTACGTTCTCATCATCACGCCCTTCTGCATCAGTGCACTGAGCTGGCTAAGTGGGGTCCTAGGGACATTCTTCACTAGCTGACCTTTGTCCTGGCTGTTTCTAACACAAGCACCATTAGCTGTCCTGTAGCTCAGGCTATTAAATGTCGAGGAGCTGGGGGAGGGTGGGAGTTCACCAGGTCAGCCTGCTGCTCTGACTCTGAGTATAGCATACTGTTGATCGTTTGCCAAGAAGTTTGGTACAAGAAGGTGGCACGACTCTGAATTACTAACGGGGCTATGTGGGGACGTATGTGAGGTGTGTATGTTACGTACTATGAATTCTTTTCACAAAATGAAATAACAGAAGACTTTGGATGAATACCACTGACTTCAGTGTACTTACTCACTGAAGCCAGCTGTATGCTGACGCCATCTTGATCTTAACAGTGACCATGCTTCTGTTGGAACTCATCTTTGGAAATGGTCTTGGGGGATTTGTCACATTCCTTTGCATATCATCAATGGTGAGTCTTCATTCTTGGAGGATGTATTGGGTTTGAGGAAAGAGCCAAAAGTCATAATGACCTCAATCTTGAATGGTAGGTGATTTGGCAGAGAATTATAGTTTTTGGAGAAAATAATTATAAAACCTCCCCCCACCACCACCATAGCATGATCTCTGACTTACATCATAGAGTCTAAGAATTTTAGTTTTGGAAGGGTAAGGAGAAATAATGTAAGGCATTCCAAAAGAACTTATACTGAATGATATTTGGACAATCTGAAGTCAGTTCTGAATTTGGAGTATCAATATCATCTTTTTCAGGGACTATTAAAAAAGAACGGTATTTCAAGCCAATAAAATTAGTAATACTAACATTTGTGCAATGCTTTTAACTTTTCAGAGAGCCTTTGGAACCCACATGTAGTGGTTACCAAGTTCCCAAGATGCAATATTTGATTGCAGTGATTTTTAACCCTGTCAGGTATAGTTAAAGAGAGGGACTTAAACTAATATTTGAGATATTTTCTTGGTGCCTTGATTGCCTGAGAACTGGTCAAGAATCTCTTGATTTTTAAAGAATATACTATCATATTTTATGGTTAATAGTTAAGAACCTGGGCTTGGCAGCCAACCTGCCTGCATTCAAATGTCTCCATTGCTTACTTAGCTCAAGTTAGCTTCTTAGAATCTGCTTTCTTTATTTGTAAAATGGAGATAATAATACCCATATTATTATGACGTATGTACCTACGTCATAGGATTTTTTTGAGTATCAAATGAATTTAAGATATATACATCGCACATAGCAAGCACTCAACAAATGTTCGTTGTAACCATTATTAGTATTATTATTTCCCAAACCACACTAAAAATAGGTAGGGCAGGTATTCTGAATTTTAATTTTATTTAATTGGCACAAAAATCTTGATTGTGAGATATGAAAATGTCCAAAGAACAAAGTGTAAGAGTGTGAAACTTTTAAAACTCCCTATACACAAGCTAGATTATAACAGTAATGCCTGTTTTCTTTTCGGTGATACCAGTTCTCAGTTTTAGAACATCATGATTAAATGATGGAATTTGTAAAGTCCATTTTTGTCTGTTAGCTTTTTCCTAGTCAGAGCATTTCTGAAAAAGGAAAAGGTTTAATATTTATCAATGCTTTAAAACTTATCATAGAGGTAATGCAGAAGATTCATATTACATGGACCTTCCCCTGTAAGTGCATTCGAAACTGAAGCAAATGGTTGCAAATTCCTTTTCCAGAGAACATTCTAGAAAACTTTGTAGGATTTTTGGTCTTGCAGATAAATGAAAATGTCTTCCTCAACTAATGTTGTTAATTTGAGGTTTACATGGTAGAATTTAAATATTTGGTTATAAATGACTTCCTCCTTTCAGCCAGAATACTATGATACATTAATGTCTTGTGATCAAGGACAAGTCACTTCTTTTATCTGAGTAACGTTTGGTCAAGTTATTCAGTCACTGTAAATTCAGATTTCTTCGTCAATAAAAAGAGGTTAATAAAATACTTAACATTAGGCTGAGAAAGAGGATCTGTGAGTGTTGTGTATAAATAATCTGCAGTTATTTGTCTACCTGTCTCTATTAGGGAGCTAGTTGTCTGAGAAATAAGAGATGCTTTATTGAAAATACTTAGCACCATGCCTGGCACATTGAAGCTCTCCATAAAGGTGAGCTACTAAGATTAATATTATTATCGTTTCTACTACTGTGACAACAACTCCTATGTTGACCACTGTCTTTCAAGATCTCATTCAAATAAGAGCTCTCTATCCCTACCCAGCCCCAGCAAGTGCTTTGTTCACGTATCACATGATGCTATACTTTTCTGTATGTGTGCATAACCCAGGCGCTTGACAGGATGCACACCTTCAAGAGGGCTCCTTCTATGCCTCTAAGCATTAGGAGTTGTGCATACTTGTGAGTATAACTAAGAAAGGCTGCTTGAGCTGGAAAAGGGGGTGTGGAGGGGTTATCATGTCTGTGTGACATGGGACATGGCCAGGAGCCATAGAGAAAATTCAAGAGATGGGGGGTAATACTGCTGGCAGAGTGCTTAAGATTAAGGTGCTATGAGTAGTGTGGTTGGTGTGGGCAGCCTAACCCTGCACTAGGGGTAGTAAAGGCTCTTGCACAGAGAATGAGGGGTGCACCCTTTTTGTCAAGGGGACCCAAAGCACAAGGCGCCAGGTGTTGGAAAAGAAGAGGGGCTCTGACCCATGCAGACTGCCCTAAGCCAGACACCTCAGGGTCTGAGCACTGGCCCTTCTACAGTGCCTCTCTTGCCACCCCAAGCATCCTAAGTAACCCTCGTTTGCATCCTACAGCACGCTGTGCATTACACTATCTTTTTTTTTTTTTTTTTTTTTTCTTTTTGCGGTATATGGGCCTCTCACTGTTGTGGCCTCTCCCGTTGCGGAGCACAGGCTCCGGACGCGCAGGCCCAGCGGCCATGGCTCACGGGCCCAGCCGCTCCGCGGCATATGGGATCCTCCCAGACCGGGGCACGAACCCGTATCCCCTGCATCGGCAGGCGGACTCTCAACCACTGCGCCACCAGGGAGGCCCACACTATCTTAATATAATTGGTCAACGAAGTAAATTCTTCCCTTGAGGAGAGACATAACATGATGTTACCTCTTCCCCACTTGTTGCTCTCAGATATTCTGTATTGAATGTCCATGCCTCTTCTCACTGGAAAATGGGTCCTTTAGTGGCATTTTGTCTAAAAAAAAAAAAAAAATCTCACGATAATCTAATCATTTTTAGTTATGAAGACTTAGTCTGGTTCCATTTAAAACGTTAGCCTCCTCATATATGGTCCAAAGCTCCTCCCATCCTCGCCTCCCCTCCAGTCACACACACAGAGGTGAGGCTTGTGGCTCAGGAACCAAGGGCGGAAACGGGGTCGCGCTGCTCTTTACTCGCCCCCTCTGCACTCATCCAAGTGTGTCTCCTCTGACATCAGGGACAAGGGAGGAGGAGAGAGGGAGCAGCCTGCTCTGAAAGAGCCTGCTATCGGCCGCGGTGCAGCTGTGCCCCTTGCCTTGGTCTGCTTTGATCTGCTTCAGTCTCCTGCTGCCTGCCTCTGCTGAAGTTGTGCTCTTGGAATAGGTGGATGGCAGCATTTCTTTTCTGGGGGATGCTCACCCCAGCCCCCCTCCATTGCTGAGGACTTCCCTGGTGGGGCACCCATGTTGGCTGTCAGTCCTGCTAGCACGGCACGCCCCAGCTGTCCTCTGGGTTGGCTCAGTAGAGCCTGGGCTGCCCATCACTTCTGCCTCTCTGCTAAGCTCTCAGCTTCTTCACCTGGAGCTACAGGTACCACTGCGCCCTTTTCCTCACCCTCCAAGTCTCTGTGAGAACTGGGAGGAGGAAGAATTTTCTCCATGTTCTTTCTGGGCATGTGACATCACATTGCCTTCAAACTCTTGATGGCTCAGGTGTCTTGAAGGGACCTCCTTCAAAGTTTCAGGCTGAGAAGCAGGCAGCTCTTCCTACATTTCCGTATGCTCTACACTTTAGAGGTCGCAGATACAGCCCTCTCCATGTTCTGCCCATGTGGCAGCTCCAGAGAGGACCTACAGGTCCCACATACCCAGCTGGGATGCAAGAGGCAGGACTGCTTTGCTTTGCAAGCTCTCTCAGTTATACACACCTGAGACTCTTCAGGATCAGGTAGGTCTAGCCTACAAGAGGTCAAGCACCTCTTTCTTCTCCAAAGGGGAGGGAAGAGCTTCTCTCCACAAAGCCCACCCTCCTCACAAGGCTGACTGCTGCTCCATCCCTCTCCTCAACAGAATTCACGGGAGTTGTTCTGACACCTCTTTTTTTTTTTCCCTGTTTGCATGTATTTTTTTTTTTCTGACACCTCTTGATTAGCTCCATGGGGTAGTGTCTGGTCCCAGCCACGGGCATCTCCTTGTGGATCTCTTTAGGGTCTGGGATTCCTGGTACCTTTGACGTTGTCTAGGGGGCCTAGTCCACAATCCTAGGACATTAGGAAAAATCCCCTCTTAACAACTTGTTACTCCATTTTATTGGAATTTTCCGGTTTTTCATCTGTCTCCTCTATCATAAGCTTCTCAAGGACACAGCTTATATCTTACTTATTGTATTTTTATGAGTATAGACTTCTTAAAATTTTTTAATTTTGGTAAAATACGCATAACATAAAATTTACCATTTTAAGTGTACAGTTCAGTGGCATTAAGTACATTCACATTGTTGTGCAACCATCACCCCCATCCATCTCCAGAACTGTTTTCACCTTCTCAACTGAAACGCCGTATGGTTAAACAACTTTCATTTCCTCTCCCTACAGCCCCTGGCAACCACCATTCTACTTTCTGTCTCTATGAATTTGACTACTCTAGGGACCTCATATAAGTGAAATCATGCAGTGTTTGTCATTTTGTTATGGGCTTAATTCATTTAGCATAATATCCTCAAGGCTCATCCATGTTGTAGCATGTGTAAGAATTTCCTTCCTTTTAAGGGCAGAATAATATTCCACTGTTTGTATATAGCTCATATTGTTGAACTGTTCATCCAGTGATGGATACCTGGGTTGCTTTCACCTTTTGGCTTTTGTTAATAATGCTAGTATGAACAGAGGTATACAGATATTTCTTCAAGACTCTGCTTTCAATTCTTTTCAATTCTGGTGTATACCAGAAGTTGAATTGCTGGATCATATGGTAATTCTGTGTTTAATGAATTGAGGAATTGCTGTAGCATTTTCAATAGCAACTGTACCTTTTTACATTTCCACCATCAGTGCACAAAGAGTCCAATTTTTCCAAATCCATTCCAACACTTATTTTCTGTTTTTTTTTCTGTAGTAGCCATCTTAATGGGTGAGAGGTGGTATCTCATTGTGCTTTTGATTTGCATTTCACTATTAATTAGTGATGTTGAGCATCTTTTCATTTTGCTTATTGGCTCTTTGTGTATCTTCTGTGGAGAAATGTCTATTCAAGTTCTTTGTCCATTTTTTTTTTTTTCCTGGTACGCGGACCTCTCACTGTTGTGGCCTCTCCCGTTGCGGAGCACAGGCTCCAGACGCGCAGGCTCAGCGGCCGTGGCTCACGGGCCTAGCCGTTCTGCGGCATGTGGGATCTTCCCGGACTGGAGCACGAACCCGTGTTCCCTGCATCGGCAGGCGGACTCTCAACCACTGCGCCACCAGGGAAGCCCTCTTTGTCCATTTTTAATCAAATTATTTAATTTTTCATTGCTGAGTTATATATATATATTCTAAATGTATATATATTTTATCAGATATATGGTTTGCAAATATTTTCTCCCATTTTAGGTTGCATTTCCATTTGATTGATTGTGTCCATTGTTGCACAAAAGTTTTTGGAGTTTAAAATTGTCCCATTTTTCTTGTTTTCTTTTGCTGCCTGTGCTTTTGGTCTTATATCCAAGAAATCATTGCCAAATCCGAAGTTATGAAGTTTTCATCTTTTTTTTCTTCCAGGAGTTTTATAGTACTGGGTCTTACAATTAGGTCTTTAACCCATTTTGATTAATTTTGGTGTATGGTGTAGGATAAGCTTCCAACTTCATTCTTTTGCATGTAAATATACTGTGTTCCCAATATCATTTGTTGAAGAGACTGGCCTTTCCCAGTGAATGGTCTTGGCATCCTTAAGAACACTTGACCATATATGCAAGGGTTTATTTCTGGACTCTCTGCTCTATTCCATTGGTCCATATGTCTGTCTTTATGCCAGTAACATACTGTTTTGATTACTGTAGCTTTGTAATAAGTTTTGAAATCAGGAAGTATGAGACCTCCAACTTTGCTCTTCTTTTTTCAAGACTGTTTGGGCTATTCAGGGTTCCTTGAAATCCTATGTGAATTTTAGGAAGGATTTTTCTATTTCTGCAAAAATTGCCACTGGGGTTTTGATAAGGATTGCATTAAACCTAAAGATCAGTTTGGGTAGTAGTGACATCTTAACCACACTAACTCTTCCAGTCCATGAATATGTGAGGTCTTTCCATTTATTTGTGTCTTCTTTAATTTTTTTAAACTTTTTATTTTATATTGGAGTATAGTTGATTAACAATGTTGTGTTAGTTTCAGTTGTACAACAAAATGATTCAGTTATACATATACATGTATCTATTCTTTTTCAAATTCTTTTCCCAATTAGGTTGTTACATAATATAGAGCAGAGTTCCCTGTGCTGTACAGTAAGTCCTTGTTGGTTATCCATTTTAAATATTTAAAATGTCTTCTTTAATTTTTTAGTTTTGTAGTTTTCAGTATATAAGTATTTTGCCTCCTTGGTTAAGTTTATTCCTAAGCACTTTATTCTTTTAATGTTATTGGAAATTTAATTTTCTCTTTGGATTATTCATTGTGAGTATATAGAAACTGATTTTTTTTTTTTAGAAACTGATTTTTGTATGTTGATTTTGTATCCTTCAACTTTGGTGAATTTATTAGTTATAACTGTGTGTGTGTGTGTGTGTGTGTGTGTGTAGTGTTTAGAGTTTTCTACATATAAAATTCTGTCATCTGAAAACAGAGATAATTTTATTTCTTCCTTTGCAACTTAGATACTTTTAATTTCTTTTTCTTGTCTAATTGCTCTGGCTAAGACTTATAGTACTATGTGAATAGAAGTGGCAAAAGTAGGCATCCTTGTCTTCTTGTTTCTTATCTTAAAGGGAAAAATTTGAGACTTTCACCACTGAGTATGATATTAGCTGTGGGCCTCTCATATATGATCTTTATTATGTTGACATAGTTTGCTTGTGTTCTTAGTGTGTTGAGTATTTTTATCAGAAAGCGTGTTGAATTTTGTCAGATTTTTTTTCTGCATTAATTGTGGCGATCAAGTCATTTTTTTCCTTCAGTCTGTTAATTTGGTTGGTATGTTACATTGATTGATTTTCATATGTTGAACCATCCTTGCATCCCAGGAATAAATCTCACTCGGTTCTGGTTATGTTCCTTTTAAGGTGCTATTGAATTCTCTTTTCTAGTATTTTGTTGAATATTTTTGTTTCAGTATTCATCTATGGGGATATTGGTCTGTAGTTTTCTTGTAGTGCCTTTGTTTGACTTTTGTATGAGGGTAATCCTGACCTCATGGGATGAATGTAGATGTTGATTCTTGCTCTTCAAATTTTTGGATGAGTTTGAGGAAGATTGATGTTAATTTTTCTTTTAATGCTTATTAGGATTCACCAGTGAAGCCATCTGGTACTGGGCTTTTCTTTGTTAGAAGGTTTTTTATTATTGATTCAATCTTACTGATTATTGGTTTGTTTAAATTTTCTAGTTCTTCATGATTCAGTCTTGGTAGCTTGTGCATATCTAGGAATTTGTCCGTTTCATCTAGGTGATCCAATTTGTTTGTACTTTTTAAGAGTACTCTCTGATAACCCTTTTTATTTCTGTAAAATTGGTTGTAATGTCCATTACTCATCATATTTTTATATTTAGCCTATCTAGTGCTTGTCCATGTTGAGATAGCCAGAAATTATTTACTGAGCTGAATATAAAAGACAAAAACACTGGACCCTTCCAACCATGTGGACAACCCATTGTGGGTAAGTTCACTGAGAAGGGATGGGCCTGGAGAAGGAGGCGACCATAGCAGGGCCTTCAGGTCAGAACTTGGGATACCTGGATGCTAGGTAGTGTGACACCTTGTGAGATGTGGTGGAGTCTTCAGGCATGGTGTGGGTCAGAGAGACCCAGTGGTCTGGCCCATTACGCAGCCCAGAACATGCAGAGTGAGTTTAACCTGGCCTGGGGAGCCAGCATACTTCCAGATCCCACCTTGGACAGCTCTTTCCACACTGCTGTGGAGACCAGTGGAGGTGCAGTGGATTAATCCACATGGGAAGTTGTCTGGCACAGACAATTGCTCTTGAAAAAGCAGAGTCCAGGCTAGGAGTCATTCAGTGAGCTTCTTCAGGACAGACTGGAGTACCCCCATTTCTTCACTTTTGTAGTTATGACCAGAAAGAGGCTATAGAGAACCATAGGTAGTCCACATACGTGGGTAGGGTGATGGCCAGCTTCGATCTCGCAGTGCGTCCCCTCCCCAGCTTTGATCTACTCTCAGAGAAGCAACCTCATAATCTGAAGGGGCGTGCCTCATCCCCACTATGGACAGCCAAATTGTGCAGACCATTGTTTTCACGTAAAGAACTGTCCTTCTGTTTGCCCAGCATGGTTTCAGACTTTTATTTGCAACTCTGCCATTCCCACCTACCCCCGACCCTACCAAGAATCTCTCTGCACCGGCCAACTTTTGCACAGTTTCCACCATTAGCACAGTGCCTGGCACTTAGGTAGGTGCTGGATTCTTTCTGTTCCTCTCACCTTTCCCGAGTGTCCTAGTTGAGAGATGGAAGAGAGGTGTGTTCTCTGCTGTGATCACAGAGACCAAAGGGAAATGTGTGTGTCAATGTTTTTCCTCCATTTCATTCTTCTCATTTTTATTCAGCTACCAAGAGACCAGCATTCTCATTTGAGGCCTTTCGAGAAGGAAGCAAACACAGCAGATGACAGGCAATGCTAGCTAGCAACTTTTCCCCCTTCAAAACAGGTTAGCAGGTTCAAATAAAACAGTGAAGAGGAATTACATGAAACCATAACGGAAACTGTGAAGTGCAAGCTGATATTTTTAGAACTTTGTATAATGACAGGTCAGATTCCTGAGGATTAGCCCAAGTGGTAAATCTAACACCACTTATTCAAAAAGGGGGCAAAAGATACAGCAGGCAATTATAGTTTAGCAGCAGTAGGGGGGGGTGTGGAAATCAACTCTACTTGAACTTACTGAGGGGACAGCTTGAAAAGTGTAATTTGAATATAGATGGCCAACCAGAGGGCTTCTACGAGGAGGGGGGTGGGAAGCTGGTGGAGAGGGAAGAGAAAAGGAGGGAGGTTGCCAGGAGTTTATTATTTTCATATTTTAAAGCCCTGAACAGTTTGAAAAGATGATTGCCAGAGGGGACCAGGAAAATTAGTGGTTGTTTGATTCAGGATCAATTTTCAAATCTGCCCAGTTTATAATTGTGCGACTCTCACTGTCATCACTCATGTGATTCAAGCGCCAGATGTTCAGGTTTGAAATGTCCCCAGGGCTCCCCCCACTCCCTGGTATGCCTCCGAGCCTCTTTCTCTCCCCACCAAACAATTTTCCCCGGTACTTAATTTATTGATATTCAAAATGCCTGCACAGGGGCTTAAAAATAAAAGAGGTGAAAAAGAAACCCTGAAAATGCAGACTCGAGCTTAATGTGTGTCACCTTTGGAAGAAGCGATGTGGGTTAAATCCACACTCAGACGTGAAGGAAGGGCCAAGGTCCTTCTCTCTTTCAGGAGCAGGTTAGTGAGGACAGAGTTCTGAGATCCCTGGGCGCGAGGAAGATACGGGCATTAAGGCGAGCAGGGGAGCAGAGAAGACGGATTTGGATAACCTGAGGGTGAAAGGCGCACCCTAGTTGTCTAGGTTGGTGTTTATCATTCCTGGCTTTGAGAATAATGGGGCAGCGTCCGAGTTGGAAAGGAGCTTCAAGGTCCTCTGGTCCAGCTTTACCCAACCTGGGTTCAGCAGATTCCTGGAGGCCACAGACATATAAGAGTCTATAACTTTTTTAGATGTAAAATTTTGTCTTCTCATTTTGATGATGTTATAAATGTATTAGCAAAATATTCAGGGCATCTGAATGCAAACCTGGAGCCAGGTGATCCTAGGACTGTGTTTATGTTTGCAGGATAGGGGCTGAAGGGACCACCCAAAGGGAACTTGCACTTGGTCTTATGTGGCTGGAAGTAGGTTAAGTGCTCATGTCACAGTGACAGCAACCAAGCCAGGTCCTCTCTCTGTACTCACACTAAATCCTTTACCAGTAATAAACATAAGGCTTATTTTCCAATGATATTTTACAACTGAATGACACTTTGGTAGACTATGATTTTTGTCCTAAAGTTTTTTAATAACTTAAGACTTTGATTTGACATCATGGAAATGACATACTAAAATAGATGGCTAATGAAAAAGAACAGAGTCAGGTTTAATAGATGAATTTATGCATTTCATAAAGTTAAGATGAAATACTATCATGGCACACTGAGTGAGTAAAGGTTTCCAGTAATTTAAAGAGAGAAAAGTGATATGAGACTTTTCATCAGCACATAACACACAGAAGTACAGACATCTCAGACTCCAAAGTAAGTGGGTTGTAGCCTTCAACACTCTCTTCGTGTTGGAGATAGCGATTTAGTTTCGGCCAAAGAACATTACTTATTATTTTAAATTAGTGAATTTTATTGCCTTTTGAGTTTTGTGTCTATTCGCTTGGTGAATATGACTTTATAGTTGTTTAATATTTATAAGAAATTATACCTAATTTTATATTCATGTAAAATATAATAAAAATATGTTGTCAACACTGTGGGTCTGAAGAAAAACTTCTCCCATTGCAAGGAGTCTGTATATGTAACCCTTGTGTAACACAAATCTAGTCCATTGCCCATTGCCCTCATTTACAGAGATGATTCTTCAGTGTTTATGGGTCTGTCTCAGTGCTGAAACCCCCATAGTCTTTCCCAAGAAAACGCGACCATCTTGTTCACCTAAATATAGGTTGTAATATCGTCTGCTTGGGGTCATTACCCTTCCTCATTTCCTATGTTTGCCTCTCCACTCCTCAACTTCCCTCAGTGTTCCTGCATCCACCAGAGCAAATTCCTGCTCCTGTTTCAAGCCCAGCTCGTTGAAGGTTGCCTCTTCTGTGAAGCTCTGATGTGGTTTTTTTTTTTTTTTTCCCACACCACCAAGCAGTTCTCCAATCAGCAGACACTGACTGGGTGTCCCACGCATTTAACTCAATTCTGACACTGTCTACCTGGAGACAGAGTCAGATCCCACAGGTTCAGAGCTCAAGTCCAAGACTGTCCTCACTCCAGATGTCATCACAAGTCCAGGATTTCAGCTGTGCTTCTGACTGACTGGCTATAGCTCTGAGGTTCCCAGACCCTCTCCTCAGGTTTGATTAATTAGCTACAGTGATGCACAGAACTCAGAAATCCAGTTTACTTACTAGATGACCAGTTTATTACAAAGAGTGTTAAAGGATATGAATGAACAGCCAGATGAAGAGATACACAGGGTCCCCAACACAGGAGTTTTTGTTGGGGAAGGGTCCCCAACACAGTAGTTTTTGTCCACATGGAGTTTGGGGTACATCACCCTCCTGGCACGTGGATGTGTTCTGGTTCACCAACCTGACAGCTCTCTGAACCAGTCTCTTTGGGTTTTTTGTTTTGTTTTGTTTTGTTTTACATCTTTATTGGAGTATAATTGCTTTACAATGGTGTGTTAGTTTCTGCTGTATAACAAAGCGAATCAGCTATACATATACATATGTCCCCATATCTCTTCCCTCTTGCGTCTCCCTCCCTCCCACCCTCTCTATCCCACCCCTCTAGGTGGTCTTTGGGTTTTTATGGAGACTTCATTACATAGTCATAATTGATTGAACCTTTGGCCATTGGTGACTGAACTCCATCTCCAGGGCTTCTTCCCTGCCTAGAGGTCAAGGATGGGGCTGCAAGCTCCAACTCTTGAATCAATGTTGGCTCCCCTGGCAAGCAGTCCCCATCCTTAGTGACTTTCCAAGAGTCACCTCATCACCGTGAACTCAGGTGTGGTTGAAGTGGATTTGTTATCCATAACAACACACTCCTTTCACCTTTATGGCTCTGGAGCTATTTCGAGAACCAAAGACAAAAGACTAAAGCAAAGGATGCTTCCATGGTTCTTATCGCTTAGGAAATCCCAAGGATGTTAGAAGGTGCGAGCCAGAAAGGGGTGAAGACCAAATATGTATTTCTTATTCTACATCACAGCGTCACAGAAGCTTTCCTTCTTTTCCTGGTGCAGTGAGTGGCTCTCTCCTTTGTCTCCTACAGCTTGCAGTTTCTACCTCTCATGCACCTCTCTCCAGGGGACATTGAACATGTCTACTTACTCCCCAGATTTTTGATCTGAGCTTCTCAAAGGCATGGACCTAGCGTAACTCATCTTCTATCTAGTCTGTGGCTCTTTGTTGGTTCTTAATAAAAGTCTGTTATGTAAGTTCGATCTCTCTATATCAAAATAATGCATCCTAATAAAATTAATCATCACACCATGCTTTCTTAGGCATGACCTCTAATGTTATCCTTGCAAGATTCTCAAGAGACATTTATGAAGCTGCTAGAATTTTTTTTTAACCAAATTAGAGCATGAGAGGAATAACACAGAAACAGAGGGAAAATTCACCAGCAAGACATTATAAAAAATCCCTGGAATTTAGATGCCGAAGTGGGCAGGAGGGCTGTCTCTGGGGTTGGCTTTTCACCTTCCCATTTGCGTTTTAGGAATAAGGGTTGGAAGTTAATTCTTGTGTGAATCCAGCCTTGTGATTGGTTGCAAATGGAAAGACTTCTCTCTGCAGGAAATGAGGCCATCACATTGAGAATTGTTTTGCGGACTGGCAAATGGAAAATGTTCTTAATGAAAACACAGAATAATCAGTCTGAGTGTTGGGGAGAAGCACTGGGAGGAAAAAAGAGAAAGAATACATATTAAGTAGATGCATCTACCAGCATGCTGATGAGGAGAGGGACTTAGAGGTTATTGTAGGGAAAAAAAAAAAAAACTCTACAAGTTATTATCCTAATGCTTTTCTGTAGCTTAAAAAGTGAATATATGGTATGGGCCACAAGTGGAGGGAAAATGCCAAATGTCCCTAAAACAGAGGTATGGTTATCATTTTCTGGACCATGATGGAATCTAATATTCTGGCCTGTCACCCTGTCCAACCCCTCAATTCATCTTTACTTGTAAGACTGTTTGTCCAAAGCTTTGTTTGGAAAATGTGGTCACTAAGTTATCAGGCATATGTCACAATCACCACAGTGGCTCCCATTTTTGAGGCCCTGATAGGGCGTTCGAAGGGCTTTAGATGTATTAACGCAATCGTCCCTATAGTACTTTGAGGTAAATACTAGTATTTCCCGCATTTTACTCAGGAAATGGAGTCACCAAGCAGGTCAGAAGTATGGCCAAGTCTGCATATGTGGTGGGTCTCACAGCTTAACCCCAGAGCCCCGGATGCGCAGCATTATGCCGTTCTGCCCTCCTAGTGGAAAATCATGGGCTTTGGCGTCACATTGGTCTCCATGCAAATCCTGATCATTGGCCCTTGGCACAGGACAAATTCTTTAATGTTTATGAGCCTCCATTTTATCATCTGCAAAATGGGCATTAACTCACAGAGTTATGTAGGGATTAAGTAAACTACTGTGCCTAAAGTTCTTGATACAGCAAACAAAGGAGGTAAATAATTTCCCCACACCTACATCATCCTTGCTTTAGGAATCCTTAGAAGCCAGAGGCTTAAGGTCTTTGGAATGAGACATGATGCAAGAGGCTGGCTTTATGGGCTAGAATCACCAAGAATGTGCATCCCACCAGCTTGAGGTCCCAGTGAGATCATGGAAGGGTACATGGGGGATGCTCAGAATCAGGGACTAATGGGATTGTTCCTCTGTCCTTGTATGTTCTCTTCAAGGGGGATATGACCTAGCAAAATGAGACTTAAATTGCTTCCACTAATCCTTTATGCTTTCTGCAAACAGAGTAAATAACTCCATACCATGCGCAAGTTTAGCTATTATGGGATTGGTGATTAGCTTGTGTCCTCTGACCCACTCATAGTCTCAAATGGAGCTGAAGTTCTGACCTTGGAGTATGACACAGACAGATGATATGGAAGCAGGGGGATAAGGCAGCACTAGAAATGGTATGGAACCCCATCTTGGGGGTGGGGGTGGGTGCTTACATCTGTGGTATTCTCCCAGCCCACACCCCCCATATATTGGACAACAATACAGACTCTAACTGGGAGTTCTTGGAATCCTTTCCACTATCCTAGAAATTCTAGTCTGCAGACCCAGAATCGCCTCCATCAATAATTAAGCCAGATTGCAGAATCATCATCAAACCACAGCCCACCAGAAAGGACATGAATTGCATAGCCAGGCCCCTGGAATGCCTTTAGAATTTCAGACTGGTCCCATGTACAAAGTCCACGTGGTCATTTCATTAACTTTGGACTAAGGAGGGACTACACTTTATACAACAGGATTTTTTGGACATCACTTACCATGTTATTGTGGGTTTTCTCATAGAGGCTGAAAATCAATTATTTGGGGGCACATGTTACGTGCTTGGGATTCAGAAAGAAAAAAATACGGTTCCTACCTTCTAGGAGCACGTGATTCAGTGGGGAGACAGTCAGATAAACAAGCAATTGCAATGTAGGGTGAGAAGTGCTGCCACAGTGGGAAGCAAAGGGTGCCTTGGGACTGCAGGGGAGATGCAGGAGAGACATTCTGAACTGTTCCCTGGAGGAGGAACTGGAGGATGGGAAGGGCATTCAGGCGGAGGGAGCAGCTCGTACACCAGCCTGGAGGACGCATGGTTTGTTCCCAGAAGTGAAGAGGAAGAGCATGAGAATGTGATACGAGACAAGACAAGGAAAGGTCGAGTCATGAAGGACCCTAGGTGCCATGACAAGGAGCTTGAACTTTTTGCTTATATGAATAATTCTTAACTTTTCCTGAGATGCAAACTATAGTGGAATTTATGGTCTTTTTTTTTTTTTTTTTTTGCGGTACGCGGGCCTCTCACTGCTGTGGCCTCTCCCGTTGCGGAGCACAGGCTCCGGATGCGCAGGCTCAGCGGCCATGGCTCACGGGCCCAGCCACTCCACGGCATGTGGGATCTTCCCGGACCGGGGCACGAACCCGTGTCCCCTGCATCGGCAGGTGGACCCTCAACCACTGTGCCACCAGGGAAGCCCTATGGCCATTTTCTTTTTTCTGGGAAAAAAAAAAGTACAGTGACACACACAGATGCACACACATTTTTATGTTTTACATTCAACTTCAGGGATGGTCCTGGGCCCCCTGGTACCCAGTTAAAACCCCCCACCTAAAAGAAGTAGAGATCAGTGAAAGATTGTATGTTGAGCAGGGATGTGTCCATCGGGAACACAGAGGATGGACTGGAAGAAATACAGACTGAAGACAGGGAAAATGGGACCACAGTGAGGTGCCTGTCGTCCGAGTTTAGAAGACACAATGGTTTCGTTCAGTCTCCTCTCACTTGTGGAGTGATGGGCAAGCTGCAAGATCTAGATGTTGGACTCAGCATTGTCTGCCTCACCCCATCCTTTCGGAGGAAGGTGCCAATGGCCTTAAAGCCGGTACGGGAAGGCAAGGGGAGGGTAAGAAGAGAAGTTGTAATCTACAGGCAGTGTCACCAGCCCCTCGGGTACAGATCACAGAGGATCGCACCCAGGAAGTTCATCTCTGAGAACGTGATCCTGGAGCCAACTGTCTCCTTCTGAAAGCCTCAGTGGTACCTCACTGGAAGCCTCTAGGCAGCAGGACCCTCCCGTTTGTTCTGTGTTTTGGGAGAGGGGCAGGGTCGTGGGGAGGGGAGAACACATTTGTTTAGCAGTGGAGGAGGGATATTTAGGGATCTGAACTTAATCCTGACTCTTCCTGTGAGAGCCTGGCAAAGTGTCTCTGTACCCTCTTCCTTCATCTATTAAATGGGAATAGCAATGAAAATGCTAACATGCTCTGGGAGGAGTACGGAGGAGGAGATGATGAAGCATTTTGTAAATACCGGAGGAAGGTGACGCAGCAGTGATGGATAACTGCCTTCAGTGGAAGAAACAGCAGGAGTACAGCCATCCTTGACTTTCTGGCAGACTTTCGATTTCTCCCCTCAGAAAAGGCCCTCCCAGAAGCTCTGAGAAGGGAAGGAGCTCTGCAGCCCTTTCTCTTTCTTATTGTGGGAGTCAGAGAAGGGAGAGTGTGAAGAGGCTGGGGAAGGTTGGAAGGTCCAGTCTGCCTCATCTCTGAAATAGCTGCCTGGGGAAAACCAGGGCTGGCTACATTGTAGATGTTTTTAACAAGCTTGGGTTTGAATTTCATCAAAGCCAAGAGGGCGCATAGCGCTTGCTGTCCCCCCTAAATTGGGCACGAACTGCTCAGAATGGCTTAGGTTCCCCAAAGTCACATTGTGGCAGATCCATACGCCCATCCATTCCATTCCATGCCTGCTGATTTTTCCTCTGGACCAGGCTTACACCTGAAAAATGTGGGAATGACAATCCCGGTCAGAATCCAACATTCCCTTCAGGTCCCCAAGTGCTTGCTCCACAGCGTGACGTCGTGTTGGATTTGAGCTTTTTTTCCCCCACCGAGAGCCGGGTTTTGGTACCATCTCCATAGGTTGCACTGGAATATAAGAGGAGGGTAGCTACAGGTAACAGATTATTTTTAATTCTGCCTTGTTATTTGGAACTGACTTCCCATATGTTGTTGTTGTTAAATTCCTTGCATGAATTTTCTCAAATATTTGTAACATATGTCATATCTATATGCAGATTTTAAATTATGGATGCCTTCATCCAATCATTTTTGAAGGGAGAGAAATCCAAGTCTAATACTCTTAGCAGGGCCAGTCTCCTGGGCATCAGACATCGTTCAGGTAGACACATCCGGTGAAATGCATCACATCAAATTAGTATCAAGGGTATTGAGACTCTGAGACTACAGGCAGGCAGCCCCCTTCTAATGTACTGCTTTTTAGATTGTTGGGGAAACTTGAATCCCAATTCTCTTGTGGAATGAGTGATACTAACACGCCTGTTCAAATGCTCAAAGTGAAGATCAAAGCAGCAGTGTCCAAACTGCCTTTGCAAACAAAGCAGCCCCTTGCATCCCCCCCGGGGATACCGCGCTAATTTTATCAACTCTCCCTGGCTCTTCTGCTATTAAATAGCAATAAATAAATGTTTTTTTCTGGGTTTGCCAGGGGCTGATTTGTCTGACAAACAAGCTCATTTCCTTTTAAGTATGAGGTTTTAGTCCGACTAATAGAATTAATCTATTTTTAATGAACATGGGAATGGCTTTTACTTAGAAATCTACCTATCCATCTCCCTCTCTCTGCACCAGCCCCCTCCCCACCATGCCTTCTCTGAACACATACATCCAGTCATGAATATTTCAATACATCGCAGGCTTCCAGATCAATATAGGCAACTCTGAAGCCCTATTGATTTTCAGAGGTTTGACTCACAAGGGTGATCAAATATTTCTCGACTTATGAAACCTGAGTTAAAGAGGCTTTGCTGGCCCTTCCACTTGTACCAGACATCTTTGTCTTCGTTTCTTTTCTCCTCCCATATTCCTTCTGCTGGTTCTCTCTTCCTCTCTCCCCATGCCTCACACTCACAGCCCTGAGATGGAGATTTATGACTAAGCAATAAGTCCTGGAGAAGCAGGCACTATTTTCCCGCTGGGTCCACTTGAGGTCAGAGGGAGAAGGGGCCGATGGAACAGAGCCGCCGTGAGCACGCTTCAGCCCCCATCCATCTCGCCTGCAGGGACTCTGCCAGCTTTCCTCCTGTCTCTCTGATTCATTTATCAGCACAGCTCACTCTTCCTCCGGCACACCTCTGAAGATGTAATCCCAGAAGGCGCCCCTAGCAACATACGAGGAATTCCCCACTGAGGCACAGGAGCTGAGCCGCTCCATATGGGTAGGAAATAAGCTAATTATACAGTCAGCCATGTCCAATGCCAGGATGTATGTTATTATAAGTTTATCCACCCTGGTTATGAAGCAGTGAGCCCAAGATTCTTGGACAGTTTTACCGAACCTTTGGTAGTTAATCCACTGTCATGTGCATTGGGTTAGGAGTTCGGAGACCTGGGTATGGATTTCTCCAGCTAGCCCTGGGACGTTAGTCAAATCAGATCACTTCCCTTCTTGGGCCTCTCTTTCCTCATTTGTAAAACATATTTGTTCACTGATTCATTCCTTCATTCATTTAAGAAACCTTTATTGAGTTCCTCCTGTGTGCCAGGGACAGAAGATAGAATGGCAAATAAGATAGATACGGGTCCCTGCTCTCTTGAAGCCTAATGTCCAGCCAGGACTAGCCAGGGACATGTTAATGTTATATCCTCCTCTGAACTCCCATACCACAAGCCTCTAGATTTCACAGTGTACATTGTATATAAATATATTATTATCATGTTTATAATCTGATCCCTTGCTAAACTGTGTGCTGTTCGTTGGTGTGGATGGTGCCTAGAATTTGGAGTTCTTGTTCACTGGACATGAGTTGGATAAATTGGTTCTTTATAGTTTTGTGTCCTGCCCAACATCAAGTAGAATCGAGGTAGCAATCCTATGTGTGGAGACTCAGGGGAAGCACACTCAGTAGTCATGGATCCTGCCCCAGTGGTTCTTCTCCCCAAGTCTTTGGTAAGGAAAAGCATGCAAAAGGACTTACAGAAAGCAAGGTATCAAATGTCAATAAATTGTAGGTGCCCTTGTAATGGAAAGTTAGAGATGACCAAAATGATCCCGTGACCAAAACAGACAGACAGAAAGACAAAAATCTCTCTTGAAGCACAGTCACGTTTTGAGTAAAAGTATGGTAGGATATGTTGGTGAGGAGGTAGCTCATTTCTATTTTCTCATGGCAGTGTGATGTATTTTTGCATTTGAATCTTTAAAAAGTTTTAAATTTATTTTCATTTTTAAATTAAAAAATTTCCAGCTTTATTGGGATAGAATTAACACATAACATTGTGTAAGCTGAAGGTGTACACTGTAATGATTTGATATACATGTATATTGCAAAATGATTACAATAAGTGTCTGTCGGATGAATGGCTAAAGAAAAGTGGTATATATACACATATATAGCAGAATATTATTCAGCCATAAAAAAGAAGGAAATCCAGGGGCTTACCTGGTGGTGCAGTGGTTGAGAATCTGCCTACCAGTGCAGGGGACGCTGGTTCGACCCCTGGTCCAGGAAGATCCCACATGCCGCGGAGCAACTAAGCCTGTGCACCACAGCTACTGAGCCTGCGTGTCACAGCTACTGAAGCCCGTGCACCTAGAGCCTGTGCTCCACAACAAAGAAAAGCCACCGCAATGAGAAGCCCGCGTACTGCAACGAAGAGTAGCCCCCACTCTCTGCAACTGGAGAAAGCCCGCGCGCAGCAATGAACACCCAATGCAGCCAAAAATAAATTTAAAAAAGAAGGAAATCCTGCTGTTTGTGACAACATGGATGAAACTTGAGGGTGTCATGCTAAGTGAAATAAGTCAGACAGAGAAAGATGAATACATTATGATCTCACTTATATTGGAATCTAAAAATGTAGAACTCATAGAAACAGTGGGTAGATTGGTGGTTACCAGGGGTGGGGGTGGAGGGAGGAAGGGAGGGGGAGAAATGGGTCAAATTGGTCAAAGGTACAAACTATGAATCTTTTAAGTGAAGTCAAGTTTGCTGCTGTGTGACCTTGAGCAACATACAAGCAGACTCAGTGTCTTGATTTAGAAAAGATGCACAAGGCTCCTCCCAGCATTGACATTGCTTGATTCTACACGTCATTGTCTATCATTTATGTGAGCTCAGAAGTAAGCCCCCTCCCTTTTCTCTCCTGCTCCCCTGTAAGTCACACAGTGTGAGCATCCCCTTCTCCAGGAAGCCCTCCCTGGGAGTTTCCCTCAGCCAAGGCCAAGTGAAGTGTTTCTCCCACACTTACCTCTGTTGCAACGATACATTTTCTTAATTGTCTCCTCCACAAAACTTGGAGCTTTCTGAGGGCAGAAATTACGTTTCATTCTTTGTCACCTTCCTAGCACATTGCTGGCACAAAATAGACACCAATAAATGTTTATTTGCTTTGAATAACATTGAGGCTCCTAGAAGAAATACTCTACTTAATGTGCTTCATAAATATATATTAATCACAGGTCTGGAAATGTGTAGGGCAGGGGGAGGGGCGATGTCAGTGTTATTGCTCCTTGCTCTTGAGTCCTCAACAAGCATGGAGGAAAGGCATCAGGAACCATTACCATCTGTTTCACTGGAAGCAGACGATGACCACTGTGGTGTCACAGAAAGATGTTTGGTGTTTGTTCTCAGTTCCTGGCACCAACACCCTAAACTCCTTGGAATTTTCTGAGGGATAGGATTGATAAGAGCCTCTTTTGTTCTAATGAGGCAACTCTTTCAGGCCCCTAGATATGTTCAGGTGGGAGCTGGTCACCAGAAAGACCAAGCCTTGTTTAGAAAATTTAAGCTTTCAGCCCCACATCCAACCTCCAGGGAGTGGGGAGGGACTGGAGATTGTGTTAATAACCAGTGGTCAGTGATTTCATCAATTGTGCCTACATAGTGAGACCTCCATTAAAGCTCTAAACTATGGGGCTCAGAGAGGTTCTGAGTTGGTGAACGCATTGAGGTGCTGGGAGGGGGGTGCACCTGGAGAGGCCATGGAACCTCCACACATCCCATCCCCAATACCTTTCCCTTTGCATCTCTTCCATTTGGCTGTTCCTGAGTTGTAGCCTTTATAATAAACTGATCATAGTAGGTGAAGTGCCTTTCTGAGTTCTGTGAGTCATTCTAGCAAATTATCAAACCTGAGGGGGGGAACCCCAAATTTGTTTCCAAGTCAGAAGTGTGGATCATTGGGGTCCCCCATTTGAGACTGGCAACTGAAGTGAGGGCAGTCTTGTGGGACTGAGCCTTTAAGCCTGTGGAGTCTGGTGCTAACACCAGGTAGTTCCTGTGAGAATTGAATTGAATTGAATTGTAGGATACCCTGTTGGTGTCCGAATTGGTTGATGTTGGGGAAGGGGGGTGGCAGGCAGGAAGGAAGCGACGCATTTGGTGTCAGAAGTGTGAGTAAAAATAGTTCAACGATGAAGATTGCCTTTGCTGTTGGGTTTGGTGATGAAGCCACCTTCTTTTATGGGAGAAGGCTCAGTCTCCCACCATGCAGACATAAGCTTGCACCTGAGTGGTTATTTCCCGAGGGGATTTCAGGGAATGGTGCACAGAGGAGGAGATGTGGTAAAAGAGTTCTTATGGGCAGGAGCTGGTTTGGGGAGAAGATGGAATTCTAGAGCCTCTCATTTGCTCTGAAAGCTCCGAAATATCTCCAAGACTTTCCCAGGGAACAATCCTGGTACCTTCCACTAGACTCAGAAATGCAAGCCACACTGGAGAGCACAGAGCTGTGATGGGGATCAGGGCTAGCAGTGGACGTGGAGGTGGGAAAGTGGGACGGTGTGGATGACAGCAGCTACACCTCAGAGTGCCAGGGGCTTTGCTTACGTCACTTGCCTCATTTTATACCTCCCCAAATCCTTTTATAGAATAAGTACAATAAACCTCAATGTACCAATCAAAAGTTAATTCTGAAATTCTGAAAAAAATTCTGATTTGTCCAACTACAAGTCACAATGAAATGGTGTGTGAGGCTAGGACATGATAAGGACATGATAAGCAAAGCACTTATGTTCCCTCAATTTTATTCAGAGTGGTTTGGGGGGGATTTTAATACTTTTAAAAAATGAATGCAAATTTTACTTAAATATGTAAAGATTAATATCATACCTGCAAAAAAAGCATGTATAGTGACAGGTGTTCAGACCCTACTCTCAACACCCCAGTCATGTTGGAGTTCTTTGACAGGAAAATTTGAAACAGGGGTGCATGATTCCCAAGGACTTGCAGCTTGCTGTAATGGAGCTACAGCTTTCTAAAGTAGTTGTGAAGAATGTTTCAAAATGTTTTCAGGCGTTAACCCTGGACTTTAATTTCTTTATTTTGGAGAAGGAGAGAGGGGGCAGATTGCTTTATTATTAAGTTTGCAAACAACGTTTGTTCTCCAGCTTCCCAGGCAATGGCATGCCCTCCATTGCCCCCACCTACCTCAGCATCAGATGGGAGAATCATAGAGTCTCATTAACTGTCATATAAACAAAACCTGGGCCTCACAAAATAGAGTTGCCCATGCAGAAAGTAGCTCACAGTGTATCAATCCAGAGCATCTGCCTTGGAGGCTTCTAACTCATTACTTGAAACTTCCTTTTCTCTTTCCATGGAATCATAACATGTAGATCAGAAGTTACAGAGACATCTCAAGTGAGCTCAGTTTCAGATGCTCTGGAGGACAGCTGTCCCTCCCTTCGAGGTGCCTCCAAAGGCCCCCCCCCACAAAGTAAATGTCACAAACTTTACATGGCTTAGATTTCAAACCAGACCATCCTACACATACCCTCAAAATTTAGCAAAAAAATCATCCACATGTTTATATGTGATGTATTTAGATGCTAGCAGACAGCAACCTGATGTTTGATTTTAGATTGACTGTGCTTCCAGGACCACATCTTCTTTGGATGCTGTCCTCCAAAGCATTGCTGTCCTCCAGTTCACTGCTGTCCTTCAGTGAACTCTGAAACTGAGCTCACTTGTCTGTAACTTCTGATCTATGTGTTTTGATTCCATGGAAGGAGAAAAGGAAGTTTCAAGTAATGAGTCCTGAGTTAGAAGCCTCCAAGGCAGATGCTCTGGATTGATACACTGTGAGCTACTTTCTGCATGGGCAACTCTACCTTGAGAGGCCCGGGCTTTACTTATATGACAGTTAATGAGACTGTGATTCTCCCAACTGATGCTGGGGGAGGTGTGGCGACAGCTGGTAACATATACATTTCTCCCGAAGAGCAGGCTCCCTTTTACACCTGCATCCTTTCCACTGAGCTGTTCTCTAATAAACAAGTATTAGTTGACTGTTGCTCTATACCTCAAATAGTGCCAGGTATCTACCCTAAAAGGTAAGACACCAGAGATTAGGATTTTAGAGCTCAAAGGCACTTTAAACATCACCTTGTCAAGTCCTCTTACTTTAATAGTGAAGAAACCGAGGCCCAGAGTTATGAAGTGATTTGCCAAAAGTCATAATTAGCTAATAGTAAAACTGAAATAGGACAGAGGTCCGTTGACTTCTAGCTTAGTGCTCTCTCTGTTGCTCCAAATACCATCCCATCTTGTCCAGACAATCGTGGTGGAATTTTTTTTTCACGTTTTTTAAATGAGTAGCCTGATAGCATCCCTCTGCTCAGATATGGTCAGTTGGTCACTTTTCCCTGAAAACAGGGAACTCATGACTTATGATACAAACTGAGAAATGGAAAATGATTTCTCATTGGATGTCATTGGATGTTGAACAAATATTCCCTCTCCTCTTCCATTTCTCATGGAAAAAGTAGATGTCCTCACACCATTGGTGGGCTTAGACATTCGATTTGTTTGTCCAGGGAAATAGGACCAGATACAGAAATTCCACATCTGAACAGAGGTGTGGTATTGTGGTCTGGGTCCTGTGTGCCCCTCCTTTACCATAAGAAGACCACGCTCCAGCTTCCTACTGTTCCTTCATACTGGGTCCTAAAATAGAAAGACATGAGACAGCCCTGAACCCAGCCTGGCACGGGGCTGTTGAAGTGCTGACCCACCAACCCACAGGCAAGGATATAGGTTTGCTTTCGGAAACCATGGAGATTTGGGGGAGTGGGGGGCACTGTTTATCATCGAGCACAAGCTAATGCACTCAAACAGACCTTTCCTTAGGTATTCACATCTTGCCCTCACTTTTCACGTTGCAGTGCAGAAGTTCAGAGAGTTACTCCATGTTTCAAGATGAGAAAATTGCCTTCCAGTCAGATGAAATGCTTTCTATAAGGGTGCACTGGGAAAACATAGAGGCAAATCCATGTATCCTTCCTGACTCTCAGAATTCAGTTTCCTGTGGTATTTAAGCATGAACCTCTTATTGCTCTTGAGGATGAAAAAAAAAAGGCAATTTGTCAATTTAGTATATCTCTCTCTATCATTATCGTCTATCTCTATCCATCCATCCATCTGTCGATCCACCTGTATATTTGTTCGAACTGGAAAAAGGTCTGAAACTTCCATTGTGCTTACTGTTGTGGGGTTGACATTTTAGTGACTGGAAAATCAGCTGAGTTGATAATGTTTAGGTTGATCTGTCTGCATCTGATTATGCTTGTTTCCAGATCCAAGCGGTTGTTAATGAAACAGTTGCTGTTTTGTTGACAGAACATTAATTACTTGATCTTAGGACTCAGTAATTGCACCAGCCCCCTCTGTATACATTACTAATTACATTAGCAATTATATGGCATTTTAAGGACAAAGAAATGACTGAAGCAATTTCAGTGTCACAGGTAACCTGCTGTTAGATTTCAATCACATTTCTAATGTGCCCATGATGTGCTGAAACAAGTTCTAGGGCGTTTTGTGATAGCAACTTGAAGAAATGACCTAAGACTTACCCATGAACCCACTGCCCAGTGGTTAGCCCGTCATGTAGGCAGAGATCACGTGGGTCAAGTCTTTTTACCTCTCAGAGCTTCATTTTCTTTCTACAAAATAATTAGAGAGGAAAAGGTTTGGATTAAAAAAATTAATTCACTTATTCAACAAATATTTATTGAATATTATTATGGTAAATGCGAAGTGACAGACCTCATCCATGACTTTGTGAAGTTTATAATCTCATAGAGGAGACAGATGGTAAGCAATAAACACTAAAATAAATCTGTAATGGTCAGGGTAATGCTTGTTAGCTGCTATAACAAACAATCCCCAAAGTCTCAGAGACTTAATACAGTAAAATTGTATTTCTTGTTCACATCCTGGTCAGCTCTTTCCAGCGGGTTACTCAGGGGTCGAGTCTCTTCTGTGGTGTGGCCCCATCATTCCAGATGTCGCAGTTCCCAGCTGTGTGGACAGAAAAGAGAGTTGAGGATCTTGTGGGAGATTTTAGAGAACAGGCCTGGCAGGGTAGCATTATTTTTCCTACACCCTCCAAGGAAGAAATGAGCCCTTACCCAGTGTCTGCTGCAGTTGATAATTACAAATGGTGACTAGCGTTGTAAAGGAAAAGCATGTAGAGCAATGGGGACGTGTAATGGGAGCAGTCACTGATTCTGCATTCAGTATCCATTCCTCCTCCTTCTGATAAGAGTGCCCTTATTGCTGAATAAGGGGATTACTCTCCTTCACTGTGTGTAGTTTTTGTGGAGCTGTCAGTCAGGTTTCCCTGCCGCCACACCCCATCCCTAGCAGCCTTGTGCACATGGTATGCCAGTCAGATTCTCTCCCTGGACTGTAAGCTCATCCATTTGTCCATCACATGGAAGGGACACACAGACAAGGAAAGATAGGATCTGATTCCCTGCCATGAAAGCACCATAAACTGATAGACCCACTATCAGCTCTTGTCACGTGGAGCCCTGGATCCCTGGCCCCTGTCCTTCCGGAGCCATTTTTTCAGCTTTCCCTCTGAATCTCTGCATGACCTCATGTCGCAATTAGTTTCCTTTCTTCCTAGATTAACCTGTTGGTTTCTGTGCTTGCACCAAAGAACCCTAATTGATATAGGGGTTTAATTTAGATCCTGAGGTTTAGTGAAGGCTCCTCTGAGGAAGCGGCCATTTTGCTGATGAAGTAGAAGTTGGAGTTCACCAGGTGATGAGTGAGAACATTGTTTTTAAGGCACTGGAGGAAATCATGTGTGCAAAGGCCCTGAGGTAGAAAAAGCTTGTGGTATTTGAGAATCATAAGTAAGCCTGTCAAGGTGGAGGTTGTGGAGTGAAGGAGAAAATGACACAAGATGAAGCTGGAGATGGGGGAAAACTAACAGATTTCCACTGCTTTGTAAGCAACGTTAAGGATTTTGGATTCGATCCTAAATGCAATGGGAAGCCACTGAAGGTTTTAAGAGGGAAAGAGATAGGATCTTAGAGGGCTTCCCTGGTGGCGCAGTGGTTGAGAATCTGCCTGCCAATGCAGGGGACACCGGTTCGAGCCCTGGTCTGGGAAGATCCCACATGCCACGGAGCAACTAGGCCTGTGAGCCACAACTACTGAGCCTGCGCGTCTGGACCCTGTGCTCCACAACAAGAGAGGCCACGACAGTGAGAGGCCGGCGCACCGCGATGAAGAGTGGCCCCCGCTCGCCCCAACTAGAGAAAGCCCTCGTACAGAAATGAAGACCCAACACAGCCATAAATAAATGAATAAATTAAAAAAAAAAAAGAGTTCATAGGAGTAGACAGATGGGAGGGATGACAGTGGTTTGTCTTGGTGGCTGGCAGGGAAAATGAAAAGAGGAAGACAGGCTGCAGACGTGTATTGAGGTAACATTGACATGGCTTGGTGATGAGTAATTTTCTGGAGGCAGAGAAAGAGAGGCTTCAAGGATGACTTTCAGTTTCTAGAAATTACAATTACTGAAATTAAAAAAAAAATGGAGAGCAGGACCAGGTGAGAGTGGCAGCGCTAAGAATTCCTTTTCGGCCTGTAACTCTGAATTGCCTTGGAGACTTCAAGCCATCCTGTCAAATGTCAACACGTAGGTCTGGCATTCAGGAGAGAAGTCTTGCTTAGAGATACACATTTAGATAGTACAGACATGGACAGGGTGTTGGCAGCCCTGGAGAGGAGGAGACGAGATGTCTGTAAGGTCTTTCCAACCCTGATAATGCCTAAATCTATTAACCTGGGGGATAGACCTCCAAATTGCACCATCTAAAAATTGTACATCTAACCAGGTTTGGACTGTGTTGTATCCCCCGCAAGCCCTGTGCTTCTTATAAGCATGCCAGCCCGTCATGCCCTACTCAGCTAGGACACATTAGAATGGCTCCCTCAGTTCCCTAAACTTGGTCCAAACTCACTCCCAAATTATTTCCCCTCACCCTTCAAATTTCTCGCCTATCTTCTGTACAAAGCAGCCGTACTTCCGCCTCCCAAGCCTGAAGCCCATTGGCTTTCTCTAGTGGTGACTCTGGTTCTCTCCCTCAGTGGCCCCCACTAGTCCTGTTATTTATTTCTGTGCTTTATTTCTGCTTCCCTACCTGATCCAGGCTGGCCCCTGGATGCTCCCCTGGTTTAGTTCCAACCTCCAAGAAATAACACCATGTCCCTATACAACTTCATGGCGTCCTGACCGTTGGCCTGACCACAGCTTTCTAGAGAGCTGAGGCAATGGGTAAAGCAAGGAGAGAGCCGCCGATGCTCGATCCTGGGAAACCAGCCTGGAGACCTGAAACTGGAGAAGTTCCCCAGACGGTGTGAGGGGGATTGTCCCCCTGATCTTTCACCTCACCCCCCACCCCCACGGCCCTGGGTCACCCTCCTCTGTTTACTGAGAACACGCACATGAGAAAAACAGGGCCTGTCTGGGCCAGCACGTTGTGTAGGAGAGAATTTGAACTTTATCGGTCCTGACATTTCTGCCTTGGTATGTGCAACCGTTCTTACACATATGGATTGGATCAAATGAAATAATTTATGCGAAAACACTTTGAAATTTTCAGAGGGCTACCCAAGGTATTGCTTGTTGTTATTATTACCGCTACACAGGAAAGGCTTTCCTCTTCAACTCACCCAAGTATTTGATTAAAATTAGGTGGCAAATTGGCAAGCCGATAACATGCTTTCTTGGGTGGCTCGTCACCTATACCTATGGTGACCATATGGTGTATGTTTTCCAAGACAGCCTGGATTTTCACGTAATTTTATTCTTTACAACAGAAGTGATTTGTTAAATTCTTAACTGTCATTTGATTATTAAGCCTCTGTCGGACTTTTCTCAAAAATAAATCCCCTGGTATAAAAACTTCGGTCAGAACAAGCGTTTTAACTTCTGGAGAGGGAGACACCTCCATCTTAATTAGTCACCCATGTAGAATGGGGGTACTCTGAGAACTCAGAGCACCCCTTTTCTCTTGGGCATCCCACCTGGCAGAAGAGGGAAGTGAGAGGGCAATGCATTCTCCCTCTTTTACAAGTGAGTAGACTCGAGCCGCAGTGGTCATGAGGACAGCACCCCAGAATTTAGCTGGATCTCAGTGGAAGGTGAAGAGAAGAGCAGGAAGAGCCAGCAAGACCTTTGACCCCTGCCAGTTCTCCCTCTTTCCTCTCCCTCTTTGGTCATTCAGCGCTGCCCATCCTGAAGGGCTGGCTGAAGATGCCTGTTCTCAGTCATGTCAAGCTGCCGGCTCAGGGCTCCCTTTCACCTGGTGGAGGTGAGGGGCAAGAGGGAGGAAGTAGCTTGTTGCCATGGTGAGGGCAGGAGGCTTGGTGGGGATTCTGCATCGGTGGCAGCAGCCCTTTTGGTTCGCATCGTCCACACGTTTTCCATTTCCATAGTTTGGGGAATAAGTCGTGAACAGAAACGAAGAGAGTACAGTGGACAGTAGGCAGCCTGCTTGTTGTCTATAGGTCAAGTCCTTAGGGAAGACAAAGGAGGTTTGTGGGTTCCTTCCCCGAGACGTCACTTCTTTTTTTTTTTTTAAGAAGATGTTGGGGGTTGGAGTCTATTAATTAATTAATTTATTTTGGCTGTGTTGGTTCTTCGTTTCTGTGCGAGGGCTTTCTCTAGTTGTGGCAAGCGGGGGCCACTCTTTTTTTCGGGGGGGTTTGCGGTACGTGGGCCTCTCACTGCTGTGGCCTCTCCGTCGCGGAGCACAGGCTCCGGACGCGCAGGCCCAGCGGCCATGGCCCACGGGCCCAGCCGCTCCGCGGCATGTGGGATCCTCCCAGACCGGGGCACGAACCCGCGTTGGGGGCCACTCTTCATCGCGGCGCGCGGGCCTCTCACTATCGCGGCCTCTCTTATTGCGGAGCACAGGCTCCAGACGCGCAGGCTCAGTAGTTGTGGCTCACGGGCCTAGTTGCTCCGTGGCATGTGGGATCTTCCCGGACCAGGGCTCGAACCCGTGTGCCCTGCATTAGCAGGTAGATTCTCAACCACCGCGCCACCAGGGAAGCCCGAGACGTCACTTCTTGATCTAATCTGAAGTAGCTGGCCTCCTGGGCACCCGAGAGATGTTTCACAAATGGTAGCCCCTCCTCACTACTTCCTCTTCCGCTTCCCCATCCAGAACACACTCTCTTTGGACAACCTTCTCCTAAAACCCTACCATGGGGGCTTGGTTGGTATTATCCCACAAGGGATTCAGTGGAAACGTCACTTTTTATCTTCAAGTCAAGAGAATTTCCATGAATAAGAGGCCTAGTTCTAGAAGATATGTGACAGGATTTTTATTTGAGCTTTAATTAACTCCAGTCCTGATTCCACCACCGCCAAGCCCTGTAAGCCAGGGCAGGTCAATGAACTCATCAGGCCTTCCTTTCCTAAATTTCACTAGGAAGGAATGGGCCTTCTAGTGCCATGGAACAGTTCAAGAACAGATCACCTTTTGTCCAGATAGTCTTCACTGAGTTTCACAATGTAAGCTTCTGTACTCAGCTCTTCCATCAGGACACACAGCTACCATTTTCCTGCTTGTATGAATCAGGTTTGATAAATGTTGGAACAAATACCTGCTAGGTATTTGTTGGTTGGCAACAACCTGGTAGGTGGTTGGCACTTTCACACACCTTTTTCTCCTGGAAGCTGCTCTTCCAAACAACAGTATGGAGATGAGATGACATGGACCAAAGCATCCAAGAGAGAATGAGGACTCTGTATCTCACAGAGCTCACACTCCTTGCCTGAGGTCACCCAGATGAGAAGCGGCCAAACCAGGATTTCAGCCCTGGTGTTATGGCTCCAAGACCAGTGCTCTTCCCAGTACATCACAGCAATTGCTTCAAAAATGGATGTTCTTAGGGACTTCCCTGGTTGCGCAGTGGTTAAGAATCCACCTGCCAATGCAGTGGACACGGGTTCGATCCCTGGTCTGGGAAGATCCCTCATGCCGCAGAGCAACTAGGTCCGTGTGCCACAACTACTGAGCCTGTGCTCTAGAGCCTGTGAGCCACAACTACTGAGCCTGTGAGCCACAACTACTGAAGCCACGTGCCTAGAGCCTGTGCTCTGCAACAAGAGAAGCCACCGCAATGGGAAGCCTGTGCACCGCAACAAAGAGTAGCCCCTGCTCGCCACAACTAGAGAAAGCCCACAGGCAGCAACGAAGACCCAATGCAGCCAAAAATAAATAAATAAATAAATAAAATTTAAAAGTTGACGTTCTTTAAAAGAACTCAAAAATTCAAATTCTATAACCTAATACACACCGAATCTCCTAAAATTAAAGAAGGTTAGAGAAAAGTATAAGTCAATTTCAAAAGTAAGTCAACACAGCATTGCCTGGCCAGGAAAACATTTGAAAGGAAACAAATAACCAAGATATAACTGTTACCATTCTGACTTTTGATAGTACTATATAGATTGTTTTACTTCAAACAAGTGTGCAGTTTATTCTTCAACATTCCATCTGCCTTTGGGGACTCTTCTGGGGTAAACTTACAGAAATTAACTCTGGATTTTTACAAAGGGCCTTAAGTAGGACATTTGGAACAACTCATTCTGGGCCAAAAGTCACATTTCTACTACATGGATCAAAATACAGGAAGGGTCATTGGGATACACAGGGCAGTATTCTGAAGGGTAGAAGGAGAGGCAACTACTATTTTTGATCCTCTGACATATGCCAGAAAGTAAGAGGTGTGCTTTCACCTAAGGTACCTCATCTAATTACCACAGCGCCACTATGAGGCAGGTAATGTGATCCTAGCTTTGCTAGTGAGGAAATTGAGGCTAGTGACTTGCTTATGGTTATTCAGCTAATGCAGAAAATGGAAGCATCAAGTATGGAGCCCAGCTTTCTGGCTTGAACAAATGGGTGCATGTTATTGCCATCTGCTGATGTGACAAACTTGGATTGGAGGATAGTTTTGGGGGGGATTCAGAAGTTTACTTTCGACGTGGTGAATTGAGCTTTCTGTGAAACATCCAAGTTGGCATCTCTCTGAACCTCAAAAGAGAAAATGTAGATGTGAGCGACGTCAACATAGAAGCAGGTACTAAAAGCCAGGCTTGGGGTGAGAGTATAAATTGACACAACCTCTACAGATGGGGGAACCATGTCATTTATCATCTAAACCCAATACTTAAGAGCAAGAGGTATTATTACTAATAACTACATTGAGGCAATGCCCTTGGCAAACTAGAGCAATCGGGCTTTCTTTCTATAGGAGGTAATCTGGCAATTACAAAAGCATATAATTTATCCTTCAGACATACTACAAATATTCTCATATATGTGCAAAACAACAAATTTATTAAATATTAATTACATTATTAATAATAGCAAAAAATAAAGTCAATGTCAAGAATAGGGAAATGGTCAAATAAAATACTTACATTAAAAAATGGAATATGATACAGTGATTAAAAGTAAGCTTCTCTTTGTGTGTTATGGTAGTCTTCAAACTGTATAGTTATGTATGTTTTAAAAATCTACAAGGTCCAAAACATTGTGTAGCATGTGTTACTGTTTGTAGAAAATTTTGGCGGGGGATTTTATATATATATATATATATATATATATATATATATATATATATATGATTACATATATATATATATGTGGTTATATATATAATATATAGAAAGAGGGAGAAAAAGAGAAATTACAGATAGATAAATAGATAGATAGACTACCTCTGGGAAAATACACAAGAAATTGGTAATATTGGTATCCTCCAAAGGAAATTGGGTGACTATGAGACAGATGTCTGAGGGAAATTTTTCACTGTACCTTTTGACTATCTTGAATTTTAAACCATGTTAAGATGCTACCTCTTCAAGAAAAAAAAACCAACACATATTAACTTTAAAATAATTCAATAAAATAAAGACAGACTGAACTTTAACCCATAGAAGAAATGTAATGTGAGGCTTGCAGTGTTTTATGCATTGTTTCATACAAGGTAAGAACTACAAATACATTAGATTATGCAGGGAAAACTGTTCTTCTCATGTATGGTAACCAAGACATCTGCTCTCAGACCAACAGACTGACACTAAGCAAAAGATGGCAAAATACCGTGAAATGGTATTCCAGATGAATACCTGGAAAGGAACAATCATAGCATCCAGATGGATACTGAAGATTAGTAAAGATGCTCTATGCACACTTCTACCCAGCAGACACAGACTAGGAAGGATCCCTTCCTGCTCATGAATGAGTAAATAGAAAATGACCACATGGATCTGTTCTGTGAATGTATAGATAAAGAGTGGAGAGCCCAAGAGTCAGAGAAACAGCATATAGTTTTGAAAAAAGGTTTTTCAAAAGAACTGTGACAGTGAGAGAAAGAAAACAAAAATAGTGAACCCTCCAGTTGCTGTGGCTTCCTGCCTGGAGGCACTTTCTGGACCTCAGCACAGGGAGGAGGAACCCAAGCAGGGCACGGCAATCTTGCTGAGTTGAGGAACCAGATTGAAGTTTGTGGGGCAAACTACTGGAGACAAAGAAGCAATAGGAAGGGAATGGCGGGGGTGGTGGGGAGAGAGAGAGAGAGGGAAAGAGATGTCCAGAAGTCTGCATAAGAGCCTCCTAGAGTCTGATACTGAATAGTAAGCCATACATATATAGGACGCAATTCCATGAGGCCATACAAAATCTACTGATGGGAACTGTAAAGCTGAACAATTGCCAGAGTTCCCCAAGAACTGAGAGATGTCCAAGTTCCAACCAGCCAAAGTGGAGAGACATCGTTGAACACTTAGGCATTCAGGAGACCCCAGAAAGGTCATGCCTTAATGGGAGGACGAAATTAACTCTGGAGTAAAGGCTACTCTAGATTTTCCCTTAATATTTTTTTGGATCTGTCTACTAAAGCAAAGGAAATAAAAGCAAAAATAAACAAGGGACCTAATTAAACTTAAAAGCTTTGCACAGTAAAGGAAACCATCAACAAAATGAAAAGACAGCCTACTGAATGGAAGAAAATATTTGCAAATTTTATGACCGTTAAGGGATTAATACCCAATATATATAAACAGCTCATACAACTTAACATCAAAAAACCATACAACCCAATTAAAAAATGGGCAGAAGCACTGAACAGACATTTTTCCAAAGAGGACATACAGATGGCCAGCAAGCACATGAAGAGATGTTTAACATCACTAATCATCAGGGAAGTGCAGATCAAAACCACAATGAGATATCACCTCACATTGGTAAGAATGGGTATTATCAAAAAGAACACAAATAACAAATTGTTGGTGAGGATGTAGAAAAAAGGGAACCCTCATACACGGTCGGTGGGAATGTAAATTGGTGCAGTCACTGTGGAAAACAATATGGAGGTTTCTTACAAAACTAAAAGTAGAACTACCATGTGATCAAGCAATCCCAAGATGGGTGGATCTAGAGGGTATTATGCTAAGTGAAATAAATCAGACAGAGAGAGACATACACCATATGATCTCACTTATATGTGGAACCTAAAAAAAAAACAAATGAACAAACAAAGCAAACAGACACAGACTCATAGATACAGAGAACAAATGGGTGATTGCCAGAGGGGAAGGGGAGCAAGATAAGTGAAGGGGATTAAGAGGTACAAACCTCCTGGGCTTCCCTGGTGGCGCAGTGGTTGAGAGTCTGCCTGCCGAGGCAGGGGACGCGGGTTCGTGCCCCGCTTTGGGAAGGTCCCACATGCCGCAGAGTGGCTGGGCCCGTGAGCCATGGCCGCTGGGCCTGCGCGTCCAGAGCCTGTGCGCCGCAACGGGAGAGGCCACAGCAGTGAGAGGCCCGTGTACCATTAAAAAAAAAAAAAAAAAAAAAAAAGAGGTACAAACCTCCAGTTATACAATGAATAAGCCACAGTGATGTAAGGTATAGCATATGAAATATGGTTAATAATATTTTAATAACTTTGTATGGGGACAGATGGTTACTGGACTTATTGTGGTGATCATTTCATAATGTATACAAATGTCAAATCACTATGTAGTCCACCTGAAACTAGCATAGTATTGTATGTCAATTATATTTCAATTTAAAATAAATAAGAAAATAAGAAACATAGAAACTAATGACTAGGTCATGTAGTAAAAATCCCCATTGCTTAGAAATTAGAAAAGTGCACATGAAATAATACTTGGGTCAAAAATGCAAAACCAAAATTAAGAATATTGTCAGCTCCCTGGTTAAGCAAAAAACCAAAAAACAAAATTGATCACATTAAGCAAAATAGAAAGATGTACTGAAAGGATCCTGAGGTAACACAAAGAACTGAACGGCAATATGGGCAAAGAAATCTCAGGAAAGGCCAACCACGGTCGTTCCAGGACCTCTCACAGTGGGAGCTAATGGTGACTCACCGAGGCTGCTGCTAAAACTGGGAGACGTAGGTTCAGTAGATGAAGACAATAGTTACTATGATTCCACAGATGAGAAAAATGACAATTTAAAAACAGTGGGTTGGAGTCAAATCTGTATTCAGAGAGAATTTAAATAACATTAAATCGTATTTCTAATAAATAAAAAGGTAAATAAACTTCACTGAAGTTAAAAAAGAAAACATATCACCACACTATTCCCCCAAAGGAAAGAGCTAAGAAAAAACATGATAAAAGTAAACTTTGAAATTTTAATGGAGAATTAGTAATAAATGCAAGAATTGGTTCTTTGAAAAAATAATAAAGTACCAAATTACTAAAAGTTTAACCCCTCCCAAAAAATAGGCCACAAAAAAGTAGGAATTATGCATAATTCTATGCTAATCAATTTGAAATTCTTAATATAATGGTCATTCGTGTAGAAAATTTAAAGTGATAAAATTGACACAAGATGAAATAAAAATCCTTAATTAATCAGTAATTATGAGTAACACAGAAAAAGCTGTCAGAGAATTATCTCCAACAAAAGCTCCAAGCCCAGAAGTTTTTATGAGCAATTTTTAATTGTTTTTCAAGAAAAATAATTCTCTCCTTTTATGTAAGCTAAAAAATAATGAAAGTATTCCAATTTATTTCATGATTCTAATATTACTCAAGAACACAAGCTTGGTACTGCTAAAAATGAAAAATATAAACCAGTCTTACTTTTGATTTGACTACAAATCAAATCCAGCTGCTTATTTAAATGAAGAACACAGCAGAATGTAGAGTGCAAAAATGGTTTAATGATAGGAGATCTATTGATATAATCCATCATCTTTATAAATTAAAGGAGTCACATGCTCATCTTACTAGATGCCCAAGATACATTTGATAATTTTCAATATCATTCTTGACTTTTATTAAAACAAAATTTAAAAAGAAACTTCTTAGCAACAAAGAATAGAAGACTTCCTTAACCAGGTAAAGAATATTTATGTCAAATTGGCCAATATCATATTTAATGAGGAAACCTGGATATTAAGGTCAGACCTAGACATGTGAGCTTGCTATCATCACAACTTTTTAATATTTTCTGGAACTCTTAGTCAACAGTACATCAACAAAAAGAAATATGAAGTATAAATATTGTATAGGAGAGAAAAACTGTTATTTGCCTCAGAGGTGACTAGAATAATATCCTTGATGGGCTTGGGCTTTTGGAAACCAGATTGTCCGTATTTTCTGCTTTTTGCCTTGTCTCCTTTCTCCCCTGAGGCAATAAGCACGTTGCCTTCTATCTGCTTGAAGTAGAGAGAGAAGGAAAAGGGATGTATAATGGGAAGAAAGAAAGAAAAACTGGGAATACCTCAAAAATATTACACATGCACACAATACACACACACAGAGAAAACAAATTTGGAGAAAATTATAACAGGGCTTATTTCTCAATGGCAAAATGACAATTGGGTTGTTTTCTTTATGCTTTCCAACTACTTCCACATTTTCTACAGTGAACATTATTACCCATGTACTAGAAAAAAAATCATTATTGTTTCAAAGCAGAAGGCAAATAGGGGAGGAAAGGTTTGCACATTGCAAGAGAGATGTGACTGGCAGGAAGCTGCCAGAAGCAAAGGGGTATGAGGCATTGGGATATATTGGAAGAACCATGACTTTGCAACCAGAAGACCTGGATGCATTTCTGGTTGTGTCACTTCTAAGCATGTTAACTCCAGGCAAATCCCTTAACTCTCTGAGCCTTAGTTTCCTTTGGGGGAGACTACTATTCCCCCCTCCTCACATTCCTACATGGAGGGGCTTCCCTGGAGAAATAGGGCTTTCACCTTCCGTGACATTGGACCTCATGGCTCAAGTAACCATGCATCACAATTTGCCCGGGACAGTTAATCCTTTTTTCTCATAGTATTTATTCATCTCTTGCTTTTCACTCTCAAAACTGTCCTAGTTTAAACAATAAATGGATGTGGTCAGCCCACTCCTGGCGGCTTTGTCCATGGGAAAATGGATATTTTTATACTGTTTTAAGTAAAAGTGGACTTTAGCAGACTCTAGCTGCCGGACTTGAACGAGCAGGCTGCTGGGGTCTTAGTGAAGCCCAGTTTCACGTGTGGCGGCTGCAGCTTCCCCTGGAACCACCCAGGCACAGCAGGGCATTGACAACTATTAGGCACTGGCACGCAGCACTGTGCTTGCAGCTTTGACTGTGGCTCATAGTCAAGTCTGCAGGCGAAAAGTTTAAATCATGTAGACAGCACATGATCTGCAGAGCCCAAAGGGGTCTTGTGCTAGGCATAGGTAAAGCGGGGCTAGATCAGAGGTTCCAGATGACTTTGTGTTGCTTTGATCTCTCTTGGCACTGAGGGAGGGAACCATGGAGGAATTCAAAAATCTAGCTGGATTCACGTGGCTTGTTCACACATTCCAAAATTCACCCCACTTTGGCTTTGAGTTTCTTTAAACACATAAGCACTGACCATGATTTTAGATTTCAGGACCCAAATTGTGGCTTAGCACACAGATTTTCTCCTTTCCCCCAAATATTACTTACTGGGCCTCTGGTAACACTAAACACTAAATAATTGTGCTCAGATAAGTTCTCTGGTGACTGGAGATTTCTTGTGGTTCCATCTTATGTGTTCTGTTAACTCCTTGAACATGGGGCTCCTGAGAGGATATGAAGGAGCCACACCCATTCCATGGAAGGCAGCCTGGTCTGCAGCTGCTAAAGGCCAAGACCCTCTGGTTGAGACTGGGCAGGACTGGAAATTGGAAAATGAAATCTGGACATGAATTTCTTTGCATATCAAATCACAGGAAAAACGAAAAATTTGAATTTAATTTCTTGGACTTTTAAGTCCACAAGTTGAGGAAATTTAATTTTGGACTTTAATTCTTTTGGACTGAAACTTCTTTGGACTTGCCTTAGACGAGGATTATTTAATTTTTGGATTTCAGTATCTTCCTTGGAATTTCCGAATGGGAGGGAGTTTATATTCAAACTCGGTCCCCTCTATGTTGCTTGTTTATATAATTGACTATCTTTGTATTGTTATTTAACCATATTGTCAAACCTCTGAAAAGCATTATATTAGAGAATGCGGCTGAACAGTTTTGGTCTGGGGCCGGGGGAGGAAAACAGAGTGAATGTGTACTTAGTTAAATTAATGTATTCTTTGCATCCATTCAGTCTTCTGAGGGCAAATTCTAAACTGTCCACATGCGATCCCAGAAGGGTTCGCTGAAGGTGCTGTGGCTAAGGTTGGGGGGCTGGCCTCCCCAAGTGGGAGCAGCACTGCTAAGAGAAAAAGTTCCCTCAGGAAAAACAGACTCCCCTGGGATGACCGTCATGTTGATGGTTACACGCAATGCGCTAGGAGAACAAAGGAGTGGGGTGCATCGCTTCCCCTCCTCTCCTGATGTTTCCATGGGCAACACTACTGGCTCTCCTGACCCCTCATCCACTTGTCCCCCAGAAGAGGAGGGAGTTCCCTGATCACTAAGTGGCAGCTGTCTGTAGATGCCTCTCAGTGGGATGGGGTGCGTCTTCCAAAAGCCAGTAAGCACGAGAGATGCGTGCTGTTCCCCCTCACCCCGGATTCTTAGTAAGTGAGTCTGCTGTGAATACTCAAACCTGTACTTGAATGGGCTGCCTCAAGGTCTATCCTGACGTGTGTTGTGTGTGCCTGTGGGAGTATTAACGGACTCATCACATGTCTCAGTCACGCTGCCAGATAACTTCTATCAGTAACAAAGCTGACATTTTCCTCTTCACTTGCCTGGCTCCCCTAGGTTCTGAACTTGGGCAAGAGCAGGAGTATTATTTGTTTACTCTGTAGAGCCCCCCCAAAAACGTCATCTTTAAAGGGTGAGTAATAAGCACCTCTTCCAGCCAATCTCGAATGGAAAGTCTAAGTAGGTAATGGATGTGAAAATATTTTGTAACTTGCTAATCATTATGTACTTTAGCCAGTGATCGTTGTTACTTTCATTAGTTATCAGATAACCATCACCTATTCTGCAACTCAGAATTTAAAAGGGCAGTGCTCACTGTAGTGTCTTAAGAGTGAAGAATCACCACCTATTGACTGTGCTGGGCGCTCAAGACAGTTTCCCACTCTGAGCATTTCTTGCTTAATGGACATCACAACTTTCCTCCAAATGTCGGGAAAAATATGAAGTTCCTGCAGTAGGGACGGTGGGATGTAGAGAAGGATGAATGTATGCCAACAGGAGGTGCTGGATGTCATTTCTCATAAATACAGAAAAGAGGTGATATTTGATATGGTCACAGCCTTAGGCAGGAAGGGTTGTGAACACTCTGTGTTCTTCTTCAAGGTTGGAAAGGGGCATAGGTTACCCACTTCCTCTCGTTGAAGTTGATATCTCTGTGTCAACTTCCCATTAGCTATTCTGTCGACACTCTGTATAGCTCCAGCTGCCCGGGGAACCCTATCCCCCAAGCAGAGATAATGAGACAGTGCTCCTTATATAACCTGGTCTGATTAGAGTCTCAGATCTTTGCACCTCAACAGCTGTGTGTTGTCACCAATGGAAATTTTTAACTCGTCTGCCAAGTCCCTGGTTGCCCAAATAAGTGGCTGAAAGAGTGGCTGCTGTTTCATCGTTTATTAGCATGGAATTTAGGTTCTGATAAACCCTAATGCTGAAAATTAGCTTCAAGGAAACTGCTGCTGCAGTTATTGGTCTCTGGCTGATAGGAACAAGTAGAATTTATTCAGGTGGGTTTTTTTTTATCCTGTAGACAGTTCAGCACACAAATGACTTCAGAGCTATTCTTAAAAACGTAATAGGACCAATACTTAGGAGAGCCAGATGCAGTGTGAGGAGGATCAGAAAGCATCTATTATAGGCTTGACATTTGCTCTCCTGCAAAGCCTCGAAAGATATTGAAAAATCTCTTCCCGATCTTCCTGGAGGCTGAGCCAATGTTGCTGGAATTCTCTGGGTGTTGGCACGACCATGGGTGAAGAAGCCATGTTAGCCTGCAAAGTCATGTTGGAATTAGCCTTTTCTTATGGGAGAAGTCAGGGGCATCCTTCTTTATTCAGACTGTGAGTCACATGGAGAGGTCACCCCACGACTACATTCATTCAAAACTTGGGCAATTGAACATCTTTTTGAGGTCTTCAAAGCAAGAGATTTTATATACTTGGCTGGTGTGTTCAAGTGTCTCACACCTATTTCAGATGGAAAAAGATAGTTATTTTTCAAAAGCATTCTAGAACTTTCTTGTTCTGCTGTCATGGAGCATAAACCCTCTTTTCATTACCACTCCCCTCTGATTCTTTTACACATGGTTCTTGGTGGTTGTAATGAATTCCACCCCCTTGGCTTGTCCTTTTTCAGACTGAAATGATCCATAGCTCAACCAGAAAATACTACGTTCCCAGCTGGGAACCTCAGCGGGACAGGAGGAGGCCACTGAGCGAAGTTATAAGATACAGTTCCTGGTCTCATTGGAACTTACCATCTCGTGAACAAATTCTTTAATTTTTTTCCCTGTCAGGAAAAGTTTTCTTGTTTCTCTCCCAAGCTTTTGTCCGTTTTGGCCGTGTCCTTCCCAAACCTTTCCAAGTTCTCCCAATTCCTGCTTTGTTTCCAAGGCCCAGCTTGAATCTTGTACAGGGAAACAATAATCTTATTTTAAAAGATTTTTAAATTCAAAAAAAATGACATCTTGCTTATATTATCTTAAAATTCAGATGGGAAATCAGGGGAATTAGAGGCAGGGTTGGATTCTGGCTCTGCCTGGCTGTCAGACTTCTGGCGAGGGTCCCTAACTTTTCTCAGCCTCAGTTAAGTCACTTCTAAAATGTGGGATGCAATAGTCGATTTCAGGCTTGGTGGGAGTATTAGACACTAGATAGAGAACCTTGTACTGATTTCTTAAAGTGAAACATTAAAAATATCTGAATCCTATTGCCTTTTAATGAATTCAGACAGGCCCGTGAGTCTCAAAAACAGTGGTACCTTTCCTTAGACAGAGCTGGACCTTCCTGGCCAGTTCCCACAGCCCACGGTTCATGCTCTCCTACCTAATAGAACATTCTGGAGCTGTGTGTCTATAAACCTGCCCCTTCGTGGGTAGTGAGGTCCTCCGGGAAATGTGGAGCGTCATTTCACCTATGCGTCCCCAGCACATTGGTACTTGCCTCCCAGTTTATAAATCACTTTCAGATGTGTTTTCATCTCCTCTCATTTAGATCCTTTCAACAATCCCAAGAGCTAGTTGTTTGGGCCCATTTTACAGTTGATAAAATGTGCTCAGAGAAACCACGTACTTTTTCTACCATCGAAATGCTCAAGAACTGGGAGATTTTTGTTTAATGGATATAGAGTTTCTGTTTGAAATGATGACAAAGTTCTGGAAATGGAGAGTGGTGACGGTTGCACAATATTGTGAATATACTTAATGCCAGTGAATCGTACATTTAAAAATGGTTAAAATGGTAAAGTTTATATTATCTATATTTTATCACATTAAAAGGGGGGGAAGAGCTGAAAATTATATACATTATATATATGAAATTCATGCTTCTTATAAAAAGTTAAAATATAAAAAAAAATGCTCATGAACAAAGTAACTTGAACGTGAATCTCAGTCTTTTTTTTTTTGTTTTTTTGCGGTACGCGGGCCTCTCACTACTGCGGCCTCTCCCGTTGCGGAGCACAGGCTCCGGACGCGCAGGCTCAGCGGCCATGGCTCATGGGCCCAGCCGCTCCGCGGCATGTGGGGTCTTCCCGGACCGGGGCACGAACCCGTGTCCCCTGCATCGGCAGGCGGACTCTCAACCCCTGCGCCACCAGGGAAGCCCAGAATCTCAGTCTTCTGACAGTTTATTTGGTGTCTCTGCGGCCTCTCTGTCCTATTGCCCTGGCATTCTCTGTTTCCTGCTTTCCCTCCTATCCCTTTTACACACGTGCACTCAACATGCCTCTCTGGGCCTGGAGGTTAAACCACCCCCAGCTAGGCTGAAGGCTCAGATAATCCCCAGGCTTGTGAATTCCAGAAGCGTACTTAAGTTGCCGGGTATCTCTGATGGAAGAGCGGGCTTTGACGGGGACCCACCCAAAGAGCACCAGGCTGTCCTGGGAGCTTGCTCAGCTTACTCTGTGCACCAGAATCTTGCTTGGAATAGTTCTGTATTATCTACAAAGACACACTGAGTGGTTTTAAACTCCAGGCATCATGTGGACAAAAAAAGGTGTAGCTGAGAATGGTCAAAACCACATAGTTGAGCAGATTCATAGGCAATGGCTATAAATATCTTATTGCAGCTTCTGATCTTAAGTCCTATTAAGTCCTACTTCCTCGTCACCAAAATGATTAGCAAGTGTACATAAGGTTGGCAGGGGGGTGTGGGTGGGGGGTCCTCTGTGCTGATCCTGACCAGATTTCTTTTCCTGGGTTACTGTGTTCACTGTTCCCATCTTGTCTATCCTGGGATATACCTGATGCTCTTCCTCAGCCTCTGCCAGCATACTTGCTCAAGGGTCTGTCTGAGCAGAAGGTTGGTCCACTCCCATGTGCTGATCAGAGTGCTTGTTGCTTCTTCCTTTCAGGGAGACGGAAACAGCTCTTTCTGTTTCCTCAACCCTGTAGTTTTACATCTCCGTTGATTCTGGAAGCTCTGCGTCCTCTGACCCGTTGTGCTTGTGCTATAGTGAAGGGAATGGACGCTCTGTTGTCCACTTCTTTTGGAAAAACCATGGGTTCCAAGATAAAAATTGATTCCCCAGTGGACAAAAGCAAGGACACCAGGACATGTTGTCAACATTCTTTCCGATCAAAACAGACGGAACTTTTACAGTTTTTGTATTTTATCTCCAATCATGGGTGGGCTCACCATGTATCCAAGGAGCAGATCTTGGCTGTCATCTTCACCTGAATTGGAAGAGGAATGGGATGCCTCTAGAATCCTCGAGGGTGGGGGAGGGGTGTTCCTTGTCATCCCCTGTGTTCTTTGTACAGCCTGAGGACACCAAGGTGGGGGCAGGATGAAGCTAAACAAAAGAGGCAACATAGACCCCCTCTGCTGTAAGCCTTAGACTTTTTTTTCTCTTGAATTTATCTTTGTGTCTTTTTGTCTCTCTCTTTTTTAAAACCACTTTGTGAAGGCATAATTGACATACAGTAAACTGCAAGTACTTAAAGCATAGTCTTTCTAAAAAACTCTTAGAGGAAAACATAGGAAGAACACCCTTTGACATAAATCACAGCAAGATCTTTTTTGACCCACCTCCTAGAGTAATGGAAATAAAAACAAAAATAAACAAATGGGACCTAATGAAACTTAAAAGCTTTTGCATAGCAAAGGAAACCATAAACAAGATGAAAAGACAACCCTCAGAATGGGAGAAAATATTTGCAAATGAATCAACAGACAAAGGGTTAATCTCCAAAATTTACAAGCAGCTCATGCAGCTCAATGTCAAAAACAAAAACAACCCAATCCAAAAATGGGCAGAAGACCTAAACAAGACATTTCTCCAAAGAAGACATACAGATGGCCAAGAGGCACATGAAAAGCTGCTCCATATCACTAATTATTAGAGAAATACAAATTAAAGCTACAATGAGGTATCACCTCACACTGGTCAGAATGGCCATCATCAAAAAATCTACAAACAATAGATGCTGGAGAGGGTGTGGAGAAATGGGAACCCTCTTGCACTGTTGGTAGGAATGTAACTTGATATGGAGAACAGTATGAAGGTTCCTTAAAAACTAAAAATAGAATTACCATATGACCCAGCAATCCCACTACTGGGCATATATACCCTGAGAAAACCATAATTCAAAAAGAGTCATGTACCAAAATATTCATTGCAGCTCTATTAACAATAGCCAGGACATGGAAGCAACCTAAGTGTCCATCAACAGATGAATGGATAAAGAAGATGTGGTACATATATACAATGGAATATTACTCAGGCATAAAAAGGGATGAAATTGGGTCATTTGTAGAGAAGTGGATAGACCTAGAGACTGTCATATAGAGTGAAGTAAGTCAGAAAGAGAAAAACAAATACCGTATGCTAACACATACATGTGGAATCTAGAAAAATGGTACAGAGGAACCTGTTTGCAAGGCAGAAATAGAGACATAGACATGGAGAACAAACGTATGGACACCAAGGTAGGGGAAGGGGGGTGGGATGAATTGGGAGATCGGGATTGACATGTATACACTAATATGTATAAAGTAGATAACTAATGAGAACCTGCTGTACAGCACAGGGAACTCCACTTCACTGTACAGTAGAAACTAACACAACATTGTAAAACAACTATACCCCAATTTAAAAGAAAAAAAAAGAAGACAAAGGAAAGTATAGTCTTTGAAAGTTTTGACATATGTAAACCCCCATGAAACCATCGTTAATCAAGCAAGTGAATACACCCAGCCCCCTCCAAAGTTCTCCTATGTCCTTTATAATCTTCTGAGATCCCCAGCAGCCACTGATCTGCTTGCTGTCACTGTTAGGTGAGTTTGCAGTTTCTAGAGTTTTATAAAAAGGAGATCATAAAATAATGTTTTAAAAGAAAAACAATTTATTGAGATATAATTTACATCCAGTGAAATTCACTGGTTTTAAGTGCAGTGTTAGGGTTCTCCAGACAAAAAGAATATATACATATATGTCAGAGAGAGAAATTTGTTTTAAGAAATTGGCTCATGTAATTGTGGGACTGGCCAGCCTGAAATCTGTAGGGTAGACCAGTAGACTGGAAACAGGCAGAAGTCTATGTGACAGTCTTAAAGCAGAATTTCTTTTCCTGAAAACCTGTTTTTGCTCTTCAGGCCTTTCAACTGATTGCGTGAGGTCCACTCACATTATCGAGGGTAATCCTCTTTACTTCAAATCAACTGACTGTAGGTGTTAACCACATTTACAGAATACCTTCACAGCAACAGTAGACTAGCATTTGATTCAATAAATAGATATTTTCACCCACAAGTTGACACTCAAAACTAACCATCAGGGCCTCCCTGGTGGCGCAGTGGTTGAGAGTCCGCCTGCCGATGCAGGGGATACGGGTTCGTGCCCCGGTCTGGGAGGATCCCATATGCCGCGGAGCGGCTGGGCCCGTGAGCCATGGCCGCTGGGCCTGCGCATCCGGAGCCTGTGCTCCGCAACGGGAGAGGCCACAACAGTGAGAGGCCCACATAACGCAAAAAGGAAAAAAAAAAAAAAACAACAACAACAAAAAAAAAAACTAACCATCACAGGGTACAACTCAATAGTTTTAGTCTCTTTATTTACTAGAGTTCTGCTCCATCATCAAACCTAATTTTAGGACAGTTCCATCACCCAAAGTCTTCAACACTTTTTCCCTTGGATTTACCTTTCTATGTCTCTTTTTTGTCATCAAGGTCATCAGTGGAAAAGGGACCAAAGCTACCTCTAGTCTAATTCTTCAGATCTTCTGACCTAACGAAGTTTAGCAAGGCTTTTCCATAATTGCCTACTGATTATCTATGACTTATCAATATATTAGAATTGTAAAACAGTCACTGTCTAATAAGGGCCCATTCCTTGATTCACACTCGAGCACTGAATCCCACTGGTGGATATGGACTGCTGCTCTGTGCTGGGAGCATTCACAGGAGTTGTCACGCTTGGTTCTAACCACACCTCACGAGGTAATTAGGGTTCGGCCCATTTGGCAGGACAGAGAATGGAGTGTCACAGAGGCCAAGAGCTGACGCAATGAATCAGCAGACACACTGAGATTTGAAGAGGCCTTCTGATTCTGTGTCCTCCCATTGCAGGCCAGCGGCCCACATGAGACATTGCCTGCTCTGTGTTCTTTAAAGAGCCGGATAGAGCATCACATGCACATGACTAGACTTTGTCAGGATAAAGAAATACCTTGTGAAGGTCCTGAAGGCAGGAAGCTTGATTAGAACCTGAGAATACAGCTTCACCTGGTATTTCCACGCACGCCCGAAAAGGCCACCACAAAAGGGCACTAGCATATTTACCTAGCTTTCTTTGTTACAACTATTGAAATTCTTGGTTTTTAGAAAACTAGTTTAGAGCACGTTGGAGAAAGCATCCTTCCCAGACTGATTCCCTCTGGCCTTTCTATTACCAACAGAGTCCTCTATTAGACAGCAAGGACCAGTGCTTACAGGAGGGACCTGGAGCCTTTTGCCTAAGGCTTTGCATCTCCTTGCTTCTTCCTTGCCTCCTCCAGCTGCAGCCTCTGCCTCAGGTTCCTTCTCCTTTGTCACTCTGAGGAAGGTCAAGGTGAGGCTCCATGTTCTGCTGTCATTTCCCAGAAATGGATGCCGTCAGTCACCTCTCCTATGTTCTCACAAAGGAACAGCCCCCTCCTCACTCCCACATCAAAATATGTCCTACAGGACAGAATTCGGGTGTTGCTTCCTGTTTCTCTTCTCTTGTGCCTAAGACCTCTGAGAATTTACTGAGCTGAACTTTTCTTCAGCGTGGTGCTCAGTTCCTTGCCAGTATACACCGCCATGCTAGAAAATTCTTCTGTTCTTTGTTTTAAGATCAAATCCATATCCTATTACATATTTGAAAGTTGCTGAGAGAGGAAATCTTAAAGGTTCCCATCATAAGAAAAAGAAATTTTCATAACTATGTAGGTGATGGATGTTAACTAGACTTACCGTTGTGGTGGTCATTTCACAATATATACAAGTATTGAATCATTCTGTTGTATGCCTGAAACTCACATAATGTTATGTGTCAATTATACCTCCACTTAAAAAAAAGATCAAATACATATCATGTCCTCTCTTTGCTTTATCTCTTCTTCTGCTTCCTGACATTCCAACTTAAACAAAACAGAACAAACAATTAAAAAGGAAAGAGAGGGTAACTAGACTGGAAACTATACACCATGCAAATTAGCTTAGGCTCACAAACTTGGGGCCCTTAGCGAGTACGGTATGATTCAACATAGAAGAGAAATCTAGCCTCATACATGAACATTGCCCCAGGCTTCCAGGCACACCATTTTCTCTACTCAATATGCCTACCCTGTGAAGCCTGCAGAAAGGGTAGATTTTTAGAAGGCTTATTATACAGGATGAAATTTCTTTTTGGTTTTCCTGCAAAGCCAGGGTAAGTTTCCCTGAAGAGCTGGTTCACTTTCTGTTCTCACCTCTTGCACACTCAGTCAACTCCAGAAAGTGATGTATTCTTGGGTCTCAGCCCACACATACATAAAGACTGTGGAGACAAGAACCAGTTGCTTTAAGTTATCAAAAATAAGACAATGAAAGCACCAGGGCATCACTTAGTAGGTGATTTTGTGGCTTATGCCATAGAACTCTGTACCTCCTGGATTTTCTAGGACAACCCAGTTTTAGACACATTTATAGCTGTCAAGTCATGCATTCTGATTTTTGGCTTACAAAATATGATCGCTTTGGTTATAGGTAAGCCTGTGCTACATGAGGTCATTTTGGGAACTTATTTTTCGTGGGTGGTGTCAAAGATGACTCTGAGTTCTACCAAACTATAGGCTAAATGAGTTATATTATTGAGAGGATACAGTGCAGTTACCAGGTGGTTCTGCTAATAATTAGAAACACATTTCTATATTTCATAGAACCAAAGAAAGGAAAACATCACCAGGAAAATGTTACATGTGGGGACAATTATTCAATAGGTCCTTGGCTGGGATTTGTGGATATGAACATAATTCAGAAGCAAAAATGAAATACTGGACTAATACATGGAGATTTCTGTTATCAATGCTGAGTTGCAGAAAACAGGAATTAACATTCAGCCAAGTCTTGATTATTCAAGGAATGATGACCCAATTTGTAGCTTACCAAAACCTTCCCTCCTCTTTCTCGTTGCTATAGTACAGTACTTCACAAATTCAGGTAATGTATTTAGAAGAAAATCTTTAAAAGGTCACAGTGTTTCTTAAATGATTGATATGATCATTGTATTAAAATTTACACAGAACTGTAAGATCTAATATTACATTCCTTATGCTAAACTAAAATCTAAGATTAAATTTGTAGACGCTGTTTTAAATAAAAATAATTCATAAAGTAAAAACACCCAACATTGTGAAATCAATAAATGGAATATTAACTCCATTAATTCCCAGTAATGGGTGATGCTGTTCAGCTGGATTCTTTCCTTGTAACCAGAAGCAGACATGAACCAAATATTAGAGATTAGTTTTAGAGATCTGCAACTCCCGCCTCGTCCCATTGGCCATCACACTCCTCCCCCAGGGATTTATAAATCTTAGCTTGAGGAGTACTTCTTTTATTCATGTAGAATTGAGTTTCTTTTTCCATTCCTATTTTCCAAGATCTGCAAGGGCAAAGAAACGATGTGAAACCAAAATGGCTCAGATATCCTTCTTGTTGGTAAAAATTGTCACTAAAGGGAACATAGAGTGATTTGTAAATTTCAATTAAATAAACTTTTGACCTCTTTTCGTTGGTTTCTCATCACCTAGGCTATTAGAGGATCATCTATAATATTGCATCTCCAGAAATGCCTGCCAACTGCACAGAACTGGCTGTAGCATGGCAGGCAGACACATGTCTTTTTCCAAAGACTTCCACATTGATTTTTGAATGAGGGAACACATTTATTAGGACTCACTTACATTGTAAGCAGATCCACTTGAAGGAGCAGCCAACTCATGTATTGTGATGTAAATGGTGCTGTTCCACACCCAGCACTTGCATCTTCTAAGTGTTTCACAAACACTGACTAATTAATAATCCCACTTTCAGGGCTGCCAGGGAGGAGTTGTACAGAAAGAGTGATGGTGGTTTTCCAGATAAACACATGTTAATTTCTACCCCAGGCTAAGGAGAAAGAAGCAAAAATGTATAGAGCCAACACTTTTATATTCATTTTTTAATTTAAACCTCAACCTTGGCGGGAAAATAATCTTGGCGTAAAGGTCTTATCACTATTTTTACAGAGGACGAAGCTGTAGCTCCTTAAGATAATTTTCTGATAGTTATACAGTTACAGTAAGGGATGGAAGTGGGATTTGAACTCAGGTCTGCTACTTTCCAGTGCTCCCACTCCTTTTGCCACTCCACAGTGTCTAGAACGGAAGTTTAGCATTTTCACTGTATTCGTCATTATCGTTATTATTGCTAACAACAAGTGGTATTCATATTTGATGACTGATATTTCACATTTATGTAGTCACAATCTTTGAGGCACTAAAAGCTTTAGGCAACTCTTCTGCCCTTGCTCAGTGCAGAAATGGTAGATATTTGGATTTGATATTATAAGTCATTCTGGTCTCATTCCCGTCTTAAAAGCAATTTTTCACGGGTTCAAACTCTTGGACTTGCGAAAATCTGGAATTGAAAACAATGCTTGCTTTGTCTTCAAAAGTCAGATTCATGACACACCAGATGTTCTGGTCTATGATAAAAAAAATTCTTCTTAACTTTTAATGGAAGAAAACATAGACTGGTGATTGGGACACACATCCTTTACTCTTTTTTTATTATCACTTAAAAAGAACTGGGACCGTGGCTTCTCTTGGGTATACCACTCCCAAGGATGCAGAGTGCCGGAGAGCTCTTTCCTGGGCATGGGGCCTATTGCTCTACCCTAATTTTTACTGTTGGCTCAGAGGGTGTCCGTGACCAAATAATGGGCTCATTGCTCTTCATTCTTTTATCCCCAAAACAGACTGGAGTGAGCCTTGTGCTCTGACTGCTTCTCTTCTTAGCTCCTGTCTTGAGAAGCAGCTGGAACCGTGTGAGAGGAAGATGTTAAATGATTCCAAGGCAGGACCAGGCACGATAGTTTGGCTCTTGCAAAGGTGATGAACCAGAGAGTGCTGAGTTCCCGTGCGTATTCCATCCTTTTACTGGCAAATGGGAGAACTAGGATGCAAACCTGAGTCTGTAGAACTCGAAAGCCCATGCTGAAGCTGTGGTTTTGAATTCACTGAGGCATTTTACATGGCATCCAAATGTAGGCATCCAGGAATCCACATGTAGGCATTTTAGGCATTTAGGCATTTTAGGCATTTTACATATTCATTTAATTGTTAATTTCTTATTGAGGGCTGCCTGCTCAGTACTATTTGAAGTGCTGGGAATAGAGTAGTAAACAGACCAAAACCAGAAAATTATCACTCATGGAGCTTACATCCTTTAATGTACATACATGTTTTCTTTTAATCATAATAACAATGATACATATATACATACATAATGATATCGATCCTTAGCTGTGTACGTCCTTAGTTATGTAATCTTGAATAAATTGCTGCATTGGGTCTTAGTCTTCTCAAATGCAAAACAAGGAAAAGAACAACTCTGTGTATATATGGCTGTGTGTATAGTATACATATGATAGCCATGTGTGTATACATACACACATATACATATACATATAGATGTATAGTTGTTCTTGGTTTACATCTGAAAAGAATAAGACAATGTAGTGATTTACTCAAGATTACATAGATAAGGATAGTAGAATTTGAATTTGAATCAACATCTCTGAATTCTAGCCATTCCCATTTTATCATACTGCCTTCTATGCATATGATTTATGGAAAATAGAGTTTTACTGTTTAAAGTGGGATCATCTTTGGGGGAATAAACAAGAGCACTGATGGCATGACAGAGTATGTGCCATTTCATCATATTTCCAAGAGTCAAGCTATGGGTCCCTTTTTGTTTTTTATTCATTGTGACAAATTTCAGCTGGACAATCATTTTACTAGTCGTTTGGGGAATTACGTGTATCTTATTATTTGTGTTTGGCAGAGTCCAATGGAGAAAGTGAAGAATGTAGCCAGTGAGCTGGGCCCCAAGAGCTGGTTATCAAGGGTAATCTACAAGGTCAAAGGTAGAATGGTGGTAGAATGGAGTTCATAGCCCTGTGCAGCAATCCCTTTTTCATGAATTACCAAGATGCAAGGCAGAGAATATGAAGACGTCAGATGAAAATGCTATCATAAGACCTTTCCCATCAATTCCCACTCAGAATCACTCAAAAGAAAACAAGGAAAGGAGAAGGAGAGGCGTGCATTTCACCTTTGATGAAACTAGGAAAATTGGTTACCCCAAAACACAATTAATGAGGAGGGGATGGCAGTGGCAGTGAAAGTCAAACAGAAACGGGTAGAGCCTGAGAAAGGATGCTTCAGATGCTAATGTCAGACAAAGCTGCTGGGATAAATGCGGCTATCCTAAGGGTCAAAACCAACAGTCGGGGCTTCCCTGGTGGCGCAGTGGTTGAGAATCTGCCTGCTAATGCAGGGGACACGGGTTCGAGCCCTGGTCTGGGAGGATCCCACATGCCGCGGAGCAACTAGGCCCGTGAGCCACGACTACTGAGCCTGCGCGTCTGGAGCCTGCGCTCCGCAACAAGAGCCCGCGATAGTGAGAGGCCTGCACACCGCAATGAAGAGTGGCCCCCGCTTGCCACAACTAGAGAAAGCCCTCGCACAGAAACGATGACGCAACACAGCAAAAATAAATAAATTAATTAATAAAAACTCCTACCCCCAACATCTTAAAAAAAAACAAAAAAAAAACCCAACAGTCTCTTGTTGAAACAACTGGAACAAACAGAATCTGACCGTGGACATATCTCTGGACCCCATTTGACAGAGGCAGGAAGCACAGAAGGCAAGACTGATGAGGGAATTGCCCAAACAAGCCAGAAGTGTAAGAAGCAGCCAGTTGGTGAGGAAGAGTTGTATGTATTGTGAGCATTTGTGGAAATGCTGATTTATTTTGCCCAAGAAGAAGTAAAAGCTAAAAGAAGTCTCCCCACCCCCCCACCCTACCACTATTCTTGTATACAAACACATGCACATCTCTGAAATAAGAATTCCTGCCGGCCTGGTACATGGTCCTAGACCCTCTGTTCTCAAACTTCTGGCAAATAGCTGATCCAGGAAAAACTCACCTCAATCAAAGATGAATATTCTCAAAGAGGTATCTAAATATGATTTATATACACAGACCATGAAGGGAAAAAAGAAAAAGTAAACAAATGATAGGTAAAGATACTTACCTGAAAAAAAAATCAGTTTTCATGGAGCAGATGGTAATTCTGATCAAGTTCTTTATGATGATAATAATAATAAAATAACAAAATAATTTCTCTATAAAATAATAGCTCAGTGCAGAGATGCAATAGCTCAAAGAAAATAAGCAACACAATAGAAAATGATAGGATATAAGGTGGCACAGCTTATGAAAAAGTGAAAGAGAAAAATAAAACTATCGGAGAAATTAAGGCCACATGAGAAGGGATACAGAGGAGGACAAGAGCGAGAAAAGCAAGCATACAAATGACCTAAGAGTCAAGAGTGGCTGGAGAGAATGTGATAGACGTGAATGGTGGACCCTAGAGATCCAGCAAATGCATAATTTGTGTCTCTAGTAAGAACAGCGAAAATAAAAGGAACAGAGAAAATATTTTAATATTGTATTTAAAGAAAAACTTCCAGAAATAAAAGAAGACTTGAATCTACACATTGAGAGGGAATGCTGCATCCCAGGGGGGAAAAATTACACAGAATAATCAACACTAAGACACATCCCAGTAAAGTTACTGGACTTCAAATACAAAGAAAGACTCCTTTGGGCAGGCAGACAAAAGTACGAAGTCATTTATAAGTAGAGTGACCAAGTGCCAGTTTACTTCTGTTTTCCAGGCATAATTATTGTGGCCTTTTCACGCTCAAAAGTGTCCTGACTTAGAAAACAAATTATAGGATTGCCTTGCTTATATGAGAGCAATAAAAGGAGAGAATGAGAAAAAGAGGCATTAAAAAAAAAAAAGAGGCATGCTTCAGACGTCATCACAGAAACATTCAACACTAGAAGATAGTTTTTAAAAACTCCTATGAAGTCCTCAAAGAAAGAGGGTGTAACTCAGGAAAATTTTATACCCAACTAAACAGCCAGTCAAATAGAAATAGAGTAGCCATTTGTTTTTGTATGTGTGAACCAGGGAGTATAATTCTCCTGAGTCCTTCCTGAATAAACTGTAGAAAGCAATCACCAAGTAACCATGAAAGAAAAGGAGGAACTGCAACAGATGTGCCCCAATTTAAAATCATCATATCTTTCAATTCCCTGCAACAGGTTTCTCTCTTTATTCCCTACTTCAGCTAATGTTACCACAAAATCCAATAGTCTAACTAGCAAACTGGGAGTTATCCTAGTCACCCCATCTCCTTCATTCTCACATCTAACCAGTTACAAAGTCCCGTCAAACTGCAAAGCTTTCTCTCAAATCTTTCCTCTACTTTCCATCTCTGTTGCCCAGCCTTAGTTCAGGTATGACTCTCTCTTGTCTGGATTATTGCCATAGTCTACTAACTGCAGAGTAATTTTAAAACATTTATCAGGCTTCCCTGGTGGCGCAGTGGTTGAGAGTCCGCCTGCTGATGCAGGGGACACGGGTTCGTGCCCCAGTCTGGGAAGATCCCACATGCTGCGGAGCAGCTGGGCCCGTGAGCCATGGCCACTGAGCCTGCGCGTCCGGAGCCTGTGCTCCGCAACGGGAGAGGCCACAGCAGTGAGAGGCCCGCGTACTGCAAAAAAACAAAACAAAACATTGAGCAGCTGGCATGGCACAGACACTGACCAACCAGAATGACACCAGTTGTAGCGATGGTCCAGCACACTGGTCCTTGTCAGCTGTCTTTTATCCCTAGCCTAATTGGTCTCCTTGCCTCCAATATCCACTTGCTCCAATCCATAATCCACACTGGAATTTTTCTATGGCATAAAGTATATCGTGTCACTCCTTGACTCAAGTTCTTTTAATAGTTTTCCATTACCTACAGCATAGTCCTGTGGATGAAGACTAAACTCTCTGGCATGATGAACAAGGTCCTTTAGGACCTAGTCCCCACCTAGTTCTTAAAGTTTTCAATCTCATCCCAGTCTCACATTCAGTGCCCTACAGCCACTCTGAACTTCTTGCAGTTCGGTGAATGCACCGTAAGCTCTTTGAGATTTAGGTCTGCAGTGGACAAGTCAAGTGGCATATCTGGAATAGGAATGGAATGTACATTCCCCCAAAGGACCCCATTTCTGGTTCTAGAATGACATCTGAGCATCAGGAGAATCCACAGAAGTTCCAGGGCCAAGGGACAAAGTGACCTACCCAACAGGATACCAGCCACAGGTCTTTTTTTATTCCTCAGTTCCTTCTCATTTTGAGTTTCCTATGTTTATTAAGCAGCCAGTCACTTTATATTATAGACACACTCCATGATTTTTTTTGTGTTAGCTGACTGACAAGATAGTCCCTAAAGGGTGGATTCTCAAAGTGATACTGTTTCCTATCATTTGTGACAGATCAGCTGCCTCTCCCACATGCCAAGGCAGGGCTGCCTCTAGGGATCAGAATTCAGTCTCTCATTTGCTCATTTAACAAGTATTCGTGGGGCATCTCAGGCACTGGGCTCTGAGCTCCACATCCAGGATTGTGACAGATAATGGACCCTGTTCTTATGAGCCTTCAATTTAAAGTGGACCACAAATGAATACAAATTACAAGGACACAAACAGAGGCCAGCTAAAGAGAATAGGTGGGAAATCTGCATGGTCGGAGGTCAGCAAAGTCCTTCCTGAGTAGATGCTACTTAAACTGTGGCCTGAAGGCTGAGAAGGCACCAGGCAAAGACCCGGGGGAAGCACAGTCTTCGCAGAGAGTCGGTCAACACGGAAAAAAGCAAAACCACAGTGGCTTTTTCAGAATAGTGCTTAGAAATAGCATCTCATCCACTTATGCAAGGAGCACAATTTATGTGTTCCTTGCAGATCTCTATACCCTTGTAAAAGAAATCAGGTAGTCCTATTATGAGTGTGCTTGTGAATAGTCTGGTGGAAAAATCGTGCTCAGAATCACATTCTCCTAGATGTGCTTTGTGAATTTCCCTTTACTTGCCTTTTTCATGATGGCCTTCCCCTCTGCAGTGCTCACTGCCAACCTCTACTGCAACATTTCTACCATCCTTTGAAGGCCCCATCAAGCCCGGCCTCCCCCATGGAACCTTCTCTGACCACTCCAACTCACTGTGATAGCTGTCTTCTCTGAGCTCCTACAGCACTTCCATCTTCCTGTATGAGCTATTTTCTATAAATTATCTCCTTCCAGAGGCATGTGTCTTGTTCTCTTCCTATGATCTAAAAACAAGCATCATGTCTGTGTCCAGCCTCAGTGTCTGATGGATCAGCCTATAACATTTGTTCAATTTTGCAGTTTCAAATCTAAGTAGACTACTCACCTACCCTAAAAAGTCCAACCCTGGATGTAGGGTCATTGAGTTTTTATGAAGGGATTTGACCAGATGGACACATAAATAAATACATACAGAAAAATGGCCTAAAGTCATACATATTTCCTCTTCCAGGTAAGCACCTCAGAACACTTTCCATGTAAGCAAAAGATAATAGTAAGATTTCCTCAACCAGAGTTCAGGGACTTGCAGCTATGAGAAGATCCCCAAACTTAAGAATAAGTTCCAAAGTCAATTTTTTCCACTTCAAAAAAAAAAAAAAAAAAGCCGGGCTTCCCTGGTGGCGCAGTGGTTAAGAATCTGCCTGCCAATGCAGGGGACATGGGTTTGAGCCCTGGTCTGGGAAGATCCCACATGCCGCGAAGCAACTAAGCCCGTGCACCACAACTACTGAGCCTGCACTCTAGAGCCTGTGAGCCACAACTACTGAAGCCCGCGTGCCTAGAGGCTGTGCTTCACAACAAGAGAAGCCACTGCAATGAGAAGCCCGTGCATCGCAACGAAGAGTAGCCCCACTCGCCACAACTAGAGAAAGTCCATGTGCAGCAACTAAGACCCAATGCAGCCAAAAATAAAGTAAATATTTTAAAAAAAAAAAAGCCAAGTTCCAATTATTTTTACAGTACAAAAATTTTATTTTTTGTTAGGATAATTTAAAGTTTAAAACTGAAGTAGACATATTCATTTTACAAACAAGATATTCTTTCATAAGTAAGACCATTAAAAACAGTAAACAAAAAAGCTGTCTTTACAAAAAGCTCTGTGCATAGCAACTTTATACTGTATATAACTGACAAAGCAAAACGATAAAATGAAACTATACAGTTTGAAAATGAGACCTTACTGTACAAAAGGTAGAGAAGGGGATGGTTTTTAAACCATGCATAATTGAAATGTGCAAAGAAAAACTGGGGGAAAATATGATGCTATAACAAAAAAAATGAGATAAATAATGAAGTAAATTGTCCCTTTAAGTGAAAAATCTTAACACAGCTCCTTTTACAAAGATAGGATAGAATTTGTAGTTACCTACAGAAATACTTATTCCAAGTGGCACAAAAATAACCTGGGACCGGAATGATTTAACAGCAATGACTAAAGAGGAGAGAGTAGCTTTGTCTTTAATTTATTAGTAACTAAAAATCATCCTTACACACATTTGTACACTTAAATAGATCTGTCACTGCTGAGGTTCTAGCTGAATGGTCAAGGATGTCTGGTATTTAGTTACATTTTTCGGTGTAAAGCTACCAAGAAATTCTACAACCATTTTGAAGACAGTACTGCACTCATCTTCATGCAAGAGTGAACTTCACAGATTCTAAAAGCAACGCTACTTTAAAAAAAACATTTCCTTATGTTGGATTGGCTCAAATCCAGGTCTAAACATGCTTAGTTTTGTTCTGCTTTCACTTTTGGGTGGTGATGTTTGTCATCCACACTCTTCCTCTCCCATCAGATTTTTCACTGGGGAAAGTTCTCTTGTGTGTTCCCGTTTCTTTTTTTCTTTTTTTTTTGGTGCTTTAAGCCCTGACTAGGAGGGACAGGGATGGTCAGCAGGAATTACAAGTATGCCAGGTTTCCAAACCCTTGGATTATCATGTGCGTAGAACTAATATTTGGGTCATATTGGGTAGTTCTAGAATAGATTAAAGGCAAATAAAGACCATTGGGGGTTGAATAGGTGTGAGCAAATGGAAGGAAGGCTGAATTTATGAAGTTGTCCAAAATTGGCTCAGATGCACTAAACATGTTTTTCCAGCAGAGCTGCATCCATTTCTAATAGAACCCCAACCAAGAAGCCCAAACTGAAGTCTGTATAGAGACTATACTGTGGTGCCAATGAGTCAGCAAGGAGAACCCTGGTCTGGAAAAAAAGTGACATCCTTGTTGGCAATCCAGATAATTCTGGAAACAGCTCCAGGATCACACAGGCTTTCAAGACTTTACTCCATGTTAGCAGTTCCTGCAAGGTTTCTCCCACTAAGAGCTAGCCCCAGAACTTACGAGTGCCTGTCGCAGGCCTGGGGAAATGTGTTGCTTGGAACACAGATGCCCCTACTCTCTGACCCTGCTAAGAATCTAGGTTTCCATTTCTTTGAAGATCAGAAGAGAGATTAGGGCTTTTAACATGCCTCTTCTGCACCCCATCACATTCTTGCCTGGAAACTGTGTCCAATTGAATATATATTTTTTTCAGGTGAGTTTAATGCCATGAAAGGGGAAATCTGCAGCGAGAAGAAAGAATGCGAACTTCCTAAGATTGACGATGAAAGAGTCCAAGAAACAGAGTCACCGTCTTCAAATCCAGTTTCTGAAGTTCTGTGGGGCTTAAATCTCTGTGCTGAACCAGGTAAGCAAAGAGGAGGGAGGGAGGGGCTCTGAAAGGGAGATTCCACAGAGGCCACTTGTTTGGGAAAGTCACATGGCTTTGGCTGTCTTTAAGGTGAGACCCGTCTTTGCCTGGGATGCAAAGCCGGGGACACACTAAAACATGGGAATTCTCTGCACTGCTCAGGGGAGAATGTTGAACGCTAATATAAATTTTAAAAATTATGTATTCACAAAGAGTGAATACCTAAAGGGACATGTAGACTATTTAGAAAGCAGACGGAGCTGGGAATGGATTGATGGATTTGAGTATTTGTGTATGTGCATGGCCTTGCATCGTTGTTTCTGCATCGGGTTGTTCTACATAAGATACATGTTCTTGCCTGTGGGTCAGTAAAATGATGGAAAAAGAGAGGGATGCGGGATGGGGGATAAGAGTCTAGTAAGTAACTGCAGTAATAATCACACACCTTTTAAACTTGTTACTACATGTTTGCATCACTTCCATTTTACATCAGGAAGAGAAATTCCTCTCTCTTCCAAAAAGGTCTTAATTTCTACCTCTACTTACAATAAGTTACACGTTTATTTATTTAAATAATTGTAAAACATTTTAAAATTTTTCCCTTTTTTTGTTTTTTTTGTTTGTTTGTTTTTTAAAGAGATTAAACTATAAGCAAACACACATACAACAACATTTCATCATTCAATTCAGGTTTCATTTTAAGAAAGTCTTCCATGCTGGTACCCTGTTTTGTTCAATTTTTTTTCCTGCATAAACTAAATTGGTATCTGAAAGGCTTCATAGAAAATAGAAACTTTCAACTTTTTTTTCCTACAAAGAAAAACAAATAGTATCCAAAATATTAAGCATGAACCGTTTGCCAATTTTTTTTCTTAAATATTTTACAAACATAGGAAGGTGGTTCTCATAATGTTCATAGCAAAGAATTGCATTTCTGCTCTTAGCACTGACTACGTCAATGACATCTTTTGTCCTTGTTCCCAAGAGGGTCAGTTTGTGTAGTTACCATCAGAGCTACACAAGAAACGTGAGACCAGGTAAGAGGCAGCTCCTTGCAAACCCAGATCTGTCCATCGTGTTCACTTGGGGCACAACTTTCCCCAGAGCCCCTAGTGCTTTCTTCATTATTGGTCCATCAAAGTAAGCAGGTTTGTGCTATAAGAAAGCAGTTCTTCCTCTTCTTTACATTGGGGGCACGACAAGTCCGGTCATGGCTGCAAGGGAAGAGTGGCACAGGCATGAGACTTAGAGATTCTTTACATGAAGGTCTAGAAACCAGAGAGAGGGGCGGGGCCTGGGATGGACAGTCTGGTACCGTCCAGGGCGATGGTGCCCTCAGCTGATATGGGAAACCATTTTCTCCAGGTCTGGTCTAGCAGCCAGCCAATGAGAGGCACCAAAGCCTTATTGAATCACTGAAACATAAACAAAGCTTGTTGAAGTTTTGCTTGGGAGGCCAAAAATTATGTTTTGCTTTACATTAATGGGTTGTATACACGACATGAGAGATGTAAACATGTAAACTAAATTGTAATATATGTCTAATATATTTTTCACTATTAGACTAAAATAATTTCTATATTATATGATTGGAAGAGGAAAATAAATTCCAGGTGCCAAGCCTATTGAGTTACTTACTAGGCATCGTTTATAACAAATCGGACTTTCTATCCATCCTAGCTGAAATTGGATGAGTTGTTTTTTTTTTCCTAACTAGATCATCTTCTTTTGGGGCTCACTGCTGTATGTGATGTCCATTCACTAAGGGATGCTGATCCACTGGAACAAAAGACTTAATTTAGTTCCTAATTTGGGAGTCACCCCAATCTCTACTCTTCACCCCCAATCCAAGCGCAGTGTCCAGCGCCCCTCTGTCAAGAGGATATGGAAAATGCCTGTCTGGGTGGCATCAGGTCCAAGGTTTCCCCTCGATGTGAGAAATAAAGCAGCATCAGCACAATGTGGAAAAATCACACAGCAAAACGCAACCCTCTTCTGGCCTTGGCTTTCGGGTGATGAACCCATCGAATTTTCATATTCTTGGAAACGGGCAGAATAGTTTCCTTGTGTCCACACTTCACACTGCATCTAGAATTTGATCCTTTGAGTTTTATTGTCTAAGCCTCATCTAGAGGGCTTATCAAACATCGTAGGAGCATTTTGCTGAACGGTGTTCACTAACCTGATAAGCAAATGGACAGAATTCTTCCTGCTTCTTCCAGCACCGATCTCTCTCTCCCTCCCTCCTTCCCTCCTCTCTCCCCCACCCCTCCCTCCCCTCTCCCTCTCCTCTTCCCTTCCCTCCCTCTACACCTCTTCTCTCCTTGCCAGCCAGTCTTCTCAGGCAGAATTGTCAGCCATCTATTTCCCTGACCATACAGCCTTTATTGAATGTTTGTGAGATCCAGATTAAGGTCTTACACAGCGAGCAAACCCTTAATTATTTTTGCCTGTATTACTATATATTGAATTGATGTAACTTTTCAATAAAGGCAGTTCAATTCTGGACACTCCCCAATGATTTGGAGATACAGCAACCCTGGTAATTATCCCAGAGTGTAGGAGGTATTTTATTTTATTCTTTTTTTTTTTTTTCCTGGAGGGAGCTGGAAAACGAATCTGGCACACAGCGCATACTATTATCTCGACGATCTATACTCATCAACTGTGAATGCCTGATAAATGAGGTAGAAGGTAGGGAAAATGAACACTGCATGTATAGCTCCCCAGCAGTAGGTTTCGGGCTCACGTTTTCAACGTTAACTTGTCTATTACACTTCAGACTCACCAGCCCCTTCCTTTTCCTGCGTCCTCAGAGTTATCTAAGGAGCTTATTAAAAGGGCAGAGCCGCTCCAAGAACAAGATCCACTGCATGACTGAAGAACAGCAGATTTCATGGATTTTCCTTCTTCCTGATCCCACACCAGGCACTGCGTGGGCTGCACTCTACTCCGTGGTGACCCTGACTTTTTGCTTGTAGAAACCGTAGCCAACAGACAGAAAGCAGCAGTGATCTGGGAGGATCCTTAACTGCACTTTGTCCAATTTCTTTTTACCTTTGACGTTTCATGGGAATGTAATAATCCCTCTTCGGTCCAGGTGGAAAGTTGGTACGGGCGAACGGTGAAGAGAGGACCTATACTACGTCTGTCCCCGGAGAGACAGCGGGCTGTCGGAGCGCAGGCTCTGGGGTCAAAACGTCTGAGTTCACGTCATCAGTCACTGGCTGTGTGGCCCTGGGCAAGCTCCTTAACTAAAAATGGTGATACCAGTATGACCTTCGCCTTTGGGTCACACAAGAGGCTGGAACAAGATAATTCCTATAAGGCACTTGGTTCAGCGTCTTGCACGTGGGATCCAGGCACAGTCAGCGAGTCTTGGAGAGTGTGGGCTGCACAGTCCCTCTGCAGGTGACTAAGACGACCTCACCTTAGAGCAGTTGGAGAGAAGAAACTCCCTCTCAGCCTGTGATCACCCTCCACCTCAGGCCACATTTACACTCTCCCACTGTCCCTAAAGAGATGGAGCGTCCACTCAGCCCCCGTCACCCCAGGATCCCTTCATTCGGTGATTGCAGGCAGTGTATTCAAGGTCAGCGTGGCTCTCTGCGCCAGCGGGACACCTGGTGATGCTGGACCTTGAACTGTGCGTCACCGGTCCCAAATGAGGGAAGAACCAGAGTGAAGGCTTCTGGAAGGCGTCCTTTGTCAGCTCCAGCCTCTCTCTGCCGTACGAAACGTCCTTCACCTCTCCTACTTCTTTGCACACGTTGCTTCTCAACCACCTTGGGATAGAGCGAGCCGTTCTCCTGTTTAACAGGCTAGGAGACTGAGGCTATCCGATGACAGTGACTGGTACAGATGCACTGGTACAGCCTGCAGTGTCTGCTGAAGTCAAGTTCCGTGTTCTCCCCACGGTTGGTAGTCTTTGAGGTTCTCCTCGGAGTTCTCTCCCACTTCTCCGCACACTACTTTGTATTTTCATAGTTCTTGTGTTTCAGTCTCCAGCTCCTAATTTAAGTGTTGCTATCTCCTTCCCCTCCACCGTTTCCTCCTCCATCCCGCCCCCCCATCCTCCTCCTCCTCCTCAAGGGTAAAATCACCAGGGCAATTGGGAGGGAGTTGTAGGATCTCAAAGAGGCTCAGGACTTCTCAGTGATTCTATAGAAATGAACTAGAGGCCAGGACCCGTGTCTGTGTGTAACCAACTCAGTGGTCCCTCCTGCACACACAGTTAAGACTGTGCTGCTCAGACACTCCGTCACTAGTAGTGACGGAAGCTCGCAAGGCCGAGGACCCTAGGGGGGTCTTCTGGCTATTTCAGCTGCCGCTGCCTCCGCCAGGAAACCTTACTGTGGCCACACAGACCGTTCCAGCCCTTTGGGACAACTGCACCCTGACCAGGTGACACCACAGGAGGCCCTTGGGCATGCAGCCACTAGCAGGGTGGAGATTCCAGGCCACGGCTGCCAGTGAAAACTTTGTCCTGGCCTCCCTGAGGGCTGCAAGCTGGACAGGCCCCACAGATGGGTCTCCCTGGACAGCACAGACACGGAAGGGCCTGAGTTAACCAGCTCTGTTCCCCCGGCTCAGCCCCTGCGTGAGAGAGGGGCTGGGGGAGGGGTGGCAAGTGGCAGACAAGTGGCACTTTTCTTCCTCAAAGTGAAGCTGAAAATATTTGCAGGAGTTGATACCTGGAGTGAAGGAAGGGCTGTGCCCCTCCTGTCCTCCTCCTGCACCTGCGCTTGCCCTTTGCCCTTAGTCTTTCTTGGGCCTCTCACTCTGCATTTCCCCAACGAAACCTGTGTGGCCCCCGCCAGGTTTTTTTGTGTTTTTAAAAATTTTTTCTTGGAGCCTAGTTGATTTACAATGCTGTGTTAGTTTCTGCTGTACAGCAGAGTGAATCAGTTATACATATACATATGTTCACTCTTTTTGAGGTTCTTTTCCCATATAGGCCATTACAGAGTATTGAGTAGAGTTCCCTGGGCGATACAGTAGGTCCTTATTTGTTATCTACTGTATATACAGTCGTGTGTATATGTCAATCCCAATCCCCCAATTTATCCCTCCTCCCCTTACCCCCTGGTAACCACAAGTTTGTTTTCTAGAATCTGTAGCTCTATTTCTGTTTTGTAGATAGGTACGAGTTTCTTTGTACCCTTTTTTTAGATTCCACATACAAGCCATATCACACAATATTTGTCTTTCTCTGTCTGACTTACTTCACTCAGTATGACAATCTCTAGGTCCAGCCATGTTGCTGCAACCCTGCCAGGTCTAACGGACATGACTACAACCGTAGTACTTGGAAAGGGGAGTCGTATTGCTGAAGGGGAACATGCAGCAAAAATTCAGCAGTTGTTTTCCTATCCCAGTCTGGAGGTGAAGCCATCGTGGGAAAAGTTCTGAGCATGTCCCCTAATGACAGGCTAGAAACCACTGGTCTCTGTTGGGAGGTGTGGCAGGTGGAGACGCTTAGCTACAGGCTGAGCCTGTTTCTCTCTGGATCTGACATCTGGATAAAAAGCAAATACATATATATATATATATTTTTTTTCCTACAAATAATACAGATGTTTCCAACTATTCCCATGCTGGGCGGCATGTAGACCCAGCTGCTTTGTCTAGTTAGAAGCAAAAGAATTTTTAGGGGCTCTTCTGAGGGCTGGGCTTTCAACTCTTATTTCACAGTTTGTCTGTCAAGTCACTTGACTTCAAGGAGGTACCATCACTCTACTGGTAGAATGTGTCAGGAAACTGATGTACCTCCCAGAGCTGTGCTTGGCCACAACGGGTGAGTGCACCCTCACGGGTGTCCCCAGAGGCTCGGGAACCCCTGTGCAATCATAAAGCCACTAGGCAGATGCCATTCCAGGGACAGCACAGCCCATTCGAGGCTCTGCTGACCTCGGAGGCTTTGATCCACGAGGGGTTAACCAAACCAAACCTCTGCCCTCTTTGGTTTTATCCAACACCGCTTGTCGTGAATGTTTTCATGTCAAGACGCAGGGAGCAGCCTAAAAATAATGTGGGTCGTTAAGCTCCCTGGCGTTCAGCAGTTTCCAATTTGCTCTTTTGCCATCAGCTGCCTCCCATTCACAATGAGATGATTAGATTCTCATGTACTCATCACATTCGTGCTATGTCATGTCATATTATATTTTAGGACATTGCTCAAAAATGGGTTTGACGGGGGATATTAATGTTTGTTCTTAGACCCAGTATGTCTTTTTTTCTTTCTTCCCTACCCCACCCCGATCAGGCACCTGCTATCAATTTGACCAGCATGTAACCAGAATTCTCAGAACTTGCTCGTGGCTCCTGACGGACCTTGTCCATTCGTGCCATGGGACTGGGAATGCACTGCAGATGGCAAGCTGATTCGGTAAGTAGTAGTCACCCCGTGGCATCTGCTGTGGTGGCCAGGCACCTTCTGGGAAATAGTGACATGGCCTTGTGAAAAGCAGAGGTCTGGGGAGTCCGATGCTCCTAGAGGGTATATATGACCCCACCATAGTTAATCTGTGTCCTTGCAGAGTTGTCCGACTTCTCTGTTATTCCCCCATCTCGCTCTTGGATAGAGAACTAGCCCAGCTGTACAAGTCATTTTCGGGTCTTGTGATGAAAACACCAAAGCATCTCCTTGTAGGTAAATGGCTAGAGATACAGAAGGATGCTGAGCTGTTTACTCTTAACTTTGCTGACCCTGTGGCACATGTATCATGCGGATGCCCAGGGTGCTGCTTTGCTTACCTCTGAATCCATTTCCGTTGCCACTGGAGCAAGCAGGTGAAGGGGAGCCTTGGGGCCTGATGACAGGGGCGAAGGCACTCTTCTGTTTGACAGCAGGAAAAACTGAAGAGGAAAATGGGAGGATGGAGGACGTGCTGGAAGATCCAACAGTGGGACTGGATGACATGACTGGAAAGCAAATGCACAATCCTTTTTTAGAAAGAGAAACATCTAGAAGTTACGTTCTGTCTTCAGTACATACAGCCTCTACACACTGATTGAGAAATCACGAATTTATTCCAGGCATTGTTCCTGATTCCAGGGATTCAAAAAGAAGTTGAATGTGACAAGGTCCCTGCCCTGTCCCGTGGGAAGAATAAACAAATAAAAAAACTAATAGGGGGGCTTCCCTGGTGGCGCAGTGGTTGAGAGTCCGCCTGCCGATGCAGGGGACACGGGTTCGTGCCCCGGTCCGGGAAGTTCCCACATGCCGCGGAACGGCTGGGCCCGTGAGCCATGGCCGCTGAGCCTGTGCGTCTGGAGCCTGTGCTCCGCAACGGGAGAGGCCACAACAGTGAGAGGCCCGTGTACCGCAAAAAAACAAACAAACAAAAACTAATAGGGTCATTGTCCTATTGGAGGAGTGTACACAACGCTGAGATACAGCGGGCAGAGTGCTTTTCCGCCTGGAAGAGTCAGGAAAGTGTCAGCAGGAGATGAAATTGTGATAGGTCTTAATCCACGAGTAGAAGCTCGACCAGAGAAGGCTAAGACCAACAACTGAAAAATTATCAAGTCTCCTAAAAAACAGAAACCTCTTTTTTTACCCTAAAAAGTAGTCCTGTCTGGGAGCCGTGTGCTTCCCTGGCAATTCTCAGGGCACCAGAGGTTTGATCTGTAGGGTTGGCATCTTCTCCGAGTGCACCATCTCTATGGGCCACTTCCTCATTAAATGTAAAAGTTTATTAACATTGAAGAGATTACCTCCTTCTTCCTCTACTTTCAGAGCTCCTGGGAAATAAAGCTGCAAGTCAGCCTCCTCGGATGTGATGTGTAGAAAAAAATACCAATATTAACATTAAAGTGACTTAAAGGAAGCCAAAAACTAAGTATTGTGGATTTCCAGGAAAAATAAAGGCAATTTACACAACGAAGGGCCCCATGTCTTAATGTCAGACACTCCACCAAGTCACATCATACAAGAAGAAAATCTTCTCCTAGGTTCAACTTGCTCGAGAAAGGGGTAGACTTGAGTTCACAAGGGTAGAATTGTTCGAGATAGCATTTTATAGTATAAGGTCAAATATCAGGGGCTCATTTTAGCATAATGTCCAGAATTCTGAACTGTCCAAGTCACATGACTTGGTAAAAGAATTACTGGAATGTAATGGCAACGGCCATGACAAAGGCTAAGACTGATTTCTACTTCATATCATCAGTGGTCCAGATACTCCACAAACTAAATCTGAACGTGAGAACATGAGTGCGAGTTATGGTTCAAAGACCAAGTACAAGGTGAATTGAAGGTCCAGTGTTCTGATATCCTGTGGAAGACTCCATCCCCATTTCCCCCCTCTCCATATAAAGATAGACTTTAGGCTGTGTTCACAAATCGTCTATATAAAGCAATCATACAGCATACCTCCAATATGATGTATTTTACAGCTGTACAACAAACCAAAGACTTCAAAAAAAAAAAAGCTTTATCTAAAAACTTCTTATCCTGAAGTGGTCCTGATTTAAAGGGCAGTGCAGAAGGAAGCATCCGAATACATCTCGGTCTTTCCACAAGTAATATGAATCAAAAGAAAAAAATGGTGGCATCAATATATAGAGAATGAATAAACAAGGTCCTACTGTGTAGCACAGGGAACTACATTCAATATCCTGTGATAAACCATAATGGAAAAGAATATGAAAAAGAATGTATATGTATGTATAACTGAGTCACTTTGCTATACAGCAGTAATTAATACAACATTGTAATTCAACTATACATCAATAAAGAAATAGAAAAGAGAAAAAAACTGGAAAGGAGGAAAAATCCTTAAAGAATCTCATGTCATACTTGAAGCTGCAAATGAAGAAGAAATCTGGCTAATTCACTATTGTTATGGGAGAGGATACAGGTTTAAGCACTGAGAATGGATCTTATTCGTAGTTCTAAGTCAATCTCCTCTTCTAGCCTTGGTTTTAGCATCAGTGAAATGGGTGTGTGTGAGCAGGGTGGGTGGGTGAGTCCTCTCCTCTTTCTGTAAGGCACAGAATCAGAGGCCAAAGGAACGCTGAGAATCAGGAGCCCCTGATTCTGACCACCATCCAATCTCTGCCATACTATGTGATCCATGCGAGCACCAAAATGGCACCTTGGTTTCTGAGTCTGCAATAGCAGAATCTCCACTCATACACCATGATAGAGGAGGGTTTTTATAACGTGAATTAGCCACACACACACACACACACACACACACTCAATTCCATGTATATTCAGCATATGACTCACTTTTACAAATACTTCTTTTCTAGTAACAGATCTAAAAGCATGCTCATTAGCATGGCCACCTCTCACTGGGAAAGGAGTCACTTCAGGCTTCACTAAGTGGTGTAAAAGAATTGTTAGAGTTGAATAAGCACAGAGCTGTAACATGCCCATTTAAAATATTTTTAACAGAATTTTTGTAAAATGTCAAATGACATCCACATTTAAAATTTAATGCAGCTATAATCAAAAGCCTAGAGGAAATTTTAATCTGTGTGTGTCAACAAACATAACTTCTATATTTATCTATTTAAAACAACAACACTGTTAGAGCCAGAAAGTTTTGTTAAAAAAAATTTTTTTTAAGGAAGCATTTGTCTTAACAGAGATTAAAACTTATGATAAGCCTACACAAATGAAATCAGTGTTATACTAGCATAGAAATAGGCAGACCAATCCTTGGCGAAAATAGAGTCCAGAAACAGACCTGAGTATACATGAGAATTAGAACTTAATAAAGGTGACATTTCAAATTAGTGGGGAAATAAACACATGGGAACAATACGCTAGCCATTTGGAGACAAAATTTAGAGTGCCGCCTCGTGTTAAACACGAAAGTAAATCTAAGTGGATTAAACAGTTATTTGTAAAAAGCAAAATTATAAAGGAGCTAGTAGAAAAATTAGGAAGTTATATAATTTACCTAATCCTTTCAACCCCAAAACCTAAACAGAACATCATAAGACAAAAATATTTCTGTAACACATACAGAAAAGGCAAATGACAAATTAGGACAAATTAGGAAAAATATCTGTCATAATTATTTAGATATATTCAGATTCTTGGTAGCTAATAAGTTTTTATAAATTAATCAGAGAACATCCCACTAGAAAAATGGGCAAGGGAAGTGAAAAGGAATGTCACAGAAGGAAAAATGAAAAGGACCAAAAGGCCTTTATAGATCTATAAATGGTCAAACCAATTAGGAATCATATGCAAATTAAAACAGTAATGAGATGTTATTTTCCACTTGCCAAATTGATAAAGATTAAGAAAAAATTAAGAGGGCAGGGAAACAGATACTATCCCTTTTCTAAAGGGAGTACTAACCTCTCTGGAGGACTTCAATAATATGTATCAAAGTATTTGAAAATGTGCATATTTTTAACCCAGTAATTTAATTTCTAGAAATTAATCCCAAGGAAATAATCATAAATGTGCAAAAAAAAAAAATCCAAGGGCGTTTTTATAGTCTTGAAAAACTGGGAAATAAGTGAAGTGACCAGCAATAGGGTAAACTATATTAGGTCCATAAAGTGGAACACTATGCAAACATTAAAACTATTATTGGAGAAGAATATTTAATGGCATGGAAAGATACGCCTCCTCAGATGACTAAAGCAGATTGCATAATAACATAGACAATGAGCCCACTTTTATTTTTTAAAAACACAAAGCAGAAGTCTAGAAGGATGTGATACACATCCAAATTTTTAATGATGATATCTGGTTGACAGAATTGTGAAGATTCTTAAATTTCTTTCTCTTACTTGTCTATATTTTCAAAATTTCCTACAATGAACATGTATTACTTTTGATGTAGCAGAAAGCAGCAAAAGCTGTTAAAAGAAACAAACGGAAAATCTCTATTTCTTTGGGAAAAAATAATATCCTGAGCAATAGGCGTAATAGCTTTCCTGGATGTTAATGTGCCTCTTTGATCTAAAGTTTAACTGTCTGTAAACAAGGTTGTCTGTTAACTGTTCTTTCACAAATTCCTGGGAGAAGCTTGTAACTGTAGTTAACTTTGCAATGCAAACGCCACTCCTAATATCTGTTCTCCATTCTTAGGACACAGGTCTGCACTGATGGATTTTACGGAGCCTAGTTTCATAACTGTGACTGAGAATTTTGCCATTTTTCTTCTGCTCTCTTTTTCATTGATCTTATGGCTGAAACCCATTAGCTGTGCCATCAGAGCAGACGCTGTAATTTTCAAAATGTATCTATCCGTAACTGCAAGGCTATACTTTAAAAGTTAACCATGGTTATCTCTGCATAGAAATGAAGTGTGTCATTTTTCTTTTCTTTTTTACATAGGCGTGCTTTTCAATGCGTCTACAGTGAGAATGTTACAATTGTCATAGGATATTTTTTTTTTCCTTTCTGAAGAAAAAGACAATAGAAATACACCAAAATATTAACAAGGTGGTTTTTTAGGATGGGAGTATACTTTCTTTTAAAAACTATTTCCACATGTTCTACCATAATCATTTAACACTCTACGACAGAAAATGTCTTGATATTTACTTTTGAAAACATGAAAATATTGAGGCCTGGGACAGACTCTAAGACTATATAACTGAAGTAGGAATCCCTGAGACCAGGTTGGATTCTGTCTGTATGGATCCTGTTCCAAACTTTGCATATGCTTGGTGGCTATTCTACTTTGGAAGAAGTGGTCCCTTGGGTGTTGCAGGCTTGTTGAGTACATCTTTGGGGACACCAGAGTGTACTGTTTTAGGAAAGTTGATCACACATACTTGAAATTGAAAATTTCTCTGGACACCTCTCTCTGTGGATAGAGGCCAAAGTAAAGGCAAGCACTTCTAGCCCAGAAATCTCTGTGAACATGGGGAGTTAAGGAAAAACCACTTTTCTTCTTCTAAGGATTGATTGGTTTGCACCGTCCCAGCTGGAACTCACCAGGCACACATCCTCCTTTGCATCGAGCCATTGCATTTGTTGGCACTAAGGGGTCTGTCAGCATTTCATTATAACCTCCTATTGTCAGGGGTTTAGAATTCAGCCATAAAAACTTGCACTGAGCTGGAACTTGGCACATACTGCTACCGCCAGGAAGTGAAGTTTGTATGTGAAATTGAAAAAACATCTGTTTGGCCATTTTTGAAGTGGTGTGAGAGCAAAAACAGTAAAGATGCAGGTTTTTGATACTCTGCGTTGGCCGTCATGCAAGTCAACTTGACTGAGAGGTTTGACTTTATTTCTTTTTAACGTCTCTGGCAAGTGATTGCTCCATGGCATGGCCCAGCCACATCAGACTAGTTTAGAAAATAAAATGAAAAATCAGAGAAGGGTGTTTTCAGACACAAGCAACTGAACTGATGAAATGGTATCCCCCTGAGCTTTTTAATTTTTTTTATTTAAAACAATTTTTTTTTGTATTTCCCAGAGAATTTGAGACTTAGCTGGGTAGAAATACAGGTCACGTGCTATTGTAATGAACTCCATAGGGTATTCAGTATTTTTGCAGTAGGGGATTTTATTGTAATGAATGCACTGTTTGGAATTCCATTCCCAGTCTGCAATTCCTTCAGACCATTCCTCAGAAAAGGAAGGTGAAAGGGGTCTCAGAGACCCAGTAGGAAACAAGAGGACATTCTCTGCTGTGTTTCCCACTCCCTCTGGGCAGGGCACTTTCCTCTTTCTATTTTGTGTATGCTCTCTCTTGTTTTAATGGGTGACTTGAAGACAGGGTGTTACTATTTTTCTTGTGGCAGTGGGACTGACTGATCAAGAAAGGATAGTGGAAGGAAGTTGTCACTTGCTGGAGTGGGAAGGGTCCCTTTCTACCGAATGAATTATCTAGCAAGTAACATCAAGCCATCCACACCAGATGGGCAATTTCATTCATCCATTCACTCTCTCTCTGTCTCTCTCTTTCTCTCTGTCTCTCCACCCACACCCCACCCACTCCTTCCTGTCTTTTTTTTCCTCTCTCCCTCACCCATCACCACACTAAGCACCATATTGTTATATTAACCATGTTTGATCTACAAAAATGAGAATTTCACATGGTTCAACCATGTTTATATGATTGAACATATGAAATTATACATTTTGGAAATAAAAAGAGGTGGTTTCATACGGCTCAGCCTAATAATGTGTTATAAAGACATGAAATATTTTTAATATTATTGAATAATTTAAAAACATGATATCCTGAATCTGATGACATATGATCTAGCCACATTTTTACTGTTTATTGGCAATGAACCCTTGAGTAAGTCATTTAATAACCCTTCATATCTTAGAAGGGAAAATGATGAGGATACTAGTATAATAAATTATATTAATAAATATATAAACATGTAAATTATATACATAATAAGTTATTATGATGATTATATCCATATTATATGGTTGTGAGGATCTGATTGGACTCTATGTGTGAACATGCTTTTTAAGCTGTAAGGTGGAACGTGACTGTAAATTACTCTTACTGTTGTGACCTTTATCATGTGACATTATTTATGCAATGGCTCTTTTGCCCTTGTGTCACTTGCAGGGGCTATTGAAGATGTGGTCCCTTCTGCACGTAGGGTACCCTCTCCCCAAGGTTGCATGGGAGAAACCTCTCCAAGGTCTCAGCCACAGAAAAATCAGGTTTCTCTTGAGCGGCTGCTACTACTACTACAACTATTGCTACTACTAATAATGTGTGGACATAAAATTTTATAACAAATAGCGCTTGTCTCTTTGCTTTACCATCTTGTAAGCTTCCGAACCAAAGTAATGACTCCCTTCAGTAGACCAAACGGCATCCATACTAACCCTTGGATTCATCTAATTTTCTGATACATGTTTTTTTCTTTTATCTGTTTCTTATAGTTTCTATTTTACACTTTCATACTGCCCATCTGACTATTAATATTCCCCCAGAACATTTTTGGAACAAGAGAAGGTAAAAACAAGTAAGTAAGTAAATAAATAAATAAATGAAGCAAGCAACAGTTTGTTTTCCTCAGTCCCTCTGATCTCATTGATCTAATTGGCCATCTGACAGGACACCATGAAGAACTCATGTCTTTGCAGCAATGAGATTTTAGTTGTCCTGGGAGAACCAACCTCTGCTGCTTAGCTACTATATCTTCACCGCACTTAGTAGAGTGTTGAGTGTAATGAATTGAACAGATAACCCAGAAGTAACACCTGGATGTGTGTCCCCAGGGAACCACAGGCCCAAAGGCTGAGAGCGGTGGCCTCCAGACCCTTGGCACCACTTCCCGAGCTGTGGCAGAAATGGCCCTGACTCACCCTTGTTCCTGGCACGAGGGAACCACTCTGGGCAGCAGAGCCTTGCAACAAGGTACAGCATTTCAAGGACACTCCACTCAATCACTCAGGCTCTCCACGGTGGCTTCTCCCCCAGCCTGAAATATTCCCTAAGTAGCCTCATCTTCTGTGAGGCTCCTGGGTTCATTGTGCAAGGTCCCAGCTTAGCCCCCAAAGCCACCCAAACGAGTTTTCGTAACTTTCTAGAACGTCTAGCTTGCTGCTAGCCCACAGATTAGGACTAAGAGCTTCTGTCCCCATATATTACACTGTCACCGGCAGTCAAGTTCCGTCTCTCTGGAGGTACATAAGGGAGGGGAGAGCCATGTAACAAAGTGAAAAGGGAGATGGTGTGTTACACAGAATAACCTGAAGTCATCAACTCTGTGTCCAGATTCTTGTCCTGCTCCATTCTAGCTGTGTGATCTTGCACAAGTCAGTTAACTGCTGGGTACCTAAACTTCCTTGCCTATACTGACCTCAGAGAATTCTTGTGAAGAGTAAATAAAACACTACATCTGAAAGTGCCTAATGAAGAGTACACAGAATGTTAACTGAATTGGAATCTTAATTCCTTGCTCTCATCTACACAAGCCACATCTGTTGTTTCCCTGTAAAAAGGGAATCGTTTCACTCCTTTTCTCTCCCTTGAAAGGCTTTGAGTAACCAGATGAGCCCAAGTCCACTAAAGGAAAAGTACAAAAGGCAGGAAAGGACCACTCCTCAGTGTGTCAGTGAGATGTTGGAATGCCACTCTACCTCAAAAGGCTGAAGAGTAAAACCCAGGGACAGAGAGACAGGGAGAGCTGGAGGGATGGACAGGGCACTTACTTCCATAAGGGGAGCCTGTGGGGGAGCCGTTTAGAAATCCTGGAGATCCTGGGACACCCAGGTTGGCCATGGGGACGTTGCTGTAGCCGTTCATACTGTTACTGGAGGTGCTGTAGTTGGACTGCTGAGGCGTAGAGCTGGAAGAGTAGCCCCGCGGAGAGATGCTGCTTGTGTTGCGGATGTATCCTGGACAACAGAGAAAGCCCAGATAAATGAACCTGTACACACACAGACACACACAGACACAGACACACACAGCACAGACCAAATATGGCAGCATAGGTCCATGTGGCCCCCAGTCTATAGAATTCCAAGTTGACTGTGGGCTGTAGTGGAAAAGCCTGCAGTCTGTCTTCACACTTTTTATGCCTTCCCGTCTCTTCCCCATCTCGCACAAAACCATATCCCTGCAATTCCCCCCTTCCTCGTCTTTCCCACTGGCAGTCAACGTCTCCACCTCACACCAAGGAGTGAATGACTAACAGCAGTGTGCAGTGACACCTCCCAAATCCTACTTCATGTAACGCTAGAGCCCTCCGAGATACTGATGGGTGTCACTGAGAAAAGCGTTCTGTGGTCAAATAAAGCTTGGCAGATGGTGCGTACCGTAGCATACTGAAGATTCGTATATGAAGGGCCTGGAGAATAAATAAACTGGTTTAACTTTGCTAACCTAGTGTTTCCCAAATTTAACATAACATAGCGTCTTTTCTGGGTGTGATGGGGAAAAGGCATCCTAATAACATTTCCAGAGGTGCTAGTACTCTGACGATCACAGCTATAGAAGTCAAGTTGTTACCATGCCCTGCTGTGTGGGGTGGGAACATTTTCATTTAAAATGCATTGACGGGCTTCCCTGGTGGCGCAGTGGCTGAGAGTCCGCCTGCCAGTGCAGGGGACACGGGTTCATGCCCCGGTCCGGGAAGATCCCACGTGCTGCGGAGTGGCTGGGCCCGTGGGCCATGGCCACTGAGCCTGCATGTCCGGAGCCTGTGCTCTGCAACAGGAGAGGCCACAACAGTGAGAGGCCCGCGTGCCCCTCACAAAAAACAAACAAACAAACAAACAAACAAATAAAATGCATTGATAAGTTCATCTAAATGGGCTGTTCTTTCGAAATAATGCCATTTGCAGCAACATGGATAACACCAGAGCTTATCATACTAAGTGAAGTAAGTTGGAAAGACAAAGACAAATACCATATGATATCACTTATATGTGGAATCTAAAATATGGCACAAATGAACCAATCTGGGAAACAGAAAGAGACTCACAGACATAGAGAACAGACTTGTGGTCACCAAGGTGGAGGGGAAGTAGGGGAAGGGATGGATTGGGAGTTTGGGGCTAGCAGATGTAAACTATTTTATATAGGATGGATAAACAACAAGGTCCTACTATAGAGCACATGGAACTATATCCAATCTCCTGGGATAAACCATAATGGAAAAGAATATGAAAAAGAAAGAATGTACACATGTGTATAACTGAGTCATTTTTCTGTACAGCAGAAATTAATGCAACATTGTAAATCAACTACACTTCAATTAAAAAAAAAAAGTTAAAAAAATAAATCAATGGGCTGTTCTTTGACCAAAGACTTGGAAGCATCAGCAATTGAATGCACGGAGATCCAATCCAGAGTGGGATGAGTCCTCCCCATACTTCTGAAACCCCAGCACAGAGACCTCACCTAATCTATCCTGAAATAACCCACATAGGATAACTGTCTCTAAAGCTATTTAAGAAATGACCCAAATTTAGGGGGAAAAAAAGGTAATAATATGTCCCACCCATATTTCTGTAAGAAGAACTCACCCTGAGCATGAGACTGAGGAATTCCCTTGCAGTGGATGATAGAATTAGAAATAAAACTATCCCAAGGTTAGGTACATCAGCAGAAACATTTAGTCCTTTTAAAAAATGATTTATGATAAATTTAGCACCTTAATAAAATCAACCTCGATGACAAAAACCTTTACTCAATATGCTTTACATGTAAAAGCACTGTTAACTGTGTTGCTATATTTATATATTTGTATACATTTGCATATATATATATATATATATATGAGATAATACACAAATAGAAGTTACCAAACAAATCTAAGCCATTCACCCTTGGCACTAGGAATTTGGGTGCAATTAACAATAATAGCAATAACTCAGCTTCTTTCCATTATTCAGTTTGATGATCACAATAGCAGAAGTGTAGATTTTATTCAAATAATACCTGTAAATCTAGTTTTAGTAATCCTAAACTCTTCTAAATTCACAATACTTAATCTTATTCTTAAATGTTTCCAGTTAAAGGATTCTGCCAGGTACCTAAAGAGCTTAAAGTCTAACAATACACCTAATGTTGAGATAGATAATCCAATGATTGCATTGCTTATCTGGGACACACTCTTTTTTTTTTTTTTTTTTTTGCGGTATGCGGGCCTCTCACTGTTGTGGCCTCTCCCGTTACGGAGCACAGGCTCCGGACGCGCAGGCTCAGCGGCCACGGCTCACGGGCCCAGCCGCTCCGCGGCACGTGGGATCCTCCCGGACCGGGGCACGAACCCGCGTCCCCTGCATCGGCAGGCGGACCCTCAACCACTGCGCCACCACGGAAGCCCTGGGACACACTCTTTTGATGGCATAGGAATCAAGCTTTAACTCCTTCCACTCCAGCAGAACCAGCCTTTTAAATGTATAAGACGTTTGCCTTTTGACTCTGAGCAAGGTAGTACCTTGATTGTTTCCCTGTGTTGACTCTGAGATGCTGACCCCAAGCTGGCTGCCGTAGGAATTGATGCCCATCATGCCACTGTGAGCCGGAGAGCTGGAGAGAGCTGGGATCTGGCTGGGATTCCTGGGGACACTGTACAGGGCTTCAGCGATGTCTGCGGCACGCTTCAAAATGATGTCCTACAAAGTGGCAGGTTGAGGTGAGTGTTTTTATCGAGCAATAAGAGATAGACCCAAGAGAGTGCAAAATGCGAGCACCTCACCTGGTTATTGTGTGGCGTCCCGTAGAGCGCCTCCACCAGATCTGCAGCTCTTTTCAACAGCATTTCCTAGAAAAAGAAAAGAAAGCGTGGGACATAAGCAAAGGTAAAACCCAAAATGGCCAACACAAAGGAAAATTACATATAAAAATTGAAAGTCCAGGCACCCCCCTAACATGTAAGTAACTCGCCAAGAGGTCCTATATTTGGTTTGACAGGTAGAATAGAATCACACGCATGAACCCCCCTATAAATGCGTATCTACGTGAAATACTTCTCAATAAAAGGGCTCCATAAATAGCTTGGCTACCTCAACAAAACAGAACCACATTAAGGGTAAAGTTGGCTAAAATTAATAACGTCATGGGGGTTCCATTAAAAACTACTTACAGACCATTCCATTAAAAAAATCTGGTATTCTAATTAACCAAACAGTCTCAAAATGATTGATTGACCTGAGTTTAGCTGCTTGCCAAGGAGTTGTCCAGAGTACTGAAATTATCTTGGCAATGTCTTCTGCAAAATTTTACTCTAATAAAGATGAATTCTTTCAGTAATATTTCCCCCTGTTCACTTTAACCAGAGAGAATTAGTAACCAGTAATCCCTTTCCTCTCATTTTGTCTTTTCCACCTTCTGTTTTTAACGGCCTTTTAAATTGCTATTAACCTACTTTCCAGATATCATCTAATTTAATGGTGGGGCTGGGGATTTTTCCAAGAGGAAAATAAAGGTGTGATGCAGAAGCAACTGCGGTACTTGAATTTCACTCACACTACAGAAAAGAGAACATGGCATTTTATAATGTATATGCTTAAAATGTAAATAAAAATGTTAAAATTTCATAATTTCTCATTAATTAATACCTAATAAATTGACGTATTTTTAAATAAAGAAAGCTAAAATAATGGGCCAGATTCACTATATAATTTTTGTGAGCAAGTTCATTTGAAACTGATACATTTCATAGAAATGATATATGGATGTGTTTTCACTTCCTTAAATATCTGTGCACGTACTAGGGCTTCAGTGAATACTTGATTGTGGATTACTATGTCCCTGTAATTACAGGTAAACAAAATTACGTTTAAATACAAAGGAATGGGAACTTATACTTTTAAGCAATTATACAGTTATTTATTTTCATAAAGTTGGCAATGTTTTATAAGCTGAATAATTGTAGTGTGTTTGTTTTATAGGCCCAAATTTTCAGATTTCATATTTCCTCAGAGATTGATCATAACATATTTCACAGTTAGTAGATATTTTATGCGCATCTTGTATCTCCGGCTTAGCCAAATTTCAATGCCTAATTTAATTTTAAAGAGACTTAAGTCGCTAGATTTATCTGAGTTTGCTGAAATTCTCCAAGAAGGTTTTCACATGTCATTTTCCAAAGCATCTTACCTTAGCTAATCTCTCAGGATCTCCAGGATGCCTTGGGATGACTTTCTGCAGTCTCTGAAAGCCATAGTCTATGGTGGGTTCATTTAATGCTGAAAAACAAAAGTCTTCTTTTTGAGTATATAAACTGGCCATAAAGCAAAGCTTCTAATTAAGTCTGCCATGGGTAATAGAAAGGTCTCCAACGTTCAGGATTATTATAATTATTTTATCATTTCTGCCTTAAGTACACACACTTATCATTCTCTGCTCACTCTCGAATAATCAGAAACATTACACAGTCAACCATATCCCATCCCAGCTTCTTAGGAAGACGATAAAGTACCTTTACATGTTTTTCCCATCTTCCCTCTTTGCCTTCTTCCCCAGTATGCCTTCATCATCTAGTAGTTCTTCTCCTAAACGTCACTTTTTCTTAATTATGCTCTTAAATATTTACGTTCATACATATATAAACCTTCTGTGAGTTTATTCTCATAAAACCCTCTATGCATAATAGACTTTCAGAATTTTCAATTATGTTTTGTTACACATACGTTCACTTCATGTCAGGCTTCACCAGATACTGCCAAGTTCCACAGGAGCAGAATTCACGCTTACTTTGTTTTGCCACTGTGTTCTCATTGTTGGAGACAGAGCCTGGCACATAACAGGCACTTAGTGTCAGCAATTGTAAACTGAATGAGTGAGGGAATGAATGAATGATCTATTTTGGCATTTCTACTGCGCTAAAGAGTTTGGGGGGTTGATTCCTTTATCCTTTGTCCGTCTTTCCTCTCCTCCTTTACTTTAAAAAAATTTGTTGCTTATATTTTATGGTTTTAAAATTAATGCACGATCAAAGTAAAGAAAAAAGATATAAAGGGTAAAATAATCATCACCTGCACTCCCATTAGGCAGCAGTAAACACAGGAGGGTGTATTTCCTTTTTAATCTTACTTTTTGCATTATGTTTTATAAATATTTGTTTCTTTTATTTGAACTCTCAAAGCAACACCTTTAAAGAAATTATTGAACTGTTAAAATATAGAAGCAAAAATAAAATCATCCATAATCTCACAATTTTAGAGATGATGTGGGTTGACATTTTTGCTTATACCCTCCAAGATTTTTTTTTTTTTTGCAGTACGCGGGCCTCTCACTGTTGTGGCCTCTCCCGTTGCGGAGCACAGGCTCCGGACGCTCACGGGGCCAGCTGCTCCGCGGCATGTGGGATCTTCCTGGGCCGGGGCACGAACCTGTGTCCCCTGCATCGGCAGGCGGACTCTCAACCACTGCGCCACCAGGGAAGCCCACCCTCCAAGATTTAAACACACACACATACTTAAAATTATTCAGAGCATACTATTCATACCATTACATAACCTACTTTTTATCCATTTAAAAATATATCAAATTTTCCCCCAGGTTATTAAATATTCTTTTATAACATTATTTAAAATTCCTGCATATTTTTCCATGACATGGTCTGTAATTTATTTAAATGGCTTCCTAATGTTTGGCATTTAACGTGGTCCTAATTTCTCATTATTATAAAAATCAGAGCAAAAATTATCCTTTGTGCATAACTTTAATTCTTTCAACTGGAAAATTCTAAGAATTACCAGAGCAAAAATTATGATTTATATTTAAGGCCTTTCATACATACTGTCAGACCAGTCCTCAGAAGAACATATAAATTTATACTCCCTCCAGCAAGGCATGTGGTCCTTTTAACTTACATTTCTTTATTCATCAGAGAGGCTGACGTTTTTTCTTACACTTGCTGATCATTTTAATTTTTTCTTTTATGAACAGCTTATAATACTTTCTGCACTCTTTTCTATTGAGAATTAGGCCTTTTTTTTTACTTGTAAAAATACTTTACATATTAATACTTTTAACACTCTGTCACCATGTCACAACATTATGTCCAAATTTGTCCTTAGGGTACAGGTAGAAAGACCATCCCAACTCCAAGATCTGGCAACACACACACACACACACACACACACACACACACACACACGGTGGGGGGGTGTTGCATATACATACATACATATATATAAATGAATTCTTTAGGTCCACCAGTAAAATGTGTACTGTTCATCGTACAGGTAATAAGATTTTTGGTTTTCATTTTTTGCTATGTATTTCACTTTTTGTTGATTTTATTGTGAATATGATTACTCCCTCATCATATTTTCTAAGAGTTTTACTAGCACCTAGAAACACTTTGGTTGATATGTGTCTGCACAGGCAGTGTGTGTGAGGGTAGTGTGTGGTAGTATATACTATAGTCATTAAGAGAATCAGCTTTAGAGTCAAGTAGATCTTGGGTTTAAATTCCAGCTCCGCCATTAACTTCTGTGAGCTTCTGTTTAAAATCCATCTCATGGGTTTGCTGTCAAAATTAAATGAAACAATGTATAGCATGCCCCCAGCACAGTTCTTTGCAGGTAAAAGATCTTAACCAATAGTAGTTGTCTCTTATTTTGTAACCAAACCCCTGACAGATGTACTTATTTTTTCTGTTCATTCTTAGGCTTGTACATTCAGAGCATCTATATGTGATGATCATTTTGTCTCCTTTTGATAAGTATATTAATTCCGTTTAGTTCTCTGAATCCCATTCTTGTATTGGCTAAAACTTCCCAAAAAGTGTCTGAAAAGAGGACGATAGGGCCTCCCTGGTGGCGCAAGTGGTTGAGAGTCCGCCTGCCGATGCAGGGGATACGGGTTCGTGCCCCGGTCTGGGAGGATCCCATATGCCGCGGAGCGGCTGGGCCCTTGAGCCATGGCCGCTGAGCCTACGCGTCCGGAGCCTGTGCGTCCGGAGCCTGTGCTCCACAACGGGGGAGGCCACAACAGTGAGAGGCCCGCATACCGCAAAAAAAAAAAAAAAAAAAAAAAAAAAAGAGGATGATAGTGGATATTCTTGCTTTTTTTCCTTTAAAGTGGGAATGACACTAACACTTCAGCACCAAATGTGACGTTGGCTATTTGAGATAGATATTAGTTATCATGTTCTGATAAGGGCTTTTATCAGGACTTCTTAGAATTTTAGGAAATTACAGTCATATGAATTTTCTCCCTGGACTAATTTAAATTGTATTTTAGAGTAGATTTCTCAATATTTCACAATTAATCCTTGACTCATGGATGTGGTATATAATTTGCTTAGTATACTTCTGAATACAATTTGTTAATGTTTTCTTATGATTGCTGGTGGGAGGATGAAATCAATTACATTACTGAGAATAGTGCCTGGCACATTTTAAGCCCTCAGCAAGCGTCTGTTACTATTATTGTTGCCGGGCATTTGTGTGCCCATGTTAATAACTGGGACAGCATGCATGGTGTTGTCGGCTTCTGAATTTTTATTGTATACCAGCTTTGAAAAAATAAATTGAGAAGCTTTCTATATTGTATCCTATGCACTATAAAACTTATATTGCATGGATATTATCTCTTGACTCAAAGTTTGAAAGAACCCCTGTGAAACTGCTCTTGTCAAAAGTCACCAATAACATCTTAGCCAAACCAAGAGGAAATTTTCCATTCTTATCTTAAACTCAAGTTAGCATCTGACCCTGGAAAAACTCTCCTGCTGGAAATACTTCCACTCATTGGCTTTCCTGAATGCACACTGGCCTGTTTCACCCCCGCCGCTCCACTCAGGCAACCTCAACCTACGTTGAGGACTGCTCTTCCTCTGTCTGATGCTTCTTGTTGCCAAGGCAGTCTTCTGCTTGCCTATACATTCTTCCTCAGCAACCTCATTAGTGCCCCCAGGATTCCCATGTCAGGCTACATGCTATGACAACTCTTTATTTCCAGTTCAGATAGCCTGCCCAAGATTCAGCCTTATTTATCCAAGTATTGGCTGGAAATGTCCACCTGGATGACCCATAGATTCCTGCCATTCAAGATACCCCAACCTCATGCTACTCACACTGAATAGCCATGAGCCATCAAGAAATCATGCATTTCATTAAGATTTTAACTGTTTTAGCATAGAATCTAATATAGTATTTGTTTAAAATTTCTACTCTCCTAGTTATGATGCTCCACACAGTCCCTCACCCCACACCAACTTTGTTACAACATTCTGAAGAGTCCTGTTTCTAATTTTGGCTTCCTTTAGTTCCAAAGAGAATATCCTAAAGTTTCTAGGTGATTGAGTATTAAACTCTTAATTATTTATTCTAATTAATTGCACTGGATTCAAAAAGGTGGCCTGCAGAATACCTGCCTTTTGAAATTTATTAAGTTTTTTGTGAATTCGTATTAGTCTTGTCTGTGTTCCCCGGGAAATGCTTTCAATGTATTATTTAATCTATCTTTTTTTTTTTTTTTTTTTTTTTTGCGGCACGTGGGCCTCTCACTGTTGTGGCCTCTCCCGTTGCGGAGCACAGGCTCCGGACGCGCAGGCTTAGTGGCCATGGCTCACGGGCCCAGCCGCTCCGCGGCATGTGGGATCTTCCCGGACCGGGGCACGAACCCGTGTCCCCTGCATCGGCAGGCGGACTCTCAACCACTGCGCCACCAGGGAAGCCCTAATCTATCTTTTGAACATATTATTTAGCATCTTTTATACATAATTGCTACTATAAATTTATCCTTCCCCATGTTCCTGGTATGTCTAATAGGTTTTTAATGTATATGTTTTTCTCCAGTGATTAGGAAGATGCACATCCTATTTTAATTTAAAATAGTCCCTCTGGCTTTCTATAAAAGTATTTTATTTTTCCTAATTTTTTGAGTCTATGGAGCCCGTCCACATATAAAAAAAACCTGTTGCTTACCCTTAATTTCCCCACCTCATTCTCTTTTTGTTGATGGTTCATCCTGTTCAGCTAATATTCCTATTATTAGATTTTCTATGATCTGTCCCTTTAAGACATTAATTTTCATGTTTATGTTAAGCTTTGTCATCGTATTAACAATAATTCAGATACTATATGTTTCACCGCTTTTTCTGCTGACCAGTGGGCCTGTGGTACCCTAACTTTTCCTTTCTTGCATTCCTCACTGATCAGTTCTCCAGCAGTCAGCTTACCTCAGTAGGAATAAGGACTGAATTCTGCTGGGGCCCCTGAAACAAGAGAACGTCTTTCTGTTTTCCCCACATATTAATGACAACGTCTCGGGACATGGAATTGTTGAGCGGACTCCTTCTACTCAAGATCTAGTTTCTGCTGTGTCGCTTGTTCTCACTCTGGGGGAGGATCTGGGAGGTTCTGTCAGGGTTTCCCCCATTATTTCCTGGCCCAGCTCTTCTTTTCCCACGAGCGGAATGTCACACATCCTCCAACACAACCCCATCTGCACACATCAGCACAATGGCACAAAATTTCTGGCATATTGATGAGACCAGCCTAGCTTCACGCACGAATACCAGATTTCCCTTATTTTTATGTTTTCTTGAAAATATTCTCCAATATATCCTGGGGATGGGGGCCGATTAAACACTTGTACTCAGATTACCATCTTACCCAGAAACACATGTAAGAATAGCTGTGTGTATAATTGGAATCATTCCGTAAACTGGTTTTTTTTTTCTCCACTTAGCACTATAATGTCAGCACTTTCTGAAGACTTTTTCTTTAATCGTAGGATTTTTAGTGGCTATAATACTCAATAATGAAAATGGTTACGATCTCTGTTAGAATGAAGGTTTTACCGTGTTACAGGCATTATGCTCACGCCTTTTACATATATTAGCTCATTCAACCCTCATTACAACCCTAAGACATGGATTTTATGCCCATTTTAAATGCACCTCCGGGCGGTAAAGGTGGGATCTGTACCCTGGATTCTATCATTTCAAGGCCTGTGCGCTTCATCTTTTCTGCTGTAGAGCCAGAGGCATCATTCCAAGCCCCCGCTAGATATGCCAGCAGCCCCCCCACCCCGGGCCAAAGGCTACCCCTCTGTCCTTCGCTACTGGACTGGAGCTGACCAAGGGCAGAGTGTTGAACGTGGCCATGCTACCCTCTGCTCCCACCCACCCACTCCCTGCACCGCCTTCCACCCCTCCCCAGGCTCCCTCTGCAGCTCCTAGCAAAGGGCAGATCAGACAGTGCAAGCCCTGCGCAGAACACTGAGGGGGAGAGAAGCCCCATTTGGTATCAATCAGCGAAGACCAACAGCGTCCCAGCGCTGCGGGGTGAGCAGACTTAGTGAGAAAATGGTCTAAATCCATCATAGCCTCGTCTTTTTTCAAATATGCACCATTTCATTACCTAAGATGCTGATTTTCTTACATGGAGAAAACGGAGATTTTAAATATGGGTATACTCACACTGTGCTGAGCATAAAGTACGGGCCTATCCCAGAAGGCAGAGAATCTAGCCACCCTCCCCAAGGTCCCCGCCGTCTCCATGACTGTCCTTGGCCCTTCTCTTCCACCTGCACGGGGAACAGGTTCTCGCTCCCTCTCACTAGAGCTCTAGCGGTCCACCCTCAGCCGCCACTAACCTCCTGATTCCTGGGTCCTTCCTGCTGCTCACAAAGGAATCTGCTAAAGCTGGGCTCTGATCGGCACACGTAATGCTTTCTCTCTCATAGACTTTATCACACGGTTGTACCCACTGTTGTCCCTGTTAGATGAAAACCCCCAGGACACAAGGGTGACGTCTGGTTCGTCTTGTCTGCCCTCCCCTCCTCGCTCCCCACCTAAGTCCGAAATAGCAGACTCTCCTGACCACACTGGGTTAGCAATTCACGTTTTAAACTGAATAAGCAAAACAGACATACTCATCTATTTCTCACATTGAGTGTTTTCTGGAGGCTCCTGCCAAACTTCACAGGCATAACCTGTGGATGGGTTCTGTGTGCATCCAAGATGAGAAAGACAGGGACACACACCGTCATGTATATCTATATGGACAGGGAATAATCACACGGGTGTGCCTGTGAACACACACGCGCACACACACACCATGCCACTTAAGTGCAATTGTGAAGTAAAAATCATGAAGTCCATACTGTTTACTCAACACCAAACTGTAAGAGGAAAAATCAGTCAGTCCCTCAAGGGTTCAGCCTTCAAGACATCAGGATTGCACTGGACAACTTTTACTCTGGTTCCAAACTCACGTCACATCAGACCAGTTGTTCGGCCTCACCTTGAGTCCCAACTTCCCCCCTCCCCCCTCCCTGGGTGTTCTCTGACTTTTCAGGCCTGGTGTGAGCCAAGTGTACCTCAATTAGCTAATGAGGTGCCCGAGACCAGCACCAAGACTGTCTCTAAGGGCCAACCAGATCATTAACTGCCATCATCAGTGTGAATTTACAGCCTCTGCTACCACATGGAGTGTGGGCATGGTGTGAAGTCCTGCCAACCCCTTGGCTGACGGGGACATAGAGAAATGCTGGCAAGGCAAAAACACAGTAAATTAAAAATATGCTTCAAGGTATAGGCTCTATTTATCTATGTCTTTCTTTAGTAACATTAAGGTAAAAGGTCATATCTCCACTGAAATATAATTTATATTTACCTTTTATTAAATAATTATGGCATGGCATGAAGTTAAATATTACAAAAGCTAATCAAGGGGGAATTCAATAGAGAAAACTCAGACATGAGAATTTCGCCTTTGCTATACATAGAATGTCTTAATCCTCCACTGGGAGTCATTTGGGTTTGCTTAAGGAGTTTAATAATACACATTTCAACTGCCACAGAATCTAAATCCCATTTGGATCAGCCTTGGAAAAACTTTCATCAATACCTTGAGATTTCATAATATTTCTCCTGAGAGCTTGGATCTTACGTGTCATTTCTTATTTTGATTGCAGGGATAATATATGAGGTTACTTACGTATCTTGGACCCAATGACTAGATATAAACTATAAGCAATGTGTGAAGGGTTCCCTTTATAAGTAAATAGTATTTAACTAAAAATATCTACTGGGAACCACTCATTTTTAAAAAGCTGGCTGTTGCTCAATATTAATTTTCCCAAAGCATTGGTGAGATGGATAAATTCTATATGATCATTTTTCCTTAAGAGGAGTCCCAGAGAGAAGATAATGCTTACCCCAGCTTATGCCTCTAGTTCTGTTTCCCAGAAATAGAGGGAACACTGGCTAACATGGAAAGGGGACTCCTGGTTAGAGTTCTGGTCAACCCTCAACAAAGACAGTGTTGACTTTGTAGGTAGGTGATCATTTCTGCCATTGACCAACAGAAGTACTTATCGCAAAGGTGGCAATATCAAGGGCCGATTGAGTTCCTTCACAGAAATTTGAGAGGAGACCAAGAAGAGGATGGGGTGAGGGCGATCTGGGTGTTCTGTCAGGCTGCCACTCTGGGATGTTGGCCTGGGTTGCAGCTTTCCTCACTAGTAAGTCTTCAGTTGGAGCCTAGGACATTGCAGCGTCTATGGGTGGCCATCAAGAGGCCGACAAAAGTCTAGAAGTCCGAGCCTAGTTGTGGGTCTGCAGCTACGTGCGTTTATCTGCAGCAAAGGATCTTCACTTCTATCACAGAGACCACGGGCCACTAAGGGGTCCAGGCCACAGAACTATAGAGGACCTCTCCAGTCCTAACTGTAAATTCCAACCTTTTCCAAGAATAAAGAAAGCAATGGAAAAAGAATCCTGCTCAAGAACACTAAAATCTATGTAATGTGACTGCCAGATCAGAAGATGGACTTTGATGTGCAGGCCGAGGAGAAAACATGCATGAGGAACACCTCTCCGCACAGCTCTGGTCAAAGACAGTTACTCTCTATTGACAGGACAGGAAGGATTAAAACAGCCTTGTTTGCCTGGGGAGGAATTTGCATGCACACCGACTAGCTCCTGCCCTCATGCCACCTTTAGGATGTCTCCATTCTGCTCTTCCCTCAGTGTCTGTGTCTTCAAAGTGCTTTGATCTTAACGTATTGATTCCTGTGAGGTCTGCCTTCTTTGTGCTATGATTTTGGTTCCTCTCTTTCTCTCCCAATCCTTCCAATTTTCTCATCTATTCATCTACCTTCTGCCATACTCCTCAGGTGTCCAAGATTCAAGGCTATGTTCGATTGGCATTATAATGCTCCCAAGTTAAATAGTTTCATAGCATTTGATGGTGTGGTGGAGATAAAGCTGGCCTTTTCCTGGGATGCCTTAATTCCTAACCCTGACCAATCACACCACCTTCAAGGGCAGGTGGACTTTGGTTTATGTCTCTGCAAAAACAAAAGGTTGGGCTAAATGGCCTCGAAGACCCCTTGTAAGCTCTTGCATTATATGATTCTAGGACTATTACTTATTTGGTGCAGTGAAATTCTTCCTTGAGAAGTGGAGATGGGTGGAGCTGAGGCCATGGGCTGTTGAATTAAGTTGTCTTTAACCTTTGCTACAGTGAAATCTCTCCCTACATCCATTTGTTTCAACGTAGCAAAGGTTCAGTGTCACCAATGTAAAAAAAAAAAGAACAAAGATAATATAGGAACACATTATAACGAGGTGGTACCTGCCTTTGTGGATACAGGAATGAGAACACGAGGTGAGAAATAGCAGTGCACAAGTGAAAGATTCGACGGGAGCCTTTGATATTTAATTTTAAATGAAATATTAATTTAATATTTAATTACGCTTTGGTTTCAAGAAAAACTGCAGCAGCAAGACAGATTGTTTGAAGAAGGGAGTAATAAACATGGTTAAGGAGACAACTGTAAAAATTAAAGATAAATTTCAAGGGTAAATCTAAATGCCACCACGGAGCAGTTAGGAATACGCTCTGCTCTGTGTAATGTGCATTTAGAATATTACAGCTGAGACCTCCAGGCCATTAAGAGGCTGTGATGTCTCTAGTGAAACAACAGCTCCCTATTCTGGGGTCTCCAACGGAGACATCCTTCCTCAGACTCAGCCGAATGATGGATCCAAATTTTACAGGCAGTGGGAGTTTTAACTTCAGTAAAGCTACAGGCTACCAGGAGGGCTCTTCATGCAACCTGTTTCTAGTGCAAACCGGGAACAACTGGTACTTGGGCCCCTTTATGATATCCGAATTGGGTATGTTTAACTAAAAATCAGATTCATTTCTTAAATGAGATTTTTTTTTCAGGATAATGCTGTAAGAGAAAAAAAGAAGAAATGTGAACTGGGTGAGCTATTAACAGTTGCCACCCAGCGTGCACATCTGTGCAGTGCGGCTCAGTGGAAGCGGGACCCCATGCCCTGTGCCCAGCCTCGGGGAGGAGGCTGTGCAGGGCATGATGTGGGCGGCAGGGCTGTGGAAACATCTAGGCCTCCCATTTCTCCTCCCAAGTGCTGCCTGGTTTTGGCCATTTTCTTGTTGATTAATGCTTTCGCCCAAATAATGAACAGGGAAATCAAATGCAATTGTTTGTGCTAAAGGACTTGAGGACACGGGGAGGGGAGATCAGCTCGGTGCTTTGTGACCACCTAGAGGGGTGGGATAGGGAGGGTGGGAGGGAGATGCAAGAGGGAAGAGATACGGGGATATATGTATATGTACAACTGATTCACTTTGTTATACAGCAGAAATAAACACACCGTTGAAAAGCAATTATACTCCAATAAAGATGTTAAAAAAAAAAAAAAGTAAAACATAAGAATTGTTCTGGGAAGGAGGTGAGTTGACGTGGATCCTTTGGCTTCTACTTGTTTCTACATAGCCAGGGTGTTTTGTCAGCTTCTAAGTTCAGTGCACACCTTGGGAAGCAGCTCCTGAGCCTGCACCTGGGCCGGCTGGGCCCTGTCGGCCTCTCCTTTGAAAACCTGTTTCCCCTTCAACCCACTTGCAAACAGCACCCACGCTCTCGGGCTGCCTTGGCCTTCTCTGTCACCTAAAAACCCTGATTTCTAATCTCGACCCAGATATGAAAGGTGTGATATAGTGGGTCTTTCAAGAAGAAGCCACCTTTTACAGAAGAGAAGGCATGCAAAACAAAGTCCACCCTTGATCAAACAGCAGTGAGGAAGGAATACCAAGAACTCATCCCAGGAACTCTGTATCCCACAGCCAAACACTTAGAATAGTAAATTTTGCTCATATTTGTATATTCCTATACAAAATACATTTGCATATCTATGTAATTTCATCCTCCCAGTAAGATAGGTATCTTCCTATTTTTTAGGTTAGAAAACTAAGGTGAAGAATAGGTGATTTGCTGGAAAGTTCAGACTCAAATTCAGGCCTCTAAACTCTGCATCACTGACTGTCTTCCATTCCAATGCTAAGTTTTCTCAAGTTTAATAACAAAGTGGAGTTCATACTTTTTTGCCTTCTGCAATTTCAGTTATTCATGAAGAGGATAATTTCTATGACTTCTAGGGAATTCAAAGCACTTCATGGGCTCTAAGCCTACATATCACACTGAAATAGAAATAGCCATTTAGCAATCTGGAACACCAGGGTACGGGTAAGGCCATCCTCTGAGCCCCCTCCATGCTCACTGGCCAGGCCTGTCTCCCGTGTACTTCCTCAGAGTAACAGCCAGAGAGCCAAGGCCACTGGCATTTGCCAAGTAAAACTCCGGATGAAGCCAAATAATGGCCTTAGCGTAATTTCTTCGAAGAAGCTATACACTATTGGTAAGTAGCACAGTTCAGTGGTTAAGAGCACAACTCTGGGATAAGACGGCTATGTTTGGACCTAGCTTGGTGGCCTTAGGCAGCAGGATTCTCATCTATAAAGCTGAGATACGAATGGAACCATTAACATGGGAAAAGGTGGTGATTATATGAGCTCAAAAGACAGAGCCTGGCCCTACGTGCTCAATAGACGACAGACGTGATCACTGAAGTACTAGAATCATTTTTTTTTCTTATAAGTTCTGTCCAAACTTAACCAGCAATCAAATGTGAAACCCAGACTCTGCAAAAGGTCATATAGGAAGATACTGAAAAGCTGTGCACATTTACTCCCATACCCTCAGTGACCTGCCATCCACTCACGCATCATGATTTTTCACTGGTTTCTGTGGATGGTACAGATTTTACAATTGTAGACGGTGGAAATCCTACCCGCAAATGCCTTGTTCCAGACTTTCTCTCCCTGCATCCTCAAGACAGACAAGAAGTACACTGAACAATCAATAACCATGGTCCCATTGGGTGCCCCTACCAGGATTATATTTCTGCACTGCCAGTTTTTTGTAGAAAAGTCTGCAAGGGGTGTAGGGGATCTCTTCCCCACTAAGCCTCGGCTGGTACCATCTCTAGGTCTCAGACCAGATAGAGGAAATGGGACCTTTCCTGATGAGCTGGATTCTGGTGTGGATCTCTTGACGCTGCAGCAGCAGGCTGCACTTTAGCAAATCGTGGTTGGAGGAAAACATACCTGCAAAGTCACATGTGTGAAGAAAACGTGTTGCTTTTCAGAGCCCTGATGTTGTTTATGTTGTACTTGGCAGCAACAACTGTGGGAAGCTGATTACTGCATCTTGTCTAATTATACCAGGTAAAATTCCATTTAACAGGCTTGGGTTTATTGTGGTGGTGCATCCTTGGATACAGGAACCATCAACAGTTGGACCATGAACCATAAGATGTGTGTGGTGGGGTGGCGGCTGAGGGAGGGGAGGTTTTCTGGAGGCTGCCATCCTACCTCCTGCTTTTTGAGTCTCTTTCCAGAAGATTCCACGTACGAGTAAATACTATTGCGTTCGTGGTGTAAATGACTCAGTCTCAAAAGAACTGCCCCATGTTGTCGAACACTTTACAAGCCAGGAAGTCACTGCAGCAGCCTGATGAGCAGGACTCAGGTTTCCCAAACTCATTTGTTTGTTTAAAACACAGATTCTCAGACCCTCCCAGAAGAGTACAATTCGATATGTCTGGAGCGGGGCCCAGCATGATTCTTATCCTCAGCCAAACTCGGGAAGCATCTATGGGTCATAGTATAATTAGCACCAGAGCTTTACAGATGAAGAAAATGAGGCTCAGAGAGGTTAGGTGACTTGACAAAAGGACAAACAAGACGTGGATGACACAGCCCACATCCAAAAGCAGGTCTTGTGGCTGAGTCCGCTGTCCCTCCTCTTAGATCCCATCCCGGAATCTCACTCCATCCCCACTAAAACCCTCTAGGTTCAGGGTTTCCCTTTCCTCTGGCATCAATGTGATATTTCCCACCTCACCACGGAGCTGAGTGTTGTGTCTCAGCCTTCGGTGGTCTCTGAAGCATCTTCCTGTAGTAGCACTGGCTGGGACTGGAGGAGCTGATTCCCAAGGGACTCACAACGTGTGGCTCTGAGGCCAGGCTGGCTGGAACGCCTCACAGGGAAAAGGCCACCACGATCCTGCAGGCTCCCTGGAGGAGGCCCCAGCCCCATCTTCAGTCACCGGGCGAAGCCACTGCCTTTCCAGCTGTTGGTCTAAGATTCCCAGTGGGTTGTAAATTAGCTTTACATGTTAGTGGCTGCTAGCTGAGTGGACCAGAAAGGAGACCACCCATCCACTTCCTGTGGTGTCTGGTCCTCTCTCTGGATAACATCAGCCGCTTGCCTCCACCAACCTGAGTCGCATTTGGCCCAGGAACCTCAAAGTGGAAGTTTTTAGGGAGAGTGGCCAGGCTCCTGAGCCATCCTGGACCGCGTTTGTATTTCTGTTTTCTTCTCTGACTGCAAAAGCGTACACGCCTGCGTCCCCACTCTCCTCACCCCTAACTGCCTCCCGAGGTCCTTCCTTCTCAAAGGCGAGAAGGATGAAGTTTCACTGCTTCATATGGAAATACTTTCTTTGTACCTAAAGAATCAAGACTGCCGGTGTGTGCTGTTTCCGTATTTAAATGTGTGATGCTAATTTCTTATAGATTTTCTTCATTTAATTTTGAGTTTAAAATTACTTCATTTTGTTAGAAAATAATAAATATAAGTAAAGAAAATGAAAAAAATTAAATAATAATATCAACATCCAGAAGCCGCCATTGTTAACACCTTGGTATGCAGGCTTTCATACCTTGGGTTTTTTAATGCAACTACTCTTTTTCATATATATATATATGTGTATGTATATATATATACACATAATACATATATATATATACACATACATATATATATATATACACATACATACATATACATATATATATAATTGGACCATACTGGACATACTGTTTTTAAGCTTTTTTTAAAAAAAAATCACCAACATCTTTCATGTAACTAAATATCCATCCACAGCATTACTTTTAATATCTAAAATGTGTTTCAGTATAAGGATGTTTTGTTATTTATTTAATGAGTTCCCTAATGGACACTAAGAATGCTTTTAATTTTTCACGATTATGAACAGTGCTCCAATGAACAACCTTCAGGCAAACTTAATTATTTCCCAAGTATACATTCCTAAAAGTAGAATTGTTGGGTTAAAGGGTACACACACTTTTTTAAGGCTAGTACCATTAGGGTACTCTCCTGAAGCCATCTACCTTCCTATAGCAGGATGTTAGAAAGTCCCCACTTTCTTCTAATTTTGTCATCCTAGGCATTTTCATTTGTTTAAAAAAAACTTTGCCAACTTGATAGGGAAAAAAATGTTATCCTGTAGTTGCCTTAATTTGCTTTTATTTGATTATCAATGTGGTTGGGATTTTTAAAAACATGTTTATTGCTTGATTATATTCCTTCCTGAATTAATTCCTGATGCTCCTTGCTAGCTTTTTAAAATTAATCTTTATTGGAGTATAGGTGCTTCACAACGTTGTGTTAGTTTCTGCTGTACAGCAGAGTGAGTCAGCTACATGTATACACAGATCCCCTCTTTTTTGAATTTCCTTCCCATTTAGGTCACCACAGAGCACTGAGAAGTGTTCCCTGTGCTATACAGCAGGTTCTCATTAATTACCTATTTTATACATAGTAGTGTATATATGTCAATCCCAATCTCCCAGTTCATCCCACCCTCCCTCCCCCCACCCAGTACCTTGCTAGCTTTTATTTGGGGGGGGGGTTCTGCTTAATTTATAAGATATCTAATGTTCACCTGGTTATCCACAATGTATAACATAATGGCTGACAAAGAGTAGGCATAAAATGAAGTTTGCTGAACAAATGAATGAATCTTTTTATATGTAAGATAATATGTCATATGTAACAAATACGTTCCCAGTTAGTCCTTTTCCTTTTGATTTAATGAGGGAAACTTAGACATGCAAAAATTTTCTTTTTATGTTATCACATATTTATGCTTGGTGGTTTCTGTCTTTGGGATCAAGATTAGCAAGGCTCAATTATAATAATTTTTTAAATGCCTACATTTTTAATTAAAAATATTTAATTCAAATATGTTTCAGTTTATGATATGAAATTAGATATCTAACCTTTTTTTTTAATGCTTAACTAGTTGGCCCAACACCGTTTGTTACACATTCCATATTTTCCACACTGACTTGAGATGTCTCCTCACCCATACAGATACTTCTGTATTTATACTATTCGTGTGTACAAAAACTGTTTATTTTTAAGTGTTCTCTCCTGTTGCATGACACTTCTATATGTTCCTGCAAAACCCCATATTCTTCTAATTATTGAAACTTAAAATAGGTTTTAAAGTCTGGTAGGGTGAGGCCCTCTCATTTTTCAAAATGCGGGGTCCTACTTTAGCACCTTTACTCTTACAGGTGGACTTTTGTAAAGTTCCCCCTAACATTTTGTTGGTACTTTGATTGGCATTGTGTTAAATTTATTCATTAATCGACAGCTTTACAATATTAAATCTTCCCACCTCCCCACCAGCTGGAAGTATTCTGTCCTTCCTCTGAACTCCCTTAGCACTTTATACCTTTTTAAAAGTCACTTTTCTAAGCTCTACCCACCCAATTTCTCAAACCTGAAACCCGAGAGTCGTCCCCTCCCCTTCCTTCCCCAACCTTCACCCCATCCAATCAATCATCAAGTCCCGTCAATGTTACCTCCTAAATTTCATCCACTTCTGCCTGTCCCCACCACCAGCACTCTAGTCCAAGCTGCCATCATTTCTGGCTGGGGCCACCACACTGGCCCCCAACTGACCTCCCTAGCTTCCAAGCCATTCTCACTGCTGCAGCCAGAATACTCTTTTAAAAGGCAAATCTGATCATGGCACTCCCAGCTTTAACTATTCCAACAGCTCCCCATGGCACTTGGGATAGAGCCAAACAAGCAGCCTCAACCCTCTCTTCCAGCTTGAACCCAACTCTCTTTAACATTCTTTCTTCCTTGTTCATAGTTGCCATCAAATATATCCCATGTTCTTTCCTACCACAGGGCCTTTGCACATACTGTTTCATGTGTTTGAACTGTCCTTAACCTTCCCTATCATTTTAAGATTCCTCTGACATATATCCCCAGCATCCTATACAACTCGTCACATTTGTAATTCCTTGTTCAAGTCAGCCTCCGTGATGTTAACAGTAATAGCAATGATAATATTAATAATATACACCTTTTGAATAATAAGATACAGTTGCTCTCTATTTCAAATGCTTTACATGCAGAGGTGCTCTAGACCTGGTGTGTACCAGCTCATGAGAGCAGGTTGTTAAATTTTCAGGAATGCTGTAAGCTAGCTGATGTCATACTGGTAGCTTGAAATCAGCCATGGCGAGAGTACCTGCACCATGGAAATCAGCAAATGCTACAAACCAATGCTCCCCCACCCCTTTTCCCTGGAGAGTTGGCTGTTAAACCTTTACCGGCACACCACTGTTGCCATGCACTGTATTAGTCCTCATCACAGGTCTGGAAGGTAGGTAGCCCATTTTCTAGATGGGGAAACTAAGAGGTTAAGTCACTCCTACAAGATTTAAAACTATGTAGAGGCCAGCCAAGCTGTGCATCCAGCCAGTCTGACCCCAGAGCATGAGCAGTTCATGTTTATTTCACTATATCATAACGTTGAGGAAGGAAGGTTCCCCCTGGTCTGACTGGTCTGCAGCATCCCCAGCACAGAGCACAGGGCTGAGCAGAATGGGCACTTTCAACTGATATTTGCTTCAGGAATAAGTCAACGATGTCTCAGCACATCAGGAAAACAGAACTATTTGCCGACACTGCATTGCTAAACAGAAGTCACCAGACAGGATGGCCAGAGCCCTGAGTCCTTGTTCTGACTCCACACTGAATTCAATGGGCAAGTCATTTCTCCCTGGGTCTCAGTTTTCTCACCTGCAACACAGGGAGTCTGACCAGATGCTCTTCGATGTCTCATTATCTTTAAAATTTCTGGATTTACATGTAACATAACATCTATTATTTTTACTGTTATGTGGGCTCCTTTTTTTTAAAAATCAGGCTTATCCCCACCTCTCAGGCTGTCATCTGTTCTCTACCTGAGACACTTGCCCCCAATTCATTGACTGCTGGGTGCTATTCTAGCTAACGCTGGTGAACCAAACAGAAGACACAGCCCCGAGGAGGTCCAGGGACAGAGGAAATGTGAATGGAGAGGACAGGAGGTCAGAAAGATAAGGACGGAGGCAGACAGATTTCCACACCTGCAATACATGTCTCTGCTCAATGCCCCTTCCTCAGAGAGACCCTCCCTCATTCTCTATCCCATCCTTGTCACTATCTGAAATTATATCATGTATGTTCTTGTTGTCTGTCTCCCCCTCTAGAATGCAAGCTTTATTAAGATGGGGGGCTTTATCTTGCCCACTTCTATATCTCAGAGCCCAGAGTGGTGCCAGCCCATGGTAGGCATGTAATAAATGCTCATTCAAATGACTCAAAAACTATGTCCCTTTGGAGCTAGAATAGTAAATATTTTATTGCAACTGCAATAGAGTCTTCCATAGAGCCACAAAAAAAGGTAACCCAACCAAGATGTGCCTATCGCAGAGAGAAAACCTCAGAGGCAAAATGTTAAATATATACCTAAAAATCACCCTCTTCCACCTACTCCTAACTGATATCTAACCTGACATTTACGCTTAAACAAGAACAGGAGGTTAAGCCCAAATGAGAAAGAATACACTATAATATTATTAGAAATTCATAATATGTCTGATATAGTTTCTTGATTTCTATATTTCTTTCTTTCCCCTTATCTTCTCTTCAAAATAACAATATTCTAGTTGATCTCCCTGCCCTCAGCTGTTCCCCTGACTAACTCAGTCTTTTTTTTTTTTTTTTTTTTTCTTCTTTTTGCGGTATGAGGGCCTCTCACTGTTGTGGCCTCTCCCGTTGCGGAGCACAGGCTCCGGATGCGCAGGCCCAGCGGCCATGGCTCACGGGCCCAGCCGCTCCGCGGCATATGGGATCCTCCCAGACCGGGGCACGAACCCGTATCCCCTGCATCGGCAGGCGAATTCTTAACCACTGCGCCACCAGGGAGGCCCTAACTCAGTCTTTATATATCAACAGCATTCGTTTTTCCTAAGATAACAGCTTTGAGTTACTCTCCCTCACATAGGAACCTTCAATGTCATCTTAGATCTTGCCAAATTAAGTCCTAGCTCCCATACAAGGCCTTTTTTTCATTTTTTAAAACAGTGGTAAAATACACATAACAAAATTTACTTTTTTTTTTTTTTTTTTTGTGGTATGCGGGCCTCTCACTGTTGCGGCCTTTCCTGTTGCGGAGCACAGGCTCCTGACGCGCAGGCTCAGCGGCCATGGCTCACGGGCCCAGCCGCTCCGCGGCATGTGGGATCTTCCCGGACCGGGGCACGAACCCGTGCCCCCTGCATCGGCAGGCGGACTCTCAACCACTGCGCCACCAGGGAAGCCCCAAAACTTACATTTTAACCCACTTCTAAATGGCAGTTCAGTAGTGTTAAGTACATTCACTTTGCTGTGCAGCCAACCTCCAGAACTTCTGCATCTTGCAAAACTAAAACTCCGTACCCATTAAACAACAATTGCCCCCATCCCCCCAGCTCTGGTAACCACCATGCGACTCTCTGTCTCTATAAACATGAACTTTACATCAGTTCTCCAGGCTTTACTTCATGTGACCCTGCTTTACGTCACTTCCGCAGGCTTTTTTTACGTCTATTCCCCAGGCTTTTCATCATGTGACCTTGTTTAATGTCACGTGACCCTGTTTTAGGCACCATACGGAAGTGTTTTTTTTTGTTTTTTTTTTTGCGGTACGCGGGCCTCTCACTGTTGCGGCCCCTCCCGTTGCGGAGTGCAGGCTCCTGAGGCGCAGGCTCAGCGGCCATGGCTCAGGGGCCCAGCCGCTCCGCGGCATGGGGATATTCCCGGACTGGGGCACGAACCGGTGTCCCCTGCATTGGCAGACGGACTCTCAACCACTGTGCCACCAGGGAAGCCCCATACAGAACTTTTTAGCTGTTTTATGGTTCCTTCCCTGCCATGCCTAGCTCATCTCAGCTAAGTTCTGGTATAAGTTCTACCTAAGTGGATCCCCACAGCTGTTGAACCAGCCTTCCCTCCTCCAGATACAAGCACACGTCACCCTTTGCACCTTTGCACGTAAGAGTCCCATAGTTGAAACTCTCTTCCTTTTTCTCTTTACCTATCCAAATCCTCCCCATCCTTAAAAATGGTCTTCAATTTCACCTCCTCCTTGAAACCTCATCTCACTACTCTAGTCCACATTAAGGTCACTCTTCCTGAAACGCGTACTCCATTCACTGGAAATACTAAACATTTTGAACACTCTAACTCTCCTGCTGTTCTGTGCAATATACCATTGCCTCTTCCAATAATTTCTAAATTTCCAAATAGGGACCATGTCTTCTATGTCATTGTCCCTTTAACCAGATGGAAAAAAGTAGTAGATACAATGTAGGCATTCAACAAATATTGAACCAATTAGATAATTTCTACTTTCATAAAATTTTAAAATCATTTGAATCACTCTGCAGCATCATTAGGCAACTTTCTTGAATCCTTTTCAAGAAAATTTAGTTATAGCCAGCAACTTTGTTGAATTTTTTAATCTGATTTGCTTGGATAAAAATCTATTCTAGCATGGTTCCAGCTGAATTAAATTCATAAGGATGGACTCCTGAAATGAGGTACCATGACCGTCTCCCAGACTGCAGAAATTGCTTACATAAAATACAAATTTAGAATCAGGTTCACATGTCCCCGTTCAATGCCTATCACCCAGTCCACACTTCCCACACCGGTAGAAAGACCTAGAAGAGTTAGAATGATTATAAAGTGTAAAGAGTAGGAACTAGAGCAAAGGTGAACCGGGAGCCAGTCTCCCTTGGCATCATTTTCTCACCCACCTGTGTAAATGAACCTCCCTGGAGCTCCTTTGCAGAACTGTTTGGATTTATAAGATAATGTCACTTCTACTACTCCAGGAATGTGCCGAGGAGGAGTCTGCACTCTGATGGCATGAGGAGTTATTAGCTGAGGAATGAACAGGCAGAGAAATAGAATACCTATTATACAAGTTATCATGGAGATACTGGGCACAGGAGCATCTCCTGCTGCTACCCCTCCCCCATCCAGGGCAAACTGGTGCACTCATGACACCCCAGATGCTTTGAATGCCCTGTCCCTGTGTCTCATGTGTTTCTCTCTCTCACCCTGGAAGTTCCTTTCAACCCAACCTGTGTACGCTTCCCTTCCTATCAGCCCAGCTCAAGCCCCTCTCACCTCCTGTGCCCACCCCGCCCCCATCCCTGTCATCATTCCCTTCCCTCGTTCCTACACTGCCATGACCTTGCAAATTGATTTGGCAATTTCTGTTACAAACTTAGCACTGTTACATATCTTTTTGTAACTTGTTCTGCTGCTTTTCTCATTATCACAGTAGAAAAATTGGAAATTACAGAAAAATAAAGAGAAAACTGTTAACATTGCATAACCCAGAGACAACCGTTATTCATCTTTGGCATGTTTCCAGTACTCTTCTATGGTTGTGTGTTATATAATTAGATTTTACATCCATAGATACTGTTGTCCTGGTTTTTTTTCACTTAGCATTATAGCATGTGTTCCCTTTTCCTGTGCCATTAAAAATAATTCAAATAAAATTTTTAAATAAATGATGACACTTGATCATTTAACCATTCTTCTATTATCCAGTATCTAGCCAGTTTCTAATTTTTCACAATTATAAACAGTACTGCAGTGAATATTTATCTTTTTTAAGGGATCCATGCCTGCAGTAACTTGTGGCTTACATGTCTTTTAATCCCAGTGCCCCACTTATAACAGGTACTCAGTAGTGTGTGTTCATGCTGCTGGCATTGCAGAATTACTAGTTTCCCCAGATCAAAACAATCTTTGGGGCAAAGAAAATCAGGGAAGCGAGTTGCCTTCGCCTACCTCACTCCATACAAGCATAGTCCCAAACACCACTTGGAGGCCATCAAAGAAGTTGTCCCCAATGATGATGACCATGGCTCCTCCAGTGGTCCAGCCTTCACTCGGGCTAATGGCTTTGATGCATGGAGTAGCTAAGAAGATAGGAAAGAAGAAGTCAGGATTGCCCTTTGGTGGTTGAAGTTTGGAGTTTGGGGGCTGGCTGCTCTTGAAAGCTCTTGGTCATCTCAGAAGTTCAAGTTGAGCTTTGCTGACTTACCCTCATTCCCTAGTTGGTTGTTGGTTTTCACCAGGTCATTAAAGCCTAATGAGTTGACCAGTATATATGAAAATGGCCAATTGTGCAAAAGGTGCTTTTAAAACTCTGTTGTTTTTCCCCATATTTTTATAAGTTGATCACACTACAAATGTGTAAATCCCTTTTCTCTCCCCACCTCCTCTGTCCTGAGATGTTAAGATCTACAAGGTCTGTTAATGTGCTAGAGAGAGAAGGAGAAAGTCTATCAGGGTTGAAGGTTTTTTTCAGCTCTATCAGGAGACAATTTCTAATCACTTTCCTAACGTTGTAGGAAGGATTTTCCCTCCTTCTTCCATATGTTCAAGGCCTCTGGACTTTACATCCCAACAGGAACCCAATATGGTTTTCAGGCCATAACTAAAGTCAATCCATCACTCCATTTCCAAAGTTGACAGGGTCAAAGGTGGAGGAGAACTTTGGCAGGACTCCAAAAACATGAACCCCCTTTGAACAGCCAGCCAATCACATCCAATCAGTCAAAAGAAACTGGATGGGTTCCTAGTTCTGAACCCTGGGATTTTCTTCTCCCCTTTCAGTGCCCACTGTGGGAGAATTAACACCACTCCAAATTCTTTACTGATTCAATCATTTTCTTTCAGTTCATTAATTCCTGTTTGAAACAATACAAGACACATTTTAAGGGCCAAGATGGGGTGGGGTCTGGTGGGCAGTATACAGCAAGACATCACACTAAAATAGAAGGCCCACTTAGCCATTCATTCTATATTACAAGAGTTGAGTTGTACACTAATGAGTTGAGGAGTGGGGAGAAAAGAATGTAGATGGGATTTACTTAGGTTTGTCAGTTATCTTCCTCCATAGACTTTATTTTCTTGGACAACTTGAAGTTTAACAGTTACCAGTATTTCTAATTACTTTAACGCACTTGGAAAACTACCCAGAGCAGACCATGATTTCTTCTTGTCCAAGCAAACAAAAATCAATTAGTGTCAGTTTCATTCTGCACATTGTTTTGTTTTGCCCACAATCTGTTTAAGGGCACATCTGACACTTATTCATACACGTCTGGCACGGTAATGTTCCTGTTTAACTAAGATGTCATAGGCCTACATTTGCCTGAAATGCCCCTCTAGCAAAAAAAGAAAAAAAAGAAAAACCCACAGAACTGAATGAAAGGGCCAGTGAGGCATGGGGGCCTGAACATTGGCTGTGAGATGTGTGGGGCTTACATGAAAGCAGGCAGAAGTCACTGTTTACAGCTGCATTTTTAAATCCACATGGTCTTGTGTACTTTCTCCACTCCTACTCAGAGACATCAATTTGAAATTCAAACAAGGAAATCTGTGAACATCATTTGTCTGCCAGGCTCAGCCTGGACAGCAGAGAGCCCTACCTTCCGATGGGTCCAGCCTTCTTGCTCTCCGCCCGTGCTTTGAGTTGTTATGAACAAACATGTTGTCGGAAACAGCCAGCACGTGTCCATCCACGTTCACCGTTGTTGACAAAACGACCTGCAGATTTCAAGGATAAGAGGTGGGGGGGGGTTGAGTTAATTTCTCAGAAAGTCGTAAAAGTTGCAAAATGCTTTTACCAGACTTCCATGTGGCTAACAAGAGACAGACCAGAACTTTGGGATGAGCCATGCTCCTGGCATCTCAACGGGTTAGCCTTTTCCTGTAACGATAGCAGAGCATCCTAGAAAGAGACACCGCCTTTCGCCCATGTGCTATCACGTATTTGTGCTCCAACTATGCCCAGGTGATGAAGTGTGGAAGCTGGCAATCTGACTGGCTGGTTCTAGGAACCTCATCTCCATCAAAGGACTTGGACGATCATTCCCAGGTGACCCTTCGGGCTGCAGTCAAGGAGCAGATTGTGTGTGGTCAGGAAGCTAAGACGGAAACACCAGCTGGGAGGTCATTTCTCAATTTTCAGGAATGGGTTCCTGAACATCTGATGTGTGCCAAAGTAATGCTGGGGTATGGACATGCTGCCTGATGTCCTGATGTACCTGGTGTCCCCCATGCTGGAGAGCAGCGGCGGAGATGCTCAGACCTTGGGTGAGAAGGTAAGGTTTCGGAATTCAGTGTTGAAAATGTAGGACATTTAGCATCTAACCAGACGAAAGGGAAGAGATGGGTGTGGAGTAGTGGAAGGGCATGATTTAAAGTCCAACAAAACGGAACTCAAATCCCATGCCTGCTACTTCCTAACTTAGAACCTTTGAAGAATTATACTTAACCTTTTCGGATGTCCACTTTCCTTATCTGTAAAACATACACAATGATGCCTATCTTGAGGACTGAATGAGATAAAATAAGGATAAAATGAGAAAATAAATGTAAAGCATTTATGGATGAGTTCCCATCCTAGGTGCCTCGCCCCTGCCTTGTTTGGCCAGTCCATAGGACAGAGGATATTACTCACTGAGCCCCTCCCACAGGGGAGGCTCCAGCAAGGGGGACTCAGGGGCTAGGTGACCACAAAAGTTACAAGGCATAGTCCCTACCCTCAGAGAGCTTACTTGCAGGTTGGAGAAACATGGCAAACAAGCAAAACAAGTAGCACACAGAATGAGGTCAGATTGAGTTCTATGTGTGTGCTGCAGATCAGGGTGCAGGAGAAGTTCAGGAGAAGTTCAAAGAGGTGGCGATCGGCCAAGGAACAGTGGGAAAGCACAGCAGAACTGCATTGACTTGGGCATATCCACCACCTACTTACTGACCCAGGAAGGTGAGTCATCCTAGAAACCAGTCTACTTGTTAGTTACACATGCCATTTTTTTTTTGAGAAAGGAACTTGTTACATACATATTCATGTATATGTATAGGCCTGAGGAAAGGCATTGAATAGATATGTAATGAAGAGCTGTGTTTAAAAATGGCTCTTCCTGTCCACTCCCAAATGAAATTCACTGATATGCTACTTGGAAATTTTCTGCCATCCCTTCCTTACTTATTAAACAATGTGGGGACAAACCTTGACCCTGCCTTACTTCTTAACATGAAAGAAGATTCACTCCACAGCACTTAAAGTTTTTTTTTTTTACTATGAATTATTTCAAGCAAACAAAATAAATAGAATGACCCCCCCCTTTTAAAGTGAAATTTACATGCATTGAAATGTACAAATCTTAGCTGCACAATTTTGACAAACTGGATACAGCTAGGTAATCCACGCCATATCACAGTATAGAACATTTCTATCTCCCCGGAAAGTTACCTGGTGCCCCTTTTCAGTCCACCCTACCCTCTACCCCTTGCCAAGGCAACACTCTCCTGAATTTTTTTAACCTTAAATAGGATTTCAGATGGTATCTCTAAAAGGAATTTTTATATATATTGTAATATAATAAGGGTTTGGGAGAACCCCTAAACTCATGAGTCCACAAAGTATTTCACCTAGCCTGGTGCCATGGCATAACAGTGGCATACAGGAATTTTTACATGGACATAAATGGCTGTGCTTACCAACTCAAAAGCATTCCCTGAGCTCCTGGTATGTATTGGGTATTATTATGTCAGGCCCTGGAGATTCTAAGACCACAGAACACTGTGTTCCTGGTTGGCTAGTGTCTCTCCCACACCTCAGCTCCTCACTTGTGAAGGCACCACCGATTCAGTGTCCCTGCCTCCCTGTGACACCAGAATGAACTTAAAGGAAACTCCGTTGTCATTCAGAAAATTGTATCAGTGTAATTGCTCACAAGTCAGGGATGCAGCCTGTCTAGCGCCAGGTCTGTTTTCAATTGTGTCCATGTTAACGTGGTAAGAGTCTGGGGAAAGGCCTTCCAGAAAGTTCCTATCCTGCGGTGGCAACCATAAGACAGAGACATCCATCACTCCCTGCAAGGGCAGGAGGCACAAGCTCTTATCAGGGCCTCTCAGCAGAGCACAGGATGGAATCATAGTCAAAGGGAGAGAGGGGTTAAGATGAACATGAAAGCTGAAAGCAATCACCTCTGTTTCTGCTTATCCGCAGAAAATAATAGGACAAAGCGGAGTAAAAAAAGAGGAATCGGATCGCTTTTGTAAATTGTGTGCGTGAATGGATTTTCAGAGACATAGCTGTTAAGATGCAGGGGTGGCAAAGAAGGTAGGCTCCAAAATCACTCTTAGTCTTTGTAACTGGAAGGATGCTGATTTCATCACATTATTCAGGTAAGACCAAAGAAAGAGTATGTCTTAGTTTATATGCATAAAATACCACATCCACTCCTCAGCTTAATACTTGCTGTTCCCTTGATCAGGAACACTGTTCCCATCCTTCAACACACACGTTAAAAAAAAAAAAAAAAAAGACATAGCTGTCATCCCTGGAAAAAACCAAAAACGAGAGGGCGCTTCAGGCTTTAACTGCTAACGAGCTGTGCTAGGCGCAGGAGGGGAACCTCAACCTGTGTGAAGATGATGCGGATGTGAAGAGCGTTCTCTCCGAGACCACGTTAATTCATTCCACAAGCTCCGTGTTATACTGTACTTGAACGCTCCTCGTGCATTCCTGCCACAAAATATGGGGCTTTCTTGAGCCAGCTGATTTCATCATTGTCCATTTGGGTGGAGTGAGACTTGGTTCCAAAGAGAACATTTCCCGAATGACATACCCTGATGGTTCAGATGCACTTCATTATTTTCTATTAACAATGGAAATAAATTTTAATCTCTTGCTGGCTAGCGCTGGCCTCTCATGACAGCAAGGGAATTAACCTGAATTATTTCAGTGTCTGCAAAATTTATTACAAGATTTTAAATTATGTCCAAATGTATGTGCGTGTGCCTGTATATATATAGATACGAGGCAAGTTCCCGTTTTTAATATTCCAAATATCTTAGACTTTGAGGGATCTAAGAGAGCCTGCCAATTTAACTGAATTTATAAAATGTAAAGGATTTGATACACAAACTCCACCACATGAAACCAGACATGTTTGGTGGTGGTTCTTTTTTTTTTTAGGAATGGTTGTTTTTCTTATACATGGAGACACACACAAATACTGACTTTTCCATACACTCACTCTCCTTCTGGAAGAGTGAGCTACATTATGGAGGTGAAGATCCATTTGGTACATTCAAAGCTTCGAGTTTAACTTCCTTCACTGTTTTCTGATGAACGATGACAACACTGATATTATTCTATTCAGAGAAGTTAACGTTTCTGAATGTTTGAAGACTGAAGGAAGTGGACTGTGCATTCCAGCATCGTCTCCCTCCCAGGCCTTCCCCTTCCACAAGCCAACTTCTTTCCCCCAGTGAGTATTTCCTGGGTCACGAAGGCTGACCTTTTCCATCTGGAATCAATCAGTCAACCCCTGACAACTTCCTGAAACACCTCACTCCATTTCCTGTTCTCTCCCCCTTCTCTCTTTCCCCCTGGTTTGCTTCACTCTTCAAAACTGCAGGCCACAGCAGCTTAATGTTAGAGGGTCAGACACAGTGAGACTCCAAAACACTACACAAGGACACCTCTGACCTTCAAAAATCTTTACATCTTAGCTAAACAAATCAAGGTCAACATTTCTTACCATTACCTTGTTAACTATTTGTAGGCATCTTTGCCAACGATCTTCTGATCACAGACTCATCAATACCATACCGCTTGTTCTCCTAAGATCATAAACTGATCTGTTTTAGAAGTAGTGAATTTAGTATTGACAAAATACCATTCGTATTTTAGTATTTGAGGTACCTGAAACTAAAAATCTCGAGTATTATAATAAACATATGGAGAATATTCCATCCAAAAGGACTTCTCTGTCTCATCGGTGTCTCCTATCACCTAAACCTGACACCTAGTCTTCTATACAGCTGTCAGACTCTCTTGGCACTGCCATTCTGCTGGCACAGCCCGAAAGGATGCCAGTTAGGAATACAGATGTCCATAATTTGTGTGGGATGGACCCCCAGCTTTTGCTGTTGACCCTGGTGACAGCTTTCATTTGTTTCTCAAAGTGGGTGTATCTGTATTTCAGCTCAAAGCTCCAGTAGGAGAGTCTGCAGATCTGAAACCTAAGCCATTGTAGACTAGAGCTCTCCTCAACTGGTACGCTCCAACTCAACACAAAAGCAACAACCAGTTATATTCACGCAAATATCATTTACGACACGGTAGCTTTCATTCAAGGTGTCAAGAAAGAGAAGTAAGGATCTATTGAAATTGCTTGCATTATTTTAAGTGAAAGTAGTTTTTCACGTTTTGCCACTCCTCATTTTGTTTAGTGTGATCTCTAATTTTTGGTGAGGCCAGATCAATAAACGCAGACCAACTGGTGCATGACAGTGTAGGTTCCATTTTGAATCATCCAATTAAACGGCAGTTTTAGCTGATTATACAGAAGTAGAAACATGAGTAAAAAGTTTGTATTTCCCCTTGAAAAATACAAGAAAGTTTTAAGAACAAAAGCTACAACTGTGTGAGCAGTCCACTCAAAGTACTCAAGAAAACGGATTGGCTTTCTCAAATTATATTTTCCTTCTCATTACCCAAAAGCACTCCCATGTCCCCCACTCTAATAATTTATACAAAGCAGGAGCTGAGTTGTAAAGAGCTCTTTCCTGCCTATAAAAGGCCACAGTGGGAGTTACCCTTTAGGTGGACACATCCGTTAATCTGCCTGTACAACTAATTTTCCAGTAGAGGAGCTGTTTCTTTGGCATCAGAATGACAGCACGTGGCAGGAGGACTTCTACCACCCTGATTGATTCCCACCATCTCTCCAAAATGTCTATGGCTCTTTGGAACATCACATTTAAGAAAAAAAATCCATCCTTCTCAAAGCTCTAACCGTATGACTTAGTTGAATCAGAGGAATGACCAGCTTGGATGCTACTCCCAGCCAGGCTTTCTCAGCTCATACCCAGGTGTTCCTACAAAGACCCTAAGTGTCATACAGGAGGGTAAAAGAAAAAGAGAAGTCAAAATGAAAAAGGTGTGGAATGACTAAATGATCTGCTCTTTGAAACAGGCGAGAATCCCAGTGTCTGTACTTGCTAGAGAATAATCACACTGGTTGGAAACCTCCCTGTATGGATCAGAGTCGTTGCTTTGAAAACACACCCAATTCTACCATTAGTCAGACACATTTCCCCTCCATTTCAATGAGGATCATGTACCTTCTAACTGCAGATGGAGCGTTTGGTAGTTTAATCTCAGTTAAGTTACAATAGGTAGCATTTATAGCCCACTCGACGTGGAAGACTCTGATACCTACTTACAAACATGCGTACACCAAGCTAAATAAAATGGCCTCGAAAATCCCTGTTATTTTGCCAAGTATGGAAAAAATTCTTTATGACATTTTACATCTGGAAATGGACTTAAATTCATGATGTGCTTTTCCCTTATAACTGTTCGGTTGCTATATATGTTATTTCAGCTTTCCCAAAGCATAACTATTATGTGGGATTTTATTTTCCACCTGTGGAAGGAGGAAAGAAACACAGAGACCCCTAAAGGGACAGAGAAAATCAAGACAGACTTCTGGTTGTGGTGGGCAGTCAGGTTTGGAGTCCATATCGTGAGAAGAAATACTCCATTGATGTTTTTAAACACTGGCGAGTTCTCACATTCGACAAGGGGAATCTGATGAAACAATTAGCCTAAGCCTCCGTAATTCAACCCAGGCAAAGAACAAACAAATTGGCTACTGCAAATTGTTTCTCCCTACCTCTTTATTCTTGGCACACATTACATTTCCAAGCCAGATTGAAAGCCCGGATTTTTCTTTGTTACTAGACTTCAGAGTCTCCAAAATTACCTTTAAACACCTACCTACCCCGTAAGTATGGATTTTGTCATCCTTTTTTTTTTAAAAAAAAATTCCCAGCATTCTTAGCAATCGCTGGTGTTTCATATTCCCCAAGGTTACATTTTCTGTTCAGTTGAGTATCAAGTAGCAAACGAGAGAACGCAAAGTTGATTGCTGCTGAGACAGATGTGGGGCGTTCTGGAGTTGCTCACAGCAAGGGAGGGGGCTGTAGCATTAATGACGTAAGTCCCGAGGAGATACATTCGTAAGTCACCAGACAGCGCTGTGTTTCAGTGAGTCAGAGTTATTTTGTGATCTTCCAGGCACCATGCCACATGCAATGGAAGCCTACAGAAAACACTGTCACTACCTCAAGGCGTTTACCATGCAACTTTTTTTTTTTTTTTTTTTTTGGTGGTACGCGGGGCCTCTCACTATTGTGGCCTCTCCCGTTGCGGAGCACAGGCTCCGGACGCGCAGGCTCAGCGGCCATGGCTCACGGGCCCAGCTGCTCCGCGGCATGTGGGATCTCCCCGGACCGGGGCACGAACCCGCGTCCCCTGCATCGGCAGGCGGACGCTCAACCACTGCGCCACCAGGGAAACCCCCTAGCATGCAACTTTTAAAGCAGAACAAACACTACACATAATCAGGAGATATTACTATGTGGTAATACATAATTGAGGGCTGAATTATGTGGCCACTGTATCCTCTAGGAGTCCAAAGGTAAGAAAATTAACCCGAACTGAAGGCAGTAACAAACAGTTTTATCAAGGAAATGAGATTTGAGATAGGGCCTTGAAGAGTTGAAAAACTTTTATCATACAACTCAAGGGTACCAAAATGATTATTCTGGCAATAAAAAAAAATTCTAACTGGTGTAAGTGGAGCAGTATGCCAAAGGGCATGTCTGCTGGCATATTTTGGCAAGTTTGGCTTAGGATGGACACCTTTTAGAGCTTGTTTTTAAAAAACTAGTTGAATAGGTACAGAAATCAAGTGGCAATTTTTTTATCCTGCCTTTTAGGTCATCAGGAAGCCCAAAGGTCATTGACCTGCTTTACAACCAAATTTCTCTTCATCTCAAAGGCCAGTGATGCTTGCTACCATCTACCCTACATCATTTTATTCCATTGAGGGCAATGCTTGTCCCATCTGAAACGTATGCCAAGAGGGATGGTTATGGTCCAGGGCAGTATTTTACTAGCAAACATTTTGAGGCTCACAGGGGAGCCTTAACACATTCGATGCCATTCTTGATTTGGCTGGGCCATTCTCTTTCACCAAACTCTGTCCCTAGGGACCTCGTGAATCACCTGTCATGCGTCAAAACCCAGGAGCACGTAGGCCCCATAAGCAGCTTAAGAATCTATGCACTCTGATTGTGAAACTAAGAAAGCTTTGCTTTCCAGGAAGTTCTGCATCTGATGGTCCTGGAACATGTTCAAGGGTAGGTTTTAGTGCCCAAATTTGAGTCTCTTAAAATGGTGGAGCATTTAGGGTTTGTTTCCACCTAACTGAAATCTGACATATCCTTTCCCAAGGGTTATATAGGCAACTACCTGCTTTTGTGTCTCTCCTTTTCTCCTACAAATAATTCAAAACACAGTTCCTGTGTGAGTTGGTCAAAATTCTTAAACCCTAATTCTTGTCCCCCATGTAAGATAGCAAAAGTAGGGGGTGATGGGGGTGGGCAGAGGGTATACTGTCCAACAGGCAAGAGCTTGAAGTTACCCACAGAAAGCTTTTCCCAAGCTTAAAGCATTAGACTGGGCAGAAGATCCTCAGGCCTTCAGAGGTTTTCTTCTGACTCCAAAGAGATAATTACTATTTCTTTTGTGTGTGTGTGTGGTACGCGGGCCTCTCACTGCCGTGGCCTCTCCCGTCGTGGAGCGCAGGCTCAGCAGCCACGGCTCACGGGCCCAGCCGCTCTGCGGCATGTGGGATCCTCCCGGACCGGGGCACGAACCCATGTCCCCTGCATCGGCAGGCCGACTCTCAACCACTGTGCCACCAGGGAAGCCCCAATAATTACTATTTCTTAATTTGGACTCGCTGGTTTGTGCTATCACCAGATAATGGACCCATCTGTTGATCAGAGACGCCATAAGTCAAGTGCTTTTCATTCTGTGCTTTAAAAGTGTGGCTCAGTAGCCCAGCAACCTTCACACGGTGGGTGAGATCACAGAGCACCTGGGGTGGATCTTGAACTGAGAGACTTGAACTGAAGAAACCTGCAGGCAGCTGGAGCTGTATTAAATCTTTACCATTTGGAGTTAATTTAAACTCTCGTTTCCCTCTTCACGGGTGTGAGAGAAATAGTCACCATTCTTTTTATTTAAGGAAAATAGATGGTGATGCCATTAAAACGTTTTATGTAAGAGCTGGGGTTTAAGAAGTCATACGGGTTTGTTGGATGGAGCTTGGCCCCGTTCCAAGGCATGAGTAGCCCTGCCCTTTGCTTTCGCATCGTTTAGTCAAATAGACGAATGGCCGCCACCCAGCTGTGTGGACTAGGGGCCCTGCCATCCACGTGAACTTCTCCGTTGTTTTGGTGCGGTGGTCGCCTCCAGCACGTTGCAGTAACAGGCTGTAGGCCTCCCACGTTATCCAACGACCCTGATGACGTCAGTCCGTCCTCACACGCCTCACTTCGTTTCTCCGTTCTGATGGAGGAGATCTTGGTGTCTTCCCACCACCGTGCATGTCTGCTTTCTTCCTCAGAGGTCTGTGAGACCTGCTAGGTGTGTCCTTGCAAAGGACACCAACCCCTCCCTCACCTCCTCCAGGACCCCCCTCGAAAGGCCCTTCTAGCAGGCCCCTCCTGGGGTTGTACACAGATCTCTGTAATCAAACAGGAATCAATTCAGCACTGATGTCTCTCCCAATCTGACCCTGGAAATGACTTTTCTTTCACCTGAAAGCATGTATGCACCCCTCCACACCTCCTGAATTCTTATCTTTTGAAGCAAAGCATGGCGAGAACTGTTGACGTATCTCCATTCTCTCCCCGACACAGCTGTATAACAAAATGATTACTTTGGTGGACCTCATCTAAAAAGGGAATCGTTAGGGGTGAACTTGAGACACCCGTGAGTCACTCAGAAACGTTCAGCAAATGCTAGGAAGAATCTGTATCCCAACAACAAGAAAGCTACACGTTGGAATGAAGGAATTCATTTTAAATGATTCTAGGGTTGGAGATTCAAGGCACCTGCTACCAACTCCAGAAAGAGTAATGTAGCAGTTGGTGCAGCCCATGTGATGGGAAATACTGCAGTCTTCTGCAGTGGTCAGGTCTGTTTAAAACAGTCCTTTTGAGGCAGGGTGGGGTGGGGGAATTGTTAAGGCCTCTCAGCTTCCCAGTCTCCAGTACGTGATCTGCTGACATGTGTCCTATTATAGCTGATGCTGTGGAAAACTCTGAAAGCTATTGGGAAGAGCATCCACACTTGCTATTATTACAATGGCAGGTAGCACTGGGCTCCCATACCATCTGTACCTGACCACACCGCTGAGTCCCAGCAGGTAATACAAGGACGACGGGCACCAGGGCCCCTGTGCCTCCAGTCAGTTCACTTGAAGACCTCAGAAAAGCAGAGCTAAGCTATGTAAATCACTCATTTATCTCACTTTCCTCATCTCCCCACTAGGATATAAGTCCCACAAGGGTGAGGAATTTTCTCTTTTGCTTGCTGATATATCTGCAGCACCTAGGATACTGCCTGGCTCACAGAATTTCCTCGATAGTACTGGTGGGTGAATGAATCAGTGAATGAGGGCATCTGTGTTTTCCCTCTGACGCGGAGCAGACCCAGCCAGCCTGTCTATGAGAGTGAACTGGCAACAAAAGCCCTGATTGTTGTCGACTTCTACTGTGTTTCAGAATTTGAATGTGGGTAATGACAACATGCCTGACTCTTCCAAGAAAGTGGCTTGATTTTCTTCTGGATTTTCCAACTGTCTGCTCTCCACTCACGATGCAGAGAAATAAAGAACGGGGTACATTATGTCTTAACAGGCCTGTCAGCTTAAACTATACATAAATTTCTTTTCCTTTCCTTCACTGAGCTGTTAATCTGCGTGTTTCAACTAATTTTTCCATTTCAAGGAGGGCAGAAGTGATTTTCTGCCTTAATGGTCCATGGATTCAGATACTTTGGGGGCCCTTTTCTTATTTTCCTTCCTCCCTTTCTCCCTCCCTCCCTCCCTTTCTTCCTTCCTTCCTATCTTTTTTCTTTCTTTCTCTTAAAAAATTCATTGAATAGGGCTTCCCTGGTGGCACAGTGGTTAAGAATCCACCTGCCAATGCAGGGGACATGGGTTGGAGCCCTGGTCCGGGAAGATCCCACATGCCACGGAGCAACTAAGCCCGCGAGCCACAACTACTGAGCCTGCGCTCTAGAGCCCGCGAGCCACAACTACTGAGCCCACGTGCCCAACTACTGAAGCCCACGCACCTAGAGCCTGTGCTCTGCAACAAGAGAAGCCACCTCAATGGGAAGCCCGCGCACCGCAACGAAGAGTAGCCCCTGCTCTCTGCAACTAGAGAAAGCCCACACGCAGCAACGAAGACCCAACGGAGCCATAAATAAATAAATAAATAAGTAAGTAAGTAAGTAAGTAAGTAAGTAAATAAATAAATAAATCCATTCATTTAATAACAATTTTTTGAGCTCCACAGAGTGACTGGCATGGGGGAGAAATACAAAAATAAATAAAACATACAGATTATCCTCAAGCAGCACACAGGCTATTAGACAAATAGTAATTGGAAGACAATGTGATCAATGGCATAGTAGAAGCCTGTAGAGAAGTATGTTGGCCAATAGGTCTGCCAGAAAATGCCTCACTAAAGAGATGATGCTCAGGTGCAGGCTTGAAGCATGAGCAGAAGTCACAGACTGGTGAAGAGTAAAGGGCTCCCAGGCAGAGGGGTGAGAAGGTTCCCAGCAATATTCCATGGAATAGAAATCAGTGAGGTGTGCCTGGTGGGTGGGGGAATGTACGGAAGCGTCAGGACGGGCGCATGGCAGAAGCCCTGCCTGGTATGAAGCTACTTCTCAGCCGTGCCTTTTAAAATCTGAGCTTTTGTCCATGGACAGGAGATATTTATCACCTACTTTAAGCAGAGGAGTGACATGTTTTAAAAGATCGCTTTGGCAGCCATGCTGAGGATGCAGTAGACAAGGAAGGAGGAAAGGCAAGGGCCTCCTGCAGGTTTTCAGGAGAGGGAGGCGGATTTTACAGATACTTAGGAGGAAGGCACGGATCCGGGAGGAAGCACTGAGTTCTGCTGTGAGCATGCGCTCACTAGTCATCCAAGGGAAGATGCCCAGGAGGGAGGCAGATCTGGGTGTCTGCAGCTCCAGAGAAGGGGGGCGGTCTGAGGATGTGGATCCGGGCGTCATCCGGGAACAGCCAAGAGAAGGGGAAGATCATCAGGATGCGTCCTAAGTGGACAGGTCCCCATCGTAAGGGTTAAGTTACACGGAGGGTGCCTACTGGGTGGTAGATGAATTTCATTTCTTTAGATCAGGGGTCCGTGGAATTCTCAGAGATGTCTTAAGAGGTCTCGGAAGCCCTGACATTGTAAGCAAAACTTTGTTGAAATGTAGCTTTTTACTGGGACAAAACTACAGCTCATACCAAATTCTCAAAGGGGTCTGAGGCCCCCCCCCAAAAAAGGGTTAAAACCCTTGCGTTTCAATAAATATTTTATATGCCCATGATACTTAGGACTTGAACTGAATGAAAGAGAGGTTTGGTTCAGATTGGAAAATAAGTTTGATATAATGATTTTGTTCTCATTTGATCATTTTTGGAAAAAGAATTTAGGTTCCACCAATGTTTGGGGCATAGTGGACAGAGAAGGGGTGAGAGAGGAGAGAGAGTTTGGCTGGATTCATGATTTGGTTAGAAATGTTTTGTATTTTTATCCTGCTCAGATCAAATCTCCACAAAAGAACAAAACAAAACAATCAAAAAACTTCAGATTAAATCTACGTTTGATCATATAACAAAAGTAGAGCATTGAAGTTATTTGTCCATCTGGTTTAAAATTATTACATTTGTCATTCTGAATGATATATATGTATATTCTAGGAATTCCTAAGCTACCATTCCTTTAGATCACTCTCATGATTATCTACCATCTCTGGTTTTGTTTCATATTTTGAACTTGATCCAAGCTTTTCACTTGACCATTACAGCACATAGTCAAGCCTTTCTGCATGTGAAAGATCTTTCATGGAAGGCTATACTTGTCATAGAATCTGAGTACGGTATAAAAATTGTCAATTCTTTTGTGAATCAAAGGATAGTGTCAAGAAAGTGAAAAGCCAGTGATAGAATGAGAAAAATATTTGCAAATCACTTATCTGATAACAGCCTAGTATTCCGAATATATAAAGAACTCTTACAACTCAACAATAAAAGAGTAAACCAATTTGAGAATAGGCAAAAGATCTGAATAGAGATTTCTCCAGAGAAGATCCACAAATGGCCAAAAAGTACATGAAAAGATGCTCAAATCATTAGTCATTAGGGAAAGACAAACCAAAGCCATAATGAGATACCACTTCACACTTACAGGATGGCTAGGATTTTTTCTTTTTAAACAGGAAATAACAAGTAGTGGAAAAGATATGGAGAAATTGGGACCTTCATACATTAGTGATGGGAATGTAAAATGGTGCAGCCACTGTGGAAAATAGCTTGGCAGTTCCTCAAGAAGTTAAAGCTGGAGTTACCATATGACCCAGAAATTCTACTCTTAGGTATATACTCAAGATATCAAAAACATGTTCACAAAATAACTTGTACATAAATGTTCATAACAGCATGATTTATAAAAGCCAGAAAGTAGAAACAACCCAAATGTCCATCAACTGATGTACAGATAAACAAAATATGGTATATTCTTACAATGGAATATTATTCAGCCATAAAAAGAAATGAAATACTGACACATGCTACAATATGGATGGACCTTGAACACATTATGCTACGTGAAAGAAACCAGACACAAAAGGCCACATATCGTATCATTCCATTTACAGGAAATGACCAGAATAGACAAATCTGTAGAGACGGAAAGTAGATTAGTGGTTGTCAGTGGGTGGACAGAAAAGGGAATTGGGAAGTATGGGGTTTCCTTCTGGGATGATGGAAATGTTCTGGAATGACATGGTGGTAATTGTTGCACAACACTGTGAATATACTAAAAGCCACTGGATCACACACTTTAAAATGGTCTAAATGATGAATATATGTTATATGAATTTTATCTCAATAAAAAAATGCAAAAAAAATTTTTTTCCAGTTGACTTCAGCTCTACCCCAGAAATAAGACAGTCCTAGAATCCACAAACTTAAAAAAAAATCTTTTCCCTTGTCTTTGCAAAAGTCAAGTACATTCACATAGGATGAGAATTCCTCGTATTTTGAGATGAACAATATTTATTCTAACCCTGTTAAAAAATTCAGGCACATTAAAAATTTCACTTAGTAAATAACTGGAGAAGTAGAGGAAATATTACGTGCATCTGCTTAGTAAGTACATTTCTAAAATTTGGGATAAATAAAATAAAATAAAAAGTAAAATGACAAGGCATTCTATTTAAAGCCTCCTAGAAGTGTCTTCTCAAGTTTAAAACTCTTTGGAAGGGATGATAGAGAGTAAGGGGGGATAGGAATCTAAGCTGCTAGCTTCTTTCCCTGCCTCTGTTTCTTGCAGACGTGAAAGCTAAGCTTTGGTCATCTGGGCACTTTGGAATTCTTTCGAATTTCACTCTTTTTGGGGACTGAAATGATTAATGTTTCCATTTGGAACACTGAGTACCATAAACTTCCACTGTGCACCATGTTCCTGCTTGACGCCCGCCCCCACAAGAAAACAATTTCATTTCTATTTGTCTTCTTATCATGCAGCAGGGGAACAGTCTGCAGGATGGAGAGCTGAGGTTTAACTTGCTCAGGCGAGGCTTGTATTAGTGCTCCACAGCGAACAAAAAAAATTGTTCCAGTCACAGCAAGATAGTTTGATACCCATGATGCGGTGAAAAAACATTACAGGAATTTTTGTTTTTCAAGGTCGTGCTCCTGGCCTTGCATGTACCCATCTCTCCTATTAATTCTTTAATGACTCTGCTGCCAAACCACAGAAGCTGTTTGAGCAACAGGCAGGAGCAGCTACATCATTTGTGGGATCCAGTGTAAAACGAATATGTGCGGCCCCTTGTTCAGAAATGATTCAGAATTTAGAAAAAGGCAACAGCAAAGCATAAACCTGGCAGCTGCACACGCTGCAAACCCAGGGTCCAGTGGAAAGAGCTTGATCAGACACATCCTCCGGCCTCCGGGTTCCACCACCTCCTGCCCGTGATTAGAGGCGAGTTACGTAAACTCCCAGAACCTCACTTTCCCCACCTGAAACGTGAGGCTAATAATCCCCATCTCTCATCTCTCACGTTGCTGCCAGGATTTTTTTTTTTTTTAAGTCTCAAGCCTGAATAATATTGTTTAACGTGTTTTCCATTTTTCTATGGGGAAAGGAGCGGGAAGTATTTCCATTGGGCGTGAGTGGCAGGAAAGCCAATTTGGTGGATTAAATGTGGGTCCTTCAAAGATGAAGGAGGGGGCCAAGAGGGGCTGCTTTCCTCGCATCTCCAACCTGACACACTTTGCCTCGCTCTGTGTTTTTATTAGCTTGTATCCCCAGTACATCAGTGGCACGGGTGATGAAACCGGTGGCAGATTTAACTGCCAGGCAGCTGGGTTACTGTCCCGTGGGTCTTGTTGTCATGCTGAGATCTTAAAGTGACCACGGCTGCTTGGTCTGCTGCTGTCCCAGACACTCTGAGAGAGACCACTGAATAGTTAATCGGTGGCAAAGGAAAGGAAGAGGCTGTTGCTTGCAGAAAGCACAGAGAAGCTGCTTTGAAAAATCCCAGGGTGGGTGAGTATCAGGAACGCTGTTCCTGCTTGTGGGCAGCTGTGTGTGCGAAGGCCAGCCTGAGGGCTTAAAATCAAATCTCCAGCCTGGGTTGGTGCCCCTCCCCTGGGGCTTTGGCAATGTAGGCAGAAGGCCTTAAACACTACAAAATGAAGAAACCCTCAGTACTATCTGAAGAGGGCGGTCATTTACAGTTATCTTTTTTGTTGTTAGCAGCACCCGTGAATAATGTTTTCTAAGGGGCGAAAAAAAAAAAAAAAAAAAAGAAAGGAAAAGAAAAAAAGAGTGCTAAGGAGAAAGAAAACAGGATGACTTATTTACCGGGGAAGAACGGCAGGCCCCTTACCTGAAACCTTCTCATGTCCCTTGGGTTTCCTGCTGTTTTCAAACAATTCTGATTGCACTTGAGGAAAAATTTTAAAAAGAATCTGTGAAGAGAAAGCAAGGTGTTACCTTTTTAAGTAAACATGTTTTAGGAGAGAATATATCTGCATTATATTAGATTTGATTGGAAAGTGATTGGATTTCAGGTCTGGGGAATTTCAGCCAGCCCTGCCTGTGAAGGAACGTAGCTGACCCACTGCAGTTTGCAAATTTGGATGTTTTTGGTCCCAAGTTGGCTCTGTTGAGGGCTGCGAAGTGGCTCACAAGCTGGGCTCTGGTTTGTACACCCACCCCCGAGTGGCTAGGGCATGCTCTCTCCAAAAAAGAGAGACAGAGAGAGAGAAAAGAAGAAAAAAAAAAAGGCTTCACAAGCAGCAGTTGACTCCTGCTGTATAAAATTCGCTTGCTCCAGAGGGTTAAAAGTGGCATGACTTAGCCCAGAATCCCAGGGTTCGTCACGTATGTGGCTTTCCGCTGGCCACACACACCTTCATGCACACATACCTCACACGTAAACCCTCACACACAAAGGGGGCCTGATATTTTCAACTGATGGATATAAAATCAGAAAATAATGTTACTGTCCAAAGACAGTCAGTCTGTGCAGGTATATGCTGGGGTTTTTATGATTAATAACAAGTGTGAATGTCCTTTCAGACCTTCTATAGATTATCCAGAAATATACAAAGGCACAGAATAATGGTCTGAGGTTATCATTTGTAAGACATATTTTTAAGCCAATATTCTCCTAGATAACCTTTTTGTGCACTTTTAAAATTGGGCTTCTTTGGTCAGATGAGTACAGAAACCAAGAAAAATGGCAGAAGTGGTCTTTTCAGCCATTTACCTATCTAATGTTTGGAATGTTTCGAAATACAATAAGTTTTTCATTTATTTCACTTGCAGAGTCCTCTTCCTTAAAAAAAAAAAAAAAAAAAAAAAAATCCAGCTTTTGCAGTGTTAAAGTCCCAGGTGAGCAAGGCCTATTTCCCTTTCTGTTACTATGACAACGAAATTTTACCGCAGTCCCAAAGTCCCTTCAGAACTCTACCATCCACGCCTTGAATTAGAACTTTAAAGGAAAAGATATACATTTTTTCCCCAGGATTTACTAACAAAAATAAGTAGAAATCAACAATGCTTCCAAAAATTCTATTTTAAAGCAACGGTTGGTGAGATGCTGTCGTGGTGACCTTCTGTTTATTTTTATTTCTTTAACAATCACACGAAAGAATTAGAGAGTGTGCCAATTAATTGTATTTAGTGCTTAAAAAAAAGAAAACCTGATGGGGAGATAAACAGTAAATGATGAAAGAGGAGAGAAGAGGAATTGCCCTTTTCAGAGCATTTTCTCTAGATTTGCTAAAAATATTTGGCCGAGTGTTCCTGACCCCTATCTATGAATAAGGTTGGGTGTGAATCTAGAAAGAATAGCTAAATACTTTTTTTTTCATAATTTTATAGCATCTGCTTTTCACTTCTCTCTTTGCATCCTTTCTGGGGCGGGGGCTAAGCATTGCTTCCTGGGCCATGAAGGTGTCCAGGGCCTTTATCCGAGGTACCAGGCAGAGAATAACAAGGCAGGGGAAGCCCTCTCCTTGCTGCTTTATGCCGTGTTCACATTCACAGCCTGCCTCTGCTTTCGAAAGTGCAGTGGGGCGTCCGTCCAGAGCAGCCGGAGTGCGTTAGGAAGGAGAGCTGCTTGTATTTAAGAACAGATTGGTCAAAACTCAAACAGTTTCTTTCTTAAGGCGAAGCATTCTTTCACTTGCGCCCTCCTAGCGGGGTCACCTACAGCAACTTAACATGCCTGGAGATGCTCTCACAAAAGACTTAACACTGGCCTTTCCCTCACTTGAGTCTCCTTCCAAACAAAAACCCCTGCCCTCACACCACCTTTGCCCTCCAGCCCCCGCCCCTCCCCCATGAGTGATGTACATCTTTTCCCCTACTAAAACCAAATTTTCTTTTTCTCACAGATTCCTTGGTTTTTGGCAAGTGTTAGCACAACCGGACTCCTTATAATGCATCCTGTGTGTTATACTTCCCCTCACCTACCCACCCCCCTCACCTTCCCGAAAATGTATCTGTTGAAAACATTAATGTTCGTGAAGGCATTATTATACGAATGGTATGAAAGTGCAAAGGAGATAAATGTTTACATAAAATCAAATTGATTTAGGGACAGAAGGGACCCGCTGAAAGGCTTGATTCATTTTAAATTACGACCCGTAACAGTTCTTTGGCTAGAAAACACCCAGTGTTGACTCTTTTGCTGGCCTGGGGTCTGAGTTTGGAACCTACCCAACCCCCTGCACACCAAGGATATAACATCCTGTTCACCAAGGGGAAGTGAGGGGGGAAGGAGGGAGGGAGGAGGGGGAGAGAGAAGGAAAATTCCTTTACACCGTGTAGTACTTTCTAAAAGAAGGCGTAGCTACTTCTAAATGGCTAGCACCACAAATTATGAGCTGCGTATTTTAGATGGGGACCTAGAAATCAATTTAAAGGCATTCTGGGGCTTACTGACATACCCATTTTTTTTCTCTTCCTTTTACTGATGTCTCCCACTTTCCTTCCCTTCACCCCCTCCACCCGCTATGCTCAGGGGCTTGGTACAGAATCCTCTACTAACCATCCCATCCATGAACCATAGGGTAACTTGCAGGGAATAAATCTCCTGGGTCTAGATCCCTCTGAAGCCTGGAAAATGTCAGCTCTCTCCACTCAGCGATGGGAAACCAAAATGAATTACAAGATTCAGACCAAATGTGCAGAGATGCATCAGGATGGAAGTTGTAATTTTCACTGTCTCCAAACAATGTTGACTCCAGAAATATTCTAACCACTTAGCATGGTGCACTCTACAAGGCTTCTGATCTCATTCCTTAAGAGTGAATGCTAACAGCGACAGGTTTATCCTTGTTTTATTAGAGAAAGAGGAATAGAGAGTGGGGTCCAAATCTGAACTCAAGCCCTCAGCTTTCAATCTGGTTCCTGGGTCAAGTGAGGCAATAGAACAGACCCAAAGGCAGTCCTTCACTGCCCTGATATCTATTAAATGCTGACAGTGTACTAGTCTTGAACTGCTACCAACTAACTATGTAACCAAGTTACTTTGCTCCTCTAGGCCTCAGTTGCTTTGACTGTTAAAAGGAGGGTTTAACTGGATTATCTCTAGGGTTTCTTCCAACCTTATTATTCTATGATTGCAAAGAAAAATGTGTAGGGTTGACAACCCTCCAGAAATGGCGGCATTGGAGGAAGAAACCACTGGAAACAAAAGTCTGTGACTTATTGAAGTCCAAGTGGGGGTGTGTGTGTGGGGTTTCTGAAAGAGAGAACAAACCCCCTGATCGGAGACTGGGAAAGAAGAATAAGTGAGGAGAGCTGATGGGTGGAAAGTGGGGCATCTTGGCTGATGCCTTGGCCAGAGCTGGTGGGACCCAGAGGTTGATGGGCCGGTGGTTGAGTGAGAGGCACCATTCTCTTAGGATCCTTTCTCTGTGCTTCAGCAGCAGGAGAAGGTAGCTCAGGAATATCACAGATCAGAGCCATCTCTGTCCCTGCTCGCCATCCTGTGTGGTCCAGAAGCTGAAGGGTACAGGGGTCACGGTGGGGGGGGGGGAGAAAGTTTGCCAAATGTCAGCTCCATGCCACACTCTGAGCTATGTGCTTGATATCCAACGCCTCATTTATTTCTCACAACAACTGTATGAGTGACAAATCATCTCACAGCTAGGAAAAACAAAGACGCCGAGAATTTAAGAAATGTGGCCCAAGCTCACACCGCTTGTCAATGGCAGAAACAAGGATTTGAACCTGGGTCTTTCCGGCAGCAAGCTCCACTGGGCGTTCTATGTTTCCTGCATCAATTACATTGTCGTGATGGTTGCACAACGCTGTCAGTAGAGTAAAAGCCATTGAATGATACGCTCTGAATGGGTGAACTGTATAGTATGTAAACTATATCTCAATATAACTGTTTAAGAAGAAACTTCAGAACACATAGTCTGAAAAAAATCAAAAACCACCCCCCAAAACCCATGAAAGATTCTGGTTTCTTGGCGAGGGAGAGAGAGGACTATAGTATCCCAAAACGAAAACGTGAGGTCAAAGATAGTTGCGTGGAAGTAAATGCTTACGACTGAAACCCCCTGATGAATTCATTCATTTACTCATTTGGCTGATTATTAAGTGTGGAATACGTGCCATAAAGGTTCAGAAGAATGGCAAACAAGATGGACAAAATCGTGCCCTCATGGAGCACACAACCAAACCATTTGAAAAATGCTTCTTCAGTTTCTGAGATGAGCCTGGAGACCCCTGAATACGGGTCTGAATAAGATCCCAGGGGATTACCTAGTACCCAAGAAATCTCTTCTCCTCCTCATCTCTGGAATATTAGAACACTTGGCATTGTTCAAGAACACAATAAAAGCTCCTAGATGGCTCTAGACATGTCCTGAGCCCACCCCAAATAAAAACAGACTCAAACTAGATGTACAAATAGGGCGCAGAGTTCAGGTCCAGTGGTGGGGTCAGTGGGGAATCTCTAAATCACAGGAAGGGTAGCTACTTAATATTCATGCCAGACTTCGAGATTATAGCCAATGATCTAGTACAAAACGCAGCATACTCTTTCTCCAGAATTGTGGAAGAGGCCATTCAACTAACCTCCAATTAGAAGCCCAAGATCTAGCGCCTTCTAAAAAATTATAATACAAAAAATCTTTCGGAAAGCACTGTGGAAGGCACAAAGTCTTCGTTCAAGGAAAAAATTAGATAGGAGTATATATCAAAAGAGTGTGAACTTGGCACTAGTAACAGCTACCATTATGCAGAGCCTTACTCTATGCAAAATAACATGTAAAGTACCTTTCACTTTGAAATTTCATTCCTTATTCCCTTAAAAAAATTCAAATTCCATCTACTCTGGAAACAGCTTCTGTGATGACATGGCCACATCTCATACACCACGGAGATGGGAACATCCCCACACTCTCCAAGGGCCAAGAACGGGGATACTGTATCTGGTTCTCTTTCTGCTACAATGGCCACATATGCAGGTTGGGTCACTAAAGGCTGAGCGCTATAGAGAGTTGATAAACCATGTAGGTGCTTAAAGGTCTCTGTCTATTGATTTTTGAGGAAGACACATTTCATCTGGATTAACTGCTAAACTTCCTTTTCCAGAGTCCAAAAAATTAAAATATCATTGCCTTCCACTGTTTGTGCATACTTCTGAAAAGAAGATAATCCTTTCTCTCAGAACACTCTCTCATATGATTTGTGAGAACTACCAAATGTTGGGATGGGCTGAATCATAAAATCATATGTGAAAGAAATGGGCAGTTACCTCTCTTCTCCCAGGATTCTTTCAAGCTTACAGTCTTTACAGGCAGAGGGAGAAGTCGTGTTGGATGGTCACATCCATGGGGCCATTTTCTTACTCTAAGAATAGCCTGCATGGCAGCTCGCTCTGCTTTAGACGGTAGGAAAACCCCTAAGTGATTGGTTTCCACTTGAGACCAGTGTAAAACACAAAGATAATATTCAGCTTTAATCTAGGTCTTAATTGTAACATCCTCTTTGAACCTTCTGACAATAGAGAGAACACGTTTTCCTCCCCACAGAGCCTCCAACAGAATCCAAACTCAGGCAGCCCAAATAAGGAGAAGGACAGCAGTGGGCCCCAGCCTTGGCCAGAAGATGATGTGCCCTTGATCAATCTGTTGATTGTTGAGGTGTCAGCCCAAGATTAGAAAGGGCCCTGAAGCTCTTAAGGCCTTGTGAAGACTCTCACTCAAGTCCACAAAAAAGAAGAGACTGTGGGAGGTCAAACTTCGAGTTGGCTCTTGCTATACCCCAAATAAAAGTGTGACAATGGGACATCTGAGAATGCTTGCTACTTGCAATCTGCTTGGTAAGGTGGCAGTTGGTACAAAGACCCAAGAAGATCCATGGAAAGAGGAGATAATTTAAATTTTTTGACTGACTGGCTTATTTAAGCTTAAATCAAATACTCATTTTTATAAGCTGATTTTCCATGCAATCCATTTATTTACATGACTCCTTAAAATGTAAATATAAGTACACAAACAGAGTAAGTACAGCATCTTTACTCTCTACAGACATTCCTAAAGGGTTGTATTACCACAAAAGCTTATTCACCTGCATGATTCCAATGAAAGCCCATTTCAGATCTGAAAGATTTAAGTTTACAGAAAATTCTTAAGGAATATATTTTCTTACTTCTGATTACATTCAATCCCTCTAACTCCCCTTGGCTCAAAGTCTAATTATGATAATGATTATGAAAATAATAAATAAATAGCCCCTATTCATTGACTTCATATTATTAGCCATGTATGGTTTCATTTAATCGCCCCAACTCTTAGAGTAGGAGAAATAACATCCCCATTTTACAGAGGAGATAATCAAGACTCATAAAGGTTAGATTACTTGCCCAAAGTCAAACAGCTAGTAAGTGGAAGAGCCCAGAGTGGACCTCAGGTTTGTCTGACTCAGGAAAACATTGTTAAGGTGGGAGCTTGGCCAAGTTTCTTCTGAAGGAAAAGATGGAACATGTTGCCAAGCAGCTCTCTTTTTCAGGGGACCAGTGAGTGCCTCATGGATCTACACAGGGGATCATGTCGCTGTCTACATCTTACTCTCTGTAAATAAGCATGGGGTCACTCCTCATGTTACAAAACAAAACAAGCAAACCAACAACAATGTCTATCATTCCTATCAGGGACTGTGTTCTCTAGAAATTCTGTGGCTGCATTGGATTCTGCAGAGGAAGATAAGCAAGTCTATCAGATATTTGGAAAACAAGACACCTCAAGAACCCACATGGTCTCAAGAGGGCATGGCCCACATGGCTGTAGTCTCTACAAGAAGAGTGTAAAAGGTTGCTTGAGTGGATGCGGAAGATGCAAGGTCATTCGTCCGTCAAGACTATGGAGGAGGGCCTCCCTGGTGGCGCAGTGGTTGAGAGTCCGCCTGCTGATGCAGGGGACATGGGTTCGTGCCCCGGTCTGGGAGGATCCCATATGCCACGGAGCGGCTGGGCCCGTGAGCCATGGCCGCTGGGCCTGCGCATCCGGAGCCTGTGCTCCGCAACGGGAGAGGCCACAGCAGTGAGAGGCCCGCGTACCGCAAAAAGAAAAAAAAAAAAAAAAAAAAAAGACTATGGAGGAAAAAAAGCTGGAAGTCAAATGTGTAACATAAGAAGTTGAATTAAGTCGTGGAAAATTTTTTTGAGGATAAGTCACCAAAGCTAAACTTTGAAAGCATTACCCAGGGGACAGAGGGGAGTCTTCTACATTGGAGATTTTTAAATAGACCAGCAAGCGAATTCCTTTGAAGGCAGATAATTTCAGTCCACGTGGTACCTCGCTGGGGTGTCCCTATCAAGCCATTTCCAGAGGATGTCAAGGTTTTTGCAGTTATTATTATTGTTGTTGTTGTTGCTTAATGTTTCAACAGGGACCTTCAGTTTCATCCTCTGTAACATGACCTCATAGGCCGATAGTGAGGATTAGTTATCCATGCAAAGTCTTTGGGTAAATGCCTGGTAACGTCACCACTCGCTATGCCCCCCTCCCCCGAATTGCCCCTTCTCCCCCCACCACACTTTAAAATGGCCAATTTTCCAAACAAAACTATACCAGAGGGGAGTTGCCACAAATTCAAACCTGGTTCTCTCTGCACTGTTTATCTCTCCAGTACTGGTATATACTCCACTTGAAGAACTTCCCTTAATTTTTAGGGAGAGGTACTTTAAAAAAAAATGTAATTAACCCATTACAACAGACTGTAGGAAAAGCACAACAACAACAAAAAGATGGTAGGTCAAAAATCCTCATCACAGTTTCCAGGAAACTATGGTCAGGCAAAAGAATTCAGAGCCGCGTACACCCTCTAACTGGCAGTGGGCCCCATCGAATCATTTTCTGTTCAGCATTCACTCCAATTACAAGCTCCTGGAAGTGGCATTTCAGTTTGGCAATAGACCCTTCGTTACCAAACACCAACTCCTGAGTGGGATCTGCTGTGCTCATTTAGGTACCAGAAGGGAGCGACTTCCCCCACTGTGTAATTCTGATTCCATAGCCACAGATTTCATTTCCAAGCCATTTCATGATTTCTTCCGAAGTGAGGGTCTCCCAAGCTCAGGTGGCAAGGAGTTGACTGTAAACAGCCACCGAGGTGCAAAAACAGGGGCTACTTTGATTCTCCACTTATTTCTGACTAGCGACACACTACAGTTTCTGAGGACCTGGTGTTATATGTTGGGATTTTTTTTTCTTCTGTATTCAGACATGTCTTCACTCTCCTGAATTCCATCACTTGGCACCAGGAAGCCTGTAGGGAAAAAAATCTCTACGGAAAAGTCCTTGTTTTTGCACTCAGATGAAAACCTGACACCACTAAGGAAAATAATAATTGAACTCTTTGGGCTTGAATTGGAATGAAACACAACACTAAGAGCATGTTTGTAATTCCAATTGTTCTCATAAAATGTCTTTGGAGCGCTCTTTGCAACGCGCACAGTTCCATCTTTTCCTCTTTTTGTTGTTGTTTTTAACCCGAATCCTCTTCTTTGCCCTATCCTTTCCTCTCCCTTCTCACCAAGAAAGAAAAAAGACTGAGCAAAACTGAACATGCCACAGACTGACTTCAGAAAACGTCTTGCAGTTAGACTTCAGAATTCGTTTACGAATCTATTTCCCTTTCTGATTCCATGACTACTCGGGTGAGGGAGAGAAATGAAGTTATTAGCCAGCCATCAGCTTCATGGGTCCTTACTGTCCTATTTCCTTAGTGTCCCTTCTCCCCTGCTGCAGCCTTCCCCTCCCCCTCCCGCCTTTCTGCCCTCCCCGTGAAGCTCATCTATGCTAGGCTGAGCAGTGAACACCAATTACACCAAGAGCCCTTTGCTGCTGCCTGGTCCGCTGGTTTTACTGTTTTGCCAGATGGTTGAGGCCAATGTGTAAAACTCTCTACCCTACCATTAATTCATAACTCGGTAATAACTTTCCCACGGCTCTAGGAAATTGAAATGAAGTGCAAACGTGAATATTTGGAAAGGGAATCAGGGTTGGACAACTATTTTACACCTGACAGAATAGATACCAGTCAGACAAAAAGATGCCCCTCTTTACACAGGCTGAAGCGTGACTTTCCCGAAACTAAGGCCAACTGACTCCATATGCGATGTTGGATAATGTAGCAAACGAAGCTCAGAGTTGGGGTTCCTCCCATTCTCGCCTTCTCTCTGCAGTTTCCAGCTTTATACCTATTGCACCTATGGGTCCATTCACTGATGACCTTGAGTTTGAGCATCTATGTAATGTTATATTCTGATGACAGAGTTAGAGATTAGCAGATATGAGTGCATTCTCTTGCTAAGACAGGACACCATCTAATGTTTGTTAGCATCATTAAACTAAAACTGACTTTTCACCTGCTCCCATACCATATGCAGCTGCAAATTTTTAAATTAAACTATGAAGCCATGCATAAATTTACATATATTACAGACTAGCCTCTCCATTTAACATGCAAATGTACTCCAATGTTTCAGAACACCTTCTGTCGCTAATTAATTTGCTGAATTATAATTAGACTAATCCTGCATAATTAATAAGCACAGATTTTTTTTTAATTTGTAAGCAGCTTGAGGAGATCATTCACTTCCTTCTATAAACTGCTAAGTAAGTGTTAAAAAAAATCTGGAAAGAACATGTGTGAAAAGGTATGTTTGATGTCGCATACAAACTCAAACTAGCGTGCAAGATGCAGAAGTCAGTACTGATAAAGGTACATATTTGAAGCCAACATTCAAACAATCAAAAAAAATCACATTCAGAGGACGGGGACTAATTCTCCCTTTGTCTCCTTGTATATAGTGTTTTATTCTTTGCCTTCTATCCATCGGCTCTTCCAAGATCACAGAGGCGGGAGAGGATTAAAGTAACCGTATGTTGTATTAGGAGAGATAATGATATTAACACTCCACTGTATATCAAAACACTCTGTGCATGCTGGGTGCTTATAAGCCCCTTTGATGGTATTTGGAATCATTTTCATTTTGGCTGCCAAAAACACCCGAGATCCATCTAGTGGAAACAATTAAGTTCCATTAGTACTGTATCCATTTGGTAATGATTACAATGAAGGGTCCCTCTTTAATGCTGAAGAGTAGAGTCTCAAAGAAACGTATGCATCTGTGCACTCGAAAACGTGAAACCATACAGTTTTACAACCAAGCATGAAGCTTAATTTTGACCCCTAAAATAAACCAGCATCAGGAGAGCTCAAGGTATGGGTAGATGACCAGTTAGAAAATTTGAAGCAAGGTGGGAATCTAGAAGGCCAAGGTATGCTTAATAGATAGCCACACAAATTGAGAGTCTAGAAAGACAAAGTGGGAAATGTGTGTTCTGGCAGGGAAGTTATTAAACCTTCAAAGAGAAGTCGAATTTTAGAGAAAATAGAGAGCTCCCTGGCCCTTCCACTCAGCGAAATCACTAGTATCAGTGGCCAAAAGATTGTTAGGCCAAAAGGATGGAGCCACCTGAAATAAGCTTGGCTTTCTATCATTGCAATTTCATTTTTTATAGTGACTCTATATACAGTAGAAATGTCTTCTGAAGAATGGGAAACAATATACACTAATGATGAAAAATGTGAAAGAGAAGTTAAGGAAACACTCCCATTTACCATTGCAACAAGAAGGATAAAATACCTAGGAATAAACCGACCTAAGGAGACAAAAGACCTGTATGCAGAAAACTATAAGACACTGTTGAAAGAAATTAAAGATGATACGAACAGATGGAGAGATATACCATGTTCTTGGATTGGAAGAATCAATATTATGAAAGTGACTTTACTACCCAAAGCAATCTACAGAATCAATGCAATCCCTATCAAACCACCAACGGCATTTTTCACAGAACTAGAACAAAAAATTTCACAATTTATATGGAAACACAAAAGACCCCGAATAGCCAAAGCAATCTTGAGAAAGAAAAATGGAGCTGGAGGAATCAGGCTCCTGGACTTCAGACTATACTACAAAGCTACAGTAATCAAGACAGTATGGTACTGGCACAAAAACCAGAAATATAGATCAATGAAACAGGATGGAAAGCCCAGAGATAAACCCACGCACATATGGTCACCTTATTTTTGATAAAGGAGGCAAAAATATACTATGGAGAAAAAACAGCCTCTTCAATAAGTGATGCTGGGAAAACTGGACAGCTACATGTAAAAGAATGAAATTAGAACACTGCCTAACACCATACACAAAAATAAATTCAAAATGGATTAAAGACCTAAATGTAAGGCCAGACACTATCAAACTCTTAGAGGAAAACACAGGCAGAATACTCTATGACATAAATCACAGCAAGATCCTTTCTGACCCACCTCCTAGAGTAATGGAAATAAAAACAAAAAGAAACAAATGGGACCTAATGAAACTTAAAAGCTTTTGCACAGCAAAGGAAAACATAAACAAGACGAACAGACAACCCTCAGAATGGGAGAAAATATTTGCAAATGAAGCAACTGACAAAGGATTAATCTCCAAAATTTATAGGCAGCTCATGCAGCTCAATATCAAAAAAACAAACAACCCAATTCAAAAATGGTTAGAAGACCTAAATAGACATTTCTCCAAAGAAGATATACAGATTGCCAACAAACACATGAAAGGATGCTCAACATCACTAATCATTAGAGAAATGCAAATCAAAAATACAATGAGGTATCACCTCACACCAGTCAGAATGGCCATCATCAAAAAATCTAGAAACAATAAATGCTGGAGAGGGTGTGGAGAAAAGGGAACCCTCTTGGACTGTTGGTGGGAATGTAAATTGATACAGCCACTATGGAGAACAGTATGGAGGTTCCTTAAAAAACTAAAAACAGAACTACCATATGACCCAGCAATCCCACTACTGGGCATGTACCCTGAGAAAACCATAATTCAAAAAGAGTCATGTACCAAAATGTTCATTGCAGCTCTATTTACAATAGCCAGGACATGGAAGCAACCTAAGTGTCCATCAACAGATGAATGGATAAAGAAGATGTGGTACATATATACAATGGAATATTACTCAGCCATAAAAAGAAACGAAATTGACTTATTTGTAGTCAGGTGGACGGACCTAGAGTCTGTCACACAGACTGAAGTAAGTCAGAAATATAAAAACAAATACCGTATGCTAACACATATATATGGAATCTAAAAAAAAAAAAAGGTTCTGAAGAACCTAGGGGCAGGACAGGAATAAAGATGCAGATGTAGAGAATGGACTTGAGGACATGGGGAGGGGGAAGGGTAAGCTGGGATGAAGTGAGAGAGTGGCATGGACATATATACACTATCAAATGTAAAATAGATATCTGGTGGGAAGCAGCTGCATAGCACAGAGAGTTCAGCTCAGTGCTTTGTGACCACCTAGAGGGGAGGGATGGGATAGGGAGGGTGGGAGGGAGACGCAAGAGGGAGGAGATATGGGGATATATGTATATGTATAGCTGATTCACTTTGTTATAAATCCGAAACTAACACACCAGTGTAAAGCAATTATACTCCGATAAAGATGTTTAAAAAAAAAAGAATGGGAAACAATTTTCCCAGGTTGATTACCAAACCAAGTATATCTTCTCCCTTACTAGCCAGCCAACATTTTTTTTTTTTTTTTTGACAAAGCTAAGACATAAGCTAGCTTGAGACTTGAGAAGAAAGTTAAAAAGTGCACTGATCCCTCAGAGGCCCATGGCCACATCCAGGAGCAGATGCTGGGGGCTAAATGGAGAGGCTGCTTCTGCTTCTGCCCTGAGATGCATTTATTAGACTCCTCCCCTCCTTATCCGGAAGGAGGACCCAGAACAGCTACCTCCTGGGGCTAGTGCAATGACTAACCAGAGTGAGAAGAATATTTTGAAAGCACCTGGAAAAAGCTGCTGCAATTTTTCTGAGCGAAGCCATGTTATTACTTGGATAGTTTGGACACATAAGACATCTGGACCGTTCTTCTGATCCAAACCATAGCCTTTGCCGTTGGTCCCCATCTGAAGAGATTAAATGGTTCAGGAAGATTTTTAAAAGCCTAAAAGAAAGGGAGCTTTCTGTGCCTTTCTGAGTTACTCAGAAGGAACATAACAACAGCTGGAATAATAATATTAATATGAGGCTAAAATTATTTCCTTTCCAAAAAATATACGAATGGCAGTGGAAATCTTTAATAATCTCTTCACCTTTCAAGAAAAATCATTTTAATGTATTGTGCTTGTCTTTCAGACTCCCCATACCCCATTTTGAGTGGTTATAAGAGGAAATCTGGTTGCTCGGTACTCGGGAACGTGTGCAGGTCTATTTTTCTAAAGCCAAAAAGTGTTTAATGGTTAAACTCAGAGTGAAAGGCAGGGTCTCCCCACTTCCTACCGTAATGTGTTGGACCGAGCATCCTACTGACTCTCTGGGGAACATCTTAGAGATGGAAAGAGCCAGACAGGTCGCCCGGTCAAAACCCCTGTATTGACAGGCAAGTGGTTTGGTTTTGGCATTTGGCGGGTATTTTCTTCAGCTTTGCCCAGTCAATTTATAACTATGTCCCAGTGGGAAAGAGCAAAGGGGAAACAATTGTGATCCACGTATAGTTAGCTTTTGAGAAATTCCTGACAAGTTCTTAGGGGGAAAGAGAAATGACTTAGGGGCATTTAAACACAAAGGTGTAAAACAATTAGCTCACAAATCCACATCTCCGGCTGGTGGGTTTTTCCCCTCACAGACATATTCCAGGCAATTTCTCTAAATTAATTTTTTTGGCAGGAGGATTTCCCCCCCTAAACATCATTCTAGTTTATACTTGTGATTCATTCTCTCTCTTTCCCTTTCTCTTCTCTCTCTTCCCAGTTTCCAAATTCAGGATGGTGTGTTATGGTTTTTAAGGGCTTCATCAAAGTTCACGGCAGGGTCGGGGGAGCGCTGAGTTGGGAAGAAGAGGTGACTGCAGAAAAGACACCAAGATGAGAATTACATCAAAGCTCCACTTCATCTGACAAGTATGACGGCTTGCCTCCACTCCAGCCACGAAGACCCACATTCACAGCTAATGTAACCTTCATGCCAAAAAAAGGGAAAAAGAAAGACCGTGTAACCTGACGGGTAGCAGGTGGTACATATGGAATTATCATTGGCTATTAACACCAGGTCGGATATCATATTAGCCACTTTCAGACTGCCTTTGCCAAACCCACATAAAAATATAAAACCAGGTATTTCAATATTCTGTCGCTCCCTTAGCAAAACAGATTTCCTTATATTACTCATAGTGGAGTCAGCCGGCTTTCATTAGAATTTTTTTAACTTTTTTTTTCCTTAAAGGAAGAACTAAACCTAGTTGACAGAAAAGAGAAACTGGGACAAAAATCAGGTCAAGAATTTGATACAAAAGGCATTCAGATAAAGCTAATAATATTCCAGAGTGTTGTTAGTTGAGCAGACTATGATTACATTCGTCTAATCTCAACCCAACCCCTATATAATCTACGTGAGGTTCCAGGAATCAGACAATATTTCCATTTTTTTTTCATTCAAACTTTGTTGATTCTAAGTCCTCTATTCACTCTGTGGGATGTGATTAACTTTTTGGAGGTTTCCAAATATTAGTACCAAAAAATGAAACCTTTCTTTTAGCTGCCTTTAAGAGATTTTTACATGTCCCCCTTTTCTTCATTGTCTGGAATACAACTGCATTTTGTATTAACTCTGGTCATCTCAGAAAGACCACTAACTAGTCAGTTTTCATTTTGCCCATGAGTAGAGAACCAGAATCTCTCCTTTCATTTTCTCTTTTAAAAAAACTAAGGCTCTGACGAAAAGTCTCATGATGGAGCCAGGAATCATCTAGACCCCAGCCTCTCCACGGGGAACAGAAGCGGCCCCTGGGCACTTTTCCTGGGCCATCCCACATTTCTAACCTTTCTCTTCCATACCATAGGATCAGTACGCTGGATTACCAAAACAGGACATGAAACTGAACCACTTTATTTCAAAAATGGAGGCTAGGCATAAAGCCCCATTTGAGCTATTGGGATTTCTCACCCCAGGTTCAAAAGGAGGCTAGATGTGAATGGGGCAGATTCATGTGATGCCCATAAGTCAGCCCCAGTTTGCTAAAAACAAGGCCCTGAGTTCATTTTCAGGGTTCAAAAGTCCTTGACTGAGCCTCGCCAAACTCCAGCTGTCCAAAGAAGTCCCAACTGATGAGAGTTTATCTTTTTTTTAAACCTGGTTTTGTGTTACTTGGTGTTGTACAAGTCCAGACCATTTCTAAAGATTGAAGTTGATTTCTGATACTTATTCCTACCCTTCATTAAATGAGATCTATTCTTAAAGCCTGCTGCAGTACATAGTGTATTCACTTGAGACCATATAATCAGGATGACTCTAATAAAGAAAACTGTTCTTGAGAAACCGACTGTGAGGGTATTTGATATCTACAAAGATCCTAAACTTTAAAATAGTTCAACTGCTCATTTCCTCTGCCAGAACAGATAGCATTATTGCGTCAACACGCACACACATGTGCACACAAGACAGGGTAGCACAGAAAAATATAAACGTTGCATCTAGTCCCTAAAACTCAGTTGCAACTTTCAGTGCTATTGGCTTTCTCTCTCTCCAAAATGCCTTTGAAAGAAGTTCTCATAAGCCAAAAGAACCACCGCAAGTTCTTTTCAGGATGCGGCAGAGAATTAAATAAATGACTAAAAGTTTAACATCGTGAGGGTAAAGGAAGACCTGGAAAAACAACATGCTCAATATCAGAAAATCTGCAAAAACCTGAGACTGGGTTGTAGCCAAATGAGCCTTCCCTGCCCTAGACTTTGGAGTTGGGTTCATGGTCTCTCCCCACTCGGTGGATAACGGAACAAAGCCATTAATGAAGAAAAAAAAAACCTGACTTCCTCTGGGGAGTCAAACAGCTGACCTGGAAGTAAAACATCTCAGCCCTTCACTCAGAGGCCACAGAGCCTGTTCAGCTTTCTCAGCGAGCACAGGACTGGGTCCAGGAGCATGGGAAAGCGATGGCCACAGCTCCCTGGGGAAGACGCACAGAAGGTCGCGCGGCCAGGCTGGGAGAAAGGCAGCTCTTGCAGCCCAGCAGTGGCTGACTCGAACACCAGCAATCCAATGCCAGCTTCTCCCTGTCGAACCCATGGCCAGGACGGCCACCCCCAGAAACGGCCCAGAAAAGCCTCTGGCCCAGCACAATCTCAGGGAAGTCATCTTGTCCCATGCATGAGTCGGAATGTATTGGCTGTTCATTTGACCTGAACTGAAGTTAAAAGTCCTCCGCTCCTCCCGTTAGAATCCTGCCTTGAAATACAGCAGAACCAGAAAAATCAGGCCCATTTCTTTCACCAGCCCTCAGCTTGCCAAGGTGATTACAACAAAGCCACACTGAACAAACAGCTAGGCATCTAGTTCGCGTCTAAAGTTCTTTATTTTTTAAGAAAAAAAAGAAAGAAAAGAAAAGGAGATTTCACTATTCCTGGTGTGACATGTCTGCTTCCAATATTTTTTTAATAATACAGGTTTTGAGCTGATCAAAATGTGTTTCCATCTCTCTGCTTTGTTATCTAAGGTCTTAAGTTGGAGGTGAGGGGGGCATTTTTAGTTCAAGTTCCATATAAGTCAGAATGAAAGGCCCAGTGAAGTCTAACTCATGGTCCTTCACAGTTTGTCCTAATCTTTTATGATTTTGTTAGGAATATATTCTATCTTGGGGCTGGCCAAGATTATAATAATGCCTTTTTTGGTGAACAAAACTAGGCAGATTGACTTTTATATTACAATTTAGAAAAACAACAACAAAAAGTAAAACAAGAGATTAAAGTAGTTCGTGGACCAATTTTGTTCTTAACTCTTTTAACCTGGGCTTCACCCTTCTCCGAATGAGATGACTCACTGAAAAGTGAAGATAAATGTCATCTCCGTTCCATGTGATCTATAAAATTAATCCCCCATGCTTATGTTAATACCGATCACGTAACGTAGGATGCAGTCTGACCTACAGGATAAAACAGAAGAGGCAGGAGAACATGTTCAATCACTGTCTATACTGCCGACAATATTTTCACCTCTCTTGTGTTTCACTTGTCTATCTCACCCCTTGTACACGTTCCCTCACATCTTCCCTGTAAAATTGGGCAATACCTCTGAGAGATGCTGGGAGAATTACTGAGGTGCTTTGGGAAACAACTTAAAACACCTTTTAGAACTTTCCTGTAAAACAGCAGATATCGTTTCTACCATAGCATTGGTCCTCTGGTGAAGAACCACAACACATTTAGCAAACTGTCCTTCTCCTCAGTAGAAAAACGATCCCCCGCAGGTGACCCTCCCCCCCAAAGTGTTCCGTTTATTTCCTGAGAATAAATTACACAGAAGGAGGGCACGACGTCTAGGAATTAAGTCGCCAAGTGACGAAGGGATCAACGCTTACACTTTAGGGGTTAAACCCAGAGCCGATGACTTCGGGAAGGAATTCATGTTCTGTATTCAGCTGTAAAATAAACTGAGAGTTCTGTGTTTGGTGTCTGAAACGTCTTTCGAAACACGAAATAAATTTAATATCAATAATTGCCAGATAGATGCTCGATTAAATGAACCAACGCAGACAGCTTTGTTCACAGAGAAAACAGGGCCAAATGGCTTTCGTTAGCGTGACTAATCCTGAAGTTGCGTGGTTCGATAATCAGACGTCTAAGCATGAATTTTGACTCTTGCAATATAGAGTTTGGCACAAGACGTTATAAATCCAGCTATCCTACGCCTTTAACATACAGGCTGGATGTCAGAAAAGCAAGGTGACATTTAAAGCACCTGTATCAACTACAACGGTGCCCACTGGAGCTCGGTAAAATACCAGATGCGTGGAAAATAAGGAACTTGCCCTTCAGTGCGGGGCTGAGGCTTTTCCCAGACCTGTTTCTGGGGTGCTCTGGAAACACCTGCTTTGCCCTTGGGGGGACGATCTTAACAGCGATTTCAAAAACCAGGCCTGTTTTCATAGCTCTCCAGCAGTCCTGTAATGCCGGCATTTTCCTGTTGTGATCACAGGACCAAATGGGGCCCCGTCACGTGGGGAGTTGGTAGTATTTTCACCTCAGCCCCTGAGAATATTTCCATTTTCTGGAAATTCGGACATATCTCTTCTCCTTGTAACGCCCTCGATTGTGAAAAGTTATGACAAATTTGATCCCTAAACCACCTGTGAATTTCAGAATCTCTCTCAGGCTTAAGTGGAAAAGAATGGGCTTTGCAGGAAGGCAGGGGTGTATAAAATGAGTCAAGGAAGGTGAGCAGAGGGACTGGTGAGGGTGGAAGCTGGGGGACTGTCAGGGCCTGGGCTCCTCCAAGGACTCTGGGCCCTGGTACAGGGGGGTGTCACGTGGATATGTGCAGTGCTGGCAGAGCATTTGGGACCTTGCAGAAGGTACCCTGTGCACGTTGTCTCTAAACCCCAGGTGCAGCCACTCGCCCTTGACCCACCGTGACATCAACTCCAGCTAGTCCTTGTGACTACACTTCATCAGTTGCCTTTTGAAGCGTGTGTGTCTGTGTGTGTGTCTCTGTGTGTGTCTCTGTGTGTGTGTGGACTGCCAGAAACACAGAATAGCTCTTCGGGGCCTAATCACGGGGCGGCCAAACCTCTGCTCAAGTCTCCTTTGGAGGTCTGCGGGAGCCTTGGGTCTGAGCAGCTGCCTCTGAGTCACGATGGGCCTTGGGGCCCCAAATCCCTTCATAGGCCATCTGGGGAAAGGGAGAGAGAACTCAGCTTTTCATTTCCATGATACAAAAGAAGATTTTTTTTAAGCCCTTATAACCTATGCGGGGAATGCATTTAAAAGTCAAGCATGATTATCTCTATATTTGGGTTTGAAATTCACAGACACTGATTAGAAATGTTTCTGAAGTACAACTGATTTCTGCAAGTATCAGCCAGTTTCTTCCAGGCTCCACTCTCTGTTGGTGTGTGAGTGTGTGTGTGTGTGTGTGAGTGTGTGTGTGCATTGTTGATCATAATGGTTCTCTTACTTACCCAGTTTACATGGCTGCAAACTGTTCCTCAACCCTCCCTAACCCAACAGGGGTTCTCAGGAGTCTGGACTCAGACGTGCAGTCAGCTCAGAGGAGTGAAGAGGTGTCAGGCCCTCTGCTGTGAGGCGGGACCACCAGGTGAGGGCTCCCTGTCCCCAGGTACCGACAGACCACACCACGACCACGACATGTGAAGAGGACCTCTTCGTCCTCTCCCTGTGGTGGCCTGGTTGAGAAATGAAGGTTTTCTGTGAGTTCTCTGGGACTGAATCAAAGGCAGCCTGGCTCACCCACTGGAGATGCCGTTGCAAAAGGAAGGTACTTAGGAAACATCCTGTCTGGCCCATGAACTCTCTCCTCCCACCCCCACCTTTCCTGTCTTTCTAATGTTCTTCCCAAGTCTCGCTAAGAAATAATACATGACTGCTTGGATTGGATGGTGATCAAGTCTCTTAGGAAATAGTCTGGAGAGGTGGAGAGGACTCCTGCCTCTGTGAGCTGAGCCTCAGTCTTTATCCCTCGACCTGGACTTTTTCTCCAGCATCACCTTCTCTGATTCAGAGTGCACCTTATTGAGGGTTTTCATTTCATCAGAAGATCTGCGTGGGTCCCAGTTTCCATGAGGCTCATTGATCCCTCCCACGTGTTTTACTTTGTAAAGAAGTGAAGGCCAACTCCCAGAGGCCCGAGTCCTGTCCACATTTCCAGGCTATTTCCTATGAGATTTTATCACCTTCAACCCAGGCAATAGTTTATTATTTTGCAGCAAGACTTGAGAGGTACCCTAGAAAGTTCTATACATCACCTTTGAAGCAATCTAAATTCACTAAACTACCTGAAAGGTAGGAGAAGGGGATCTCCAAGTTCAGGTCATCTCTTGGGATCAGGAAGAAAGTCCCTATGAGCTCTTGGGGCCAGCAAGAGGGTTTTGAAGTCCCAGGATTCAGGAAACAGAAGAGAGTTTCAGAACTGTGACGGTGAGTTTTGAATGTCAACTTGGCTGGGCTAGAGTACCCAGTTATTCAATCAAACACTAATCCAGGTGTTACTGTGAGGGTATTTTGTGAATGTGGTTCACATCTATAATCAGTCGACTTTCAGTAAAGAAGACAATCCTCATAATGTGGGTGGGCCTCATCCAATTGGTTGGAGGCCTCCGAAGGGCTAAGATGGACGTTTCCCAGAAATTCTGCCCCAAGATTACAGCATCAATTCCTGCCTGAGTCTCTAGGCTGCCAGGCTGCCCTGTGGGTTTTAGACTTGCCAACCCAACTGCATGAGCCAATTCCTTAAAAGAAATAAATTAATATATACACTTAATTTATTTATTTTAAGGCATTATATATATATATATATTTGTTGAATTACATATATTATTTATTTAAAGAATTATATATATGTATATATATGTACACACACACACACACATATATATATATAGTCTCCTATTGGTTCCTCTCCAGAGAGAACTTCCATCATAGACACTTAAAGACACAAAAGGACCTGACAGTACCAGATAGTGGGCACTTTTTCGCCTGGGTGGATAACTCCTGGTGAGCTGTCCTGTTCTTGGTGCACATTTAACCTTCCTTCTGAGTGTTAGAAGATGGGATGGGGGAGGAGAAGAGGGAACAGCACTGTGATTTGTGCTGCCCTGGCCTTACAACACTTAGTTTTACATCTCAGTTGGAACTTAACTCTGAAACAGAGTGAGTTTACATGATCTTGTTTTTATTATGGTCCAGCTCTAATTAAAGTGTGTCAAGTATTGTGGGTTTTTTTTTTTTTTTCTTCTCTGAGAAATTCCCTACGTCTCCAGAAGGGTTACATAACTAATAAGAAAATCTTGTCAGGAATAAAACCTGGCCTGTATGGCCTCAGGAAATGTATTTACTCCATTCGGTGAAAACAGAAATACAAGCAATCAGGCCCACTGTATACGGAAACAAGGCTTGTCCCTTTTCCTCCACACAACTGTGGCCAAGCTTTCAGAAACGGTCAAAATGGGTTTCCCCTAATTAGTAGGGAAAAGAAACGGTTGAGACTCTGGTAGATTAAATGTTTTTCTTTAGGGTGAATTCAGTCAGGGGGGGGCTGGGGCAGGCGGGGGACGGCACAGCTAGCATGGATTCCTAAAACATTTACCCTGCTTGCTTGGGGCTGTTCGGCATTTACGATGCACATGCCGAATTTCCATGTGCTTCAGGAAGAGAAGAACCTCTTAGAAACCTGGTCTTTCTGAGCTCAAGTCTTACATATGTTGACTGCAAAAGAAGAGTAAGAAAGCCACAGAAACCTTTCATTTGTTCCAGTCCATGGGGATGGAAATCTATTCCACCATGGAGACGGAGGGTGGAAATGAACCAGAGGATATCCCTTTTCCACCAAGAAGTGGATCAGACTTGGCAAAGCTACAAACTGAGCAGGAAATATTCCCTACCTTCCAAGATGAACCTTCTACGTGGGAGGCCCCTACCCTACAGGGTTCTTATTGAGATGCCTCCATATCAACACTCCATAAGTGGTAGTTGTTGTTAGTTTTGTTATCAGTTCAAAAAGAACTGTGCAGAGTCCTACTGCAAATAATACAACTACCTAATGCTCGCTGAGCGCTGACCAACGATCTGCTTGTATGAATTCATCTGCACGCTCACAATGCATTAACTGTATTATATTCATGCGTTGCATTAATTGTAACGTATGAATGCACTGAATGCTTGTGAGATGAGCATCATTCACATCCTCCTTGTACACAGATGGGGAAACTGAGATGTAAAGAGGTAAGGCGCTTGCACGAGGTCACACAGCTATTGGACGATGTAGAAGGGATATAAGCCCAGGAATTCTGGCTCCAGAGTTGACGTGTTTAACCACGGCACTCATCCAACTCCCATGAGGTGGAGAAGTGATCACTGCAATTTCTTTTTTCCTCTGAAGCATTTTTATCGGGTGATTTAAAGAACTGAATTCAATGTTTATTGAGAGCAGACACTCAGTAAGGCTGTTTATTGTGTGATCATTCTGTTTTGAAGGCAGAGAGCGTTTCTGTTTTAAAATGTATTCCCTTTGTTCCTTCATTCCCTTCTATCGGGTACCTTTTAATTTTCTGCTTTTGAAACCTAAGTTCTACTCATCTTTTGGGGCACACACAAAGGTCATCTCCTTTATAAATCTTGATGCTTCGGTCCACAGGGTTGCTCCCTCCTTGGCTTACATGCACACATGCATGAGGAAGGTCGTACTGGTCCTGGGGGAGCCTTTACAACTCCTTTCTCCACCCCCGCCCCCCTACCCTATCACTAAGTTGCAGGCCTTAACCAGATGCAGATAACTAGTGGGAAGACGAGTGATGTGGAATTGCATTAGAAAGGGTTAAGGTTTGCAAGAGACAGACAGACAGGGAGAGAGAAGGGGAAAAAGTGAGAGGGTGAGAACTTAAGGATGAGAATGAGGAGAGGGGATTTCGTGGCAGCTGAGGGTGGGAGAAGGATGGAGAACAAAATAACGATGCAAAATCTTATGAATTGCATCCCCTCACTTACTTTACTGTTCCTTGAAAGATGCTTAGAAGAAAACTAGAATTATTTTCAACTACTTCTGAAATGCTTGGATGTGACACATGTTGAGACAGGCACACACAGGCTTTTGGTTGTACTCAGCTCACATCCCCAAGGCTCATCCAAGATCATGTATACTTCTTGACCGTACTGCTGACTTGGTCCTTAATCTTCCACTGACCTGAGTTGTCCCAAGTAGTATAGAAGAAAAGTTCTGGGAGAACTGGTTGAGAGCCCATTATTTCAGCGCTGTGTGACTTTAGGGAAGTCACTGAACTGCTCTGAGCCTCACTAATATCCACCTTTGAGAAGCAGGTAAGACAATCTATGCAGAAGTGTGCTGGGAACCATGAAGTGCTACATAAATGTTACCGCGGCTCACTGCCTGGAAGGGACTCATTGAAATCTTGTTGATTGATTGACTGAATGGATGAACTCTGGCCAGCTTCCTTAAAACTTCCCTCGTTGAGCTGAGAAGGCGGACAGCTCTGTACGTCAAGCGACATCCAAGAAAATCCACTTGGCTTTAGAGCAGCCCAGTCCAAGGGGTTTTTAAGTTTATAAATTTACTTACGAACAAACCACTTTCTGTTGTTCAATGAACTGCACTTTGGTTGAGATGATGAGATTCGTCAGAAGAAATGAGAATGTCATTTTGGCTAAAGGCACATTTGAAGTTGGAAGGACCTGGATTCCCAGAATCTAATTGGAGAAGACAGAGACGCCAACACCCTGGACCAGCTCTAGACACACAGTAGGCGTTTCTGAAAACACTAGGGCTTTGATTGGGTCCATCCATTTCTGAGTATGCTAGCCTGCCTGGTAAGGCTATTGTGAAACACCTCAGCACTTCCGTGACCTCATGCAAACAAGAATGACTTGAAGTTGAATAGCGTTGAAGTGAAGGAAACTTCAAACTAAATTTTTATTGAAATTCTCCCCATTGTCAGCCGACATTTTCAATTTTCATTTCCCTGCCTCAGCCCGTTTTGCCATAGAAACTTGGATGTTTTCATTGAACAGCAGCCAGTGAACACTGGACTGAAGGGGTACACTATAAATTTGGAAAAATAAATAAATGCTTCAGAACTTCCACTTGAAAACCACAGCTAAAAATGAAATCAAATCTGACCCACCCCTTTTCCTTTAAATTGTGGGAACAGACTCAGTCTGCCTCAATTTTTAAGCCCATATTAAATTTTATATAAGCACCTTGGAGACCCATGCCTGGCCTGGTCTGAAGAAACTGTGGACCCTCTGACTCATACACAAGGTTTGAACAGCTTGAACGAGAAGGTATCATCCCTCCTACACCATGTTCCTTAATAAACATGTGTGCTTAAAAAATAAAAAGGGAAGAAAAATCGGTTTATGGGCATAGAGAAAATAATTTACTCCAAATTGCTCCTTTGATGAATGTGGACAAAAGAATAAAATTTGTCACCCAGCTAATATTACCATCAATATTTTGTCCAGCTACATTCCTTCCAATTTAAAAACAGTTCAATATCCCTTTTACCTTCAAGTAGCAGCACTTAATAAACAGTGATGGATGGTTTTTATTTTTGTTCGCATTTCAGTCTTCCCTGCTTCTGTTACGAGGGCACTGTTTTGCTTGGGGGAAATGTAGATCTTCCGTCTTTCTTGCATTGACATACATCCCTCAAGGAAAGACGGCCATATTTAATTCATAACCCCCATCGGCTACACAAACATACAACTTCCCATCAATTAGGCAACACAGAGATGCTGTTAAAAATCAATGAGCTTATTATTAAATATATTTTTTTCATGTAGCAATAATAGTTATTGCCACACTATCGTTATTACTGCAATGTCAGATGTTTAGGCAGCTTTTCAGAGAGTTTGATTGGTTTTGATGTTGCTAGCAAGGCATTCTATGAAACGAGGGATCCGGGTGAGACTTTCCTGTTCTGTCTCCTGCCACATTTAGAAGCCATCAAGAAAAGGGGGAAAATGAATGCTGTAGAGGAAGGAACCTTCGACTGGAAGCAAAAGACCTGGGTTCTAGACCCAGCTCTGCACATAACTAGCTGTGTGACCTTGGGTAAGTCTCTTCTCCATTCTGAGCCTTAGCTTTCCTCATTTCTAAAAATGAGAGGGTTAGCCCACATGATTGCTGGGGTCCCCTCCATTCTGAAATGTGGGTTTTTCTAATAACTGTTGTTTTACTGGCAACGGAAACAGGGAGAAATTGGTTCAGTTCAGCAACCCTCAATTGTTCTTTTCAAAAGACTCTTGTTTTAAAAAAAAAGGAGTGGGTAGAGCAGGGGAAATGCTACCAAATCTGGAACAGACGTTCAATTGATCCGAAAACCAAGTGCGTCCATGTTTGTGTTTTCATCCTCGTTGTGTGTTTATTAAAAATAATTTTGATATTTTGACACATGCCACTACTGTGGGAGCCTCCTGCCTACAAACAGAGATGTTAAAACTGTGCCAGCACATGCAAAGGTTAAAAACAACACTGCACAGATTTTGGCAACTACATCATACGCTGTCTGGCCGCAGCTGATCTGAACTGAGTCCCCCATAATTACAGGAGAAGGTGGAACAGGTTTGCTGCTAATTGGAAAATTCTGCAAATGGCAGCACTGAAGTAAATTGACAGTCGTTAGAATATTAGCAAAATGAGAGTACTGATTAGTAAAAAGCTCAGATGCAGACTTTTTTTTTTACTGCCGGATTCTACGGGCAAATTGATAATAAAAGCTGAACTTAATAATAACAGCTGTTATTTGACCTGGTAATATTTTTTTTAATCTGTTGCTGTTCCCAGACCAATAACACATAAAGAAGGTCTGTATCCACTGTTGCAAAATTATTTTGAATCCCAAAAGGTATGTTCAGAGTCAGTGAAGGAAAACGGTGCTTAAAGGGGCAGCCCATCACTAGCCACGTTCTAATGAAAGTGCATTCACTGCAGAGCTGTGAGTTGTCTTGTTCTCACCTGCCACCTTCCAACAGGCCTGGGTGGAGGTGCTGGGTGTTAAGGGGTCCTTTTCGGAACAGGGCCTGAATTTTATTTACAGTTCACTTTAAATCTGTGACTGGTAACAATGTCAAAGTTAACTTATTTTTCACTTTAAAGTGGACAGGAAGGAAAGTTGGACTTTGCCAGATTCTGAGCCTTCTATCAACACTTAGCTGTTTGTACTTATTATTTTTCAGCCAGATGGGAGGAGATTTGGGAATGGACATATTAATTAGAAATGCTGCCATGAATCTATGGAAAAGGGACTGTAACTTCACCACACATAGTTCTACATTATGCAGACACACACAAATATGCCCAGAAGACTTGCATTTTGGGGTGCCCTGATCCACTATTGGTGGGAGTACAAGTTGGTCCAATCTTTCTAGCTATATGGCAATATGGATCAAAAATCTTAAAAATGCCTATAGCCTTTGACCCAGCAATTCTTTTTTAAGGGTTTGTCCCAGAGAAAGAGTCACGGATACACCTAAAGCTTTACCTACAAAAGATGTTCCTTGCAGCATTGTTTATAATAAATATAAGTGCAGAAACCACGTTTGTCCTGAAATGAATAATTGACTATGATATACAAAAGAATACTACATAATTATGTAAAATCTGTTGTAGAATATTTAATGATATGGGAAGATAGTCTAATAAGTGAAAAAATAAAACAGACTACAAAAGAATAAACAGGATATTCACTCTTTTTTAACTATACACACAGAGACAAGAGTGGAAGAGGGGTAACCAAGGAGATTAATGGTTCTTCCTGAGTGGTGGGCTAATTAATGGGTAGTTTTCCTTTTATTCTCTTTTGCTGGTCCAGATTTTCTAAATTTTCTCAAGTTAGCATGCATTGTTTCAGTCAGAAGAAAACACACAAATTATTTTTAGATTAAAAAAATCTCTAGAGGGTTCCTATTGTTGTTTTAAATAAAAATTCAATCTATAGCAGCGGGCACAAACATATTCCCGAATAACAAGTTGGTTCCTTGACTACAAATCCACATTTGATCTAGGGAAGGAAAAGGACCAGCTGAAAGCAAATCCTAAAACTCTAGGTAAAGAGCCAGCCTGCTGCTTACGGCTAATTTACACACACACGTGCACGCACACACACACACACACAGTAACCCTCTTTTTGATATCTCTTCTCTGAAAACACAGGTCAGCAACCACTTTAGGCCCTTACAGAAATGGATTTCCTTTTCTGACTTTGGACCTCATACTCTGGTAATTTTGTCGTTTTCTTTTGCCCTTACTATGATAACACAGACCCTCGTTTGTTTTGCAATTTTCAGGGTTTGTCTGTCCACTAGTCGACTGGAGGGGAGTGGGGGGGGTTGCCGTGTGGACTCAGAAAAATCCAGATACAACCCACGGCCTCACGGAACACACTCCGTCTGTGTATTATCACAAGTAAAGTTCACTCCTAACCAGACGCAGCCAGCCATGCTGCCTAGGCCCCATTTGACGGATCTCTGCATATTTAACCTCAGCCACAAAATGTTAGTACTTGAGCTCTCAAGACACCCCCTGTACTTGAATATCAGCCAAGAAGTTGAGCCAGGCTGCAGCATTGCAGAGCTGGCCTTAGACTGCGTGTACATCTGCTGGGGCGAAGATGGATGCATTGTGTTTCTTAACAGGTCTGCTTTTAAAAAACCGTGTATTAACATCCTACGGCACCACTGCCAAAAACATAAAATTCCAAAGGCAAATCCCCTCAGTTCCAGCACTGCCAGGACTGGGCTGACTAGGCTCCGCCCAGGGACTGTAAACGGCCACAGTTGCTTCTAGCAAGGAGCACAAAGCCCACCCCATTAGTTTCAGTCACAGGACCAAGCGACTCTCAAGCTGCTTCTCGCCAGGAGTGTGGGTGGGCAGTGGGCAGGCTCCCAACGCGACAACTAGACTCAATTGACTGTAACCCAGAATTTTTTTTAAGTGGCTTTTTTGGATGATGGTACCCAGCGCCCACCCCCCGCCCCACATCCTTCATCCTTTCTAATGGGTTCTGCAGCATCAGGACAACAAAGCGAGGGGGAGGGGGAGGGGGGCGTTGCTGCAGTCCGCGTGTGCCAAATACAGTTAAGGGTGGAGAGGGAGGTAGGATTGGAAAGGGGGTAAAAAATCAAGTCACTTTCAATCAAGTGTCACACCTTTAAATAGTGGTTAAATCTTTGCATTATGCAGCTCATCCCTTTACAACATGGGGTTCCCTTAGAGAATTCCCTGTTTACACTGGGAATTCCTCCAGGGCCGCATCAATAAAGCTGAACAGATGTCAGGGTGGAATGCCAGCGGCAATGGCTGTTGTCAGGGGTACTGGGGAGGGAGGCACAGAACAATGAGGGAGGCATCTGCTACACAAAGCCTCGCGCGTGGGTCAGGTTCTGCCGGCGTGTAGAGATTCCACCCTACCCTTTGTCTGGGCACATTGCCTTTCTTGTTTCTCCATGACAAGGGTTGACACATGTCACCCGGCCCTATCAGGAGTGTTATTTGTTTGCCACTTGCATATGCACCAGCGTTCCTGACCTCCCCTGCCTGCCTCTCCACCGAACGCACGGAGCATCGCGGAAACTCTCCAGCGCTACCCCAATCCAGGATTTCATTATGCACTTGGAGTCGAAAGTGGGATGTAGATGTCCTTCTTTTTAATTAAAAACATGATGGATGAGACTTAACTGACAGTAGGAAATGCAATTTAAATATTCCTTAAAGAGGCACTAACCCTGTTTGCGTGGCGAGGGTTGCGTCGGTCTGCAAAGTTGGAACCAGCGGGAGAAAGGGAATTAAAATAAAAGCCCGTCAGAAGTCCGCTGGCTGTGGAAGGGTGGTAACATTACACAGCATCTGCAGCCGTGTAACCAGAAACTTACGTGCATTAGGAGCTAATGGGAGGTGTTCCTCGGTAATGGGGCTCTTCGCTGTGATGAAAGCGGCAGATGAGTGGGGAAGGATACGACCGGGGAGCGTGTCCAAGCAAAAACCAACGAATTCACCGTATTGTGAAGGGACGACTGGCTTCGAAGACCTTATCCCCACACTCCCCATTTGTCAGCTCTACAAATGTGGTTTTTTCCCCTCGCTGCTGTGTTGCTGGATTTCTCCGGCCTCGGCCCCTCTCTCGAGCTGCTTTTCCCTACACCGTCCCTTTAATGTCCACAGTATAAGAAAAGTCCTCCGTGCCTGGGACAGTCCGTCTGCAGCCTGGACTGAGTCTGCAGGTCTAAGGCAAACAGGAAAGCGTTCACAATTTTGTTTTAAAGGCCTTCTCAGATGTATTCCCTCGGTGACTGCTAAGTTATCAGGGAAAATTATGCGGACCACGGGATACAGTAACGGGAAGCCCGAAACGCACTAGTCGGAGGCCGGAGCAAGTTTTCCTAATTATGGGACCTTGGCCTGGGTGTTTTCAATCTAGAAATAATAGATGAAGAATCTTGGTCTGTATTAAAGTAGCATAACTTAAATACCAACAATAATAGCAGTTTGAAATTTATTTTCAAAACAAATCTCCCTTTCTCTTTCTCGGTATCATTTACAAAGGGATATTTTTGGTTGTTGTTTCGGGCTGCTTTGTTTTGTTTTCCATGGAAATAGTTATTTTCTGAGAAACAGCAACTTTGAATTAAAAAGAGAATAATACTTTCCTAAAAGTACACACAAGAATAGCCGAGTCCACCCTCTGGAAGCCTACTCACAGCATAATCTTCATATGTTTTTCAGACCTAAAGATTTTATTCTAGGTTTGCAAAATCCCCTAAAGAGCCATAGATACTACTAAAGTCTAGATCTTTTCCATTTAAGCCCTAGTTAAAGACTGAGAAAAAGAAAAGCTTTTATTGAAATGCCTGGATTAAAAGGAAAGGGGGTTACAACTGGAGTTGACTTTTGGTGAGTATTTAACTAGCAAAGGTTAATTAGAATTGTAGCAATGAGATGTAAAATAACAGATTCTGATCAATTGATTAATGAGATGTCGGAAGGTACAAGAATTCACCTTCAGGAGAAACATATTAAAAATGAAATATATTTGCAAAGCCATCATGTCTTCCCTCTTATTTCGTTTATTAACGCTAGCAGCAGCTGTAGATGGTTTTTCCATCTATGACATCTGCAGAAAATAATGGCCCCCAAATCCACCAAAAGCACCACCAAAATGTTACCCAATGTGCCCTAACACCCATAAAAGTTCACAAAGTCTCTAGGAAGAGGCCAAAATCTTCAGCAGTTCCTCTCGGTCCTCTCTCTCCGCATTCCTTCTGCATTATAGATTCAGATTCATTTAAAAGATAAGTGGTTTTGAAATTCTGAAACTATTTAAATCGGGCACGTTATGCCCATTCTGGATTTATCGATTCATTAGCCCCATATCGATTTCACAGTTGACGTGGGGATGGGGTAGGGGAAAGAATGTCACGAACATTTTTCCTTTCTCATGCAGTGGTCCTGGTGGACAAACAGATCCCCCTGTTTGTGGTAGAGATGTCCTTTGTCACAATAACCTACAGTATATTATGTTTAGATATATCCTTCAGGCATGTCACAACAGTTTGGCATTCTGAGCTGCTCTACCACAGTGTACATTAAATAGTCATGTAGTTACATTAAACAGTGGGGAGTTCACACTTCACAACCACTCAGTGTTTTAAAACAGATGTGGGCTGTCTGTTGTCAGACTCTAGTGCAAAAGCTCAGAAGGATCTGGGTGGGAACACAATCTCCAAATGACTGAGGGCTCCCTAAATTTTCCACACAAGTTCCTTCATCCCTCCCGTACCAGAGGTTGAGCGTGAGAGAGATTTGGGGGAAAGGGAGAGAAAAAAAGGGGTGCCAGGAAGCAACAACATTTATGTCTTATAGAACAGAGATCTGAAAAAAAGAATTCAGAATTCGGAATCGTTTGTGGCATGGAATATTTTGAGCGGGGTGGGCTTGCTAGGGTATCCTGGGATTTACTGACAGGAGAATTTTTGACAGTTGATGGACAGATGAATTCCGTCATGGAAGCGTTAGTCGAAAGCGGCAAGGCCAGATGGAAACTCACAGCTTGTCTTTAATATTAATTTTCTTTTTTTTTTTTCAGGAGATCAGAATTCCCTAATTCCCTAAAATGTTTCAATGCATCTTGAGGTATTATTTTTCAGATGCCTTTCTCCACCTACTCTTAGTAAGAGTGTTCCTTTGTGTTAATGTTTCCTCCCTTACTTTGAAAAAAAAAGCCTAGTTTGTTCTTTTCCTTCCTTCCTTCCTCTCTCTTTCTTTTTCTTTCTTTCCTTTTTTCCTCTAGTTGTACAGCTGTTAACATTTTTCCTTCATTTCCAGCAAACATAGAAAGATAAATATAGTAACCTTGTAAGATACTAAATCTAAATACGAGAAATTCATCCGAAGCAATTGTGACTTAGAGCTCTGATAAAGGAAATAACGGTAAGACTGTCTTTGTGGCTGAATGAAAGGCTTAACTCTTCCTGCTTTCCGAAAGATGGAAGGGGCAATTGTTTTCAGGGTGTCCATCTTCTGGACAGTAAGAATTAAGTCATCTCCTCTGCTCAGTGATGCACTGGGGAGAGAACTGAGCTCAGAATCAAGGGGCAGACCGCCAGTCCTGGCTCTGCAGACTTCTCTGCGTGACATCACCTGAGTCACGACAATTGCCTGGGCCTCAGTTTCCTTATCTGCAAAATACAGTTGGTATTGCAAGAAGGCAGTGAGTCCCCAGTGATCTCCATGGCTCCTTTGAGGGTACCTCGAAACCTCTAAGAGAAAAGCTGACTGTTGGTATCAATAAGTCACGACTACTCCATTCTTCACCTCCCTGCCGAGCTTCTTAGGGACCAGACAACCCCTCCGTGGCAGTTTAGGGACTGCAACGATGCCCCCACCTTTATTCTCAGTCTTTTTTCTGCTGTTCCACACAAAACATAACTACTGTGCCTCCTGTCGTGGTGACTTCATTCCTAAGACAAATATCTAAAAATAAAAAAATGAGTGACCAGGGGTGATAGTCCATATTCCAACAAAACAAAGCTCAAATGCTCCTCAGTTTTCAGTTCTATGATCTTTTTTCCCTAGTTCCTTTATTTTACGTCACTGGACCCACTCAAGTTGAGAGCAGTACTTTAAAACTAAGAGATCTTTCTTCTGTGTCTGTGTGTTATCTATTTTCCTAATAGTCTTTCCAGTTTAATGTAAAAACATTAACGTGGGACAGCTTTCTCCAGTTTCCTGATGCATCACTTTGGTTATATGTTGACTCCCTGTGTGTGTGTGTGTGTTAGTGAGTTTGTCTTGGTTGACCAGAAAAATCTTTTGCAATTAATGTAATGAAAACATTTAGCTAAACCAAGGAATCCAAAACAAAGGAATGGATTGTGGTTTGTTGGGGAAATGACACAGGGGCTTCCCTACATCAGTTGCAAGACCATTTCTCTGTGGCTCAGGGAGTGTAAGCAGCAGTGATGAACACCCCTGGCAACAAGTTCTCATCATCCTCTGACATGTCCCAGGGATGTGACCAGGGACAAGTCACTTTGTCCTTTATCTGTGAAGCACAGAGAAGATTATTAAGCTAGACAAGAGAAGAGTCTGAGATAGAATTAATATGAATAACTTCAGATCAATTAGGGTTCCAGAAGATGGGAAGCAGGACCAGTGGGTAGGATTGACCAAGGAGCAGACCTGGCTCAATATGAGAAAAACTTGATAAAGTATAACACAGCTCAAAATCAAAATCGGCTCCCAGGTTGGGCAAGATTTCCCCATCATGATAACTGATCCATTGTCAAGGATGCTGTAAAGAGAACTGCTGTGTGACTTAGCAGGTTTGGACTAGATGACACCTAAGCCCCTTCGAATCAAAATATAGGCATCTTTGATGATTTCAGATGCACAGCTGGTCAACAGGGTGCTTCACAAAATACTTGGAAATATAGTCACAGAAGAATAGACTATTAGAACTGGAGAAGACCTTGGGGGAGAAAACTTGGGGCAGCCCCTACATTCCTCTGAAGCTGGTGGCAGAGCCAGGGTCAGCAATGACATGTCTGAAGAGTATTTTGTGACCTAGTTTTTCATATACCTCCATTGAGCCTCACAGCAACCTTCTGAGATGGGACCTACCAACTGTACATTTTACGTGACTTGCGTAAGTCTGGGCAGTCAGCAAGCGGAAGAGTCAGGGCTGGGACTCCAGGTGCCATCCCCGAGCTGCTCCCTTGTCTCCTGGGCACTTTTCTTTCCAAGACCTCTGAGCATTTCTCTCTGAGTCTCCTTATTCCTGCAGCATTCATGCAGATATGCGTGAGTATTATCAGCTACAGAGACTCTTCAGTTACCAGGGATGGAAAGGAAACTGTATGGTCATTTCCCTCCATTCTTTTGTTTTCCAAAAAAGAAAACTGAGGCTTGCAGAAGTCATCATTTAGTGAGCCCTCTGCAATGAAAACCTTGATTTCTCAAAGACCCTAACATAGGCACCCGCCCCCTCAACCAGGCAAGTGACGATTTAAACCAGGTGAGTGCAAGAATGATTTCATTCATTGCGCTTTTCCATGTGCCTCTTGAGGGAAGGCATGTGGAACATGTATACGTAGAGAGAGACCCCCGACCACCGTCGCCTCCCCCTCCTCCTGCACGTAGTAGACTAGTAAATGTTTGCCCACTATTTGCAAGGCTGACGGTGGGGATTATTTTTCCCATGTGCCAAGCAACTTCATCCTAAAGGAAAGATTTCACTCTGGCAAGATTTAATAACAATTACAATGATACTTTGTACAGCACTCAAGTTCTAAACTATTTTTTCCAAGCATTATTTCATTGGTTAGTTGATAGGGTGTGACACCAAGCCTCAAGGGTGTGAAGAGTGAGCTGGCAGTTATAGTAGGGGTAGAGGCCACCCCCGCTTCTGGTCCTGGGGCCTCCCCACCCCCATGCTTCCACTGCTACTGAGCTGGATGACAACTGGTGGCCCCGAGGTCATTGCTGCTCCCCATCCTTGATGGTCACCTTTCCCATCTGACATTTTTTGGGTGGTGGGGATGGGACAAGAGCACTACAGAAGAAGCAAAGGAACCTGGGAAAGGAAGGGGCCTCAGAAACCAGGACTCCTCCACCATAGGACGCCTTAGTCTGTGCTTTATGCCACGCAGAAGCATTACAGACACCCAGGTTGACCAGAAGGATCCAACTACAGACCTGGACCACTGGCTGTTGTCAGAGGGCCAGACCCATGTCCACATCGCCTACTGGCCCCGCCCTCTTCCTCTCCTTCTTTACTAAACGTCCCACTGTCACCAACTTATTTTTTGCAACACTGCAATAAACTTGTTAAAATGTTGTCAGAGTCTCCAAAGTGAACCGTGTCCAATCATAAGATGGCCTGGGGTTTTAGTCCATTTTAGGCCACGCCATGGCTAAATTATAGCCACACCATGGCTAAATTATGGATGACTTGTTCATTCAACAAATATTTATTGATTATTTGCTAAGTACTGTGCTGGAGGCTGGAAAGAGAAAAGCATGTTCCTGCCCTCAGGGAACTCGTGATCCAGTGGAAGAGATGGACGCTGGAGAGAAAACTGTGAGATGATGTGTCAGGACGCAGGACAGAGGTGAGCCCAGGATGGAAACTCAGGAAGAACAATGAACCCCATCAGGGGACACAGAATGAGTCTCAAGCATAGTTGCCAGCCTGAAAATGAAACATGTAAAAGCCACCTCCAGCAACCTGTATTCTAATAGAACCTTTTCCCAGCTGACTTTGGTGTATGTCTTAAGAGGATGGAGGTGTGGTTAGATGGTAGCCAAAAATCAGGCGCCTTTTTTGTGAAGAATGTACAGTTCAGTCACCCTCAGTACAATATTGCTCCGTGTCAGTCCTCAATTTGTGGAGTAAATGAGGCCTCCAAGGAAAGGGGGTGTTTCCAGGGAATCTGGAAAGAGACGGACTGGGCATAAATCCTATTATGTTGTCAAGCATTCAATTTCTTTAACCTTTTTTTTTTTTTTTTGCTGTACGCGGGCCTCTCACTGTTGTGGCCTCTCCCGTTGCGGAGCACAGGCTCCGGACGCGCAGGCTCAGCGGCCATGGCTCACGGGCCCAGCCGCTCCGCGGCATATGGGATCCTCCCAGACCGGGGCACGAACCCGTATCCCCTGCATCGGCAGGCGGACTCTCAACCACTGCGCCACCAGGGAGGCCCTCTTTAACCTTTTTAAGATGTTGTATAATTTATGTTTGGTTCATTTGTAGGATATTTTTTTGGAGGCGTTCATATTTTGCAGTTTTGAAAACTGGTAACAAAGAACATTTTCATTCTGGAAAACAGATAACTAAAAAGCCTTCTGCATGGGCCCAGGGGGTGACCACCAGGTCCTGGAAGAGTGTCTGTTTGTGGTTTCACTGCTTTGCTTTTCACTCTGGGCCCTCACTCGGGTGTATGTACATGATGCAATCTGACACTACGAATGGCTAGCATGGTGTATCTGTTGGTGTGCACTCACTACGATCATGGGAAGTGTGGAGGATCCTTCTGAGGGATATACTGTGTCCTAGTACTTGATATGAGAAAAAAAATATGTAGACATATGATATATATAAATAAATAGTATATAGAACATATGTCATATATAATGAATATTATGTAAGATGTATACATATATTAACCTCCATAAATGTCTGCTGGATTAATATATTTATCAATATATTCATTAATTACAGCAACTCCCTTTCCAACGCCCTGGGATTTGGGCAGCAGCTCTGACATGGTAGGATTTTAGAACTGTCTCCTCCCTTTCCTTTCTTTCTTGTATTCTCAATGCTCCCCAAAACCCCTGATCTGAATTCTTCTCCCACTTCCAGGGGCGAGCTCTTTGTTACCCAGAAGTTCCTGGATCCTCAAATGGTCTGAAAATCGGTCCACCTAAGTCTGGTTCAGGATTGAGAGAAGCTGCAAATTCCTCCACCCAACGAAGAGAAAGTCTTTAGGCTGCAGTGTCCTGGAAATACACTGTTTTTCTTTTCTGGGAGCAGCATTCCTCCAGTACTTGGGGGTTTCCGAAGCCTTTTACAGTCATTAGTAAACTGACACACCATCCCTGTGGGGCTTAGCCCCCTTTTAGAGAGGCTCCAGAGAGATTAACTGCTGTCTAGGGTCACCCAGAGCAGAGTCGAAGCCCAAGCCCCCTGCCCAGGCGCCTGCAGAGATACATATATGGCAAAATCGCTCTGCAGCTGGAAACTGAAAGCCTTCTCTAACTTGACCTAAGCCTAAATTGGAGATTCTACACATATCTCCTTTCCTCGATAATTAAATGAGGAGGTTGGGGCTTTGAGGCCCAGAGCGGCCGTGAAAGCTAGACCGCCCCTGTCCCTGCCCCGCCTACCACCTCCAGCCTAGGGGTTGCTTCCTTTTGGGGCCACAGAACTTAATGACTACTGTATATGCTCTTCCATTGGTCAAGGTTGCTTTGTGGACTTGGCGCAAACGGGTTGGAGGACATTTTGCAGATGTGTACGTGGTGCGCTGTATGCGTTCTACCTCAGGGGAGGGGTAAGTTCCTTGAGCACGGGAATTTTCTCCGTGAAACTTGTCTGAAAACTAGAGTTGATCTTCACGAGGAACTTCACAGGGCTCTTTTCTCTTCAAGCTTGAGCACCTTGTCTCAACTGGGTAGGGGCTGAATTGGACTAATAGCCAAATATTTGTTTCTCCTATGGAATAAAATTGTTAAACTAGACTCCAGAGGCCACCTGGTGGAAACATCTTATTTAAAAGTGAGTTTTCCCAACTCCTGGCTCTCTGTTCCTTCCTGTTTCCCATCTTGCTAGTGCAGCATCTTGTACCTGGTTGCCTTCAAAAAACTAGATGGCGACTGCATTAGTCCTGGACACCTGGCTCGTAGATTAGATGATAACCCTCCACCTATTAAAACAGGACCCTCTGGGTTGAGCTGGAAAGCTGGACAGCCCCAGAAAAATGCAGTCTTCCCAGTATAATTCCCAGCCAAAACACTATGAAAGAGGCCTATTTTGATCTAGAACATTCTTCTCTTCCTCCCCCATTCTTTGCTGGAACTAGGGTGGAGTAAGATACCAGAGAATTCCCACGACTGTCTTGATATCCTGAAGGATCACAAATGTCCTTATCAGCTTTCAGCCAGAGGAAAAAAAATCTCGGAGGAGAACGGGGCCCCACTGTGCTCCAGACTCGTGGCCCCCAGCCACACCCCAAACAGGCTCTGTTCGCCCTTGGAAAACACTTGTCTGAACACATGAGCTTAAAAAAGAGGACATCTCCATAAAAAATTCATCTCCTTAAAATTTTTTATTCAAGTTATGTTAATCACTATTATTTGCTCGGCTTCTATTGGGTACTCTATGGGGATAAGAGAAAAGCATAAGCAGGGTTCCAGCTCTCCAAGAAGCCACAGCTAATATGAGGAACAGACGTAGATGACAGAACTAGCAAGAAACTTAACAACCTAACGTTTATAGACAACTTCGTAACTCAGATGAAGTAATCTTTCTCATCTCTAAACTCCTAAGTACACCTACGACCCCATCCTTCTTTAGACCTCTAGTATTGCCTGCTTGGCTAGTGCATTCCTCATGGGTGTCAGTCTTCTGTCCCCTGAGGAGACTAGGAATTTTTGCAGGCAGAGGTCCAAGTATGCTGTTTGAATCCCCCTTACCATCTAGCACAGAGCTTTGTACATGGTTGGCCTTCAAAAACGATAGATGGAGGCTCAGTGATGAAGCACAGTGGCATATCCAGCTAAGGAGTCAGGGCCTTAGAGGTATTCTGACTCGAGGCCTCTGTTTGGTAGGAAAGGATGCAGGTATTCAGGCCTGCTCTTAAGAAAGCTGTTTAACTCTTTGGGCTTCAGATGTCTCAAATGCAAAACAAAATATTGGATTCGATTTTAAGACCCAAGGGTTTGATACATGTCCTTATCCCATGTGATAATCCTTCAAGCATGTGAAGATTGCTTTGTTGCCCCCTCTCCTCCTGCCCCAGACTCGTTTGCTCCAAGCTTCTCCAGCCTCATGACCTGCACCATGGGTCTATGACCCAGTTTCAGGCATGATTCTAATTCTCTCTTTGTCACAGGCCCAGTTTATCAGTGTTCTTCTGCTGTGGCCCCAAAGCTGAACCCAATAACTTTCTCTGTCTTATTTCACATGAGTTTCTTTGGGGCCATAACTCCCTCAGTCTATATTTATGTGGTGGTCCAGACCAGGGAATTTCTAACATTTCTTCCCCTCTGTAATTCTGTGTGTTGCTAACTTCAGGGCCAGCTAGACTAAGGGAACCCTGCCACCCTCTTCTGTGCTTTTCCTGCATTTTATTCTCATTTTATTCAAGCTCTTGGCCTGAATGAATCTTCTTGCATCCCCTGGTTAGAGGAACAAAGAGAATCTGCCCAGGTTCACCCAACTCTGAGGGTCTCCTGTCCCAAAAATCAAGATATGGGAAGAGTGGTATAATTGATAAAGAATCGACTATTTCTTTCTTCCCCTATTTTATGTCTTTCTTCAACTTAAGCTGTGTTTAGCTTCAGGGGTACAGTGAAAGTGTTGGAAGGAAGGTGGTTCTGATTCCAGCTCTGTTAAATTTTTAATGCTGCTGGAGGGTAACTAAACTGACTGGGGGAAAGGGAATTTATATTCCTGGTGTTCTATAAGAATTCAGGACTCCTAAACCTCCTAAAATGATCTTTCTTTCATACCAAATGCAGGAGAGCTTTTTACTATTAATAAAGAATGCTGAAGTGTGGTCTCAGAATGAAAAAGGGCTTGGAACTGGAAGGTTGGTCCAAGGTGAAAGCAGAGCAGCCGTCATCTTTGTGGTTTGCCTGCCGAGGCACCAGGAAGTCCTCACAGACCAAAAGCTTCTCTTCCACTGTCTGGTATGATGGGGAAATGCCACCATGAGATTAAATCATTTCTGATAAGGAGTTCTTCAACTTCCAGAATCTCCTATCAAAGTGTATCCATTTAGAACAGCCAAATCTCCTTTATCAGAAGTGTATTTGGAATGAGGCAATAGCTAACTAAGAGCAAATTCCCTTCGGGAGTGAGGCACAGCAAATGTGAGCATCAGATGGAGGGCAGGCCAAAGAGAGTGTATACGAACGAGACCAGTATGTAAACACCTTGGGAATGGGGCCTGTACCTTATTCTCCAAGGCCTAGCATGGTATCTTATATTACATACAAATACAAATATGCCTGCTAAGAGAAAAGTGAATGAAAGGAAAATGGAAAAGTACCAAAGACCTCCCAGTTTTCCAAACAGTCATCTGGATGGTGGAGAGGGGACCACAGCCATTAATGGGAAAGATTTATTCTTCTGGATTCTACAGAGATGGTATCATTTTCACCCTTCTGTGCCCTCCACCCACCCCATCTCCATAACCTAAACCAGGAACTACTCCCAAACTATCCTCAGGTCGACACCCACCTATATATCCAATCTGTCAACTAAGGTAGAGACACACTAGGCAGCCCAGACTTCTCCCTCTGACTCACGTTCACATCCAATCAAATCCTGCTGCTTCTGCATCTACCAGTAGCTTTCAAGGTTCTCCCCTACTCTCTGTACCTACTGCTATGCCTTTGTTCAAGCCTCCATCACTTCTTGCTTAAATCAGCCAATAGTCCCCTAGTTGGTTGCCCAGCGTCCGGGCTCTCTCCCCCATGTGCAGTCCTGGCTCCATACCCCACCTCTAGTCAAAGGCAAATTCAATCAGATCACACCCCCCCGCAATTTTCTAATTCTTCTCCAACCACCCCCAACACCACCACTGCATTTAGACCAGAGCCATACTCTGCCTAAGAATGCCTTGATAACTGACACCTCCCTCCCGCCCCAGCCTCACCGTGAGCCCTGCTGGAAGTTTTGCGATGTGCACGTACGCCTTCTCTTTTGCACGTGCTGTTGTTCCTTCTCCCTGGATGCTGTTCCCTCCTTCCCTACCCTAGTAACCCTGCTTCATTCCTCACCCAGTCTGGGCATCACCCACTCTGGAAAATTATCCATGATTCTGCTTTTTTCCAAGGCAGTAGTGGGTGCCCTTCCTATAAATTTGGCACAGACCTTTGATAAACACTTACATGTTCTTCTGTAATTTTGGGCTTCCTTGCCTTCTCCTCTAGCTGAACTAAGACCCTCTGGAGAACAGGGACTGTGACACCCAAAACAACCCATAGAGCAGAAAGTCTGTTCCACGGAAGATGCATGATAAATATCTCTTAAGGACATGAATGATGCCAGAAAGTTCTTCCAAAGAGCTTAGTTGGCCAAGCATTCATTCATTCATTCATTCTTTCATTCATTCATAGAGTCATTCTACAAGCCTCCTCTACTTTGGAGGTAGAATCTGACTAGAGGTTAATCCTAAGGGAACTGGTTCTCTCAGTGATTCGATTTCTCCTTGCCCTGTCTTGAAGAAACCAAAATGACAATGAGGGCAGTGTCTCTCCCGCCACACACTCACCCCAGCTCAGGGGTTCTGTGGACGAGTGAAAATTCTTAACGGGTTATTTCTCTGGAGAGCAGGCACTGTTACTCTGGGTAAACAAGCCAATTCTATGACTTTGAACAAGCAACCACATAGAACAGCCTAGAAGACGATTGGTGAAAAGTCGCTCCTTTTCCAGATACCCCTCTGATCCAGAGAAAGCAAACCAGCACATTGCTTTACCTTCCCCAGTTACAATGTCTTGCGAGGGATGGGCCCAGAGTCCCACTCTAATTATACCCTGTTTGACTAGGAAACGAAGCTCCTGATCGCACTCCTAAATCTCAAACTGAAGCGACATTTATAACTACATTAAAAAGGAAATGCTCTTTGCTGTGTGCCTTCACTCCAGATAATTGTACAGCGGTAATACGGTGGAGGGCCTAAGGCCCTTCCCAAAATGACAGAACAGAACCATGACTCATACAGTGAAGGAAATAGTAGTTCCCTCCTTGAGCCCTGAACACAAGGGAAATAAACAGAGCCTTAACTGAAAGATGAACGCATCTCACAGAACTCCGGAGTCTGGGAACTCGGGAAGTTCCAAAATCTAATGCTGCATCGGTGCTCACTGCTTCGGCCTCTTCTTATCTCTGCAAAAGGAGGCCAGCCAGGGTGTGCCTTGACCCAGACTCCAACTATGGTTGCAGACTCCTGGGCAGCTGGCGGGTTACTGCAAGTGATCCTGGAATCCTAACGCACACCAGATATCATGGCTAATTAAAAAATAGGTCTTGCACAGGTATACTTTCTTGCACAGATATACCTTCTACTTTCAAAAGTTTTCAGTCATCATTATCATCATCGTCAACATCATCATCGTTATCATATATTGAGGGCTTACAACATGCTCAGTACCTTCCAACAGTATCTATACATGAACTGATTGAATCCTCACAACCACCCAGGGGGGTACATTACCATTATTGTTCCTACTTCATAGATGAGAAAACAGAGGTACAGAGAGCTCAAGTAACTTTCCCATGGTCACACAGCTAGAAAGAAGTGGGGCTGCAGTTCAAGCCAGACCACCTGGTTCCAGCACGCCGTACAATTAACTATATTATGCTGCCTCCCCCATTTCTCAATTACTGGTTGTTAAAATTACCCCCATCAGCATGTTGGGAATCTGATGACTTCCTTTGATTTTTTTCTGTTTAACAAGGATCCTCACATAATTTGGAACCATACTGATTGGGCTAAATAAAACTATTGTAAGAGCTACTCCCTGATAAAATATTCCTCCTGCTAACGCCTAACGTTGGCTATCAGAGATCTCTTCCGTGGGTTTAAAGGTGACCTTCTTCATGTCCTTTTAAGACCCAAGGACTCTAACAAGGGTAATAAAGGAAGTCACTAGTACTCACACTAAGGCGTGAGTGAGGTTTCCGGATCATTCCTTCATTAGCAGAAAAGAAAAAAATCAAGGACATTGAAAGGGTATTATGGGAAGTAGGGGAAGGGGAGTGTGGGAGTATTGGAAAGGGAGAAAAGGGAGATGGTCCTGAAAAGGATGGAGAGTGACCACATCCGGAAGCAGTCAGGGACGTCGAAAATGAACCTGGCCTACTTCACAGTTTTGCCTAGAGCTGGCCTAGGGGCATGCATCAGTACCACACAGGATGACATTTTTGGTGACATGTTTTAAAATCAGTGAAGGGCTAAATCATTATTTCTAGAACTATTAACCTCACCACCTTTTGAAATAAAAACTGTACCAATAAGCAAAAGGCCAAGCAAATCTGAGACTTTACTTGAGGAAGACAACAGGGCATAGCTTCCCAGTCTAGAAATGTATTAACGAAGAGCGTCTGATGACCCACTTTGATAAAGGGCGGCCTCCTTTATCAGAGCATCTGAAATGAGCCACCCCACTAAGCTGGCTGTTTTCCCCTTTTATTACTGATGAATAGTGGAAAGCTAGGTTCCTCTACTTTTGCAAAGCCCTCTCTTCCATTAAGCTCATACAATGGCCTCTCAAATTCCAGTTTGCTAAAACAAGATGGCTGCCATCACCAATACCCACCCCACATCATATTTGCACACTTTTATTAAAAAGAATAATAGAAATGTATTACAATACAATTGGTCTCATTTCTCAATTACAAGGAAAGGCTGGAAAGCTCATGCAGAGTCTTTAAATAAAGATGCATCTGTAACACATGGGTCCTCAGACTCTACATGCTCCTGTGTTCCAGAAGGCTCCTGAGGGCTGAGGCAGGTAATCAAGCCACCTTTGACCACTGCCCTGAACATCTCATCTCATTTGGTCCAAGAGGGACAAAAGTCACCATTAAGAACACCTTATCAGGGACTTCCCTGGTGGTGCAGTGGTTAAGAATCTGCCTGCCAATGCAGGGGATACGGGTTTGAGCCCTGGTCCAGGAAGATCCCACATGCCGCAGAGCAACTAAGCCCGTGCACTACAACTACTGAAGCCTGTGCTCTAGAGCCCGTGCTCCGCAACAAGAGAAGCCACCGCAACGAGAAGCCGGCACACCACAACGAAGAGTAGCCCCCGCTCACTGCAACTAGAGAAAGCTCGCACGTAGCAACAAAGACCCAACGCAGCCAAAAATAAATAAATAAATTTATTAAAAAAACAAACAAAAAAACACCTTATCCATTGCTACATCTTAGTATTAATGCTTGGGAGTAAGTTATTACAGCTAAATGAATAACAAAAAGATTGGGTCTTCTTAGGGGAGGAATGGGTTAAAGTCTGTTAAACTGTTGACCCAGGCTCAAAGATGTCACCGGAATTGTTCATCATCCACCTCAGGCATAGAACCACAATCTTAGGGTTTAGGCAACTTTCGGGCAATCTTTTTAATGCCCGGGTGCTCCAAATTGTATCAGAAATGCATAAATCACAGGCCAGTTAACAAAGGAGGTCAATCCTCCACAATTTTAACACAAATAGATATAAAGAATCCAGACTAAAAATAAGTGCAACTCATAAATGAAATGAAAGTAGAAGAGTTTTTTCTTCCTCCCACCACCCCTACCCTGAGCTGATACCCCAACCTAGAACAAAGTAGTTTTTACAGATTTTCAAAAGAAAAAAATCTCTCTGAGCATGCTGTATATCTTTCTCCCCAAATGAAAACCAAAAATAGATGTTGCTTCCCTAATTTATCTGATTTGGAAATTATTTGTCATTTTTAGAAATTGATTTTTCCAGTCAATTAAATTAGCCAGTAATTTGATATCACCATCTTATTTCATTATATAGAACACATGCTGAAATGGCACACAACCTCATTTTCATTTATTATTTTTGCAAATTTAGTACTCATAAAAAGGTGTTGGATTGACAGTGCCAGCAGCTAGACTCTTCCCTGCTGGCTGGGAGAGAGCCTGAGCAGCGGTTACGTGAGCTGGAGCCCAGGCCCATGCAGGCTGGGATTACCAGCTGTGAGAGCAAGATCAAATCCCACGACGGACAGCTCTTTATTCTCTGCTCCAGAATCCATCCAATTGAACATGATAAATGGCGCCACCGCTGGATGGAATCCACCCCCTCACTTCTCAATGGCCACCTGGTATTTCTATGATGCCTCTGTCCAAAGAATTTTTAAACACTTTCCAAGTCATCCAACTCAGTTCTCCAACCCTTTCAGACAAAGACAGATCTTTGAAAGCCTGAAAATTCACTTGGGAGGAGAGAGGACACACACACACTTTGCTGCAGCAGAAACGAGTGAGTTTTTGCCTCTCTGCAGCTACTAAGGGTGTACTGCTCTGTCCTGCTACAGGGAGAATGAGGGTGAAGATTTCTTTTGGCTCCATAGGTTCTTAGGAAGAAATGAAAGTACCAAGCGTTTCCTGGGTCATCAAAGGCACAGAAAGGAGCAAGGGCTTCAAGCATGAACCCTAAGACAAAAAGGCAAGGTCAAGATGAACGTCCAGCGTTTGTCAAAAATGATACTTTTGTTTAATCTTTTTTTTTTTTGCGGTACGCGGGCCTCTCACTGCTGTGGCCTCTCCCGTTGTGGAGCACAGGCTCCGGACGCGCAGGCTCAGCGGCCATGGCTCACGGGCCCAGCCGCTCCGCGGCACGTGGGATCTTCCCGGACCGGGGCACGACCCCGCGTCCCCTGCATTGGCAGGCGGACTCTCAACCACTGAGCCACCAGGGAAGCCCTATTGAATCATTTTTAATGTGAACACTTCGAAGAGTGATCAAAGGGGGCTCTGTTAATAATTACACCAGGAAAACAGGCATGTAAACCAGAACCGTCTGGGGCTACCTGGGGCATATGCTCACCCTGTGCGTGTTGGAATTTACAAACCACCTGGGCAATCGTTAAGTTAAGAACTATTACAAATCATTTCAGCCTTTTGACTCTTCCCCAATATGCCAGGTTCACTCCTTGCAGACTTTGTTAATTTCCCCCAACTCCCATGCCTGGAGTATCCTTCCTAACCTGCGCTTCATCTAGGCAAATCCTACACTTTAGTTAAAACCCAAATGAATGTCCATCTCTCCCCTGCCACTCTTTTTGCCTACTCCAACTCATTCTATTCTTTTCCTTTTCTGATTTTTTTTTTTTAGTATTTATTATGTATGTCATATAACACAGCTCTGACCTACAGAATGCTTCGGAATTTTTCCTATTTGTTGTGTTGAGTATGAAGTTCTTTTCCCAATTAGGCTGTAAGCCCCTGGAGGGCTGGGATCTGTCTTATTGCTTCTCTTGCGTCCTCCGCAGGACAGCCTCACACCTTATTCAAGATGTTCAGACAGCTAGGGGCAGGACAGGAAAAAAGACGCAGACATAGAGAATGGACTTGAGGACACGGGGAGGGGGAAGGGTAAGCTGGGATGAAGTGAGAGAGTGGCATGGACATATATATACTACCAAATGTAAAATCGATAGCTAGTGGGAAGCAGCCGCATAGCACAGGGAGATCAGCTCGTGCTTTGTGACCACCTAGAGGGGTGGGATAGGAAGGGTGGGAGGGAGACACAAGAGGGAAGAGATATGGGAACAGATGTATATGTATAGCTGATTCACTTTGTTATAAAGCAGAAACTAACACACCATTGTAAAGCAATTATACTCCAATAAAGATGTTAAAAAAAAAAAAAAGATGTTCAGGCGGGAAAACAAACAAGCAAACAAACTTCACAGAGCCCATCTAATTGAGCTGCAGATCAAGAACCTGAAGCCCAGTGCCGCCTTCCCAGAGACCCCCAGCTCTGACACAGACTGGGGTATGGTCCCCTGCTCTGTGTCCCCACGGGACTTAGTGCACTTCACTGCCTGGCACACGCCACTGTGGTATTTCTTTACCGTAATAACTGGACCATAATGACTTGTTTACTTGGTTGTCCATCCACCATATCAGAAAGCTTTGGAGGGCAGGAATTCTACTGGAATGATTACTACATCTTCTATATATACATAATAGACCTTCATCGAAGGAATGATCGAAGGAATGAATGAATACATAGTTTTCCTTAAGGTACTAATACAGGCACTAATTGGATTTAATCCGATTACTAAAATTTAGTCAGGAGAGAAGAGACGTCTTCCCTTCCCTAGACAAGTCATAGGAAGCAGACCGGGGTAGCTGATTCCTGGCTTCTGCTTGCTTTCTAGACTGGCTAGGAGAACCCATTTCCATTGGCTTTCAGCATCCTGCCATGGAGCAGAAAAGGCACTGAAGTCAAAGTCAGAGCAAGTGATCTGGGAGCTGCCCTCCACTGGGTCTGTAGCACCACCAGCAAGACACTGCTTTGGGCTTCAGATTTACCATCAGAAATAGAAGAAGCCTGACCCCAAGGACTGGAGAGGCCCCTCCAACGCCAGTGCTTATTGCCCCAAACCCCAACTCAATGAGCACTCCTCCAGGTGAATGAGGGTCCCTGGGCAGGGCGACACAGCCCCACAGGGCTGGATGCACCAGGGCTCCTGTTCTCTTCAGTCAGGGAGTGACAGCTGAGCAGACAGAGCCTCTGACTCTCCCTTCAGCTGCTTCCCGGTGGGAAAGTGAGCTTCACAGTAGCACATTAGGTTACATATTAAACAGATGGGATGCAGATTTGAGACCTCTTAAAGGCTGGGGGTTTTCCTTTTTTTTTTTTTTTTTTTTTCATAAGCTGCTGTCAAGGTGTGTTCGTATCTCTTTATTTAAACAGCCTCCTTAAGTCTTGGTACCCAGAGCTGGGACTCAAAAAAAAATTGAGTAGAACAAATAATCTATCATGCTAGCAACATAATTATAAGAACATATGTTAGCTCGAACTAGCTATATTCTCGTCATATTAAGGGTATGTGTGGGAGAAAGGATGGCAGGAGCGTCTCAAAATAGCTCAGGCAGAGGAAGAGAGAAATCAGGCTACATGGGAATCCAAACTGCTTTCCTGGAGCCTCCATTCTAGCATCCCTAGTGTCCCAGAGGGCCGCCTTAGGTGGTGGCCTGCTGTGAAACGCAGCCACCTGGGTCTGGAACTCCAGCGGCATCTTGGCTGCCCCACCTGAGCGCCCAGGCCAAGAAGGCAGTGTTCCTGTTTCACCCAGTCGCTCTCTTTCAGGTGCAGAGATAGCACGGGCCCAGGGAGAAGGCGCCCGAGAGGCAAAGGCAACCAGTGGGTCTTGGTTCTCCCAAATGCCCCATGCTCAGAGGCACTAAAGAAAAAATATCCACGTATTTTTTGACAGCCTTCATCAAGGGAGTCAATTGGAAATATATACATATATACATAGTTTCAGCTGCTTCTTCCTCTCTGCTCATCCAGATGTCACCCACACCGTTCAAGGACCTACTCAAATCTCCCTTCTCGTCCCCACCCCCCGCCAGCTTCGCCCACCTCTCCTGCTGGGGAACTCCCACACAGCTTCAGGCCTCCTGTCCCCATCTCTCCCAACGGGAAGCTTTTCCCGCTCCCTACACGGGTTTGGGTCCCCTGGTTATTTGCTGCCATAGCATCCTGCAGTTCTGGATGATACTGATATTCATTGCACTTTTAATTATACCATGTCTGTCTTCCCCATATGGATTGCTACCTCTGCAAAGGTAGAAGCTGTGCCTAATTTGTTCATCACGGTGACGGCTGCGCAGGCTTTGGGACCTGGGGTCTCCGCTCTGAGGATGCAGACACAGCGTGGCAGCTTGTGACACAGCTGTAAACTAGGTGCCCTAAGAACTGCCCTACGCTGGGAGGATCAGAGAAGGGGGTCCAGTGCACATCCTCGAGAACAACTTGAGCAGCAGAGTGGAGAAACCACGTGCATCACTGTGATCACAAAGCCTCGGCTCCATGCTAGCCTGGCTGAGCTGGAGACCAAGGACTGATGCATGGTCTTCCCTTGCAGGTACCAGAAGCTGCTGCCAGGTCCTTAAGCGGAGGTGCAGATGCCATCAAGTTTGAGCTCTAGGAAGTTAAAAATTCTGGGGCAGAAGAAGCGCCTGGAGACAGGAAACCAGCTGCGAGGCCACTATATTTGCCATGGTGAGAGATAAGGGGCTAAATTAGGGTGGAGGCCATGGGAATAGAGAGGAGGAAAAAGTTCCAGAGACATTTTATGGGTAGGATTATTATTTATATTATGAGACGCTAAGCATTTGGGGGGGGGCTTAAGACGTTAAGGGCATAATTGAGATTTAATAAATACTTGCCAACCTGTAAAATACATACACTCATGTGTTTAGGATCATATATATAAATGAAAGTGGATTTTTATAAAAATATTTTTAAATATTGTTATTTTTAATACATTTTCTATATTTTTAGGTAGTCTATTGATGTTTTTAAAAGGAGAAGAAATAAAGGACATGAAGGAAGGAAAAAGGATAGCTCTTGGGAGAGTCGACTGCTTATACTCTCAAAAATGCATTCACAAGCCATGTTCAAGGGCACTTCCACCTAATTGTTCCCATCCAGGTTACAGCCCTTTAAAAGGTCTCATTTTGGCTACAGTTAAGTGCTACCTTCTGTATAGATAAGTGAGAATAGATAAGAAATTGAAATCTTGATGTACATTTTCTCCTCCCAAAAAGCAAGGTACAAGATGGTAGGATGTACAGGTAGGTCTGCAGATGGATGGGCAAGGGAGACCATTACTTCTGATCCGGGAACATCAGAGGAAGTTGGAAAGGTAAGGGTGGAGCCCTACGGGGGACAGGTGGCACTGCTGAGACAAGGAAGTTTTCATGGTCACCCGCACTCCAATTCTTACCCAATTTTCACTTTTAAATGCTAACATTTAAACAGTATTCTTTCCCAAGATGACACACAGTCAGAATTGAATGTAATCCAGACTATTATGTCAACAGCATTGATATAAAACACATGACATTTGTGCATATCCCCAAGGAAACACTGCTCATCAAGTGGAAGAAAGCGGGAAGTCCAGATTGATATATTACCCACTGCTGTGCATTTGCCAATATCCATATTGATAGATGGGAAATCTTGGCCAGGACCACGTTTATTGCTACATCTTCTACTGCTCTTAAAACACGAACCAGAGGGGCCACAGGGCACATCAAAAAGCATTCACTTTCACTCTTTGAAAGAAATGACTGTGGGATGTTTGTTTCCAGACTGTCTTCTGCCTCGTGACACCTTACCTCTTTGCTAAAACAGCGATTTCACCTCTAAAAGCAGACCTTTCTGCCCACAGATGATGAAGATGATGGTACTTTGCGTAAGAAAACACAGGATATTCTGCAAGACCCTTTCATACGTATTTCCTCACAAGCGTCTCACCAAACAAACAAATGCTCTAAAATACATTGGGTAGTTACAGTTAGTCCTGTTGGGAAAGTGAGAAATTGACACTCAAGGGTGGCAAAGTGACTCTGGCCCGTGTCTCCTTCCTAGTTCAGAATCGAAGCCGTTTCCACTGCCCCGTATAGGTTGCCTCCACCACGCCCACTGCCTCCCAGCCCCACTGTCTATGGATCTAGTATTTGGCTGGGTCCTTCACATTAGTTATTTCTGCCCAAGGACGGACAAGAAAGAGACAGGGTACAGTACAGAGGCCAATGGCCAATGTCAACCTTCCTGTTCGTTAAGCCAAATAAGACAATGTTTAAACTCAAGGACTGTCCTGTAACTCAGCCAAAGAGGTTCAACCTAGCACCTCCAGATAGGGGTGAGACGGGGAGGGGGGCAGAACCAAAATGATCAGCCTCCCCTCCACAGCCAACCGAGAGGGTGACTGCTATAGAGGGTCAGACCTCCTGTGAGCTCCCCAGACAGACAACTAACCTGCCCAATGATCCGAGCTCTCCGGAAATGTCCCACACATTTCTAACTAAAGAGCAACCGATGGATGGAGTTCCTGAGTGGACCCCAAAGAGCAACTCACACCTGGATTCAGCCTGCCCAGCCCCACCGGCAGCCTCCCGACAGAAACAGCCCAGTCGGCCCAGAGCAGGGAAAGGTAAAAGTAAATAAACGCTGCCTTAATCTCTCCCGTAGATTGGAACAATCTGACCCAACCTGTAATTTCAACCAGACATGCGGGGAGAATAATTTTTAAAACTCTGCGAAACAGAAATGTACCTCTACTCATTATGATTTCCTGGGCATATTTCCTTCCTAGCCCTTCTCCATCTGCACTTTATTCAATGAACACATCTGCATTCCTTCTCTCTCTCTCTCTCTTTTTTTTTTTTTTTTTTTTGGCCAGAAACTCTATACAACCTTATCACTGACACCTCTCTGCAGTTTCAAATTCCAACTTTGTGCCAAATCCCCATTTCCTGCTGCTTAATTTCCATTCATTTACTCTTGTTTTTGCTTCTTCTGCCATTCCCAGCATGGACCAGCTCCAGCCCAGCTTCTTCTAATTTTTTAAGGAAGGCTCCCCATCGAGTGCTATTGGAATCTGAGCCTGCGCTCCATGCCAGTGACTGGCCATTGTTTATACTACCTAACAACAGTTGCCAATAGGACTGCTCCTTTCCTTTTCTTTGTTTCACTCCCTGAGTGTGTACACTAAGGCCCAAGAGAACTTTCCCCCCCGCATATGGTGACCCAGTGGGTCTGGTTTTATTATGACTTCAGTAGAATCTGAAGTAGCCTCTTTCCATTTCTTTTTCGAGAGGAAAAAGAAAAGAAAATCGAGCCTGGATGCTTTGTTTACCCTGCTCTCAGCGGCATGATCAACCTCAGCCCCTGCTAAACTGCTCTGAGGACTGGGTCCTTGGGAGCCTCATCAAGTTAGGGCAGTAAAAGGGCAAGGAGAAAGGAGCTGGGGCAGGATAAGCTGAGGCCGAGCTTTACAGAGAGGTGGAGGAATGACCACTCCGGAGTTCTTGGGCTCAAGGAGGTCTTAGATTTGTTAAGATTGTTCTGCAAAGAAACAGTCACAGAGGTAGGGAACAGACTTGTGGTTAGCAAGGGGGGAAGGGGGGGGTGGGATGAGCTGGGAGGTTGGGACTGACATATATACAGTACTACGTATAAAATAGATAACGTTTGAGAACCTACTGTACAGCACAGGGCACTCTACTCAGTGCTCTGTGGTGCCCGAAATGGGAAGGAAACCTAAAAAAGAATGGATCTCTGTATACGTATGGCTGATGAACTCTGCTCACAGCAGAAACGAACACAACATTGTAAAGCAATCATACTCCAATAAAAATCAATTAAAAATTAAAACAAGATTGCTCTGCAAAGACGGGGGGCAACGTAGGGTTGGTTTTCTGGCTTCCGGGGCTTGGGGGGGCGGGGCCGACTCATTCTTAAAATATGTTCCTACAAGCAAATGACTTGTGGTATGAAAAGGTAACCAACGTTTTTCTTCCCACAGAGGGACTGATTCTAATCCGTTGTTTGGGGAGGGGTTTTGTTTGTTTGTTTTTAATTTCTTCTTCCTAAGCCCCGTAGCTGCCAGCTCGGCCCTCCACATCACAGCCATTTCGTCACTCCAAACATCTCTGTCTGCAACTTCTGCCCCCTTCCTCTCCCTCTGGGTTTCATTACCTAGATTTACATCTCTGCAGCCCCATCTAAAACACGGCATCCAAAATAGAAGTGTTAAAAGTCAGACGTCTCAGAAGCAAATGTCATCAGGAAGTGAGGAAAGAAAATCGTCCGTCGTCACAAGCACTCCTGATCGTCTCTCCTCCCATCTGTTCCCACTGCAGCCCCTAAATTGCAGAGCAGCCTCCCTGAAGTCCCGCTACATCCAGGTTTCTTTGTCCATCTGGCCTCTGGTCTCCTGATATCAGGTTCTCCTATGCTGCATTCCTTCTCTGAAGTTGCAGTTAAAACATGTTGTGTCCAAGAGGAGAAAGTTCCATCCCACAAAGTCTGAAATGTTCTCAGACACTTTCTTTCCCTAGTGTGCACAGCAATAATATCACTTCTCAGGAGGGCAAAGGGAAGGCGTCTTCTTACACAGTTTTATGGTGTAGATGTGTCTCCAAAACATAACTTTTTGTGGATTTACTTCATTCACATTTTAAGAGCAAAGTCATTTTTCCAGTAGAGCAGAGTTGGGTTATCCTCCTGATCCAACCCAGGCCAACAGTCCCTCAAATCGTATAACTTAAATAACACCAAAGACCTGAAAGCATTTCTCCGATTTTTAAAAATTATTTGTGTGTCTGGTCAGTCCATCTCAAGAACAGGAACAATAATTAGGTGATAAAGCTCCATTCTGCAGATAAGAAACCAATAGTTCAGGGCTGTACCCAAGGGCAAGTCTAAGGCAGAGTAAACATGAATGAGCCAAATCCCAGCCTACTTGTGTTTCCTGGTTTCTGGCAGGGCTAACCTTGAACTCATCTGTTACCCTGAAGCAATGATCTTCAAGCATCTAAGGGAGGAGGATCGAACTTCACTGGCAACTCAAAGGTTATGACCATCCACCCTCACTTTGTTCCTCCAGCCCATGACGGGCAGATTCAGCCCTTGCTCCGTGATGTAGGCATACTCAGTATCATGACCTCATTTGAGTTCCTGAGTGAAGGAAAGTCTGTCATCAGATGGACAGCCTACTTTAAAAGAGGTGGGAGTCCAACTGGAAGGACCAATCCCACACCCTGGGCCATCTGTGGCTCTCTTCACTCAGCTTGGCATAGGGTCCCTAAAGCTAGCTTGTGAAGTAGGCAGTAAGGCCTATGGAAGGCAAAGCAAAAGTACTACCTCTGAAAACAAACTTCACATACAAATAAACAAATAGATGGCCAGAATAAACAGTCATCAGATTACACTCAATAAATGAACGAGGGATTAAAATTTGTGGGGCTATCATTTGTCACAATAACAGTCAAGATGAACCCCACTGGGAAGGTTCAATTTACTGTAAATTTTCTGCTTTGCTGGAGGATACCTGTAGATGTTTCTCACACTAGATGACTCAGTAAAAGAAGAAGTGGTCCTCTGAAAATACTTTGCATATTCAAGAGCCTTTACTCTTTGACACTGTTCTCTCTCAAAAGCATCATCAAAAGATCTCCTGAGAGCTGGAGTTGTTGGGTTGATCAGGATTCTTTATACCAGTGAAGAATCACTGGTAGGTTCTTCAGAAAGCCAGAATATAATATGTAATTAATTAAATCCACTTAAAGGTATCTTTCCCCACCTCTTTCAATTCCTCAACTTTAAACTCTTAAAACTGTGGATGAGGATAATGCTATTGGAATATAAATATATATGTGTATATATACCCACATATGTTTTTAAAATGTTATATGTGTGTTCATAACTATCTCTATCAATCAGTATAAAAACCCAAAGACTCATTTCATTATATGCATGGCACATGGTGGGGAAAGAGGCAAAAAATGTATACTGTGTTGTGTTGTACAGATGAAAAAGAGAAATAGCAGAAAGTTACAATTAGAATTCAAAAAGAAAGTTGAAACGAGCTTGGGTGATAGGATACATGAAAATTCACTATATTATTCTCTCCACTTTTATGTGTGTTTGAAGTTTTCCAAAAGAGAAAGTTTAAAATGTAAACTTAAAAGATAGGAATTCAACTTCCCTGCAGTAATTTAAATGAATTTTATCATTTGTTATTTATGGGACATTTTGAGTAAACAACAACATGGAGACTCTTCCTCATTTTGCTGGTTTTCCTAAACTGCTCTCAATTCTGAACAGAAAAGAATGAATCTTTTTGGAAGGGCTCCACACACCAGGGGAGCCCACAGTTGAGGATGGGTAAACCAAATGGTGGTTCTCCCCGAGATGGAAAACACATTCATCATTATTCCTATCAAGTTAAAAGCTCACTTTTTGTTATCTTTCTGTGGAGTACAGTCTATCCAAACTGTCTTTAGAAAATTTATAAGCCAACCATATTTTACATAATTCTAAAATGTTCTTCCAGGGAATTCCCTGGCTTCCACTGCAGGGGGCACGGGTTCGATCCCTGGTCGGGGAACTAAGATCCCGTATGCCGTGCAGCGCAGCCAAAAAAATACTTCCACCCATTTCCCAGCTGACCTGGGCATAAGGAATAGTCATATCTAGACACAAATAATAAACGAGGGTGGGGAGGGATGTGCATTTTGAATACCAAATACAAATCTTATTTGTTTCCTGCTCCATTCAAGCATGTATTGTGAGTTAGTATATCCCCACACATGAAGGGTAAAACAAAGAAACGAGAGGGTGGTCGAATTTTTGATTCCAAATCCTATCCAAGACCCACTTTCTTGAGGGTTATGAGCAATATGAGTACTGGGTGTTGGGGGTGGTACCCTCTGATGCACCTGGTTTCCTGGTACCCAGTTTCAAGAGGTCTGCCTCGCATATCAAGTTAGTCCCAGGATAACAGTCCCCTCCAGAAGCAAGAAGTATTGGCCCTGATGTAAATATGCCGGTCCCAAGAGACGGCAACCCCTTTGGATCCACTTCTGTTATCCAGACATATCCCAACCCAAAGCCACCATCCATCACGGGAAATACCACATACTTTCTTGGATCCACACAGCCTGACCCCAAGAAAAAAATCCACAAGTGTGTGACATCAACATGTTTTCCTCGGCTAACAAGCTTCTCTATTCTCCAGCAGCCAAAAACTTTAAGTGCCTCTTAAACAAAGACAGCCCCACGAAAATAATGATGTCAAGCCCAAGCCCTAGTTCCATGGTGTGAACACAACATCTACAGAACCCAAGTGAAAAATGATTTACAGACAGTTTGATCAGAGTCAGATGTAAAATGGTGTCTCACTGGAGACAGGCCAGGGGCTATCAATCCGAATCCCCTACAATAAGTGATGTCATTAGTCAGAATCGATACATTATGGAGACGATTTTCTCTTTTGTCTCTTGGCCCCGGGAGTTTTTTGTTGCGTTTCATCACTAGATTGCAAGGCACTCGTGTTACAAAGTGGCTGACAGGAATCGCAACCAGGACTCCGTCACAAGGCTCTTTGGAGGAGCGGGGGAAAAGTTCAAGGATTAAATCCAGTTAGACATGGGAGACTCGGAATGACTAGTCCAAGGTCTCTGTTGTCAGGTCGATGTTGAACCTGTCTAACCCATTCCTGTTGTTTATATAACTTGGAAGGGCATGACTTTGGACTCTCAGGTGTAAGAACGGTGTGGGAGGAAATGCTTAGTTCCACGTCCCTCCATGGGAGAAATCACCTGGTCACCTTGGCTTAGCCAAGACTTAGGGAAATGACTCTCCTTGCCACCAGACAGCCCCGTTTACCTGTAAGATCTTCATGTCCCTACAGTCTTCCCAAATCCCTAAAGAATGGCCAGAGTGTGGCCATTTAATATGAGGGCAGTTCTGTAAGATCCTCCCCAAGTACCAATATGTAGACAATACTTCTTCTCTCGTTAATGTTATCAAGGATATTTTGCATCATACACAGCCTCGTGTTGTCTTTTAGGATCTTCCAAAGCTCTCTTAAGGGGTATGGTAGAGAATAGGAATGAAAACAGGAAAATTAAAGAAACTGAGACTCTCATTTTCTTATTGCCTTCAAGCTCTTCCTAGAGAAAAATCCTCTCTTCAGTCCCATGTGTGTCTCCAATACAGGGTATTTTTCCAGCTCACTGGTATTTCATAAACACCATTTGTTGTCATGTGGTTAAATTAAAACTGAGGATATCAAACATCAAACAGTATGTTAATGTCAAGTATGCTTGAATAAATAGTAAGAGTTCAACTGAATGGAATATGTGGATTGCTAGCTAATTAAGCAAGAAGCAGGTGTGAAAAAAATCTAATTTAGGCAATTTTTTTATAATTAATAATGTTTACTTGTAGTACCCTTCTAATGGGGCTCTAGTTTAGCCTCTTGTGAATTGCTAGGAGTTTACTCCAGTATTTTAAAATTATAATTGAATGGAGAATTTTACGAGATATCAGGTTTCCTTGCTGATGATGAAGCAAGTGCTATGTACATGGAAATGTCCTGACAGTATTTTGTATCAATAGGATCAATTAGCAAATCACTCCCAGCAATTAAAACTTAAAGCACACACAGGCAGACCTCCACACCCAAAAGTTCTCTTGTGAACCCCAGCACCTGTGAAGGTAGACGTGAACTTGGATGAACCAACTTGAATGAGAATATTGTGTTCAAACCAATCACTGGACATGGATGATGAGGGCTTTGGTGAGTGTCTTGCAAAGAGCAGTGACAGAGAACATTTTGTTGCGATTAGGAACAAAAAAAATTAAGATCCTATCTAAACTGTCCTGGCGAATTGCATACCACCCATCAATTAATCCAAGTATACATTTAAATTTGGTTTTCTTTCCAAGAAGCCAAATGGAAGTAAAGGAGGAGAAAATGTCCGCAGATGTGAAAACAGACCTGGATTATTTCATGGACGTGACATATCTACTGCATTTAATTAAAAGAAGAATGTATGAGAACAATGTATCCTTCTCAATTGGGTTGAGGGAACAAAACAGGACTGGATTAGATAGGACAACTGTAATCTCCAGAGACAGGCCCGTGTTTAATGGGAGGAGCACATGTTTGATATGCAGGGAAGTAAGTGGGTGTCCTGGACACAATCCACTATTCATCATAATACCACAGCCTTGTTCATTCCCAGAGAAGAGACTGGAAACCATGAAACCATATGTAGAATATTAAAAATCATTTAACGTTAAAATGCACATTAGGAAAGCATGCACTTTGGGCAAGGCTGCAGTCCAAGAGAGCTCTGAGAAATCTCCGGTTCAGTAGATAATGGTTGTAAAGGTAGACTGAGTTGTCCACACACACACACACACACATGGACTCTTACAGAAACTTGGTCCTTAGCTCTACGATGCTGCCTTTTCTCACTCTGTTTTCCTTACTGATTTCTGTAGTGAGGTCAGTGGTCAGTATTAATAATTGATTGAGATATGATACCTAGAGCATCAGTACATTAATTTATAATTAAAGATGAGAAACACCGGTTCCTCTCCTATCACCCATCATTTGGAATTAAATTTTGTATATATATATATATATATGTAAAATATATGTGTGTGTGTGTGTGTGTGTCTGTGTGGCAGATATTACATTGTTTCACAGACAGAGTCAATAACCTTACTATATTTCCCTGGTCTTTTCACTGTCACTGAATTAATCACAGCTCTGCCCCTAACCACATGGAATTTTATTTCCCATAAGAGCGATGTTTACTTTGGTTTACTCTGTTGGAACTCAAAGTACGTATTCAGTCTATAAAGATTTAGTGTAGCATATTTTGTTCAGCAACATTAAAAGCATGCACTAATAGACCCTGTCGTCCATTGCTTTGCGTCCATGCAGCATCTGTGTGCCTTCCATCTCACATCACTCCCCAGCAAAGGCAATGCTGAGTCCCGCCCCACGTTGCGTGGAAATGCTAATGCCTTCAGAGACCAAGAGTTCTATTTATTTTCCTCAGTTGCCAAAAATAATATATGGAGTGAAAAGTGAATGCCTCGAAGCTGAGCCTGCACCTGGGGAGAAATCCTATTCGTCAACTTTTAGCAGGAGATGACAGACATCAGAGATGGTACCAACTCAAACTGTCGGTAGTTTGAGTCTTACCATTATAACTAAAAACATAGGACAGATGACTGCTATAAGGCTACAGGGGACATTAAAAGTCCCCTGCCGAAGGGGACCCACCTCCTTCCCCATCCCCCCCACAAACTCACTGTAGGGCTCTAAAGTCACCTCTTCCACCCGCTGTCCCAGCTCTGCAGGTGGCAGATGGGGAGACATTTACTTGAATGGCAAACATCAGATCAAATGAGAGGGAAACCTAGAGGTCTGTCCCTGACCCAGAGCAGCATGGCTGTGAGACTGCCGTTGGCAGGGCTTTAGCAAAGTGTTTCCTGCCCTCAGCTACGCTGACTGCAGCTGACACATCACGACTCACTGAAGAGTGACTAATTGTGGAGGAGGTGTGTCACCTCCCTAACTGATCCTTTGGGGAGGAGGTTGAAACAGTGCAAGGAAGGGGAAGCCAAAGGGAAATAAGGGTGGGGAACTCCTAGCAACCCAGGTGTGGGTACCTATTCCAGCATACTCCAGGTCGGGCTGGCTCCTTCTCAAAGGAAAAGGGGGCTTTTGCTCAAAGCCTGAGGCCTGAGGAACAGCAACATCTTTCTAATGGGGGAAGGGGGGCACATGACTTCTGGAGAGTTTGATGAGAAGCCTGGCAAGACAAGAACAGGCATATCTGACGTAAGGGACTGACAACTGCCCCTGGCCCCAAGCAGATGGAGAAAGCAAAGCGCAGCACTGCAGCGTAGGCACTGTTCTCCCTCCGCTCTCTTCCCAACCCAAGCCTGTTTCTAGGAGACTCTGGGACCCCGAGGGAATCACTTCCTGGACTTTGCCCTCACCCGCCCATTCACCAAACAACAGAACATCAGTCTAGGCAAAAAGAAAGAGAACAGTAGTTGCAAGAAGGTAACTGCAGTCTGAGAGTTTTGCTGCAAACTACAGGAGGGCTGTATTCTATTACATAAAGTATGAGGTGGAGGTTTCAGAACTGTCTTTGTGAAAAAACCAGAGTTCTTTCTCAGCATCCTGATGAGAAGTTACCTTGGCCCATCTCCTCCCTGTGTGCCTGAGAAAAGACCCAGACTACTACACTCCTTCCTGCAGCTTCAACCTTCTTGTCTTTGGGGTGATGAGAGCCTTGATAAAGCAAGGCAAACCTAGACAATCAGCATGCTGCAATGCACGAGAAGACAAAAAGGAGTTTTCCAGACCAAGATGGTGCTACAAAGAGCCTGGCACCCTTCTTGGCACATGGTTGGCCAGAGATCTTTTTCTGTGGTCTGGCAGTAGATGACCTGCCCTGACATCATACCAGAATATATATAATTTCTTAAGTCAATATCAACAGCATATGGGAGACGTGATCATGGATAAGCTGCAGTGGATTTAGCTTCAATAGATGGTGGGGAGGCTCATCAACTAATTCATCTTCACTGATGATGTAGGAAAATGCAGATGAGTCTATATATTTGGGAAATCAAACCTCTCATGAATGGTGCACCCAGCTTGTTCCTGGGTGGGCGCTGACTTTGGGTGGAGGCTGGAGAGGAAAAGGTAGTAGATGTTTATTAAATCATGGCTAAGGACAGAGGCTAGAGGTAAGAGCTTGGGAATCTGTTGTTAAGTCTTTAAAGTGAAAACAGAAAAACAGAACTCTTTCTTGGGTAGAGAATCGGGATATATGTGTATATGTGTTGGGGGTAGGTGGATACATTTAATGGATCATTACCCACTTTCCATGAGGCAGCAAGGAGTTCAGATGGCAGGTCTGGCCTCAGACTGCCTGGGTTCGAGTCCTGCTCCCCTATTTACTAACTTGGGCCGATTTCTTAATCTAAGTCTTATACACTCATATGTAAAATACGGGTCATAATAGGACCTCCCACATAGGAGTGTAATTGTGAAGCTAAAATGAGGTAGCTAGGTAAAACACCTCTCACAGTGCCTGGCACACACTGTATGTACTCACAGTATGTACACACATACTTATGTACTTACAATATGCAGCTTAACTGAAAAAACCAGGACAAAAGCTTTTAAATATATATATATAGGCTGCAGGTGGTAATTCTTCTGGACCCTGGTGGGCTATTTAGTGAGACAGGGTGCCTGAGAGCTACTTAAGCATGTCAGTGAATCACATGATCAAAAAGTCCTTTTCCAGTGGAGATTATGGTCCCTGGTCCCTGGATTCTCCCTGTATCAGAGGTTCCTTCTCTGAAGACACCCCCAAGTCAAATCTTGGAGAATAAAGAATTGTCTAAGAAGATGTAGGTTCAAGTCTGATTAACAACAAAATCCATCCCTGAAAGTTGACAAATTCCTCCCCATTCCATATTTGAATGGCTTCCCTGGTGTCTAGAACTGGCTCCGTTTCTGGTGGGCAGCCTAGGAATCAGAGATTTTTAAAAAAACCATCCAACAGTGTGAGCTAGGAAGGAGGCTCTGAAACCAATCACCTGTTTCAGAAAATGGAAGACAGTTGAGACTCTTGTCCCCTGGTGGTCTCCCCGTACTTCTGCGGGGCAGGGGATGAGCCTAAGGACCCCTCTGAGTCCCAGCGGGCCTGGGTCTCTTTTATGGCTGGCAGGAAAGACAGTATCAACATGTGTGGAGCATCCATCCTGGGAAGACACTTTCTGAAAGGAGACTGTAAAGGGCACAGGACATTTTCAATGAGAACCCGAGAACATCTCAGGACATAGTAAATGTGTGTCACCGCCATGTTACTTGGAAGGTCTTTCTCACCCATGAATCTCATTCAAAGCAGGTTAGTTCAAAGCTCAGGCTTCAGAGTCAGACAAATCTGGGTTGCTGAGTAACCATGGGCAAGGAATTTCAGCTCTCCTGGCACCAGTTTCCTCACCTACAAAACGTGGCTGACGTCATTACCTATTTCTTAAGGCTGCAGTTAAAATCCAGTGAGGTGACGGGTCCAAGAGGCTTAGTCCAGTGCCTAATATGTAGCAAATGCTCAACGAATGGGAGCCATTTTATTTTTTATTCTCACTACAGGCCTTTGAAACAGATTTTCTTCTCTTCCCATTATTAAGAAGGAAGTGGCCACACAGAGGTGAGTGACATGGCTAAGGGGATGCTGTCCCATCTACATCACCCTCTCTTCTGGTTCCATCCTTTCTGGTCTGCTTTCGAAAGAGAAGAGCCCTTTGGATCCCTGGACAGGCCAGGCCAAGGGTTCCGGATTCCAGATAAAGCAGGAAGCTGCTTCCAGGTTGGTCTCTGACTTTCCCATCCTGAGCTGGTGCCAGTGCATAAGTGAAATGCTCTGCCGGCACTTCCATCCCGCCCGACAGGAGCCTTCATCTGCTCCGCCTCTGGGAGCACGTGTGGGTCTCCGAGCCTGGTGCTGAAGCAGGTGCGGGCATATTTTGAGCTCCAGCAAATAACTTTAATTGAGCTCTCCTTAGACATATGAACCCACAGAGCGATTTTTTTTCTCCCTTCTAATAAAAAAAAGACCCACAACAAACCAGATGGGTCTCGGTCCCTCCCCGACACCTCCTCCCCACTCTTCAGGCTCCCCTAATAAATCTTTTAACTCTAACGAAATTACCTTGCTTGAAGTGGGTATTTTATGTGGTTGCATGTGTGGACCCGGGCTGCCTCTGTGGGCCGGAACGGGGGTCACAAGTTACGCACGCAGGCCGCAGAAGTGAGGCCTGCTGATTCAGGCCAGGTTGGTACTTGTGTTGGTACTCATCCAGAACTTTCTATCGCAAATTGTTTCCCTATATCTCCTGACCACCTCTGTGGCTACCCCCACCTCTCGTCAGATTCCACACCTTCACCTTTCATTGTCCTCACCTAAAGTAAAACCTCCACCTTGGTGTGGACCTTCCGTGCTGCTGGCTAATGTGGAAGGATCTAGAGAGAATCCCCTCCACTAGAAGCCAGCTTGACTCCTGGGCCATGTGTCCAGAAACAGTGATGAAAAAGGAAGCCAGACGCCCCCTGTCACCAGAACAAGGCAGCGCTGGGGCACGGGGTTCTGTCTCATTTCGCAGACGTGAGCTCCCTTCTAAGGCCCCATGAGAAGATGGCAGCAGGAGAAGGAGGGAAATGCGATGTGAATGGATTCCAGATCCCCACGAGAAAAAAGACTTCAAGAATCGCCCAGGGCAAGAGAGAGGGAAGAGCAACACGCTCTGGGTTCTGATTTATGAGCCCTGAATTAGTGGTAGGAGGGGCCCAGGAGGAGTCATTTACAACAGAAATTATTGCAGGCCAATGTTGGTTGGTATTTTAAATCACTCACTAATATTGATAGGTTAATGCCTGTCACACTTGCTTAAGGGTCACAGGGAAAAAAAAAAAAAAGAAAGAAAAAACCCACCAAGCTTTATCTTCGACTTGGTACCGGCTAAGTATAATGTAGATACACCTTTTTTGGTTTTGTGGTTTTGTTTTGCTTTGTTTTTTCTCCTTGAGCAAAGCCTGCTGTATTATTTATGGTCTTCTGAGTCACTAGCTGTAGCCTGCATGTGGATTCTAAAAGGTTGATTTGCAAAAAAACAAAAACAGGGCACCCGTCTAGCGAGGCTGGTGGGAACACAGTCACTGCTCACAGCGGGCCCCTCCAAGGGCCCTCGGCTGTTCAGGGAGCCTCGGGCAGCCGGGGCCAGATGGCGAGGGCATATTGTTCCCTTTTCGGTGATAGTCCTGCTGTGGCAAATAAAGTTAAATCAAAAGGTTAGCGCTCTGCAAGGGGGTGGCCGAGTGGCTGCAGCTGACAGGGGCCAAGGATGCTGAACAGCGAGGATGCAGCGGCTGTTCCCTCGGAAGGGAACACAAGGGAGTGCAAAGGAAAAACCCTGGCTGCAGAAACGAAGTGGGGAGAGTCATGGGTCCCAGGGCCCTTCCTTCACGGGGCCTGAGGACAAGCCGAAAAATACACCCTTGGTCCACCCACGGCCAAGGCTGGAGCGAGGGACAGTCGCTCTCCATCAGTCTGAGGTCAAAAGAGCTCCCCCGCACACACACCGCAGCCCGACTGGACTTTCCCCAATAAACAGTGTATTCCCTTGGGGGTGATTAGGTGATATTTGCAAGGTCGGGGGAGCACAGCCTGGGAGGGTCAGATGCCCACAACTGTCATGAATGGAATAAAACTTTGGAACCCGGGCAGGCAGTTCAGGATCATTTCTAATGGGTGCATAAGATTTTCAACCCGGACACAGAATTCACGGATTACTTCCTAGGATGTCAGAGCTGGAAAAGATTGAAGAAACTATGGAAACCGCCTCTCTTCCCCCCACACCCCTGCAACTCACCCCGCATTTTACAGATGGACCAAAAGAAGGCCAGGGCGGAAAAGTGATTTGCTCAAGGCTCAAGGTCACACGAGGGAGGACGTGGATCCAGCACCGAGGGCCAGCCTTCTGCGGCACCACCTGGGCGGCCACCAGCAGGATGCGTGGCGTGGCAGGGCTCCGAGTGTGCCGGGGGTGTGCAGAATCACAGGATCTATAAGGTGTGCGAGTTTTAAACAACGACTGGGAGAGGATGTTCCCATAAAAATAAACGGATCCAGGGCTTCCCTGGTGGCGCAGTGGTTGAGAGTCCGTCTGCCGATGCCGGGGACACAGGTTCGTGCCCTGGTCTGGGAAGATCCCACATGCCGCGGAGCGGCTGGGCCCGTGAGCCATGGGCGCTGAGCCTGCACGTCTGGAGCCTGTGCTCCGCAATGGGAGAGGCCACAGCAGTGAGAGGCCCATGTACCGCAAAAAAATAAAAAAATAAAAAATAAACGGGTCCAATATGCAATAGAATGCCGTTTGGGTGTTGTTTGTTAAATCACCTTTTTCATAAATCATGTCTGAGCTTGGCTTGTGCTTCAAAATCTGCCCCCCCACGACCCCCAGCTCCAAGGGTGGGAGCTTCTGCTTTCCTCTCCTCTGCTGGGCTCCGCCCTGTGCTCTAACTCGAAGACACGTCTTTTTTCTTTGAGTTTCCAAAGCACACCATTTACCCAGAGGCCTGCCGTTTCCAGAGTGTGGAACACAAGGAGGCGGTCTGCAGAGTGTCTGTTATTTACCTGTGAGACCCAGGCCGTCCTTTGGTGCCAGTGGGTCTCTCAGGTAAATATGAACTTGGGCAGACTCAAAAAGGAAAGAAAAAAAAAAAAGGTAAACATTAAAAGGGTTATTTAGGGAGTTTTAAATGCTGATTCCGTTCTTTTTCGTTAAGTACCTTTCTTTCCCCCGCCCCACTTCAGTCCTCTAAACAGAATATAATTTATGCGATTTCAGTGCTTCTGACGCTGTTCTAATTTAGACCATATTTACGGGCTGAACCTTGTTTTTTTTTACCACATTTGACTGGCTTGACTGCATAGCAACCCGTTTCTGTTAAGCAGTGTTTTGACTTCCCTTTGAAAAGTTACTTAGGAGAAGGTGGTATTTCCAACAGTGTGTAAAATCATTGATGAAACCGGTTTAACTTCAAAAAAAAAGGGGGGGGGAGCTCTATTTCCATTCAAGCAGACTTAAAAAAAAAACAAAAAACTCTCAAACCCCTCCATTTCCATCCTCACATCTGTCCGCAAGGTTAGATTGTTTTACCCCCTTGAAGCCTGTCAAAGTTTCTCACCTGCATTAGGAAATGCACAGGAATCTGTTCCTTTCCAAAGAGGGCGAGGTCTGAGCGCCATAGCTCTGTCTATTGATTAGAGTTCCAAACGGCCACTATTTGAGAGACTCTAAATTCTTGCTAAAGAGAAGAACTTAACAGTGGGGAGAGGCAGGTAAGATCATGTTATCCGGCTCTGATTTTACAGGTGAGCTCACTGAACACCCAGGTAAACGGGCACAGGTCCCAGATGGAGTGGGCAGGGCCGAGGCCAGGACCCGGTCCCCGGACACCTCGCCAAGTGCTCTCGCCACCACCTCCCAATGACTATCTAGCACCCGACTCGTGGTTTGAGCAACCAGTGACTTCATCCTGCAGGCCTGACGATCACCAGAAAACAAGAGTACATAAGAAATCTGATCAAAGCCTAGTGCATCCGATTATACTTGATACAAGCTGAGAACATTGCTGGAGAAATATCCTAGTTATCAAAGTGAAAACCTCCACCCTTAGGCCGGTTTGGGAAGGTCTCTGATTTGGAGAATAACTAGTGACGAGAGCCAGAAACTGAGTAAGATCTTAGTTTGAACTTTGAATGTCGTGGGAACTAACAACCGAGTTAAAAATTTGCTATTCAACTGAGCATCTTTAAATATGCAGTTTCATTAATATTTTTAAAATATGTATCTGACAGTACACAAATATATTAACAGTAAAGTAAGTAGGACTCGAAGTGTAAAATATTATGAGCTCCCACTCTCCCTGTCCGTCCCTCCACTCTCTGCTCCCACCCCAGCCAAAAAATACAGTTTTCCAAGAACTGCATTTTTCTGACATCTTGTGCCTTTTGAGGTCCAGGGAGACTTCCCATTTTCCACACTCAGCACTTTGAGGGCCAGCAGGGTCAAGGCACCAGTATTCCCCAAAGATCCCTGAGAGTTCATCCAGAACAATCACGCTACTGGGCGCTCCGCCCC